>NC_140656.1:4407016-5850395 GCF_978046115.1 Saccoglossus kowalevskii
TGTGCTTTACTTTAAATATGTCCCGTTCATCTAACCACACAGCTGCCTGGAATATTTAAAATTAAGCCAAATTATTGGCTATTTCATGTTTTTTTGATGTTTCAAAATCGCTCGCACAAGTTCTTTCAAGAATTGACCTATGACCTCCACATACTTGGACTAACACTACGGTAATTTAACAGGACTTTATGAGATATTTGTTCATACAGTTGAATTTTTAAGTATGGGACTTGTTTATATTATTTCACGTTAACAATCCCGAATAAAACTAGCAACTTCGAAGTCGCTTTTCACAACTTTGTAAACAGTTTGTTGTCAATTTTTTCAGATGTCTGTTGTGATAGTCTGGTTATATACATGGCATTCTCGGAACATTTACTTAATATTTACGAATTTAACTGCGGGGCTGTCATGATAATGACATAGGCTAAACATACAAACAACTCCGCCAACATTTCCTTCGTTTTTTTCCAACTTTGCACGCTGTTTTCTAACATTTCACAGTCAACTGATGCGAACATCTATAGGCTGCTTTCAATTGACTTTTATTAAATTTGTCGACTTTACACCGGCACCGTTTTATATGCAAACAACTCAGGTCATATATACAAATACATCTACCAACTTTGCAATAACTTTCCACAACTTTGCAATAACTTTGCACGTTGCGTTAACAGCTTAAATCACACTACGTTCCGACAGAATAAACAACATGTTATAGAAAACTAGAAGGGATTTGAAAACTTCCCATTCATTAAAAAAGTTACCACAATTCCACGATTTTGTACTATAAATGTTTGACATCACAGAAAGAAATAGTAAAGGAACATTGCATTAGATCTTTTCCTTATGCGTAATGAAACAAAAACAAAAAAATTAACATCTCGTTTACTCAGGGAGTCTCCCATGCAAGTACTCACCACGTCCGATTGTGCTTTACTTTAAATATGTCCCGTTCATCTAACCACACAGCTGCCTGGAATATTTAAAATTAAGCCAAATTATTGGCTATTTCATGTTTTTTTGTTGTTTCAAAATCGCTCGCACAAGTTCTTTCAAGAATTGACCTATGACCTCCACATACTTGGACTAACACTACGGTAATTTAACAGGACTTTATGAGATATTTGTTCATACAGTTGAATTTTTAAGTATGGGACTTGTTTATATTATTTCACGTTAACAATCCCGAATAAAACTAGCAACTTCGAAGTCGCTTTTCACAACTTTGTAAACAGTTTGTTGTCAATTTTTTCAGATGTCTGTTGTGATAGTCTGGTTATATACATGGCATTCTCGGAACATTTACTTAATATTTACGAATTTAACTGTGGGGCTGTCATGATAATGACATAGGCTAAACATACAAACAACTCCGCCAACATTTCCTTCGTTTTTTTCCAACTTTGCACGCTGTTTTCTAACATTTCACAGTCAACTGATGCGAACATCTATAGGCTGCTTTCAATTGACTTTTATTAAATTTGTCGACTTTACACCGGCACCGTTTTATATGCAAACAACTCAGGTCATATATACAAATACATCTACCAACTTTGCAATAACTTTCCACAACTTTGCAATAACTTTGAACAACTTTGCACGTTGCGTTAACAGCTTAAATCACACTACGTTCCGACAGAATAAACAACATGTTATAGAAAACTAGAAGGGATTTGAAAACTTCCCATTGATTAAAAAAGTTACCACAATTCCACGATTTTGTACTATAAATGTTTGAAATCACAGAAAGAAATAGTAAAGGAACATTGCATTAGATCTTTTCCATGTGCGTAATGAAACAAAAACAAAAAAATTAACATCTCGTTTACTCAGGGAGTCTCCCATGCAAGTACTCACCACGTCCGATTGTGCTTTACTTTAAATATGTCCCGTTCATCTAACCACACAGCTGCCTGGAATATTTAAAATTAAGCCAAATTATTGGCTATTTCATGTTTTTTTGATGTTTCAAAATCGCTCGCACAAGTTCTTTCAAGAATTGACCTATGACCTCCACATACTTGGACTAACACTACGGTAATTTAACAGGACTTTATGAGATATTTGTTCATACAGTTGAATTTTTAAGTATGGGACTTGTTTATATTATTTCACGTTAACAATCCCGAATAAAACTAGCAACTTCGAAGTCGCTTTTCACAACTTTGTAAACAGTTTGTTGTCAATTTTTTCAGATGTCTGTTGTGATAGTCTGGTTATATACATGGCATTCTCGGAACATTTACTTAATATTTACGAATTTAACTGCGGGGCTGTCATGATAATGACATAGGCTAAACATACAAACAACTCCGCCAACATTTCCTTCGTTTTTTTCCAACTTTGCACGCTGTTTTCTAACATTTCACAGTCAACTGATGCGAACATCTATAGGCTGCTTTCAATTGACTTTTATTAAATTTGTCGACTTTACACCGGCACCGTTTTATATGCAAACAACTCAGGTCATATATACAAATACATCTACCAACTTTGCAATAACTTTCCACAACTTTGCAATAACTTTGAACAACTTTGCACGTTGCGTTAACAGCTTAAATCACACTACGTTCCGACAGAATAAACAACATGTTATAGAAAACTAGAAGGGATTTGAAAACTTCCCATTCATTAAAAAAGTTACCACAATTCCACGATTTTGTACTATAAATGTTTGACATCACAGAAAGAAATAGTAAAGGAACATTGCATTAGATCTTTTCCATGTGCGTAATGAAACAAAAACAAAAAAATTAACATCTCGTTTACTCAGGGAGTCTCCCATGCAAGTACTCACCACGTCCGATTGTGCTTTACTTTAAATATGTCCCGTTCATCTAACCACACAGCTGCCTGGAATATTTAAAATTAAGCCAAATTATTGGCTATTTCATGTTTTTTTGATGTTTCAAAATCGCTCGCACAAGTACTTTCAAGAATTGACCTATGACCTCCACATACTTGGACTAACACTACGGTAATTTAACAGGACTTTATGAGATATTTGTTCATATATTTGAATTTTTAAGTATGGGACTTGTTTATATTATTTCACGTTAACAATCCCGAATAAAACTAGCAACTTCGCAGTCGCTTTTCACAACTTTGTAAGCAGTTTGTTGTCAATTTTTTCAGATGTCTGTTGTGATAGTCTGGTTATATATATGGCATTCTCGGAACATTTACTTAATATTTACGAATTTAACTGCGGGGCAGTCATGATAATGACATAGGCTAAACATACAAACAACTCCGCCAACATTTCCTTCGTTTTTTTCCAACTTTGCACGCTGTTGTCTAACATTTCACAGTCAACTGATGCGAACATCTATAGGCTGCTTTCAATTGACTTTTATTAAATTTGTCGACTTTACACCGGCACCGTTTTATATGCAAACAACTCAGGTCATATATACAAATACATCTACCAACTTTGCAATAACTTTCCACAACTTTGCAATAACTTTGAACAACTTTGCACGTTGCGTTAACAGCTTAAATCACACTACGTTCCGACAGAATAAACAACTTGTTATTGAAAACTAGAAGGGATTTGAAAACTTGCCATTGATTAAAAAAGTTACCACAATTCCACGATTTTGTACTATAAATGTTTGACATCACAGAAAGAAATAGTAAAGGAACATTGCATTATATCTTTTCCATGTGCGTAATGAAACAAAAACAAAAAAATTAACATCTCCTTTACTCAGGGAGTCTCCCATGCAAGTACACACCACGCCCGATTGTGCTTTACTTTAAATATGTCCCGTTCATCTAACCACACAGCTGCCTGGAATATTTAAAATTAAGCCAAATTATTGGCTATTTCATGTTTTTTTGATGTTTCAAAATCGCTCGCACAAATACTTTCAAGAATTGACCTATGACCTCTACATACTTGGACTAACACTACGGTAATTTAACAGGACTTTATGAGATATTTGTTCATATATTTGAATTTTTAAGTATGGGACTTGTTTATATTATTTCACAATAACAATCCCGAATAAAACTAGCAACTTCGCAGTCGCTTTTCACAACTTTGTAAGCAGTTTGTTGTCATTTTTTTCAGATGTCTGTTGTGATAGTCTGGTTATATATATGGCATTCTCGGAACATTTACTTAATATTTACGAATTTAACTGCGAGGCTGTCATGATAATGACATAGGCTAAACATACAAACAACTCCGCCAACATTTCCTTCGTTTTCTTCCAACTTTGCACGCTGTTTTCTAACATTTCACAGTCAACTGATGCGAACATCTATAGGCTGCTTTCAATTGACTTTTATTAAATTTGTCGACTTTACACCGGCACCGTTTTATATGCAAACAACTCAGCTCATATATACAAATACATCTACCAACTTTGCAATAACTTTCCACAACTTTGCAATAACTTTGAACAACTTTGCACGTTGCGTTAACAGCTTAAATCACACTACGTTCCGACAGAATAAACAACATGTTATAGAAAACTAGAAGGGATTTGAAAACTTCCCATTCATTAAAAAAGTTACGAAAATTGCACGATTTTGTACTATAAATGTTTGACATCACAGAAAGAAATAGTAAAGGAACATTGCATTAGATCTTTTCCATGTGCGTAATGAAACAAAAACAAAAAAATTAACATCTCGTTTACTCAGGGAGTCTCCCATGCAAGTACTCACCACGTCGGATTGTGCTTTACTTTAAATATGTCCCGTTCATCTAACCACACAGCTGCCTGGAATATTTAAAATTAAGCCAAATTATTGGCTATTTCATGTTTTTTTGATGTTTCAAAATCGCTCGCACAAGTACTTTCAAGAATTGACCTATGACCTCCACATACTTGGACTAACACTACGGTAATTTAACAGGACTTTAAGAGATATTTGTTCATATATTTGAATTTTTAAGTATGGGACTTGTTTATATTATTTCACGTTAACAATCCCGAATAAAACTAGCAACTTCGCAGTCGCTTTTCACAACTTTGTAAGCAGTTTGTTGTCAATTTTTTCAGATGTCTGTTGTGATAGTCTGGTTATATATATGGCATTCTCGGAACATTTATTAATATTTACGAATTTAACTGCGGGGCAGTCATGATAATGACATAGGCTAAACATACAAACAACTCCGCCAACATTTCCTTCGTTTTTTTCCAACTTTGCACGCTGTTGTCTAACATTTCACAGTCAACTGATGCGAACATCTATAGGCTGCTTTCAATTGACTTTTATTAAATTTGTCGACTTTACACCGGCACCGTTTTATATGCAAACAACTCAGGTCATATATACAAATACATCTACCAACTTTGCAATAACTTTCCACAACTTTGCAATAACTTTGAACAACTTTGCACGTTGCGTTAACAGCTTAAATCACACTACGTTCCGACAGAATAAACAACTTGTTATTGAAAACTAGAAGGGATTTGAAAACTTGCCATTGATTAAAAAAGTTACCACAATTCCACGATTTTGTACTATAAATGTTTGACATCACAGAAAGAAATAGTAAAGGAACATTGCATTATATCTTTTCCATGTGCGTAATGAAACAAAAACAAAAAAATTAACATCTCCTTTACTCAGGGAGTCTCCCATGCAAGTACACACCACGCCCGATTGTGCTTTACTTTAAATATGTCCCGTTCATCTAACCACACAGCTGCCTGGAATATTTAAAATTAAGCCAAATTATTGGCTATTTCATGTTTTTTTGATGTTTCAAAATCGCTCGCACAAATACTTTCAAGAATTGACCTATGACCTCTACATACTTGGACTAACACTACGGTAATTTAACAGGACTTTATGAGATATTTGTTCATATATTTGAATTTTTAAGTATGGGACTTGTTTATATTATTTCACAATAACAATCCCGAATAAAACTAGCAACTTCGCAGTCGCTTTTCACAACTTTGTAAGCAGTTTGTTGTCATTTTTTTCAGATGTCTGTTGTGATAGTCTGGTTATATATATGGCATTCTCGGAACATTTACTTAATATTTACGAATTTAACTGCGAGGCTGTCATGATAATGACATAGGCTAAACATACAAACAACTCCGCCAACATTTCCTTCGTTTTCTTCCAACTTTGCACGCTGTTTTCTAACATTTCACAGTCAACTGATGCGAACATCTATAGGCTGCTTTCAATTGACTTTTATTAAATTTGTCGACTTTACACCGGCACCGTTTTATATGCAAACAACTCAGCTCATATATACAAATACATCTACCAACTTTGCAATAACTTTCCACAACTTTGCAATAACTTTGAACAACTTTGCACGTTGCGTTAACAGCTTAAATCACACTACGTTCCGACAGAATAAACAACATGTTATAGAAAACTAGAAGGGATTTGAAAACTTCCCATTCATTAAAAAAGTTACGAAAATTGCACGATTTTGTACTATAAATGTTTGACATCACAGAAAGAAATAGTAAAGGAACATTGCATTAGATCTTTTCCATGTGCGTAATGAAACAAAAACAAAAAAATTAACATCTCGTTTACTCAGGGAGTCTCCCATGCAAGTACTCACCACGTCGGATTGTGCTTTACTTTAAATATGTCCCGTTCATCTAACCACACAGCTGCCTGGAATATTTAAAATTAAGCCAAATTATTGGCTATTTCATGTTTTTTTGATGTTTCAAAATCGCTCGCACAAGTACTTTCAAGAATTGACCTATGACCTCCACATACTTGGACTAACACTACGGTAATTTAACAGGACTTTAAGAGATATTTGTTCATATATTTGAATTTTTAAGTATGGGACTTGTTTATATTATTTCACGTTAACAATCCCGAATAAAACTAGCAACTTCGAAGTCGCTTTTCACAACTTTGTAAGCAGTTTGTTGTCAATTTTTTCAGATGTCTGTTGTGATAGTCTGGTTATATATATGGCATTCTCGGAACATTTATTAATATTTACGAATTTAACTGCGGGGCAGTCATGATAATGACATAGGCTAAACATACAAACAACTCCGCCAACATTTCCTTCGTTTTTTTCCAACTTTGCACGCTGTTTTCTAACATTTCACAGTCAACTGATGCGAACATCTATAGGCTGCTTTCAATTGACTTTTATTAAATTTGTCGACTTTACACCGGCACCGTTTTATATGCAAACAACTCAGGTCATATATACAAATACATCTACCAACTTTGCAATAACTTTCCACAACTTTGCAATAACTTTGAACAACTTTGCACGTTGCGTTAACAGCTTAAATCAAACTACGTTCCGACAGAATAAACAACTTGTTATTGAAAACTAGAAGGGATTTGAAAACTTCCCATTGATTAAAAAAGTTACCACAATTCCACGATTTTGTACTATAAATGTTTGACATCACAGAAAGAAATAGTAAAGGAACATTGCATTAGATCTTTTCCATGTGCGTAATGAAACAAAAACAAAAAAATTAACATCTCCTTTACTCAGGGAGTCTCCCATGCAAGCACACACCACGCCCGATTGTGCTTTACTTTAAATATGTCCCGTTCATCTAACCACACAGCTGCCTGGAATATTTAAAATTAAGCCAAATTATTGGCTATTTCATGTTTTTTTGATGTTTCAAAATCGCTCGCACAAGTACTTTCAAGAATTGACCTATGACCTCCACATACTTGGACTAATACTACGGTAATTTAACAGGACTTTATGAGATATTTGTTCATATAGTTGAATTTTTAAGTATGAGACTTGTTTATATTATTTCACGTTAACAATCCCGAATAAAACTAGGAACTTCGAAGTCGCTTTTCACAACTTTGTAAGCAGTTTGTTGTCAATTTTTTCAGATGTCTGTTGTGATAGTCTGGTTATATACATGGCATTCTCGGAACATTTACTTAATATTTACGAATTTAACTGCGGGGCTGTCATGATAATGACATAGGCTAAACATACAAACAACTCCGCCAACATTTCCTTCGTTTTTTTCCAACTTTGCACGCTGTTTTCTATCATTTCACAGTCAACTGATGCGAACATCTATAGGCTGCTTTCAATTGACTTTTATTAAATTTGTCGACTTTACACCGGCACCGTTTTATATGCAAACAACTCAGGTCATATATACAAATACATCTACCAACTTTGCAATAACTTTCCACAACTTTGCAATAACTTTAAACAACTTTGCACGTTGTGTTAACAGCTTAAATCACACTACGTTCCGACAGAATAAACAACTTGTTATTGAAAACTAGAAGGGATTTGAAAACTTCCCATTCATTAAAAAAATTACGAAAATTGCACGATTTTGTACTATAAATGTTTGACATCACAGTACGAAATAGTAAAGGAACGTTGCCTTAGATATTTTCCATGAGCGTAATGAAACAAAAAAAAATAACAGCTCGTTTACTCAGGGAGTCTCCCATGCAAGTACTCACCACGCCCGATTGTGCTTTACTTTAAATATGTCCCGTTCATCTAACCACACAGCTGCCTGGAATATTTAAAATTAAGCCAACTTATTGGCTATTTCATGTTTTTTTGATGTTTCAAAATCGCTCGCACAAGTACTTTCAAGAATTGACCTATGACCTCTACATACTTGGACTAACACTACGGTAATTTAACAGGACTTTATGAGATATTTGTTCATATATTTGAATTTTTAAGTATGGGACTTGTTTATATTATTTCACGTTAACAATCCCGAATAGAACTAGCAACTTCGCAGTCGCTTTTCACAACTTTGTAAGCAGTTTGTTGTCAATTTTTTCAGATGTCTGTTGTGATAGTCTGGTTATATATATGGCATTCTCGGAACATTTACTTAATATTTACGAATTTAACTGCGGGGCTGTCATGATAATGACATAGGCTAAACATACATACAACTCCGCCAACATTTCCTTCGTTTTTTTCCAACTTTGCACGCTGTTTTCTAACATTTCACAGTCAACTGATGCGAACATCTATAGGCTGCTTTCAATTGACTTTTATTAAATTTGTCGACTTTACACCGGCACCGTTTTATATGCAAACAACTCAGGTCATATATACAAATACATCTACCAACTTGGCAATAACTTTCCACAACTTTGCAATAACTTTGAACAACTTTGCACGTTGCGTTAACAGCTTAAATCACACTACGTTCCGACAGAATAAACAACATGTTATAGAAAACTAGAAGGGATTTGAAAACTTCCCATTCATTAAAAAAGTTACGAAAATTGCACGATTTTGTACTATAAATGTTTGACATCACAGTAAGAAATAGTAAAGGAACGTTGCCTTAGATATTTTCCATGAGCGTAATGAAACAAAAACAAAAATGTAACAGCTCGTTTACTCAGGGAGTCTCCCATGCAAGTACTCACCACGCCCGATTGTGCTTTACTTTAAATATGTCCCGTTCATCTAACCACACAGCTGCTTCGAATATTTAAAATTAAGCCAAATTATTGGCTATTTCATGTTTTTTGATGTTTCAAAATCGCTCGCACAAGTACTTTCAAGAATTGACCTATGACCTCTACATACTTGGACTAACACTACGGCAATTTAATAGAACTTTACGAGATATTTGTTCATATACTTGAATTTTTAAGTATTGGACTTGTTTATATTATTTCACGTTAACAATCCCGAATAAAACTAGCAACTTCGCAGTCGCTTTTCACAACTTTGTAAGCAGTTTGTTGTCAATTTTTTCAGATGTCTGTTGTGATAGTCTGGTTATATACATGGCATTCTCGGAACATTTACTTAATATTTACGAATTTAACTGCGGGGCTGTCATGATAATGACATAGGCTAAACATACAAACAACTCCGCCAACATTTCCTTCGTTTTTTTCAAATTTTGCACGCTGTTTTCTAACATTTCACAGTCAACTGATGCGAACATCTATAGGCTGCTTTCAATTGACTTTTATTAAATTTGTCGACTTTACACCGGCACCGTTTTATATGCAAACAACTCAGGTCATATATACAAATACATCTACCAACTTTGCAATAACTTTCCACAACTTTGCAATAACTTTGAACAACTTTGCACGTTGCGTTAACAGCTTAAATCACACTACGTTCCGACAGAATAAACAACATGTTATAGAAAACTAGAAGGGATTTGAAAACTTCCCATTCATTAAAAAAGTTACCACAATTCCACGATTTTGTACTATAAATGTTTGACATCACAGAAAGAAATAGTAAAGGAACATTGCATTAGATCTTTTCCATGTGCGTAATGAAACAAAAACAAAAAAATTAACATCTCGTTTACTCAGGGAGTCTCCCATGCAAGTACTCACCACGTCCGATTGTGCTTTACTTTAAATATGTCCCGTTCATCTAACCACACAGCTGCCTGGAATATTTAAAATTAAGCCAAATTATTGGCTATTTCATGTTTTTTTGATGTTTCAAAATCGCTCGCACAAGTACTTTCAAGAATTGACCTATGACCTCCACATACTTGGACTAACACTACGGTAATTTAACAGGACTTTATGAGATATTTGTTCATATATTTGAATTTTTAAGTATGGGACTTGTTTATATTATTTCACGTTAACAATCCCGAATAAAACTAGCAACTTCGCAGTCGCTTTTCACAACTTTGTAAGCAGTTTGTTGTCAATTTTTTCAGATGTCTGTTGTGATAGTCTGGTTATATATATGGCATTCTCGGAACATTTACTTAATATTTACGAATTTAACTGCGGGGCAGTCATGATAATGACATAGGCTAAACATACAAACAACTCCGCCAACATTTCCTTCGTTTTTTTCCAACTTTGCACGCTGTTGTCTAACATTTCACAGTCAACTGATGCGAACATCTATAGGCTGCTTTCAATTGACTTTTATTAAATTTGTCGACTTTACACCGGCACCGTTTTATATGCAAACAACTCAGGTCATATATACAAATACATCTACCAACTTTGCAATAACTTTCCACAACTTTGCAATAACTTTGAACAACTTTGCACGTTGCGTTAACAGCTTAAATCACACTACGTTCCGACAGAATAAACAACATGTTATAGAAAACTAGAAGGGATTTGAAAACTTCCCATTCATTAAAAAAGTTACGAAAATTGCACGATTTTGTACTATAAATGTTTGACATCACAGTAAGAAATAGTAAAGGAACGTTGCCTTAGATATTTTCCATGAGCGTAATGAAACAAAAACAAAAAAATAACAGCTCGTTTACTCAGGGAGTCTCCCATGCAAGTACACACCACGCCCGATTGTGCTTTACTTTAAATATGTCCCGTTCATCTAACCACACAGCTGCTTCGAATATTTAAAATTAAGCCAAATTATTGGCTATTTCATGTTTTTTGATGTTTCAAAATCGCTCGCACAAGTACTTTCAAGAATTGACCTATGACCTCTACATACTTGGACTAACACTACGGCAATTTAATAGAACTTTACGAGATATTTGTTCATATACTTGAATTTTTAAGTATTGGACTTGTTTATATTATTTCACGTTAACAATCCCGAATAAAACTAGCAACTTCGCAGTCGCTTTTCACAACTTTGTAAGCAGTTTGTTGTCAATTTTTTCAGATGTCTGTTGTGATAGTCTGGTTATATACATGGCATTCTCGGAACATTTACTTAATATTTACGAATTTAACTGCGGGGCTGTCATGATAATGACATAGGCTAAACATACAAACAACTCCGCCAACATTTCCTTCGTTTTTTTCAAATTTTGCACGCTGTTTTCTAACATTTCACAGTCAACTGATGCGAACATCTATAGGCTGCTTTCAATTGACTTTTATTAAATTTGTCGACTTTACACCGGCACCGTTTTATATGCAAACAACTCAGGTCATATATACAAATACATCTACCAACTTTGCAATAACTTTCCACAACTTTGCAATAACTTTGAACAACTTTGCACGTTGCGTTAACAGCTTAAATCACACTACGTTCCGACAGAATAAACAACATGTTATAGAAAACTAGAAGGGATTTGAAAACTTCCCATTCATTAAAAAAGTTACCACAATTCCACGATTTTGTACTATAAATGTTTGACATCACAGAAAGAAATAGTAAAGGAACATTGCATTAGATCTTTTCCATGTGCGTAATGAAACAAAAACAAAAAAATTAACATCTCGTTTACTCAGGGAGTCTCCCATGCAAGTACTCACCACGTCCGATTGTGCTTTACTTTAAATATGTCCCGTTCATCTAACCACACAGCTGCCTGGAATATTTAAAATTAAGCCAAATTATTGGCTATTTCATGTTTTTTTGATGTTTCAAAATCGCTCGCACAAGTACTTTCAAGAATTGACCTATGACCTCCACATACTTGGACTAACACTACGGTAATTTAACAGGACTTTATGAGATATTTGTTCATATATTTGAATTTTTAAGTATGGGACTTGTTTATATTATTTCACGTTAACAATCCCGAATAAAACTAGCAACTTCGCAGTCGCTTTTCACAACTTTGTAAGCAGTTTGTTGTCAATTTTTTCAGATGTCTGTTGTGATAGTCTGGTTATATATATGGCATTCTCGGAACATTTACTTAATATTTACGAATTTAACTGCGGGGCAGTCATGATAATGACATAGGCTAAACATACAAACAACTCCGCCAACATTTCCTTCGTTTTTTTCCAACTTTGCACGCTGTTGTCTAACATTTCACAGTCAACTGATGCGAACATCTATAGGCTGCTTTCAATTGACTTTTATTAAATTTGTCGACTTTACACCGGCACCGTTTTATATGCAAACAACTCAGGTCATATATACAAATACATCTACCAACTTTGCAATAACTTTCCACAACTTTGCAATAACTTTGAACAACTTTGCACGTTGCGTTAACAGCTTAAATCACACTACGTTCCGACAGAATAAACAACTTGTTATTGAAAACTAGAAGGGATTTGAAAACTTGCCATTGATTAAAAAAGTTACCACAATTCCACGATTTTGTACTATAAATGTTTGACATCACAGAAAGAAATAGTAAAGGAACATTGCATTATATCTTTTCCATGTGCGTAATGAAACAAAAACAAAAAAATTAACATCTCCTTTACTCAGGGAGTCTCCCATGCAAGTACACACCACGCCCGATTGTGCTTTACTTTAAATATGTCCCGTTCATCTAACCACACAGCTGCCTGGAATATTTAAAATTAAGCCAAATTATTGGCTATTTCATGTTTTTTTTTATGTTTCAAAATCGCTCGCACAAATACTTTCAAGAATTGACCTATGACCTCTACATACTTGGACTAACACTACGGTAATTTAACAGGACTTTATGAGATATTTGTTCATATATTTGAATTTTTAAGTATGGGACTTGTTTATATTATTTCACAATAACAATCCCGAATAAAACTAGCAACTTCGCAGTCGCTTTTCACAACTTTGTAAGCAGTTTATTGTCATTTTTTTCAGATGTCTGTTGTGATAGTCTGGTTATATATATGGCATTCTCGGAACATTTACTTAATATTTACGAATTTAACTGCGAGGCTGTCATGATAATGACATAGGCTAAACATACAAACAACTCCGCCAACATTTCCATCGTTTTCTTCCAACTTTGCACGCTGTTTTCTAACATTTCACAGTCAACTGATGCGAACATCTATAGGCTGCTTTCAATTGACTTTTATTAAATTTGTCGACTTTACACCGGCACCGTTTTATATGCAAACAACTCAGGTCATATATACAAATACATCTACCAACTTTGCAATAACTTTCCACAACTTTGCAATAACTTTAAACAACTTTGCACGTTGTGTTAACAGCTTAAATCACACTACGTTCCGACAGAATAAACAACTTGTTATTGAAAACTAGAAGGGATTTGAAAACTTCCCATTCATTAAAAAAGTTACGAAAATTGCACGATTTTGTACTATAAATGTTTGACATCACAGTACGAAATAGTAAAGGAACGTTGCCTTAGATATTTTCCATGAGCGTAATGAAACAAAAAAAAATAACAGCTCGTTTACTCAGGGAGTCTCCCATGCAAGTACTCACCACGCCCGATTGTGCTTTACTTTAAATATGTCCCGTTCATCTAACCACACAGCTGCCTGGAATATTTAAAATTAAGCCAACTTATTGGCTATTTCATGTTTTTTTGATGTTTCAAAATCGCTCACACAAGTACTTTCAAGAATTGACCTATGACCTCTACATACTTGGACTAACACTACGGTAATTTAACAGGACTTTATGAGATATTTGTTCATATATTTGAATTTTTAAGTATGGGACTTGTTTATATTATTTCACGTTAACAATCCCGAATAGAACTAGCAACTTCGCAGTCGCTTTTCACAACTTCGTAAGCAGTTTGTTGTCAATTTTTTCAGATGTCTGTTGTGATAGTCTGGTTATATATATGGCATTCTCGGAACATTTACTTAATATTTACGAATTTAACTGCGGGGCTGTCATGATAATGACATAGGCTAAACATACATACAACTCCGCCAACATTTCCTTCGTTTTTTTCCAACTTTGCACGCTGTTTTCTAACATTTCACAGTCAACTGATGCGAACATCTATAGGCTGCTTTCAATTGACTTTTATTAAATTTGTCGACTTTACACCGGCACCGTTTTATATGCAAACAACTCAGGTCATATATACAAATACATCTACCAACTTGGCAATAACTTTCCACAACTTTGCAATAACTTTGAACAACTTTGCACGTTGCGTTAACAGCTTAAATCACACTACGTTCCGACAGAATAAACAACATGTTATAGAAAACTAGAAGGGATTTGAAAACTTCCCATTCATTAAAAAAGTTACGAAAATTGCACGATTTTGTACTATAAATGTTTGACATCACAGTAAGAAATAGTAAAGGAACGTTGCCTTAGATATTTTCCATGAGCGTAATGAAACAAAAACAAAAATGTAACAGCTCGTTTACTCAGGGAGTCTCCCATGCAAGTACTCACCACGCCCGATTGTGCTTTACTTTAAATATGTCCCGTTCATCTAACCACACAGCTGCCTGGAATATTCAAAATTAAGCCAAATTTGATGTTTCAAAATCGCTCGAACAAGTACTTTCAAGAATTAACCTATGACCTCTACATACTTGGACTAACACTACGGTAATTTAACAGAACTTTACGAGATATTTGTTCATATACTTGAATTTTTAAGTATGGGACTTGTTTATATTATTTCACGTTAACAATCCCGAATAAAACTAGCAGCTTCGCAGTCGCTTTTCACAACTTTGTAAGCAGTTTGTTGTCAATTTTTTCAGATGTCTGTTGTGATAGTCTGGTTATATATATGGCATTCTCGGAACATTTACTTAATATTTACGAATTTAACTGCGGGGCAGTCATGATAATGACATAGGCTAAACATACAAACAACTCCGCCAACATTTCCTTCGTTTTTTTCCAACTTTGCACGCTGTTGTCTAACATTTCACAGTCAACTGATGCGAACATCTATAGGCTGCTTTCAATTGACTTTTATTAAATTTGTCGACTTTACACCGGCACCGTTTTATATGCAAACAACTCAGGTCATATATACAAATACATCTACCAACTTTGCAATAACTTTCCACAACTTTGCAATAACTTTGAACAACTTTGCACGTTGCGTTAACAGCTTAAATCACACTACGTTCCGACAGAATAAACAACTTGTTATTGAAAACTAGAAGGGATTTGAAAACTTGCCATTGATTAAAAAAGTTACCACAATTCCACGATTTTGTACTATAAATGTTTGACATCACAGAAAGAAATAGTAAAGGAACATTGCATTATATCTTTTCCATGTGCGTAATGAAACAAAAACAAAAAAATTAACATCTCCTTTACTCAGGGAGTCTCCCATGCAAGTACACACCACGCCCGATTGTGCTTTACTTTAAATATGTCCCGTTCATCTAACCACACAGCTGCCTGGAATATTTAAAATTAAGCCAAATTATTGGCTATTTCATGTTTTTTTTTATGTTTCAAAATCGCTCGCACAAATACTTTCAAGAATTGACCTATGACCTCTACATACTTGGACTAACACTACGGTAATTTAACAGGACTTTATGAGATATTTGTTCATATATTTGAATTTTTAAGTATGGGACTTGTTTATATTATTTCACAATAACAATCCCGAATAAAACTAGCAACTTCGCAGTCGCTTTTCACAACTTTGTAAGCAGTTTATTGTCATTTTTTTCAGATGTCTGTTGTGATAGTCTGGTTATATATATGGCATTCTCGGAACATTTACTTAATATTTACGAATTTAACTGCGAGGCTGTCATGATAATGACATAGGCTAAACATACAAACAACTCCGCCAACATTTCCATCGTTTTCTTCCAACTTTGCACGCTGTTTTCTAACATTTCACAGTCAACTGATGCGAACATCTATAGGCTGCTTTCAATTGACTTTTATTAAATTTGTCGACTTTACACCGGCACCGTTTTATATGCAAACAACTCAGCTCATATATACAAATACATCTACCAACTTTGCAATAACTTTCCACAACTTTGCAATAACTTTGAACAACTTTGCACGTTGCGTTAACAGCTTAAATCACACTACGTTCCGACAGAATAAACAACATGTTATAGAAAACTAGAAGGGATTTGAAAACTTCCCATTCATTAAAAAAGTTACGAAAATTGCACGATTTTGTACTATAAATGTTTGACATCACAGAAAGAAATAGTAAAGGAACATTACATTAGATCTGTTCCATGTGCGTAATGAAACAAAAACAAAAAAATTAACATCTCGTTTACTCAGGGAGTCTCCCATGCAAGTACACACCACGCCCGATTGTGCTTTACTTTAAATATGTCCCGTTCATCTAACCACACAGCTGCCTGGAATATTTAAAATTAAGCCAAATTATTGGCTATTTCATGTTTTTTTTTATGTTTCAAAATCGCTCGCACAAATACTTTCAAGAATTGACCTATGACCTCTACATACTTGGACTAACACTACGGTAATTTAACAGGACTTTATGAGATATTTGTTCATATATTTGAATTTTTAAGTATGGGACTTGTTTATATTATTTCACAATAACAATCCCGAATAAAACTAGCAACTTCGCAGTCGCTTTTCACAACTTTGTAAGCAGTTTATTGTCATTTTTTTCAGATGTCTGTTGTGATAGTCTGGTTATATATATGGCATTCTCGGAACATTTACTTAATATTTACGAATTTAACTGCGAGGCTGTCATGATAATGACATAGGCTAAACATACAAACAACTCCGCCAACATTTCCATCGTTTTCTTCCAACTTTGCACGCTGTTTTCTAACATTTCACAGTCAACTGATGCGAACATCTATAGGCTGCTTTCAATTGACTTTTATTAAATTTGTCGACTTTACACCGGCACCGTTTTATATGCAAACAACTCAGCTCATATATACAAATACATCTACCAACTTTGCAATAACTTTCCACAACTTTGCAATAACTTTGAACAACTTTGCACGTTGCGTTAACAGCTTAAATCACACTACGTTCCGACAGAATAAACAACATGTTATAGAAAACTAGAAGGGATTTGAAAACTTTCCATTCATTAAAAAAGTTACGAAAATTGCACGATTTTGTACTATAAATGTTTGACATCACAGAAAGAAATAGTAAAGGAACATTACATTAGATCTTTTCCATGTGCGTAATGAAACAAAAACAAAAAAATTAACATCTCGTTTACTCAGGGAGTCTCCCATGCAAGTACTCACCACGTCGGATTGTGCTTTACTTTAAATATGTCCCGTTCATCTAACCACACAGCTGCCTGGAATATTTAAAATTAAGCCAAATTATTGGCTATTTCATGTTTTTTTTGATGTTTTAAAATCGCTCGCACAAGTACTTTCAAGAATTGACCTATGACCTCCACATACTTGGACTAACACTACGGTAATTTAACAGGACTTTATGAGATATTTGTTCATATATTTGAATTTTTAAGTATGGGACTTGTTTATATTATTTCACGTTAACAATCCCGAATAAAACTAGCAACTTCGCAGTCGCTTTTCACAACTTTGTAAGCAGTTTGTTGTCAATTTTTTCAGATGTCTGTTGTGATAGTCTGGTTATATATATGGCATTCTCGGAACATTTATTAATATTTACGAATTTAACTGCGGGGCAGTCATGATAATGACATAGGCTAAACATACAAACAACTCCGCCAACATTTCCTTCGTTTTTTTCCAACTTTGCACGCTGTTTTCTAACATTTCACAGTCAACTGATGCGAACATCTATAGGCTGCTTTCAATTGACTTTTATTAAATTTGTCGACTTTACACCGGCACCGTTTTATATGCAAACAACTCAGGTCATATATACAAATACATCTACCAACTTTGCAATAACTTTCCACAACTTTGCAATAACTTTGAACAACTTTGCACGTTGCGTTAACAGCTTAAATCACACTACGTTCCGACAGAATAAACAACTTCTTATTGAAAACTAGAAGGGATTTGAAAACTTCCCATTGATTAAAAAAGTTACCACAATTCCACGATTTTGTACTATAAATGTTTGACATCACAGAAAGAAATAGTAAAGGAACATTGCATTAGATCTTTTCCATGTGCGTAATGAAACAAAAACAAAAAAATTAACATCTCCTTTACTCAGGGAGTCTCCCATGCAAGTACTCACCACGCCCGATTGTGCTTTACTTTAAATATGTCCCGTTCATCTAACCACACAGCTGCCTGGAATATTTAAAATTAAGCCAACTTATTGGCTATTTCATGTTTTTTTGATGTTTCAAAATCGCTCGCACAAGTACTTTCAAGAATTGACCTATGACCTCTACATACTTGGACTAAAACTACGGTAATTTAACAGGACTTTATGAGATATTTGTTCATATATTTGAATTTTTAAGTATGGGACTTGTTTATATTATTTCACGTTAACAATCCCGAATAGAACTAGCAACTTCGCAGTCGCTTTTCACAACTTTGTAAGCAGTTTGTTGTCAATTTTTTCAGATGTCTGTTGTGATAGTCTGGTTATATATATGGCATTCTCGGAACATTTACTTAATATTTACGAATTTAACTGCGAGGCTGTCATGATAATGACATAGGCTAAACATACAAACAACTCCGCCAACATTTCCATCGTTTTCTTCCAACTTTGCACGCTGTTTTCTAACATTTCACAGTCAACTGATGCGAACATCTATAGGCTGCTTTCAATTGACTTTTATTAAATTTGTCGACTTTACACCGGCACCGTTTTATATGCAAACAACTCAGCTCATATATACAAATACATCTACCAACTTTGCAATAACTTTCCACAACTTTGCAATAACTTTGAACAACTTTGCACGTTGCGTTAACAGCTTAAATCACACTACGTTCCGACAGAATAAACAACATGTTATAGAAAACTAGAAGGGATTTGAAAACTTCCCATTCATTAAAAAAGTTACGAAAATTGCACGATTTTGTACTATAAATGTTTGACATCACAGAAAGAAATAGTAAAGGAACATTACATTAGATCTTTTCCATGTGCGTAATGAAACAAAAACAAAAAAATTAACATCTCGTTTACTCAGGGAGTCTCCCATGCAAGTACTCACCACGTCGGATTGTGCTTTACTTTAAATATGTCCCGTTCATCTAACCACACAGCTGCCTGGAATATTTAAAATTAAGCCAAATTATTGGCTATTTCATGTTTTTTTGATGTTTCAAAATCGCTCGCACAAGTACTTTCAAGAATTGACCTATGACCTCCACATACTTGGACTAACGCTACGGTAATTTAACAGGACTTTATGAGATATTTGTTCATATATTTGAATTTTTAAGTATGGGACTTGTTTATATTATTTCACGTTAACAATCCCGAATAAAACTAGCAACTTCGCAGTCGCTTTTCACAACTTTGTAAGCAGTTTGTTGTCAATTTTTTCAGATGTCTGTTGTGATAGTCTGGTTATATATATGGCATTCTCGGAACATTTATTAATATTTACGAATTTAACTGCGGGGCAGTCATGATAATGACATAGGCTAAACATACAAACAACTCCGCCAACATTTCCTTCGTTTTTTTCCAACTTTGCACGCTGTTTTCTAACATTTCACAGTCAACTGATGCGAACATCTATAGGCTGCTTTCAATTGACTTTTATTAAATTTGTCGACTTTACACCGGCACCGTTTTATATGCAAACAACTCAGGTCATATATACAAATACATCTACCAACTTTGCAATAACTTTCCACAACTTTGCAATAACTTTGAACAACTTTGCACGTTGCGTTAACAGCTTAAATCACACTACGTTCCGACAGAATAAACAACTTCTTATTGAAAACTAGAAGGGATTTGAAAACTTCCCATTGATTAAAAAAGTTACCACAATTCCACGATTTTGTACTATAAATGTTTGACATCACAGAAAGAAATAGTAAAGGAACATTGCATTAGATCTTTTCCATGTGCGTAATGAAACAAAAACAAAAAAATTAACATCTCCTTTACTCAGGGAGTCTCCCATGCAAGTACTCACCACGCCCGATTGTGCTTTACTTTAAATATGTCCCGTTCATCTAACCACACAGCTGCCTGGAATATTTAAAATTAAGCCAACTTATTGGCTATTTCATGTTTTTTTGATGTTTCAAAATCGCTCGCACAAGTACTTTCAAGAATAGACCTATGACCTCTACATACTTGGACTAAAACTACGGTAATTTAACAGGACTTTATGAGATATTTGTTCATATATTTGAATTTTTAAGTATGGGACTTGTTTATATTATTTCACGTTAACAATCCCGAATAGAACTAGCAACTTCGCAGTCGCTTTTCACAACTTTGTAAGCAGTTTGTTGTCAATTTTTTCAGATGTCTGTTGTGATCGTCTGGTTATATATATGGCATTCTCGGAACATTTACTTAATATTTACGAATTTAACTGCGGGGCTGTCATGATAATGACATAGGCTAAACATACATACAACTCCGCCAACATTTCCTTCGTTTTTTTCCAACTTTGCACGCTGTTTTCTAACATTTCACAGTCAACTGATGCGAACATCTATAGGCTGCTTTCAATTGACTTTTATTAAATTTGTCGACTTTACACCGGCACCGTTTTATATGCAAACAACTCAGGTCATATATACAAATACATCTACCAACTTGGCAATAACTTTCCACAACTTTGCAATAACTTTGAACAACTTTGCACGTTGCGTTAACAGCTTAAATCACACTACGTTCCGACAGAATAAACAACATGTTATAGAAAACTAGAAGGGATTTGAAAACTTCCCATTCATTAAAAAAGTTACGAAAATTGCACGATTTTGTACTATAAATGTTTGACATCACAGTAAGAAATAGTAAAGGAACGTTGCCTTAGATATTTTCCATGAGCGTAATGAAACAAAAACAAAAATGTAACAGCTCGTTTACTCAGGGAGTCTCCCATGCAAGTACTCACCACGCCCGATTGTGCTTTACTTTAAATATGTCCCGTTCATCTAACCACACAGCTGCTTCGAATATTTAAAATTAAGCCAAATTATTGGCTATTTCATGTTTTTTTGATGTTTCAAAATCGCTCGCACAAGTACTTTCAAGAATTGACCTATGACCTCTACATACTTGGACTAACACTACGGCAATTTAATAGAACTTTACGAGATATTTGTTCATATACTTGAATTTTTAAGTATTGGACTTGTTTATATTATTTCACGTTAACAATCCCGAATAAAACTAGCAACTTCGCAGTCGCTTTTCACAACTTTGTAAGCAGTTTGTTGTCAATTTTTTCAGATGTCTGTTGTGATAGTCTGGTTATATATATGGCATTCTCGGAACATTTACTTAATATTTACGAATTTAACTGCGGGGCAGTCATGATAATGACATAGGCTAAACATACAAACAACTCCGCCAACATTTCCTTCGTTTTTTTCCAACTTTGCACGCTGTTTTCTAACATTTCACAGTCAACTGATGCGAACATCTATAGGCTGCTTTCAATTGACTTTTATTAAATTTGTCGACTTTACACCGGCACCGTTTTATATGCAAACAACTCAGGTCATATATACAAATACATCTACCAACTTTGCAATAACTTTCCACAACTTTGCAATAACTTTGAACAACTTTGCACGTTGCGTTAACAGCTTAAATCACACTACGTTCCGACAGAATAAACAACTTGTTATTGAAAACTAGAAGGGATTTGAAAACTTCCCATTGATTAAAAAAGTTACCACAATTCCACGATTTTGTACTATAAATGTTTGACATCACAGAAAGAAATAGTAAAGGAACATTGCATTAGATCTTTTCCATGTGCGTAATGAAACAAAAACAAAAAAATTAACATCTCGTTTACTCAGGGAGTCTCCCATGCAAGTACTCACCACGTCCGATTGTGCTTTACTTTAAATATGTCCCGTTCATCTAACCACACAGCTGCCTGGAATATTTAAAATTAAGCCAAATTATTGGCTATTTCATGTTTTTTTGATGTTTCAAAATCGCTCGAACAAGTACTTTCAAGAATTGACCTATGACCTCTACATACTTGGACTAACACTACGGTAATTTAACAGAACTTTACGAGATATTTGTTCATATACTTGAATTTTTAAGTATGGGACTTGTTTATATTATTTCACGTTAACAATCCCGAATAAAACTAGCAACTTCGCAGTCGCTTTTCACAACTTTGTAAGCAGTTTGTTGTCAATTTTTTCAGATGTCTGTTGTGATAGTCTGGTTATATATATGGCATTCTCGGAACATTTACTTAATATTTACGAATTTAACTGCGGGGCTGTCATGATAATGACATAGGCTAAACATACAAACAACTCCGCCAACATTTCCTTCGTTTTTTTCCAACTTTGCACGCTGTTTTCTAACATTTCACAGTCAACTGATGCGAACATCTATAGGCTGCTTTCAATTGACTTTTATTAAATTTGTCGACTTTACACCGGCACCGTTTTATATGCAAACAACTCAGGTCATATATACAAATACATCTATCAACATTGCAATAACTTTCCACAACTTTGCAATAACTTTGAACAACTTTGCACGTTGCGTTAACAGCTTAAATCACACTACGTTTTTTTGATGTTTCAAAATCGCTCGCACAAGTACTTTCAAGAATTGACCTATGACCTCCACATACTTGGACTAACACTACGGTAATTTAACAGAACTTTACGAGATATTTGTTCATATACTTGAATTTTTAAGTATGGGACTTGTTTATATTATTTCACGTTAACAATCCCGAATAAAACTAGCAACTTCGCAGTCGCTTTTCACAACTTTGTAAGCAGTTTGTTGTCAATTTTTTCAGATGTCTGTTGTGATAGTCTGGTTATATATATGGCATTCTCGGAACATTTACTTAATATTTACGATTTTAACTGCGGGGCTGTCATGATAATGACATAGGCTAAACATACAAACAACTCCGCCAACATTTCCTTCGTTTTTTTTCCAACTTTGCACGCTGTTTTCTAACATTTCACAGTCAACTGATGCGAACATCTATAGGCTGCTTTCAATTGACTTTTATTAAATTTGTCGACTTTACACCGGCACCGTTTTATATGCAAACAACTCAGGTCATATATACAAATACATCTACCAACTTTGCAATAACTTTCCACAACTTTGCAATAACTTTGAACAACTTTGCACGTTGCGTTAACAGCTTAAATCACACTACGTTCCGACAGAATAAACAACTTGTTATTGAAAACTAGAAGGGATTTGAAAACTTCCCATTGATTAAAAAAGTTACCACAATTCCACGATTTTGTACTATAAATGTTTGACATCACAGAAAGAAATAGTAAAGGAACATTGCATTAGATCTTTTCCATGTGCGTAATGAAACAAAAACAAAAATATTAACATCTCGTTTACTCAGGGAGTCTCCCATGCAAGTACTCACCACGTCCGATTGTGCTTTACTTTAAATATGTCCCGTTCATCTAACCACACAGCTGCCTGGAATATTTAAAATTAAGCCAAATTATTGGCTATTTCATGTTTTTTTGATGTTTCAAAATCGCTCGAACAAGTACTTTCAAGAATTGACCTATGACCTCTACATACTTGGACTAACACTACGGTAATTTAACAGAACTTTACGAGATATTTGTTCATATACTTGAATTTTTAAGTATGGGACTTGTTTATATTATTTCACGTTAACAATCCCGAATAAAACTAGCAACTTTGCAGTCGCTTTTCACAACTTTGTAAGCAGTTTGTTGTCAATTTTTTCAGATGTCTGTTGTGATAGTCTGGTTATATATATGGCATTCTCGGAACATTTACTTAATATTTACGAATTTAACTGCGGGGCTGTCATGATAATGACATAGGCTAAACATACAAACAACTCCGCCAACATTTCCTTCGTTTTTTTCCAACTTTGCACGCTGTTTTCTAACATTTCACAGTCAACTGATGCGAACATCTATAGGCTGCTTTCAATTGACTTTTATTAAATTTGTCGACTTTACACCGGCACCGTTTTATATGCAAACAACTCAGGTCATATATACAAATACATCTACCAACATTGCAATAACTTTCCACAACTTTGCAATAACTTTGAACAACTTTGCACGTTGCGTTAACAGCTTAAATCACACTACGTTTTTTTGATGTTTCAAAATCGCTCGCAAAAGTACTTTCAAGAATTGACCTATGACCTCCACATACTTGGACTAACACTACGGTAATTTAACAGAACTTTACGAGATATTTGTTCATATACTTGAATTTTTAAGTATGGGACTTGTTTATATTATTTCACGTTAACAATCCCGAATAAAACTAGCAACTTCGCAGTCGCTTTTCACAACTTTGTAAGCAGTTTGTTGTCAATTTTTTCAGATGTCTGTTGTGATAGTCTGGTTATATATATGGCATTCTCGGAACATTTACTTAATATTTACGAATTTAACTGCGGGGCTGTCATGATAATGACATAGGCTAAACATACAAACAACTCCGCCAACATTTCCTTCGTTTTTTCCCAACTTTGCACGCTGTTTTCTAACATTTCACAGTCAACCGATGCGAACATCTATAGGCTGCTTTCAATTGACTTTTATTAAATTTGTCGACTTTACACCGGCACCGTTTTATATGCAAACAACTCAGGTCATATATACAAATACATCTACCAACTTTGCAATAACTTTCCACAACTTTGCAATAACTTTGAACAACTTTGCACGTTGCGTTAACAGCTTAAATCACACTACGTTCCGACAGAATAAACAACTTGTTATTGAAAACTAGAAGGGATTTGAAAACTTCCCATTGATTAAAAAAGTTACCACAATTCCACGATTTTGTACTATAAATGTTTGACATCACAGAAAGAAATAGTTAAGGAACATTGCCTTAGATATTTTCCATGAGCGTAATGAAACAAAAAAAAAATAACAGCTCGTTTACTCAGGGAGTCTCCCATGCAAGTACTCACCACGCCCGATTGTGCTTTACTTTAAATATGTCCCGTTCATCTAACCACACAGCTGCCTGGAATATTTAAAATTAAGCCAACTTATTGGCTATTTCATGTTTTTTTGATGTTTCAAAATCGCTCGCACAAGTACTTTCAAGAATTGACCTATGACCTCTACATACTTGGACTAACACTACGGTAATTTAACAGGACTTTATGAGATATTTGTTCATATATTTGAATTTTTAAGTATGGGACTTGTTTATATTATTTCACGTTAACAATCCCGAATAGAACTAGCAACTTCGCAGTCGCTTTTCACAACTTTGTAAGCAGTTTGTTGTCAATTTTTTCAGATGTCTGTTGTGATAGTCTGGTTATATATATGGCATTCTCGGAACATTTACTTAATATTTACGAATTTAACTGCGGGGCTGTCATGATAATGACATAGGCTAAACATACATACAACTCCGCCAACATTTCCTTCGTTTTTTTCCAACTTTGCACGCTGTTTTCTAACATTTCACAGTGAACTGATGCGAACATCTATAGGCTGCTTTCAATTGACTTTTATTAAATTTGTCGACTTTACACCGGCACCGTTTTATATGCAAACAACTCAGGTCATATATACAAATACATCTACCAACTTGGCAATAACTTTCCACAACTTTGCAATAACTTTGAACAACTTTGCACGTTGCGTTAACAGCTTAAATCACACTACGTTCCGACAGAATAAACAACATGTTATAGAAAACTAGAAGGGATTTGAAAACTTCCCATTCATTAAAAAAGTTACGAAAATTGCACGATTTTGTACTATAAATGTTTGACATCACAGTAAGAAATAGTAAAGGAACGTTGCCTTAGATATTTTCCATTAGCGTAATGAAACAAAAACAAAAATGTAACAGCTCGTTTACTCAGGGAGTCTCCCATGCAAGTACTCACCACGCCCGATTGTGCTTTACTTTAAATATGTCCCGTTCATCTAACCACACAGCTGCTTCGAATATTTAAAATTAAGCCAAATTATTGGCTATTTCATGTTTTTTTTATGTTTCAAAATCGCTCGCACAAGTACTTTCAAGAATTGACCTATGACCTCTACATACTTGGACTAACACTACGGCAATTTAATAGAACTTTACGAGATATTTGTTCATATACTTGAATTTTTAAGTATTGGACTTGTTTATATTATTTCACGTTAACAATCCCGAATAAAACTAGCAACTTCGCAGCCGCTTTTCACAACTTTGTAAGCAGTTTGTTGTCAATTTTTTCAGATGTCTGTTGTGATAGTCTGGTTATATATATGGCATTCTCGGAACATTTACTTAATATTTACGAATTTAACTGCGGGGCAGTCATGATAATGACATAGGCTAAACATACAAACAACTCCGCCAACATTTCCTTCGTTTTTTTCCAACTTTGCACGCTGTTTTCTAACATTTCACAGTCAACTGATGCGAACATCTATAGGCTGCTTTCAATTGACTTTTATTAAATTTGTCGACTTTACACCGGCACCGTTTTATATGCAAACAACTCAGGTCATATATACAAATACATCTACCAACTTTGCAATAACTTTCCACAACTTTGCAATAACTTTGAACAACTTTGCACGTTGCGTTAACAGCTTAAATCACACTACGTTCCGACAGAATAAACAACTTGTTATTGAAAACTAGAAGGGATTTGAAAACTTCCCATTGATTAAAAAAGTTACCACAATTCCACGATTTTGTACTATAAATGTTTGACATCACAGAAAGAAATAGTAAAGGAACATTGCATTAGATCTTTTCCATGTGCGTAATGAAACAAAAACAAAAAAATTAACATCTCGTTTACTCAGGGAGTCTCCCATGCAAGTACTCACCACGTCCGATTGTGCTTTACTTTAAATATGTCCCGTTCATCTAACCACACAGCTGCCTGGAATATTTAAAATTAAGCCAAATTATTGGCTATTTCATGTTTTTTTGATGTTTCAAAATCGCTCGAACAAGTACTTTCAAGAATTGACCTATGACCTCTACATACTTGGACTAACACTACGGTAATTTAACAGAACTTTACGAGATATTTGTTCATATACTTGAATTTTTAAGTATGGGACTTGTTTATATTATTTCACGTTAACAATCCCGAATAAAACTAGCAACTTCGCAGTCGCATTTCACAACTTTGTAAGCAGTTTGTTGTCAATTTTTTCAGATGTCTGTTGTGATAGTCTGGTTATATATATGGCATTCTCGGAACATTTACTTAATATTTACGAATTTAACTGCGGGGCTGTCATGATAATGACATAGGCTAAACATACAAACAACTCCGCCAACATTTCCTTCGTTTTTTTCCAACTTTGCACGCTGTTTTCTAACATTTCACAGTCAACTGATGCGAACATCTATAGGCTGCTTTCAATTGACTTTTATTAAATTTGTCGACTTTACACCGGCACCGTTTTATATGCAAACAACTCAGGTCATATATACAAATACATCTACCAACATTGCAATAACTTTCCACAACTTTGCAATAACTTTGAACAACTTTGCACGTTGCGTTAACAGCTTAAATCACACTACGTTTTTTTGATGTTTCAAAATCGCTCGCACAAGTACTTTCAAGAATTGACCTATGACCTCTACATACTTGGACTAACACTACGGTAATTTAACAGAACTTTACGAGATATTTGTTCATATACTTGAATTTTTAAGTATGGGACTTGTTTATATTATTTCACGTTAACAATCCCGAATAAAACTAGCAACTTCGCAGTCGCTTTTCACAACTTTGTAAGCAGTTTGTTGTCAATTTTTTCAGATGTCTGTTGTGATAGTCTGGTTATATATATGGCATTCTCGGAACATTTACTTAATATTTACGAATTTAACTGCGGGGCTGTCATGATAATGACATAGGCTAAACATACAAACAACTCCGCCAACATTTCCTTCGTTTTTTTTCCAACTTTGCACGCTGTTTTCCAACATTTCACAGTCAACTGATGCGAACATCTATAGGCTGCTTTCAATTGACTTTTATTAAATTTGTCGACTTTACACCGGCACCGTTTTATATGCAAACAACTCAGGTCATATATACAAATACATCTACCAACATTGCAATAACTTTCCACAACTTTGCAATAACTTTGAACAACTTTGCACGTTGCGTTAACAGCTTAAATCACACTACGTTTTTTTGATGTTTCAAAATCGCTCGCACAAGTACTTTCAAGAATTGACCTATGACCTCTACATACTTGGACTAACACTACGGTAATTTAACAGAACTTTACGAGATATTTGTTCATATACTTGAATTTTTAAGTATGGGACTTGTTTATATTATTTCACGTTAACAATCCCGAATAAAACTAGCAACTTCGCAGTCGCTTTTCACAACTTTGTAAGCAGTTTGTTGTCAATTTTTTCAGATGTCTGTTGTGATAGTCTGGTTATATATATGGCATTCTCGGAACATTTACTTAATATTTACGAATTTAACTGCGGGGCTGTCATGATAATGACATAGGCTAAACATACAAACAACTCCGCCAACATTTCCTTCGTTTTTTTTCCAACTTTGCACGCTGTTTTCCAACATTTCACAGTCAACTGATGCGAACATCTATAGGCTGCTTTCAATTGACTTTTATTAAATTTGTCGACTTTACACCGGCACCGTTTTATATGCAAACAACTCAGGTCATATATACAAATACATCTACCAACATTGCAATAACTTTCCACAACTTTGCAATAACTTTGAACAACTTTGCACGTTGCGTTAACAGCTTAAATCACACTACGTTCCGACAGAATAAACAACATGTTATAGAAAACTAGAAGGGATTTGAAAACTTCCCATTCATTAAAAAAGTTACGAAAATTGCACGATTTTGTACTATAAATGTTTGACATCACAGTAAGAAATAGTAAAGGAACGTTGCCTTAGATATTTTCCATTAGCGTAATGAAACAAAAACAAAAAAATAACAGCTCGTTTACTCAGGGAGTTTCCCATGCAAGTACTCACCACGCCCGATTGTGCTTTACTTTAAATATGTCCCGTTCATCTAACCACACAGCTGCCTGGAATATTTAAAATTAAGCCAAATTATTGGCTATTTCATGTTTTTTTGATGTTTTTGATTTAACTGCGGGGCTGTCATGATAATGACATAGGCTAAACATACAAACAACTCCGCCAACATTTCCTTCGTTTTTTTCCAACTTTGCACGCTGTTTTCTAACATTTCACAGTCAACTGATGCGAACATCTATAGGCTGCTTTCAATTGACTTTTATTAAATTTGTCG
This sequence comes from Saccoglossus kowalevskii, assembly GCF_978046115.1. NCBI lineage: Eukaryota > Metazoa > Hemichordata > Enteropneusta > Harrimaniidae > Saccoglossus > Saccoglossus kowalevskii. Next base: position 4,436,960 of record NC_140656.1, read on the forward strand.
ACTTTACACCGGCACCGTTTTATATGCAAACAACTCAGGTCATATATACAATACATCTACCAACTTTGCAATAACTTTCCACAACTTTGCAATAACTTTGAACAACTTTGCACGTTGCGTTAACAGCTTAAATCACACTACGTTCCGACAGAATAAACAACTTGTTATTGAAAACTAGAAGGGATTTGAAAACTTCCCATTGATTAAAAAAGTTACCACAATTCCACGATTTTGTACTATAAATGTTTGACATCACAGAAAGAAATAGTAAAGGAACATTGCATTAGATCTTTTCCATGTGCGTAATGAAACAAAAACAAAAAAATTAACATCTCGTTTACTCAGGGAGTCTCCCATGCAAGTACTCACCACGTCCGATTGTGCTTTACTTTAAATATGTCCCGATCATCTAACCACACAGCTGCCTGGAATATTTAAAATTAAGCCAAATTATTGGCTATTTCATGTTTTTTTGATGTTTCAAAATCTCTCGAACTAGTACTTTCAAGAATTGACCTATGACCTCTACATACTTGGACTAACACTACGGTAATTTAACAGAACTTTACGAGATATTTGTTCATATTCTTGAATTTTTAAGTATGGGACTTGTTTATATTATTTCACGTTAACAATCCCGAATAAAACTAGCAACTTCGCAGTCGCTTTTCACAACTTTGTATGCAGTTTGTTGTCAATTTTTTCAGATGTCTGTTGTGATAGTCTGGTTATATATATGGCATTCTCGGAACATTTACTTAATATTTACGAATTTAACTGCGGGGCTGTCATGATAATGACATAGGCTAAACATACAAACAACTCCGCCAACATTTCCTTCGTTTTTTTCCAACTTTGCACGATGTTTTCTAACATTTCACAGTCAACTGATGCGAACATCTATAGGCTGCTTTCAATTGACTTTTATTAAATTTGTCGACTTTACACCGGCACCGTTTTATATGCAAACAACTCAGGTCATATATACAAATACATCTACCAACTTTGCAATAACTTTCCACAACTTTGCAATAACTTTGAACAACTTTGCACGTTGCGTTAACAGCTTAAATCACACTACGTTCCGACAGAATAAACAACTTGTTATTGAAAACTAGAAGGGATTTGAAAACTTCCCATTGATTAAAACAGTTACCACAATTCCACGATTTTGTACTATAAATGTTTGACATCACAGAAAGAAATAGTAAAGGAACAATGCATTAGATCTTTTCCATGTTTGTAATGAAACAAAAACAAAAAAATTAACATCTCCTTTACTCAGGGAGTCTCCCATGCAAGTACTCACCACGCCCGATTGTGCTTTACTTTAAATATGTCCCGTTCATCTAACCACACAGCTGCCTGGAATATTTAAAATTAAGCCAAATTATTGGCTATTTCATGTTTTTTTGATGTTTCAAAATCGCTCACACAAGTACTTTCAAGAATTGACCTATGACCTCTACATACTTGGACTAACACTACGGTAATTTAACAGGACTTTATGAGATATTTGTTCATATATTTGAATTTTTAAGTACGGGACTTGTTTATATTATTTCACGTTAACAATCCCGAATAAAACTAGCAACTTCGCAGTCGCTTTTCACAACTTTGTAAGCAGTTTGTTGTCAATTTTTTCAGATGTCCGTTGTCATAGTCTGGTTATATATATGGCATTCTCGGAACATTTACTTAATATTTACGAATTTAACTGCGGGGCTGTCATGATAATGACATAGGCTAAACATACAAATAACTCCGCCAACATTTCCTTCGTTTTTTTCCAACTTTGCACGCTGTTTTCTAACATTTCACAGTCAACTGATGCGAACATCTATAGGCTGCTTTCAATTGACTTTTATTAAATTTGTCGACTTTACACCGGCACCGTTTTATATGCAAACAACTCAGGTCATATATACAAATACATCTACCAACTTTGCAATAACTTTCCACAACTTTGCAATAACTTTGAACAACTTTGCACGTTGCGTTAACAGCTTAAATCACACTACGTTCCGACAGAATAAACAACATGTTATAGAAAACTAGAAGGGATTTGAAAACTTCCCATTCATTAAAAAAGTTACGAAAATTGCACGATTTTGTACTATAAATGTTTGACATCACAGTAAGAAATACTAAAGGAACGTTGCCTTAGATATTTTCCATGAGCGTAATGAAACAAAAACAAAAAAATAACAGCTCGTTTACTCAGGGAGTCTCCCATGCAAGTACTCACCACGCCCGATTGTGCTTTACTTTAAATATGTCCCGTTCATCTAACCACACAGCTGCCTGGAATATTTAAAATTAAGCCAAATTATTGGCTATTTCATGTTTTTTGATGTTTCAAAATCGCTCGCACAAGTACTTTCAAGAATTGACCTATGACCTCTACATACTTGGACTAACACTACGGTAATTTAACAGGACTTTATGAGATATTTGTTCATATATTTGAATTTTTAAGTATGGGACTTGTTTATATTATTTCACGTTAACAATCCCGAATAAAACTAGCAACTTCGCAGTCGCTTTTCACAACTTTGTAAGCAGTTTGTTGTCAATTTTTTCAGATGTCCGTTGTCATAGTGTGGTTATATATATGGCATTCTCGGAACATTTACTTAATATTTACGAATTTAACTGCGGGGCAGTCATGATAATGACATAGGCTAAACATACAAACAACTCCGCCAACATTTCCTTCGTTTTTTTCCAACTTTGCACGCTGTTTTCTAACATTTCACAGTCAACTGACGCGAACATCTATAGGCTGCTTTCTATTGACTTTTATTAAATTTGTCGACTTTACACCGGCACCGTTTTATATGCAAACAACTCAGGTCATATATACAAATACATCTACCAACTTTGCAATAACTTTCCACAACTTTGCAATAACTTTGAACAACTTTGCACGTTGCGTTAACAGCTTAAATCACACTACGTTCCGACAGAATAAACAACTTGTTATTGAAAACTAGAAGGGATTTGAAAACTTCCCATTGATTAAAAAAGTTACCACAATTGCACGATTTTGTACTATAAATGTTTGACATCACAGAAAGAAATAGTAAAGGAACATTGCATTAGATATTTTCCATGTGCGTAATGAAACAAAAACAAAAATGTAACAGCTCGTTTACTCAGGGAGTCTCCCATGCAAGTACTCACCACGCCCGATTGTGCATTACTTTAAATATGTCCCGTTCATCTAACCACACAGCTGCCTGGAATATTTAAAATTAAGCCAAATTATTGGCTATTTCATGTTTTTTTGATGTTTCAAAATCGCTCGCACAAGTACTTTCAAGAATTGACCTATGACCTCTACATACTTGGACTAACACTACGGTAATTTAACAGAACTTTACGAGATATTTGTTCATATACTTGAATTTTTAAATATGTGACTTGTTTATATTATTTCACGTTAACAATCCCGAATAAAACTAGCAACTTCGCAGTCGCTTTTCACAACATTGTAAGCAGTTTGTTGTCAATTTTTTCAGATGTCCGTTGTCATAGTCTGGTTATATATATGGCATTCTCGGAACATTTACTTAATATTTACGAATTTAACTGCGGGGCAGTCATGATAATGACATAGGCTAAACATACAAACAACTCCGCCAACATTTCCTTCGTTTTTTTCCAACTTTGCACGCTGTTTTCTAACATTTCACAGTCAACTGACGCGAACATCTATAGGCTGCTTTCTATTGACTTTTATTAAATTTGTCGACTTTACACCGGCACCGTTTTATATGCAAACAACTCAGGTCATATATACAAATACATCTACCAACTTTGCAATAACTTTCCACAACTTTGCAATAACTTTGAACAACTTTGCACGTTGCGTTAACAGCTTAAATCACACTACGTTCCGACAGAATAAACAACTTGTTATTGAAAACTAGAAGGGATTTGAAAACTTCCCATTGATTAAAAAAGTTACCACAATTGCACGATTTTGTACTATAAATGTTTGACATCACAGAAAGAAATAGTAAAGGAACATTGCATTAGATATTTTCCATGTGCGTAATGAAACAAAAACAAAAATGTAACAGCTCGTTTACTCAGGGAGTCTCCCATGCAAGTACTCACCACGCCCGATTGTGCATTACTTTAAATATGTCCCGTTCATCTAACCACACAGCTGCCTGGAATATTTAAAATTAAGCCAAATTATTGGCTATTTCATGTTTTTTTTGATGTTTCAAAATCGCTCGCACAAGTACTTTCAAGAATTGACCTATGACCTCCACATACTTGGACTAACACTACGGTAATTTAACAGGACTTTATGAGATATTTGTTCATATAGTTGAATTTTTAAGTATGGGACTTGTTTATATTATTTCACGTTAACAATCCCGAATAAAACTAGCAACTTCGCAGTCGCTTTTCACAACTTTGTAAGCAGTTTGTTGTCAATTTTTTCAGATGTCTGTTGTGATAGTCTGGTTATATATATGGCATTCTCGGAACATTTACTTAATATTTAGAATTTAACTGTGGGGCAGTCATGATAATGACATAGGCTAAGCATACAAACAACTCCGCCAACATTTCCTTCGTTTTTTTCCAACTTTTCACGCTGTTTTCTAACATTTCACAGTCAACTGATGCGAACATCTATAGGCTGCTTTCAATTGACTTTTATTAAATTTGTCGACTTTACACCGGCACCGTTTTATATGCAAACAACTCAGGTCATATATACAAATACATCTACCAACTTTGCAATAACTTTCCACAACTTTGCAATAACTTTGAACAACTTTGCACGTTGCGTTAACAGCTTAAATCACACTACGTTCCGACAGAATAAACAACATGTTTTAGAAAACTAGAAGGGATTTGAAAACTTCCCATTCATTAAAAAAGTTACGAAAATTGCACGATTTTGTACTATAAATGTTTGACATCACAGTAAGAAGTACTAAAGGAACGTTGCCTTAGATATTTTCCATGAGCGTAATGAAACAAAAACAAAAAAATAACAGCTCGTTCACTCAGGGAGTCTCCCATGCAAGTACTCACCACGCCCGATTGTGCTTTACTTTAAATATGTCCCGTTCATCTAACCACACAGCTGCCTGGAATATTTAAAATTAAGCCAAATTATTGGCTATTTCATGTTTTTTTGATGTTTCAAAATCGCTCGCACAAGTACTTTCAAGAATTGACCTATGACCTCTACATACTTGGACTAACACTACGGTAATTTAACAGGACTTTATGAGATATTTGTTCATATATTTGAATTTTTAAGTATGGGACTTGTTTATATTATTTCACGTTAACAATCCCGAATAAAACTAGCAACTTCGCAGTCGCTTTTCACAACTTTGTAAGCAGTTTGTTGTCAATTTTTTCAGATGTCTGTTGTCATAGTCTGGTTATATATATGGCATTCTCGGAACATTTACTTAATATTTACGAATTTAACTGCGGGGCAGTCATGATAATGACATAGGCTAAACATACAAACAACTCCGCCAACATTTCCTTCGTTTTTTTCCAACTTTGCACGCTGTTTTCTAACATTTCACAGTCAACTGACGCGAACATCTATAGGCTGCTTTCAATTGACTTTTATTAAATTTGTCGACTTTACACCGGCACCGTTTTATATGCAAACAACTCAGATCATATATACAAATACATCTACCAACTTTGCAATAACTTTCCACAACTTTGCAATAACTTTGAACAACTTTGCACGTTGCGTTAACAGCTTAAATCACACTACGTTCCGACAGAATAAACAACTTGTTATTGAAAACTAGAAGGGATTTGAAAACTTCCCATTGATTAAAAAAGTTACCACAATTGCACGATTTTGTACTATAAATGTTTGACATCACAGAAAGAAATAGTAAAGGAACATTGCATTAGATATTTTCCATGTGCGTAATGAAACAAAAACAAAAAAATTAACATCTCCTTTACTCAGGGAGTCTCCCATGTAAGTACACACCACGCCCGATTGTGCTTTACTTTAAATATGTCCCGTTCATCTAACCACACAGCTGCCTGGAATATTTAAAATTAAGCCAAATTATTGGCTATTTCATGTTTTTTTTGATGTTTCAAAATCGCTCGCACAAGTACTTTCAAGAATTGACCTATGACCTCCACATACTTGGACTAACACTACGGTAATTTAACAGGACTTTATGAGATATTTGTTCATATAGTTGAATTTTTAAGTATGGGACTTGTTTATATTATTTCACGTTAACAATCCCGAATAAAACTAGCAACTTCGCAGTCGCTTTTCACAACTTTGTAAGCAGTTTGTTGTCAATTTTTTCAGATGTCTGTTGTGATAGTCTGGTTATATATATGGCATTCTCGGAACATTTACTTAATATTTAGAATTTAACTGTGGGGCAGTCATGATAATGACATAGGCTAAGCATACAAACAACTCCGCCAACATTTCCTTCGTTTTTTTCCAACTTTTCACGCTGTTTTCTAACATTTCACAGTCAACTGATGCGAACATCTATAGGCTGCTTTCAATTGACTTTTATTAAATTTGTCGACTTTACACCGGCACCGTTTTATATGCAAACAACTCAGGTCATATATACAAATACATCTACCAACTTTGCAATAACTTTCCACAACTTTGCAATAACTTTGAACAACTTTGCACGTTGCGTTAACAGCTTAAATCACACTACGTTCCGACAGAATAAACAACATGTTTTAGAAAACTAGAAGGGATTTGAAAACTTCCCATTCATTAAAAAAGTTACGAAAATTGCACGATTTTGTACTATAAATGTTTGACATCACAGTAAGAAGTACTAAAGGAACGTTGCCTTAGATATTTTCCATGAGCGTAATGAAACAAAAACAAAAAAATAACAGCTCGTTCACTCAGGGAGTCTCCCATGCAAGTACTCACCACGCCCGATTGTGCTTTACTTTAAATATGTCCCGTTCATCTAACCACACAGCTGCCTGGAATATTTAAAATTAAGCCAAATTATTGGCTATTTCATGTTTTTTTGATGTTTCAAAATCGCTCGCACAAGTACTTTCAAGAATTGACCTATGACCTCTACATACTTGGACTAACACTACGGTAATTTAACAGGACTTTATGAGATATTTGTTCATATATTTGAATTTTTAAGTATGGGACTTGTTTATATTATTTCACGTTAACAATCCCGAATAAAACTAGCAACTTCGCAGTCGCTTTTCACAACTTTGTAAGCAGTTTGTTGTCAATTTTTTCAGATGTCCGTTGTCATAGTCTGGTTGTATATATGGCATTCTCGGAACATTTACTTAATATTTACGAATTTAACTGCGGGGCAGTCATGATAATGACATAGGCTAAACATACAAACAACTCCGCCAACATTTCCTTCGTTTTTTTCCAACTTTGCACGCTGTTTTCTAACATTTCACAGTCAACTGACGCGAACATCTATAGGCTGCTTTCAATTGACTTTTATTAAATTTGTCGACTTTACACCGGCACCGTTTTATATGCAAACAACTCAGGTCATATATACAAATACATCTACCAACTTTGCAATAACTTTCCACAACTTTGCATTAACTTTGAACAACTTTGCACGTTGCGTTAACAGCTTAAATCACACTACGTTCCGACAGAATAAACAACTTGTTATTGAAAACTAGAAGGGATTTGAAAACTTCACATTGATTAAAAAAGTTACCACAATTGCACGATTTTGTACTATAAATGTTTGACATCACAGAAAGAAATAGTGAAGGAACATTGCATTAGATATTTTCCATGTGCGTAATGAAACAAAAACAAAAATGTAACAGCTCGTTTACTCAGGGAGTCTCCCATGCAAGTACTCACCACGCCCGATTGTGCATTACTTTAAATATGTCCTGTTCATCTAACCACACAGCTGCCTGGAATATTTAAAATTAAGCCAAATTATTGGCTATTTCATGTTTTTTTGATGTTTCAAAATCGCTCGCACAAGTACTTTCAAGAATTGACCTATGACCTCTACATACTTGGACTAACACTACGGTAATTTAACAGAACTTTACGAGATATTTGTTCATATACTTGAATTTTTAAGTATGTGACTTGTTTATATTATTTCACGTTAACAATCCCGAATAAAACTAGCAACTTCGCAGTCGCTTTTCACAACTTTGTAAGCAGTTTGTTGTCAATTTTTTCAGATGTCTGTTGTGATAGTCTGGTTATATATATATGGCATTCTCGGAACATTTACTTAATATTTACGAATTTAACTGCGGGGCTGTCATGATAATGACATAGGCTAAACATACAAACAACTCCGCCAACATTTCCTTCGTTTTTTACCAACTTTGCACGCTGTTTTCTAACATTTCACAGTCAACTGATGCGAACATCTATAGGCTGCTTTCAATTGACTTTTATTAAATTTGTCGACTTTACACCAGCACCGTTTTATATGCAAACAACTCAGGTCATATATACAAATACATCTACCAACTTTGCAATAACTTTCCACAACTTTGCAATAACTTTGAACAACTTTGCACGTTGCATTAACAGCTTAAATCACACTACGTTCCGACAGAATAAACAACTTGTTATTGAAAACTAGAAGGGATTTGAAAACTTCCCATTGATTAAAAAAGTTACCACAATTCCACGATTTTGTACTATAAATGTTTGACATCACAGAAAGAAATAGTAAAGGAACATTGCATTAGATCTTTTCCATGTGCGTAATGAAACAAAAACAAAAAAATTAACATCTCGTTTACTCAGGGAGTCTCCCATGCAAGTACTCACCACGTCCGATTGTGCTTTACTTTAAATATGTCCCGTTCATCTAACCACACAGCTGCCTGGAATATTTAAAATTAAGCCAAATTATTGGCTATTTCATGTTTTTTTGATGTTTCAAAATCGCTCGAACAAGTACTTTCAAGAATTGACCTATGACCTCTACATACTTGGACTAACACTACGGTAATTTAACAGAACTTTACGAGATATTTGTTCATATACTTGAATTTTTAAGTATGGGACTTGTTTATATTATTTCACGTTAACAATCCCGAATAAAACTAGCAACTTCGCAGTCGCTTTTCACAACTTTGTAAGCAGTTTGTTGTCAATTTTTTCAGATGTCTGTTGTGATAGTCTGGTTATATATATGGCATTCTCGGAACATTTACTTAATATTTACGAATTTAACTGCGGGGCTGTCATGATAATGACATAGGCTAAACATACAAACAACTCCGCCAACATTTCCTTCGTTTTTTTCCAACTTTGCACGCTGTTTTCTAACATTTCACAGTCAATTGATGCGAACATCTATAGGCTGCTTTCAATTGACTTTTATTAAATTTGTCGACTTTACACCGGCACCGTTTTATATGCAAACAACTCAGGTCATATATACAAATACATCTACCAACTTTGCAATAACTTTCCACAACTTTGCAATAACTTTGAACAACTTTGCACGTTGCGTTAACAGCTTAAATCACACTACGTTCCAACAGAATAAACAACTTGTTATTGAAAACTAGAAGGGATTTGAAAACTTCCCATTGATTAAAAAAGTTACCACAATTCCACGATTTTGTACTATAAATGTTTGACATCACAGAAAGAAATAGTAAAGGAACATTGCATTAGATCTTTTCCATGTGCGTAATGAAACAAAAACAAAAAAATTAACATCTCGTTTACTCAGGGAGTCTCCCATGCAAGTACTCACCACGTCCGATTGTGCTTTACTTTAAATATGTCCCGATCATCTAACCACACAGCTGCCTGGAATATTTAAAATTAAGCCAAATTATTGGCTATTTCATGTTTTTTTGATGTTTCAAAATCGCTCGAAGAAGTACTTTCAAGAATTGACCTATGACCTCTACATACTTGGACTAACACTACGGTAATTTAACAGAACTTTACGAGATATTTGTTCATATACTTGAATTTTTAAGTATGGGACTTGTTTATATTATTTCACGTTAACAATCCCGAATAAAACTAGCAACTTCGCAGTCGCTTTTCACAACTTTGTAAGCAGTTTGTTGTCAATTTTTTCAGATGTCTGTTGTGATAGTCTGGTTATATATATGGCATTCTCGGAACATTTACTTAATATTTACGAATTTAACTGCGGGGCTGTCATGATAATGACATAGGCTAAACATACAAACAACTCCGCCAACATTTCCTTCGTTTTTTTCCAACTTTGCACGCTGTTTTCTAACATTTCACAGTCAATTGATGCGAACATCTATAGGCTGCTTTCACTTGACTTTTATTAAATTTGTCGACTTTACACCGGCACCGTTTTATATGCAAACAACTCAGGTCATATATACAAATACATCTACCAACTTTGCAATAACTTTCCACAACTTTGCAATAACTTTGAACAACTTTGCACGTTGCGTTAACAGCTTAAATCACACTACGTTCCGACAGAATAAACAACTTGTTATTGAAAACTAGAAGGGATTTGAAAACTTCCCATTGATTAAAAAAGTTACCACAATTCCACGATTTTGTACTATAAATGTTTGACATCACAGAAAGAAATAGTAAAGAAACATTGCATTAGATCTTTTCCATGTGCGTAATGAAACAAAAACAAAAAAATTAACATCTCGTTTACTCAGGGAGTCTCCCATGCAAGTACTCACCACGTCCGATTGTGCTTTACTTTAAATATGTCCCGATCATCTAACCACACAGCTGCCTGGAATATTTAAAATTAAGCCAAATTATTGGCTATTTCATGTTTTTTTGATGTTTCAAAATCGCTCGAACAAGTACTTTCAAGAATTGACCTATGACCTCTACATACTTGGACTAACACTACGGTAATTTAACAGAACTTTACGAGATATTTGTTCATATACTTGAATTTTTAAGTATGGGACTTGTTTATATTATTTCACGTTAACAATCCCGAATAAAACTAGCAACTTCGCAGTCGCTTTTCACAACTTTGTAAGCAGTTTGTTGTCAATTTTTTCAGATGTCTGTTGTGATAGTCTGGTTATATATATGGCATTCTCGGAACATTTACTTAATATTTACGAATTTAACTGCGGAGCTGTCATGATAATGACATAGGCTAAACATACAAACAACTCCGCCAACATTTCCTTCGTTTTTTTCCAACTTTGCACGCTGTTTTCTAACATTTCACAGTCAATTGATGCGAACATCTATAGGCTGCTTTCACTTGACTTTTATTAAATTTGTCGACTTTACACCGGCACCGTTTTATATGCAAACAACTCAGGTCATATATACAAATACATCTACCAACTTTGCAATAACTTTCCACAACTTTGCAATAACTTTGAACAACTTTGCACGTTGCGTTAACAGCTTAAATCACACTACGTTCCGACAGAATAAACAACTTGTTATTGAAAACTAGAAGGGATTTGAAAACTTCCCATTGATTAAAAAAGTTACCACAATTCCACGATTTTGTACTATAAATGTTTGACATCACAGAAAGAAATAGTAAAGAAACATTGCATTAGATCTTTTCCATGTGCGTAATGAAACAAAAACAAAAAAATTAACATCTCGTTTACTCAGGGAGTCTCCCATGCAAGTACTCACCACGTCCGATTGTGCTTTACTTTAAATATGTCCCGATCATCTAACCACACAGCTGCCTGGAATATTTAAAATTAAGCCAAATTATTGGCTATTTCATGTTTTTTTGATGTTTCAAAATCGCTCGAACAAGTACTTTCAAGAATTGACCTATGACCTCTACATACTTGGACTAACACTACGGTAATTTAACAGAACTTTACGAGATATTTGTTCATATACTTGAATTTTTAAGTATGGGACTTGTTTATATTATTTCACGTTAACAATCCCGAATAAAACTAGCAACTTCGCAGTCGCTTTTCACAACTTTGTAAGCAGTTTGTTGTCAATTTTTTCAGATGTCTGTTGTGATAGTCTGGTTATATATATGGCATTCTCGGAACATTTACTTAATATTTACGAATTTAACTGCGGGGCTGTCATGATAATGACATAGGCTAAACATACAAACAACTCCGCCAACATTTCCTTCGTTTTTTTCCAACTTTGCACGCTGTTTTCTAACATTTCACAGTCAATTGATGCGAACATCTATAGGCTGCTTTCAATTGACTTTTATTAAATTTGTCGACTTTACACCGGCACCGTTTTATATGCAAACAACTCAGGTCATATATACAAATACATCTACCAACTTTGCAATAACTTTCCACAACTTTGCAATAACTTTGAACAACTTTGCACGTTGCGTTAACAGCTTAAATCACACTACGTTCCGACAGAATAAACAACTTGTTATTGAAAACTAGAAGGGATTTGAAAACTTCCCATTGATTAAAAAAGTTACCACAATTCCACGATTTTGTACTATAAATGTTTGACATCACAGAAAGAAATAGTAAAGAAACATTGCATTAGATCTTTTCCATGTGCGTAATGAAACAAAAACAAAAAAATTAACATCTCGTTTACTCAGGGAGTCTCCCATGCAAGTACTCACCACGTCCGATTGTGCTTTACTTTAAATATGTCCCGATCATCTAACCACACAGCTGCCTGGAATATTTAAAATTAAGCCAAATTATTGGCTATTTCATGTTTTTTTGATGTTTCAAAATCGCTCGAACAAGTACTTTCAAGAATTGACCTATGACCTCTACATACTTGGACTAACACTACGGTAATTTAACAGAACTTTACGAGATATTTGTTCATATACTTGAATTTTTAAGTATGGGACTTGTTTATATTATTTCACGTTAACAATCCCGAATAAAACTAGCAACTTCGCAGTCGCTTTTCACAACTTTGTAAGCAGTTTGTTGTCAATTTTTTCAGATGTCTGTTGTGATAGTCTGGTTATATATATGGCATTCTCGGAACATTTACTTAATATTTACGAATTTAACTGCGGGGCTGTCATGATAATGACATAGGCTAAACATACAAACAACTCCGCCAACATTTCCTTCGTTTTTTTCCAACTTTGCACGCTGTTTTCTAACATTTCACAGTCAATTGATGCGAACATCTATAGGCTGCTTTCACTTGACTTTTATTAAATTTGTCGACTTTACACCGGCACCGTTTTATATGCAAACAACTCAGGTCATATATACAAATACATCTACTAACTTTGCAATAACTTTCCACAACTTTGCAATAACTTTGAACAACTTTGCACGTTGCGTTAACAGCTTAAATCACACTACGTTCCGACAGAATAAACAACTTGTTATTGAAAACTAGAAGGGATTTGAAAACTTCCCATTGATTAAAAAAGTTACCACAATTCCACGATTTTGTACTATAAATGTTTGACATCACAGAAAGAAATAGTAAAGAAACATTGCATTAGATCTTTTCCATGTGCGTAATGAAACAAAAACAAAAAAATTAACATCTCGTTTACTCAGGGAGTCTCCCATGCAAGTACTCACCACGTCCGATTGTGCTTTACTTTAAATATGTCCCGATCATCTAACCACACAGCTGCCTGGAATATTTAAAATTAAGCCAAATTATTGGCTATTTCATGTTTTTTTGATGTTTCAAAATCGCTCGAACAAGTACTTTCAAGAATTGACCTATGACCTCTACATACTTGGACTAACACTACGGTAATTTAACAGAACTTTACGAGATATTTGTTCATATACTTGAATTTTTAAGTATGGGACTTGTTTATATTATTTCACGTTAACAATCCCGAATAAAACTAGCAACTTCGCAGTCGCTTTTCACAACTTTGTAAGCAGTTTGTTGTCAATTTTTTCAGATGTCTGTTGTGATAGTCTGGTTATATATATGGCATTCTCGGAACATTTACTTAATATTTACGAATTTAACTGCGGGGCTGTCATGATAATGACATAGGCTAAACATACAAACAACTCCGCCAACATTTCCTTCGTTTTTTTCCAACTTTGCACGCTGTTTTCTAACATTTCACAGTCAATTGATGCGAACATCTATAGGCTGCTTTCAATTGACTTTTATTAAATTTGTCGACTTTACACCGGCACCGTTTTATATGCAAACAACTCAGGTCATATATACAAATACATCTACCAACTTTGCAATAACTTTCCACAACTTTGCAATAACTTTGAACAACTTTGCACGTTGCGTTAACAGCTTAAATCACACTACGTTCCGACAGAATAAACAACTTGTTATTGAAAACTAGAAGGGATTTGAAAACTTCCCATTGATTAAAAAAGTTACCACAATTCCACGATTTTGTACTATAAATGTTTGACATCACAGAAAGAAATAGTAAAGGAACATTGCATTAGATCTTTTCCATGTGCGTAATGAAACAAAAACAAAAAAATTAACATCTCGTTTACTCAGGGAGTCTCCCATGCAAGTACTCACCACGTCCGATTGTGCTTTACTTTAAATATGTCCCGATCATCTAACCACACAGCTGCCTGGAATATTTAAAATTAAGCCAAATTATTGGCTATTTCATGTTTTTTTGATGTTTCAAAATCTCTCGAACTAGTACATTCAAGAATTGACCTATGACCTCTACATACTTGGACTAACACTACGGTAATTTAACAGAACTTTACGAGATATTTGTTCATATACTTGAATTTTTAAGTATGGGACTTGTTTATATTATTTCACGTTAACAATCCCGAATAAAACTAGCAACTTCGCAGTCGCTTTTCACAACTTTGTAAGCAGTTTGTTGTCAATTTTTTCAGATGTCTGTTGTGATAGTCTGGTTATATATATGGCATTCTCGGAACATTTACTTAATATTTACGAATTTAACTGCGGGGCTGTCATGATAATGACATAGGCTAAACATACAAACAACTCCGCCAACATTTCCTTCGTTTTTTTCCAACTTTGCACGCTGTTTTCTAACATTTCACAGTCAATTGATGCGAACATCTATAGGCTGCTTTCAATTGACTTTTATTAAATTTGTCGACTTTACACCGGCACCGTTTTATATGCAAACAACTCAGGTCATATATACAAATACATCTACCAACTTTGCAATAACTTTCCACAACTTTGCAATAACTTTGAACAACTTTGCACGTTGCGTTAACAGCTTAAATCACACTACGTTCCGACAGAATAAACAACTTGTTATTGAAAACTAGAAGGGATTTGAAAACTTCCCATTGATTAAAAAAGTTACCACAATTCCACGATTTTGTACTATAAATGTTTGACATCACAGAAAGAAATAGTAAAGGAACATTGCATTAGATCTTTTCCATGTGCGTAATGAAACAAAAACAAAAAAAATTAACATCTCGTTTACTCAGGGAGTCTCCCATGCAAGTACTCACCACGTCCGATTGTGCTTTACTTTAAATATGTCCCGTTCATCTAACCACACAGCTGCCTGGAATATTTAAAATTAAGCCAAATTATTGGCTATTTCATATTTTTTGATGTTTCAAAATCGCTCGAACAAGTACTTTCAAGAATTGACCTATGACCTCTACATACTTGGACTAACACTACGTAATTTAACAGAAATTTACGAGATATTTGTTCATATACTTGAATTTTTAAGTATGGGACTTGTTTATATTATTTCACGTTAACAATCCCGAATAAAACTAGCAACTTCGCAGTCGCTTTTCACAACTTTGTAAGCAGTTTGTTGTCAATTTTTTCAGATGTCTGTTGTGATAGTCTGGTTATATATATGGCATTCTCGGAACATTTACTTAATATTTACGAATTTAACTGCGGGGCTGTCATGATAATGACATAGGCTAAACATACAAACAACTCCGCCAACATTTCCTTCGTTTTTTTCCAACTTTGCACGCTGTTTTCTAACATTTCACAGTCAACTGATGCGAACATCTATAGGCTGCTTTCAATTGACTTTTATTAAATTTGTCGACTTTACACCGGCACCGTTTTATATGCAAACAACTCAGGTCATATATACAAATACATCTACCAACTTTGCAATAACTTTCCACAACTTTGCAATAACTTTGAACAACTTTGCACGTTGCGTTAACAGCTTAAATCACACTACGTTCCGACAGAATAAACAACTTGTTATTGAAAACTAGAAGGGATTTGAAAACTTCCCATTGATTAAAAAAGTTACCACAATTCCACGATTTTGTACTATAAATGTTTGACATCACAGAAAGAAATAGTAAAGGAACATTGCATTAGATCTTTTCCATGTGCGTAATGAAACGAAAACAAAAAAATTAACATCTCGTTTACTCAGGGAGTCTCCCATGCAAGTACTCACCACGTCCGATTGTGCTTTACTTTAAATATGTCTCGTTCATCTAACCACACAGCTGCCTGGAATATTTAAAATTAAGCCAAATTATTGGCTATTTCATGTTTTTTTGATGTTTCAAAATCGCTCGAACAAGTACTTTCAAGAATTGACCTATGACCTCTACATACTTGGACTAACACTACGGTAATTTAACAGAACTTTACGAGATATTTGTTCATATACTTGAATTTTTAAGTATGGGACTTGTTTATATTATTTCACGTTAACAATCCCGAATAAAACTAACAACTTCGCAGTCGCTTTTCACAACTTTGTAAGCAGTTTGTTGTCAATTTTTTCAGATGTCTGTTGTGATAGTCTGGTTATATATATGGCATTCTCGGAACATTTACTTAATATTTACGAATTTAACTGCGGGGCTGTCATGATAATGACATAGGCTAAACATACAAACAACTCCGCCAACATTTCCTTCGTTTTTTTCCAACTTTGCACGCTGTTTTCTAACATTTCACAGTCAACTGATGCGAACATCTATAGGCTGCTTTCAATTGACTTTTATTATATTTGTCGACTATACACCGGCACTGTTTAATATGCAAACAACTCAGGTCATATATACAAATACATCTATCAACTTTGCAATAACTTTCCACAACTTTGCAATAACTTTGAACAACTTTGCACGTTGCGTTAACAGCTTAAATCACACTACGTTCCGACAGAATAAACAACATGTTATAGAAAACTAGAAGGGATTTGAAAACTTCCCATTCATTAAAAAAGTTACGAAAATTGCACGATTTTGTACTATAAATGTTTGACATCACAGTAAGAAATAGTAAAGGAACGTTGCCTTAGATATTTTCCATGAGCGTAATGAAACAAAAACAAAAAAATAACAGCTCGTTTACTCAGGGAGTCTCCCATGCAAGTACTCACCACGCCCGATTGTGCTTTACTTTAAATATGTCCCGTTCATCTAACCACACAGCTGCCTGGAATATTTAAAATTGAGCCAAATTATTGGCTATTTCATGTTTTTTTGATGTTTCAAAATCGCTCGAACAAGTACTTTCAAGAATTGACCTATGACCTCTACATACTTGGACTAACACTACGGTAATTTAACAGAACTTTACGAGATATTTGTTCATATACTTGAATTTTTAAGTATGGGACTTGTTTATATTATTTCACGTTAACAATCCCGAATAAAACTAGCAACTTCGCAGTCGCTTTTCACAACTTTGTAATCAGTTTGTTGTCAATATTTTCAGATGTCTGTTGTGATAGTCTGGTTATATATATGGCATTCTCGGAACATTTACTTAATATTTACGAATTTAACTGCGGGGCTGTCATGATAATGACATAGGCTAAACATACAAACAACTCCGCCAACATTTCCTTCGTTTTTTTCCAACTTTGCACGCTGTTTTCTAACATTTCACAGTCAACTGATGCGAACATCTATAGGCTGCTTTCAATTGACTTTTATTAAATTTGTCGACTATACACCGGCACTGTTTAATATGCAAACAACTCAGGTCATATATACAAATACATCTACCAACTTTGCAATAACTTTCCACAACTTTGCAATAACTTTGAACAACTTTGCACGTTGCGTTAACAGCTTAAATCACACTACGTTCCGACAGAATAAACAACATGTTATAGAAAACTAGAAGGGATTTGAAAACTTCCCATTCATTAAAAAAGTTACGAAAATTGCACGATTTTGTACTATAAATGTTTGACATCACAGTAAGAAATAGTAAAAAAACGTTGCCTTAGATATTTTCCATGAGCGTAATGAAACAAAAACAAAAAAATAACAGCTCGTTTACTCAGGGAGTCTCCCATGCAAGTACTCACCACGCCCGATTGTGCTTAACTTTAAATATGTCCCGTTCATCTAACCACACAGCTGCCTGGAATATTTAAAATTAAGCCAAATTATTGGCTATTTCATGTTTTTTTGATGTTTCAAAATCGCTCGAACAAGTACTTTCAAGAATTGACCTATGACCTCTACATACTTGGACTAACACTACGGTAATTTAACAGAACTTTACGAGATATTTGTTCATATACTTGAATTTTTAAGTATGGGACTTGTTTATATTATTTCACGTTAACAATCCCGAATAAAACTAGCAACTTCGCAGTCGCTTTTCACAACTTTGTAATCAGTTTGTTGTCAATATTTTCAGATGTCTGTTGTGATAGTCTGGTTATATATATGGCATTCTCGGAACATTTACTTAATATTTACGAATTTAACTGCGGGGCTGTCATGATAATGACATAGGCTAAACATACAAACAACTCCGCCAACATTTCCTTCGTTTTTTTCCAACTTTGCACGCTGTTTTCTAACATTTCACAGTCAACTGATGCGAACATCTATAGGCTGCTTTCAATTGACTTTTATTAAATTTGTCGACTATACACCGGCACTGTTTAATATGCAAACAACTCAGGTCATATATACAAATACATCTACCAACTTTGCAATAACTTTCCACAACTTTGCAATAACTTTGAACAACTTTGCACGTTGCGTTAACAGCTTAAATCACACTACGTTCCGACAGAATAAACAACATGTTATAGAAAACTAGAAGGGATTTGAAAACTTCCCATTCATTAAAAAAGTTACGAAAATTGCACGATTTTGTACTATAAATGTTTGACATCACAGTAAGAAATAGTAAAAAAACGTTGCCTTAGATATTTTCCATGAGCGTAATGAAACAAAAACAAAAAAATAACAGCTCGTTTACTCAGGGAGTCTCCCATGCAAGTACTCACCACGCCCGATTGTGCTTAACTTTAAATATGTCCCGTTCATCTAACCACACAGCTGCCTGGAATATTTAAAATTAAGCCAAATTATTGGCTATTTCATGTTTTTTTGATGTTTCAAAATCGCTCGAACAAGTACTTTCAAGAATTGACCTATGACCTCTACATACTTGGACTAACACTACGGTAATTTAACAGAACTTTACGAGATATTTGTTCATATACTTGAATTTTTAAGTATGGGACTTGTTTATATTATTTCACGTTAACAATCCCGAATAAAACTAGCAACTTCGCAGTCACTTTTCACAACTTTGTAAGCAGTTTGTTGTCAATTTTTTCAGATGTCTGTTGTGATAGTCTGGTTATATATATGGCATTCTCGGAACATTTACTTAATATTTACAAATTTAACTGCGGGGCTGTCATGATAATGACATAGGCTAAACATACAAACAACTCCGCCAACATTTCCTTCGTTTTTTTCCAACTTTGCACGCTGTTTTCTAACATTTCACAGTCAACTGATGCGAACATCTATAGGCTGCTTTCAATTGACTTTTATTAAATTTGTCGACTTTACACCGGCACCGTTTTATATGCAAACAACTCAGGTCATATATACAAATACATCTACCAACTTTGCAATAACTTTCCACAACTTTGCAATAACTTTGAACAACTTTGCACGTTGCGTTAACAGCTTAAATCACACTACGTTCCGACAGAATAAACAACTTGTTATTGAAAACTAGAAGGGATTTGAAAACTTCCCATTGATTAAAAAAGTTACCACAATTCCACGATTTTGTACTATAAATGTTTGACATCACAGAAAGAAATAGTAAAGGAACATTGCATTAGATCTTTTCCATGTGCGTAATGAAACAAAAACAAAAAAATTAACATCTCGTTTACTCAGGGAGTCTCCCATGCAAGTACTCACCACGTCCGATTGTGCTTTACTTTAAATATGTCCCGTTCATCTAACCACACAGCTGCCTGGAATATTCAAAATTAAGCCAAATTATTGGCTATTTCATGTTTTTTTGATGTTTCAAAATCGCTCGAACAAGTACTTTCAAGAATTAACCTATGACCTCTACATACTTGGACTAACACTACGGTAATTTAACAGAACTTTACGAGATATTTGTTCATATACTTGAATTTTTAAGTATGGGACTTGTTTATATTATTTCACGTTAACAATCCCGAATAAAACTAGCAACTTCGCAGTCGCTTTTCACAACTTTGTAATCAGTTTGTTGTCAATTTTTTCAGATGTCTGTTGTGATAGTCTGGTTATATATATGGCATTCTCGGAACATTTACTTAATATTTACGTATTTAACTGCGGGGCTGTCATGATAATGACATAGGCTAAACATACAAACAACTCCGCCAACATTTCCTTCGTTTTTTTCCAACTTTGCACGCTGTTTTCTAACATTTCACAGTCAACTGATGCGAACATCTATAGGCTGCTTTCAATTGACTTTTATTAAATTTGTCGACTATACACCGGCACTGTTTAATATGCAAACAACTCAGGTCATATATACAAATACATCTACCAACTTTGCAATAACTTTCCACAACTTTGCAATAACTTTGAACAACTTTGCACGTTGCGTTAACAGCCTAAATCACACTACGTTCCGACAGAATAAACAACATGTTATAGAAAACTAGAAGGGATTTGAAAACTTCCCATTCATTAAAAAAGTTACGAAAATTGCACGATTTTGTACTATAAATGTTTGACATCACAGTAAGAAATAGTAAAGGAACGTTGCCTTAGATATTTTCCATGAGCGTAATGAAACAAAAACAAAAAAATAACAGCTCGTTTACTCAGGGAGTCTCCCATGCAATTACTCACCACGCCCGATTGTGCTTTACTTTAAATATGTCCCGTTCATCTAACCACACAGCTGCCTGGAATATTTAAAATTGAGCCAAATTATTGGCTATTTCATGTTTTTTTGATGTTTCAAAATCGCTCGAACAAGTACTTTCAAGAATTGACCTATGACCTCTACATACTTGGACTAACACTACGGTAATTTAACAGAACTTTACGAGATATTTGTTCATATACTTGAATTTTTAAGTATGGGACTTGTTTATATTATTTCACGTTAACAATCCCGAATAAAACTAGCAACTTCGCAGTCACTTTTCACAACTTTGTAAGCAGTTTGTTGTCAATTTTTTCAGATGTCTGTTGTGATAGTCTGGTTATATATATGGCATTCTCGGAACATTTACTTAATATTTACAAATTTAACTGCGGGGCTGTCATGATAATGACATAGGCTAAACATACAAACAACTCCGCCAACATTTCCTTCGTTTTTTTCCAACTTTGCACGCTGTTTTCTAACATTTCACAGTCAACTGATGCGAACATCTATAGGCTGCTTTCAATTGACTTTTATTAAATTTGTCGACTTTACACCGGCACCGTTTTATATGCAAACAACTCAGGTCATATATACAAATACATCTACCAACTTTGCAATAACTTTCCACAACTTTGCAATAACTTTGAACAACTTTGCACGTTGCGTTAACAGCTTAAATCACACTACGTTCCGACAGAATAAACAACTTGTTATTGAAAACTAGAAGGGATTTGAAAACTTCCCATTGATTAAAAAAGTTACCACAATTCCACGATTTTGTACTATAAATGTTTGACATCACAGAAAGAAATAGTAAAGGAACATTGCATTAGATCTTTTCCATGTGCGTAATGAAACAAAAACAAAAAAATTAACATCTCGTTTACTCAGGGAGTCTCCCATGCAAGTACTCACCACGTCCGATTGTGCTTTACTTTAAATATGTCCCGATCATCTAACCACACAGCTGCCTGGAATATTTAAAATTAAGCCAAATTATTGGCTATTTCATGTTTTTTTGATGTTTCAAAATCTCTCGAACTACTACTTTCAAGAATTGACCTATGACCTCTACATACTTGGACTAACACTACGGTAATTTAACAGAACTTTACGAGATATTTGTTTATATACTTGAATTTTTAAGTATGGGACTTGTTTATATTATTTCACGTTAACAATCCCGAATAAAACTAGCAACTTCGCAGTCGCTTTTCACAACTTTGTAAGCAGTTTGTTGTCAATTTTTTCAGATGTCTGTTGTGATAGTCTGGTTATATATATGGCATTCTCGGAACATTTACTTAATATTTACGAATTTAACTGCGGGGCTGTCATGATAATGACATAGGCTAAACATACAAACAACTCCGCCAACATTTCCTTCGTTTTTTTCCAACTTTGCACGCTGTTTTCTAACATTTCACAGTCAACTGATGCGAACATCTATAGGCTGCTTTCAATTGACTTTTATTAAATTTGTCGACTTTACACCGGCACCGTTTTATATGCAAACAACTCAGGTCATATATACAAATACATCTACCAACTTTGCAATAACTTTCCACAACTTTGCAATAACTTTGAACAACTTTGCACGTTGCGTTAACAGCTTAAATCACACTACGTTCCGACAGAATAAACAACTTGTTATTGAAAACTAGAAGGGATTTGAAAACTTCCCATTGATTAAAAAAGTTACCACAATTCCACGATTTTGTACTATAAATGTTTGACATCACAGAAAGAAATAGTAAAGGAACATTGCATTAGATCTTTTCCATGTGCGTAATGAAACAAAAACAAAAAAATTAACATCTCGTTTACTCAGGGAGTCTCCCATGCAAGTACTCACCACGTCCGATTGTGCTTTACTTTAAATATGTCCCGTTCATCTAACCACACAGCTGCCTGGAATATTCAAAATTAAGCCAAATTATTGGCTATTTCATGTTTTTTTGATGTTTCAAAATCGCTCGAACAAGTACTTTCAAGAATTAACCTATGACCTCTACATACTTGGACTAACACTACGGTAATTTAACAGAACTTTACGAGATATTTGTTCATATACTTGAATTTTTAAGTATGGGACTTGTTTATATTATTTCACGTTAACAATCCCGAATAAAACTAGCAACTTCGCAGTCGCTTTTCACAACTTTGTAATCAGTTTGTTGTCAATTTTTTCAGATGTCTGTTGTGATAGTCTGGTTATATATATGGCATTCTCGGAACATTTACTTAATATTTACGTATTTAACTGCGGGGCTGTCATGATAATGACATAGGCTAAACATACAAACAACTCCGCCAACATTTCCTTCGTTTTTTTCCAACTTTGCACGCTGTTTTCTAACATTTCACAGTCAACTGATGCGAACATCTATAGGCTGCTTTCAATTGACTTTTATTAAATTTGTCGACTATACACCGGCACTGTTTAATATGCAAACAACTCAGGTCATATATACAAATACATCTACCAACTTTGCAATAACTTTCCACAACTTTGCAATAACTTTGAACAACTTTGCACGTTGCGTTAACAGCCTAAATCACACTACGTTCCGACAGAATAAACAACATGTTATAGAAAACTAGAAGGGATTTGAAAACTTCCCATTCATTAAAAAAGTTACGAAAATTGCACGATTTTGTACTATAAATGTTTGACATCACAGTAAGAAATAGTAAAGGAACGTTGCCTTAGATATTTTCCATGAGCGTAATGAAACAAAAACAAAAAAATAACAGCTCGTTTACTCAGGGAGTCTCCCATGCAATTACTCACCACGCCCGATTGTGCTTTACTTTAAATATGTCCCGTTCATCTAACCACACAGCTGCCTGGAATATTTAAAATTGAGCCAAATTATTGGCTATTTCATGTTTTTTTGATGTTTCAAAATCGCTCGAACAAGTACTTTCAAGAATTGACCTATGACC
This sequence comes from Saccoglossus kowalevskii, assembly GCF_978046115.1. Classification (NCBI taxonomy): domain Eukaryota; kingdom Metazoa; phylum Hemichordata; class Enteropneusta; family Harrimaniidae; genus Saccoglossus; species Saccoglossus kowalevskii. The sequence continues at coordinate 4,460,973 of NC_140656.1, forward strand.
TCTACATACTTGGACTAACACTACGGTAATTTAACAGAACTTTACGAGATATTTGTTCATATACTTGAATTTTTAAGTATGGGACTTGTTTATATTATTTCACGTTAACAATCCCGAATAAAACTAGCAACTTCGCAGTCACTTTTCACAACTTTGTAAGCAGTTTGTTGTCAATTTTTTCAGATGTCTGTTGTGATAGTCTGGTTATATATATGGCATTCTCGGAACATTTACTTAATATTTACAAATTTAACTGCGGGGCTGTCATGATAATGACATAGGCTAAACATACAAACAACTCCGCCAACATTTCCTTCGTTTTTTTCCAACTTTGCACGCTGTTTTCTAACATTTCACAGTCAACTGATGCGAACATCTATAGGCTGCTTTCAATTGACTTTTATTAAATTTGTCGACTTTACACCGGCACCGTTTTATATGCAAACAACTCAGGTCATATATACAAATACATCTACCAACTTTGCAATAACTTTCCACAACTTTGCAATAACTTTGAACAACTTTGCACGTTGCGTTAACAGCTTAAATCACACTACGTTCCGACAGAATAAACAACTTGTTATTGAAAACTAGAAGGGATTTGAAAACTTCCCATTGATTAAAAAAGTTACCACAATTCCACGATTTTGTACTATAAATGTTTGACATCACAGAAAGAAATAGTAAAGGAACATTGCATTAGATCTTTTCCATGTGCGTAATGAAACAAAAACAAAAAAATTAACATCTCGTTTACTCAGGGAGTCTCCCATGCAAGTACTCACCACGTCCGATTGTGCTTTACTTTAAATATGTCCCGTTCATCTAACCACACAGCTGCCTGGAATATTCAAAATTAAGCCAAATTATTGGCTATTTCATGTTTTTTTGATGTTTCAAAATCGCTCGAACAAGTACTTTCAAGAATTAACCTATGACCTCTACATACTTGGACTAACACTACGGTAATTTAACAGAACTTTACGAGATATTTGTTCATATACTTGAATTTTTAAGTATGGGACTTGTTTATATTATTTCACGTTAACAATCCCGAATAAAACTAGCAACTTCGCAGTCGCTTTTCACAACTTTGTAATCAGTTTGTTGTCAATTTTTTCAGATGTCTGTTGTGATAGTCTGGTTATATATATGGCATTCTCGGAACATTTACTTAATATTTACGTATTTAACTGCGGGGCTGTCATGATAATGACATAGGCTAAACATACAAACAACTCCGCCAACATTTCCTTCGTTTTTTTCCAACTTTGCACGCTGTTTTCTAACATTTCACAGTCAACTGATGCGAACATCTATAGGCTGCTTTCAATTGACTTTTATTAAATTTGTCGACTATACACCGGCACTGTTTAATATGCAAACAACTCAGGTCATATATACAAATACATCTACCAACTTTGCAATAACTTTCCACAACTTTGCAATAACTTTGAACAACTTTGCACGTTGCGTTAACAGCCTAAATCACACTACGTTCCGACAGAATAAACAACATGTTATAGAAAACTAGAAGGGATTTGAAAACTTCCCATTCATTAAAAAAGTTACGAAAATTGCACGATTTTGTACTATAAATGTTTGACATCACAGTAAGAAATAGTAAAGGAACGTTGCCTTAGATATTTTCCATGAGCGTAATGAAACAAAAACAAAAAAATAACAGCTCGTTTACTCAGGGAGTCTCCCATGCAATTACTCACCACGCCCGATTGTGCTTTACTTTAAATATGTCCCGTTCATCTAACCACACAGCTGCCTGGAATATTTAAAATTGAGCCAAATTATTGGCTATTTCATGTTTTTTTGATGTTTCAAAATCGCTCGAACAAGTACTTTCAAGAATTGACCTATGACCTCTACATACTTGGACTAACACTACGGTAATTTAACAGAACTTTACGAGATATTTGTTCATATACTTGAATTTTTAAGTATGGGACTTGTTTATATTATTTCACGTTAACAATCCCGAATAAAACTAGCAACTTCGCAGTCGCTTTTCACAACTTTGTAATCAGTTTGTTGTCAATTTTTTCAGATGTCTGTTGTGATAGTCTGGTTATATATATGGCATTCTCGGAACATTTACTTAATATTTACGAATTTAACTGCGGGGCTGTCATGATAATGACATAGGCTAAACATACAAACAACTCCGCCAACATTTCCTTCGTTTTTTTTCCAACTTTGCACGCTGTTTTCTAACATTTCACAGTCAACTGATGCGAACATCTATAGGCTGCTTTCAATTGACTTTTATTAAATTTGTCGACTTTACACCGGCACCGTTTTATATGCAAACAACTCAGGTCATATATACAAATACATCTACCAACTTTGCAATAACTTTCCACAACTTTGCAATAACTTTGAACAACTTTGCACGTTGCGTTAACAGCTTAAATCACACTACGTTCCGACAGAATAAACAACTTGTTATTGAAAACTAGAAGGGATTTGAAAACTTCCCATTGATTAAAAAAGTTACCACAATTCCACGATTTTGTACTATAAATGTTTGACATCACAGAAAGAAATAGTAAAGGAACATTGCATTAGATCTTTTCCATGTGCGTAATGAAACAAAAACAAAAAAATTAACATCTCGTTTACTCAGGGAGTCTCCCATGCAAGTACTCACCACGTCCGATTGTGCTTTACTTTAAATATGTCCCGTTCATCTAACCACACAGCTGCCTGGAATATTCAAAATTAAGCCAAATTATTGGCTATTTCATGTTTTTTTGATGTTTCAAAATCGCTCGAACAAGTACTTTCAAGAATTAACCTATGACCTCTACATACTTGGACTAACACTACGGTAATTTAACAGAACTTTACGAGATATTTGTTCATATACTTGAATTTTTAAGTATGGGACTTGTTTATATTATTTCACGTTAACAATCCCGAATAAAACTAGCAACTTCGCAGTCGCTTTTCACAACTTTGTAATCAGTTTGTTGTCAATTTTTTCAGATGTCTGTTGTGATAGTCTGGTTATATATATGGCATTCTCGGAACATTTACTTAATATTTACGAATTTAACTGCGGGGCTGTCATGATAATGACATAGGCTAAACATACAAACAACTCCGCCAACATTTCCTTCGTTTTTTTCCAACTTTGCACGCTGTTTTCTAACATTTCACAGTCAACTGATGCGAACATCTATAGGCTGCTTTCAATTGACTTTTATTAAATTTGTCGACTATACACCGGCACTGTTTAATATGCAAACAACTCAGGTCATATATACAAATACATCTACCAACTTTGCAATAACTTTCCACAACTTTGCAATAACTTTGAACAACTTTGCACGTTGCGTTAACAGCCTAAATCACACTACGTTCCGACAGAATAAACAACATGTTATAGAAAACTAGAAGGGATTTGAAAACTTCCCATTCATTAAAAAAGTTACGAAAATTGCACGATTTTGTACTATAAATGTTTGACATCACAGTAAGAAATAGTAAAGGAACGTTGCCTTAGATATTTTCCATGAGCGTAATGAAACAAAAACAAAAAAATAACAGCTCGTTTACTCAGGGAGTCTCCCATGCAATTACTCACCACGCCCGATTGTGCTTTACTTTAAATATGTCCCGTTCATCTAACCACACAGCTGCCTGGAATATTTAAAATTGAGCCAAATTATTGGCTATTTCATGTTTTTTTGATGTTTCAAAATCGCTCGAACAAGTACTTTCAAGAATTGACCTATGACCTCTACATACTTGGACTAACACTACGGTAATTTAACAGAACTTTACGAGATATTTGTTCATATACTTGAATTTTTAAGTATGGGACTTGTTTATATTATTTCACGTTAACAATCCCGAATAAAACTAGCAACTTCGCAGTCGCTTTTCACAACTTTGTAATCAGTTTGTTGTCAATTTTTTCAGATGTCTGTTGTGATAGTCTGGTTATATATATGGCATTCTCGGAACATTTACTTAATATTTACGAATTTAACTGCGGGGCTGTCATGATAATGACATAGGCTAAACATACAAACAACTCCGCCAACATTTCCTTCGTTTTTTTCCAACTTTGCACGCTGTTTTCTAACATTTCACAGTCAACTGATGCGAACATCTATAGGCTGCTTTCAATTGACTTTTATTAAATTTGTCGACTTTACACCGGCACCGTTTTATATGCAAACAACTCAGGTCATATATACAAATACATCTACCAACTTTGCAATAACTTTCCACAACTTTGCAATAACTTTGAACAACTTTGCACGTTGCGTTAACAGCTTAAATCACACTACGTTCCGACAGAATAAACAACTTGTTATTGAAAACTAGAAGGGATTTGAAAACTTCCCATTGATTAAAAAAGTTACCACAATTCCACGATTTTGTACTATAAATGTTTGACATCACAGAAAGAAATAGTAAAGGAACATTGCATTAGATCTTTTCCATGTGCGTAATGAAACAAAAACAAAAAAATTAACATCTCGTTTACTCAGGGAGTCTCCCATGCAAGTACTCACCACGTCCGATTGTGCTTTACTTTAAATATGTCCCGTTCATCTAACCACACAGCTGCCTGGAATATTCAAAATTAAGCCAAATTATTGGCTATTTCATGTTTTTTTGATGTTTCAAAATCGCTCGAACAAGTACTTTCAAGAATTAACCTATGACCTCTACATACTTGGACTAACACTACGGTAATTTAACAGAACTTTACGAGATATTTGTTCATATACTTGAATTTTTAAGTATGGGACTTGTTTATATTATTTCACGTTAACAATCCCGAATAAAACTAGCAACTTCGCAGTCGCTTTTCACAACTTTGTAATCAGTTTGTTGTCAATTTTTTCAGATGTCTGTTGTGATAGTCTGGTTATATATATGGCATTCTCGGAACATTTACTTAATATTTACGAATTTAACTGCGGGGCTGTCATGATAATGACATAGGCTAAACATACAAACAACTCCGCCAACATTTCCTTCGTTTTTTTCCAACTTTGCACGCTGTTTTCAAACATTTCACAGTCAACTGATGCGAACATCTATAGGCTGCTTTCAATTGACTTTTATTAAATTTGTCGACTATACACCGGCACTGTTTAATATGCAAACAACTCAGGTCATATATACAAATACATCTACCAACTTTGCAATAACTTTCCACAACTTTGCAATAACTTTGAACAACTTTGCACGTTGCGTTAACAGCCTAAATCACACTACGTTCCGACAGAATAAACAACATGTTATAGAAAACTAGAAGGGATTTGAAAACTTCCCATTCATTAAAAAAGTTACGAAAATTGCACGATTTTGTACTATAAATGTTTGACATCACAGTAAGAAATAGTAAAGGAACGTTGCCTTAGATATTTTCCATGAGCGTAATGAAACAAAAACAAAAAAATAACAGCTCGTTTACTCAGGGAGTCTCCCATGCAATTACTCACCACGCCCGATTGTGCTTTACTTTAAATATGTCCCGTTCATCTAACCACACAGCAGCCTGGAATATTTAAAATTGAGCCAAATTATTGGCTATTTCATGTTTTTTTGATGTTTCAAAATCGCTCGAACAAGTACTTTCAAGAATTGACCTATGACCTCTACATACTTGGACTAACACTACGGTAATTTAACAGAACTTTACGAGATATTTGTTCATATACTTGAATTTTTAAGTATGGGACTTGTTTATATTATTTCACGTTAACAATCCCGAATAAAACTAGCAACTTCGCAGTCGCTTTTCACAACTTTGTAAGCAGTTTGTTGTCAATTTTTTCAGATGTCTGTTGTGATAGTCTGGTTATATATATGGCATTCTCGGAACATTTACTTAATATTTACGAATTTAACTGCGGGGCTGTCATGATAATGACATAGGCTAAACATACAAACAACTCCGCCAACATTTCCTTCGTTTTTTTCCAACTTTGCACGCTGTTTTCTAACATTTCACAGTCAACTGATGCGAACATCTATAGGCTGCTTTCAATTGACTTTTATTAAATTTGTCGACTTTACACCGGCACCGTTTTATATGCAAACAACTCAGGTCATATATACAAATACATCTACCAACTTTGCAATAACTTTCCACAACTTTGCAATAACTTTGAACAACTTTGCACGTTGCGTTAACAGCTTAAATCACACTACGTTCCGACAGAATAAACAACTTGTTATTGAAAACTAGAAGGGATTTGAAAACTTCCCATTGATTAAAAAAGTTACCACAATTCCACGATTTTGTACTATAAATGTTTGACATCACAGAAAGAAATAGTACAGGAACATTGCATTAGATCTTTTCCATGTGCGTAATGAAACAAAAACAAAAAAATTAACATCTCGTTTACTCAGGGAGTCTCCCATGCAAGTACTCACCACGTCCGATTGTGCTTTACTTTAAATATGTCCCGTTCATCTAACCACACAGCTGCCTGGAATATTTAAAATTAAGCCAAATTATTGGCTATTTCATGTTTTTTTGATGTTTCAAAATCGCTCGAACAAGTACTTTCAAGAATTGACCTATGACCTCTACATACTTGGACTAACACTAGGGTAATTTAACAGGACTTTATGAGATATTTGTTCATATATTTGAATTTTTAAGTATGGGACTTGTTTATATTATTTCACGTTGAAAATCCCGAATAAAACTAGCAACTTCGCAGTCGCTTTTCACAACTTTGTAAGCAGTTTGTTGTCAATTTTTTCAGATGTCTGTTGTGATAGTCTGGTTATATATATGGCATTCTCGGAACATTTACTTAATATTTACGAATTTAACTGCGGGGCAGTCATGATAGTGACATAGGCTAAACATACAAACAACTCCGCCAACATTTCCTTCGTTTTTTTCCAACTTTGCACGCTGTTTTCTAACATTTCACAGTCAACTGATGCGAACATCTATAGGCTGCTTTCAATTGACTTTTATTAAATTTGTCGACTTTACACCGGCACCGTTTTATATGCAAACAACTCAGGTCATATATACAAATACATCTACCAACTTTGCAATAACTTTCCACAACTTTGCAATAACTTTGAACAACTTTGCACGTTGCGTTAACAGCTTAAATCACACTACGTTCCGACAGAATAAACAACTTGTTATTGAAAACTAGAAGGGATTTGAAAACTTCCCATTGATTAAAAAAGTTACCACAATTCCACGATTTTGTACTATAAATGTTTGACATCACAGAAAGAAATAGTAAAGGAACATTGCATTAGATCTTTTCCATGTGCGTAATGAAACAAAAACAAAAAAATTAACATCTCGTTTACTCAGGGAGTCTCCCATGCAAGTACTCACCACGTCCGATTGTGCTTTACTTTAAATATGTCCCGTTCATCTAACCACACAGCTGCCTGGAATATTCAAAATTAAGCCAAATTATTGGCTATTTCATGTTTTTTTGATGTTTCAAAATCGCTCGAACAAGTACTTTCAAGAATTAACCTATGACCTCTACATACTTGGACTAACACTACGGTAATTTAACAGAACTTTACGAGATATTTGTTCATATACTTGAATTTTTAAGTATGGGACTTGTTTATATTATTTCACGTTAACAATCCCGAATAAAACTAGCAACTTCGCAGTCGCTTTTCACAACTTTGTAATCAGTTTGTTGTCAATTTTTTTCAGATGTCTGTTGTGATAGTCTGGTTATATATATGGCATTCTCGGAACATTTACTTAATATTTACGAATTTAACTGCGGGGCTGTCATGATAATGACATAGGCTAAACATACAAACAACTCCGCCAACATTTCCTTCGTTTTTTTCCAACTTTGCACGCTGTTTTCTAACATTTCACAGTCAACTGATGCGAACATCTATAGGCTGCTTTCAATTGACTTTTATTAAATTTGTCGACTATACACCGGCACTGTTTAATATGCAAACAACTCAGGTCATATATACAAATACATCTACCAACTTTGCAATAACTTTCCACAACTTTGCAATAACTTTGAACAACTTTGCACGTTGCGTTAACAGCTTAAATCACACTACGTTCCGACAGAATAAACAACTTGTTATTGAAAACTAGAAGGGATTTGAAAACTTCCCATTGATTAAAAAAGTTACCACAATTCCACGATTTTGTACTATAAATGTTTGACATCACAGAAAGATATAGTACAGGAACATTGCATTAGATCTTTTCCATGTGCGTAATGAAACAAAAACAAAAAATTAACATCTCGTTTACTCAGGGAGTCTCCCATGCAAGTACTCACAACGTCCGATTGTGCTTTACTTTAAATATGTCCCGTTCATCTAACCACACAGCTGCCTGGAATATTTAAAATTGAGCCAAATTATTGGCTATTTCATGTTTTTTTGATGTTTCAAAATCGCTCGAACAAGTACTTTCAAGAATTGACCTATGACCTCTACATACTTGGACTAACACTACGGTAATTTAACAGAACTTTACGAGATATTTGTTCATATACTTGAATTTTTAAGTATGGGACTTGTTTATATTATTTCACGTTAACAATCCCGAATAAAACTAGCAACTTCGCAGTCGCTTTTCACAACTTTGTAAGCAGTTTGTTGTCAATTTTTTCAGATGTCTGTTGTGATAGTCTGGTTATATATATGGCATTCTCGGAACATTTACTTAATATTTACGAATTTAACTGCGGGGCTGTCATGATAATGACATAGGCTAAACATACAAACAACTCCGCCAACATTTCCTTCGTTTTTTTCCAACTTTGCACGCTGTTTTCTAACATTTCACAGTCAACTGATGCGAACATCTATAGGCTGCTTTCAATTGACTTTTATTAAATTTGTCGACTTTACACCGGCACCGTTTTATATGCAAACAACTCAGGTCATATATACAAATACATCTACCAACTTTGCAATAACTTTCCACAACTTTGCAATAACTTTGAACAACTTTGCACGTTGCGTTAACAGCTTAAATCACACTACGTTCCGACAGAATAAACAACTTGTTATTGAAAACTAGAAGGGATTTGAAAACTTCCCATTGATTAAAAAAGTTACCACAATTCCACGATTTTGTACTATAAATGTTTGACATCACAGAAAGAAATAGTACAGGAACATTGCATTAGATCTTTTCCATGTGCGTAATGAAACAAAAACAAAAAAATTAACATCTCGTTTACTCAGGGAGTCTCCCATGCAAGTACTCACCACGTCCGATTGTGCTTTACTTTAAATATGTCCCGTTCATCTAACCACACAGCTGCCTGGAATATTTAAAATTAAGCCAAATTATTGGCTATTTCATGTTTTTTTGATGTTTCAAAATCGCTCGAACAAGTACTTTCAAGAATTGACCTATGACCTCTACATACTTGGACTAACACTACGGTAATTTAACAGAACTTTACGAGATATTTGTTCATATACTTGAATTTTTAAGTATGGGACTTGTTTATATTATTTCACGTTAACAATCCCGAATAAAACTAGCAACTTCGCAGTCGCTTTTCACAACTTTGTAAGCAGTTTGTTGTCAATTTTTTCAGATGTCTGTTGTGATAGTCTGGTTATATATATGGCATTCTCGGAACATTTACTTAATATGTACGAATTTAACTGCGGGGCTGTCATGATAATGACATAGGCTAAACATACAAACAACTCCGCCAACATTTCCTTCGTTTTTTTCCAACTTTGCACGCTGTTTTCTAACATTTCACAGTTAACTGATGCGAACATCTATAGGCTGCTTTCAATTGACTTTTATTAAATTTGTCGACTATACACCGGAACTGTTTAATATGCAAACAAATCAAGGCATATATTATACAAATACATCTACCAACTTTGCAATAACTTTCCACAACTTTGCACTAACTTTGAACAACTTTGCACGTTGCGTTAACAGCTTAAATCACACTACGTTCCGACAGAATAAACAACATGTTATAGAAAACTAGAAGGGATTTGAAAACTTCCCATTCATTAAAAAAGTTACGAAAATTGCACGATTTTGTACTATAAATGTTTGACATCACAGTAAGAAATAGTAAAGGAACGTTGCCTTAGATATTTTCCATGAGCGTAATGAAACAAAAACAAAAAAATAACAGCTCGTTTACTCAGGGAGTCTCCCATGCAAGTACTCACCACGCCCGATTGTGCTTTACTTTAAATATGTCCCGTTCATCTAACCACACAGCTGCCTGGAATATTTAAAATTAAGCCAAATTATTGGCTATTTCATGTTTTTTTGATGTTTCAAAATCGCTCGAACAAGTACTTTCAAGAATTGACCTATGACCTCTACATACTTGGACTAACACTACGGTAATTTAACAGAACTTTACGAGATATTTGTTCATATACTTGAATTCTTAAGTATGGGACTTGTTTATATTATTTCACGTTAACAATCCCGAATAAAACTAGCAACTTCGCGGTCGCTTTTCACAACTTTGTAAGCAGTTTGTTGTCAATTTTTTCAGATGTCTGTTGTGATAGTCTGGTTATATATATGGCATTCTCGGAACATTTACTTAATATTTACGAATTTAACTGCGGGGCTGTCATGATAATGACATAGGCTAAACATACAAACAACTCCGCCAACATTTCCTTCGTTTTTTTCCAACTTTGCACGCTGTTTTCTAACATTTCACAGTCAACTGATGCGAACATCTATAGGCTGCTTTCAATTGACTTTTATTAAATTTGTCGACTTTACACCGGCACCGTTTTATATGCAAACAACTCAGGTCATATATACAAATACATCTACCAACTTTGCAATAACTTTCCACAACTTTGCAATAACTTTGAACAACTTTGCACGTTGCGTTAACAGCTTAAATCACACTACGTTCCGACAGAATAAACAACATGTTATAGAAAACTAGAAGGGATTTGAAAACTTCCCATTCATTAAAAAAGTTACGAAAATTGCACGATTTTGTACTATAAATGTTTGACATCACAGTAAGAAATAGTAAAAAAACGTTGCCTTAGATATTTTCCATGAGCGTAATGAAACAAAAACAAAAAAATAACAGCTCGTTTACTCAGGGAGTCTCCCATGCAAGTACTCACCACGCCCGATTGTGCTTTACTTTAAATATGTCCCGTTCATCTAACCACACAGCTGCCTGGAATATTTAAAATTAAGCCAAATTATTGGCTATTTCATGTTTTTTTGATGTTTCAAAATCGCTCGAACAAGTACTTTCAAGAATTGACCTATGACCTCTACATACTTGGACTAACACTACGGTAATTTAACAGAACTTTACGAGATATTTGTTCATATACTTGAATTTTTAAGTATGGGACTTGTTTACATTATTTCACGTTAACAATGCCGAATAAAACTAGCAACTTCGCAGTCGCTTTTCACAACTTTGTAAGCAGTTTGTTGTCAATTTTTTCAGATGTCTGTTGTGATAGTCTGGTTATATATATGGCATTCTCGGAACATTTACTTAATATTTACGAATTTAACTGCGGGGCTGTCATGATAATGACATAGGCTAAACATACAAACAACTCCGCCAACATTTCCTTCGTTTTTTTCCAATTTTGCACGCTGTTTTCTAACATTTCACAGTCAACTGATGCGAACATCTATAGGCTGCTTTCAATTGACTTTTATTAAATTTGTCGACTTTACACCGGCACCGTTTTATATGCAAACAACTCAGGTCATATATACAAATACATCTACCAACTTTGCAATAACTTTCCACAACTTTGCAATAACTTTGAACAACTTTGCACGTTGCGTTAACAGCTTAAATCACACTACGTTCCGACAGAATAAACAACTTCTTATTGAAAACTAGAAGGGATTTGAAAACTTCCCATTGATTAAAAAAGTTACCACAATTCCACGATTTTGTACTATAAATGTTTGACATCACAGAGAGAAATAGTAAAGGAACATTGCATTAGATCTTTTCCATGTGCGTAATGAAACAAAAACAAGAAAATTAACATCTCGTTTACTCAGGGAGTCTCCCATGCAAGTACTCACCACGTCCGATTGTGCTTTACTTTAAATATGTCCCGTTCATCTAACCACACAGCTGCCTGGAATATTCAAAATTAAGCCAAATTATTGGCTATTTCATGTTTTTTTGATGTTTCAAAATCGCTCGAACAAGTACTTTCAAGAATTAACCTATGACCTCTACATACTTGGACTAACACTACGGTAATTTAACAGAACTTTACGAGATATTTGTTCATATACTTGAATTTTTAAGTATGGGACTTGTTTATATTATTTCACGTTAACAATCCCGAATAAAACTAGCAACTTCGCAGTCGCTTTTCACAACTTTGTAATCAGTTTGTTGTCAATTTTTTCAGATGTCTGTTGTGATAGTCTGGTTATATATATGGCATTCTCGGAACATTTACTTAATATTTACGAATTTAACTGCGGGGCTGTCATGATAATGACATAGGCTAAACATACAAACAACTCCGCCAACATTTCCTTCGTTTTTTTCCAACTTTGCACGCTGTTTTCTAACATTTCACAGTCAACTGATGCGAACATCTGTAGGCTGCTTTCAATTGACTTTTATTAAATTTGTCGACTATACACCGGCACTGTTTAATATGCAAACAACTCAGGTCATATATAAAATACATCTACCAACTTTGCAATAACTTTCCACAACTTTGCAATAACTTTGAACAACTTTGCACGTTGCGTTAACAGCTTAAATCACACTACGTTCCGACAGAATAAACAACATGTTATAGAAAACTAGAAGGGATTTGAAAACTTCCCATTCATTAAAAAAGTTACGAAAATTGCACGATTTTGTACTATAAATGTTTGACATCACAGTAAGAAATAGTAAAGGAACGTTGCCTTAGATATTTTCCATGAGCGTAATGAAACAAAAACAAAAAAATAACAGCTCGTTTACTCAGGGAGTCTCCCATGCAAGTACTCACCACGCCCGATTGTGCTTTACTTTAAATATGTCCCGTTCATCTAACCACACAGCTGCCTGGAATATTTAAAATTAAGCCAAATTATTGGCTATTTCATGTTTTTTTGATGTTTCAAAATCGCTCGAACAAGTACTTTCAAGAATTGACCTATGACCTCTACATACTTGGACTAACACTACGGTAATTTAACAGAACTTTACGAGATATTTGTTCATATACTTGAATTTTTAAGTATGGGACTTGTTTATATTATTTCACGTTAACAATCCCGAATAAAACTAGCAACTTCGCAGTCGCTTTTCACAACTTTGTAAGCAGTTTGTTGTCAATTTTTTCAGATGTCTGTTGTGATAGTCTGGTTATATATATGGCATTCTCGGAACATTTACTTAATATTTACGAATTTAACTGCGGGGCTGTCATGATAATGACATAGGCTAAACATACAAACAACTCCACCAAAATTTCCTTCGTTTTTTTCCAACTTTGCACGCTGTTTTCTAACATTTCACAGTCAACTGATGCGAACATCTATAGGCTGCTTTCAATTGACTTTTATTAAATTTGTAGACTATACACCGGCACTGTTTAATATGCAAACAACTCAGGTCATATATACAAATACATCTACCAACTTTGCAATAACTTTCCACAACTTTGCAATAACTTTGAACAACTTTGCACGTTGCGTTAACAGCTTAAATCACACTACGTTCCGACAGAATAAACAACATGTTATAGAAAACTAGAAGGGATTTGAAAACTTCCCATTCATTAAAAAAGTTACGAAAATTGCACGATTTTGTACTATAAATGTTTGACATCACAGTAAGAAATAGTAAAGGAACGTTGCCTTAGATATTTTCCATGAGCGTAATGAAACAAAAACAAAAAAATAACAGCTCGTTTACTCAGGGAGTCTCCCATGCAAGTACTCACCACGCCCGATTGTGCTTTACTTTAAATATGTCCCGTTCATCTAACCACACAGCTGCCTGGAATATTTAAAATTGAGCCAAATTATTGGCTATTTCATGTTTTTTTGATGTTTCAAAATCGCTCGAACAAGTACTTTCAAGAATTGACCTATGACCTCTACATACTTGGACTAACACTACGGTAATTTAACAGAACTTTACGAGATATTTGTTCATATACTTGAATTTTTAAGTATGGGACTTGTTTATATTATTTCACGTTAACAATCCCGAATAAAACTAGCAACTTCGCAGTCGCTTTTCACAACTTTGTAAGCAGTTTGTTGTCAATTTTTTCAGATGTCTGTTGTGATAGTCTGGTTATATATATGGCATTCTCGGAACATTTACTTAATATTTACGAATTTAACTGCGGGGCTGTCATGATAATGACATAGGCTAAACATACAAACAACTCCGCCAACATTTCCTTCGTTTTTTTCCAACTTTGCACGCTGTTTTCTAACATTTCACAGTCAACTGATGCGAACATTTATAGGCTGCTTTCAATTGACTTTTATTAAATTTGTCGACTTTACACCGGCACCGTTTTATATGCAAACAACTCAGGTCATATATACAAATACATCTACCAACTTTGCAATAACTTTCCACAACTTTGCAATAACTTTGAACAACTTTGCACGTTGCGTTAACAGCTTAAATCACACTACGTTCCGACAGAATAAACAACTTCTTATTGAAAACTAGAAGGGATTTGAAAACTTCCCATTGATTAAAAAAGTTACCACAATTCCACGATTTTGTACTATAAATGTTTGACATCACAGAGAGAAATAGTAAAGGAACATTGCATTAGATCTTTTCCATGTGCGTAATGAAACAAAAACAAGAAAATTAACATCTCGTTTACTCAGGGAGTCTCCCATGCAAGTACTCACCACGTCCGATTGTGCTTTACTTTAAATATGTCCCGTTCATCTAACCACACAGCTGCCTGGAATATTCAAAATTAAGCCAAATTATTGGCTATTTCATGTTTTTTTGATGTTTCAAAATCGCTCGAACAAGTACTTTCAAGAATTAACCTATGACCTCTACATACTTGGACTAACACTACGGTAATTTAACAGAACTTTACGAGATATTTGTTCATATACTTGAATTTTTAAGTATGGGACTTGTTTATATTATTTCACGTTAACAATCCCGAATAAAACTAGCAACTTCGCAGTCGCTTTTCACAACTTTGTAATCAGTTTGTTGTCAATTTTTTCAGATGTCTGTTGTGATAGTCTGGTTATATATATGGCATTCTCGGAACATTTACTTAATATTTACGAATTTAACTGCGGGGCTGTCATGATAATGACATAGGCTAAACATACAAACAACTCCGCCAACATTTCCTTCGTTTTTTTCCAACTTTGCACGCTGTTTTCTAACATTTCACAGTCAACTGATGCGAACATCTGTAGGCTGCTTTCAATTGACTTTTATTAAATTTGTCGACTATACACCGGCACTGTTTAATATGCAAACAACTCAGGTCATATATAAAATACATCTACCAACTTTGCAATAACTTTCCACAACTTTGCAATAACTTTGAACAACTTTGCACGTTGCGTTAACAGCTTAAATCACACTACGTTCCGACAGAATAAACAACATGTTATAGAAAACTAGAAGGGATTTGAAAACTTCCCATTCATTAAAAAAGTTACGAAAATTGCACGATTTTGTACTATAAATGTTTGACATCACAGTAAGAAATAGTAAAGGAACGTTGCCTTAGATATTTTCCATGAGCGTAATGAAACAAAAACAAAAAAATAACAGCTCGTTTACTCAGGGAGTCTCCCATGCAAGTACTCACCACGCCCGATTGTGCTTTACTTTAAATATGTCCCGTTCATCTAACCACACAGCTGCCTGGAATATTTAAAATTAAGCCAAATTATTGGCTATTTCATGTTTTTTTGATGTTTCAAAATCGCTCGAACAAGTACTTTCAAGAATTGACCTATGACCTCTACATACTTGGACTAACACTACGGTAATTTAACAGAACTTTACGAGATATTTGTTCATATACTTGAATTTTTAAGTATGGGACTTGTTTATATTATTTCACGTTAACAATCCCGAATAAAACTAGCAACTTCGCAGTCGCTTTTCACAACTTTGTAAGCAGTTTGTTGTCAATTTTTTCAGATGTCTGTTGTGATAGTCTGGTTATATATATGGCATTCTCGGAACATTTACTTAATATTTACGAATTTAACTGCGGGGCTGTCATGATAATGACATAGGCTAAACATACAAACAACTCCACCAAAATTTCCTTCGTTTTTTTCCAACTTTGCACGCTGTTTTCTAACATTTCACAGTCAACTGATGCGAACATCTATAGGCTGCTTTCAATTGACTTTTATTAAATTTGTAGACTATACACCGGCACTGTTTAATATGCAAACAACTCAGGTCATATATACAAATACATCTACCAACTTTGCAATAACTTTCCACAACTTTGCAATAACTTTGAACAACTTTGCACGTTGCGTTAACAGCTTAAATCACACTACGTTCCGACAGAATAAACAACATGTTATAGAAAACTAGAAGGGATTTGAAAACTTCCCATTCATTAAAAAAGTTACGAAAATTGCACGATTTTGTACTATAAATGTTTGACATCACAGTAAGAAATAGTAAAGGAACGTTGCCTTAGATATTTTCCATGAGCGTAATGAAACAAAAACAAAAAAATAACAGCTCGTTTACTCAGGGAGTCTCCCATGCAAGTACTCACCACGCCCGATTGTGCTTTACTTTAAATATGTCCCGTTCATCTAACCACACAGCTGCCTGGAATATTTAAAATTGAGCCAAATTATTGGCTATTTCATGTTTTTTTGATGTTTCAAAATCGCTCGAACAAGTACTTTGAAGAATTGACCTATGACCTCTACATACTTGGACTAACACTACGGTAATTTAACAGAACTTTACGAGATATTTGTTCATATACTTGAATTTTTAAGTATGGGACTTGTTTATATTATTTCACGTTAACAATCCCGAATAAAACTAGCAACTTCGCAGTCGCTTTTCACAACTTTGTAAGCAGTTTGTTGTCAATTTTTTCAGATGTCTGTTGTGATAGTCTGGTTATATATATGGCATTCTCGGAACATTTACTTAATATTTACGAATTTAACTGCGGGGCTGTCATGATAATGACATAGGCTAAACATACAAACAACTCCGCCAACATTTCCTTCGTTTTTTTCCAACTTTGCACGCTGTTTTCTAACATTTCACAGTCAACTGATGCGAACATTTATAGGCTGCTTTCAATTGACTTTTATTAAATTTGTCGACTTTACACCGGCACCGTTTTATATGCAAACAACTCAGGTCATATATACAAATACATCTACCAACTTTGCAATAACTTTCCACAACTTTGCAATAACTTTGAACAACTTTGCACGTTGCGTTAACAGCTTAAATCACACTACGTTCCGACAGAATAAACAACTTGTTATTGAAAACTAGAAGGGATTTGAAAACTTCCCATTGATTAAAAAAGTTACCACAATTCCACGATTTTGTACTATAAATGTTTGACATCACAGAAAGAAATAGTACAGGAACATTGCATTAGATCTTTTCCATGTGCGTAATGAAACAAAAACAAAAAAATTAACATCTCGTTTACTCAGGGAGTCTCCCATGCAAGTACTCACCACGTCCGATTGTGCTTTACTTTAAATATGTCCCGTTCATCTAACCACACAGCTGCCTGGAATATTTAAAATTAAGCCAAATTATTGGCTATTTCATGTTTTTTTGATGTTTCAAAATCGCTCGAACAAGTACTTTCAAGAATTGACCTATGACCTCTACATACTTGGACTAACACTACGGTAATTTAACAGAACTTTACGAGATATTTGTTCATATACTTGAATTTTTAAGTATGGGACTTGTTTATATTATTTCACGTTAACAATCCCGAATAAAACTAGCAACTTCGCAGTCGCTTTTCACAACTTTGTAAGCAGTTTGTTGTCAATTTTTTCAGATGTCTGTTGTGATAGTCTGGTTATATATATGGCATTCTCGGAACATTTACTTAATATGTACGAATTTAACTGCGGGGCTGTCATGATAATGACATAGGCTAAACATACAAACAACTCCGCCAACATTTCCTTCGTTTTTTTCCAACTTTGCACGCTGTTTTCTAACATTTCACAGTTAACTGATGCGAACATCTATAGGCTGCTTTCAATTGACTTTTATTAAATTTGTCGACTATACACCGGCACTGTTTAATATGCAAACAAATCAAGGCATATATTATACAAATACATCTACCAACTTTGCAATAACTTTCCACAACTTTGCAATAACTTTGAACAACTTTGCACGTTGCGTTAACAGCTTAAATCACACTACGTTCCGACAGAATAAACAACATGTTATAGAAAACTAGAAGGGATTTGAAAACTTCCCATTCATTAAAAAAGTTACGAAAATTGCACGATTTTGTACTATAAATGTTTGACATCACAGTAAGAAATAGTAAAGGAACGTTGCCTTAGATATTTTCCATGAGCGTAATGAAACAAAAACAAAAAAATAACAGCTCGTTTACTCAGGGAGTCTCCCATGCAAGTACTCACCACGCCCGATTGTGCTTTACTTTAAATATGTCCCGTTCATCTAACCACACAGCTGCCTGGAATATTTAAAATTAAGCCAAATTATTGGCTATTTCATGTTTTTTTGATATTTCAAAATCGCTCGAACAAGTACTTTCAAGAATTGACCTATGACCTCTACATACTTGGACTAACACTACGGTAATTTAACAGAACTTTACGAGATATTTGTTCATATACTTGAATTCTTAAGTATGGGACTTGTTTATATTATTTCACGTTAACAATCCCGAATAAAACTAGCAACTTCGCAGTCGCTTTTCACAACTTTGTAAGCAGTTTGTTGTCAATTTTTTCAGATGTCTGTTGTGATAGTCTGGTTATATATATGGCATTCTCGGAACATTTACTTAATATTTACGAATTTAACTGTGGGGCTGTCATGATAATGACATAGGCTAAACATACAAACAACTCCGCCAACATTTCCTTCGTTTTTTTCCAACTTTGCACGCTGTTTTCTAACATTTCACAGTCAACTGATGCGAACATCTATAGGCTGCTTTCAATTGACTTTTATTAAATTTGTCGACTTTACACCGGCACCGTTTTATATGCAAACAACTCAGGTCATATATACAAATACATCTACCAACTTTGCAATAACTTTCCACAACTTTGCAATAACTTTGAACAACTTTGCACGTTGCGTTAACAGCTTAAATCACACTACGTTCCGACAGAATAAACAACATGTTATAGAAAACTAGAAGGGATTTGAAAACTTCCCATTCATTAAAAAAGTTACGAAAATTGCACGATTTTGTACTATAAATGTTTGACATCACAGTAAGAAATAGTAAAAAAACGTTGCCTTAGATATTTTCCATGAGCGTAATGAAACAAAAACAAAAAAATAACAGCTCGTTTACTCAGGGAGTCTCCCATGCAAGTACTCACCACGCCCGATTGTGCTTTACTTTAAATATGTCCCGTTCATCTAACCACACAGCTGCCTGGAATATTTAAAATTAAGCCAAATTATTGGCTATTTCATGTTTTTTTGATGTTTCAAAATCGCTCGAACAAGTACTTTCAAGAATTGACCTATGACCTCTACATACTTGGACTAACACTACGGTAATTTAACAGAACTTTACGAGATATTTGTTCATATACTTGAATTTTTAAGTATGGGACTTGTTTATATTATTTCACGTTAACAATCCCGAATAAAACTAGCAACTTCGCAGTCGCTTTTCACAACTTTGTAAGCAGTTTGTTGTCAATTTTTTCAGATGTCTGTTGTGATAGTCTGGTTATATATATGGCATTCTCGGAACATTTACTTAATATTTACGAATTTAACTGCGGGGCTGTCATGATAATGACATAGGCTAAACATACAAACAACTCCGCCAACATTTCCTTCGTTTTTTTCCAATTTTGCACGCTGTTTTCTAACATTTCACAGTCAACTGATGCGAACATCTATAGGCTGCTTTCAATTGACTTTTATTAAATTTGTCGA
This sequence comes from Saccoglossus kowalevskii, assembly GCF_978046115.1. Lineage (NCBI taxonomy): Eukaryota > Metazoa > Hemichordata > Enteropneusta > Harrimaniidae > Saccoglossus > Saccoglossus kowalevskii. The sequence goes on from NC_140656.1 coordinate 4,481,123, forward strand.
CTTTACACCGGCACCGTTTTATATGCAAACAACTCAGGTCATATATACAAATACATCTACCAACTTTGCAATAACTTTCCACAACTTTGCAATAACTTTGAACAACTTTGCACGTTGCGTTAACAGCTTAAATCACACTACGTTCCGACAGAATAAACAACTTCTTATTGAAAACTAGAAGGGATTTGAAAACTTCCCATTGATTAAAAAAGTTACCACAATTCCACGATTTTGTACTATAAATGTTTGACATCACAGAAAGAAATAGTAAAGGAACATTGCATTAGATCTTTTCCATGTGCGTAATGAAACAAAAACAAGAAAATTAACATCTCGTTTACTCAGGGAGTCTCCCATGCAAGTACTCACCACGTCCGATTGTGCTTTACTTTAAATATGTCCCGTTCATCTAACCACACAGCTGCCTGGAATATTCAAAATTAAGCCAAATTATTGGCTATTTCATGTTTTTTTGATGTTTCAAAATCGCTCGAACAAGTACTTTCAAGAATTAACCTATGACCTCTACATACTTGGACTAACACTACGGTAATTTAACAGAACTTTACGAGATATTTGTTCATATACTTGAATTTTTAAGTATGGGACTTGTTTATATTATTTCACGTTAACAATCCCGAATAAAACTAGCAACTTCGCAGTCGCTTTTCACAACTTTGTAATCAGTTTGTTGTCAATTTTTTCAGATGTCTGTTGTGATAGTCTGGTTATATATATGGCATTCTCGGAACATTTACTTAATATTTACGAATTTAACTGCGGGGCTGTCATGATAATGACATAGGCTAAACATACAAACAACTCCGCCAACATTTCCTTCGTTTTTTTCCAACTTTGCACGCTGTTTTCTAACATTTCACAGTCAACTGATGCGAACATCTGTAGGCTGCTTTCAATTGACTTTTATTAAATTTGTCGACTATACACCGGCACTGTTTAATATGCAAACAACTCAGGTCATATATACAAATACATCTACCAACTTTGCAATAACTTTCCACAACTTTGCAATAACTTTGAACAACTTTGCACGTTGCGTTAACAGCTTAAATCACACTACGTTCCGACAGAATAAACAACATGTTATAGAAAACTAGAAGGGATTTGAAAACTTCCCATTCATTAAAAAAGTTACGAAAATTGCACGATTTTGTACTATAAATGTTTGACATCACAGTAAGAAATAGTAAAAAAACGTTGCCTTAGATATTTTCCATGAGCGTAATGAAACAAAAACAAAAAAATAACAGCTCGTTTACTCAGGGAGTCTCCCATGCAAGTACTCACCACGCCCGATTGTGCTTTACTTTAAATATGTCCCGTTCATCTAACCACACAGCTACCTGGAATATTTAAAATTAAGCCAAATTATTGGCTATTTCATGTTTTTTTGATGTTTCAAAATCGCTCGAACAAGTACTTTCAAGAATTGACCTATGACCTCTACATACTTGGACTAACACTACGGTAATTTAACAGAACTTTACGAGATATTTGTTCATATACTTGAATTTTTAAGTATGGGACTTGTTTATATTATTTCACGTTAACAATCCCGAATAAAACTAGCAACTTCGCAGTCGCTTTTCACAACTTTGTAAGCAGTTTGTTGTCAATTTTTTCAGATGTCTGTTGTGATAGTCTGGTTATATATATGGCATTCTCGGAACATTTACTTAATATTTACGAATTTAACTGCGGGGCTGTCATGATAATGACATAGGCTAAACATACAAACAACTCCACCAAAATTTCCTTCGTTTTTTTCCAACTTTGCACGCTGTTTTCTAACATTTCACAGTCAACTGATGCAAACATCTATAGGCTGCTTTCAATTGACTTTTATTAAATTTGTAGACTATACACCGGCACTGTTTAATATGCAAACAACTCAGGTCATATATACAAATACATCTACCAACTTTGCAATAACTTTCCACAACTTTGCAATAACTTTGAACAACTTTGCACGTTGCGTTAACAGCTTAAATCACACTACGTTCCGACAGAATAAACAACATGTTATAGAAAACTAGAAGGGATTTGAAAACTTCCCATTCATTAAAAAAGTTACGAAAATTGCACGATTTTGTACTATAAATGTTTGACATCACAGTAAGAAATAGTAAAAAAACGTTGCCTTAGATATTTTCCATGAGCGTAATGAAACAAAAACAAAAAAATAACAGCTCGTTTACTCAGGGAGTCTCCCATGCAAGTACTCACCACGCCCGATTGTGCTTTACTTTAAATATGTCCCGTTCATCTAACCACACAGCTACCTGGAATATTTAAAATTAAGCCAAATTATTGGCTATTTCATGTTTTTTTGATGTTTCAAAATCGCTCGAACAAGTACTTTCAAGAATTGACCTATGACCTCTACATACTTGGACTAACACTACGGTAATTTAACAGAACTTTACGAGATATTTGTTCATATACTTGAATTTTTAAGTATGGGACTTGTTTATATTATTTCACGTTAACAATCCCGAATAAAACTAGCAACTTCGCAGTCGCTTTTCACAACTTTGTAATCAGTTTGTTGTCAATTTTTTCAGATGTCTGTTGTGATAGTCTGGTTATATATATGGCATTCTCGGAACATTTACTTAATATTTACGAATTTAACTGCGGGGCTGTCATGATAATGACATAGGCTAAACATACAAACAACTCCGCCAACATTTCCTTCGTTTTTTTCCAACTTTGCACGCTGTTTTCTAACATTTCACAGTCAACTGATGCGAACATCTGTAGGCTGCTTTCAATTGACTTTTATTAAATTTGTCGACTATACACCGGCACTGTTTAATATGCAAACAACTCAGGTCATATATACAAATACATCTACCAACTTTGCAATAACTTTCCTCAACTTTGCAATAACTTTGAACAACTTTGCACGTTGCGTTAACAGCTTAAATCACACTACGTTCCGACAGAATAAACAACATGTTATAGAAAACTAGAAGGGATTTGAAAACTTCCCATTCATTAAAAAAGTTACGAAAATTGCACGATTTTGTACTATAAATGTTTGACATCACAGTAAGAAATAGTAAAGGAACGTTGCCTTAGATATTTTCCATGAGCGTAATGAAACAAAAACAAAAAAATAACAGCTCGTTTACTCAGGGAGTCTCCCATGCAAGTACTCACCACGCCCGATTGTGCTTTACTTTAAATATGTCCCGTTCATCTAACCACACAGCTGCCTGGAATATTTAAAATTAAGCCAAATTATTGGCTATTTCATGTTTTTTTGATGTTTCAAAATCGCTCGAACAAGTACTTTCAAGAATTGACCTATGACCTCTACATACTTGGACTAACACTACGGTAATTTAACAGAACTTTACGAGATATTTGTTCATATACTTGAATTTTTAAGTATGGGACTTGTTTATATTATTTCACGTTAACAATCCCGAATAAAACTAGCAACTTCGCAGTCGCTTTTCACAACTTTGTAAGCAGTTTGTTGTCAATTTTTTCAGATGTCTGTTGTGATAGTCTGGTTATATATATGGCATTCTCGGAACATTTACTTAATATTTACGAATTTAACTGCGGGGCTGTCATGATAATGACATAGGCTAAACATACAAACAACTCCACCAAAATTTCCTTCGTTTTTTTCCAACTTTGCACGCTGTTTTCTAACATTTCACAGTCAACTGATGCAAACATCTATAGGCTGCTTTCAATTGACTTTTATTAAATTTGTAGACTATACACCGGCACTGTTTAATATGCAAACAACTCAGGTCATATATACAAATACATCTACCAACTTTGCAATAACTTTCCACAACTTTGCAATAACTTTGAACAACTTTGCACGTTGCGTTAACAGCTTAAATCACACTACGTTCCGACAGAATAAACAACATGTTATAGAAAACTAGAAGGGATTTGAAAACTTCCCATTCATTAAAAAAGTTACGAAAATTGCACGATTTTGTACTATAAATGTTTGACATCACAGTAAGAAATAGTAAAAAAACGTTGCCTTAGATATTTTCCATGAGCGTAATGAAACAAAAACAAAAAAATAACAGCTCGTTTACTCAGGGAGTCTCCCATGCAAGTACTCACCATGCCCGATTGTGCTTTACTTTAAATATGTCCCGTTCATCTAACCACACAGCTACCTGGAATATTTAAAATTAAGCCAAATTATTGGCTATTTCATGTTTTTTTGATGTTTCAAAATCGCTCGAACAAGTACTTTCAAGAATTGACCTATGACCTCTACATACTTGGACTAACACTACGGTAATTTAACAGAACTTTACGAGATATTTGTTCATATACTTGAATTTTTAAGTATGGGACTTGTTTATATTATTTCACGTTAACAATCCCGAATAAAACTAGCAACTTCGCAGTCGCTTTTCACAACTTTGTAAGCAGTTTGTTGTCAATTTTTTCAGATGTCTGTTGTGATAGTCTGGTTATATATATGGCATTCTCGGAACATTTACTTAATATTTACGAATTTAACTGCGGGGCTGTCATGATAATGACATAGGCTAAACATACAAACAACTCCGCCAACATTTCCTTCGTTTTTTTCCAACTTTGCACGCTGTTTTCTAACATTTCACAGTCAACTGATGCGAACATCTATAGGCTGCTTTCAATTGACTTTTATTAAATTTGTCGACTTTACACCGGCACCGTTTTATATGCAAACAACTCAGGTCATATATACAAATACATCTACCAACTTTGCAATAACTTTCCACAACTTTGCAATAACTTTGAACAACTTTGCACGTTGCGTTAACAGCTTAAATCACACTACGTTCCGACAGAATAAACAACTTGTTATTGAAAACTAGAAGGGATTTGAAAACTTCCCATTCATTAAAAAAGTTACAAAAATTGCACGATTTTGTACTATAAATGTTTGACATCACAGAAAGAAATAGTAAAGGAACATTGCATTAGATCTTTTCCATGTGCGTAATGAAACAAAAACAAAAAAATTAACATCTCGTTTACTCAGGGAGTCTCCCATGCAAGTACTCACCACGTCCGATTGTGCTTTACTTTAAATATGTCCCGATCATCTAACCACACAGGTGCCTGGAATATTTAAAATTAAGCCAAATTATTGGCTATTTCATGTTTTTTTGATGTTTCTAAATCTCTCGAACTAGTACTTTCAAGAATTGACCTATGACCTCTACATACTTGGACTAACACTACGGTAATTTAACAGAACTTTACGAGATATTTGTTCATATACTTGAATTTTTAAGTATGGGACTTGTTTATATTATTTCACGTTAACAATCCCGAATAAAACTAGCAACTTCGCAGTCGCTTTTCACAACTTTGTAAGCAGTTTTTTGTCAATTTTTTCAGATGTCTGTTGTGATAGTCTGGTTATATATATGGCATTCTCGGAACATTTACTTAATATTTACGAATTTAACTGCGGGGCTGTCATGATAATGACATAGGCTAAACATACAAACAACTCCGCCAACATTTCCTTCGTTTTTTTCCAACTTTGCACGCTGTTTTCTAACATTTCACAGTCAACTGATGCGAACATCTATAGGCTGCTTTCAATTGACTTTTATTAAATTTGTCGACTATACACCGGCACTGTTTAATATGCAAACAACTCAGGTCATATATACAAATACATCTACCAACTTTGCAATAACTTTCCACAACTTTGCAATAACTTTGAACAACTTTGCACGTTGCGTTAACAGCTTAAATCACACTACGTTCCGACAGAATAAACAACATGTTATAGAAAACTAGAAGGGATTTGAAAACTTCCCATTCATTAAAAAAGTTACGAAAATTGCACGATTTTGTACTATAAATGTTTGACATCACAGTAAGAAATAGTAAAGGAACGTTGCCTTAGATATTTTCCATGAGCGTAATGAAACAAAAACAAAAAAATAACAGCTCGTTTACTCAGGGAGTCTCCCATGCAAGTACTCACCACGCCAGAGTGTGCTTTACTTTAAATATGTCCCGTTCATCTAACCACACAGCTGCCTGGAATATTTAAAATTAAGCCAAATTATTGGCTATTTCATGTTTTTTTGATGTTTCAAAATCGCTCGAACAAGTACTTTCAAGAATTGACCTATGACCTCTACATACTTGGACTAACACTACGGTAATTTAACAGAACTTTACGAGATATTTGTTCATATACTTGAATTTTTAAGTATGGGACTTGTTTATATTATTTCACGTTAACAATCCCGAATAAAACTAGCAACTTCGCAGTCGCTTTTCACAACTTTGTAAGCAGTTTGTTGTCAATTTTTTCAGATGTCTGTTGTGATAGTCTGGTTATATATATGGCATTCTCGGGACATTTACTTAATATTTACGAATTTAACTGCGGGGCTGTCATGATAATGACATAGGCTAAACATACAAACAACTCCGCCAACATTTCCTTCGTTTTTTTCCAACTTTGCACGCTGTTTTCTAACATTTCACAGTCAACTGATGCGAACATCTATAGGCTGCTTTCAATTGACTTTTATTAAATTTGTCGACTTTACACCGGCACCGTTTTATATGCAAACAACTCAGGTCATATATACAAATACATCTACCAACTTTGCAATAACTTTCCACAACTTTGCAATAACTTTGAACAACTTTGCACGTTGCGTTAACAGCTTAAATCACACTACGTTCCGACAGAATAAACAACTTGTTATTGAAAACTAGAAGGGATTTGAAAACTTCCCATTGATTAAATAAGTTACCACAATTCCACGATTTTGTACTATAAATGTTTGACATCACAGAAAGAAATAGTAAAGGAACATTGCATTAGATCTTTTCCATGTGCGTAATGAAACAAAAACAAAAAAATTAACATCTCGTTTACTCAGGGAGTCTCCCATGCAAGTACTCACCACGTCCGATTGTGCTTTACTTTAAATATGTCCCGTTCATCTAACCACACAGCTGCCTGGAATATTCAAAATTAAGCCAAATTTGATGTTTCAAAATCGCTCGAACAAGTACTTTCAAGAATTAACCTATGACCTCTACATACTTGGACTAACACTACGGTAATTTAACAGAACTTTACGAGATATTTGTTCATATACTTGAATTTTTAAGTATGGGACTTGTTTATATTATTTCACGTTAACAATCCCGAATAAAACTAGCAGCTTCGCAGTCGCTTTTCACAACTTTGTAAGCAGTTTGTTGTCAATTTTTTCAGATGTCTGTTGTGATAGTCTGGTTATATATATGGAATTCTCGGAACATTTACTTAATATTTACGAATTTAACTGCGGGGCTGTCATGATAATGACATAGGCTAAACATACAAACAACTCCGCCAACATTTCCTTCGTTTTTTTCCAACTTTGCACGCTGTTTTCTAACATTTCACAGTCAACTGATGCGAACATCTATAGGCTGCTTTCAATTGACTTTTATTAAATTTGTCGACTTTACACCGGCACCGTTTTATATGCAAACAAATCAGGTCATATATACAAATACATCTACCAACTTTGCAATAACTTTCCACAATTTTGCAATAACTTTGAACAACTTTGCACTTTGCGTTAACAGCTTAAATCACACTACGTTCCGACAGAATAAACAACATGTTATAGAAAACTAGAAGGGATTTGAAAACTTCCCATTCATTAAACAAATTTCGAAAATTGCACGATTTTGTACTATAAATGTTTGACATCACAGTAAGAAATAGTAAATGAACGTTGCCTTAGATATTTTCCATGAGCGTAATGAAACAAAAACAAAAAATAGCAGCTCGTTTACTCAGGGAGTCTCCCATACAAGTACTCACCACGCCCGATTGTGCTTTACTTTAAATATGTCCCGTTCATCTAACCACACAGCTGCCTGGAATATTTAAAATTAAGCCAAATTATTGGCTATTTCATGTTTTTTTGATGTTTCAAAATCACTCTCACAAGTACTTTCAAGAATTGACCTATGACCTCTACATACGTGGACTAACAATACGGTAATTTAACAGGACTTTATGAGATATTTGTTCATATATTTGAATTTTTAAGTATGGGACTTGTTTATATTATTTCACGTTAAAAATCCCGAATAAAACTAGCAACTTCGCAGTCGCTTTTCACAACTTTGTAAGCAGTTTGTTGTCATTTTTTTCAGATGTCTGTTGTGATAGTCTGGTTATATATATGGCATTCTCGGAACATTTACTTAATATGTACGAATTTAACTGCGGGGCAGTCATGATAGTGACATAGGCTAAACATACAAACAACTCCGCCAACATTTCCTTCGTTTTTTTCCAACTTTGCACGCTGTTTTCTAACATTTCACAGTCAACTGATGCGAACATCTATAGGCTGCTTTCAATTGACTTTTATTAAATTTGTCGACTTTACACCGGCACCGTTTTATATGCAAACAACTCAGGTCATATATACAAATACATCTACCAACTTTGCAATAACTTTCCACAACTTTGCAATAACTTTGAACAACTTTGCACTTTGCGTTAACAGCTTAAATCACACTACGTTCCGACAGAATAAACAACATGTTATAGAAAACTAGAAGGGATTTGAAAACTTCCCATTCATTAAAAAAGTTACGAAAATTGCACGATTTTGTACTATAAATGTTTGACATCACAGAAAGAAATAGTAAAGGAACATTGCATTAGATCTTTTCCATGTGCGTAATGAAACAAAAACAAAAAAATTAACATCTCGTTTACTCAGGGAGACTCCCATGCAAGTACTCACCACGTCCGATTGTGCTTTACTTTAAATATGTCCCGATCATCTAACCACACAGCTGCCTGGAATATTTAAAATTAAGCCAAATTATTGGCTATTTCATGTTTTTTTTGATGTTTCAAAATCTCTCGAACTAGTACTTTCAAGAATTGACCTATGACCTCTACATACTTGGACTAACACTACGGTAATTTAACAGAACTTTACGAGATATTTGTTCATATACTTGAATTTTTAAGTATGGGACTTGTTTATATTATTTCACGTTAACAATCCCGAATAAAACTAGCAACTTCGCAGTCGCTTTTCACAACTTTGTAAGCAGTTTGTTGTCAATTTTTTCAGATGTCTGTTGTGATAGTCTGGTTATATATATGGCATTCTCGGAACATTTACTTAATATTTACGAATTTAACTGCGGGGCTGTCATGATAATGACATAGGCTAAACATACAAACAACTCCGCCAACATTTCCTTCGTTTTTTTCCAACTTTGCACGCTGTTTTCTAACATTTCACAGTCAACTGATGCGAACATCTATAGGCTGCTTTCAATTGACTTTTATTAAATTTGTCGACTTTACACCGGCACCGTTTTATATGCAAACAAATCAGGTCATATATACAAATACATCTACCAACTTTGCAATAACTTTCCACAATTTTGCAATAACTTTGAACAACTTTGCACTTTGCGTTAACAGCTTAAATCACACTACGTTCCGACAGAATAAACAACATGTTATAGAAAACTAGAAGGGATTTGAAAACTTCCCATTCATTAAACAAATTTCGAAAATTGCACGATTTTGTACTATAAATGTTTGACATCACAGTAAGAAATAGTAAATGAACGTTGCCTTAGATATTTTCCATGAGCGTAATGAAACAAAAACAAAAAAATAGCAGCTCGTTTACTCAGGGAGTCTCCCATACAAGTACTCACCACGCTCGATTGTGCTTTACTTTAAATATGTCCCGTTCATCTAACCACACAGCTGCCTGGAATATTTAAAATTAAGCCAAATTATTGGCTATTTCATGTTTTTTTGATGTTTCAAAATCGCTCTCACAAGTACTTTCAAGAATTGACCTATGACCTCTACATACTTGGACTAACACTACGGTAATTTAACAGGACTTTATGAGATATTTGTTCATATATTTGAATTTTTAAGTATGGGACTTGTTTATATTATTTCACGTTAAAAATCCCGAATAAAACTAGCAACTTCGCAGTCGCTTTTCACAACTTTGTAAGCAGTTTGTTGTCAATTTTTTCAGATGTCTGTTGTGATAGTCTGGTTATATATATGGCATTCTCGGAACATTTACTTAATATGTACGAATTTAACTGCGGGGCAGTCATGATAGTGACATAGGCTAAACATACAAACAACTCCGCCAACATTTCCTTCGTTTTTTTCCAACTTTGCACGCTGTTTTCTAACATTTCACAGTCAACTGATGCGAACATCTATAGGCTGCTTTCAATTGACTTTTATTAAATTTGTCGACTTTACACCGGCACCGTTTTATATGCAAACAACTCAGGTCATATATACAAATGCATCTACCAACTTTGCAATAACTTTCCACAACTTTGCAATAACTTTGAACAACTTTGCACTTTGCGTTAACAGCTTAAATCACACTACGTTCCGACAGAATAAACAACATGTTATAGAAAACTAGAAGGGATTTGAAAACTTCCCATTCATTAAAAAAGTTACGAAAATTGCACGATTTTGTACTATAAATGTTTGACATCACAGAAAGAAATAGTAAAGGAACATTGCATTAGATCTTTTCCATGTGCGTAATGAAACAAAAACAAAAAAATTAACATCTCGTTTACTCAGGGAGTCTCCAATGCAAGTACTCACCACGTCCGATTGTGCTTTACTTTAAATATGTCCCGATCATCTAACCACACAGCTGCCTGGAATATTTAAAATTAAGCCAAATTATTGGCTATTTCATGTTTTTTTTGATGTTTCAAAATCTCTCGAACTAGTACTTTCAAGAATTGACCTATGACCGCTACATACTTGGACTAACACTACGGTAATTTAACAGAACTTTACGAGATATTTGTTCATATACTTGAATTTTTAAGTATGGGACTTGTTTATATTATTTCACGTTAACAATCCCGAATAAAACTAGCAACTTCGCAGTCGCTTTTCACAACTTTGTAAGCAGTTTGTTGTCAATTTTTTCAGATGTCTGTTGTGATAGTTTGGTTATATATATGGCATTCTCGGAACATTTACTTAATATTTACGAATTTAACTGCGGGGCTGTCATGATAATGACATAGGCTAAACATACAAACAACTCCGCCAACATTTCCTTCGTTTTTTTCCAACTTTGCACGCTGTTTTCTAACATTTCACAGTCAACTGATGCGAACATCTATAGGCTGCTTTCAATTGACTTTTATTAAATTTGTCGACTTTACACCGGCACCGTTTTATATGCAAACAAATCAGGTCATATATACAAATACATCTACCAACTTTGCAATAACTTTCCACAATTTTGCAATAACTTTGAACAACTTTGCACTTTGCGTTAACAGCTTAAATCACACTACGTTCCGACAGAATAAACAACATGTTATAGAAAACTAGAAGGGATTTGAAAACTTCCCATTCATTAAACAAATTTCGGAAATTGCACGATTTTGTACTATAAATGTTTGACATCACAGAAAGAAATAGTAAAGGAACATTGCATTAGATCTTTTCCATGTGCGTAATGAAACAAAAACAAAAAAATTAACATCTCGTTTACTCAGGGAGTCTCCCATGCAAGTACTCACCACGTCCGATTGTGCTTTACTTTAAATATGTCCCGTTCATCTAACCACACAGCTGCCTGGAATATTCAAAATTAAGCCAAATTATTGGCTATTTCATGTTTTTTTGATGTTTCAAAATCGCTCGAACAAGTACTTTCAAGAATTAACCTATGACCTCTACATACTTGGACTAACACTACGGTAATTTAACAGAACTTTACGAGATATTTGTTCATATACTTGAATTTTTAAGTATGGGACTTGTTTATATTATTTCACGTTAACAATCCCGAATAAAACTAGCAGCTTCGCAGTCGCTTTTCACAACTTTGTAAGCAGTTTGTTGTCAATTTTTTCAGATGTCTGTTGTGATAGTCTGGTTATATATATGGCATTCTCGGAACATTTACTTAATATTTACGAATTTAACTGCGGGGCTGTCATGATAATGACATAGGCTAAACATACAAACAACTCCGCCAACATTTCCTTCGTTTTTTTCCAACTTTGCACGCTGTTTTCTAACATTTCACAGTCAACTGATGCGAACATCTATAGGCTGCTTTCAATTGACTTTTATTAAATTTGTCGACTTTACACCGGCACCGTTTTATATGCAAACAAATCAGGTCATATATACAAATACATCTACCAACTTTGCAATAACTTTCCACAATTTTGCAATAACTTTGAACAACTTTGCACTTTGCGTTAACAGCTTAAATCACACTACGTTCCGACAGAATAAACAACATGTTATAGAAAACTAGAAGGGATTTGAAAACTTCCCATTCATTAAACAAATTTCGAAAATTGCACGATTTTGTGCTATAAATGTTTGACATCACAGTAAGAAATAGTAAATGAACGTTGCCTTAGATATTTTCCATGAGCGTAATGAAACAAAAACAAAAAATAGCAGCTCGTTTACTCAGGGAGTCTCCCATACAAGTACTCACCACGCCCGATTGTGCTTTACTTTAAATATGTCCCGTTCATCTAACCACACAGCTGCCTGGAATATTTAAAATTAAGCCAAATTATTGGCTATTTCATGTTTTTTTGATGTTTCAAAATCGCTCTCACAAGTACTTTCAAGAATTGACCTATGACCTCTACATACTTGGACTAACACTACGGTAATTTAACAGGACTTTATGAGATATTTGTTCATATATTTGAATTTTTAAGTATGGGACTTGTTTATATTATTTCACGTTAAAAATCCCGAATAAAACTAGCAACTTCGCAGTCGCTTTTCACAACTTTGTAAGCAGTTTGTTGTCATTTTTTTCAGATGTCTGTTGTGATAGTCTGGTTATATATATGGCATTCTCGGAACATTTACTTAATATGTACGAATTTAACTGCGGGGCAGTCATGATAGTGACATAGGCTAAACATACAAACAACTCCGCCAACATTTCCTTCGTTTTTTTGCCAACTTTGCACGCTGTTTTCTAACATTTCACAGTCAACTGATGCGAACATCTATAGGCTGCTTTCAATTGACTTTTATTAAATTTGTCGACTTTACACCGGCACCGTTTTATATGCAAACAACTCAGGTCATATATACAAATACATCTACCAACTTTGCAATAACTTTCCACAACTTTGCAATAACTTTGAACAACTTTGCACTTTGCGTTAACAGCTTAAATCACACTACGTTCCGACAGAATAAACAACATGTTATAGAAAACTAGAAGGGATTTGAAAACTTCCCATTCATTAAAAAAGTTACGAAAATTGCACGATTTTGTACTATAAATGTTTGACATCACAGAAAGAAATAGTAAAGGAACATTGCATTAGATCTTTTCCATGTGCGTAATGAAACAAAAACAAAAAAATTAACATTTCGTTTACTCAGGGAGTCTCCCATGCAAGTACTCACCACGTCCGATTGTGCTTTACTTTAAATATGTCCCGATCATCTAACCACACAGCTGCCTGGAATATTTAAAATTAAGCCAAATTATTGGCTATTTAATGTTTTTTTTGATGTTTCAAAATCTCTCGAACTAGTACTTTCAAGAATTGACCTATGACCTCTACATACTTGGACTAACACTATGGTAATTTAACAGAACTTTACGAGATATTTGTTCATATACTTGAATTTTTAAGTATGGGACTTGTTTATATTATTTCACGTTAACAATCCCGAATAAAACTAGCAACTTCGCAGTCGCTTTTCACAACTTTGTAAGCAGTTTGTTGTCAATTTTTTCAGATGTCTGTTGTGATAGTCTGGTTATATATATGGCATTCTCGGAACATTTACTTAATATTTACGAATTTAACTGCGGGGCTGTCATGATAATGACATAGGCTAAACATACAAACAACTCCGCCAACATTTCCTTCGTTTTTTTCCAACTTTGCACGCTGTTTTCTAACATTTCACAGTCAACTGATGCGAACATCTATAGGCTGCTTTCAATTGACTTTTATTAAATTTGTCGACTTTACACCGGCACCGTTTTATATGCAAACAAATCAGGTCATATATACAAATACATCTACCAACTTTGCAATAACTTTCCACAATTTTGCAATAACTTTGAACAACTTTGCACTTTGCGTTAACAGCTTAAATCACACTACGTTCCGACAGAATAAACAACATGTTATAGAAAACTAGAAGGGATTTGAAAACTTCCCATTCATTAAACAAATTTCGAAAATTGCACGATTTTGTACTATAAATGTTTGACATCACAGAAAGAAATAGTAAATGAACGTTGCCTTAGATATTTTCCATGAGCGTAATGAAACAAAAACAAAAAAATAGCAGCTCGTTTACTCAGGGAGTCTCCCATACAAGTACTCACCACGCCCGATTGTGCTTTACTTTAAATATGTCCCGTTCATCTAACCACACAGCTGCCTGGAATATTTAAAATTAAGCCAAATTATTGGCTATTTCATGTTTTTTTGATGTTTCAAAATCGCTCTCACAAGAACTTTCAAGAATTGACCTATGACCTCTACATACTTGGACTAACACTACGGTAATTTAACAGGACTTTATGAGATATTTGTTCATATATTTGAATTTTTAAGTATGGGACTTGTTTATATTATTTCACGTTAAAAATCCCGAATAAAACTAGCAACTTCGCAGTCGCTTTTCACAACTTTGTAAGCAGTTTGTTGTCAATTTTTTCAGATGTCTGTTGTGATAGTCTGGTTATATATATGGCATTCTCGGAACATTTACTTAATATGTACGAATTTAACTGCGGGGCAGTCATGATAGTGACATAGGCTAAACATACAAACAACTCCGCCAACATTTCCTTCGTTTTTTTCCAACTTTGCACGCTGTTTTCTAACATTTCACAGTCAACTGATGCGAACATCTATAGGCTGCTTTCAATTGACTTTTATTAAATTTGTCGACTTTACACCGGCACCGTTTTATATGCAAACAACTCAGGTCATATATACAAATACATCTACCAAATTTGCAATAACTTTCCACAACTTTGCAATAACTTTGAACAACTTTGCACGTTGCGTTAACAGCTTAAATCACACTACGTTCCGACAGAATAAACAACTTGTTATTGAAAACTAGAAGGGATTTGAAAACTTCCCATTGATTAAAAAAGTTACCACAATTCCACGATTTTGTACTATAAATGTTTGACATCACAGAAAGAAATAGTAAAGGAACATTGCATTAGATCTTTTCCATGTGCGTAATGAAACAAAAACAAAAAAATTAACATCTCGTTTACTCAGGGTGTCTCCCATGCAAGTACTCACCACGTCCGATTGTGCTTTACTTTAAATATGTCCCGTTCATCTAACCACACAGCTGCCTGGAATATTCAAAATTAAGCCAAATTATTGGCTATTTCATGTTTTTTTGATGTTTCAAAATCGCTCGAACAAGTACTTTCAAGAATTAACCTATGACCTCTACATACTTGGACTAACACTACGGTAATTTAACAGAACTTTACGAGATATTTGTTCATATACTTGAATTTTTAAGTATGGGACTTGTTTATATTATTTCACGTTAACAATCCCGAATAAAACTAGCAACTTCGCAGTCGCTTTTCACAACTTTGTAAGCAGTTTGTTGTCAATTTTTTCAGATGTCTGTTGTGATAGTCTGGTTATATATATGGCATTCTCGGAACATTTACTTAATATTTACGAATTTAACTGCGGGGCTGTCATGATAATGACATAGGCTAAACATACAAACAACTCCGCCAACATTTCCTTCGTTTTTTTCCAACTTTGCACGCTGTTTTCTAACATTTCACAGTCAACTGATGCGAACATCTATAGGCTGCTTTCAATTGACTTTTATTAAATTTGTCGACTATACACCGGCACTGTTTAATATGCAAACAACTCAGGTCATATGTACAAATACATCTACCAACTTTGCAATAACTTTCCACAACTTTGCAATAACTTTGAACAACTTTGCACGTTGCGTTAACAGCTTAAATCACACTACGTTCCGACAGAATAAACAACATGTTATAGAAAACTAGAAGGGATTTGAAAACTTCCCATTCATTAAAAAAGTTACGAAAATTGCACGATTTTGTACTATAAATGTTTGACATCACAGTAAGAAATAGTAAAGGAACGTTGCCTTAGATATTTTCCATGAGCGTAATGAAACAAAAACAAAAAAATAACAGCTCGTTTACTCAAGGAGTCTCCCATGCAAGTACTCACCACGCCCGATTGTGCTTTACTTTAAATATGTCCCGTTCATCTAACCACACAGCTGCCTGGAATATTTAAAATTAAGCCAAATTATTGGCTATTTCATGTTTTTTTGATGTTTCAAAATCGCTCGAACAAGTACTTTCAAGAATTGACCTATGACCTCTACATACTTGGACTAACACTACGGTAATTTAACAGAACTTTACGAGATATTTGTTCATATACTTGAATTTTTAAGTATGGGACTTGTTTATATTATTTCACGTTAACAATCCCGAATAAAACTAGCAACTTCGCAGTCGCTTTTCACAACTTTGTAAGCAGTTTGTTGTCAATTTTTTCAGATGTCTGTTGTGATAGTCTGGTTATATATATGGCATTCTCGGAACATTTACTTAATATTTACGAATTTAACTGCGGGGCTGTCATGATAATGACATAGGCTAAACATACAAACAACTCCGCCAACATTTCCTTCGTTTTTTTCCAACTTTTCACGCTGTTTTCTAACATTTCACAGTCAACTGATGCGAACATCTATAGGCTGCTTTCAATTGACTTTTATTAAATTTGTCGACTTTACACCGGCACCGTTTTATATGCAAACAACTCAGGTCATATATACAAATACATCTACCAACTTTGCAATAACTTTCCACAACTTTGCAATAACTTTGAACAACTTTGCACGTTGCGTTAACAGCTTAAATCACACTACGTTCCGACAGAATAAACAACTTGTTATTGAAAACTAGAAGGGATTTGAAAACTTCCCATTCATTAAAAAAGTTACGAAAATTGCACGATTTTGTACTATAAATGTTTGACATCACAGAAAGAAATAGTAAAGGAACATTGCATTAGATCTTTTCCATGTGCGTAATGAAACAAAAACAAAAAAATTAACATCTCGTTTACTCAGGGAGTATCCCATGCAAGTACTCACCACGTCCGATTGTGCTTTACTTTAAATATGTCCCGATCATCTAACTACACAGGTGCCTGGAATATTTAAAATTAAGCCAAATTATTGGCTATAACTTTCCACAACTTTGCAATAACTTTAAACAACTTTGCACGTTGCGTTAACAGCTTAAATCACACTACGTTCCGACAGAATAAACAACTTGTTATTGAAAACTAGAAGGGATTTGAAAACTTCCCATTGATTAAAAAAGTTACCACAATTCCACGATTTTGTACTATAAATGTTTGACATCACAGAAAGAAATAGTAAAGGAACATTGCATTAGATCTTTTCCATGTGCGTAATGAAACAAAAACAAAAAAATTAACATCTCGTTTACTCAGGGAGTCTCCCATGCAAGTACTCACCACGTCCGATTATGCTTTACTTTAAATATGTCCCGTTCATCTAACCACACAGCTGCCTGGAATACTCAAAATTAAGCCAAATTATTGGCTATTTCATGTTTTTTTGATGTTTCAAAATCGCTCGAACAAGTACTTTCAAGAATTAACCTATGACCTCTACATACTTGGACTAACACTACGGTAATTTAACAGAACTTTACGAGATATTTGTTCATATACTTGAATTTTTAAGTATGGGACTTGTTTATATTATTTCACGTTAACAATCCCGAATAAAACTAGCAGCTTCGCAGTCGCTTTTCACAACTTTGTAAGCAGTTTGTTGTCAATTTTTTCAGATGTCTGTTGTGATAGTCTGGTTATATATATGGCATTCTCGGAACATTTACTTAATATTTACGAATTTAACTGCGGGGCTGTCATGATAATGACATAGGCTAAACATACAAACAACTCCGCCAACATTTCCTTCGTTTTTTTCCAACTTTGCACGCTGTTTTCTAACATTTCACAGTCAAC
Organism: Saccoglossus kowalevskii; assembly: GCF_978046115.1. Lineage (NCBI taxonomy): Eukaryota > Metazoa > Hemichordata > Enteropneusta > Harrimaniidae > Saccoglossus > Saccoglossus kowalevskii. The sequence continues at coordinate 4,499,291 of NC_140656.1, forward strand.
TGATGCGAACATCTATAGGCTGCTTTCAATTGACTTTTATTAAATTTGTCGACTTTACACCGGCACCGTTTTATATGCAAACAAATCAGGTCATATATACAAATACATCTACCAACTTTGCAATAACTTTCCACAATTTTGCAATAACTTTGAACAACTTTGCACTTTGCGTTAACAGCTTAAATCACACTACGTTCCGACAGAATAAACAACATGTTATAGAAAACTAGAAGGGATTTGAAAACTTCCCATTCATTAAACAAATTTCCAAAATTGCACGATTTTGTACTATAAATGTTTGACATCACAGTAAGAAATAGTAAAGGAACGTTGCCTTAGATATTTTCCATGAGCGTAACGAAACAAAAACAAAAAAATAGCAGCTCGTTTACTCAGGGAGTCTCCCATACAAGTACTCACCACGCCCGGTTGTGCTTTACTTTAAATATGTCCCGTTCATCTAACCACACAGCTGCCTGGAATATTTAAAATTAAGCCAAATTATTGGCTATTTCATGTTTTTTTGATGTTTCAAAATCGCTCTCACAAGTACTTTCAAGAATTGACCTATGACCTCTACATACTTGGACTAACACTACGGTAATTTAACAGGACTTTATGAGATATTTGTTCATATATTTGAATTTTTAAGTATGGGACTTGTTTATATTATTTCACGTTAAAAATCCCGAATAAAACTAGCAACTTCGCAGTCGCTTTTCACAACTTTGTAAGCAGTTTGTTGTCAATTTTTTCAGATGTCTGTTGTGATAGTCTGGTTATATATATGGCATTCTCGGAACATTTACTTAATATTTACGAATTTAACTGCGGGGCAGTCATGATAGTGACATAGGCTAAACATACAAACAACTCCGCCAACATTTCCTTCGTTTTTTTCCAACTTTGCACGCTGTTTTCTAACATTTCACAGTCAACTGATGCGAACATCTATAGGCTGCTTTCAATTGACTTTTATTAAATTTGTCGACTTTACACTGGCACCGTTTTATATGCAAACAACTCAGGTCATATATACAAATACATCTACCAACTTTGCAATAACTTTCCACAACTTTGCAATAACTTTGAACAACTTTGCACTTTGCGTTAACAGCTTAAATCACACTACGTTCCGACAGAATAAACAACATGTTATAGAAAACTAGAAGGGATTTGAAAACTTCCCATTCATTAAAAAAGTTACGAAAATTGCACGATTTTGTACTATAAATGTTTGACATCACAGAAAGAAATAGTAAAGGAACATTGCATTAGATCTTTTCCATGTGCGTAATGAAACAAAAACAAACAAATTAACATCTCGTTTACTCAGGGAGTCTCCCATGCAAGTACTCACCACGTCCGATTGTGCTTTACTTTAAATATGTCCCGATCATCTAACCACACAGCTGCCTGGAATATTTAAAATTAAGCCAAATTATTGGCTATTTCATGTTTTTTTTGATGTTTCAAAATCTCTCGAACTAGTACTTTCAAGAATTGACCTATGACCTCTACATACTTGGACTAACACTACGGTAATTTAACAGAACTTTACGAGATATTTGTTCATATACTTGAATTTTTAAGTATGGGACTTGTTTATATTATTTCACGTTAACAATCCCGAATAAAACTAGCAACTTCGCAGTCGCTTTTCACAACTTTGTAAGCAGTTTGTTGTCAATTTTTTCAGATGTCTGTTGTGATAGTCTGGTTATATATATGGCATTCTCGGAACATTTACTTAATATTTACGAATTTAACTGCGGGGCTGTCATGATAATGACATAGGCTAAACATACAAACAACTCCGCCAACATTTCCTTCGTTTTTTTTCCAACTTTGCACGCTGTTTTCTAACATTTCACAGTCAACTGATGCGAACATCTATAGGCTGCTTTCAATTGACTTTTATTAAATTTGTCGACTTTACACCGGCACCGTTTTATATGCAAACAACTCAGGTCATATATACAAATACATCTACCAACTTTGCAATAACTTTCCACAACTTTGCAATAACTTTGAACAACTTTGCACTTTGCGTTAACAGCTTAAATCACACTACGTTCCGACAGAATAAACAACATGTTATAGAAAACTAGAAGGGATTTGAAAACTTCCCATTCATTAAAACAGTTACGAAAATTGCACGATTTTGTACTATAAATGTTTGACATCACAGTAAGAAATAGTAAAGGAACGTTGCCTTAGATATTTTCCATGAGCGTAATGAAACAAAAACAAAAAAATAGCAGCTCGTTTACTCAGGGAGTCTCCCATACAAGTACTCACCACGCCCGATTGTGCTTTACTTTAAATATGTCCCGTTCATCTAACCACACAGCTGCCTGGAATATTTAAAATTAAGCCAAATTATTGGCTATTTCATGTTTTTTTGATGTTTCAAAATCGCTCGCACAAGTACTTTCAAGAATTGACCTATGACCTCTACATACTTGGACTAACACTACGGTAATTTAACAGGACTTTATGAGATATTTGTTCATATATTTGAATTTTTAAGTATGGGACTTGTTTATATTATTTCACGTTGAAAATCCCGAATAAAACTAGCAACTTCGCAGTCGCTTTTCACAACTTTGTAAGCAGTTTGTTGTCAATTTTTTCAGATGTCTGTTGTGATAGTCTGGTTATATATATGGCATTCTCGGAACATTTACTTAATATTTACGAATTTAACTGCGGGGCAGTCATGATAGTGACATAGGCTAAACATACAAACAACTCCGCCAACATTTCCTTCGTTTTTTTCCAACTTTGCACGCTGTTTTCTAACATTTCACAGTCAACTGATGCGAACATCTATAGGCTGCTTTCAATTGACTTTTATTAAATTTGTCGACTTTACACCGGCACCGTTTTATATGCAAACAACTCAGGTCATATATACAAATACATCTACCAACTTTGCAATAACTTTCCACAACTTTGCAATAACTTTGAACAACTTTGCACGTTGCGTTAACAGCTTAAATCACACTACGTTCCGACAGAATAAACAACTTGTTATTGAAAACTAGAAGGGATTTGAAAACTTCCCATTGATTAAAAAAGTTACCACAATTCCACGATTTTGTACTATAAATGTTTGACATCACAGAAAGAAATAGTAAAGGAACATTGCATTAGATCTTTTCCATGTGCGTAATGAAACAAAAACAAAAAAATTAACATCTCGTTTACTCAGGGAGTCTCCCATGCAAGTACTCACCACGTCCGATTGTGCTTTACTTTAAATATGTCCCGATCATCTAACCACACAGCTGCCTGGAATATTTAAAATTAAGCCAAATTATTGGCTATTTCATGTTTTTTTGATGTTTCAAAATCTCTCGAACTAGTACTTTCAAGAATTGACCTATGACCTCTACATACTTGGACTAACACTACGGTAATTTAACAGAACTTTACGAGATATTTGTTCATATACTTGAATTTTTAAGTATGGGACTTGTTTATATTATTTCACGTTAACAATCCCGAATAAAACTAGCAACTTCGCAGTCGCTTTTCACAACTTTGTAAGCAGTTTGTTGTCAATTTTTTCAGATGTCTGTTGTGATAGTCTGGTTATATATATGGCATTCTCGGAACATTTACTTAATATTTACGAATTTAACTGCGGGGCTGTCATGATAATGACATAGGCTAAACATACAAACAACTCCGCCAACATTTCCTTCGCTTTTTTTCCAACTTTGCACGCTGTTTTCTAACATTTCACAGTCAACTGATGCGAACATCTATAGGCTGCTTTCAATTGACTTTTATTAAATTTGTCGACTACACACCGGCACTGTTTAATATGCAAACAACTCAGGTCATATATACAAATACATCTACCAACTTTGCAATAACTTTCCACAACTTTGCAATAACTTTGAACAACTTTGCACGTTGCGTTAACAGCTTAAATCACACTACGTTCCGACAGAATAAACAACATGTTATAGAAAACTAGAAGGGATTTGAAAACTTCCCATTCATTAAAAAAGTTAAGAAAATTGCACGATTTTGTACTATAAATGTTTGACATCACAGTAAGAAATAGTAAAGGAACGTTGCCTTAGATATTTTCCATGAGCGTAATGAAACAAAAACAAAAAAATAACAGCTCGTTTACTCAGGGAGTCTCCCATGCAAGTACCCACCACGCCCGATTGTGCTTTACTTTAAATATGTCCCGTTCATCTAACCACACAGCTGCCTGGAATATTTAAAATTAAGCCAAATTATTGGCTATTTCATGTTTTTTTTGATGTTTCAAAATCGCTCGCACAAGTACTTTCAAGAATTGACCTATGACCTCTACATACTTGGACTAACACTACGGTAATTTAACAGAACTTTACGAGATATTTGTTCATATACTTGAATTTTTAAGTATGGGACTTGTTTATATTATTTCACGTTAACAATCCCGAATAAAACTAGCAACTTCGCAGTCGCTTTTCACAACTTTGTAAGCAGTTTGTTGTCAATTTTTTCAGATGTCTGTTGTGATAGTCTGGTTATATATATGGCATTCTCGGAACATTTACTTAATATTTACGAATTTAACTACGGGGCTGTCATGATAATGACATAGGCTAAACATACAAACAACTCCGCCAACATTTCCTTCGTTTTTTTCCAACTTTGCACGCTGTTTTCTAACATTTCACAGTCAACTGATGCGAACATCTATAGGCTGCTTTCAATTGACTTTTATTAAATTTGTCGACTTTACACCGGCACCGTTTTATATGCAAACAACTCAGGTCATATAAACAAATACATCTACCAACTTTGCAATAACTTTCCACAACTTTGCAATAACTTTGAACAACTTTGCACGTTGCGTTAACAGCTTAAATCACACTACGTTCCGACAGAATAAACAACTTGTTATTGAAAACTAGAAGGGATTTGAAAACTTCCCATTGATTAAAAAAGTTACCACAATTCCACGATTTTGTACTATAAATGTTTGACATCACAGAAAGAAATAGTAAAGGAACATTGCATTAGATCTTTTCCATGTGCGTAATGAAACAAAAACAAAAAAATTAACATCTCGTTTACTCAGGGAGTCTCCCATGCAAGTACTCACCACGTCCGATTGTGCTTTACTTTAAATATGTCCCGATCATCTAACCACACAGCTGCCTGGAATATTTAAAATTAAGCCAAATTATTGGCTATTTCATGTTTTTTTGATGTTTCAAAATCTCTCGAACTAGCACTTTCAAGAATTGACCTATGACCTCTACATACTTGGACTAACACTACGGTAATTTAACAGAACTTTACGAGATATTTGTTCATATACTTGAATTTTTAAGTATGGGACTTGTTTATATTATTTCACGTTAACAATCCCGAATAAAACTAGCAACTTCGCAGTCGCTTTTCACAACTTTGTAAGCAGTTTGTTGTCAATTTTTTCAGATGTCTGTTGTGATAGTCTGGTTATATATATGGCATTCTCGGAACATTTACTTAATATTTACGAATTTAACTGCGGGGCTGTCATGATAATGACATAGGCTAAACATACAAACAACTCCGCCAACATTTCCTTCGTTTTTTTCCAACTTTGCACGCTGTTTTCTAACATTTCACAGTCAACTGATGCGAACATCTATAGGCTGCTTTCAATTGACTTTTATTAAATTTGTCGACTATACACCGGCACTGTTTAATATGCAAACAACTCAGGTCATATATACAAATACATCTACCAACTTTGCAATAACTTTCCACAACTTTGCAATAACTTTGAACAACTTTGCACGTTGCGTTAACAGCTTAAATCACACTACGTTCCGACAGAATAAACAACATGTTATAGAAAACTAGAAGGGATTTGAAAACTTCCCATTCATTAAAAAAGTTACGAAAATTGCACGATTTTGTACTATAAATGTTTGACATCACAGTAAGAAATAGTAAAGGAACGTTGCCTTAGATATTTTCCATGAGCGTAATGAAACAAAAACAAAAAAATAACAGCTCGTTTACTCAGGGAGTCTCCCATGCAAGTATTCACCACGCCCGATTGTGCTTTACTTTAAATATGTCCCGTTCATCTAACCACACAGCTGCCTGGAATATTTAAAATTAAGCCAAATTATTGGCTATTTCATGTTTTTTTGATGTTTCAAAATCGCTCGCACAAGTACTTTCAAGAATTGACCTATGACCTCTACATACTTGGACTAACACTACGTTAATTTAACAGAACTTTACGAGATATTTGTTCATATACTTGAATTTTTAAGTATGGGACTTGTTTATATTATTTCACGTTAACAATCCCGAATAAAACTAGCAACTTCGCAGTCGCTTTTCACAACTTTGTAAGCAGTTTGTTGTCAATTTTTCAGATGTCTGTTGTGATAGTCTGGTTATATATATGGCATTCTCGGAACATTTACTTAATATTTACGAATTTAACTGCGGGGCTGTCATGATAATGACATAGGCTAAACATACAAACAACTCCGCCAACATTTCCTTCGTTTTTTTCCAACTTTGCACGCTGTTGTCTAACATTTCACAGTCAACTGATGCGAACATCTATAGGCTGCTTTCAATTGACTTTTATTAAATTTGTCGACTTTACACCGGCACCGTTTTATATGCAAACAACTCAGGTCATATATACAAATACATCTACCAACTTTGCAATAACTTTCCACAACTTTGCAATAACTTTGAACAACTTTGCACGTTGCGTTAACAGCTTAAATCACACTACGTTCCGACAGAATAAACAACTTGTTATTGAAAACTAGAAGGGATTTGAAAACTTCCCATTGATTAAAAAAGTTACCACAATTCCACGATTTTGTACTATAAATGTTTGACATCACAGAAAGAAATAGTAAAGGAACATTGCATTAGATCTTTTCCATGTGCGTAATGAAACAAAAACAAAAAAATTAACATCTCGTTTACTCAGGGAGTCTCCCATGCAAGTACTCACCACGTCCGATTGTGCTTTACTTTAAATATGTCCCGATCATCTAACCACACAGCTGCCTGGAATATTTAAAATTAAGCCAAATTATTGGCTATTTCATGTTTTTTTGATGTTTCAAAATCTCTCGAACTAGCACTTTCAAGAATTGACCTATGACCTCTACATACTTGGACTAACACTACGGTAATTTAACAGAACTTTACGAGATATTTGTTCATATACTTGAATTTTTAAGTATGGGACTTGTTTATATTATTTCACGTTAACAATCCCGAATAAAACTAGCAACTTCGCAGTCGCTTTTCACAACTTTGTAAGCAGTTTGTTGTCAATTTTTTCAGATGTCTGTTGTGATAGTCTGGTTATATATATGGCATTCTCGGAACATTTACTTAATATTTACGAATTTAACTGCGGGGCTGTCATGATAATGACATAGGCTAAACATACAAACAACTCCGCCAACATTTCCTTCGTTTTTTTCCAACTTTGCACGCTGTTTTCTAACATTTCACAGTCAACTGATGCGAACATCTATAGGCTGCTTTCAATTGACTTTTATTAAATTTGTCGACTTTACACCGGCACCGTTTTATATGCAAACAACTCAGGTCATATATACAAATACATCTACCAACTTTGCAATAACTTTCCACAACTTTGCAATAACTTTGAACAACTTTGCACGTTGCGTAAACAGCTTAAATCACACTACGTTCCGACAGAATAAACAACTTGTTATTGAAAACTAGAAGGGATTTGAAAACTTCCCATTGATTAAAAAAGTTACCACAATTCCACGATTTTGTACTATAAATGTTTGACATCACAGAAAGAAATAGTAAAGGAACATTGCATTAGATCTTTTCCATGTGCGTAATGAAACAAAAACAAAAAAATTAACATCTCGTTTACTCAGGGAGTCTCCCATGCAAGTACTCACCACGTCCGATTGTGCTTTACTTTAAATATGTCCCGATCATCTAACCACACAGCTGCCTGGAATATTTAAAATTAAGCCAAATTATTGGCTATTTCATGTTTTTTTGATGTTTCAAAATCTCTCGAACTAGCACTTTCAAGAATTGACCTATGACCTCTACATACTTGGACTAACACTACGGTAATTTAACAGAACTTTACGAGATATTTGTTCATATACTTGAATTTTTAAGTATGGGACTTGTTTATATTATTTCACGTTAACAATCCCGAATAAAACTAGCAACTTCGCAGTCGCTTTTCACAACTTTGTAAGCAGTTTGTTGTCAATTTTTTCAGATGTCTGTTGTGATAGTCTGGTTATATATATGGCATTCTCGGAACATTTACTTAATATTTACGAATTTAACTGCGGGGCTGTCATGATAATGACATAGGCTAAACATACAAACAACTCCGCCAACATTTCCTTCGTTTTTTTCCAACTTTGCACGCTGTTTTCTAACATTTCACAGTCAACTGATGCGAACATCTATAGGCTGCTTTCAATTGAGTTTTATTAAATTTGTCGACTATACACCGGCACTGTTTAATATGCAAACAACTCAGGTCATATATACAAATACATCTACCAACTTTGCAATAACTTTCCACAACTTTGCAATAACTTTGAACAACTTTGCACGTTGCGTTAACAGCTTAAATCACACTACGTTCCGACAGAATAAACAACATGTTATAGAAAACTAGAAGGGATTTGAAAACTTCCCATTCATTAAAAAAGTTACGAAAATTGCACGATTTTGTACTATAAATGTTTGACATCACAGTAAGAAATAGTAAAGGAACGTTGCCTTAGATATTTTCCATGAGCGTAATGAAACAAAAACAAAAAAATAACAGCTCGTTTACTCAGGGAGTCTCCCATGCAAGTATTCACCACGCCCGATTGTGCTTTACTTTAAATATGTCCCGTTCATCTAACCACACAGCTGCCTGGAATATTTAAAATTAAGCCAAATTATTGGCTATTTCATGTTTTTTTGATGTTTCAAAATCGCTCGCACAAGTACTTTCAAGAATTGACCTATGACCTCTACATACTTGGACTAACACTACGTTAATTTAACAGAACTTTACGAGATATTTGTTCACATACTTGAATTTTTAAGTATGGGACTTGTTTATATTATTTCACGTTAACAATCCCGAATAAAACTAGCAACTTCGCAGTCGCTTTTCACAACTTTGTAAGCAGTTTGTTGTCAATTTTTTCAGATGTCTGTTGTGATAGTCTGGTTATATATATGGCATTCTCGGAACATTTACTTAATATTTACGAATTTAACTGCGGGGCTGTCATGATAATGACATAGGCTAAACATACAAACAACTCCGCCAACATTTCCTTCGTTTTTTTCCAACTTTGCACGCTGTTTTCTAACATTTCACAGTCAACTGATGCGAACATCTATAGGCTGCTTTCAATTGACTTTTATTAAATTTGTCGACTTTACACCGGCACCGTTTTATATGCAAACAACTCAGGTCATATATACAAATACATCTACCAACTTTGCAATAACTTTCCACAACTTTGCAATAACTTTGAACAACTTTGCACGTTGCGTTAACAGCTTAAATCACACTAAGTTCCGACAGAATAAACAACTTGTTATTGAAAACTAGAAGGGATTTGAAAACTTCCCATTGATTAAAAAAGTTACCACAATTCCACGATTTTGTACTATAAATGTTTGACATCACAGAAAGAAATAGTAAAGGAACATTGCATTAGATCTTTTCCATGTGCGTAATGAAACAAAAACAAAAAAATTAACATCTCGTTTACTCAGGGAGTCTCCCATGCAAGTACTCACCACGTCCGATTGTGCTTTACTTTAAATATGTCCCGATCATCTAACCACACAGCTGCCTGGAATATTTAAAATTAAGCCAAATTATTGGCTATTTCATGTTTTTTTGATGTTTCAAAATCTCTCGAACTAGTACTTTCAAGAATTGACCTATGACCTCTACATACTTGGACTAACACTACGGTAATTTAACAGAACTTTACGAGATATTTGTTCATATACTTGAATTTTTAAGTATGGGACTTGTTTATATTATTTCACGTTAACAATCCCGAATAAAACTAGCAACTTCGCAGTCGCTTTTCACAACTTTGTAAGCAGTTTGTTGTCAATTTTTTCAGATGTCTGTTGTGATAGTCTGGTTATATATATGGCATTCTCGGAACATTTACTTAATATTTACGAATTTAACTGCGGGGCTGTCATGATAATGACATAGGCTAAACATACAAACAACTCCGCCAACATTTCCTTCGTTTTTTTCCAACTTTGCACGCTGTTTTCTAACATTTCACAGTCAACTGATGCGAACATCTATAGGCTGCTTTCAATTGACTTTTATTAAATTTGTCGACTTTACACCGGCACCGTTTTATATGCAAACAACTCAGGTCATATATACAAATACATCTACCAACTTTGCAATAACTTTCCACAACTTTGCAATAACTTTGAACAACTTTGCACGTTGCGTTAACAGCTTAAATCACACTACGTTCCGACAGAATAAACAACTTGTTATTGAAAACTAGAAGGGATTTGAAAACTTCCCATTGATTAAAAAAGTTACCACAATTCTACGATTTTGTACTATAAATGTTTGACATCACAGAAAGAAATAGTAAAGGAACATTGCATTAGATCTTTTCCATGTGCGTAATGAAACAAAAACAAAAAAATTAACATCTCGTTTACTCAGGGAGTCTCCCATGCAAGTACTCACCACGTCCGATTGTGCTTTACTTTAAATATGTCCCCTTCATCTAACCACACAGCTGCCTGGAATATTTAAAATTAAGCCAAATTATTGGCTATTTCATGTTTTTTTGATGTTTCAAAATCTCTCGAACTAGTACTTTCAAGAATTGACCTATGACCTCTACATACTTGGACTAACACTACGGTAATTTAACAGAACTTTACGAGATATTTGTTCATATACTTGAATTTTTAAGTATGGGACTTGTTTATATTATTTCACGTTAACAATCCCGAATAAAACTAGCAACTTCGCAGTCGCTTTTCACAACTTTGTAAGCAATTTGTTGTCAATTTTTTCAGATGTCTGTTGTGATAGTCTGGTTATATATATGGCATTCTCGGAACATTTACTTAATATTTACGAATTTAACTGCGGGGCAGTCATGATAATGACATAGGCTAAACATACAAACAACTCCGCCAACATTTCCTTCGTTTTTTTCCAACTTTGCACGCTGTTTTCTAACATTTCACAGTCAACTGATGCGAACATCTATAGGCTGCTTTCAATTGACTTTTATTAAATTTGTCGACTTTACACCGGCACCGTTTTATATGCAAACAACTCAGGTCATATATACAAATACATCTACCAACTTTGCAATAACTTTCCACAACTTTGCAATAACTTTGAACAACTTTGCACTTTGCATTAACAGCTTAAATCACACTACGTTCCGACAGAATAAACAACATGTTATAGAAAACTAGAAGGGATTTGAAAACTTCCCATTCATTAAAAGAGTTACGAAAATTGCACGATTTTGTACTATAAATGTTTGACATCAAAGAAAGAAATAGTAAAGGAACATTGCATTAGATCTTTTCTATGTGCGTAATGAAACAAAAACAAAAAAATTAACATCTCGTTTACTCAGGGAGTCTCCCATGCAAGTACTCACCACGTCCGATTGTGCTTTACTTTAAATATGTCCCGATCATCTAACCACACAGATGCCTGGAATATTTAAAATTAAGCCAAATTATTGGCTATTTCATGTTTTTTTGATGTTTCTAAATCTCTCGAACTAGTACTTTCAAGAATTGACCTATGACCTCTACATACTTGGACTAACACTACGGTAATTTAACAGAACTTTACGAGATATTTGTTCATATACTTGAATTTTTAAGTATGGGACTTGTTTATATTATTTCACGTTAACAATCCCGAATAAAACTAGCAACTTCGCAGTCGCTTTTCACAACTTTGTAAGCAGTTTGTTGTCAATTTTTTCAGATGTCTGTTGTGATAGTCTGGTTATATATATGGCATTCTCGGAACATTTACTTAATATTTACGAATTTAACTGCGGGGCAGTCATGATAATGACATAGGCTAAACATACAAACAACTCCGCCAACATTTCCTTCGTTTTTTTCCAACTTTGCACGCTGTTTTCTAACATTTCACAGTCAACTGATGCGAACATCTATAGGCTGCTTTCAATTGACTTTTATTAAATTTGTCGACTTTACACCGGCACCGTTTTATATGCAAACAACTCAGGTCATATATACAAATACATCTACCAACTTTGCAATAACTTTCCACAACTTTGCAATAACTTTGAACAACTTTGCACTTTGCATTAACAGCTTAAATCACACTACGTTCCGACAGAATAAACAACATGTTATAGAAAACTAGAAGGGATTTGAAAACTTCCCATTCATTAAAAGAGTTACGAAAATTGCACGATTTTGTACTATAAATGTTTGACATCACAGAAAGAAATAGTAAAGGAACATTGCATTAGATCTTTTCTATGTGCGTAATGAAACAAAAACAAAAAAATTAACATCTCGTTTACTCAGGGAGTCTCCCATGCAAGTACTCACCACGTCCGATTGTGCTTTACTTTAAATATGTCCCGATCATCTAACCACACAGATGCCTGGAATATTTAAAATTAAGCCAAATTATTGGCTATTTCATGTTTTTTTGATGTTTCTAAATCTCTCGAACTAGTACTTTCAAGAATTGACCTATGACCTCTACATACTTGGACTAACACTACGGTAATTTAACAGAACTTTACGAGATATTTGTTCATATACTTGAATTTTTAAGTATGGGACTTGTTTATATTATTTCACGTTAACAATCCCGAATAAAACTAGCAACTTCGCAGTCGCTTTTCACAACTTTGTAAGCAGTTTGTTGTCATTTTTTTCAGATGTCTGTTGTGATAGTCTGGTTATATATATGGCATGCTCGGAACATTTACTTAATATTTACGAATTTAACTGCGGGGCAGTCATGATAATGACATAGGCTAAACATACAAACAACTCCGCCAACATTTCCTTCGATTTTTTACAACTTTGCACGCTGTTTTCTAACATTTCACAGTCAACTGATGCGAACATCTATAGGCTGCTTTCAATTGACTTTTATTAAATTTGTCGACTATACACCGGCACTGTTTAATATGCAAACAATTCAGGTCATATATACAAATACATCTACCAACTTTGCAATAACTTTCCACAACTTTGCAATAACTTTGAACAACTTTGCACGTTGCGTTAACAGCTTAAATCACACTACGTTCCGACAGAATAAACAACATGTTATAGAAAACTCGAAGGGATTTGAAAACTTCCCATTCATTAAAAAAGTTACGAAAATTGCACGATTTTGTACTATAAATGTTTGACATCACAGAAAGAAATAGTAAAGGAACATTGCATTAGATCTTTTCTATGTGCGTAATGAAACAAAAACAAAAAAATTAACATCTCGTTTACTCAGGGAGTCTCCCATGCAAGTACTCACCACGTCCGATTGTGCTTTACTTTAAATATGTCCCGATCATCTAACCACACAGATGCCTGGAATATTTAAAATTAAGCCAAATTATTGGCTATTTCATGTTTTTTTGATGTTTCTAAATCTCTCGAACTAGTACTTTCAAGAATTGACCTATGACCTCTACATACTTGGACTAACACTACGGTAATTTAACAGAACTTTACGAGATATTTGTTCATATACTTGAATTTTTAAGTATGGGACTTGTTTATATTATTTCACGTTAACAATCCCGAATAAAACTAGCAACTTCGCAGTCGCTTTTCACAACTTTGTAAGCAGTTTGTTGTCAATTTTTTCAGATGTCTGTTGTGATAGTCTGGTTATATATATGGCATTCTCGGAACATTTACTTAATATTTACGAATTTAACTGCGGGGCAGTCATGATAATGACATAGGCTAAACATACAAACAACTCCGCCAACATTTCCTTCGTTTTTTTCCAACTTTGCACGCTGTTTTCTAACATTTCACAGTCAACTGATGCGAACATCTATAGGCTGCTTTCAATTGACTTTTATTAAATTTGTCGACTTTACACCGGCACCGTTTTATATGCAAACAACTCAGGTCATATATACAAATACATCTACCAACTTTGCAATAACTTTCCACAACTTTGCAATAACTTTGAACAACTTTGCACTTTGCATTAACAGCTTAAATCACACTACGTTCCGACAGAATAAACAACATGTTATAGAAAACTAGAAGGGATTTGAAAACTTCCCATTCATTAAAAGAGTTACGAAAATTGCACGATTTTGTACTATAAATGTTTGACATCACAGAAAGAAATAGTAAAGGAACATTGCATTAGATCTTTTCTATGTGCGTAATGAAACAAAAACAAAAAAATTAACATCTCGTTTACTCAGGGAGTCTCCCATGCAAGTACTCACCACGTCCGATTGTGCTTTACTTTAAATATGTCCCGATCATCTAACCACACAGATGCCTGGAATATTTAAAATTAAGCCAAATTATTGGCTATTTCATGTTTTTTTGATGTTTCTAAATCTCTCGAACTAGTACTTTCAAGAATTGACCTATGACCTCTACATACTTGGACTAACACTACGGTAATTTAACAGAACTTTACGAGATATTTGTTCATATACTTGAATTTTCAAGTATGGGACTTGTTTATATTATTTCACGTTAACAATCCCGAATAAAACTAGCAACTTCGCAGTCGCTTTTCACAACTTTGTAAGCAGTTTGTTGTCAATTTTTTCAGATGTCTGTTGTGATAGTCTGGTTATATATATGGCATGCTCGGAACATTTACTTAATATTTACGAATTTAACTGCGGGGCAGTCATGATAATGACATAGGCTAAACATACAAACAACTCCGCCAACATTTCCTTCGATTTTTTACAACTTTGCACGCTGTTTTCTAACATTTCACAGTCAACTGATGCGAACATCTATAGGCTGCTTTCAATTGACTTTTATTAAATTTGTCGACTATACACCGGCACTGTTTAATATGCAAACAATTCAGGTCATATATACAAATACATCTACCAACTTTGCAATAACTTTCCACAACTTTGCAATAACTTTGAACAACTTTGCACGTTGCGTTAACAGCTTAAATCACACTACGTTCCGACAGAATAAACAACATGTTATAGAAAACTCGAAGGGATTTGAAAACTTCCCATTCATTAAAAAAGTTACGAAAATTGCACGATTTTGTACTATAAATGTTTGACATCACAGTAAGAAATAGTAAAGGAACGTTGCCTTAGATATTTTCCATGAGCGTAATGAAACAAAAACAAAAAAATAACAGCTCGTTTACTCAGGGAGTCTCCCATGCAAGTACTCACCACGCCCGATTGTGCTTTACTTTAAATATGTCCCGATCATCTAACCACACAGATGCCTGGAATATTTAAAATTAAGCCAAATTATTGGCTATTTCATGTTTTTTTGATGTTTCTAAATCTCTCGAACTAGTACTTTCAAGAATTGACCTATGACCTCTACATACTTGGACTAACACTACGGTAATTTAACAGAACTTTACGAGATATTTGTTCATATACTTGAATTTTTAAGTATGGGACTTGTTTATATTATTTCACGTTAACAATCCCGAATAAAACTAGCAACTTCGCAGTCGCTTTTCACAACTTTGTAAGCAGTTTGTTGTCAATTTTTTCAGATGTCTGTTGTGATAGTCTGGTTATATATATGGCATTCTCGGAACATTTACTTAATATTTACGAATTTAACTGCGGGGCAGTCATGATAATGACATAGGCTAAACATACAAACAACTCCGCCAACATTTCCTTCGTTTTTTTCCAACTTTGCACGCTGTTTTCTAACATTTCACAGTCAACTGATGCGAACATCTATAGGCTGCTTTCAATTGACTTTTATTAAATTTGTCGACTTTACACCGGCACCGTTTTATATGCAAACAACTCAGGTCATATATACAAATACATCTACCAACTTTGCAATAACTTTCCACAACTTTGCAATAACTTTGAACAACTTTGCACTTTGCATTAACAGCTTAAATCACACTACGTTCCGACAGAATAAACAACATGTTATAGAAAACTAGAAGGGATTTGAAAACTTCCCATTCATTAAAAGAGTTACGAAAATTGCACGATTTTGTACTATAAATGTTTGACATCACAGAAAGAAATAGTAAAGGAACATTGCATTAGATCTTTTCTATGTGCGTAATGAAACAAAAACAAAAAAATTAACATCTCGTTTACTCAGGGAGTCTCCCATGCAAGTACTCACCACGTCCGATTGTGCTTTACTTTAAATATGTCCCGATCATCTAACCACACAGATGCCTGGAATATTTAAAATTAAGCCAAATTATTGGCTATTTCATGTTTTTTTGATGTTTCTAAATCTCTCGAACTAGTACTTTCAAGAATTGACCTATGACCTCTACATACTTGGACTAACACTACGGTAATTTAACAGAACTTTACGAGATATTTGTTCATATACTTGAATTTTTAAGTATGGGACTTGTTTATATTATTTCACGTTAACAATCCCGAATAAAACTAGCAACTTCGCAGTCGCTTTTCACAACTTTGTAAGCAGTTTGTTGTCAATTTTTTCAGATGTCTGTTGTGATAGTCTGGTTATATATATGGCATTCTCGGAACATTTACTTAATATTTACGAATTTAACTGCGGGGCAGTCATGATAATGACATAGGCTAAACATACAAACAACTCCGCCAACATTTCCTTCGATTTTTTACAACTTTGCACGCTGTTTTCTAACATTTCACAGTCAACTGATGCGAACATCTATAGGCTGCTTTCAATTGACTTTTATTAAATTTGTCGACTATACACCGGCACTGTTTAATATGCAAACAATTCAGGTCATATATACAAATACATCTACCAACTTTGCAATAACTTTCCACAACTTTGCAATAACTTTGAACAACTTTGCACGTTGCGTTAACAGCTTAAATCACACTACGTTCCGACAGAATAAACAACATGTTATAGAAAACTCGAAGGGATTTGAAAACTTCCCATTCATTAAAAAAGTTACGAAAATTGCACGATTTTGTACTATAAATGTTTGACATCACAGTAAGAAATAGTAAAGGAACGTTGCCTTAGATATTTTCCATGAGCGTAATGAAACAAAAACAAAAAAATAACAGCTCGTTTACTCAGGGAGTCTCCCATGCAAGTACTCACCACGCCCGATTGTGCTTTACTTTAAATATGTCATGTTCATCTAACCACACAGCTGCCTGGAATATTTAAAATTAAGCCAAATTATTGGCTATTTCATGTTTTTTTGATGTTTCAAAATCGCTCGCACAAGTACTTTCAAGAATTGACCTATGACCTCTACATACTTGGACTAACACTACGGTAATTTAACAGGACTTTATGAGATATTTGTTCGTACATTTGACTTTTTTAAGTATGGGACTTGTTTATATTATTTCACGTTAACAATCCCGAATAAAACTAGCAACTTCGCAGTCGCTTTTCACAACTTTGTAAGCAGTTTGTTGTCAATTTTGTCAGATGTCTGTTGTGATAGTCTGGTTATATATATGGCATTCTCGGAACATTTACTTAATATTTACGAATTTAACTGCGGGGCAGTCATGATAATGACATAGGCTAAACATACAAACAACTCCGCCAACATTTCCTTCGTTTTTTTCCAACTTTGCACGCTGTTTTCTAACATTTCACAGTCAACTGATGCGAACATCTATAGGCTGCTTTCAATTGACTTTTATTAAATTTGTCGACTTTACACCGGCACCGTTTTATATGCAAACAACTCAGGTCATATATACAAATACATCTACCAACTTTGCAATAACTTTCCACAACTTTGCAATAACTTTGAACAACTTTGCACTTTGCGTTAACAGCTTAAATCACACTACGTTCCGACAGAATAAACAACATGTTATAGAAAACTAGAAGGGATTTGAAAACTTCCCATTCATTAAAAGAGTTACGAAAATTGCACGATTTTGTACTATAAATGTTTGACATCACAGAAAGAAATAGTAAAGGAACATTGCATTAGATCTTTTCCATGTGCGTAATGAAACAAAAACAAAAAAATTAACATCTCGTTTACTCAGGGAGTCTCCCATGCAAGTACTCACCACGTCCGATTGTGCTTTACTTTAAACATGTCCCGATCATCTAACCACACAGATGCCTGGAATATTTAAAATTAAGCCAAATTATTGGCTATTTCATGTTTTTTTGATGTTTCTAAATCTCTCGAACTAGTACTTTCAAGAATTGACCTATGACCTCTACATACTTGGACTAACACTACGGTAATTTAACAGAACTTTACGAGATATTTGTTCATATACTTGAATTTTTAAGTATGGGACTTGTTTATATTATTTCACGTTAACAATCCCGAATAAAACTAGCAACTTCGCAGTCGCTTTTCACAACTTTGTAAGCAGTTTGTTGTCAATTTTTTCAGATGTCTGTTGTGATAGTCTGGTTATATATATGGCATTCTCGGAACATTTACTTAATATTTACGAATTTAACTGCGGGGCAGTCATGATAATGACATAGGCTAAACATACAAACAACTCCGCCAACATTTCCTTCGTTTTTTTCCAACTTTGCACGCTGTTTTCTAACATTTCACAGTCAACTGATGCGAACATCTATAGGCTGCTTTCAATTGACTTTTATTAAATTTGTCGACTATACACCGGCACTGTTTTATATGCAAACAACTCAGGTCATATATACAAATACATCTACCAACTTTGCAATAACTTTCCACAACTTTGCAATAACTTTGAACAACTTTGCACGTTGCGTTAACAGCTTAAATCACACTACGTTCCGACAGAATAAACAACATGTTATAGAAAACTCGAAGGGATTTGAAAACTTCCCATTCATTAAAAAAGTTACGAAAATTGCACGATTTTGTACTATAAATGTTTGACATCACAGTAAGAAATAGTAAAGGAACGTTGCCTTAGATATTTTCCATGAGCGTAATGAAACAAAAACAAAAAAATAACAGATCGTTTACTCAGGGAGTCTCCCATGCAAGTACTCACCACGCCCGATTGTGCTTTACTTTAAATATGTCCCGTTCATCTAACCACACAGCTGCCTGGAATATTTAAAATTAAGCCAAATTATTGGCTATTTCATGTTTTTTTGATGTTTCAAAATCGCTCGAACAAGTACTTTCAAGAATTGACCTATGACCTCTACATACTTGGACTAACACTACGGTAATTTAACAGAACTTTACGAGATATTTGTTCATATACTTGAATTTTTAAGTATGGGACTTGTTTATATTATTTCACGTTAACAATCCAGAATAAAACTAGCAACTTCGCAGTCGCTTTTCACAACTTTGTAAGCAGTTTGTTGTCAATTTTTTCAGATGTCTGTTGTGATAGTCTGGTTATATATATGGCATTCTCGGAACATTTACTTAATATTTACGAATTTAACTGCGGGGCTGTCATGATAATGACATAGGCTAAACATACAAACAACTCCGCCAACATTTCCTTCGTTTTTTTCCAACTTTGCACGCTGTTTTCTAACATTTCACAGTCAACTGATGCGAACATCTATAGGCTGCTTTCAATTGACTTTCATTAAATTTGTCGACTTTACACCGGCACCGTTTTATATGCAAACAACTCAGGTCATATATACAAATACATCTACCAACTTTGCAATAACTTTCCACAACTTTGCAATAACTTTGAACAACTTTGCACGTTGCGTTAACAGCTTAAATCACACTACGTTCCGACAGAATAAACAACTTGTTATTGAAAACTAGAAGGGATTTGAAAACTTCCCATTGATTAAAAAAGTTACCACAATTCCACGATTTTGTACTATAAATGTTTGACATCACAGAAAGAAATAGTAAAGGAACATTGCATTAGATCTTTTCCATGTGCGTAATGAAACAAAAACAAAAAAATTAACATCTCGTTTACTCAGGGAGTCTCCCATGCAAGTACTCACCACGTCCGATTGTGCTTTACTTTAAATATGTCCCGTTCATCTAACCACACAGCTGCCTGGAATATTCAAAATTAAGCCAAATTATTGGCTATTTCATGTTTTTTTGATGTTTCAAAATCGCTCGAACAAGTACTTTCAAGAATTAACCTATGACCTCTACATACTTGGACTAACACTACGGTAATTTAACAGAACTTTACGAGATATTTGTTCATATACTTGAATTTTTAAGTATGGGACTTGTTTATATTATTTCACGTTAACAATCCCGAATAAAACTAGCAACTTCGCAGTCGCTTTTCACAACTTTGTAAGCAGTTTGTTGTCATTTTTTTCAGATGTCTGTTGTGATAGTCTGGTTATATATATGGCATTCTCGGAACATTTACTTAATATTTAGAATTTAACTGCGGGGCAGTCATGATAATGACATAGGCTAAACATAAAAACAACTCCGCCAACATTTCCTTCGTTTTTTTCCAACTTTTCACGTTGTTTTCTAACATTTCACAGTCAACTGATGCGAACATCTATAGGCTGCTTTCATTTGACTTTTATTAAATTTGTCGACTTTACACCGGCACCGTTTTCTATGCAAACAAATCAGGTCATATATACAAATACATCTACCAACTTTGCAATAACTTTCCACAACTTTGCAATAACTTTGAACAACTTTGCACTTTGCGTTAACAGCTTAAATCACACTACGTTCCGACAGAATAAACAACATGTTATAGAAAACTAGAAGGGATTTGAAAACTTCCCATTCATTAAACAAGTTTCGAAAATTGCACGATTTTGTACTATAAATGTTTGACATCACAGTAAGAAATAGTAAAGGAACGTTGCCTTAGATATTTTCCATGAGCGTAATGAAACAAAAACAAAAAAATAGCAGCTCGTTTACTCAGGGAGTCTCCCACACAAGTACTCACCACGCCCGATTGTGCTTTACTTTAAATATGTCCCGTTCATCTAACCACACAGCTGCCTGGAATATTTAAAATTAAGCCAAATTATTGGCTATTTCATGTTTTTTTTGATGTTTCAAAATCGCTCGCACAAGTACTTTCAAGAATTGACCTATGACTTCTACATACTTGGACTAACACTACGGTAATTTAACAGAACTTTACGAGATATTTGTTCATATACTTGAATTTTTAAGTATGGGACTTGTTTATATTATTTCACGTTAACAATCCCGAATAAAACTAGCAACTTCGCAGTCGCTTTTCACAACTTTGTAAGCAGTTTGTTGTCAATTTTTTCAGATGTCTGTTGTGATAGTCTGGTTATATATATGGCATTCTCGGAACATTTACTTAATATTTAGAATTTAACAGCGGGGCAGTCATGATAATGACATAGGCTAAACATACAAACAACTCCGCCAACATTTCCTTCGTTTTTTTCCAACTTTTCACGCTGTTTTGTAACATTTCACAGTCAACTGATGCGAACATCTATAGGCTGCTTTCAATTGACTTTTATTAAATTTGTCGACTATACACCGGCACTGTTTAATATGCAAACAACTCAGATCATATATACAAATACATCTACCAACTTTGCAATAACTTTCCACAACTTTGCAATAACTTTGAACAACTTTGCACGTTGCGTTAACAGCTTAAATCACACTACGTTCCGACAGAATAAACAACATGTTATAGAAAACTCGAAGGGATTTGAAAACTTCCCATTCATTAAAAAAGTTACGAAAATTGCACGATTTTGTACTATAAATGTTTGACATCACAGTAAGAAATAGTAAAGGAACGTTGCCTTAGATATTTTCCATGAGCGTAATGAAACAAAAACAAAAAAATAACAGCTCGTTTACTCAGGGAGTCTCCCATGCAAGTACTCACCACGCCCGATTGTGCTTTACTTTAAATATGTCATGTTCATCTAACCACACAGCTGCCTGGAATATTTAAAATTAAGCCAAATTATTGGCTATTTCATGTTTTTTTGATGTTTCAAAATCGCTCGCACAAGTACTTTCAAGAATTGACCTATGACCTCTACATACTTGGACTAACACTACGGTAATTTAACAGGACTTTATGAGATATTTGTTCATACATTTGACTTTTTTAAGTATGGGACTTGTTTATATTATTTCACGTTAACAATCCCGAATAAAACTAGCAACTTCGCAGTCGCTTTTCACAACTTTGTAAGCAGTTTGTTGTCAATTTTTTCAGATGTCTGTTGTGATAGTCTGGTTATATATATGGCATTCTCGGAACATTTACTTAATATTTACGAATTTAACTGCGGGGCAGTCATGATAATGACATAGGCTAAACATACAAACAACTCCGCCAACATTTCCTTCGTTTTTTTCCAACTTTGCACGCTGTTTTCTAACATTTCACAGTCAACTGATGCGAACATCTATAGGCTGCTTTCAATTGACTTTTATTAAATTTGTCGACTTTACACCGGCACCGTTTTATATGCAAACAACTCAGGTCATATATACAAATACATCTACCAACTTTGCAATAACTTTCCACAACTTTGCAATAACTTTGAACAACTTTGCACTTTGTGTTAACAGCTTAAATCACACTACGTTCCGACAGAATAAACAACATGTTATAGAAAACTAGAAGGGATTTGAAAACTTCCCATTCATTAAAAGAGTTACGAAAATTGCACGATTTTGTACTATAAATGTTTGACATCACAGAAAGAAATAGTAAAGGAACATTGCATTAGATCTTTTCCATGTGCGTAATGAAACAAAAACAAAAAAATTAACATCTCGTTTACTCAGGGAGTCTCCCATGCAAGTACTCACCACGTCCGATTGTGCTTTACTTTAAACATGTCCCGATAATCTAACCACACAGATGCCTGGAATATTTAAAATTAAGCCAAATTATTGGCTATTTCATGTTTTTTTGATGTTTCTAAATCTCTCGAACTAGTACTTTCAAGAATTGACCTATGACCTCTACATACTTGGACTAACACTACGGTAATTTAACAGAACTTTACGAGATATTTGTTCATATACTTGAATTTTTAAGTATGGGACTTGTTTATATTATTTCACGTTAACAATCCCGAATAAAACTAGCAACTTCGCAGTCGCTTTTCACAACTTTGTAAGCAGTTTGTTGTCAATTTTTTCAGATGTCTGTTGTGATAGTCTGGTTATATATATGGCATATTCGGAACATTTACTTAATATTTACGAATTTAACTGCGGGGCAGTCATGATAATGACATAGGCTAAACATACAAACAACTCCGCCAACATTTCCTTCGTTTTTTTCCAACTTTGCACGCTGTTTTCTAACATTTCACAGTCAACTGATGCGAACATCTATAGGCTGCTTTCAATTGACTTTTATTAAATTTGTCGACTATACACCGGCACTGTTTTATATGCAAACAACTCAGGTCATATATACAAATACATCTACCAACTTTGCAATAACTTTCCACAACTTTGCAATAACTTTGAACAACTTTGCACGTTGCGTTAACAGCTTAAATCACACTACGTTCCGACAGAATAAACAACATGTTATAGAAAACTCGAAGGGATTTGAAAACTTCCCATTCATTAAAAAAGTTACGAAAATTGCACGATTTTGTACTATAAATGTTTGACATCACAGTAAGAAATAGTAAAGGAACGTTGCCTTAGATATTTTCCATGAGCGTAATGAAACAAAAACAAAAAAATAACAGCTCGTTTACTCAGGGAGTCTCCCATGCAAGTACTCACCACGCCCGATTGTGCTTTACTTTAAATATGTCCCGTTCATCTAACCACACAGCTGCCTGGAATATTCAAAATTAAGCCAAATTATTGGCTATTTCATGTTTTTTTGATGTTTCAAAATCGCTCGAACAAGTACTTTCAAGAATTGACCTATGACCTCTACATACTTGGACTAACACTACGGTAATTTAACAGAACTTTACGAGATATTTGTTCATATACTTGAATTTTTAAGTATGGGAATTGTTTATATTATTTCACGTTAACAATCCCGAATAAAACTAGCAACTTCGCAGTCGCTTTTCACAACTTTGTAAGCAGTTTGTTGTCAATTTTTTCAGATGTCTGTTGTGATAGTCTGGTTATATATATGGCATTCTCGGAACATTTACTTAATATTTACGAATTTAACTGCGGGGCTGTCATGATAATGACATAGGCTAAACATACAAACAACTCCGCCAACATTTCCTTCGTTTTTTTCCAACTTTGCACGCTGTTTTCTAACATTTCACAGTCAACTGATGCGAACATCTATAGGCTGCTTTCAATTGACTTTTATTAAATTTGTCGACTTTACACCGGCACCGTTTTATATGCAAACAACTCAGGTCATATATACAAATACATCTACCAACTTTGCAATAACTTTCCACAACTTTGCAATAACTTTGAACAACTTTGCACGTTGCGTTAACAGCTTAAATCACACTACGTTCCGACAGAATAAACAACTTGTTATTGAAAACTAGAAGGGATTTGAAAACTTCCTATTGATTAAAAAAGTTACCACAATTCCACGATTTTGTACTATAAATGTTTGACATCACAGAAAGAAATAGTAAAGGAACATTGCATTAGATCTTTTCCATGTGCGTAATGAAACAAAAACAAAAAAATTAACATCTCGTTTACTCAGGGAGTCTCCCATGCAAGTACTCACCACGTCCGATTGTGCTTTACTTTAAATATGTCCCGTTCATCTAACCACACAGCTGCCTGGAATATTCAAAATTAAGCCAAATTATTGGCTATTTCATGTTTTTTTGATGTTTCAAAATCGCTCGAACAAGTACTTTCAAGAATTAACCTATGACCTCTACATACTTGGACTAACACTACGGTAATTTAACAGAACTTTACGAGATATTTGTTCATATACTTGAATTTTTAAGTATGGGACTTGTTTATATTATTTCACGTTAACAATCCCGAATAAAACTAGCAACTTCGCAGTCGCTTTTCACAACTTTGTAAGCAGTTTGTTGTCATTTTTTTCAGATGTCTGTTGTGATAGTCTGGTTATATATATGGCATTCTCGGAACATTTACTTAATATTTAGAATTTAACTGCGGGGCAGTCATGATAATGACATAGGCTAAACATACAAACAACTCCGCCAACATTTCCTTCGTTTTTTTCCAACTTTGCACGCTGTTTTCTAACATTTCACAGTCAACTGATGCGAACATCTATAGGCTGCTTTCAATTGACTTTTATTAAATTTGTCGACTTTACACCGGCACCGTTTTATATGCAAACAACTCAGGTCATATATACAAATACATCTACCAACTTTGCAATAACTTTCCACAACTTTGCAATAACTTTGAACAACTTTGCACTTTGCATTAACAGCTTAAATCACACTACGTTCCGACAGAATAAACAACATGTTATAGAAAACTCGAAGGGATTTGAAAACTTCCCATTCATTAAAAAAGTTACGAAAATTGCACGATTTTGTACTATAAATGTTTGACATCACAGTAAGAAATAGTAAAGGAACGTTGCCTTAGATATTTTCCATGAGCGTAATGAAACAAAAACAAAAAAATAACAGCTCGTTTACTCAGGGAGTCTCCCATGCAAGTACTCACCACGCCCGATTGTGCTTTACTTTAAATATGTCCCGTTTATCTAACCACACAGCTGCCTGGAATATTCAAAATTAAGCCAAATTATTGGCTATTTCATGTTTTTTTGATGTTTCAAAATCGCTCGAACAAGTACTTTCAAGAATTGACCTATGACCTCTACATACTTGGACTAACACTACGGTAATTTAACAGAACTTTACGAGATATTTGTTCATATACTTGAATTTTTAAGTATGGGAATTGTTTATATTATTTCACGTTAACAATCCCGAATAAAACTAGCAACTTCGCAGTCGCTTTTCACAACTTTGTAAGCAGTTTGTTGTCAATTTTTTCAGATGTCTGTTGTGATAGTCTGGTTATATATATGGCATTCTCGGAACATTTACTTAATATTTACGAATTTAACTGCGGGGCTGTCATGATAATGACATAGGCTAAACATACAAACAACTCCGCCAACATTTCCTTCGTTTTTTTCCAACTTTGCACGCTGTTTTCTAACATTTCACAGTCAACTGATGCGAACATCTATAGGCTGCTTTCAATTGACTTTTATTAAATTTGTCGACTTTACACCGGCACCGTTTTATATGCAAACAACTCAGGTCATATATACAAATACATCTACCAACTTTGCAATAACTTTCCACAACTTTGCAATAACTTTGAACAACTTTGCACGTTGCGTTAACAGCTTAAATCACACTACGTTCCGACAGAATAAACAACATGTTATAGAAAACTCGAAGGGATTTGAAAACTTCCCATTCATTAAAAAAGTTACGAAAATTGCACGATTTTGTACTATAAATGTTTGACATCACAGTAAGAAATAGTAAAGGAACGTTGCCTTAGATATTTTCCATGAGCGTAATGAAACAAAAACAAAAAAATAACAGCTCGTTTACTCAGGGAGTCTCCCATGCAAGTACTCACCACGCCCGATTGTGCTTTACTTTAAATATGTCCCGTTCATCTAACCACACAGCTGCCTGGAATTTTCAAAATTAAGCCAAATTATTGGCTATTTCATGTTTTTTTGATGTTTCAAAATCGCTCGAACAAGTACTTTCAAGAATTGACCTATGACCTCTACATACTTGGACTAACACTACGGTAATTTAACAGAACTTTACGAGATATTTGTTCATATACTTGAATTTTTAAGTATGGGAATTGTTTATATTATTTCACGTTAACAATCCCGAATAAAACTAGCAACTTCGCAGTCGCTTTTCACAACTTTGTAAGCAGTTTGTTGTCAATTTTTTCAGATGTCTGTTGTGATAGTCTGGTTATATATATGGCATTCTCGGAACATTTACTTAATATTTACGAATTTAACTGCGGGGCTGTCATGATAATGACATAGGCTAAACATACAAACAACTCCGCCAACATTTCCTTCGTTTTTTTCCAACTTTGCACGCTGTTTTCTAACATTTCACAGTCAACTGATGCGAACATCTATAGGCTGCTTTCAATTGACTTTTATTAAATTTGTCGACTTTACACCGGCACCGTTTTATATGCAAACAACTCAGGTCATATATACAAATACATCTACCAACTTTGCAATAACTTTCCACAACTTTGCAATAACTTTGAACAACTTTGCACGTTGCGTTAACAGCTTAAATCACACTACGTTCCGACAGAATAAACAACATGTTATAGAAAACTCGAAGGGATTTGAAAACTTCCCATTCATTAAAAAAGTTACGAAAATTGCACGATTTTGTACTATAAATGTTTGACATCACAGTAAGAAATAGTAAAGGAACGTTGCCTTAGATATTTTCCATGAGCGTAATGAAACAAAAACAAAAAAATAACAGCTCGTTTACTCAGGGAGTCTCCCATGCAAGTACTCACCACGCCCGATTGTGCTTTACTTTAAATATGTCCCGTTCATCTAACCACACAGCTGCCTGGAATATTCAAAATTAAGCCAAATTATTGGCTATTTCATGTTTTTTTGATGTTTCAAAATCGCTCGAACAAGTACTTTCAAGAATTGACCTATGACCTCTACATACTTGGACTAACACTACGGTAATTTAACAGAACTTTACGAGATATTTGTTCATATACTTGAATTTTTAAGTATGGGAATTGTTTATATTATTTCACGTTAACAATCCCGAATAAAACTAGCAACTTCGCAGTCGCTTTTCACAACTTTGTAAGCAGTTTGTTGTCAATTTTTTCAGATGTCTGTTGTGATAGTCTGGTTATATATATGGCATTCTCGGAACATTTACTTAATATTTACGAATTTAACTGCGGGGCTGTCATGATAATGACATAGGCTAAACATACAAACAACTCCGCCAACATTTCCTTCGTTTTTTTCCAACTTTGCACGCTGTTTTCTAACATTTCACAGTCAACTGATGCGAACATCTATAGGCTGCTTTCAATTGACTTTTATTAAATTTGTCGACTTTACACCGGCACCGTTTTATATGCAAACAACTCAGGTCATATATACAAATACATCTACCAACTTTGCAATAACTTTCCACAACTTTGCAATAACTTTGAACAACTTTGCACGTTGCGTTAACAGCTTAAATCACACTACGTTCCGACAGAATAAACAACTTGTTATTGAAAACTAGAAGGGATTTGAAAACTTCCCATTCATTAAAAGAGTTACGAAAATTGCACGATTTTGTACTATAAATGTTTGACATCACAGAAAGAAATAGTAAAGGAACATTGCATTAGATCTTTTCCATGTGCGTAATGAAACAAAAACAAAAAAATTAACATCTCGTTTACTCAGGGAGTCTCCCATGCAAGTACTCACCACGTCCGATTGTGCTTTACTTTAAACATGTCCCGATAATCTAACCACACAGATGCCTGGAATATTTAAAATTAAGCCAAATTATTGGCTATTTCATGTTTTTTTGATGTTTCTAAATCTCTCGAACTAGTACTTTCAAGAATTGACCTATGACCTCTACATACTTGGACTAACACTACGGTAATTTAACAGAACTTTACGAGATATTTGTTCATATACTTGAATTTTTAAGTATGGGACTTGTTTATATTATTTCACGTTAACAATCCCGAATAAAACTAGCAACTTCGCAGTCGCTTTTCACAACTTTGTAAGCAGTTTGTTGTCATTTTTTTCAGATGTCTGTTGTGATAGTCTGGTTATATATATGGCATTCTCGGAACATTTACTTAATATTTAGAATTTAACTGCGGGGCAGTCATGATAATGACATAGGCTAAACATACAAACAACTCCGCCAACATTTCCTTCGTTTTTTTCCAACTTTTCACGTTGTTTTCTAACATTTCACAGTCAACTGATGCGAACATCTATAGGCTGCTTTCAATTGACTTTTATTAAATTTGTCGACTTTACACCGGCACCGTTTTATATGCAAACAACTCAGGTCATATATACAAATACATCTACCAACTTTGCAATAACTTTCCACAACTTTGCAATAACTTTGAACAACTTTGCACTTTGTGTTAACAGCTTAAATCACACTACATTCCGACAGAATAAACAACATGTTATAGAAAACTAGAAGGGATTTGAAAACTTCCCATTCATTAAAAGAGTTACGAAAATTGCACGATTTTGTACTATAAATGTTTGACATCACAGAAAGAAATAGTAAAGGAACATTGCATTAGATCTTTTCCATGTGCGTAATGAAACAAAAACAAAAAAATTAACATCTCGTTTACTCAGGGAGTCTCCCATGCAAGTACTCACCACGTCCGATTGTGCTTTACTTTAAACATGTCCCGATAATCTAACCACACAGATGCCTGGAATATTTAAAATTAAGCCAAATTATTGGCTATTTCATGTTTTTTTGATGTTTCTAAATCTCTCGAACTAGTACTTTCAAGAATTGACCTATGACCTCTACATACTTGGACTAACACTACGGTAATTTAACAGAACTTTACGAGATATTTGTTCATATACTTGAATTTTTAAGTATGGGACTTGTTTATATTATTTCACGTTAACAATCCCGAATAAAACTAGCAACTTCGCAGTCGCTTTTCACAACTTTGTAAGCAGTTTGTTGTCAATTTTTTCAGATGTCTGTTGTGATAGTCTGGTTATATATATGGCATTCTCGGAACATTTACTTAATATTTACGAATTTAACTGCGGGGCAGTCATGATAATGACATAGGCTAAACATACAAACAACTCCGCCAACATTTCCTTCGTTTTTTTCCAACTTTGCACGCTGTTTTCTAACATTTCACAGTCAACTGATGCGAACATCTATAGGCTGCTTTCAATTGACTTTTATTAAATTTGTCGACTATACACCGGCACTGTTTTATATGCAAACAACTCAGGTCATATATACAAATACATCTACCAACTTTGCAATAACTTTCCACAACTTTGCAATAACTTTGAACAACTTTGCACGTTGCGTTAACAGCTTAAATCACACTACGTTCCGACAGAATAAACAACATGTTATAGAAAACTCGAAGGGATTTGAAAACTTCCCATTCATTAAAAAAGTTACGAAAATTGCACGATTTTGTACTATAAATGTTTGACATCACAGTAAGAAATAGTAAAGGAACGTTGCCTTAGATATTTTCCATGAGCGTAATGAAACAAAAACAAAAAAATAACAGCTCGTTTACTCAGGGAGTCTCCCATGCAAGTACTCACCACGCCCGATTGTGCTTTACTTTAAATATGTCCCGTTCATCTAACCACACAGCTGCCTGGAATATTCAAAATTAAGCCAAATTATTGGCTATTTCATGTTTTTTTGATGTTTCAAAATCGCTCGAACAAGTACTTTCAAGAATTGACCTATGACCTCTACATACTTGGACTAACACTACGGTAATTTAACAGAACTTTACGAGATATTTGTTCATATACTTGAATTTTTAAGTATGGGAATTGTTTATATTATTTCACGTTAACAATCCCGAATAAAACTAGCAACTTCGCAGTCGCTTTTCACAACTTTGTAAGCAGTTTGTTGTCAATTTTTTCAGATGTCTGTTGTGATAGTCTGGTTATATATATGGCATTCTCGGAACATTTACTTAATATTTACGAATTTAACTGCGGGGCTGTCATGATAATGACATAGGCTAAACATACAAACAACTCCGCCAACATTTCCTTCGTTTTTTTCCAACTTTGCACGCTGTTTTCTAACATTTCACAGTCAACTGATGCGAACATCTATAGGCTGCTTTCAATTGACTTTTATTAAATTTGTCGACTTTACACCGGCACCGTTTTATATGCAAACAACTCAGGTCATATATACAAATACATCTACCAACTTTGCAATAACTTTCCACAACTTTGCAATAACTTTGAACAACTTTGCACGTTGCGTTAACAGCTTAAATCACACTACGTTCCGACAGAATAAACAACTTGTTATTGAAAACTAGAAGGGATTTGAAAACTTCCTATTGATTAAAAAAGTTACCACAATTCCACGATTTTGTACTATAAATGTTTGACATCACAGAAAGAAATAGTAAAGGAACATTGCATTAGATCTTTTCCATGTGCGTAATGAAACAAAAACAAAAAAATTAACATCTCGTTTACTCAGGGAGTCTCCCATGCAAGTACTCACCACGTCCGATTGTGCTTTACTTTAAATATATCCCGTTCATCTAACCACACAGCTGCCTGGAATATTCAAAATTAAGCCAAATTATTGGCTATTTCATGTTTTTTTGATGTTTCAAAATCGCTCGAACAAGTACTTTCAAGAATTAACCTATGACCTCTACATACTTGGACTAACACTACGGTAATTTAACAGAACTTTACGAGATATTTGTTCATATACTTGAATTTTTAAGTATGGGACTTGTTTATATTATTTCACGTTAACAATCCCGAATAAAACTAGCAACTTCGCAGTCGCTTTTCACAACTTTGTAAGCAGTTTGTTGTCAATTTTTTCAGATGTCTGTTGTGATAGTCTGGTTATATATATGGCATTCTCGGAACATTTACTTAATATTTACGAATTTAACTGCGGGGCAGTCATGATAATGACATAGGCTAAACATACAAACAACTCCGCCAACATTTCCTTCGTTTTTTTCCAACTTTGCACGCTGTTTTCTAACATTTCACAGTCAACTGATGCGAACATCTATAGGCTGCTTTCAATTGACTTTTATTAAATTTGTCGACTATACACCGGCACTGTTTTATATGCAAACAACTCAGGTCATATATACAAATACATCTACCAACTTTGCAATAACTTTCCACAACTTTGCAATAACTTTGAACAACTTTGCACGTTGCGTTAACAGCTTAAATCACACTACGTTCCGACAGAATAAACAACATGTTATAGAAAACTCGAAGGGATTTGAAAACTTCCCATTCATTAAAAAAGTTACGAAAATTGCACGATTTTGTACTATAAATGTTTGACATCACAGTAAGAAATAGTAAAGGAACGTTGCCTTAGATATTTTCCATGAGCGTAATGAAACAAAAACAAAAAAATAACAGCTCGTTTACTCAGGGAGTCTCCCATGCAAGTACTCACCACGCCCGATTGTGCTTTACTTTAAATATGTCCCGTTCATCTAACCACACAGCTGCCTGGAATATTTAAAATTAAGCCAAATTATTGGCTATTTCATGTTTTTTTGATGTTTCAAAATCGCTCGAACAAGTACTTTCAAGAATTGACCTATGACCTCTACATACTTGGACTAACACTACGGTAATTTAACAGAACTTTACGAGATATTTGTTCATATACTTGAATTTTTAAGTATGGGACTTGTTTATATTATTTCACGTTAACAATCCCGAATAAAACTAGCAACTTCGCAGTCGCTTTTCACAACTTTGTAAGCAGTTTGTTGTCAATTTTTTCAGATGTCTGTTGTGATAGTCTGGTTATATATATGGCATTCTCGGAACATTTACTTAATATTTACGAATTTAACTGCGGGGCTGTCATGATAATGACATAGGCTAAACATACAAACAACTCCGCCAACATTTCCTTCGTTTTTTTCCAACTTTGCACGCTGTTTTCTAACATTTCACAGTCAACTGATGCGAACATCTATAGGCTGCTTTCAATTGACTTTTATTAAATTTGTCGACTTTACACCGGCACCGTTTTATATGCAAACAACTCAGGTCATATATACAAATACATCTACCAACTTTGCAATAACTTTCCACAACTTTGCAATAACTTTGAACAACTTTGCACGTTGCGTTAACAGCTTAAATCACACTACGTTCCGACAGAATAAACAACTTGTTATTGAAAACTAGAAGGGATTTGAAAACTTCCTATTGATTAAAAAAGTTACCACAATTCCACGATTTTGTACTATAAATGTTTGACATCACAGAAAGAAATAGTAAAGGAACATTGCATTAGATCTTTTCCATGTGCGTAATGAAACAAAAACAAAAAAATTAACATCTCGTTTACTCAGGGAGTCTCCCATGCAAGTACTCACCACGTCCGATTGTGCTTTACTTTAAATATGTCCCGTTCATCTAACCACACAGCTGCCTGGAATATTCAAAATTAAGCCAAATTATTGGCTATTTCATGTTTTTTTGATGTTTCAAAATCGCTCGAACAAGTACTTTCAAGAATTAACCTATGACCTCTACATACTTGGACTAACACTACGGTAATTTAACAGAACTTTACGAGATATTTGTTCATATACTTGAATTTTTAAGTATGGGACTTGTTTATATTATTTCACGTTAACAATCCCGAATAAAACTAGCAACTTCGCAGTCGCTTTTCACAACTTTGTAAGCAGTTTGTTGTCAATTTTTTCAGATGTCTGTTGTGATAGTCTGGTTATATATATGGCATTCTCGGAACATTTACTTAATATTTACGAATTTAACTGCGGGGCAGTCATGATAATGACATAGGCTAAACATACAAACAACTCCGCCAACATTTCCTTCGTTTTTTTCCAACTTTGCACGCTGTTTTCTAACATTTCACAGTCAACTGATGCGAACATCTATAGGCTGCTTTCAATTGACTTTTATTAAATTTGTCGACTATACACCGGCACTGTTTTATATGCAAACAACTCAGGTCATATATACAAATACATCTACCAACTTTGCAATAACTTTCCACAACTTTGCAATAACTTTGAACAACTTTGCACGTTGCGTTAACAGCTTAAATCACACTACGTTCCGACAGAATAAACAACATGTTATAGAAAACTCGAAGGGTTTTGAAAACTTCCCATTCATTAAAAAAGTTACGAAAATTGCACGATTTTGTACTATAAATGTTTGACATCACAGTAAGAAATAGTAAAGGAACGTTGCCTTAGATATTTTCCATGAGCGTAATGAAACAAAAACAAAAAAATAACAGCTCGTTTACTCAGGGAGTCTCCCATGCAAGTACTCACCACGCCCGGTTGTGCTTTACTTTAAATATGTCCCGTTCATCTAACCACACAGCTGCCTGGAATATTTAAAATTAAGCCAAATTATTGGCTATTTCATGTTTTTTTGATGTTTCAAAATCGCTCGAACAAGTACTTTCAAGAATTGACCTATGACCTCTACATACTTGGACTAACACTACGGTAATTTAACAGAACTTTACGAGATATTTGTTCATATACTTGAATTTTTAAGTATGGGACTTGTTTATATTATTTCACGTTAACAATCCCGAATAAAACTAGCAACTTCGCAGTCGCTTTTCACAACTTTGTAAGCAGTTTGTTGTCAATTTTTTCAGATGTCTGTTGTGATAGTCTGGTTATATATATGGCATTCTCGGAACATTTACTTAATATTTACGAATTTAACTGCGGGGCTGTCATGATAATGACATAGGCTAAACATACAAACAACTCCGCCAACATTTCCTTCGTTTTTTTCCAACTTTGCACGCTGTTTTCTAACATTTCACAGTCAACTGATGCGAACATCTATAGGCTGCTTTCAATTGACTTTTATTAAATTTGTCGACTTTACACCGGCACCGTTTTATATGCAAACAACTCAGGTCATATATACAAATACATCTACCAACTTTGCAATAACTTTCCACAACTTTGCAATAACTTTGAACAACTTTGCACGTTGCGTTAACAGCTTAAATCACACTACGTTCCGACAGAATAAACAACTTGTTATTGAAAACTAGAAGGGATTTGAAAACTTCCTATTGATTAAAAAAGTTACCACAATTCCACGATTTTGTACTATAAATGTTTGACATCACAGAAAGAAATAGTAAAGGAACATTGCATTAGATCTTTTCCATGTGCGTAATGAAACAAAAACAAAAAAATTAACATCTCGTTTACTCAGGGAGTCTCCCATGCAAGTACTCACCACGTCCGATTGTGCTTTACTTTAAATATGTCCCGTTCATCTAACCACACAGCTGCCTGGAATATTCAAAATTAAGCCAAATTATTGGCTATTTCATGTTTTTTTGATGTTTCAAAATCGCTCGAACAAGTACTTTCAAGAATTAACCTATGACCTCTACATACTTGGACTAACACTACGGTAATTTAACAGGACTTTATGAGATATTTGTTCATATAGTTGAATTTTTAAGTATGGGACTTGTTTATATTATTTCACGTTAACAATCCCGAATAAAACTAGCAACTTCGCAGTCGCTTTTCACAACTTTGTAAGCAGTTTGTTGTCAATTTTTTCAGATGTCTGTTGTGATAGTCTGGTTATATATATGGCATTCTCGGAACATTTACTTAATATTTAGAATTTAACTGTGGGGCAGTCATGATAATGACATAGGCTAAACATACAAACAACTCCGCCAACATTTCCTTCGTTTTTTTCCAACTTTTCACGCTGTTTTCTAACATTTCACAGTCAACTGATGCGAACATCTATAGGCTGCTTTCAATTGACTTTTATTAAATTTGTCGACTTTACACAGGCACCGTTTTATATGCAAACAAATCAGGTCATATATACAAATACATCTACCAACTTTGCAATAACTTTCCACAACTTTGCAATAACTTTGAACAACTTTGCACTTTGCGTTAACAGCTTAAATCACACTACGTTCCGACAGAATAAACAACATGTTATAGAAAACTAGAAGGGATTTGAAAACTTCCCATTCATTAAACAAGTTTCGAAAATTGCACGATTTTGTACTATAAATGTTTGACATCACAGTAAGAAAGAGTAAAGGAACGTTGCCTTAGATATTTTCCATGAGCGTAATGAAACAAAAACAAAAAAATAGCAGCTCGTTTACTCAGGGAGTCTCCCACACAAGTACTCACCACGCCGATTGTGCTTTACTTTAAATATGTCCCGTTCATCTAACCACACAGCTGCCTGGAATATTTAAAATTAAGCCAAATTATTGGCTATTTCATGTTTTTTTTGATGTTTCAAAATCGCTCGCACAAGTACTTTCAAGAATTGACCTATGACCTCTACATACTTGGACTAACACTACGGTAATTTAACAGAACTTTACGAGATATTTGTTCATATACTTGAATTTTTAAGTATGGGACTTGTTTATATTATTTCACGTTAACAATCCCGAATAAAACTAGCAACTTCGCAGTCGCTTTTCACAACATTGTAAGCAGTTTGTTGTCAATTTTTTCAGATGTCTGTTGTGATAGTCTGGTTATATATATGGCATTCTCGGAACATTTACTTAATATTTACGAATTTAACTGCGGGGCTGTCATGATAATGACATAGGCTAAACATACAAACAACTCCGCCAACATTTCCTTCGTTTTTTTCCAACTTTGCACGCTGTTTTCTAACATTTCACAGTCAACTGATGCGAACATCTATAGGCTGCTTTCAATTGACTTTTATTAAATTTGTCGACTTTACACCGGCACCGTTTTATATGCAAACAACTCAGGTCATATATACAAATACATCTACCAACTTTGCAATAACTTTCCACAACTTTGCAATAACTTTGAACAACTTTGCACGTTGCGTTAACAGCTTAAATCACACTACGTTCCGACAGAATAAACAACTTGTTATTGAAAACTAGAAGGGATTTGAAAACTTCCCATTGATTAAAAAAGTTACCACAATTCCACGATTTTTTACTATAAATGTTTGACATCACAGAAAGAAATAGTAAATGAACAATGCATTAGATCTTTTCCATGTGCGTAATGAAACAAAAACAAAAAAATTAACATCTCGTTTACTCAGGGAGTCTCCCATGCAAGTACTCACCACGTCCGATTGTGCTTTACTTTAAATATGTCCCGTTCATCTAACCACACAGCTGCCTGGAATATTCAAAATTAAGCCAAATTATTGGCTATTTCATGTTTTTTTGATGTTTCAAAATCGCTCGAACAAGTACTTTCAAGAATTAACCTATGACCTCTACATACTTGGACTAACACTACGGTAATTTAACAGAACTTTACGAGATATTTGTTCATATACTTGAATTTTTAAGTATGGGACTTGTTTATATTATTTCACGTTAACAATCCCGAATAAAACTAGCAACTTCGCAGTCGCTTTTCACAACTTTGTAAGCAGTTTGTTGTCAATTTTTTCAGATGTCTGTTGTGATAGTCTGGTTATATATATGGCATTCTCGGAACATTTACTTAATATTTACGAATTTAACTGCGGGGCTGTCATGATAATGACATAGGCTAAACATACAAACAACTCCGCCAACATTTCCTTCGTTTTTTTCCAACTTTGCACGCTGTTTTCTAACATTTCACAGTCAACTGATGCGAACATCTATAGGCTGCTTTCAATTGACTTTTATTAAATTTGTCGACTTTACACCGGCACCATTTTATATGCAAACAACTCAGGTCATATATACAAATACATCTACCAACTTTGCAATAACTTTCCACAACTTTGCAATAACTTTGAACAACTTTGCACGTTGCGTTAACAGCTTAAATCACACTACGTTCCGACAGAATAAACAACTTGTTATTGAAAACTAGAAGGGATTTGAAAACTTCCCATTGATTAAAAAAGTTACCACAATTCCACGATTTTGTACTATAAATGTTTGACATCACAGAAAGAAATAGTAAATGAACAATGCATTAGATCTTTTCCATGTGCGTAATGAAACAAAAACAAAAAAAGTAACATCTCGTTTACTCAGGGAGTCTCCCATGCAAGTACTCACCACGTCCGATTGTGCTTTACTTTAAATATGTCCCGTTCATCTAACCACACAGCTGCCTGGAATATTCAAAATTAAGCCAAATTATTGGCTATTTCATGTTTTTTTGATGTTTCAAAATCGCTCGAACAAGTACTTTCAAGAATTAACCTATGACCTCTACATACTTGGACTAACACTACGGTAATTTAACAGAACTTTACGAGATATTTGTTCATATACTTGAATTTTTAAGTATGGGACTTGTTTATATTATTTCACGTTAACAATCCCGAATAAAACTAGCAACTTCGCAGTCGCTTTTCACAACTTTGTAAGCAGTTTGTTGTCAATTTTTTCAGATGTCTGTTGTGATAGTCTGGTTATATATATGGCATTCTCGGAACATTTACTTAATATTTAGAATTTAACTGCGGGGCAGTCATGATAATGACATAGGCTAAACATACAAACAACTCCGCCAACATTTCCTTCGTTTTTTTCCAACTTTGCACGCTGTTTTCTAACATTTCACAGTCAACTGATGCGAACATCTATAGGCTGCTTTCAATTGACTTTTATTAAATTTGTCGACTTTACACCGGCACCGTTTTATATGCAAACAACTCAGGTCATATATACAAATACATCTACCAACTTTGCAATAACTTTCCACAACTTTGCAATAACTTTGAACAACTTTGCACTTTGCGTTAACAGCTTAAATCACACTACGTTCCGACAGAATAAACAACATGTTATAGAAAACTCGAAGGGATTTGAAAACTTCCCATTCATTAAAAAAGTTACGAAAATTGCACGATTTTGTACTATAAATGTTTGACATCACAGTAAGAAATAGTAAAGGAACGTTGCCTTAGATATTTTCCATGAGCGTAATGAAACAAAAACAAAAATGTAACATCTCGTTTACTCAGTGAGTCTCCCATGCAAGTACTCACCACGCCCAGTTGTGCTTTACTTTAAATATGTCCCGTTCATCTAACCACACAGCTGCCTGGAATATTTAAAATTAAGCTAAATTATTGGCTATTTCATGTTTTTTTTGATGTTTCAAAATCGCTCGCACAAGTACTTTCAAGAATTGACCTATGACCTCTACATACTTGGACTAACACTACGGTAATTTAACAGAACTTTACGAGATATTTGTTCATATACTTGAATTTTTAAGTATGGGACTTGTTTATATTATTTCACGTTAACAATCCCGAATAAAACTAGCAACTTCGCAGTCGCTTTTCACAACATTGTAAGCAGTTTGTTGTCAATTTTTTCAGATGTCTGTTGTGATAGTCTGGTTATATATATGGCATTCTCGGAACATTTACTTAATATTTACGAATTTAACTGCGGGGCTGTCATGATAATGACATAGGCTAAACATACAAACAACTCCGCCAACATTTCCTTCGTTTTTTTCCAACTTTGCACGCTGTTTTCTAACATTTCACAGTCAACTGATGCGAACATCTATAGGCTGCTTTCAATTGACTTTTATTAAATTTGTCGACTTTACACCGGCACCGTTTTATATGCAAACAACTCAGGTCATATATACAAATACATCTACCAACTTTGCAATAACTTTCCACAACTTTGCAATAACTTTGAACAACTTTGCACGTTGCGTTAACAGCTTAAATCACACTACGTTCCGACAGAATAAACAACTTGTTATTGAAAACTAGAAGGGATTTGAAAACTTCCCATTGATTAAAAAAGTTACCACAATTCCACGATTTTGTACTATAAATGTTTGACATCACAGAAAGAAATAGTAAATGAACAATGCATTAGATCTTTTCCATGTGCGTAATGAAACAAAAACAAAAAAATTAACATCTCGTTTACTCAGGGAGTCTCCCATGCAAGTACTCACCACGTCCGATTGTGCTTTACTTTAAATATGTCCCGTTCATCTAACCACACAGCTGCCTGGAATATTCAAAATTAAGCCAAATTATTGGCTATTTCATGTTTTTTTGATGTTTCAAAATCGCTCGAACAAGTACTTTCAAGAATTAACCTATGACCTCTACATACTTGGACTAACACTACGGTAATTTAACAGAACTTTACGAGATATTTGTTCATATACTTGAATTTTTATGTATGGGACTTGTTTATATTATTTCACGTTAACAATCCCGAATAAAACTAGCAACTTCGCAGTCGCTTTTCACAACTTTGTAAGCAGTTTGTTGTCAATTTTTTTCAGATGTCTGTTGTGATAGTCTGGTTATATATATGGCATTCTCGGAACATTTACTTAATATTTAGAATTTAACTGCGGGGCAGTCATGATAATGACATAGGCTAAACATACAAACAACTCCGCCAACATTTCCTTCGTTTTTTTCCAACTTTGCACGCTGTTTTCTAACATTTCACAGTCAACTGATGCGAACATCTATAGGCTGCTTTCAATTGACTTTTATTAAATTTGTCGACTTTACACCGGCACCGTTTTATATGCAAACAACTCAGGTCATATATACAAATACATCTACCAACTTTGCAATAACTTTCCACAACTTTGCAATAACTTTGAACAACTTTGCACTTTGCGTTAACAGCTTAAATCACACTACGTTCCGACAGAATAAACAACATGTTATAGAAAACTCGAAGGGATTTGAAAACTTCCCATTCATTAAAAAAGTTACGAAAATTGCACGATTTTGTACTATAAATGTTTGACATCACAGTAAGAAATAGTAAAGGAACGTTGCCTTAGATATTTTCCATGAGCGTAATGAAACAAAAACAAAAAAATAGCAGCTCGTTTACTCAGGGAGTCTCCCACACAAGTACTCACCACGCCGATTGTGCTTTACTTTAAATATGTCCCGTTCATCTAACCACACAGCTGCCTGGAATATTTAAAATTAA
Source organism: Saccoglossus kowalevskii (assembly GCF_978046115.1). NCBI lineage: Eukaryota > Metazoa > Hemichordata > Enteropneusta > Harrimaniidae > Saccoglossus > Saccoglossus kowalevskii. The sequence goes on from NC_140656.1 coordinate 4,540,187, forward strand.
GCCAAATTATTGGCTATTTCATGTTTTTTTTGATGTTTCAAAATCGCTCGCACAAGTACTTTCAAGAATTGACCTATGACCTCTACATACTTGGACTAACACTACGGTAATTTAACAGAACTTTACGAGATATTTGTTCATATACTTGAATTTTTAAGTATGGGACTTGTTTATATTATTTCACGTTAACAATCCCGAATAAAACTAGCAACTTCGCAGTCGCTTTTCACAACATTGTAAGCAGTTTGTTGTCAATTTTTTCAGATGTCTGTTGTGATAGTCTGGTTATATATATGGCATTCTCGGAACATTTACTTAATATTTACGAATTTAACTGCGGGGCTGTCATGATAATGACATAGGCTAAACATACAAACAACTCCGCCAACATTTCCTTCGTTTTTTTCCAACTTTGCACGCTGTTTTCTAACATTTCACAGTCAACTGATGCGAACATCTATAGGCTGCTTTCAATTGACTTTTATTAAATTTGTCGACTTTACACCGGCACCGTTTTATATGCAAACAACTCAGGTCATATATACAAATACATCTACCAACTTTGCAATAACTTTCCACAACTTTGCAATAACTTTGAACAACTTTGCACGTTGCGTTAACAGCTTAAATCACACTACGTTCCGACAGAATAAACAACTTGTTATTGAAAACTAGAAGGGATTTGAAAACTTCCCATTGATTAAAAAAGTTACCACAATTCCACGATTTTGTACTATAAATGTTTGACATCACAGAAAGAAATAGTAAATGAACAATGCATTAGATCTTTTCCATGTGCGTAATGAAACAAAAACAAAAAAATTAACATCTCGTTTACTCAGGGAGTCTCCCATGCAAGTACTCACCACGTCCGATTGTGCTTTACTTTAAATATGTCCCGTTCATCTAACCACACAGCTGCCTGGAATATTCAAAATTAAGCCAAATTATTGGCTATTTCATGTTTTTTTGATGTTTCAAAATCGCTCGAACAAGTACTTTCAAGAATTAACCTATGACCTCTACATACTTGGACTAACACTACGGTAATTTAACAGAACTTTACGAGATATTTGTTCATATACTTGAATTTTTAAGTATGGGACTTGTTTATATTATTTCACGTTAACAATCCCGAATAAAACTAGCAACTTCGCAGTCGCTTTTCACAACTTTGTAAGCAGTTTGTTGTCAATTTTTTTCAGATGTCTGTTGTGATAGTCTGGTTATATATATGGCATTCTCGGAACATTTACTTAATATTTAGAATTTAACTGCGGGGCAGTCATGATAATGACATAGGCTAAACATACAAACAACTCCGCCAACATTTCCTTCGTTTTTTTCCAACTTTGCACGCTGTTTTCTAACATTTCACAGTCAACTGATGCGAACATCTATAGGCTGCTTTCAATTGACTTTTATTAAATTTGTCGACTTTACACCGGCACCGTTTTATATGCAAACAACTCAGGTCATATATACAAATACATCTACCAACTTTGCAATAACTTTCCACAACTTTGCAATAACTTTGAACAACTTTGCACTTTGCGTTAACAGCTTAAATCACACTACGTTCCGACAGAATAAACAACATGTTATAGAAAACTCGAAGGGATTTGAAAACTTCCCATTCATTAAAAAAGTTACGAAAATTGCACGATTTTGTACTATAAATGTTTGACATCACAGTAAGAAATAGTAAAGGAACGTTGCCTTAGATATTTTCCATGAGCGTAATGAAACAAAAACAAAAATGTAACATCTCGTTTACTCAGTGAGTCTCCCATGCAAGTACTCACCACGCCCGGTTGTGCTTTACTTTAAATATGTCCCGTTCATCTAACCACACAGCTGCTTCGAATATTTAAAATTAAGCCAAATTATTGGCTATTTCATGTTTTTTTGATGTTTCAAAATCGCTCGCACAAGTACTTTCAAGAATTGACCTATGACCTCTACATACTTGGACTAACACTACGGTAATTTAACAGGACTTTATGAGATAATTGTTCATACATTTGACTTTTTTAAGTATGGGACTTGTTTATATTATTTCACGTTAACAATCCCGAATAAAACTAGCAACTTCGCAGTCGCTTTTCACAACTTTGTAAGCAGTTTGTTGTCAATTTTTTCAGATGTCTGTTGTGATAGTCTGGTTATATATATGGCATTCTCGGAACATTTACTTAATATTTACGAATTTAACTGCGGGGCTGTCATGATAATGACATAGGCTAAACATACAAACAACTCTGCCAACATTTCCTTCGTTTTTTTCCAACTTTGCACGCTGTTTTCTAACATTTCACAGTCAACTGATGCGAACATCTATAGGCTGCTTTCAATTGACTTTTATTAAATTTGTCGACTATACACCGGCACTGTTTAATATGCAAACAACTCAGGTCATATATACAAATACATCTACCAACTTTGCAATAACTTTCCACAACTTTGCAATAACTTTGAACAACTTTGCACGTTGCGTTAACAGCTTAAATCACACTACGTTCCGACAGAATAAACAACATGTTATAGAAAACTAGAAGGGATTTGAAAACTTCCCATTCATTAAAAAAGTTACGAAAATTGCACGATTTTGTACTATAAATGTTTGACATCACAGTAAGAAATAGTAAAGGAACGTTGCCTTAGATATTTTCCATGAGCGTAATGAAACAAAAACAAAAAAATAACAGCTCGTTTACTCAGGGAGTCTCCCATGCAAGTACTCACCACGCCCGATTGTGCTTTACTTTAAATATGTCCCGTTCATCTAACCACACAGCTGCCTGGAATATTTAAAATTAAGCCAAATTATTGGCTATTTCATGTTTTTTTGATGTTTCAAAATCGCTCGAACAAGTACTTTCAAGAATTGACCTATGACCTCTACATACTTGGACTAACACTACGGTAATTTAACAGAACTTTACGAGATATTTGTTCATATACTTGAATTTTTAAGTATGGGACTTGTTTATATTATTTCACGTTAACAATCCCGAATAAAACTAGCAACTTCGCAGTCGCTTTTCACAACTTTGTAAGCAGTTTGTTGTCAATTTTTTCAGATGTCTGTTGTGATAGTCTGGTTATATGTATGGCATTCTCGGAACATTTACTTAATATTTACGAATTTAACTGCGGGGCTGTCATGATAATGACATAGGCTAAACATACAAACAACTCCGCCAACATTTCCTTCGTTTTTTTCCAACTTTGCACGCTGTTTTCTAACATTTCACAGTCAACTGATGCGAACATCTATAGGCTGCTTTCAATTGACTTTTATTAAATTTGTCGACTTTACACCGGCACCGTTTTATATGCAAACAACTCAGGTCATATATACAAATACATCTACCAACTTTGCAATAACTTTCCACAACTTTGCAATAACTTTGAACAACTTTGCACGTTGCGTTAACAGCTTAAATCACACTACGTTCCGACAGAATAAACAACTTGTTATTGAAAACTAGAAGGGATTTGAAAACTTCCCATTGATTAAAAAAGTTACCACAATTCCACGATTTTGTACTATAAATGTTTGACATCACAGAAAGAAATAGTAAAGGAACATTGCATTAGATCTTTTCCATGTGCGTAATGAAACAAAAACAAAAAAATTAACATCTCGTTTACTCAGGGAGTCTCCCATCCAAGTACTCACCACGTCCGATTGTGCTTTACTTTAAATATGTCCCGTTCATCTAACCACACAGCTGCCTGGAATATTTAAAATTAATCCAAATTATTGGCTATTTCATGTTTATTTGATGTTTCAAAATCGCTCGCACAAGTACTTTCAAGAATTGACCTATGACCTCTACATACTTGGACTAACACTACGGTAATTTAACAGGACTTTATGAGATATTTGTTCATATATTTGAATTTTTAAGTATGGGACTTGTTTATATTATTTCACGTTAACAATCCCGAATAAAACTAGCAACTTCGCAGTCGCTTTTCACAACTTTGTAAGCAGTTTGTTGTCAATTTTTTCAGATGTCTGTTGTGATAGTCTGGTTATATATATGGCATTCTCGGAACATTTACTTAATATTTACGAATTTAACTGCGGGGCTGTCATGATAATGACATAGGCTAAACATACAAACAACTCTGCCAACATTTCCTTCGTTTTTTTCCAACTTTGCACGCTGTTTTCTAACATTTCACAGTCAACTGATGCGAACATCTATAGGCTGCTTTCAATTGACTTTTATTAAATTTGTCGACTATACACCAGCACTGTTTAATATGCAAACAACTCAGGTCATATATACAAATACATCTACCAACTTTGCAATAACTTTCCACAACTTTGCAATAACTTTGAACAACTTTGCACGTTGCGTTAACAGCTTAAATCACACTACGTTCCGACAGAATAAACAACATGTTATAGAAAACTAGAAGGGATTTGAAAACTTCCCATTCATTAAAAAAGTTACGAAAATTGCACGATTTTGTACTATAAATGTTTGACATCACAGTAAGAAATAGTAAAGGAACGTTGCCTTAGATATTTTCCATGAGCGTAATGAAACAAAAACAAAAAAATAACAGCTCGTTTACTCAGGGAGTCTCCCATGCAAGTACTCACCACGCCCGATTGTGCTTTACTTTAAATATGTCCCGTTCATCTAACCACACAGCTGCCTGGAATATTTAAAATTAAGCCAAATTATTGGCTATTTCATGTTTTTTTGATGTTTCAAAATCGCTCGAACAAGTACTTTCAAGAATTGACCTATGACCTCTACATACTTGGACTAACACTACGGTAATTTAACAGAACTTTACGAGATATTTGTTCATATACTTGAATTTTTAAGTATGGGACTTGTTTATATTATTTCACGTTAAAAATCCCGAATAAAACTAGCAACTTCGCAGTCGCTTTTCACAACTTTGTAAGCAGTTTGTTGTCAATTTTTTCAGATGTCTGTTGTGATAGTCTGGTTATATATATGGCATTCTCGGAACATTTACTTAATATTTACGAATTTAACTGCGGGGCAGTCATGATAATGACATAGGCTAAACATACAAACAACTCCGCCAACATTTCCTTCGTTTTTTTCCAACTTTGCACGCTGTTTTCTAACATTTCACAGTCAACTGATGCGAACATCTATAGGCTGCTTTCAATTGACTTTTATTAAATTTGTCGACTTTACACCGGCACCGTTTTATATGCAAACAACTCAGGTCATATATACAAATACATCTACCAACTTTGCAATAACTTTCCACAACTTTGCAATAACTTTGAACAACTTTGCACTTTGCGTTAACAGCTTAAATCACACTACGTTCCGACAGAATAAACAACATGTTATAGAAAACTCGAAGGGATTTGAAAACTTCCCATTCATTAAAAAAGTTACGAAAATTGCACGATTTTGTACTATAAATGTTTGACATCACAGTAAGAAATAGTAAAGGAACGTTGCCTTAGATATTTTCCATGAGCGTAATGAAACAAAAACAAAAATGTAACATCTCGTTTACTCAGGGAGTCTCCCATGCAAGTACTCACCACGCCCGGTTGTGCTTTACTTTAAATATGTCCCGTTCATCTAACCACACAGCTGCTTCGAATATTTAAAATTAAGCCAAATTATTGGCTATTTCATGTTTTTTTTATGTTTCAAAATCGCTCGCACAAGTACTTTCAAGAATTGACCTATGACCTCTACATACTTGGACTAACACTACGGTAATTTAACAGGACTTTATGAGATATTTGTTCATATATTTGAATTTTTAAGTATGGGACTTGTTTATATTATTTCACGTTAACAATCCCGAATAAAACTAGCAACTTCGCAGTCGCTTTTCACAACTTTGTAAGCAGTTTGTTGTCAATTTTTTCAGATGTCTGTTGTGATAGTCTGGTTATATATATGGCATTCTCGGAACATTTACTTAATATTTACGAATTTAACTGCGGGGCTGTCATGATAATGACATAGGCTAAACATACAAACAACTCCGCCAACATTTCCTTCGTTTTTTTCCAACTTTGCACGCTGTTTTCTAACATTTCACAGTCAACTGATGCGAACATCTATAGGCTGCTTTCAATTGACTTTTATTAAATTTGTCGACTTTACACCGGCACCGTTTTATATGCAAACAACTCAGGTCATATATACAAATACATCTACCAACTTTGCAATAACTTTCCACAACTTTGCAATAACTTTGAACAACTTTGCACTTTGCGTTAACAGCTTAAATCACACTACGTTCCGACAGAATAAACAACTTGTTATTGAAAACTAGAAGGGATTTGAAAACTTCCCATTGATTAAAAAAGTTACCACAATTCCACGATTTTGTACTATAAATGTTTGACATCACAGAAAGAAATAGTAAAGGAACATTGCATTAGATCTTTTCCATGTGCGTAATGAAACAAAAACAAAAAAATTAACATCTCGTTTACTCAGGGAGTCTCCCATGCAAGTACTCACCACGTCCGATTGTGCTTTACTTTAAATATGTCCCGTTCATCTAACCACACAGCTGCCTGGAATATTCAAAATTAAGCCAAATTATTGGCTATTTCATGTTTTTTTGATGTTTCAAAATCGCTCGAACAAGTACTTTCAAGAATTAACCTATGACCTCTACATACTTGGACTAACACTACGGTAATTTAACAGAACTTTACGAGATATTTGTTCATATACTTGAATTTTTAAGTATGGGACTTGTTTATATTATTTCACGTTAACAATCCCGAATAAAACTAGCAACTTCGCAGTCGCTTTTCACAACTTTGTAAGCAGTTTGTTGTCAATTTTTTCAGATGTCTGTTGTGATAGTCTGATTATATATATGGCATTCTCGGAACATTTACTTAATATTTACGAATTTAACTGCGGGGCTGTCATGATAATGACATAGGCTAAACATACAAACAACTCCGCCAACATTTCCTTCGTTTTTTTCCAACTTTGCACGCTGTTTTCTAACATTTCACAGTCAACTGATGCGAACATCTATAGGCTGCTTTCAATTGACTTTTATTAAATTTGTCGACTTTACACCGGCACCGTTTTATATGCAAACAAATCAGGTCATATATACAAATACATCTACCAACTTTGCAATAACTTTCCACAACTTTGCAATAACTTTGAACAACTTTGCACTTTGCGTTAACAGCTTAAATCACACTACGTTCCGACAGAATAAACAACATGTTATAGAAAACTAGAAGGGATTTGAAAACTTCCCATTCATTAAACAAGTTTCGAAAATTGCACGATTTTGTACTATAAATGTTTGACATCACAGTAAGAAATAGTAAAGGAACGTTGCCTTAGTTATTTTCCATGAGCGTAATGAAACAAAAACAAAAAAATAGCAGCTCGTTTACTCAGGGAGTCTCCCATACAAGTACTCACCACGCCCGATTGTACTTTACTTTAAATATGTCCCGTTCATCTAACCACTCAGCTGCCTGGAATATTTAAAATTAAGCCAAATTATTGGCTATTTCATGTTTTTTTGATGTTTCAAAATCGCTCGCACAAGTACTTTCAAGAATTGACCTATGACCTCTACATACTTGGACTAACACTACGGTAATTTAACAGGACTTTATGAGATATTTGTTCATATATTTGAATTTTTAAGTATGGGACTTGTTTATATTATTTCACGTTAAAAATCCCGAATAAAACTAGCAACTTCGCAGTCGCTTTTCACAACTTTGTAAGCAGTTTGTTGTCATTTTTTTCAGATGTCTGTTGTGATAGTCTGGTTATATATATGGCATTCTCGGAACATTTACTTAATATTTACGAATTTAACTGCGGGGCAGTCATGATAATGACATAGGCTAAACATACAAACAACTCCGCCAACATTTCCTTCGTTTTTTTCCAACTTTGCACGCTGTTTTCTAACATTTCACAGTCAACTGATGCGAACATCTATAGGCTACTTTCAATTGACTTTTATTAAATTTGTCGACTTTACACCGGCACCGTTTTATATGCAAACAACGCAGGTCATATATACAAATACATCTACCAACTTTGCAATAACTTTCCACAACTTTGCAATAACTTTGAACAACTTTGCACTTTGCGTTAACAGCTTAAATCACACTACGTTCCGACAGAATAAACAACATGTTATAGAAAACTCGAAGGGATTTGAAAACTTCCCATTCATTAAAAAAGTTACGAAAATTGCACGATTTTGTACTATAAATGTTTGACATCACAGTAAGAAATAGAAAAGGAACGTTGCCTTAGATATTTTCCATGAGCGTAATGAAACAAAAACAAAAATGTAACATCTCGTTTACTCAGGGAGTCTCCCATGCAAGTACTCACCACGCCCGGTTGTGCTTTACTTTAAATATGTCCCGTTCATCTAACCACACAGCTGCTTCGATTATTTAAAATTAAGCCAAATTATTGGCTATTTCATGTTTTTTTGATGTTTCAAAATCGCTCGCACAAGTACTTTCAAGAATTGACCTATGACCTCTACATACTTGGACTAACACTACGGTAATTTAACAGGACTTTATGAGATATTTGTTCATATATTTGAATTTTTAAGTATGGGACTTGTTTATATTATTTCACGTTAACAATCCCGAATAAAACTAGCAACTTCGCAGTCGCTTTTCACAACTTTGTAAGCAGTTTGTTGTCAATTTTTTCAGATGTCTGTTGTGATAGTCTGGTTATATATATGGCATTCTCAGAACATTTACTTAATATTTACGAATTTAACTGCGGGGCTGTCATGATAATGACATAGGCTAAACATACAAACAACTCCGCCAACATTTCCTTCGTTTTTTTCCAACTTTGCACGCTGTTTTCTAACATTTCACAGTCAACTGATGCGAACATCTATAGGCTGCTTTCAATTGACTTTTATTAAATTTGTCGACTTTACACCGGCACCGTTTTATATGCAAACAACTCAGGTCATATATACAAATACATCTACCAACTTTGCAATAACTTTCCACAACTTTGCAATAACTTTGAACAACTTTGCACGTTGCGTTAACAGCTTAAATCACACTACGTTCCGACAGAATAAACAACTTGTTATTGAAAACTAGAAGGGATTTGAAAACTTCCCATTGATTAAAAAAGTTACCACAATTCCACGATTTTGTACTATAAATGTTTGACATCACAGAAAGAAATAGTAAAGGAACATTGCATTAGATCTTTTCCATGTGCGTAATGAAACAAAAACAAAAAAATTAACATCTCGTTTACTCAGGGAGTCTCCCATGCAAGTACTCACCACATCCGATTGTGCTTTACTTTAAATATGTCCCGTTCATCTAACCACACAGCTGCCTGGAATATTTAAAATTAAGCCAAATTATTGGCTATTTCATGTTTTTTTGATGTTTCAAAATCGCTCGCACAAGTACTTTCAAGAATTGACCTATGACCTCTACATACTTGGACTAACACTACGGTAATTTAACAGGACTTTATGAGATATTTGTTCATATATTTGAATTTTTAAGTATGGGACTTGTTTATATTATTTCACGTTAAAAATCCCGAATAAAACTAGCAACTTCGCAGTCGCTTTTCACAACTTTGTAAGCAGTTTGTTGTCATTTTTTTCAGATGTCTGTTGTGATAGTCTGGTTATATATATGGCATTCTCGGAACATTTACTTAATATTTACGAATTTAACTGCGGGGCAGTCATGATAATGACATAGGCTAAACATACAAACAACTCCGCCAACATTTCCTTCGTTTTTTTCCAACTTTGCACGCTGTTTTCTAACATTTCACAGTCAACTGATGCGAACATCTATAGGCTACTTTCAATTGACTTTTATTAAATTTGTCGACTTTACACCGGCACCGTTTTATATGCAAACAACGCAGGTCATATATACAAATACATCTACCAACTTTGCAATAACTTTCCACAACTTTGCAATAACTTTGAACAACTTTGCACTTTGCGTTAACAGCTTAAATCACACTACGTTCCGACAGAATAAACAACATGTTATAGAAAACTCGAAGGGATTTGAAAACTTCCCATTCATTAAAAAAGTTACGAAAATTGCACGATTTTGTACTATAAATGTTTGACATCACAGTAAGAAATAGAAAAGGAACGTTGCCTTAGATATTTTCCATGAGCGTAATGAAACAAAAACAAAAATGTAACATCTCGTTTACTCAGGGAGTCTCCCATGCAAGTACTCACCACGCCCGGTTGTGCTTTACTTTAAATATGTCCCGTTCATCTAACCACACAGCTGCTTCGAATATTTAAAATTAAGCCAAATTATTGGCTATTTCATGTTTTTTTGATGTTTCAAAATCGCTCGCACAAGTACTTTCAAGAATTGACCTATGACCTCTACATACTTGGACTAACACTACGGTAATTTAACAGGACTTTATGAGATATTTGTTCATATATTTGAATTTTTAAGTATGGGACTTGTTTATATTATTTCACGTTAACAATCCCGAATAAAACTAGCAACTTCGCAGTCGCTTTTCACAACTTTGTAAGCAGTTTGTTGTCAATTTTTTCAGATGTCTGTTGTGATAGTCTGGTTATATATATGGCATTCTCGGAACATTTACTTAATATTTACGAATTTAACTGCGGGGCTGTCATGATAATGACATAGGCTAAACATACAAACAACTCCGCCAACATTTCCTTCGTTTTTTTCCAACTTTGCACGCTGTTTTCTAACATTTCACAGTCAACTGATGCGAACATCTATAGGCTGCTTTCAATTGACTTTTATTAAATTTGTCGACTTTACACCGGCACCGTTTTATATGCAAACAACTCAGGTCATATATACAAATACATCTACCAACTTTGCAATAACTTTCCACAACTTTGCAATAACTTTGAACAACTTTGCACGTTGCGTTAACAGCTTAAATCACACTACGTTCCGACAGAATAAACAACTTGTTATTGAAAACTAGAAGGGATTTGAAAACTTCCCATTGATTAAAAAAGTTACCACAATTCCACGATTTTGTACTATAAATGTTTGACATCACAGAAAGAAATAGTAAAGGAACATTGCATTAGATCTTTTCCATGTGCGTAATGAAACAAAAACAAAAAAATTAACATCTCGTTTACTCAGGGAGTCTCCCATGCAAGTACTCACCACGTCCGATTGTGCTTTACTTTAAATATGTCCCGTTCATCTAACCACACAGCTGCCTGGAATATTTAAAATTAAGCCAAATTATTGGCTATTTCATGTTTTTTTGATGTTTCAAAATCGCTCGCACAAGTACTTTCAAGAATTGACCTATGACCTCTACATACTTGGACTAACACTACGGTAATTTAACAGGACTTTATGAGATATTTGTTCATATATTTGAATTTTTAAGTATGGGACTTGTTTATATTATTTCACGTTAACAATCCCGAATAAAACTAGCAACTTCGCAGTCGCTTTTCACAACTTTGTAAGCAGTTTGTTGTCAATTTTTTCAGATGTCTGTTGTGATAGTCTGGTTATATATATGGCATTCTCGGAACATTTACTTAATATTTACGAATTTAACTGCGGGGCTGTCATGATAATGACATAGGCTAAACATACAAACAACTCCGCCAACATTTCCTTCGTTTTTTTCCAACTTTGCACGCTGTTTTCTAACATTTCACAGTCAACTGATGCGAACATCTATAGGCTGCTTTCAATTGACTTTTATTAAATTTGTCGACTTTACACCGGCACCGTTTTATATGCAAACAACTCAGGTCATATATACAAATACATCTACCAACTTTGCAATAACTTTCCACAACTTTGCAATAACTTTGAACAACTTTGCACGTTGCGTTAACAGCTTAAATCACACTACGTTCCGACAGAATAAACAACTTGTTATTGAAAACTAGAAGGGATTTGAAAACTTCCCATTGATTAAAAAAGTTACCACAATTCCACGATTTTGTACTATAAATGTTTGACATCACAGAAAGAAATAGTAAAGGAACATTGCATTAGATCTTTTCCATGTGCGTAATGAAACAAAAACAAAAAAATTAACATCTCGTTTACTCAGGGAGTCTCCCATGCAAGTACTCACCACGTCCGATTGTGCTTTACTTTAAATATGTCCCGTTCATCTAACCACACAGCTGCCTGGAATATTTAAAATTAAGCCAAATTATTGGCTATTTCATGTTTTTTTGATGTTTCAAAATCGCTCGCACAAGTACTTTCAAGAATTGACCTATGACCTCTACATACTTGGACTAACACTACGGTAATTTAACAGGACTTTATGAGATATTTGTTCATATATTTGAATTTTTAAGTATGGGACTTGTTTATATTATTTCACGTTAAAAATCCCGAATAAAACTAGCAACTTCGCAGTCGCTTTTCACAACTTTGTAAGCAGTTTGTTGTCATTTTTTTCAGATGTCTGTTGTGATAGTCTGGTTATATATATGGCATTCTCGGAACATTTACTTAATATTTACGAATTTAACTGCGGGGCAGTCATGATAATGACATAGGCTAAACATACAAACAACTCCGCCAACATTTCCTTCGTTTTTTTCCAACTTTGCACGCTGTTTTCTAACATTTCACAGTCAACTGATGCGAACATCTATAGGCTACTTTCAATTGACTTTTATTAAATTTGTCGACTTTACACCGGCACCGTTTTATATGCAAACAACGCAGGTCATATATACAAATACATCTACCAACTTTGCAATAACTTTCCACAACTTTGCAATAACTTTGAACAACTTTGCACTTTGCGTTAACAGCTTAAATCACACTACGTTCCGACAGAATAAACAACATGTTATAGAAAACTCGAAGGGATTTGAAAACTTCCCATTCATTAAAAAAGTTACGAAAATTGCACGATTTTGTACTATAAATGTTTGACATCACAGTAAGAAATAGAAAAGGAACGTTGCCTTAGATATTTTCCATGAGCGTAATGAAACAAAAACAAAAATGTAACATCTCGTTTACTCAGGGAGTCTCCCATGCAAGTAGTCACCACGCCCGGTTGTGCTTTACTTTAAATATGTCCCGTTCATCTAACCACACAGCTGCTTCGAATATTTAAAATTAAGCCAAATTATTGGCTATTTCATGTTTTTTTGATGTTTCAAAATCGCTCGCACAAGTACTTTCAAGAATTGACCTATGACCTCTACATACTTGGACTAACACTACGGTAATTTAACAGGACTTTATGAGATATTTGTTCATATATTTGAATTTTTAAGTATGGGACTTGTTTATATTATTTCACGTTAACAATCCCGAATAAAACTAGCAACTTCGCAGTCGCTTTTCACAACTTTGTAAGCAGTTTGTTGTCAATTTTTTCAGATGTCTGTTGTGATAGTCTGGTTATATATATGGCATTCTCGGAACATTTACTTAATATTTACGAATTTAACTGCGGGGCTGTCATGATAATGACATAGGCTAAACATACAAACAACTCCGCCAACATTTCCTTCGTTTTTTTCCAACTTTGCACGCTGTTTTCTAACATTTCACAGTCAACTGATGCGAACATCTATAGGCTGCTTTCAATTGACTTTTATTAAATTTGTCGACTTTACACCGGCACCGTTTTATATGCAAACAACTCAGGTCATATATACAAATACATCTACCAACTTTGCAATAACTTTCCACAACTTTGCAATAACTTTGAACAACTTTGCACGTTGCGTTAACAGCTTAAATCACACTACGTTCCGACAGAATAAACAACTTGTTATTGAAAACTAGAAGGGATTTGAAAACTTCCCATTGATTAAAAAAGTTACCACAATTCCACGATTTTGTACTATAAATGTTTGACATCACAGAAAGAAATAGTAAAGGAACATTGCATTAGATCTTTTCCATGTGCGTAATGAAACAAAAACAAAAAAATTAACATCTCGTTTACTCAGGGAGTCTCCCATGCAAGTACTCACCACGTCCGATTGTGCTTTACTTTAAATATGTCCCGTTCATCTAACCACACAGCTGCCTGGAATATTTAAAATTAAGCCAAATTATTGGCTATTTCATGTTTTTTTGATGTTTCAAAATCGCTCGCACAAGTACTTTCAAGAATTGACCTATGACCTCTACATACTTGGACTAACACTACGGTAATTTAACAGGACTTTATGAGATATTTGTTCATATATTTGAATTTTTAAGTATGGGACTTGTTTATATTATTTCACGTTAAAAATCCCGAATAAAACTAGCAACTTCGCAGTCGCTTTTCACAACTTTGTAAGCAGTTTGTTGTCATTTTTTTCAGATGTCTGTTGTGATAGTCTGGTTATATATATGGCATTCTCGGAACATTTACTTAATATTTACGAATTTAACTGCGGGGCAGTCATGATAATGACATAGGCTAAACATACAAACAACTCCGCCAACATTTCCTTCGTTTTTTTCCAACTTTGCACGCTGTTTTCTAACATTTCACAGTCAACTGATGCGAACATCTATAGGCTACTTTCAATTGACTTTTATTAAATTTGTCGACTTTACACCGGCACCGTTTTATATGCAAACAACGCAGGTCATATATACAAATACATCTACCAACTTTGCAATAACTTTCCACAACTTTGCAATAACTTTGAACAACTTTGCACTTTGCGTTAACAGCTTAAATCACACTACGTTCCGACAGAATAAACAACATGTTATAGAAAACTCGAAGGGATTTGAAAACTTCCCATTCATTAAAAAAGTTACGAAAATTGCACGATTTTGTACTATAAATGTTTGACATCACAGTAAGAAATAGAAAAGGAACGTTGCCTTAGATATTTTCCATGAGCGTAATGAAACAAAAACAAAAATGTAACATCTCGTTTACTCAGGGAGTCTCCCATGCAAGTAGTCACCACGCCCGGTTGTGCTTTACTTTAAATATGTCCCGTTCATCTAACCACACAGCTGCTTCGAATATTTAAAATTAAGCCAAATTATTGGCTATTTCATGTTTTTTTGATGTTTCAAAATCGCTCGCACAAGTACTTTCAAGAATTGACCTATGACCTCTACATACTTGGACTAACACTACGGTAATTTAACAGGACTTTATGAGATATTTGTTCATATATTTGAATTTTTAAGTATGGGACTTGTTTATATTATTTCACGTTAACAATCCCGAATAAAACTAGCAACTTCGCAGTCGCTTTTCACAACTTTGTAAGCAGTTTGTTGTCAATTTTTTCAGATGTCTGTTGTGATAGTCTGGTTATATATATGGCATTCTCGGAACATTTACTTAATATTTACGAATTTAACTGCGGGGCTGTCATGATAATGACATAGGCTAAACATACAAACAACTCCGCCAACATTTCCTTCGTTTTTTTCCAACTTTGCACGCTGTTTTCTAACATTTCACAGTCAACTGATGCGAACATCTATAGGCTGCTTTCAATTGACTTTTATTAAATTTGTCGACTTTACACCGGCACCGTTTTATATGCAAACAACTCAGGTCATATATACAAATACATCTACCAACTTTGCAATAACTTTCCACAACTTTGCAATAACTTTGAACAACTTTGCACGTTGCGTTAACAGCTTAAATCACACTACGTTCCGACAGAATAAACAACTTGTTATTGAAAACTAGAAGGGATTTGAAAACTTCCCATTGATTAAAAAAGTTACCACAATTCCACGATTTTGTACTATAAATGTTTGACATCACAGAAAGAAATAGTAAAGGAACATTGCATTAGATCTTTTCCATGTGCGTAATGAAACAAAAACAAAAAAATTAACATCTCGTTTACTCAGGGAGTCTCCCATGCAAGTACTCACCACGTCCGATTGTGCTTTACTTTAAATATGTCCCGTTCATCTAACCACACAGCTGCCTGGAATATTTAAAATTAAGCCAAATTATTGGCTATTTCATGTTTTTTTGATGTTTCAAAATCGCTCGCACAAGTACTTTCAAGAATTGACCTATGACCTCTACATACTTGGACTAACACTACGGTAATTTAACAGGACTTTATGAGATATTTGTTCATATATTTGAATTTTTAAGTATGGGACTTGTTTATATTATTTCACGTTAAAAATCCCGAATAAAACTAGCAACTTCGCAGTCGCTTTTCACAACTTTGTAAGCAGTTTGTTGTCATTTTTTTCAGATGTCTGTTGTGATAGTCTGGTTATATATATGGCATTCTCGGAACATTTACTTAATATTTACGAATTTAACTGCGGGGCAGTCATGATAATGACATAGGCTAAACATACAAACAACTCCGCCAACATTTCCTTCGTTTTTTTCCAACTTTGCACGCTGTTTTCTAACATTTCACAGTCAACTGATGCGAACATCTATAGGCTACTTTCAATTGACTTTTATTAAATTTGTCGACTTTACACCGGCACCGTTTTATATGCAAACAACGCAGGTCATATATACAAATACATCTACCAACTTTGCAATAAATTTCCACAACTTTGCAATAACTTTGAACAACTTTGCACTTTGCGTTAACAGCTTAAATCACACTACGTTCCGACAGAATAAACAACATGTTATAGAAAACTCGAAGGGATTTGAAAACTTCCCATTCATTAAAAAAGTTACGAAAATTGCACGATTTTGTACTATAAATGTTTGACATCACAGTAAGAAATAGAAAAGGAACGTTGCCTTAGATATTTTCCATGAGCGTAATGAAACAAAAACAAAAATGTAACATCTCGTTTACTCAGGGAGTCTCCCATGCAAGTACTCACCACGCCCGGTTGTGCTTTACTTTAAATATGTCCCGTTCATCTAACCACACAGCTGCTTCGAATATTTAAAATTAAGCCAAATTATTGGCTATTTCATGTTTTTTTGATGTTTCAAAATCGCTCGCACAAGTACTTTCAAGAATTGACCTATGACCTCTACATACTTGGACTAACACTACGGTAATTTAACAGGACTTTATGAGATATTTGTTCATATATTTGAATTTTTAAGTATGGGACTTGTTTATATTATTTCACGTTAACAATCCCGAATAAAACTAGCAACTTCGCAGTCGCTTTTCACAACTTTGTAAGCAGTTTGTTGTCAATTTTTTCAGATGTCTGTTGTGATAGTCTGGTTATATATATGGCATTCTCGGAACATTTACTTAATATTTACGAATTTAACTGCGGGGCTGTCATGATAATGACATAGGCTAAACATACAAACAACTCCGCCAACATTTCCTTCGTTTTTTTCCAACTTTGCACGCTGTTTTCTAACATTTCACAGTCAACTGATGCGAACATCTATAGGCTGCTTTCAATTGACTTTTATTAAATTTGTCGACTTTACACCGGCACCGTTTTATATGCAAACAACTCAGGTCATATATACAAATACATCTACCAACTTTGCAATAACTTTCCACAACTTTGCAATAACTTTGAACAACTTTGCACGTTGCGTTAACAGCTTAAATCACACTACGTTCCGACAGAATAAACAACTTGTTATTGAAAACTAGAAGGGATTTGAAAACTTCCCATTGATTAAAAAAGTTACCACAATTCCACGATTTTGTACTATAAATGTTTGACATCACAGAAAGAAATAGTAAAGGAACATTGCATTAGATCTTTTCCATGTGCGTAATGAAACAAAAACAAAAAAATTAACATCTCGTTTACTCAGGGAGTCTCCCATGCAAGTACTCACCACGTCCGATTGTGCTTTACTTTAAATATGTCCCGTTCATCTAACCACACAGCTGCTTCGAATATTTAAAATTAAGCCAAATTATTGGCTATTTCATGTTTTTTTGATGTTTCAAAATCGCCGCACAAGTACTTTCAAGAATTGACCTATGACCTCTACATACTTGGACTAACACTACGGTAATTTAACAGGACTTTATGAGATATTTGTTCATATATTTGAATTTTTAAGTATGGGACTTGTTTATATTATTTCACGTTAACAATCCCGAATAAAACTAGCAACTTCGCAGTCGCTTTTCACAACTTTGTAAGCAGTTTGTTGTCAATTTTTTCAGATGTCTGTTGTGATAGTCTGGTTATATATATGGCATTCTCGGAACATTTACTTAATATTTACGAATTTAACTGCGGGGCTGTCATGATAATGACATAGGCTAAACATACAAACAACTCCGCCAACATTTCCTTCGTTTTTTTCCAACTTTGCACGCTGTTTTCTAACATTTCACAGTCAACTGATGCGAACATCTATAGGCTGCTTTCAATTGACTTTTATTAAATTTGTCGACTTTACACCGGCACCGTTTTATATGCAAACAACTCAGGTCATATATACAAATACATCTACCAACTTTGCAATAACTTTCCACAACTTTGCAATAACTTTGAACAACTTTGCACGTTGCGTTAACAGCTTAAATCACACTACGTTCCGACAGAATAAACAACTTGTTATTGAAAACTAGAAGGGATTTGAAAACTTCCCATTGATTAAAAAAGTTACCACAATTCCACGATTTTGTACTATAAATGTTTGACATCACAGAAAGAAATAGTAAAGGAACATTGCATTAGATCTTTTCCATGTGCGTAATGAAACAAAAACAAAAAAATTAACATCTCGTTTACTCAGGGAGTCTCCCATGCAAGTACTCACCACGTCCGATTGTGCTTTACTTTAAATATGTCCCGTTCATCTAACCACACAGCTGCCTGGAATATTTAAAATTAAGCCAAATTATTGGCTATTTCATGTTTTTTTGATGTTTCAAAATCGCTCGCACAAGTACTTTCAAGAATTGACCTATGACCTCTACATACTTGGACTAACACTACGGTAATTTAACAGGACTTTATGAGATATTTGTTCATATATTTGAATTTTTAAGTATGGGACTTGTTTATATTATTTCACGTTAAAAATCCCGAATAAAACTAGCAACTTCGCAGTCGCTTTTCACAACTTTGTAAGCAGTTTGTTGTCATTTTTTTCAGATGTCTGTTGTGATAGTCTGGTTATATATATGGCATTCTCGGAACATTTACTTAATATTTACGAATTTAACTGCGGGGCAGTCATGATAATGACATAGGCTAAACATACAAACAACTCCGCCAACATTTCCTTCGTTTTTTTCCAACTTTGCACGCTGTTTTCTAACATTTCACAGTCAACTGATGCGAACATCTATAGGCTACTTTCAATTGACTTTTATTAAATTTGTCGACTTTACACCGGCACCGTTTTATATGCAAACAACGCAGGTCATATATACAAATACATCTACCAACTTTGCAATAACTTTCCACAACTTTGCAATAACTTTGAACAACTTTGCACTTTGCGTTAACAGCTTAAATCACACTACGTTCCGACAGAATAAACAACATGTTATAGAAAACTCGAAGGGATTTGAAAACTTCCCATTCATTAAAAAAGTTACGAAAATTGCACGATTTTGTACTATAAATGTTTGACATCACAGTAAGAAATAGAAAAGGAACATTGCCTTAGATATTTTCCATGAGCGTAATGAAACAAAAACAAAAATGTAACATCTCGTTTACTCAGGGAGTCTCCCATGCAAGTACTCACCACGCCCGGTTGTGCTTTACTTTAAATATGTCCCGTTCATCTAACCACACAGCTGCTTCGAATATTTAAAATTAAGCCAAATTATTGGCTATTTCATGTTTTTTTGATGTTTCAAAATCGCTCGCACAAGTACTTTCAAGAATTGACCTATGACCTCTACATACTTGGACTAACACTACGGTAATTTAACAGGACTTTATGAGATATTTGTTCATATATTTGAATTTTTAAGTATGGGACTTGTTTATATTATTTCACGTTAACAATCCCGAATAAAACTAGCAACTTCGCAGTCGCTTTTCACAACTTTGTAAGCAGTTTGTTGTCAATTTTTTCAGATGTCTGTTGTGATAGTCTGGTTATATATATGGCATTCTCGGAACATTTACTTAATATTTACGAATTTAACTGCGGGGCTGTCATGATAATGACATAGGCTAAACATACAAACAACTCCGCCAACATTTCCTTCGTTTTTTTCCAACTTTGCACGCTGTTTTCTAACATTTCACAGTCAACTGATGCGAACATCTATAGGCTGCTTTCAATTGACTTTTATTAAATTTGTCGACTTTACACCGGCACCGTTTTATATGCAAACAACTCAGGTCATATATACAAATACATCTACCAACTTTGCAATAACTTTCCACAACTTTGCAATAACTTTGAACAACTTTGCACGTTGCGTTAACAGCTTAAATCACACTACGTTCCGACAGAATAAACAACTTGTTATTGAAAACTAGAAGGGATTTGAAAACTTCCCATTGATTAAAAAAGTTACCACAATTCCACGATTTTGTACTATAAATGTTTGACATCACAGAAAGAAATAGTAAAGGAACATTGCATTAGATCTTTTCCATGTGCGTAATGAAACAAAAACAAAAAAATTAACATCTCGTTTACTCAGGGAGTCTCCCATGCAAGTACTCACCACGCCCGGTTGTGCTTTACTTTAAATATGTCCCGTTCATCTAACCACACAGCTGCTTCGAATATTTAAAATTAAGCCAAATTATTGGCTATTTCATGTTTTTTTGATGTTTCAAAATCGCTCGCACAAGTACTTTCAAGAATTGACCTATGACCTCTACATACTTGGACTAACACTACGGTAATTTAACAGGACTTTATGAGATATTTGTTCATATATTTGAATTTTTAAGTATGGGACTTGTTTATATTATTTCACGTTAACAATCCCGAATAAAACTAGCAACTTCGCAGTCGCTTTTCACAACTTTGTAAGCAGTTTGTTGTCAATTTTTTCAGATGTCTGTTGTGATAGTCTGGTTATATATATGGCATTCTCGGAACATTTACTTAATATTTACGAATTTAACTGCGGGGCTGTCATGATAATGACATAGGCTAAACATACAAACAACTCCGCCAACATTTCCTTCGTTTTTTTCCAACTTTGCACGCTGTTTTCTAACATTTCACAGTCAACTGATGCGAACATCTATAGGCTGCTTTCAATTGACTTTTATTAAATTTGTCGACTTTACACCGGCACCGTTTTATATGCAAACAACTCAGGTCATATATACAAATACATCTACCAACTTTGCAATAACTTTCCACAACTTTGCAATAACTTTGAACAACTTTGCACGTTGCGTTAACAGCTTAAATCACACTACGTTCCGACAGAATAAACAACTTGTTATTGAAAACTAGAAGGGATTTGAAAACTTCCCATTGATTAAAAAAGTTACCACAATTCCACGATTTTGTACTATAAATGTTTGACATCACAGAAAGAAATAGTAAAGGAACATTGCATTAGATCTTTTCCATGTGCGTAATGAAACAAAAACAAAAAAATTAACATCTCGTTTACTCAGGGAGTCTCCCATGCAAGTACTCACCACGTCCGATTGTGCTTTACTTTAAATATGTCCCGTTCATCTAACCACACAGCTGCCTGGAATATTTAAAATTAAGCCAAATTATTGGCTATTTCATGTTTTTTTGATGTTTCAAAATCGCTCGCACAAGTACTTTCAAGAATTGACCTATGACCTCTACATACTTGGACTAACACTACGGTAATTTAACAGGACTTTATGAGATATTTGTTCATATATTTGAATTTTTAAGTATGGGACTTGTTTATATTATTTCACGTTAAAAATCCCGAATAAAACTAGCAACTTCGCAGTCGCTTTTCACAACTTTGTAAGCAGTTTGTTGTCATTTTTTTCAGATGTCTGTTGTGATAGTCTGGTTATATATATGGCATTCTCGGAACATTTACTTAATATTTACGAATTTAACTGCGGGGCAGTCATGATAATGACATAGGCTAAACATACAAACAACTCCGCCAACATTTCCTTCGTTTTTTTCCAACTTTGCACGCTGTTTTCTAACATTTCACAGTCAACTGATGCGAACATCTATAGGCTACTTTTAATTGACTTTTATTAAATTTGTCGACTTTACACCGGCACCGTTTTATATGCAAACAACGCAGGTCATATATACAAATACATCTACCAACTTTGCAATAACTTTCCACAACTTTGCAATAACTTTGAACAACTTTGCACTTTGCGTTAACAGCTTAAATCACACTACGTTCCGACAGAATAAACAACATGTTATAGAAAACTCGAAGGGATTTGAAAACTTCCCATTCATTAAAAAAGTTACGAAAATTGCACGATTTTGTACTATAAATGTTTGACATCACAGTAGAAATAGAAAAGGAACGTTGCCTTAGATATTTTCCATGAGCGTAATGAAACAAAAACAAAAATGTAACATCTCGTTTACTCAGGGAGTCTCCCATGCAAGTACTCACCACGCCCGGTTGTGCTTTACTTTAAATATGTCCCGTTCATCTAACCACACAGCTGCTTCGAATATTTAAAATTAAGCCAAATTATTGGCTATTTCATGTTTTTTTGATGTTTCAAAATCGCTCGCACAAGTACTTTCAAGAATTGACCTATGACCTCTACATACTTGGACTAACACTACGGTAATTTAACAGAACTTTACGAGATATTTGTTCATATACTTGAATTTTTAAGTATGGGACTTGTTTATATTATTTCACGTTAACAATCCCGAATAAAACTAGCAACTTCGCAGTCGCTTTTCACAACTTTGTAAGCAGTTTGTTGTCAATTTTTTCAGATGTCTGTTGTGATAGTCTGGTTATATATATGGCATTCTCGGAACATTTACTTAATATTTACGAATTTAACTGCGGGGCTGTCATGATAATGACATAGGCTAAACATACAAACAACTCCGCCAACATTTCCTTCGTTTTTTTCCAACTTTGCACGCTGTTTTCTAACATTTCACAGTCAACTGATGCGAACATCTATAGGCTGCTTTCAATTGACTTTTATTAAATTTGTCGACTTTACACCGGCACCGTTTTATATGCAAACAAATCAGGTGATATATACAAATACATCTACCAACTTTGCAATAACTTTCCACAACTTTGCAATAACTTTGAACAACTTTGCACTTTGCGTTAACAGCTTAAATCACACTACGTTCCGACAGAATAAACAACATGTTATAGAAAACTAGAAGGGATTTGAAAACTTCCCATTCATTAAAAAAGTTACGAAAATTGCACGATTTTGTACTATAAATGTTTGACATCACAGAAAGAAATAGTAAAGGAACATTGCATTAGATCTTTTCCATGTGCGTAATGAAACAAAAACAAAAAAATTATCATCTCGTTTACTCAGGGAGTCTCCCATGCAAGTACTCACCACGTCCGATTGTGCTTTACTTTAAATATGTCCCGATCATCTAACCACACAGCTGCCTGGAATATTTAAAATTAAGCCAAATTATTGGCTATTTCATGTTTTTTTGATGTTTCAAAATCTCTCGAACTAGTACTTTCAAGAATTGACCTATGACCTCTACATACTTGGACTAACACTACGGTAATTTAACAGAACTTTACGAGATATTTGTTCATATACTTGAATTTTTAAGTATGGGACTTGTTTATATTATTTCACGTTAACAATCCCGAATAAAACTAGCAACTTCGCAGTCGCTTTTCACAACTTTGTAAGCAGTTTGTTGTCAATTTTTTCAGATGTCTGTTGTGATAGTCTGGTTATATATATGGCATTCTCGGAACATTTACTTAATATTTACGAATTTAACTGCGGGGCAGTCATGATAATGACATAGGCTAAACATACAAACAACTCCGCCAACATTTCCTTCGTTTTTTTCCAACTTTGCACGCTGTTTTCTAACATTTCACAGTCAACTGATGCGAACATCTATAGGCTGCTTTCAATTGACTTTTATTAAATTTGTCGACTTTACACCGGCACCGTTTTATATGCAAACAACTCAGGTCATATATACAAATACATCTACCAACTTTGCAATAACTTTCCACAACTTTGCAATAACTTTGAACAACTTTGCACTTTGCGTTAACAGCTTAAATCACACTACGTTCCGACAGAATAAACAACATGTTATAGAAAACTAGAAGGGATTTGAAAACTTCCCATTCATTAAAAAAGTTACGAAAATTGCACGATTTTGTACTATAAATGTTTGACATCACAGAAAGAAATAGTAAAGGAACATTGCATTAGATCTTTTCCATGTGCGTAATGAAACAAAAACAAAAAAATTAACATCTCGTTTACTCAGGGAGTCTCCCATGCAAGTACTCACCACGTCCGATTGTGCTTTACTTTAAATATGTACCGTTCATCTAACCACACAGCTGCCTGGAATATTTAAAATTAAGCCAAATTATTGGCTATTTCATGTTTTTTTGATGTTTCAAAATCGCTCGAACAAGTACTTTCAAGAATTGACCTATGACCTCTACATACTTGGACTAACACTACGGTAATTTAACAGAACTTTACGAGATATTTGTTCATATACTTGAATTTTTAAGTATGGGACTTGTTTATATTATTTCACGTTAACAATCCCGAATAAAACTAGCAACTTCGCAGTCGCTTTTCACAACTTTGTAAGCAGTTTGTTGTCAATTTTTTCAGATGTCTGTTGTGATAGTCTGGTTATATATATGGCATTCTCGGAACATTTACTTAATATTTACGAATTTAACTGCGGGGCTGTCATGATAATGACATAGGCTAAACATACAAACAACTCCGCCAACATTTCCTTCGTTTTTTTCCAACTTTGCACGCTGTTTTCTAACATTTCACAGTCAATTGATGCGAACATCTATAGGCTGCTTTCAATTGACTTTTATTAAATTTGTCGACTATACACCGGCACTGTTTAATATGCAAACAACTCAGGTCATATATACAAATACATCTACCAACTTTGCAATAACTTTCCACAACTTTGCAATAACTTTGAACAACTTTGCACGTTGCGTTAACAGCTTAAATCACACTACGTTCCGACAGAATAAACAACATGTTATAGAAAACTAGAAGGGATTTGAAAACTTCCCATTCATTAAAAAAGTTACGAAAATTGCACGATTTTGTACTATAAATGTTTGACATCACAGTAAGAAATAGTAAAGGAACGTTGCCTTAGATATTTTCCATGAGCGTAATGAAACAAAAACAAAAAATAACAGCTCGTTTACTCAGGGAGTCTCCCATGCAAGTACTCACCACGCCCGATTGTGCTTTACTTTAAATATGTCCCGTTCATCTAACCACACAGCTGCCTGGAATATTTAAAATTAAGCCAAATTATTGGCTATTTCATGTTTTTTTGATGTTTCAAAATCGCTCGAACAAGTACTTTCAAGAATTGACCTATGACCTCTACATACTTGGACTAACACTACGGTAATTTAACAGAACTTTACGAGATATTTGTTCATATACTTGAATTTTTAAGTATGGGACTTGTTTATATTATTTCACGTTAACAATCCCGAATAAAACTAGCAACTTCGCAGTCGCTTTTCACAACTTTGTAAGCAGTTTGTTGTCAATTTTTTCAGATGTCTGTTGTGATAGTCTGGTTATATATATGGCATTCTCGGAACATTTACTTAATATTTACGAATTTAACTGCGGGGCTGTCATGATAATGACATAGGCTAAACATACAAACAACTCCGCCAACATTTCCTTCGTTTTTTTCCAACTTTGCACGCTGTTTTCTAACATTTCACAGTCAACTGATGCGAACATCTATAGGCTGCTTTCAATTGACTTTTATTAAATTTGTCGACTTTACACCGGCACCGTTTTATATGCAAACAACTCAGGTCATATATACAAATACATCTACCAACTTTGCAATAACTTTCCACAACTTTGCAATAACTTTGAACAACTTTGCACGTTGCGTTAACAGCTTAAATCACACTACGTTCCGACAGAATAAACAACTTGTTATTGAAAACTAGAAGGGATTTGAAAACTTCCCATTGATTAAAAAAGTTACCACAATTCCACGATTTTGTACTATAAATGTTTGACATCACAGTAAGAAATAGTAAAGGAACGTTGCCTTAGATATTTTCCATGAGCGTAATGAAACAAAAACAAAAAAATAACAGCTCGTTTACTCAGGGAGTCTCCCATGCAAGTACTCACCACGCCCGATTGTGCTTTACTTTAAATATGTCCCGTTCATCTAAACACACAGCTGCCTGGAATATTTAAAATTAAGCCAAATTATTGGCTATTTCATGTTTTTTTGATGTTTCAAAATCGCTCGCACAAGTACTTTCAAGAATTGACCTATGACCTCTACATACTTGGACTAACACTACGGTAATTTAACAGGACTTTATGAGATATTTGTTCATATATTTGAATTTTTAAGTATGGGACTTGTTTATATTATTTCACGTTAAAAATCCCGAATAAAACTAGCAACTTCGCAGTCGCTTTTCACAACTTTGTAAGCAGTTTGTTGTCAATTTTTTCAGATGTCTGTTGTGATAGTCTGGTTATATATATGGCATTCTCGGAACATTTACTTAATATTTACGAATTTAACTGCGGGGCAGTCATGATAATGACATAGGCTAAACATACAAACAACTCCGCCAACATTTCCTTCGTTTTTTTCCAACTTTGCACGCTGTTTTCTAACATTTCACAGTCAACTGATGCTTTCAATTGACTTTTATTAAATTTGTCGACTTTACACCGGCACCGTTTTATATGCAAACAACTCAGGTCATATATACAAATACATCTACCAACTTTGCAATAACTTTCCACAACTTTGCAATAACTTTGAACAACTTTGCACTTTGCGTTAACAGCTTAAATCACACTACGTTCCGACAGAATAAACAACATGTTATAGAAAACTAGAAGGGATTTGAAAACTTCCCATTCATTAAAAAAGTTACGAAAATTGCACGATTTTGTACTATAAATGTTTGACATCACAGAAAGAAATAGTAAAGGAACATTGCATTAGATCTTTTCCATGTGCGTAATGAAACAAAAACAAAAAAATTAACATCTCGTTTACTCAGGGAGTCTCCCATGCAAGTACTCACCACGTCCGATTGTGCTTTACTTTAAATATGTCCCGTTCATCTAACCACACAGCTGCCTGGAATATTTAAAATTAAGCCAAATTATTGGCTATTTCATGTTTTTTTGATGTTTCAAAATCGCTCGAACAAGTACTTTCAAGAATTGACCTATGACCTCTACATACTTGGACTAACACTACGGTAATTTAACAGAACTTTACGAGATATTTGTTCATATACTTGAATTTTTAAGTATGGGACTTGTTTATATTATTTCACGTTAACAATCCCGAATAAAACTAGCAACTTCGCAGTCGCTTTTCACAACTTTGTAAGCAGTTTGTTGTCAATTTTTTCAGATGTCTGTTGTGATAGTCTGGTTATATATATGGCATTCTCGGAACATTTACTTAATATTTACGAATTTAACTGCGGGGCTGTCATGATAATGACATAGGCTAAACATACAAACAACTCCGCCAACATTTCCTTCGTTTTTTTCCAACTTTGCACGCTGTTTTCTAACATTTCACAGTCAACTGATGCGAACATCTATAGGCTGCTTTCAATTGACTTTTATTAAATTTGTCGACTTTACACCGGCACCGTTTTATATGCAAACAACTCAGGTCATATATACAAATACATCTACCAACTTTGCAATAACTTTCCACAACTTTGCAATAACTTTGAACAACTTTGCACGTTGCGTTAACAGCTTAAATCACACTACGTTCCGACAGAATAAACAACTTGTTATTGAAAACTAGAAGGGATTTGAAAACTTCCCATTGATTAAAAAAGTTACCACAATTCCACGATTTTGTACTATAAATGTTTGACATCACAGTAAGAAATAGTAAAGGAACGTTTCCTTAGATATTTTCCATGAGCGTAATGAAACAAAAACAAAAAAATAACAGCTCGTTTACTCAGGGAGTCTCCCATGCAAGTACTCACCACGCCCGATTGTGCTTTACTTTAAATATGTCCCGTTCATCTAAACACACAGCTGACTGGAATATTTAAAATTAAGCCAAATTATTGGCTATTTCATGTTTTTTTGATGTTTCAAAATCGCTCGCACAAGTACTTTCAAGAATTGACCTATGACCTCTACATACTTGGACTAACACTACGGTAATTTAACAGAACTTTACGAGATATTTGTTCATATACTTGAATTTTTAAGTATGGGACTTGTTTATATTATTTCACGTTAACAATCCCGAATAAAACTAGCAACTTCGCAGTCGCTTTTCACAATTTTGTAAGCAGTTTGTTGTCAATTTTTTCAGATGTCTGTTGTGATAGTCTGGTTATATATATGGCATTCTCGGAACATTTACTTAATATTTACGAATTTAACTGCGGGGCTGTCATGATAATGACATAGGCTAAACATACAAACAACTCCGCCAACATTTCCTTCGTTTTTTTCCAACTTTGCACGCTGTTTTCTAACATTTCACAGTCAACTGATGCGAACATCTATAGGCTGCTTTCAATTGACTTTTATTAAATTTGTCGACTTTACACCGGCACCGTTTTATATGCAAACAACTCAGGTCATATATACAAATACATCTACCAACTTTGCAATAACTTTCCACAACTTTGCAATAACTTTGAACAACTTTGCACGTTGCGTTAACAGCTTAAATCACACTACGTTCCGACAGAATAAACAACTTGTTATTGAAAACTAGAAGGGATTTGAAAACTTCCCATTGATTAAAAAAGTTACCACAATTCCACGATTTTGTACTATAAATGTTTGACATCACAGAAAGAAATAGTAAAGGAACATTGCATTAGATCTTTTCCATGTGCGTAATGAAACAAAAACAAAAAAATTAACATCTCGTTTACTCAGGGAGTCTCCCATGCAAGTACTCACCACGCCCGATTGTGCTTTACTTTAAATATGTCCCGTTCATCTAAACACACAGCTGACTGGAATATTTAAAATTAAGCCAAATTATTGGCTATTTCATGTTTTTTTGATGTTTCAAAATCGCTCGCACAAGTACTTTCAAGAATTGACCTATGACCTCTACATACTTGGACTAACACTACGGTAATTTAACAGAACTTTACGAGATATTTGTTCATATACTTGAATTTTTAAGTATGGGACTTGTTTATATTATTTCACGTTAACAATCCCGAATAAAACTAGCAACTTCGCAGTCGCTTTTCACAATTTTGTAAGCAGTTTGTTGTCAATTTTTTCAGATGTCTGTTGTGATAGTCTGGTTATATATATGGCATTCTCGGAACATTTACTTAATATTTACGAATTTAACTGCGGGGCTGTCATGATAATGACATAGGCTAAACATACAAACAACTCCGCCAACATTTCCTTCGTTTTTTTCCAACTTTGCACGCTGTTTTCTAACATTTCACAGTCAACTGATGCGAACATCTATAGGCTGCTTTCAATTGACTTTTATTAAATTTGTCGACTTTACACCGGCACCGTTTTATATGCAAACAACTCAGGTCATATATACAAATACATCTACCAACTTTGCAATAACTTTCCACAACTTTGCAATAACTTTGAACAACTTTGCACGTTGCGTTAACAGCTTAAATCACACTACGTTCCGACAGAATAAACAACTTGTTATTGAAAACTAGAAGGGATTTGAAAACTTCCCATTGATTAAAAAAGTTACCACAATTCCACGATTTTGTACTATAAATGTTTGACATCACAGAAAGAAATAGTAAAGGAACATTGCATTAGATCTTTTCCATGTGCGTAATGAAACAAAAACAAAAAAATTAACATCTCGTTTACTCAGGGAGTCTCCCATGCAAGTACTCACCACGTCCGATTGTGCTTTACTTTAAATATGTCCCGTTCATCTAACCACACAGCTGCCTGGAATATTCAAAATTAAGCCAAATTATTGGCTATTTCATGTTTTTTTGATGTTTCAAAATCGCTCGAACAAGTACTTTCAAGAATTAACCTATGACCTCTACATACTTGGACTAACACTACGGTAATTTAACAGAACTTTACGAGATATTTGTTCATATACTTGAGTTTTTAAGTATGGGACTTGTTTATATTATTTCACGTTAAAAATCCCGAATAAAACTAGCAACTTCGCAGTCGCTTTTCACAACTTTGTAAGCAGTTTGTTGTCAATTTTTTCAGATGTCTGTTGTGATAGTCTGGTTATATATATGGCATTCTCGGAACATTTACTTAATATTTACGAATTTAACTGCGGGGCAGTCATGATAATGACATAGGCTAAACATACAAACAACTCCGCCAACATTTCCTTCGTTTTTTTCCAACTTTGCATGCTGTTTTCTAACATTTCACAGTCAACTGATGCGAACATCTATAGGCTGCTTTCAATTGACTTTTATTAAATTTGTCGACTTTACACCGGCACCGTTTTATATGCAAACAACTCAGGTCATATATACAAATACATCTACCAACTTTGCAATAACTTTCCACAACTTTGCAATAACTTTGAACAACTTTGCACTTTGCGTTAACAGCTTAAATCACACTACGTTCCGACAGAATAAACAACATGTTATAGAAAACTAGAAGGGATTTGAAAACTTCCCATTCATTAAAAAAGTTACGAAAATTGCACGATTTTGTACTATAAATGTTTGACATCACAGAAAGAAATAGTAAAGGAACATTGCATTAGATCTTTTCCATGTGCGTAATGAAACAAAAACAAAAAAATTATCATCTCGTTTACTCAGGGAGTCTCCCATGCAAGTACTCACCACGTCCGATTGTGCTTTACTTTAAATATGTCCCGATCATCTAACCACACAGCTGCCTGGAATATTTAAAATTAAGCCAAATTATTGGCTATTTCATGTTTTTTTGATGTTTCAAAATCTCTCGAACTAGTACTTTCAAGAATTGACCTATGACCTCTACATACTTGGACTAACACTACGGTAATTTAACAGAACTTTACGAGATATTTGTTCATATACTTGAATTTTTAAGTATGGCACTTGTTTATATTATTTCACGTTAACAATCCCGAATAAAACTAGCAACTTCGCAGTCGGTTTTCACAACTTTGTAAGCAGTTTGTTGTCAATTTTTTCAGATGTCTGTTGTGATAGTCTGGTTATATATATGGCATTCTCGGAACATTTACTTAATATTTACGAATTTAACTGCGGGGCTGTCCTGATAATGACATAGGCTAAACATACAAACAACTCCGCCAACATTTCCTTCGTTTTTTTCCAACTTTGCACGCTGTTTTCTAACATTTCACAGTCAACTGATGCGAACATCTATAGGCTGCTTTCAATTGACTTTTATTAAATTTGTCGACTTTACACCGGCACCGTTTTATATGCAAACAACTCAGGTCATATATACAAATACATCTACCAACTTTGCAATAACTTTCCACAACTTTGCAATAACTTTGAACAACTTTGCACTTTGCGTTAACAGCTTAAATCACACTACGTTCCGACAGAATAAACAACATGTTATAGAAAACTAGAAGGGATTTGAAAACTTCCCATTCATTAAAAAAGTTACGAAAATTGCACGATTTTGTACTATAAATGTTTGACATCACAGAAAGAAATAGTAAAGGAACATTGCATTAGATCTTTTCCATGTGCGTAATGAAACAAAAACAAAAAAATTAACATCTCGTTTACTCAGGGAGTCTCCCATGCAAGTACTCACCACGTCCGATTGTGCTTTACTTTAAATATGTCCCGTTCATCTAACCACACAGCTGCCTGGAATATTCAAAATTAAGCCAAATTATTGGCTATTTCATGTTTTTTTGATGTTTCAAAATCGCTCGAACAAGTACTTTCAAGAATTGACCTATGACCTCTACATACTTGGACTAACACTACGGTAATTTAACAGAACTTTACGAGATATTTGTTCATATACTTGAATTTTTAAGTATGGGACTTGTTTATATTATTTCACGTTAACAATCCCGAATAAAACTAGCAACTTCGCAGTCGCTTTTCACAACTTTGTAAGCAGTTTGTTGTCAATTTTTTCAGATGTCTGTTGTGATAGTCTGGTTATATATATGGCATTCTCGGAACATTTACTTAATATTTACGAATTTAACTGCGGGGCTGTCATGATAATGACATAGGCTAAACATACAAACAACTCCGCCAACATTTCCTTCGTTTTTTTCCAACTTTGCACGCTGTTTTCTAACATTTCACAGTCAACTGATGCGAACATCTATAGGCTGCTTTCAATTGACTTTTATTAAATTTGTCGACTTTACACCGGCACCGTTTTATATGCAAACAACTCAGGTCATATATACAAATACATCTACCAACTTTGCAATAACTTTCCACAACTTTGCAATAACTTTGAACAACTTTGCACGTTGCGTTAACAGCTTAAATCACACTACGTTCCGACAGAATAAACAACTTGTTATTGAAAACTAGAAGGGATTTGAAAACTTCCCATTGATTAAAAAAGTTACCACAATTCCACGATTTTGTACTATAAATGTTTGACATCACAGTAAGAAATAGTAAAGGAACGTTGCCTTAGATATTTTCCATGAGCGTAATGAAACAAAAACAAAAAAATAACAGCTCGTTTACTCAGGGAGTCTCCCATGCAAGTACTCACCACGCCCGATTGTGCTTTAATTTAAATATGTCCCGTTCATCTAAACACACAGCTGCCTGGAATATTTAAAATTAAGCCAAATTATTGGCTATTTCATGTTTTTTTGATGTTTCAAAATCGCTCGCACAAGTACTTTCAAGAATTGACCTATGACCTCTACATACTTGGACTAACACTACGGTAATTTAACAGAACTTTACGAGATATTTGTTCATATACTTGAATTTTTAAGTATGGGACTTGTTTATATTATTTCACGTTAACAATCCCGAATAAAACTAGCAACTTCGCAGTCGCTTTTCACAATTTTGTAAGCAGTTTGTTGTCAATTTTTTCAGATGTCTGTTGTGATAGTCTGGTTATATATATGGCATTCTCGGAACATTTACTTAATATTTACGAATTTAACTGCGGGGCTGTCATGATAATGACATAGGCTAAACATACAAACAACTCCGCCAACATTTCCTTCGTTTTTTTCCAACTTTGCACGCTGTTTTCTAACATTTCACAGTCAACTGATGCGAACATCTATAGGCTGCTTTCAATTGACTTTTATTAAATTTGTCGACTTTACACCGGCACCGTTTTATATGCAAACAACTCAGGTCATATATACAAATACATCTACCAACTTTGCAATAACTTTCCACAACTTTGCAATAACTTTGAACAACTTTGCACGTTGC
The DNA here is from genome assembly GCF_978046115.1 of Saccoglossus kowalevskii. Lineage (NCBI taxonomy): Eukaryota > Metazoa > Hemichordata > Enteropneusta > Harrimaniidae > Saccoglossus > Saccoglossus kowalevskii. The sequence goes on from NC_140656.1 coordinate 4,573,667, forward strand.
GTTAACAGCTTAAATCACACTACGTTCCGACAGAATAAACAACTTGTTATTGAAAACTAGAAGGGATTTGAAAACTTCCCATTGATTAAAAAAGTTACCACAATTCCACGATTTTGTACTATAAATGTTTGACATCACAGAAAGAAATAGTAAAGGAACATTGCATTAGATCTTTTCCATGTGCGTAATGAAACAAAAACAAAAAAATTAACATCTCGTTTACTCAGGGAGTCTCCCATGCAAGTACTCACCACGTCCGATTGTGCTTTACTTTAAATATGTCCCGTTCATCTAACCACACAGCTGCCTGGAATATTCAAAATTAAGCCAAATTATTGGCTATTTCATGTTTTTTTGATGTTTCAAAATCGCTCGAACAAGTACTTTCAAGAATTAACCTATGACCTCTACATACTTGGACTAACACTACGGTAATTTAACAGAACTTTACGAGATATTTGTTCATATACTTGAGTTTTTAAGTATGGGACTTGTTTATATTATTTCACGTTAAAAATCCCGAATAAAACTAGCAACTTCGCAGTCGCTTTTCACAACTTTGTAAGCAGTTTGTTGTCAATTTTTTCAGATGTCTGTTGTGATAGTCTGGTTATATATATGGCATTCTCGGAACATTTACTTAATATTTACGAATTTAACTGCGGGGCAGTCATGATAATGACATAGGCTAAACATACAAACAACTCCGCCAACATTTCCTTCGTTTTTTTCCAACTTTGCATGCTGTTTTCTAACATTTCACAGTCAACTGATGCGAACATCTATAGGCTGCTTTCAATTGACTTTTATTAAATTTGTCGACTTTACACCGGCACCGTTTTATATGCAAACAACTCAGGTCATATATACAAATACATCTACCAACTTTGCAATAACTTTCCACAACTTTGCAATAACTTTGAACAACTTTGCACTTTGCGTTAACAGCTTAAATCACACTACGTTCCGACAGAATAAACAACATGTTATAGAAAACTAGAAGGGATTTGAAAACTTCCCATTCATTAAAAAAGTTACGAAAATTGCACGATTTTGTACTATAAATGTTTGACATCACAGAAAGAAATAGTAAAGGAACATTGCATTAGATCTTTTCCATGTGCGTAATGAAACAAAAACAAAAAAATTATCATCTCGTTTACTCAGGGAGTCTCCCATGCAAGTACTCACCACGTCCGATTGTGCTTTACTTTAAATATGTCCCGATCATCTAACCACACAGCTGCCTGGAATATTTAAAATTAAGCCAAATTATTGGCTATTTCATGTTTTTTTGATGTTTCAAAATCTCTCGAACTAGTACTTTCAAGAATTGACCTATGACCTCTACATACTTGGACTAACACTACGGTAATTTAACAGAACTTTACGAGATATTTGTTCATATACTTGAATTTTTAAGTATGGCACTTATTTATATTATTTCACGTTAACAATCCCGAATAAAACTAGCAACTTCGCAGTCGGTTTTCACAACTTTGTAAGCAGTTTGTTGTCAATTTTTTCAGATGTCTGTTGTGATAGTCTGGTTATATATATGGCATTCTCGGAACATTTACTTAATATTTACGAATTTAACTGCGGGGCTGTCATGATAATGACATAGGCTAAACATACAAACAACTCCGCCAACATTTCCTTCGTTTTTTTCCAACTTTGCACGCTGTTTTCTAACATTTCACAGTCAACTGATGCGAACATCTATAGGCTGCTTTCAATTGACTTTTATTAAATTTGTCGACTTTACACCGGCACCGTTTTATATGCAAACAACTCAGGTCATATATACAAATACATCTACCAACTTTGCAATAACTTTCCACAACTTTGCAATAACTTTGAACAACTTTGCACTTTGCGTTAACAGCTTAAATCACACTACGTTGCGACAGAATAAACAACATGTTATAGAAAACTAGAAGGGATTTGAAAACTTCCCATTCATTAAAAAAGTTACGAAAATTGCACGATTTTGTACTATAAATGTTTGACATCACAGAAAGAAATAGTAAAGGAACATTGCATTAGATCTTTTCCATGTGCGTAATGAAACAAAAACAAAAAAATTAACATCTCGTTTACTCAGGGAGTCTCCCATGCAAGTACTCACCACGTCCGATTGTGCTTTACTTTAAATATGTCCCGTTCATCTAACCACACAGCTGCCTGGAATATTCAAAATTAAGCCAAATTATTGGCTATTTCATGTTTTTTTGATGTTTCAAAATCGCTCGAACAAGTACTTTCAAGAATTGACCTATGACCTCTACATACTTGGACTAACACTACGGTAATTTAACAGAACTTTACGAGATATTTGTTCATATACTTGAATTTTTAAGTATGGGACTTGTTTATATTATTTCACGTTAATAATCCCGAATAAAACTAGCAACTTCGCAGTCGCTTTTCACAACTTTGTAAGCAGTTTGTTGTCAATTTTTTCAGATGTCTGTTGTGATAGTCTGGTTATATATATGGCATTCTCGGAACATTTACTTAATATTTACGAATTTAACTGCGGGGCTGTCATGATAATGACATAGGCTAAACATACAAACAACTCCGCCAACATTTCCTTCGTTTTTTTCCAACTTTGCACGCTGTTTTCTAACATTTCACAGTCAACTGATGCGAACATCTATAGGCTGCTTTCAATTGACTTTTATTAAATTTGTCGACTTTACACCGGCACCGTTTTATATGCAAACAACTCAGGTCATATATACAAATACATCTACCAACTTTGCAATAACTTTCCACAACTTTGCAATAACTTTGAACAACTTTGCACGTTGCGTTAACAGCTTAAATCACACTACGTTCCGACAGAATAAACAACTTGTTATTGAAAACTAGAAGGGATTTGAAAACTTCCCATTGATTAAAAAAGTTACCACAATTCCACGATTTTGTACTATAAATGTTTGACATCACAGTAAGAAATAGTAAAGGAACGTTGCCTTAGATATTTTCCATGAGCGTAATGAAACAAAAACAAAAAAATAACAGCTCGTTTACTCAGGGAGTCTCCCATGCAAGTACTCACCACGCCCGATTGTGCTTTACTTTAAATATGTCCCGTTCATCTAAACACACAGCTGCCTGGAATATTTAAAATTAAGCCAAATTATTGGCTATTTCATGTTTTTTTGATGTTTCAAAATCGCTCCAACTTTGCAATAACTTTCCACAACTTTGCAATAACTTTGAACAACTTTGCACTTTGCGTTAACAGCTTAAATCACACTACGTTCCGACAGAATAAACAACATGTTATAGAAAACTAGAAGGGATTTGAAAACTTCCCATTCATTAAAAAAGTTACGAAAATTGCACGATTTTGTACTATAAATGTTTGACATCACAGAAAGAAATAGTAAAGGAACATAGCATTAGATCTTTTCCATGTGCGTAATGAAACAAAAACAAAAAAATTATCATCTCGTTTACTCAGGGAGTCTCCCATGCAAGTACTCACCACGTCCGATTGTGCTTTACTTTAAATATGTCCCGATCATCTAACCACACAGCTGCCTGGAATATTTAAAATTAAGCCAAATTATTGGCTATTTCATGTTTTTTTGATGTTTCAAAATCTCTCGAACTAGTACTTTCAAGAATTGACCTATGACCTCTACATACTTGGACTAACACTACGGTAATTTAACAGAACTTTACGAGATATTTGTTCATATACTTGAATTTTTAAGTATGGGACTTGTTTATATTATTTCACGTTAACAATCCCGAATAAAACTAGCAACTTCGCAGTCGGTTTTCACAACTTTGTAAGCAGTTTGTTGTCAATTTTTTCAGATGTCTGTTGTGATAGTCTGGTTATATATATGGCATTCTCGGAACATTTACTTAATATTTACGAATTTAACTGCGGGGCTGTCATGATAATGACATAGGCTAAACATACAAACAACTCCGCCAACATTTCCTTCATTTTTTTCCAACTTTGCACGCTGTTTTCTAACATTTCACAGTCAACTGATGCGAACATCTATAGGCTGCTTTCAATTGACTTTTATTAAATTTGTCGACTATACACCGGCACTGTTTAATATGCAAACAACTCAGGTCATATATACAAATACATCTACCAACTTTGCAATAACTTTCCACAACTTTGCAATAACTTTGAACAACTTTGCACTTTGCGTTAACAGCTTAAATCACACTACGTTCCGACAGAATAAACAACATGTTATAGAAAACTAGAAGGGATTTGAAAACTTCCCATTCATTAAAAAAGTTACGAAAATTGCACGATTTTGTACTATAAATGTTTGACATCACAGAAAGAAATAGTAAAGGAACATTGCATTAGATCTTTTCCATGTGCGTAATGAAACAAAAACAAAAAAATTAACATCTCGTTTACTCAGGGAGTCTCCCATGCAAGTACTCACCACGTCCGATTGTGCTTTACTTTAAATATGTCCCGATCATCTAACCACACAGCTGCCTGGAATATTTAAAATTAAGCCAAATTATTGGCTATTTCATGTTTTTTTGATGTTTCAAAATCTCTCGAACTACTACTTTCAAGAATTGACCTATGACCTCTACATACTTGGACTAACACTACGGTAATTTAACAGAACTTTACGAGATATTTGTTCATATACTTGAATTTTTAAGTATGGGACTTGTTTATATTATTTCACGTTAACAATCCCGAATAAAACTAGCAACTTCGCAGTCGCTTTTCACAACTTTGTAAGCAGTTTGTTGTCAATTTTTTCAGATGTCTGTTGTGATAGTCTGGTTATATATATGGCATTCTCGGAACATTTATTTAATATTTACGAATTTAACTGCGGGGCTGTCATGATAATGACATAGGCTAAACATACAAACAACTCCGCCAACATTTCCTTCGTTTTTTTCCAACTTTGCACGCTGTTTTCTAACATTTCACAGTCAACTGATGCGAACATCTATAGGCTGCTTTCAATTGACTTTTATTAAATTTGTCGACTTTACACCGGCACCGTTTTATATGCAAACAACTCAGGTCCTATATACAAATACATCTACCAACTTTGCAATAACTTTCCACAACTTTGCAATAACTTTGAACAACTTTGCACGTTGCGTTAACAGCTTAAATCACACTACGTTCCGACAGAATAAACAACTTGTTATTGAAAACTAGAAGGGATTTGAAAACTTCCCATTGATTAAAAAAGTTACCACAATTCCACGATTTTGTACTATAAATGTTTGACATCACAGTAAGAAATAGTAAAGGAACGTTGCCTTAGATATTTTCCATGAGCGTAATGAAACAAAAACAAAAAAATAACAGCTCGTTTACTCAGGGAGTCTCCCATGCAAGTACTCACCACGTCCGATTGTGCTTTACTTTAAATATGTCCCGTTCATCTAAACACACAGCTGCCTGGAATATTTAAAATTAAGCCAAATTATTGGCTATTTCATGTTTTTTTGATGTTTCAAAATCGCTCGCACAAGTACTTTCACGAATTGACCTATGACCTCTACATACTTGGACTAACACTACGGTAATTTAACAGGACTTTATGAGATATTTGTTCATATATTTGAATTTTTAAGTATGGGACTTGTTTATATTATTTCACGTTAAAAATCCCGAATAAAACTAGCAACTTCGCAGTCGCTTTTCACAACTTTGTAAGCAGTTTGTTGTCAATTTTTTCAGATGTCTGTTGTGATAGTCTGGTTATATATATGGCATTCTCGGAACATTTACTTAATATTTACGAATTTAACTGCGGGGCAGTCATGATAATGACATAGGCTAAACATACAAACAACTCCGCCAACATTTCCTTCGTTTTTTTCCAACTTTGCACGCTGTTTTCTAACATTTCACAGTCAACTGATGCGAACATCTATAGGCTGCTTTCAATTGACTTTTATTAAATTTGTCGACTTTACACCGGCACCGTTTTATATGCAAACAACTCAGGTCATATATACAAATACATCTACCAACTTTGCAATAACTTTCCACAACTTTGCAATAACTTTGAACAACTTTGCACTTTGCGTTAACAGCTTAAATCACACTACGTTCCGACAGAATAAACAACATGTTATAGAAAACTAGAAGGGATTTGAAAACTTCCCATTCATTAAAAAAGTTACGAAAATTGCACGATTTTGTACTATAAATGTTTGACATCACAGAAAGAAATAGTAAAGGAACATTGCATTAGATCTTTTCCATGTGCGTAATGAAACAAAAACAAAAAAATTAACATCTCGTTTACTCAGGGAGTCTCCCATGCAAGTACTCACCACGTCCGATTGTGCTTTACTTTAAATATGTCCCGATCATCTAACCACACAGCTGCCTGGAATATTTAAAATTAAGCCAAATTATTGGCTATTTCATGTTTTTTTGATGTTTCAAAATCTCTCGAACTAGTACTTTCAAGAATTGACCTATGACCTCTACATACTTGGACTAACACTACGGTAATTTAACAGAACTTTACGAGATATTTGTTCATATACTTGAATTTTTAAGTATGGGACTTGTTTATATTATTTCACGTTAACAATCCCGAATAAAACTAGCAACTTCGCAGTCGCTTTTCACAATTTTGTAAGCAGTTTGTTGTCAATTTTTTCAGATGTCTGTTGTGATAGTCTGGTTATATATATGGCATTCTCGGAACATTTACTTAATATTTACGAATTTAACTGCGGGGCTGTCATGATAATGACATAGGCTAAACATACAAACAACTCCGCCAACATTTCCTTCGTTTTTTTCCAACTTTGCACGCTGTTTTCTAACATTTCACAGTCAACTGATGCGAACATCTATAGGCTGCTTTCAATTGACTTTTATTAAATTTGTCGACTATACACCGGCACTGTTTAATATGCAAACAACTCAGGTCATATATACAAATACATCTACCAACTTTGCAATAACTTTCCACAACTTTGCAATAACTTTGAACAACTTTGCACGTTGCGTTAACAGCTTAAATCACACTACGTTCCGACAGAATAAACAACATGTTATAGAAAACTAGAAGGGATTTGAAAACTTCCCATTCATTAAAAAAGTTACGAAAATTGCACGATTTTGTACTATAAATGTTTGACATCACAGTAAGAAATAGTAAAGGAACGTTGCCTTAGATATTTTCCATGAGCGTAATGAAACAAAAACAAAAAATAACAGCTCGTTTACTCAGGGAGTCTCCCATGCAAGTACTCACCACGCCCGATTGTGCTTTACTTTAAATATGTCCCGTTCATCTAACCACACAGCTGCCTGGAATATTTAAAATTAAGCCAAATTATTGGCTATTTCATGTTTTTTTGATGTTTAAAAATCGCTCGAACAAGTACTTTCAAGAATTGACCTATGACCTCTACATACTTGGACTAACACTACGGTAATTTAACAGAACTTTACGAGATATTTGTTCATATACTTGAATTTTTAAGTATGGGACTTGTTTATATTATTTCACGTTAACAATCCCGAATAAAACTAGCAACTTCGCAGTCGCTTTTCACAACTTTGTAAGCAGTTTGTTGTCAATTTTTTCAGATGTCTGTTGTGATAGTCTGGTTATATATATGGCATTCTCGGAACATTTACTTAATATTTACGAATTTAACTGCGGGGCTGTCATGATAATGACATAGGCTAAACATACAAACAACTCCGCCAACATTTCCTTCGTTTTTTTCCAACTTTGCACGCTGTTTTCTAACATTTCACAGTCAACTGATGCGAACATCTATAGGCTGCTTTCAATTGACTTTTATTAAATTTGTCGACTTTACACCGGCACCGTTTTATATGCAAACAACTCAGGTCATATATACAAATACATCTACCAACTTTGCAATAACTTTCCACAACTTTGCAATAACTTTGAACAACTTTGCACGTTGCGTTAACAGCTTAAATCACACTACGTTCCGACAGAATAAACAACTTGTTATTGAAAACTAGAAGGGATTTGAAAACTTCCCATTGATTAAAAAAGTTACCACAATTCCACGATTTTGTACTATAAATGTTTGACATCACAGAAAGAAATAGTAAAGGAACATTGCATTAGATCTTTTCCATGTGCGTAATGAAACAAAAACAAAAAAATTAACATCTCGTTTACTCAGGGAGTCTCCCATGCAAGTACTCACCACGTCCGATTGTGCTTTACTTTAAATATGTCCCGTTCATCTAACCACACAGCTGCCTGGAATATTCAAAATTAAGCCAAATTATTGGCTATTTCATGTTTTTTTGATGTTTCAAAATCGCTCGAACAAGTACTTTCAAGAATTAACCTATGACCTCTACATACTTGGACTAACACTACGGTAATTTAACAGAACTTTACGAGATATTTGTTCATATACTTGAGTTTTTAAGTATGGGACTTGTTTATATTATTTCACGTTAAAAATCCCGAATAAAACTAGCAACTTCGCAGTCGCTTTTCACAACTTTGTAAGCAGTTTGTTGTCAATTTTTTCAGATGTCTGTTGTGATAGTCTGGTTATATATATGGCATTCTCGGAACATTTACTTAATATTTACGAATTTAACTGCGGGGCAGTCATGATAATGACATAGGCTAAACATACAAACAACTCCGCCAACATTTCCTTCGTTTTTTTGCCAACTTTGCACGCTGTTTTCTAACATTTCACAGTCAACTGATGCGAACATCTATAGGCTGCTTTCAATTGACTTTTATTAAATTTGTCGACTTTACACCGGCACCGTTTTATATGCAAACAACTCAGGTCATATATACAAATACATCTACCAACTTTGCAATAACTTTCCACAACTTTGCAATAACTTTGAACAACTTTGCACTTTGCGTTAACAGCTTAAATCACACTACGTTCCGACAGAATAAACAACATGTTATAGAAAACTAGAAGGGATTTGAAAACTTCCCATTCATTAAAAAAGTTACGAAAATTGCACGATTTTGTACTATAAATGTTTGACATCACAGAAAGAAATAGTAAAGGAACATTGCATTAGATCTTTTCCATGTGCGTAATGAAACAAAAACAAAAAAATTATCATCTCGTTTACTCAGGGAGTCTCCCATGCAAGTACTCACCACGTCCGATTGTGCTTTACTTTAAATATGTCCCGATCATCTAACCACACAGCTGCCTGGAATATTTAAAATTAAGCCAAATTATTGGCTATTTCATGTTTTTTTGATGTTTCAAAATCTCTCGAACTAGTACTTTCAAGAATTGACCTATGACCTCTACATACTTGGACTAACACTACGGTAATTTAACAGAACTTTACGAGATATTTGTTCATATACTTGAATTTTTAAGTATGGGACTTGTTTATATTATTTCACGTTAACAATCCCGAATAAAACTAGCAACTTCGCAGTCGGTTTTCACAACTTTGTAAGCAGTTTGTTGTCAATTTTTTCAGATGTCTGTTGTGATAGTCTGGTTATATATATGGCATTCTCGGAACATTTACTTAATATTTACGAATTTAACTGCGGGGCTGTCATGATAATGACATAGGCTAAACATACAAACAACTCCGCCAACATTTCCTTCGTTTTTTTCCAACTTTGCACGCTGTTTTCTAACATTTCACAGTCAACTGATGCGAACATCTATAGGCTGCTTTCAATTGACTTTTATTAAATTTGTCGACTATACACCGGCACTGTTTAATATGCAAACAACTCAGGTCATATATACAAATACATCTACCAACTTTGCAATAACTTTCCACAACTTTGCAATAACTTTGAACAACTTTGCACTTTGCGTTAACAGCTTAAATCACACTACGTTCCGACAGAATAAACAACATGTTATAGAAAACTAGAAGGGATTTGAAAACTTCCCATTCATTAAAAAAGTTACGAAAATTGCACGATTTTGTACTATAAATGTTTGACATCACAGTAAGAAATAGTAAAGGAACGTTGCCTTAGATATTTTCCATGAGCGTAATGAAACAAAAACAAAAAATAACAGCTCGTTTACTCAGGGAGTCTCCCATGCAAGTACTCACCACGCCCGATTGTGCTTTACTTTAAATATGTCCCGTTCATCTAACCACACAGCTGCCTGGAATATTTAAAATTAAGCCAAATTATTGGCTATTTCATGTTTTTTTGATGTTTCAAAATCGCTCGAACAAGTACTTTCAAGAATTGACCTATGACCTCTACATACTTGGACTAACACTACGGTAATTTAACAGAACTTTACGAGATATTTGTTCATATACTTGAATTTTTAAGTATGGGACTTGTTTATATTATTTCACGTTAACCATCCCGAATAAAACTAGCAACTTCGCAGTCGCTTTTCACAACTTTGTAAGCAGTTTGTTGTCAATTTTTTCAGATGTCTGTTGTGATAGTCTGGTTATATATATGGCATTCTCGGAACATTTACTTAATATTTACGAATTTAACTGCGGGGCTGTCATGATAATGACATAGGCTAAACATACAAACAACTCCGCCAACATTTCCTTCGTTTTTTTCCAACTTTGCACGCTGTTTTCTAACATTTCACAGTCAACTGATGCGAACATCTATAGGCTGCTTTCAATTGACTTTTATTAAATTTGTCGACTTTACACCGGCACCGTTTTATATGCAAACAACTCAGGTCATATATACAAATACATCTACCAACTTTGCAATAACTTTCCACAACTTTGCAATAACTTTGAACAACTTTGCACGTTGCATTAACAGCTTAAATCACACTACGTTCCGACAGAATAAACAACTTGTTATTGAAAACTAGAAGGGATTTGAAAACTTCCCATTGATTAAAAAAGTTACCACAATTCCACGATTTTGTACTATAAATGTTTGACATCACAGTAAGAAATAGTAAAGGAACGTTGCCTTAGATATTTTCCATGAGCGTAATGAAACAAAAACAAAAAAATAACAGCTCGTTTACTCAGGGAGTCTCCCATGCAAGTACTCACCACGCCCGATTGTGCTTTACTTTAAATATGTCCCGTTCATCTAAACACACAGCTGCCTGGAATATTTAAAATTAAGCCAAATTATTGGCTATTTCATGTTTTTTTGATGTTTCAAAATCGCTCGCACAAGTACTTTCAAGAATTGACCTATGACCTCTACATACTTGGACTAACACTACGGTAATTTAACAGGACTTTATGAGATATTTGTTCATATATTTGAATTTTTTAAGTATGGGACTTGTTTATATTATTTCACGTTAAAAATCCCGAATAAAACTAGCAACTTCGCAGTCGCTTTTCACAACTTTGTAAGCAGTTTGTTGTCAATTTTTTCAGATGTCTGTTGTGATAGTCTGGTTATATATATGGCATTCTCGGAACATTTACTTAATATTTACGAATTTAACTGCGGGGCAGTCATGATAATGACATAGGCTAAACATACAAACAACTCCGCCAACATTTCCTTCGTTTTTTTCCAACTTTGCACGCTGTTTTCTAACATTTCACAGTCAACTGATGCGAACATCTATAGGCTGCTTTCAATTGACTTTTATTAAATTTGTCGACTTTACACCGGCACCGTTTTATATGCAAACAACTCAGGTCATATATACAAATACATCTACCAACTTTGCAATAACTTTCCACAACTTTGCAATAACTTTGAACAACTTTGCACTTTGCGTTAACAGCTTAAATCACACTACGTTCCGACAGAATAAACAACATGTTATAGAAAACTAGAAGGGATTTGAAAACTTCCCATTCATTAAAAAAGTTACGAAAATTGCACGATTTTGTACTATAAATGTTTGACATCACAGAAAGAAATAGTAAAGGAACATTGCATTAGATCTTTTCCATGTGCGTAATGAAACAAAAACAAAAAAATTAACATCTCGTTTACTCAGGGAGTCTCCCATGCAAGTACTCACCACGTCCGATTGTGCTTTACTTTAAATATGTCCCGATCATCTAACCACACAGCTGCCTGGAATATTTAAAATTAAGCCAAATTATTGGCTATTTCATGTTTTTTTGATGTTTCAAAATCTCTCGAACTAGTACTTTCAAGAATTGACCTATGACCTCTACATACTTGGACTAACACTACGGTAATTTAACAGAACTTTACGAGATATTTGTTCATATACTTGAATTTTTAAGTATGGGACTTGTTTATATTATTTCACGTTAACAATCCCGAATAAAACTAGCAACTTCGCAGTCGGTTTTCACAACTTTGTAAGCAGTTTGTTGTCAATTTTTTCAGATGTCTGTTGTGATAGTCTGGTTATATATATGGCATTCTCGGAACATTTACTTAATATTTACGAATTTAACTGCGGGGCTGTCATGATAATGACATACGCTAAACATACAAACAACTCCGCCAACATTTCCTTCGTTTTTTTCCAACTTTGCACGCTGTTTTCTAACATTTCACAGTCAACTGATGCGAACATCTATAGGCTGCTTTCAATTGACTTTTATTAAATTTGTCGACTATACACCGGCACTGTTTAATATGCAAACAACTCAGGTCATATATACAAATACATCTACCAACTTTGCAATAACTTTCCACAACTTTGCAATAACTTTGAACAACTTTGCACTTTGCGTTAACAGCTTAAATCACACTACGTTCCGACAGAATAAACAACATGTTATAGAAAACTAGAAGGGATTTGAAAACTTCCCATTCATTAAAAAAGTTACGAAAATTGCACGATTTTGTACTATAAATGTTTGACATCACAGAAAGAAATAGTAAAGGAACATTGCATTAGATCTTTTCCATGTGCGTAATGAAACAAAAACAAAAAAATTAACATCTCGTTTACTCAGGGAGTCTCCCATGCAAGTACTCACCACGTCCGATTGTGCTTTACTTTAAATATGTCCCGATCATCTAACCACACAGCTGCCTGGAATATTTAAAATTAAGCCAAATTATTGGCTATTTCATGTTTTTTTGATGTTTCAAAATCTCTCGAACTAGTACTTTCAAGAATTGACCTATGACCTCTACATACTTGGACTAACACTACGGTAATTTAACAGAACTTTACGAGATATTTGTTCATATACTTGAATTTTTAAGTATGGGACTTGTTTATATTATTTCACGTTAACAATCCCGAATAAAACTAGCAACTTCGCAGTCGCTTTTCACAACTTTGTAAGCAGTTTGTTGTCAATTTTTTCAGATGTCTGTTGTGATAGTCTGGTTATATATATGGCATTCTCGGAACATTTACTTAATATTTACGAATTTAACTGCGGGGCTGTCATGATAATGACATAGGCTAAACATACAAACAACTCCGCCAACATTTCCTTCGTTTTTTTCCAACTTTGCACGCTGTTTTCTAACATTTCACAGTCAACTGATGCGAACATCTATAGGCTGCTTTCAATTGACTTTTATTAAATTTGTCGACTATACACCGGCACTGTTTAATATGCAAACAACTCAGGTCATATATACAAATACATCTACCAACTTTGCAATAACTTTCCACAACTTTGCAATAACTTTGAACAACTTTGCACGTTGCGTTAACAGCTTAAATCACACTACGTTCCGACAGAATAAACAACATGTTATAGAAAACTAGAAGGGATTTGAAAACTTCCCATTCATTAACAAAGTTACGAAAATTGCACGATTTTGTACTATAAATGTTTGACATCACAGTAAGAAATAGTAAAGGAACGTTGCCTTAGATATTTTCCATGAGCGTAATGAAACAAAAACAAAAAAAACAGCTCGTTTACTCAGGGAGTCTCCCATGCAAGTACTCACCACGCCCGATTGCGCTTTACTTTAAATATGTCCCGTTCATCTAACCACACAGCTGCCTGGAATATTTAAAATTAAGCCAAATTATTGGCTATTTCATGTTTTTTTTGATGTTTCAAAATCGCTCGAACAAATACTTTCAAGAATTGACCTATGACCTCTACATACTTGGACTAACACTACGGTAATTTAACAGAACTTTACGAGATATTTGTTCATATACTTGAATTTTTAAGTATGGGACTTGTTTATATTATTTCACGTTAACAATCCCGAATAAAACTAGCAACTTCGCAGTCGCTTTTCACAACTTTGTAAGCAGTTTGTTGTCAATTTTTTCAGATGTCTGTTGTGATAGTCTGGTTATATATATGGCATTCTCGGAACATTTACTTAATATTTACGAATTTAACTGCGGGGCTGTCATGATAATGACATAGGCTAAACATACAAACAACTCCGCCAACATTTCCTTCGTTTTTTTCCAACTTTGCACGCTGTTTTCTAACATTTCACAGTCAACTGATGCGAACATCTATAGGCTGCTTTCAATTGACTTTTATTAAATTTGTCGACTTTACACCGGCACCGTTTTATATGCAAACAACTCAGGTCATATATACAAATACATCTACCAACTTTGCAATAACTTTCCACAACTTTGCAATAACTTTGAACAACTTTGCACGTTGCGTTAACAGCTTAAATCACACTACGTTCCGACAGAATAAACAACTTGTTATTGAAAACTAGAAGGGATTTGAAAACTTCCCATTGATTAAAAAAGTTACCACAATTCCACGATTTTGTACTATAAATGTTTGACATCACAGTAAGAAATAGTAAAGGAACGTTGCCTTAGATATTTTCCATGAGCGTAATGAAACAAAAACAAAAAAATAACAGCTCGTTTACTCAGGGAGTCTCCCATGCAAGTACTCACCACGCCCGATTGTGCTTTACTTTAAATATGTCCCGTTCATCTAAACACACAGCTGCCTGGAATATTTAAAATTAAGCCAAATTATTGGCTATTTCATGTTTTTTTGATGTTTCAAAATCGCTCGCACAAGTACTTTCAAGAATTGACCTATGACCTCTACATACTTGGACTAACACTACGGTAATTTAACAGGACTTTATGAGATATTTGTTCATATATTTGAATTTTTAAGTATGGGACTTGTTTATATTATTTCACGTTAAAAATCCCGAATAAAACTAGCAACTTCGCAGTCGCTTTTCACAACTTTGTAAGCAGTTTGTTGTCAATTTTTTCAGATGTCTGTTGTGATAGTCTGGTTATATATATGGCATTCTCGGAACATTTACTTAATATTTACGAATTTAACTGCGGGGCAGTCATGATAATGACATAGGCTAAACATACAAACAACTCCGCCAACATTTCCTTCGTTTTTTTCCAACTTTGCACGCTGTTTTCTAACATTTCACAGTCAACTGATGCGAACATCTATAGGCTGCTTTCAATTGACTTTTATTAAATTTGTCGACTTTACACCGGCACCGTTTTATATGCAAACAACTCAGGTCATATATACAAATACATCTACCAACTTTGCAATAACTTTCCACAACTTTGCAATAACTTTGAACAACTTTGCACGTTGCGTTAACAGCTTAAATCACACTACGTTCCGACAGAATAAACAACTTGTTATTGAAAACTAGAAGGGATTTGAAAACTTCCCATTGATTAAAAAAGTTACCACAATTCCACGATTTTGTACTATAAATGTTTGACATCACAGTAAGAAATAGTAAAGGAACGTTGCCTTAGATATTTTCCATGAGCGTAATGAAACAAAAACAAAAAAATAACAGCTCGTTTACTCAGGGAGTCTCCCATGCAAGTACTCACCACGCCCGATTGTGCTTTACTTTAAATATGTCCCGTTCATCTAAACACACAGCTGCCTGGAATATTTAAAATTAAGCCAAATTATTGGCTATTTCATGTTTTTTTGATGTTTCAAAATCGCTCGCACAAGTACTTTCAAGAATTGACCTATGACCTCTACATACTTGGACTAACACTACGGTAATTTAACAGGACTTTATGAGATATTTGTTCATATATTTGAATTTTTAAGTATGGGACTTGTTTATATTATTTCACGTTAAAAATCCCGAATAAAACTAGCAACTTCGCAGTCGCTTTTCACAACTTTGTAAGCAGTTTGTTGTCAATTTTTTCAGATGTCTGTTGTGATAGTCTGGTTATATATATGGCATTCTCGGAACATTTACTTAATATTTACGAATTTAACTGCGGGGCAGTCATGATAATGACATAGGCTAAACATACAAACAACTCCGCCAACATTTCCTTCGTTTTTTTCCAACTTTGCACGCTGTTTTCTAACATTTCACAGTCAACTGATGCGAACATCTATAGGCTGCTTTCAATTGACTTTTATTAAATTTGTCGACTTTACACCGGCACCGTTTTATATGCAAACAACTCAGGTCATATATACAAATACATCTACCAACTTTGCAATAACTTTCCACAACTTTGCAATAACTTTGAACAACTTTGCACGTTGCGTTAACAGCTTAAATCACACTACGTTCCGACAGAATAAACAACATGTTATAGAAAACTAGAAGGGATTTGAAAACTTCCCATTCATTAAAAAAGTTACGAAAATTGCACGATTTTGTACTATAAATGTTTGACATCACAGTAAGAAATAGTAAAGGAACGTTGCCTTAGATATTTTCCATGAGCGTAATGAAACAAAAACAAAAAAAACAGCTCGTTTACTCAGGGAGTCTCCCATGCAAGTACTCACCACGCCCGATTGCGCTTTACTTTAAATATGTCCCGTTCATCTAACCACACAGCTGCCTAGAATATTTAAAATTAAGCCAAATTATTGGCTATTTCATGTTTTTTTTGATGTTTCAAAATCGCTCGAACAAGTACTTTCAAGAATTGACCTATGACCTCTACATACTTGGACTAACACTACGGTAATTTAACAGAACTTTACGAGATATTTGTTCATATACTTGAATTTTTAAGTATGGGACTTGTTTATATTATTTCACGTTAACAATACCGAATAAAACTAGCAACTTCGCAGTCGCTTTTCACAACTTTGTAAGCAGTTTGTTGTCAATTTTTTCAGATGTCTGTTGTGATAGTCTGGTTATATATATGGCATTCTCGGAACATTTACTTAATATTTACGAATTTAACTGCGGGGCTGTCATGATAATGACATAGGCTAAACATACAAACAACTCCGCCAACATTTCCTTCGTTTTTTTCCAACTTTGCACGCTGTTTTCTAACATTTCACAGTCAACTGATGCGAACATCTATAGGCTGCTTTCAATTGACTTTTATTAAATTTGTCGACTTTACACCGGCACCGTTTTATATGCAAACAACTCAGGTCATATATACAAATACATCTACCAACTTTGCAATAACTTTCCACAACTTTGCAATAACTTTGAACAACTTTGCACGTTGCGTTAACAGCTTAAATCACACTACGTTCCGACAGAATAAACAACTTGTTATTGAAAACTAGAAGGGATTTGAAAACTTCCCATTGATTAAAAAAGTTACCACAATTCCACGATTTTGTACTATAAATGTTTGACATCACAGTAAGAAATAGTAAAGGAACGTTGCCTTAGATATTTTCCATGAGCGTAATGAAACAAAAACAAAAAAATAACAGCTCGTTTACTCAGGGAGTCTCCCATGCAAGTACTCACCACGCCCGATTGTGCTTTACTTTAAATATGTCCCGTTCATCTAAACACACAGCTGCCTGGAATATTTAAAATTAAGCCAAATTATTGGCTATTTCATGTTTTTTTGATGTTTCAAAATCGCTCGCACAAGTACTTTCAAGAATTGACCTATGACCTCTACATACTTGGACTAACACTACGGTAATTTAACAGGACTTTATGAGATATTTGTTCATATATTTGAATTTTTAAGTATGGGACTTGTTTATATTATTTCACGTTAAAAATCCCGAATAAAACTAGCAACTTCGCAGTCGCTTTTCACAACTTTGTAAGCAGTTTGTTGTCAATTTTTTCAGATGTCTGTTGTGATAGTCTGGTTATATATATGGCATTCTCGGAACATTTACTTAATATTTACGAATTTAACTGCGGGGCAGTCATGATAATGACATAGGCTAAACATACAAACAACTCCGCCAACATTTCCTTCGTTTTTTTCCAACTTTGCACGCTGTTTTCTAACATTTCACAGTCAACTGATGCGAACATCTATAGGCTGCTTTCAATTGACTTTTATTAAATTTGTCGACTTTACACCGGCACCGTTTTATATGCAAACAACTCAGGTCATATATACAAATACATCTACCAACTTTGCAATAACTTTCCACAACTTTGCAATAACTTTGAACAACTTTGCACTTTGCGTTAACAGCTTAAATCACACTACGTTCCGACAGAATAAACAACATGTTATAGAAAACTAGAAGGGATTTGAAAACTTCCCATTCATTAAAAAAGTTACGAAAATTGCACGATTTTGTACTATAAATGTTTGACATCACAGTAAGAAATAGTAAAGGAACGTTGCCTTAGATATTTTCCATGAGCGTAATGAAACAAAAACAAAAAAAACAGCTCGTTTACTCAGGGAGTCTCCCATGCAAGTACTCACCACGCCCGATTGCGCTTTACTTTAAATATGTCCCGTTCATCTAACCAC
Organism: Saccoglossus kowalevskii; assembly: GCF_978046115.1. Lineage (NCBI taxonomy): Eukaryota > Metazoa > Hemichordata > Enteropneusta > Harrimaniidae > Saccoglossus > Saccoglossus kowalevskii. The sequence continues at coordinate 4,592,243 of NC_140656.1, forward strand.
ACAGCTGCCTAGAATATTTAAAATTAAGCCAAATTATTGGCTATTTCATGTTTTTTTTGATGTTTCAAAATCGCTCGAACAAGTACTTTCAAGAATTGACCTATGACCTCTACATACTTGGACTAACACTACGGTAATTTAACAGAACTTTACGAGATATTTGTTCATATACTTGAATTTTTAAGTATGGGACTTGTTTATATTATTTCACGTTAACAATCCCGAATAAAACTAGCAACTTCGCAGTCGCTTTTCACAACTTTGTAAGCAGTTTGTTGTCAATTTTTTCAGATGTCTGTTGTGATAGTCTGGTTATATATATGGCATTCTCGGAACATTTACTTAATATTTACGAATTTAACTGCGGGGCTGTCATGATAATGACATAGGCTAAACATACAAACAACTCCGCCAACATTTCCTTCGTTTTTTTCCAACTTTGCACGCTGTTTTCTAACATTTCACAGTCAACTGATGCGAACATCTATAGGCTGCTTTCAATTGACTTTTATTAAATTTGTCGACTTTACACCGGCACCGTTTTATATGCAAACAACTCAGGTCATATATACAAATACATCTACCAACTTTGCAATAACTTTCCACAACTTTGCAATAACTTTGAACAACTTTGCACGTTGCGTTAACAGCTTAAATCACACTACGTTCCGACAGAATAAACAACTTGTTATTGAAAACTAGAAGGGATTTGAAAACTTCCCATTGATTAAAAAAGTTACCACAATTCCACGATTTTGTACTATAAATGTTTGACATCACAGTAAGAAATAGTAAAGGAACGTTGCCTTAGATATTTTCCATGAGCGTAATGAAACAAAAACAAAAAAATAACAGCTCGTTTACTCAGGGAGTCTCCCATGCAAGTACTCACCACGCCCGATTGTGCTTTACTTTAAATATGTCCCGTTCATCTAAACACACAGCTGCCTGGAATATTTAAAATTAAGCCAAATTATTGGCTATTTCATGTTTTTTTGATGTTTCAAAATCGCTCGCACAAGTACTTTCAAGAATTGACCTATGACCTCTACATACTTGGACTAACACTACGGTAATTTAACAGGACTTTATGAGATATTTGTTCATATATTTGAATTTTTAAGTATGGGACTTGTTTATATTATTTCACGTTAAAAATCCCGAATAAAACTAGCAACTTCGCAGTCGCTTTTCACAACTTTGTAAGCAGTTTGTTGTCAATTTTTTCAGATGTCTGTTGTGATAGTCTGGTTATATATATGGCATTCTCGGAACATTTACTTAATATTTACGAATTTAACTGCGGGGCAGTCATGATAATGACATAGGCTAAACATACAAACAACTCCGCCAACATTTCCTTCGTTTTTTTCCAACTTTGCACGCTGTTTTCTAACATTTCACAGTCAACTGATGCGAACATCTATAGGCTGCTTTCAATTGACTTTTATTAAATTTGTCGACTTTACACCGGCACCGTTTTATATGCAAACAACTCAGGTCATATATACAAATACATCTACCAACTTTGCAATAACTTTCCACAACTTTGCAATAACTTTGAACAACTTTGCACTTTGCGTTAACAGCTTAAATCACACTACGTTCCGACAGAATAAACAACATGTTATAGAAAACTAGAAGGGATTTGAAAACTTCCCATTCATTAAAAAAGTTACGAAAATTGCACGATTTTGTACTATAAATGTTTGACATCACAGAAAGAAATAGTAAAGGAACATTGCATTAGATCTTTTCCATGTACGTAATGAAACAAAAACAAAAAAATTAACATCTCGTTTACTCAGGGAGTCTCCCATGCAAGTACTCACCACGTCCGATTGTGCTTTACTTTAAATATGTCCCGATCATCTAACCACACAGCTGCCTGGAATATTTAAAATTAAGCCAAATTATTGGCTATTTCATGTTTTTTTGATGTTTCAAAATCTCTCGAACTAGTACTTTCAAGAATTGACCTATGACCTCTACATACTTGGACTAACACTACGGTAATTTAACAGAACTTTACGAGATATTTGTTCATATACTTGAATTTTTAAGTATGGGACTTGTTTATATTATTTCACGTTAACAATCCCGAATAAAACTAGCAACTTCGCAGTCGCTTTTCACAACTTTGTAAGCAGTTTGTTGTCAATTTTTTCAGATGTCTGTTGTGATAGTCTGGTTATATATATGGCATTCTCGGAACATTTACTTAATATTTACGAATTTAACTGCGGGGCTGTCATGATAATGACATAGGCTAAACATACAAACAACTCCGCCAACATTTCCTTCGTTTTTTCCAACTTTGCACGCTGTTTTCTAACATTTCACAGTCAACTGATGCGAACATCTATAGGCTGCTTTCAATTGACTTTTATTAAATTTGTCGACTTTACACCGGCACCGTTTTATATGCAAACAACTCAGGTCATATATACAAATACATCTACCAACTTTGCAATAACTTTCCACAACTTTGCAATAACTTTGAACAACTTTGCACGTTGCGTTAACAGCTTAAATCACACTACGTTCCGACAGAATAAACAACTTGTTATTGAAAACTAGAAGGGATTTGAAAACTTCCCATTGATTAAAAAAGTTACCACAATTCCACGATTTTGTACTATAAATGTTTGACATCACAGAAAGAAATAGTAAAGGAACATTGCATTAGATCTTTTCCATGTGCGTAATGAAACAAAAACAAAAAAATTAACATCTCGTTTACTCAGGGAGTCTCCCATGCAAGTACTCACCACGTCCGATTGTGCTTTACTTTAAATATGTCCCGTTCATCTAATCACACAGCTGCCTGGAATATTCAAAATTAAGCCAAATTATTGGCTATTTCATGTTTTTTTGATGTTTCAAAATCGCTCGCACAAGTACTTTCAAGAATTGACCTATGACCTCTACATACTTGGACTAACACTACGGTAATTTAACAGGACTTTATGAGATATTTGTTCATATATTTGAATTTTTAAGTATGGGACTTGTTTATATTATTTCACGTTAACAATCCCGAATAAAACTAGCAACTTCGCAGTCGCTTTTCACAACTTTGTAAGCAGTTTGTTGTCAATTTTTTCAGATGTCTGTTGTGATAGTCTGGTTATATATATGGCATTCTCGGAACATTTACTTAATATTTACGAATTTAACTGCGGGGCTGTCATGATAATGACATAGGCTAAACATACAAACAACTCCGCCAACATTTCCTTCGTTTTTTTCCAACTTTGCACGCTGTTTTCTAACATTTCACAGTCAACTGATGCGAACATCTATAGGCTGCTTTCAATTGACTTTTATTAAATTTGTCGACTTTACACCGGCACCGTTTTATATGCAAACAACTCAGGTCATATATACAAATACATCTACCAACTTTGCAATAACTTTCCACAACTTTGCAATAACTTTGAACAACTTTGCACTTTGCGTTAACAGCTTAAATCACACTACGTTCCGACAGAATAAACAACATGTTATAGAAAACTAGAAGGGATTTGAAAACTTCCCATTCATTAAAAAAGTTACGAAAATTGCACGATTTTGTACTATAAATGTTTGACATCACAGAAAGAAATAGTACAGGAACATTGCATTAGATCTTTTCCATGTACGTAATGAAACAAAAACAAAAAAATTAACATCTCGTTTACTCAGGGAGTCTCCCATGCAAGTACTCACCACGTCCGATTGTGCTTTACTTTAAATATGTCCCGATCATCTAACCACACAGCTGCCTGGAATATTTAAAATTAAGCCAAATTATTGGCTATTTCATGTTTTTTTGATGTTTCAAAATCTCTCGAACTAGTACTTTCAAGAATTGACCTATGACCTCTACATACTTGGACTAACACTACGGTAATTTAACAGAACTTTACGAGATATTTGTTCATATACTTGAATTTTTAAGTATGGGACTTGTTTATATTATTTCACGTTAACAATCCCGAATAAAACTAGCAACTTCGCAGTCGCTTTTCACAACTTTGTAAGCAGTTTGTTGTCAATTTTTTCAGATGTCTGTTGTGATAGTCTGGTTATATATATGGCATTCTCGGAACATTTACTTAATATTTACGAATTTAACTGCGGGGCTGTCATGATAATGACATAGGCTAAACATACAAACAACTCCGCCAACATTTCCTTCGTTTTTTTCCAACTTTGCACGCTGTTTTCTAACATTTCACAGTCAACTGATGCGAACATCTATAGGCTGCTTTCAATTGACTTTTATTAAATTTGTCGACTATACACCGGCACTGTTTAATATGCAAACAACTCAGGTCATATATACAAATACATCTACCAACTTTGCAATAACTTTCCACAACTTTGCAATAACTTTGAACAACTTTGCACGTTGCGTTAACAGCTTAAATCACACTACGTTCCGACAGAATAAACAACATGTTATAGAAAACTAGAAGGGATTAGAAAACTTCCCATTCATTAAAAAAGTTACGAAAATTGCACGATTTTGTACTATAAATGTTTGACATCACAGTAAGAAATAGTAAAGGAACGTTGCCTTAGATATTTTCCATGAGCGTAATGAAACAAAAACAAAAAATAACAGCTCGTTTACTCAGGGAGTCTCCCATGCAAGTACTCACCACGCCCGATTGTGCTTTACTTTAAATATGTCCCGTTCATCTAACCACACAGCTGCCTGGAATATTTAAAATTAAGCCAAATTATTGGCTATTTCATGTTTTTTTGATGTTTAAAAATCGCTCGAACAAGTACTTTCAAGAATTGACCTATGACCTCTACATACTTGGACTAACACTACGGTAATTTAACAGAACTTTACGAGATATTTGTTCATATACTTGAATTTTTAAGTATGGGACTTGTTTATATTATTTCACGTTAACAATCCCGAATAAAACTAGCAACTTCGCAGTCGCTTTTCACAACTTTGTAAGCAGTTTGTTGTCAATTTTTTCAGATGTCTGTTGTGATAGTCTGGTTATATATATGGCATTCTCGGAACATTTACTTAATATTTACGAATTTAACTGCGGGGCTGTCATGATAATGACATAGGCTAAACATACAAACAACTCCGCCAACATTTCCTTCGTTTTTTTCCAACTTTGCACGCTGTTTTCTAACATTTCACAGTCAACTGATGCGAACATCTATAGGCTGCTTTCAATTGACTTTTATTAAATTTGTCGACTTTACACCGGCACCGTTTTATATGCAAACAACTCAGGTCATATATACAAATACATCTACCAACTTTGCAATAACTTTCCACAACTTTGCAATAACTTTGAACAACTTTGCACGTTGCGTTAACAGCTTAAATCACACTACGTTCCGACAGAATAAACAACATGTTATAGAAAACTAGAAGGGATTTGAAAACTTCCCATTCATTAAAAAAGTTACGAAAATTGCACGATTTTGTACTATAAATGTTTGACATCACAGTAAGAAATAGTAAAGGAACGTTGCCTTAGATATTTTCCATGAGCGTAATGAAACAAAAACAAAAAAAACAGCTCGTTTACTCAGGGAGTCTCCCATGCAAGTACTCACCACGCCCGATTGCGCTTTACTTTAAATATGTCCCGTTCATCTAACCACACAGCTGCCTGGAATATTTAAAATTAAGCCAAATTATTGGCTATTTCATGTTTTTTTTGATGTTTCAAAATCGCTCGAACAAGTACTTTCAAGAATTGACCTATGACCTCTACATACTTGGACTAACACTACGGTAATTTAACAGAACTTTACGAGATATTTGTTCATATACTTGAATTTTTAAGTATGGGACTTGTTTATATTATTTCACGTTAACAATCCCGAATAAAACTAGCAACTTCGCAGTCGCTTTTCACAACTTTGTAAGCAGTTTGTTGTCAATTTTTTCAGATGTCTGTTGTGATAGTCTGGTTATATATATGGCATTCTCGGAACATTTACTTAATATTTACGAATTTAACTGCGGGGCTGTCATGATAATGACATAGGCTAAACATACAAACAACTCCGCCAACATTTCCTTCGTTTTTTTCCAACTTTGCACGCTGTTTTCTAACATTTCACAGTCAACTGATGCGAACATCTATAGGCTGCTTTCAATTGACTTTTATTAAATTTGTCGACTTTACACCGGCACCGTTTTATATGCAAACAACTCAGGTCATATATACAAATACATCTACCAACTTTGCAATAACTTTCCACAACTTTGCAATAACTTTGAACAACTTTGCACGTTGCGTTAACAGCTTAAATCACACTACGTTCCGACAGAATAAACAACTTGTTATTGAAAACTAGAAGGGATTTGAAAACTTCCCATTGATTAAAAAAGTTACCACAATTCCACGATTTTGTACTATAAATGTTTGACATCACAGTAAGAAATAGTAAAGGAACGTTGCCTTAGATATTTTCCATGAGCGTAATGAAACAAAAACAAAAAAATAACAGCTCGTTTACTCAGGGAGTCTCCCATGCAAGTACTCACCACGCCCGATTGTGCTTTACTTTAAATATGTCCCGTTCATCTAAACACACAGCTGCCTGGAATATTTAAAATTAAGCCAAATTATTGGCTATTTCATGTTTTTTTGATGTTTCAAAATCGCTCGCACAAGTACTTTCAAGAATTGACCTATGACCTCTACATACTTGGACTAACACTACGGTAATTTAACAGGACTTTATGAGATATTTGTTCAAATATTTGAATTTTTAAGTATGGGACTTGTTTATATTATTTCACGTTAAAAATCCCGAATAAAACTAGCAACTTCGCAGTCGCTTTTCACAACTTTGTAAGCAGTTTGTTGTCAATTTTTTCAGATGTCTGTTGTGATAGTCTGGTTATATATATGGCATTCTCGGAACATTTACTTAATATTTACGAATTTAACTGCGGGGCAGTCATGATAATGACATAGGCTAAACATACAAACAACTCCGCCAACATTTCCTTCGTTTTTTTCCAACTTTGCACGCTGTTTTCTAACATTTCACAGTCAACTGATGCGAACATCTATAGGCTGCTTTCAATTGACTTTTATTAAATTTGTCGACTTTACACCGGCACCGTTTTATATGCAAACAACTCAGGTCATATATACAAATACATCTACCAACTTTGCAATAACTTTCCACAACTTTGCAATAACTTTGAACAACTTTGCACGTTGCGTTAACAGCTTAAATCACACTACGTTCCGACAGAATAAACAACTTGTTATTGAAAACTAGAAGGGATTTGAAAACTTCCCATTGATTAAAAAAGTTACCACAATTCCACGATTTTGTACTATAAATGTTTGACATCACAGTAAGAAATAGTAAAGGAACGTTGCCTTAGATATTTTCCATGAGCGTAATGAAACAAAAACAAAAAAATAACAGCTCGTTTACTCAGGGAGTCTCCCATGCAAGTACTCACCACGCCCGATTGTGCTTTACTTTAAATATGTCCCGTTCATCTAAACACACAGCTGCCTGGAATATTTAAAATTAAGCCAAATTATTGGCTATTTCATGTTTTTTTGATGTTTCAAAATCGCTCGCACAAGTACTTTCAAGAATTGACCTATGACCTCTACATACTTGGACTAACACTACGGTAATTTAACAGGACTTTATGAGATATTTGTTCATATATTTGAATTTTTAAGTATGGGACTTGTTTATATTATTTCACGTTAAAAATCCCGAATAAAACTAGCAACTTCGCAGTCGCTTTTCACAACTTTGTAAGCAGTTTGTTGTCAATTTTTTCAGATGTCTGTTGTGATAGTCTGGTTATATATATGGCATTCTCGGAACATTTACTTAATATTTACGAATTTAACTGCGGGGCAGTCATGATAATGACATAGGCTAAACATACAAACAACTCCGCCAACATTTCCTTCGTTTTTTTCCAACTTTGCACGCTGTTTTCTAACATTTCACAGTCAACTGATGCGAACATCTATAGGCTGCTTTCAATTGACTTTTATTAAATTTGTCGACTTTACACCGGCACCGTTTTATATGCAAACAACTCAGGTCATATATACAAATACATCTACCAACTTTGCAATAACTTTCCACAACTTTGCAATAACTTTGAACAACTTTGCACTTTGCGTTAACAGCTTAAATCACACTACGTTCCGACAGAATAAACAACATGTTATAGAAAACTAGAAGGGATTTGAAAACTTCCCATTCATTAAAAAAGTTACGAAAATTGCACGATTTTGTACTATAAATGTTTGACATCACAGAAAGAAATAGTAAAGGAACATTGCATTAGATCTTTTCCATGTACGTAATGAAACAAAAACAAAAAAATTAACATCTCGTTTACTCAGGGAGTCTCCCATGCAAGTACTCACCACGTCCGATTGTGCTTTACTTTAAATATGTCCCGATCATCTAACCACACAGCTGCCTGGAATATTTAAAATTAAGCCAAATTATTGGCTATTTCATGTTTTTTTGATGTTTCAAAATCTCTCGAACTAGTACTTTCAAGAATTGACCTATGACCTCTACATACTTGGACTAACACTACGGTAATTTAACAGAACTTTACGAGATATTTGTTCATATACTTGAATTTTTAAGTATGGGACTTGTTTATATTATTTCACGTTAACAATCCCGAATAAAACTAGCAACTTCGCAGTCGCTTTTCACAACTTTGTAAGCAGTTTGTTGTCAATTTTTTCAGATGTCTGTTGTGATAGTCTGGTTATATATATGGCATTCTCGGAACATTTACTTAATATTTACGAATTTAACTGCGGGGCTGTCATGATAATGACATAGGCTAAACATACAAACAACTCCGCCAACATTTCCTTCGTTTTTTCCAACTTTGCACGCTGTTTTCTAACATTTCACAGTCAACTGATGCGAACATCTATAGGCTGCTTTCAATTGACTTTTATTAAATTTGTCGACTTTACACCGGCACCGTTTTATATGCAAACAACTCAGGTCATATATACAAATACATCTACCAACTTTGCAATAACTTTCCACAACTTTGCAATAACTTTGAACAACTTTGCACGTTGCGTTAACAGCTTAAATCACACTACGTTCCGACAGAATAAACAACTTGTTATTGAAAACTAGAAGGGATTTGAAAACTTCCCATTGATTAAAAAAGTTACCACAATTCCACGATTTTGTACTATAAATGTTTGACATCACAGAAAGAAATAGTAAAGGAACATTGCATTAGATCTTTTCCATGTGCGTAATGAAACAAAAACAAAAAAATTAACATCTCGTTTACTCAGGGAGTCTCCCATGCAAGTACTCACCACGTCCGATTGTGCTTTACTTTAAATATGTCCCGTTCATCTAATCACACAGCTGCCTGGAATATTCAAAATTAAGCCAAATTATTGGCTATTTCATGTTTTTTTGATGTTTCAAAATCGCTCGCACAAGTACTTTCAAGAATTGACCTATGACCTCTACATACTTGGACTAACACTACGGTAATTTAACAGGACTTTATGAGATATTTGTTCATATATTTGAATTTTTAAGTATGGGACTTGTTTATATTATTTCACGTTAACAATCCCGAATAAAACTAGCAACTTCGCAGTCGCTTTTCACAACTTTGTAAGCAGTTTGTTGTCAATTTTTTCAGATGTCTGTTGTGATAGTCTGGTTATATATATGGCATTCTCGGAACATTTACTTAATATTTACGAATTTAACTGCGGGGCTGTCATGATAATGACATAGGCTAAACATACAAACAACTCCGCCAACATTTCCTTCGTTTTTTTCCAACTTTGCACGCTGTTTTCTAACATTTCACAGTCAACTGATGCGAACATCTATAGGCTGCTTTCAATTGACTTTTATTAAATTTGTCGACTTTACACCGGCACCGTTTTATATGCAAACAACTCAGGTCATATATACAAATACATCTACCAACTTTGCAATAACTTTCCACAACTTTGCAATAACTTTGAACAACTTTGCACTTTGCGTTAACAGCTTAAATCACACTACGTTCCGACAGAATAAACAACATGTTATAGAAAACTAGAAGGGATTTGAAAACTTCCCATTCATTAAAAAAGTTACGAAAATTGCACGATTTTGTACTATAAATGTTTGACATCACAGAAAGAAATAGTACAGGAACATTGCATTAGATCTTTTCCATGTACGTAATGAAACAAAAACAAAAAAATTAACATCTCGTTTACTCAGGGAGTCTCCCATGCAAGTACTCACCACGTCCGATTGTGCTTTACTTTAAATATGTCCCGATCATCTAACCACACAGCTGCCTGGAATATTTAAAATTAAGCCAAATTATTGGCTATTTCATGTTTTTTTGATGTTTCAAAATCTCTCGAACTAGTACTTTCAAGAATTGACCTATGACCTCTACATACTTGGACTAACACTACGGTAATTTAACAGAACTTTACGAGATATTTGTTCATATACTTGAATTTTTAAGTATGGGACTTGTTTATATTATTTCACGTTAACAATCCCGAATAAAACTAGCAACTTCGCAGTCGCTTTTCACAACTTTGTAAGCAGTTTGTTGTCAATTTTTTCAGATGTCTGTTGTGATAGTCTGGTTATATATATGGCATTCTCGGAACATTTACTTAATATTTACGAATTTAACTGCGGGGCTGTCATGATAATGACATAGGCTAAACATACAAACAACTCCGCCAACATTTCCTTCGTTTTTTTCCAACTTTGCACGCTGTTTTCTAACATTTCACAGTCAACTGATGCGAACATCTATAGGCTGCTTTCAATTGACTTTTATTAAATTTGTCGACTATACACCGGCACTGTTTAATATGCAAACAACTCAGGTCATATATACAAATACATCTACCAACTTTGCAATAACTTTCCACAACTTTGCAATAACTTTGAACAACTTTGCACGTTGCGTTAACAGCTTAAATCACACTACGTTCCGACAGAATAAACAACATGTTATAGAAAACTAGAAGGGATTAGAAAACTTCCCATTCATTAAAAAAGTTACGAAAATTGCACGATTTTGTACTATAAATGTTTGACATCACAGTAAGAAATAGTAAAGGAACGTTGCCTTAGATATTTTCCATGAGCGTAATGAAACAAAAACAAAAAATAACAGCTCGTTTACTCAGGGAGTCTCCCATGCAAGTACTCACCACGCCCGATTGTGCTTTACTTTAAATATGTCCCGTTCATCTAACCACACAGCTGCCTGGAATATTTAAAATTAAGCCAAATTATTGGCTATTTCATGTTTTTTTGATGTTTAAAAATCGCTCGAACAAGTACTTTCAAGAATTGACCTATGACCTCTACATACTTGGACTAACACTACGGTAATTTAACAGAACTTTACGAGATATTTGTTCATATACTTGAATTTTTAAGTATGGGACTTGTTTATATTATTTCACGTTAACAATCCCGAATAAAACTAGCAACTTCGCAGTCGCTTTTCACAACTTTGTAAGCAGTTTGTTGTCAATTTTTTCAGATGTCTGTTGTGATAGTCTGGTTATATATATGGCATTCTCGGAACATTTACTTAATATTTACGAATTTAACTGCGGGGCTGTCATGATAATGACATAGGCTAAACATACAAACAACTCCGCCAACATTTCCTTCGTTTTTTTCCAACTTTGCACGCTGTTTTCTAACATTTCACAGTCAACTGATGCGAACATCTATAGGCTGCTTTCAATTGACTTTTATTAAATTTGTCGACTTTACACCGGCACCGTTTTATATGCAAACAACTCAGGTCATATATACAAATACATCTACCAACTTTGCAATAACTTTCCACAACTTTGCAATAACTTTGAACAACTTTGCACGTTGCGTTAACAGCTTAAATCACACTACGTTCCGACAGAATAAACAACATGTTATAGAAAACTAGAAGGGATTTGAAAACTTCCCATTCATTAAAAAAGTTACGAAAATTGCACGATTTTGTACTATAAATGTTTGACATCACAGTAAGAAATAGTAAAGGAACGTTGCCTTAGATATTTTCCATGAGCGTAATGAAACAAAAACAAAAAAAACAGCTCGTTTACTCAGGGAGTCTCCCATGCAAGTACTCACCACGCCCGATTGCGCTTTACTTTAAATATGTCCCGTTCATCTAACCACACAGCTGCCTGGAATATTTAAAATTAAGCCAAATTATTGGCTATTTCATGTTTTTTTTGATGTTTCAAAATCGCTCGAACAAGTACTTTCAAGAATTGACCTATGACCTCTACATACTTGGACTAACACTACGGTAATTTAACAGAACTTTACGAGATATTTGTTCATATACTTGAATTTTTAAGTATGGGACTTGTTTATATTATTTCACGTTAACAATCCCGAATAAAACTAGCAACTTCGCAGTCGCTTTTCACAACTTTGTAAGCAGTTTGTTGTCAATTTTTTCAGATGTCTGTTGTGATAGTCTGGTTATATATATGGCATTCTCGGAACATTTACTTAATATTTACGAATTTAACTGCGGGGCTGTCATGATAATGACATAGGCTAAACATACAAACAACTCCGCCAACATTTCCTTCGTTTTTTTCCAACTTTGCACGCTGTTTTCTAACATTTCACAGTCAACTGATGCGAACATCTATAGGCTGCTTTCAATTGACTTTTATTAAATTTGTCGACTTTACACCGGCACCGTTTTATATGCAAACAACTCAGGTCATATATACAAATACATCTACCAACTTTGCAATAACTTTCCACAACTTTGCAATAACTTTGAACAACTTTGCACGTTGCGTTAACAGCTTAAATCACACTACGTTCCGACAGAATAAACAACTTGTTATTGAAAACTAGAAGGGATTTGAAAACTTCCCATTGATTAAAAAAGTTACCACAATTCCACGATTTTGTACTATAAATGTTTGACATCACAGTAAGAAATAGTAAAGGAACGTTGCCTTAGATATTTTCCATGAGCGTAATGAAACAAAAACAAAAAAATAACAGCTCGTTTACTCAGGGAGTCTCCCATGCAAGTACTCACCACGCCCGATTGTGCTTTACTTTAAATATGTCCCGTTCATCTAAACACACAGCTGCCTGGAATATTTAAAATTAAGCCAAATTATTGGCTATTTCATGTTTTTTTGATGTTTCAAAATCGCTCGCACAAGTACTTTCAAGAATTGACCTATGACCTCTACATACTTGGACTAACACTACGGTAATTTAACAGGACTTTATGAGATATTTGTTCAAATATTTGAATTTTTAAGTATGGGACTTGTTTATATTATTTCACGTTAAAAATCCCGAATAAAACTAGCAACTTCGCAGTCGCTTTTCACAACTTTGTAAGCAGTTTGTTGTCAATTTTTTCAGATGTCTGTTGTGATAGTCTGGTTATATATATGGCATTCTCGGAACATTTACTTAATATTTACGAATTTAACTGCGGGGCAGTCATGATAATGACATAGGCTAAACATACAAACAACTCCGCCAACATTTCCTTCGTTTTTTTCCAACTTTGCACGCTGTTTTCTAACATTTCACAGTCAACTGATGCGAACATCTATAGGCTGCTTTCAATTGACTTTTATTAAATTTGTCGACTTTACACCGGCACCGTTTTATATGCAAACAACTCAGGTCATATATACAAATACATCTACCAACTTTGCAATAACTTTCCACAACTTTGCAATAACTTTGAACAACTTTGCACTTTGCGTTAACAGCTTAAATCACACTACGTTCCGACAGAATAAACAACATGTTATAGAAAACTAGAAGGGATTTGAAAACTTCCCATTCATTAAAAAAGTTACGAAAATTGCACGATTTTGTACTATAAATGTTTGACATCACAGAAAGAAATAGTAAAGGAACATTGCATTAGATCTTTTCCATGTACGTAATGAAACAAAAACAAAAAAATTAACATCTCGTTTACTCAGGGAGTCTCCAATGCAAGTACTCACCACGTCCGATTGTGCTTTACTTTAAATATGTCCCGATCATCTAACCACACAGCTGCCTGGAATATTTAAAATTAAGCCAAATTATTGGCTATTTCATGTTTTTTTGATGTTTCAAAATCTCTCGAACTAGTACTTTGAAGAATTGACCTATGACCTCTACATACTTGGACTAACACTACGGTAATTTAACAGAACTTTACGAGATATTTGTTCATATACTTGAATTTTTAAGTATGGGACTTGTTTATATTATTTCACGTTAACAATCCCGAATAAAACTAGCAACTTCGCAGTCGCTTTTCACAACTTTGTAAGCAGTTTGTTGTCAATTTTTTCAGATGTCTGTTGTGATAGTCTGGTTATATATATGGCATTCTCGGAACATTTACTTAATATTTACGAATTTAACTGCGGGGCTGTCATGATAATGACATAGGCTAAACATACAAACAACTCCGCCAACATTTCCTTCGTTTTTTTCCAACTTTGCACGCTGTTTTCTAACATTTCACAGTCAACTGATGCGAACATCTATAGGCTGCTTTCAATTGACTTTTATTAAATTTGTCGACTATACACCGGCACTGTTTAATATGCAAACAACTCAGGTCATATATACAAATACATCTACCAACTTTGCAATAACTTTCCACAACTTTGCAATAACTTTGAACAACTTTGCACGTTGCGTTAACAGCTTAAATCACACTACGTTCCGACAGAATAAACAACATGTTATAGAAAACTAGAAGGGATTTGAAAACTTCCCATTCATTAAAAAAGTTACGAAAATTGCACGATTTTGTACTATAAATGTTTGACATCACAGTAAGAAATAGTAAAGGAACGTTGCCTTAGATATTTTCCATGAGCGTAATGAAACAAAAACAAAAAATAACAGCTCGTTTACTCAGGGAGTCTCCCATGCAAGTACTCACCACGCCCGATTGTGCTTTACTTTAAATATGTCCCGTTCATCTAACCACACAGCTGCCTGGAATATTTAAAATTAAGCCAAATTATTGGCTATTTCATGTTTTTTTGATGTTTAAAAATCGCTCGAACAAGTACTTTCAAGAATTGACCTATGACCTCTACATACTTGGACTAACACTACGGTAATTTAACAGAACTTTACGAGATATTTGTTCATATACTTGAATTTTTAAGTATGGGACTTGTTTATATTATTTCACGTTAACAATCCCGAATAAAACTAGCAACTTCGCAGTCGCTTTTCACAACTTTGTAAGCAGTTTGTTGTCAATTTTTTCAGATGTCTGTTGTGATAGTCTGGTTATATATATGGCATTCTCGGAACATTTACTTAATATTTACGAATTTAACTGCGGGGCTGTCATGATAATGACATAGGCTAAACATACAAACAACTCCGCCAACATTTCCTTCGTTTTTTCCAACTTTGCACGCTGTTTTCTAACATTTCACAGTCAACTGATGCGAACATCTATAGGCTGCTTTCAATTGACTTTTATTAAATTTGTCGACTTTACACCGGCACCGTTTTATATGCAAACAACTCAGGTCATATATACAAATACATCTACCAACTTTGCAATAACTTTCCACAACTTTGCAATAACTTTGAACAACTTTGCACGTTGCGTTAACAGCTTAAATCACACTACGTTCCGACAGAATAAACAACTTGTTATTGAAAACTAGAAGGGATTTGAAAACTTCCCATTGATTAAAAAAGTTACCACAATTCCACGATTTTGTACTATAAATGTTTGACATCACAGAAAGAAATAGTAAAGGAACATTGCATTAGATCTTTTCCATGTGCGTAATGAAACAAAAACAAAAAAATTAACATCTCGTTTACTCAGGGAGTCTCCCATGCAAGTACTCACCACGTCCGATTGTGCTTTACTTTAAATATGTCCCGTTCATCTAATCACACAGCTGCCTGGAATATTCAAAATTAAGCCAAATTATTGGCTATTTCATGTTTTTTTGATGTTTCAAAATCGCTCGCACAAGTACTTTCAAGAATTGACCTATGACCTCTACATACTTGGACTAACACTACGGTAATTTAACAGGACTTTATGAGATATTTGTTCATATATTTGAATTTTTAAGTATGGGACTTGTTTATATTATTTCACGTTAACAATCCCGAATAAAACTAGCAACTTCGCAGTCGCTTTTCACAACTTTGTAAGCAGTTTGTTGTCAATTTTTTTCAGATGTCTGTTGTGATAGTCTGGTTATATATATGGCATTCTCGGAACATTTACTTAATATTTACGAATTTAACTGCGGGGCTGTCATGATAATGACATAGGCTAAACATACAAACAACTCCGCCAACATTTCCTTCGTTTTTTTCCAACTTTGCACGCTGTTTTCTAACATTTCACAGTCAACTGATGCGAACATCTATAGGCTGCTTTCAATTGACTTTTATTAAATTTGTCGACTTTACACCGGCACCGTTTTATATGCAAACAACTCAGGTCATATATACAAATACATCTACCAACTTTGCAATAACTTTCCACAACTTTGCAATAACTTTGAACAACTTTGCACTTTGCGTTAACAGCTTAAATCACACTACGTTCCGACAGAATAAACAACATGTTATAGAAAACTAGAAGGGATTTGAAAACTTCCCATTCATTAAAAAAGTTACGAAAATTGCACGATTTTGTACTATAAATGTTTGACATCACAGAAAGAAATAGTAAAGGAACATTGCATTAGATCTTTTCCATGTACGTAATGAAACAAAAACAAAAAAATTAACATCTCGTTTACTCAGGGAGTCTCCCATGCAAGTACTCACCACGTCCGATTGTGCTTTACTTTAAATATGTCCCGATCATCTAACCACACAGCTGCCTGGAATATTTAAAATTAAGCCAAATTATTGGCTATTTCATGTTTTTTTGATGTTTCAAAATCTCTCGAACAAGTACTTTCAAGAATTGACCTATGACCTCTACATACTTGGACTAACACTACGGTAATTTAACAGAACTTTACGAGATATTTGTTCATATACTTGAATTTTTAAGTATGGGACTTGTTTATATTATTTCACGTTAACAATCCCGAATAAAACTAGCAACTTCGCAGTCGCTTTTCACAACTTTGTAAGCAGTTTGTTGTCAATTTTTTCAGATGTCTGTTGTGATAGTCTGGTTATATATATGGCATTCTCGGAACATTTACTTAATATTTACGAATTTAACTGCGGGGCTGTCATGATAATGACATAGGCTAAACATACAAACAACTCCGCCAACATTTCCTTCGTTTTTTTCCAACTTTGCACGCTGTTTTCTAACATTTCACAGTCAACTGATGCGAACATCTATAGGCTGCTTTCAATTGACTTTTATTAAATTTGTCGACTTTACACCGGCACCGTTTTATATGCAAACAACTCAGGTCATATATACAAATACATCTACCAACTTTGCAATAACTTTCCACAACTTTGCAATAACTTTGAACAACTTTGCACGTTGCGTTAACAGCTTAAATCACACTACGTTCCGACAGAATAAACAACTTGTTATTGAAAACTAGAAGGGATTTGAAAACTTCCCATTGATTAAAAAAGTTACCACAATTCCACGATTTTGTACTATAAATGTTTGACATCACAGAAAGAAATAGTAAAGGAACATTGCATTAGATCTTTTCCATGTGCGTAATGAAACAAAAACAAAAAAATTAACATCTCGTTTACTCAGGGAGTCTCCCATGCAAGTACTCACCACGTCCGATTGTGCTTTACTTTAAATATGTCCCGTTCATCTAATCACACAGCTGCCTGGAATATTCAAAATTAAGCCAAATTATCGGCTATTTCATGTTTTTTTGATGTTTCAAAATCTCTCGAACTACTACTTTCAAGAATTGACCTATGACCTCTACATACTTGGACTAACACTACGGTAATTTAACAGAACTTTACGAGATATTTGTTCATATACTTGAATTTTTAAGTATGGGACTTGTTTATATTATTTCACGTTAACAATCCCGAATAAAACTAGCAACTTCGCAGTCGCTTTTCACAACTTTGTAAGCAGTTTGTTGTCAATTTTTTCAGATGTCTGTTGTGATAGTCTGGTTATATATATGGCATTCTCGGAACATTTACTTAATATTTACGAATTTAACTGCGGGGCTGTCATGATAATGACATAGGCTAAACATACAAACAACTCCGCCAACATTTCCTTCGTTTTTTTCCAACTTTGCACGCTGTTTTCTAACATTTCACAGTCAACTGATGCGAACATCTATAGGCTGCTTTCAATTGACTTTTATTAAATTTGTCGACTTTACACCGGCACCGTTTTATATGCAAACAACTCAGGTCATATATACAAATACATCTACCAACTTTGCAATAACTTTCCACAACTTTGCAATAACTTTGAACAACTTTGCACTTTGCGTTAACAGCTTAAATCACACTACGTTCCGACAGAATAAACAACATGTTATAGAAAACTAGAAGGGATTTGAAAACTTCCCATTCATTAAAAAAGTTACGAAAATTGCACGATTTTGTACTATAAATGTTTGACATCACAGAAAGAAATAGTAAAGGAACATTGCATTAGATCTTTTCCATGTACGTAATGAAACAAAAACAAAAAAATTAACATCTCGTTTACTCAGGGAGTCTCCCATGCAAGTACTCACCACGTCCGATTGTGCTTTACTTTAAATATGTCCCGATCATCTAACCACACAGCTGCCTGGAATATTTAAAATTAAGCCAAATTATTGGCTATTTCATGTTTTTTTGATGTTTCAAAATCTCTCGAACAAGTACTTTCAAGAATTGACCTATGACCTCTACATACTTGGACTAACACTACGGTAATTTAACAGAACTTTACGAGATATTTGTTCATATACTTGAATTTTTAAGTATGGGACTTGTTTATATTATTTCACGTTAACAATCCCGAATAAAACTAGCAACTTCGCAGTCGCTTTTCACAACTTTGTAAGCAGTTTGTTGTCAATTTTTTCAGATGTCTGTTGTGATAGTCTGGTTATATATATGGCATTCTCGGAACATTTACTTAATATTTACGAATTTAACTGCGGGGCTGTCATGATAATGACATAGGCTAAACATACAAACAACTCCGCCAACATTTCCTTCGTTTTTTTCCAACTTTGCACGCTGTTTTCTAACATTTCACAGTCAACTGATGCGAACATCTATAGGCTGCTTTCAATTGACTTTTATTAAATTTGTCGACTTTACACCGGCACCGTTTTATATGCAAACAACTCAGGTCATATATACAAATACATCTACCAACTTTGCAATAACTTTCCACAACTTTGCAATAACTTTGAACAACTTTGCACGTTGCGTTAACAGCTTAAATCACACTACGTTCCGACAGAATAAACAACTTGTTATTGAAAACTAGAAGGGATTTGAAAACTTCCCATTGATTAAAAAAGTTACCACAATTCCACGATTTTGTACTATAAATGTTTGACATCACAGAAAGAAATAGTAAAGGAACATTGCATTAGATCTTTTCCATGTGCGTAATGAAACAAAAACAAAAAAATTAACATCTCGTTTACTCAGGGAGTCTCCCATGCAAGTACTCACCACGTCCGATTGTGCTTTACTTTAAATATGTCCCGTTCATCTAATCACACAGCTGCCTGGAATATTCAAAATTAAGCCAAATTATCGGCTATTTCATGTTTTTTTGATGTTTCAAAATCTCTCGAACTACTACTTTCAAGAATTGACCTATGACCTCTACATACTTGGACTAACACTACGGTAATTTAACAGAACTTTACGAGATATTTGTTCATATACTTGAATTTTTAAGTATGGGACTTGTTTATATTATTTCACGTTAACAATCCCGAATAAAACTAGCAACTTCGCAGTCGCTTTTCACAACTTTGTAAGCAGTTTGTTGTCAATTTTTTCAGATGTCTGTTGTGATAGTCTGGTTATATATATGGCATTCTCGGAACATTTACTTAATATTTACGAATTTAACTGCGGGGCTGTCATGATAATGACATAGGCTAAACATACAAACAACTCCGCCAACATTTCCTTCGTTTTTTTCCAACTTTGCACGCTGTTTTCTAACATTTCACAGTCAACTGATGCGAACATCTATAGGCTGCTTTCAATTGACTTTTATTAAATTTGTCGACTTTACACCGGCACCGTTTTATATGCAAACAACTCAGGTCATATATACAAATACATCTACCAACTTTGCAATAACTTTCCACAACTTTGCAATAACTTTGAACAACTTTGCACGTTGCGTTAACAGCTTAAATCACACTACGTTCCGACAGAATAAACAACTTGTTATTGAAAACTAGAAGGGATTTGAAAACTTCCCATTGATTAAAAAAGTTACCACAATTCCACGATTTTGTACTATAAATGTTTGACATCACAGTAAGAAATAGTAAAGGAACGTTGCCTTACATATTTTCCATGAGCGTAATGAAACAAAAACAAAAAAATAACAGCTCGTTTACTCAGGGAGTCTCCCATGCAAGTACTCACCACGCCCGATTGTGCTTTACTTTAAATATGTCCCGTTCATCTAACCACATAGCTGCCTGGAATATTTAAAATTAAGCCAAATTATTGGCTATTTCATGTTTTTTTGATGTTTCAAAATCGCTCGCACAAGTACTTTCAAGAATTGACCTATGACCTCTACATACTTGGACTAACACTACGGTAATTTAACAGAACTTTACGAGATATTTGTTCATATACTTGAATTTTTAAGTATGGGACTTGTTTATATTATTTCACGTTAACAATCCCGAATAAAACTAGCAACTTCGCAGTCGCTTTTCACAACTTTGTAAGCATTTTGTTGTCAATTTTTTCAGATGTCTGTTGTGATAGTCTGGTTATATATATGGCATTCTCGGAACATTTACTTAATATTTACGAATTTAACTGCGGGGCAGTCATGATAATGACATAGGCTAAACATACAAACAACTCCGCCAACATTTCCTTCGTTTTTTTCCAACTTTGCACGCCGTTTTCTAACATTTCACAGTCAACTGATGCGAACATCTATAGGCTGCTTTCAATTGACTTTTATTAAATTTGTCGACTTTACACCGGCACCGTTTTATATGCAAACAACTCAGGTCATATATACAAATACATCTACCAACTTTGCAATAACTTTCCACAACTTTGCAATAACTTTGAACAACTTTGCACTTTGCGTTAACAGCTTAAATCACACTACGTTCCGACAGAATAAACAACATGTTATAGAAAACTAGAAGGGATTTGAAAACTTCCCATTCATTAAAAAAGTTACGAAAATTGCACGATTCTGTACTATAAATGTTTGACATCACAGAAAGAAATAGTAAAGGAACATTGCATTAGATCTTTTCCATGTGCGTAATGAAACAAAAACAAAAAAATTAACATCTCGTTTACTCAGGGAGTCTCCCATGCAAGTACTCACCACGTCCGATTGTGCTTTACTTTAAATATGTCCCGATGATCTAACCACACAGCTGCCTGGAATATTTAAAATTAAGCCAAATTATTGGCTATTTCATGTTTTTTTGATGTTTCAAAATCTCTCGAACTAGTACTTTCAAGAATTGACCTATGACCTCTACATACTTGGACTAACACTACGGTAATTTAACAGAACTTCACGAGATATTTGTTCATATACTTGAATTTTTAAGTATGGGACTTGTTTATATTATTTCACGTTAACAATCCCGAATAAAACTAGCAACTTCGCAGTCGCTTTTCACAACTTTGTAAGCAGCTTGTTGACAATTTTTTCAGATGTCTGTTGTGATAGTCTGGTTATATATATGGCATTCTCGGAACATTTACTTAATATTTACGAATTTAACTGCGGGGCTGTCATGATAATGACATAGGCTAAACATACAAACAACTCCGCCAACATTTCCTTCGTTTTTTTCCAACTTTGCACGCTGTTTTCTAACATTTCACAGTCAACTGATGCGAACATCTATAGGCTGCTTTCAATTGACTTTTATTAAATTTGTCGACTATACACCGGCACTGTTTAATATGCAAACAACTCAGGTCATATATACAAATACATCTACCAACTTTGCAATAACTTTCCACAACTTTGCAATAACTTTGAACAACTTTGCACGTTGCGTTAACAGCTTAAATCACACTACGTTCCGACAGAATAAACAACATGTTATAGAAAACTAGAAGGGATTTGAAAACTTCCCATTCATTAAAAAAGTTACGAAAATTGCACGATTTTGTACTATAAATGTTTGACATCACAGTAAGAAATAGTAAAGGAACGTTGCCTTAGATATTTTCCATGAGCGTAATGAAACAAAAACAAAAAATAACAGCTCGTTTACTCAGGGAGTCTCCCATGCAAGTACTCACCACGCCCGATTGTGCTTTACTTTAAATATGTCCCGTTCATCTAACCACACAGCTGCCAGGAATATTTAAAATTAAGCCAAATTATTGGCTATTTCATGTTTTTTTGATGTTTAAAAATCGCTCGAACAAGTACTTTCAAGAATTGACCTATGACCTCTACATACTTGGACTAACACTACGGTAATTTAACAGAACTTTACGAGATATTTGTTCATATACTTGAATTTTTAAGTATGGGACTTGTTTATATTATTTCACGTTAACAATCCCGAATAAAACTAGCAACTTCGCAGTCGCTTTTCACAACTTTGTAAGCAGTTTGTTGTCAATTTTTTCAGATGTCTGTTGTGATAGTCTGGTTATATATATGGCATTCTCGGAACATTTACTTAATATTTACGAATTTAACTGCGGGGCTGTCATGATAATGACATAGGCTAAACATACAAACAACTCCGCCAACATTTCCTTCGTTTTTTCCAACTTTGCACGCTGTTTTCTAACATTTCACAGTCAACTGATGCGAACATCTATAGGCTGCTTTCAATTGACTTTTATTAAATTTGTCGACTTTACACCGGCACCGTTTTATATGCAAACAACTCAGGTCATATATACAAATACATCTACCAACTTTGCAATAACTTTCCACAACTTTGCAATAACTTTGAACAACTTTGCACGTTGCGTTAACAGCTTAAATCACACTACGTTCCGACAGAATAAACAACTTGTTATTGAAAACTAGAAGGGATTTGAAAACTTCCCATTGATTAAAAAAGTTACCACAATTCCACGATTTTGTACTATAAATGTTTGACATCACAGAAAGAAATAGTAAAGGAACATTGCATTAGATCTTTTCCATGTGCGTAATGAAACAAAAACAAAAAAATTAACATCTCGTTTACTCAGGGAGTCTCCCATGCAAGTACTCACCACGTCCGATTGTGCTTTACTTTAAATATGTCCCGTTCATCTAATCACACAGCTGCCTAGAATATTCAAAATTAAGCCAAATTATTGGCTATTTCATGTTTTTTTGATGTTTCAAAATCGCTCGCACAAGTACTTTCAAGAATTGACCTATGACCTCTACATACTTGGACTAACACTACGGTAATTTAACAGGACTTTATGAGATATTTGTTCATATATTTGAATTTTTAAGTATGGGACTTGTTTATATTATTTCACGTTAAAAATCCCGAATAAAACTAGCAACTTCGCAGTCGCTTTTCACAACTTTGTAAGCAGTTTGTTGTCAATTTTTTTCAGATGTCTGTTGTGATAGTCTGGTTATATATATGGCATTCTCGGAACATTTACTTAATATTTACGAATTTAACTGCGGGGCTGTCATGATAATGACATAGGCTAAACATACAAACAACTCCGCCAACATTTCCTTCGTTTTTTTCCAACTTTGCACGCTGTTTTCTAACATTTCACAGTCAACTGATGCGAACATCTATAGGCTGCTTTCAATTGACTTTTATTAAATTTGTCGACTTTACACCGGCACCGTTTTATATGCAAACAACTCAGGTCATATATACAAATACATCTACCAACTTTGCAATAACTTTCCACAACTTTGCAATAACTTTGAACAACTTTGCACTTTGCGTTAACAGCTTAAATCACACTACGTTCCGACAGAATAAACAACATGTTATAGAAAACTAGAAGGGATTTGAAAACTTCCCATTCATTAAAAAAGTTACGAAAATTGCACGATTTTGTACTATAAATGTTTGACATCACAGAAAGAAATAGTAAAGGAACATTGCATTAGATCTTTTCCATGTACGTAATGAAACAAAAACAAAAAAATTAACATCTCGTTTACTCAGGGAGTCTCCCATGCAAGTACTCACCACGTCCGATTGTGCTTTACTTTAAATATGTCCCGATCATCTAACCACACAGCTGCCTGGAATATTTAAAATTAAGCCAAATTATTGGCTATTTCATGTTTTTTTGATGTTTCAAAATCTCTCGAACAAGTACTTTCAAGAATTGACCTATGACCTCTACATACTTGGACTAACACTACGGTAATTTAACAGAACTTTACGAGATATTTGTTCATATACTTGAATTTTTAAGTATGGGACTTGTTTATATTATTTCACGTTAACAATCCCGAATAAAACTAGCAACTTCGCAGTCGCTTTTCACAACTTTGTAAGCAGTTTGTTGTCAATTTTTTCAGATGTCTGTTGTGATAGTCTGGTTATATATATGGCATTCTCGGAACATTTACTTAATATTTACGAATTTAACTGCGGGGCTGTCATGATAATGACATAGGCTAAACATACAAACAACTCCGCCAACATTTCCTTCGTTTTTTTCCAACTTTGCACGCTGTTTTCTAACATTTCACAGTCAACTGATGCGAACATCTATAGGCTGCTTTCAATTGACTTTTATTAAATTTGTCGACTTTACACCGGCACCGTTTTATATGCAAACAACTCAGGTCATATATACAAATACATCTACCAACTTTGCAATAACTTTCCACAACTTTGCAATAACTTTGAACAACTTTGCACGTTGCGTTAACAGCTTAAATCACACTACGTTCCGACAGAATAAACAACTTGTTATTGAAAACTAGAAGGGATTTGAAAACTTCCCATTGATTAAAAAAGTTACCACAATTCCACGATTTTGTACTATAAATGTTTGACATCACAGAAAGAAATAGTAAAGGAACATTGCATTAGATCTTTTCCATGTGCGTAATGAAACAAAAACAAAAAAATTAACATCTCGTTTACTCAGGGAGTCTCCCATGCAAGTACTCACCACGTCCGATTGTGCTTTACTTTAAATATGTCCCGTTCATCTAATCACACAGCTGCCTGGAATATTCAAAATTAAGCCAAATTATCGGCTATTTCATGTTTTTTTGATGTTTCAAAATCTCTCGAACTACTACTTTCAAGAATTGACCTATGACCTCTACATACTTGGACTAACACTACGGTAATTTAACAGAACTTTACGAGATATTTGTTCATATACTTGAATTTTTAAGTATGGGACTTGTTTATATTATTTCACGTTAACAATCCCGAATAAAACTAGCAACTTCGCAGTCGCTTTTCACAACTTTGTAAGCAGTTTGTTGTCAATTTTTTCAGATGTCTGTTGTGATAGTCTGGTTATATATATGGCATTCTCGGAACATTTACTTAATATTTACGAATTTAACTGCGGGGCTGTCATGATAATGACATAGGCTAAACATACAAACAACTCCGCCAACATTTCCTTCGTTTTTTTCCAACTTTGCACGCTGTTTTCTAACATTTCACAGTCAACTGATGCGAACATCTATAGGCTGCTTTCAATTGACTTTTATTAAATTTGTCGACTTTACACCGGCACCGTTTTATATGCAAACAACTCAGGTCATATATACAAATACATCTACCAACTTTGCAATAACTTTCCACAACTTTGCAATAACTTTGAACAACTTTGCACGTTGCGTTAACAGCTTAAATCACACTACGTTCCGACAGAATAAACAACTTGTTATTGAAAACTAGAAGGGATTTGAAAACTTCCCATTGATTAAAAAAGTTACCACAATTCCACGATTTTGTACTATAAATGTTTGACATCACAGTAAGAAATAGTAAAGGAACGTTGCCTTACATATTTTCCATGAGCGTAATGAAACAAAAACAAAAAAATAACAGCTCGTTTACTCAGGGAGTCTCCCATGCAAGTACTCACCACGCCCGATTGTGCTTTACTTTAAATATGTCCCGTTCATCTAAACACACAGCTGCCTGGAATATTTAAAATTAAGCCAAATTATTGGCTATTTCATGTTTTTTGATGTTTCAAAATCGCTCGCATAAGTACTTTCAAGAATTGACCTATGACCTCTACATACTTGGACTAACACTACGGTAATTTAACAGGACTTTATGAGATATTTGTTCATATATTTGAATTTTTAAGTATGGGACTTGTTTATATTATTTCACGTTAAAAATCCCGAATAAAACTAGCAACTTCGCAGTCGCTTTTCACAACTTTGTAAGCAGTTTGTTGTCAATTTTTTCAGATGTCTGTTGTGATAGTCTGGTTATATATATGGCATTCTCGGAACATTTACTTAATATTT
This sequence comes from Saccoglossus kowalevskii, assembly GCF_978046115.1. NCBI lineage: Eukaryota > Metazoa > Hemichordata > Enteropneusta > Harrimaniidae > Saccoglossus > Saccoglossus kowalevskii. Next base: position 4,618,893 of record NC_140656.1, read on the forward strand.
ACGAATTTAACTGCGGGGCAGTCATGATAATGACATAGGCTAAACATACAAACAACTCCGCCAACATTTCCTTCGTTTTTTTCCAACTTTGCACGCCGTTTTCTAACATTTCACAGTCAACTGATGCGAACATCTATAGGCTGCTTTCAATTGACTTTTATTAAATTTGTCGACTTTACACCGGCACCGTTTTATATGCAAACAACTCAGGTCATATATACAAATACATCTACCAACTTTGCAATAACTTTCCACAACTTTGCAATAACTTTGAACAACTTTGCACTTTGCGTTAACAGCTTAAATCACACTACGTTCCGACAGAATAAACAACATGTTATAGAAAACTAGAAGGGATTTGAAAACTTCCCATTCATTAAAAAAGTTACGAAAATTGCACGATTTTGTACTATAAATGTTTGACATCACAGAAAGAAATAGTAAAGGAACATTGCATTAGATCTTTTCCATGTGCGTAATGAAACAAAAACAAAAAAATTAACATCTCGTTTACTCAGGGAGTCTCCCATGCAAGTACTCACCACGTCCGATTGTGCTTTACTTTAAATATGTCCCGATGATCTAACCACACAGCTGCCTGGAATATTTAAAATTAAGCCAAATTATTGGCTATTTCATGTTTTTTTGATGTTTCAAAATCTCTCGAACTAGTACTTTCAAGAATTGACCTATGACCTCTACATACTTGGACTAACACTACGGTAATTTAACAGAACTTCACGAGATATTTGTTCATATACTTGAATTTTTAAGTATGGGACTTGTTTATATTATTTCACGTTAACAATCCCGAATAAAACTAGCAACTTCGCAGTCGCTTTTCACAACTTTGTAAGCAGTTTGTTGACAATTTTTTCAGATGTCTGTTGTGATAGTCTGGTTATATATATGGCATTCTCGGAACATTTACTTAATATTTACGAATTTAACTGCGGGGCTGTCATGATAATGACATAGGCTAAACATACAAACAACTCCGCCAACATTTCCTTCGTTTTTTTCCAACTTTGCACGCTGTTTTCTAACATTTCACAGTCAACTGATGCGAACATCTATAGGCTGCTTTCAATTGACTTTTATTAAATTTGTCGACTATACACCGGCACTGTTTAATATGCAAACAACTCAGGTCATATATACAAATACATCTACCAACTTTGCAATAACTTTCCACAACTTTGCAATAACTTTGAACAACTTTGCACGTTGCGTTAACAGCTTAAATCACACTACGTTCCGACAGAATAAACAACATGTTATAGAAAACTAGAAGGGATTTGAAAACTTCCCATTCATTAAAAAAGTTACGAAAATTGCACGATTTTGTACTATAAATGTTTGACATCACAGTAAGAAATAGTAAAGGAACGTTGCCTTAGATATTTTCCATGAGCGTAATGAAACAAAAACAAAAAATAACAGCTCGTTTACTCAGGGAGTCTCCCATGCAAGTACTCACCACGCCCGATTGTGCTTTACTTTAAATATGTCCCGTTCATCTAACCACACAGCTGCCAGGAATATTTAAAATTAAGCCAAATTATTGGCTATTTCATGTTTTTTTGATGTTTAAAAATCGCTCGAACAAGTACTTTCAAGAATTGACCTATGACCTCTACATACTTGGACTAACACTACGGTAATTTAACAGAACTTTACGAGATATTTGTTCATATACTTGAATTTTTAAGTATGGGACTTGTTTATATTATTTCACGTTAACAATCCCGAATAAAACTAGCAACTTCGCAGTCGCATTTCACAACTTTGTAAGCAGTTTGTTGTCAATTTTTTCAGATGTCTGTTGTGATAGTCTGGTTATATATATGGCATTCTCGGAACATTTACTTAATATTTACGAATTTAACTGCGGGGCTGTCATGATAATGGCATAGGCTAAACATACAAACAACTCCGCCAACATTTCCTTCGTTTTTTTCCAACTTTGCACGCTGTTTTCTAACATTTCACAGTCAACTGATGCGAACATCTATAGGCTGCTTTCAATTGACTTTTATTAAATTTGTCGACTTTACACCGGCACCGTTTTATATGCAAACAACTCAGGTCATATATACAAATACATCTACCAACTTTGCAATAACTTTCCACAACTTTGCAATAACTTTGAACAACTTTGCACGTTGCGTTAACAGCTTAAATCACACTACGTTCCGACAGAATAAACAACTTGTTATTGAAAACTAGAAGGGATTTGAAAACTTCCCATTGATTAAAAAAGTTACCACAATTCCACGATTTTGTACTATAAATGTTTGACATCACAGAAAGAAATAGTAAAGGAACATTGCATTAGATCTTTTCCATGTGCGTAATGAAACAAAAACAAAAAAATTAACATCTCGTTTACTCAGGGAGTCTCCCATGCAAGTACTCACCACGTCCGATTGTGCTTTACTTTAAATATGTCCCGTTCATCTAATCACACAGCTGCCTGGAATATTCAAAATTAAGCCAAATTATTGGCTATTTCATGTTTTTTTGATGTTTCAAAATCGCTCGAACAAGTACTTTCAAGAATTAACCTATGACCTCTACATACTTGGACTAACACTACGGTAATTTAACAGAACTTTACGAGATATTTGTTCATATACTTGAGTTTTTAAGTATGGGACTTGTTTATATTATTTCACGTTAAAAATCCCGAATAAAACTAGCAACTTCGCAGTCGCTTTTCACAACTTTGTAAGCAGTTTGTTGTCAATTTTTTCAGATGTCTGTTGTGATAGTCTGGTTATATATATGGCATTCTCGGAACATTTACTTAATATTTACGAATTTAACTGCGGGGCAGTCATGATAATGACATAGGCTAAACATACAAACAACTCCGCCAACATTTCCTTCGTTTTTTTCCAACTTTGCATGCTGTTTTCTAACATTTCACAGTCAACTGATGCGAACATCTATAGGCTGCTTTCAATTGACTTTTATTAAATTTGTCGACTTTACACCGGCACCGTTTTATATGCAAACAACTCAGTTCATATATACAAATACATCTACCAACTTTGCAATAACTTTCCACAACTTTGCAATAACTTTGAACAACTTTGCACTTTGCGTTAACAGCTTAAATCACACTACGTTCCGACAGAATAAACAACATGTTATAGAAAACTAGAAGGGATTTGAAAACTTCCCATTCATTAAAAAAGTTACGAAAATTGCACGATTTTGTACTATAAATGTTTGACATCACAGAAAGAAATAGTAAAGGAACATTGCATTAGATCTTTTCCATGTGCGTAATGAAACAAAAACAAAAAAATTAACATCTCGTTTACTCAGGGAGTCTCCCATGCAAGTACTCACCACGTCCGATTGTGCTTTACTTTAAATATGTCCCGATCATCTAACCACACAGCTGCCTGAAATATTTAAAATTAAGCCAAATTATTGGCTATTTCATGTTTTTTTGATGTTTCAAAATCTCTCGAACTACTACTTTCAAGAATTGACCTATGACCTCTACATACTTGGACTAACACTACGGTAATTTAACAGAACTTTACGAGATATTTGTTCATATACTTGAATTTTTAAGTATGGGACTTGTTTATATTATTTCACGTTAACAATCCCGAATAAAACTAGCAACTTCGCAGTCGCTTTTCACAACTTTGTAAGCAGTTTGTTGTCAATTTTTTCAGATGTCTGTGTGATAGTCTGGTTATATATATGGCATTCTCGGAACATTTACTTAATATTTACGAATTTAACTGCGGGGCTGTCATGATAATGACATAGGCTAAACATACAAACAACTCCGCCAACATTTCCTTCGTTTTTTTCCAACTTTGCACGCTGTTTTCTAACATTTCACAGTCAACTGATGCGAACATCTATAGGCTGCTTTCAATTGACTTTTATTAAATTTGTCGACTTTACACCGGCACCGTTTTATATGCAAACAACTCAGGTCATATATACAAATACATCTACCAACTTTGCAATAACTTTCCACAACTTTGCAATAACTTTGAACAACTTTGCACGTTGCGTTAACAGCTTAAATCACACTACGTTCCGACAGAATAAACAACTTGTTATTGAAAACTAGAAGGGATTTGAAAACTTCCCATTGATTAAAAAAGTTACCACAATTCCACGATTTTGTACTATAAATGTTTGACATCACAGTAAGAAATAGTAAAGGAACGTTGCCTTAGATATTTTCCATGAGCGTAATGAAACAAAAACAAAAAAATAACAGCTCGTTTACTCAGGGAGTCTCCCATGCAAGTACTCACCACGCCCGATTGTGCTTTACTTTAAATATGTCCCGTTCATCTAAACACACAGCTGCCTGGAATATTTAAAATTAAGCCAAATTATTGGCTATTTCATGTTTTTTTGATGTTTCAAAATCGCTCGCACAAGTACTTTCAAGAATTGACCTATGACCTCTACATACTTGGACTAACACTACGGTAATTTAACAGGACTTTGTGAGATATTTGTTCATATATTTGAATTTTTAAGTATGGGACTTGTTTATATTATTTCACGTTAAAAATCCCGAATAAAACTAGCAACTTCGCAGTCGCTTTTCACAACTTTGTAAGCAGTTTGTTGTCAATTTTTTCAGATGTCTGTTGTGATAGTCTGGTTATATATATGGCATTCTCGGAACATTTACTTAATATTTACGAATTTAACTGCGGGGCAGTCATGATAATGACATAGGCTAAACATACAAACAACTCCGCCAACATTTCCTTCGTTTTTTTCCAACTTTGCATGCTGTTTTCTAACATTTCACAGTCAACTGATGCGAACATCTATAGGCTGCTTTCAATTGACTTTTATTAAATTTGTCGACTTTACACCGGCACCGTTTTATATGCAAACAACTCAGGTCATATATACAAATACATCTACCAACTTTGCAATAACTTTCCACAACTTTGCAATAACTTTGAACAACTTTGCACTTTGCGTTAACAGCTTAAATCACACTACGTTCCGACAGAATAAACAACATGTTATAGAAAACTAGAAGGGATTTGAAAACTTCCCATTCATTAAAAAAGTTACGAAAATTGCACGATTTTGTACTATAAATGTTTGACATCACAGAAAGAAATAGTAAAGGAACATTGCATTAGATCTTTTCCATGTGCGTAATGAAACAAAAACAAAAAAATTAACATCTCGTTTACTCAGGGAGTCTCCCATGCAAGTACTCACCACGTCCGATTGTGCTTTACTTTAAATATGTCCCGATCATCTAACCACACAGCTGCCTGAAATATTTAAAATTAAGCCAAATTATTGGCTATTTCATGTTTTTTTGATGTTTCAAAATCTCTCGAACTACTACTTTCAAGAATTGACCTATGACCTCTACATACTTGGACTAACACTACGGTAATTTAACAGAACTTTACGAGATATTTGTTCATATACTTGAATTTTTAAGTATGGGACTTGTTTATATTATTTCACGTTAACAATCCCGAATAAAACTAGCAACTTCGCAGTCGCTTTTCACAACTTTGTAAGCAGTTTGTTGTCAATTTTTTCAGATGTCTGTTGTGATAGTCTGGTTATATATATGGCATTCTCGGAACATTTACTTAATATTTACGAATTTAACTGCGGGGCTGTCATGATAATGACATAGGCTAAACATACAAACAACTCCGCCAACATTTCCTTCGTTTTTTTCCAACTTTGCACGCTGTTTTCTAACATTTCACAGTCAACTGATGCGAACATCTATAGGCTGCTTTCAATTGACTTTTATTAAATTTGTCGACTTTACACCGGCACCGTTTTATATGCAAACAACTCAGGTCATATATACAAATACATCTACCAACTTTGCAATAACTTTCCACAACTTTGCAATAACTTTGAACAACTTTGCACGTTGCGTTAACAGCTTAAATCACACTACGTTCCGACAGAATAAACAACTTGTTATTGAAAACTAGAAGGGATTTGAAAACTTCCCATTGATTAAAAAAGTTACCACAATTCCACGATTTTGTACTATAAATGTTTGACATCACAGTAAGAAATAGTAAAGGAACGTTGCCTTAGATATTTTCCATGAGCGTAATGAAACAAAAACAAAAAAATAACAGCTCGTTTACTCAGGGAGTCTCCCATGCAAGTACTCACCACGCCCGATTGTGCTTTACTTTAAATATGTCCCAATAATCTAAACACACAGCTGCCTGGAATATTTAAAATTAAGCCAAATTATTGGCTATTTCATGTTTTTTTGATGTTTCAAAATCGCTCGCACAAGTACTTTCAAGAATTGACCTATGACCTCTACATACTTGGACTAACACTACGGTAATTTAACAGGACTTTATGAGATATTTGTTCATATATTTGAATTTTTAAGTATGGGACTTGTTTATATTATTTCACGTTAAAAATCCCGAATAAAACTAGCAACTTCGCAGTCGCTTTTCACAACTTTGTAAGCAGTTTGTTGTCAATTTTTTCAGATGTCTGTTGTGATAGTCTGGTTATATATATGGCATTCTCGGAACATTTACTTAATATTTACGAATTTAACTGCGGGGCAGTCATGATAATGACATAGGCTAAACATACAAACAACTCCGCCAACATTTCCTTCGTTTTTTTCCAACTTTGCATGCTGTTTTCTAACATTTCACAGTCAACTGATGCGAACATCTATAGGCTGCTTTCAATTGACTTTTATTAAATTTGTCGACTTTACACCGGCACCGTTTTATATGCAAACAACTCAGGTCATATATACAAATACATCTACCAACTTTGCAATAACTTTCCACAACTTTGCAATAACTTTGAACAACTTTGCACTTTGCGTTAACAGCTTAAATCACACTACGTTCCGACAGAATAAACAACATGTTATAGAAAACTAGAAGGGATTTGAAAACTTCCCATTCATTAAAAAAGTTACGAAAATTGCACGATTTTGTACTATAAATGTTTGACATCACAGAAAGAAATAGTAAAGGAACATTGCATTAGATCTTTTCCATGTGCGTAATGAAACAAAAACAAAAAAATTAACATCTCGTTTACTCAGGGAGTCTCCCATGCAAGTACTCACCACGTCCGATTGTGCTTTACTTTAAATATGTCCCGATCATCTAACCACACAGCTGCCTGAAATATTTAAAATTAAGCCAAATTATTGGCTATTTCATGTTTTTTTGATGTTTCAAAATCTCTCGAACTACTACTTTCAAGAATTGACCTATGACCTCTACATACTTGGACTAACACTACGGTAATTTAACAGAACTTTACGAGATATTTGTTCATATACTTGAATTTTTAAGTATGGGACTTGTTTATATTATTTCACGTTAACAATCCCGAATAAAACTAGCAACTTCGCAGTCGCTTTTCACAACTTTGTAAGCAGTTTGTTGTCAATTTTTTCAGATGTCTGTTGTGATAGTCTGGTTATATATATGGCATTCTCGGAACATTTACTTAATATTTACGAATTTAACTGCGGGGCTGTCATGATAATGACATAGGCTAAACATACAAACAACTCCGCCAACATTTCCTTCGTTTTTTTCCAACTTTGCACGCTGTTTTCTAACATTTCACAGTCAACTGATGCGAACATCTATAGGCTGCTTTCAATTGACTTTTATTAAATTTGTCGACTTTACACCGGCACCGTTTTATATGCAAACAACTCAGGTCATATATACAAATACATCTACCAACTTTGCAATAACTTTCCACAACTTTGCAATAACTTTGAACAACTTTGCACGTTGCGTTAACAGCTTAAATCACACTACGTTCCGACAGAATAAACAACTTGTTATTGAAAACTAGAAGGGATTTGAAAACTTCCCATTGATTAAAAAAGTTACCACAATTCCACGATTTTGTACTATAAATGTTTGACATCACAGTAAGAAATAGTAAAGGAACGTTGCCTTAGATATTTTCCATGAGCGTAATGAAACAAAAACAAAAAAATAACAGCTCGTTTACTCAGGGAGTCTCCCATGCAAGTACTCACCACGCCCGATTGTGCTTTACTTTAAATATGTCCCGTTCATCTAAACACACAGCTGCCTGGAATATTTAAAATTAAGCCAAATTATTGGCTATTTCATGTTTTTTTGATGTTTCAAAATCGCTCGCACAAGTACTTTCAAGAATTGACCTATGACCTCTACATACTTGGACTAACACTACGGTAATTTAACAGGACTTTATGAGATATTTGTTCATATATTTGAATTTTTAAGTATGGGACTTGTTTATATTATTTCACGTTAAAAATCCCGAATAAAACTAGCAACTTCGCAGTCGCTTTTCACAACTTTGTAAGCAGTTTGTTGTCAATTTTTTCAGATGTCTGTTGTGATAGTCTGGTTATATATATGGCATTCTCGGAACATTTACTTAATATTTACGAATTTAACTGCGGGGCAGTCATGATAATGACATAGGCTAAACATACAAACAACTCCGCCAACATTTCCTTCGTTTTTTTCCAACTTTGCACGCTGTTTTCTAACATTTCACAGTCAACTGATGCGAACATCTATAGGCTGCTTTCAATTGACTTTTATTAAATTTGTCGACTTTACACCGGCACCGTTTTATATGCAAACAACTCAGGTCATATATACAAATACATCTACCAACTTTGCAATAACTTTCCACAACTTTGCAATAACTTTGAACAACTTTGCACGTTGCGTTAACAGCTTAAATCACACTACGTTCCGACAGAATAAACAACTTGTTATTGAAAACTAGAAGGGATTTGAAAACTTCCCATTGATTAAAAAAGTTACCACAATTCCACGATTTTGTACTATAAATGTTTGACATCACAGTAAGAAATAGTAAAGGAACGTTGCCTTAGATATTTTCCATGAGCGTAATGAAACAAAAACAAAAAAATAACAGCTCGTTTACTCAGGGAGTCTCCCATGCAAGTACTCACCACGCCCGATTGTGCTTTACTTTAAATATGTCCCGTTCATCTAACCACACAGCTGCCAGGAATATTTAAAATTAAGCCAAATTATTGGCTATTTCATGTTTTTTTGATGTTTAAAAATCGCTCGAACAAGTACTTTCAAGAATTGACCTATGACCTCTACATACTTGGACTAACACTACGGTAATTTAACAGAACTTTACGAGATATTTGTTCATATACTTGAATTTTTAAGTATGGGACTTGTTTATATTATTTCACGTTAACAATCCCGAATAAAACTAGCAACTTCGCAGTCGCTTTTCACATCTTTGTAAGCAGTTTGTTGTCAATTTTTTCAGATGTCTGTTGTGATAGTCTGGTTATATATATGGCATTCTCGGAACATTTACTTAATATTTACGAATTTAACTGCGGGGCTGTCATGATAATGGCATAGGCTAAACATACAAACAACTCCGCCAACATTTCCTTCGTTTTTTTCCAACTTTGCACGCTGTTTTCTAACATTTCACAGTCAACTGATGCGAACATCTATAGGCTGCTTTCAATTGACTTTTATTAAATTTGTCGACTTTACACCGGCACCGTTTTATATGCAAACAACTCAGGTCATATATACAAATACATCTACCAACTTTGCAATAACTTTCCACAACTTTGCAATAACTTTGAACAACTTTGCACGTTGCGTTAACAGCTTAAATCACACTACGTTCCGACAGAATAAACAACTTGTTATTGAAAACTAGAAGGGATTTGAAAACTTCCCATTGATTAAAAAAGTTACCACAATTCCACGATTTTGTACTATAAATGTTTGACATCACAGAAAGAAATAGTAAAGGAACATTGCATTAGATCTTTTCCATGTGCGTAATGAAACAAAAACAAAAAAATTAACATCTCGTTTACTCAGGGAGTCTCCCATGCAAGTACTCACCACGTCCGATTGTGCTTTACTTTAAATATGTCCCGTTCATCTAATCACACAGCTGCCTGGAATATTCAACATTAAGCCAAATTATTGGCTATTTCATGTTTTTTTGATGTTTCAAAATCGCTCGAACAAGTACTTTCAAGAATTAACCTATGACCTCTACATACTTGGACTAACACTACGGTAATTTAACAGAACTTTACGAGATATTTGTTCATATACTTGAGTTTTTAAGTATGGGACTTGTTTATATTATTTCACGTTAAAAATCCCGAATAAAACTAGCAACTTCGCAGTCGCTTTTCACAACTTTGTAAGCAGTTTGTTGTCAATTTTTTCAGATGTCTGTTGTGATAGTCTGGTTATATATATGGCATTCTCGGAACATTTACTTAATATTTACGAATTTAACTGCGGGGCAGTCATGATAATGACATAGGCTAAACATACAAACAACTCCGCCAACATTTCCTTCGTTTTTTTCCAACTTTGCATGCTGTTTTCTAACATTTCACAGTCAACTGATGCGAACATCTATAGGCTGCTTTCAATTGACTTTTATTAAATTTGTCGACTTTACACCGGCACCGTTTTATATGCAAACAACTCAGGTCATATATACAAATACATCTACCAACTTTGCAATAACTTTCCACAACTTTGCAATAACTTTGAACAACTTTGCACTTTGCGTTAACAGCTTAAATCACACTACGTTCCGACAGAATAAACAACATGTTATAGAAAACTAGAAGGGATTTGAAAACTTCCCATTCATTAAAAAAGTTACGAAAATTGCACGATTTTGTACTATAAATGTTTGACATCACAGAAAGAAATAGTAAAGGAACATTGCATTAGATCTTTTCCATGTGCGTAATGAAACAAAAACAAAAAAATTAACATCTCGTTTACTCAGGGAGTCTCCCATGCAAGTACTCACCACGTCCGATTGTGCTTTACTTTAAATATGTCCCGATCATCTAACCACACAGCTGCCTGGAATATTTAAAATTAAGCCAAATTATTGGCTATTTCATGTTTTTTTGATGTTTCAAAATCTCTCGAACTACTACTTTCAAGCATTGACCTATGACCTCTACATACTTGGACTAACACTACGGTAATTTAACAGAACTTTACGAGATATTTGTTCATATACTTGAATTTTTAAGTATGGGACTTGTTTATATTATTTCACGTTAACAATCCCGAATAAAACTAGCAACTTCGCAGTCGCTTTTCACAACTTTGTAAGCAGTTTGTTGTCAATTTTTTCAGATGTCTGTTGTGATAGTCTGGTTATATATATGGCATTCTCGGAACATTTACTTAATATTTACGAATTTAACTGCGGGGCTGTCATGATAATGACATAGGCTAAACATACAAACAACTCCGCCAACATTTCCTTCGTTTTTTTCCAACTTTGCACGCTGTTTTCTAACATTTCACAGTCAACTGATGCGAACATCTATAGGCTGCTTTCAATTGACTTTTATTAAATTTGTCGACTTTACACCGGCACCGTTTTATATGCAAACAACTCAGGTCATATATACAAATACATCTACCAACTTTGCAATAACTTTCCACAACTTTGCAATAATTTTGAACAACTTTGCACGTTGCGTTAACAGCTTAAATCACACTACGTTCCGACAGAATAAACAACTTGTTATTGAAAACTAGAAGGGATTTGAAAACTTCCCATTGATTAAAAAAGTTACCACAATTCCACGATTTTGTACTATAAATGTTTGACATCACAGTAAGAAATAGTAAAGGAACGTTGCCTTAGATATTTTCCATGAGCGTAATGAAACAAAAACAAAAAATAACAGCTCGTTTACTCATGGAGTCTCCCATGCAAGTACTCACCACGCCCGATTGTGCTTTACTTTAAATATGTCCCGTTCATCTAAACACACAGCTGCCTGGAATATTTAAAATTAAGCCAAATTATTGGCTATTTCATGTTTTTTTGATGTTTCAAAATCGCTCGCACAAGTACTTTCAAGAATTGACCTATGACCTCTACATACTTGGACTAACACTACGGTAATTTAACAGGACTTTATGAGATATTTGTTCATATATTTGAATTTTTAAGTATGGGACTTGTTTATATTATTTCACGTTAAAAATCCCGAATAAAACTAGCAACTTCGCAGTCGCTTTTCACAACTTTGTAAGCAGTTTGTTGTCAATTTTTTCAGATGTCTGTTGTGATAGTCTGGTTATATATATGGCATTCTCGGAACATTTACTTAATATTTACGAATTTAACTGCGGGGCAGTCATGATAATGACATAGGCTAAACATACAAACAACTCCGCCAACATTTCCTTCGTTTTTTTCCAACTTTGCACGCTGTTTTCTAACATTTCACAGTCAACTGATGCGAACATCTATAGGCTGCTTTCAATTGACTTTTATTAAATTTGTCGACTTTACACCGGCACCGTTTTATATGCAAACAACTCAGGTCATATATACAAATACATCTACCAACTTTGCAATAACTTTCCACAACTTTGCAATAACTTTGAACAACTTTGCACGTTGCGTTAACAGCTTAAATCACACTACGTTCCGACAGAATAAACAACTTGTTATTGAAAACTAGAAGGGATTTGAAAACTTCCCATTGATTAAAAAAGTTACCACAATTCCACGATTTTGTACTATAAATGTTTGACATCACAGTAAGAAATAGTAAAGGAACGTTGCCTTAGATATTTTCCATGAGCGTAATGAAACAAAAACAAAAAAATAACAGCTCGTTTACTCAGGGAGTCTCCCATGCAAGTACTCACCACGCCCGATTGTGCTTTACTTTAAATATGTCCCGTTCATCTAAACACACAGCTGCCTGGAATATTTAAAATTAAGCCAAATTATTGGCTATTTCATGTTTTTTTGATGTTTCAAAATCGCTCGCACAAGTACTTTCAAGAATTGACCTATGACCTCTACATACTTGGACTAACACTACGGTAATTTAACAGGACTTTATGAGATATTTGTTCATATATTTGAATTTTTAAGTATGGGACTTGTTTATATTATTTCACGTTAAAAATCCCGAATAAAACTAGCAACTTCGCAGTCGCTTTTCACAACTTTGTAAGCAGTTTGTTGTCAATTTTTTCAGATGTCTGTTGTGATAGTCTGGTTATATATATGGCATTCTCGGAACATTTACTTAATATTTACGAATTTAACTGCGGGGCAGTCATGATAATGACATAGGCTAAACATACAAACAACTCCGCCAACATTTCCTTCGTTTTTTTCCAACTTTGCACGCTGTTTTCTAACATTTCACAGTCAACTGATGCGAACATCTATAGGCTGCTTTCAATTGACTTTTATTAAATTTGTCGACTTTACACCGGCACCGTTTTATATGCAAACAACTCAGGTCATATATACAAATACATCTACCAACTTTGCAATAACTTTCCACAACTTTGCAATAACTTTGAACAACTTTGCACTTTGCGTTAACAGCTTAAATCACACTACGTTCCGACAGAATAAACAACATGTTATAGAAAACTAGAAGGGATTTGAAAACTTCCCATTCATTAAAAAAGTTACGAAAATTGCACGATTTTGTACTATAAATGTTTGACATCACAGAAAGAAATAGTAAAGGAACATTGCATTAGATCTTTTCCATGTGCGTAATGAAACAAAAACAAAAAAATTAACATCTCGTTTACTCAGGGAGTCTCCCATGCAAGTACTCACCACGTCCGATTGTGCTTTACTTTAAATATGTCCCGATGATCTAACCACACAGCTGCCTGGAATATTTAAAATTAAGCCAAATTATTGGCTATTTCATGTTTTTTTGATGTTTCAAAATCTCTCGAACTATTACTTTCAAGAATTGACCTATGACCTCTACATACTTGGACTAACACTACGGTAATTTAACAGAACTTCACGAGATATTTGTTCATATACTTGAATTTTTAAGTATGGGACTTGTTTATATTATTTCACGTTAACAATCCCGAATAAAACTAGCAACTTCGCAGTCGCTTTTCACAACTTTGTAAGCACTTTGTTGTCAATTTTTTCAGATGTCTGTTGTGATAGTCTGGTTATATATATGGCATTCTCGGAACATTTACTTAATATTTACGAATTTAACTGCGGGGCTGTCATGATAATGACATAGGCTAAACATACAAACAACTCCGCCAACATTTCCTTCGTTTTTTTCCAACTTTGCACGCTGTTTTCTAACATTTCACAGTCAACTGATGCGAACATCTATAGGCTGCTTTCAATTGACTTTTATTAAATTTGTCGACTTTACACCGGCACCGTTTTATATGCAAACAACTCAGGTCATATATACAAATACATCTACCAACTTTGCAATAACTTTCCACAACTTTGCAATAACTTTGAACAACTTTGCACGTTGCGTTAACAGCTTAAATCACACTACGTTCCGACAGAATAAACAACTTGTTATTGAAAACTAGAAGGGATTTGAAAACTTCCCATTGATTAAAAAAGTTACCACAATTCCACGATTTTGTACTATAAATGTTTGACATCACAGAAAGAAATAGTAAAGGAACATTGCATTAGATCTTTTCCATGTGCGTAATGAAACAAAAACAAAAAAATTAACATCTCGTTTACTCAGGGAGTCTCCCATGCAAGTACTCACCACGTCCGATTGTGCTTTACTTTAAATATGTCCCGATCATCTAACCACACAGCTGCCTGGAATATTTAAAATTAAGCCAAATTATTGGCTATTTCATGTTTTTTTGATGTTTCAAAATCTCTCGAACTACTACTTTCAAGAATTGACCTATGACCTCTACATACTTGGACTAACACTACGGTAATTTAACAGAACTTTACGAGATATTTGTTCATATACTTGAATTTTTAAGTATGGGACTTGTTTATATTATTTCACGTTAACAATCCCGAATAAAACTAGCAACTTCGCAGTCGCTTTTCACAACTTTGTAAGCAGTTTGTTGTCAATTTTTTCAGATGTCTGTTGTGATAGTCTGGTTATATATATGGCATTCTCGGAACATTTACTTAATATTTACGAATTTAACTGCGGGGCTGTCATGATAATGACATAGGCTAAACATACAAACAACTCCGCCAACATTTCCTTCGTTTTTTTCCAACTTTGCACGCTGTTTTCTAACATTTCACAGTCAACTGATGCGAACATCTATAGGCTGCTTTCAATTGACTTTTATTAAATTTGTCGACTTTACACCGGCACCGTTTTATATGCAAACAACTCAGGTCATATATACAAATACATCTACCAACTTTGCAATAACTTTCCACAACTTTGCAATAACTTTGAACAACTTTGCACGTTGCGTTAACAGCTTAAATCACACTACGTTCCGACAGAATAAACAACTTGTTATTGAAAACTAGAAGGGATTTGAAAACTTCCCATTGATTAAAAAAGTTACCACAATTCCACGATTTTGTACTATAAATGTTTGACATCACCGTAAGAAATAGTAAAGGAACGTTGCCTTAGATATTTTCCATGAGCGTAATGAAACAAAAACAAAAAAATAACAGCTCGTTTACTCAGGGAGTCTCCCATGCAAGTACTCACCACGCCCGATTGTGCTTTACTTTAAATATGTCCCGTTCATCTAAACACACAGCTGCCTGGAATATTTAAAATTAAGCCAAATTATTGGCTATTTCATGTTTTTTTGATGTTTCAAAATCGCTCGCACAAGTACTTTCAAGAATTGACCTATGACCTCTACATACTTGGACTAACACTACGGTAATTTAACAGGACTTTATGAGATATTTGTTCATATATTTGAATTTTTAAGTATGGGACTTGTTTATATTATTTCACGTTAAAAATCCCGAATAAAACTAGCAACTTCGCAGTCGCTTTTCACAACTTTGTAAGCAGTTTGTTGTCAATTTTTTCAGATGTCTGTTGTGATAGTCTGGTTATATATATGGCATTCTCGGAACATTTACTTAATATTTACGAATTTAACTGCGGGGCAGTCATGATAATGACATAGGCTAAACATACAAACAACTCCGCCAACATTTCCTTCGTTTTTTTCCAACTTTGCATGCTGTTTTCTAACATTTCACAGTCAACTGATGCGAACATCTATAGGCTGCTTTCAATTGACTTTTATTAAATTTGTCGACTTTACACCGGCACCGTTTTATATGCAAACAACTCAGGTCATATATACAAATACATCTACCAACTTTGCAATAACTTTCCACAACTTTGCAATAACTTTGAACAACTTTGCACTTTGCGTTAACAGCTTAAATCACACTACGTTCCGACAGAATAAACAACATGTTATAGAAAACTAGAAGGGATTTGAAAACTTCCCATTCATTAAAAAAGTTACGAAAATTGCACGATTTTGTACTATAAATGTTTGACATCACAGAAAGAAATAGTAAAGGAACATTGCATTAGATCTTTTCCATGTGCGTAATGAAACAAAAACAAAAAAATTAACATCTCGTTTACTCAGGGAGTCTCCCATGCAAGTACTCACCACGTCCGATTGTGCTTTACTTTAAATATGTCCCGATCATCTAACCACACAGCTGCCTGAAATATTTAAAATTAAGCCAAATTATTGGCTATTTCATGTTTTTTTGATGTTTCAAAATCTCTCGAACTACTACTTTCAAGAATTGACCTATGACCTCTACATACTTGTACTAACACTACGGTAATTTAACAGAACTTTACGAGATATTTGTTCATATACTTGAATTTTTAAGTATGGGACTTGTTTATATTATTTCACGTTAACAATCCCGAATAAAACTAGCAACTTCGCAGTCGCTTTTCACAACTTTGTAAGCAGTTTGTTGTCAATTTTTTCAGATGTCTGTTGTGATAGTCTGGTTATATATATGGCATTCTCGGAACATTTACTTAATATTTACGAATTTAACTGCGGGGCTGTCATGATAATGACATAGGCTAAACATACAAACAACTCCGCCAACATTTCCTTCGTTTTTTTCCAACTTTGCACGCTGTTTTCTAACATTTCACAGTCAACTGATGCGAACATCTATAGGCTGCTTTCAATTGACTTTTATTAAATTTGTCGACTTTACACCGGCACCGTTTTATATGCAAACAACTCAGGTCATATATACAAATACATCTACCAACTTTGCAATAACTTTCCACAACTTTGCAATAACTTTGAACAACTTTGCACGTTGCGTTAACAGCTTAAATCACACTACGTTCCGACAGAATAAACAACTTGTTATTGAAAACTAGAAGGGATTTGAAAACTTCCCATTGATTAAAAAAGTTACCACAATTCCACGATTTTGTACTATAAATGTTTGACATCACAGAAAGAAATAGTAAAGGAACATTGCATTAGATCTTTTCCATGTGCGTAATGAAACAAAAACAAAAAAATTAACATCTCGTTTACTCAGGGAGTCTCCCATGCAAGTACTCACCACGTCCGATTGTGCTTTACTTTAAATATGTCCCGATCATCTAACCACACAGCTGCCTGGAATATTTAAAATTAAGCCAAATTATTGGCTATTTCATGTTTTTTTGATGTTTCAAAATCTCTCGAACTACTACTTTCAAGAATTGACCTATGACCTCTACATACTTGGACTAACACTACGGTAATTTAACAGAACTTTACGAGATATTTGTTCATATACTTGAATTTTTAAGTATGGGACTTGTTTATATTATTTCACGTTAACAATCCCGAATAAAACTAGCAACTTCGCAGTCGCTTTTCACAACTTTGTAAGCAGTTTGTTGTCAATTTTTTCAGATGTCTGTTGTGATAGTCTGGTTATATATATGGCATTCTCGGAACATTTACTTAATATTTACGAATTTAACTGCGGGGCTGTCATGATAATGACATAGGCTAAACATACAAACAACTCCGCCAACATTTCCTTCGTTTTTTTCCAACTTTGCACGCTGTTTTCTAACATTTCACAGTCAACTGATGCGAACATCTATAGGCTGCTTTCAATTGACTTTTATTAAATTTGTCGACTTTACACCGGCACCGTTTTATATGCAAACAACTCAGGTCATATATACAAATACATCTACCAACTTTGCAATAACTTTCCACAACTTTGCAATAACTTTGAACAACTTTGCACGTTGCGTTAACAGCTTAAATCACACTACGTTCCGACAGAATAAACAACTTGTTATTGAAAACTAGAAGGGATTTGAAAACTTCCCATTGATTAAAAAAGTTACCACAATTCCACGATTTTGTACTATAAATGTTTGACATCACCGTAAGAAATAGTAAAGGAACGTTGCCTTAGATATTTTCCATGAGCGTAATGAAACAAAAACAAAAAAATAACAGCTCGTTTACTCAGGGAGTCTCCCATGCAAGTACTCACCACGCCCGATTGTGCTTTACTTTAAATATGTCCCGTTCATCTAAACACACAGCTGCCTGGAATATTTAAAATTAAGCCAAATTATTGGCTATTTCATGTTTTTTTGATGTTTCAAAATCGCTCGCACAAGTACTTTCAAGAATTGACCTATGACCTCTACATACTTGGACTAACACTACGGTAATTTAACAGGACTTTATGAGATATTTGTTCATATATTTGAATTTTTAAGTATGGGACTTGTTTATATTATTTCACGTTAAAAATCCCGAATAAAACTAGCAACTTCGCAGTCGCTTTTCACAACTTTGTAAGCAGTTTGTTGTCAATTTTTTCAGATGTCTGTTGTGATAGTCTGGTTATATATATGGCATTCTCGGAACATTTACTTAATATTTACGAATTTAACTGCGGGGCAGTCATGATAATGACATAGGCTAAACATACAAACAACTCCGCCAACATTTCCTTCGTTTTTTTCCAACTTTGCATGCTGTTTTCTAACATTTCACAGTCAACTGATGCGAACATCTATAGGCTGCTTTCAATTGACTTTTATTAAATTTGTCGACTTTACACCGGCACCGTTTTATATGCAAACAACTCAGGTCATATATACAAATACATCTACCAACTTTGCAATAACTTTCCACAACTTTGCAATAACTTTGAACAACTTTGCACTTTGCGTTAACAGCTTAAATCACACTACGTTCCGACAGAATAAACAACATGTTATAGAAAACTAGAAGGGATTTGAAAACTTCCCATTCATTAAAAAAGTTACGAAAATTGCACGATTTTGTACTATAAATGTTTGACATCACAGAAAGAAATAGTAAAGGAACATTGCATTAGATCTTTTCCATGTGCGTAATGAAACAAAAACAAAAAAATTAACATCTCGTTTACTCAGGGAGTCTCCCATGCAAGTACTCACCACGTCCGATTGTGCTTTACTTTAAATATGTCCCGATGATCTAACCACACAGCTGCCTGGAATATTTAAAATTAAGCCAAATTATTGGCTATTTCATGTTTTTTTGATGTTTCAAAATCTCTCGAACTAGTACTTTCAAGAATTGACCTATGACCTCTACATACTTGGACTAACACTACGGTAATTTAACAGAACTTCACGAGATATTTGTTCATATACTTGAATTTTTAAGTATGGGACTTGTTTATATTATTTCACGTTAACAATCCCGAATAAAACTAGCAACTTCGCAGTCGCTTTTCACAACTTTGTAAGCAGTTTGTTGTCAATTTTTTCAGATGTCTGTTGTGATAGTCTGGTTATATATATGGCATTCTCGGAACATTTACTTAATATTTACGAATTTAACTGCGGGGCTGTCATGATAACGACATAGGCTAAACATACAAACAACTCCGCCAACATTTCCTTCGTTTTTTTCCAACTTTGCACGCTGTTTTCTAACATTTCACAGTCAACTGATGCGAACATCTATAGGCTGCTTTCAATTGACTTTTATTAAATTTGTCGACTTTACACCGGCACCGTTTTATATGCAAACAACTCAGATCATATATACAAATACATCTACCAACTTTGCAATAACTTTCCACAACTTTGCAATAACTTTGAACAACTTTGCACGTTGCGTTAACAGCTTAAATCACACTACGTTCCGACAGAATAAACAACTTGTTATTGAAAACTAGAAGGGATTTGAAAACTTCCCATTGATTAAAAAAGTTACCACAATTCCACGATTTTGTACTATAAATGTTTGACATCACAGAAAGAAATAGTAAAGGAACATTGCATTAGATCTTTTCCATGTGCGTAATGAAACAAAAACAAAAAAATTAACATCTCGTTTACTCAGGGAGTCTCCCATGCAAGTACTCACCACGTCCGATTGTGCTTTACTTTAAATATGTCCCGTTCATCTAATCACACAGCTGCCTGGAATATTCAAAATTAAGCCAAATTATTGGCTATTTCATGTTTTTTTGATGTTTCAAAATCGCTCGAACAAGTACTTTCAAGAATTAACCTCTGACCTCTACATACTTGGACTAACACTACGGTAATTTAACAGAACTTTACGAGATATTTGTTCATATACTTGAGTTTTTAAGTATGGGACTTGTTTATATTATTTCACGTTAAAAATCCCGAATAAAACTAGCAACTTCGCAGTCGCTTTTCACAACTTTGTAAGCAGTTTGTTGTCAATTTTTTCAGATGTCTGTTGTGATAGTCTGGTTATATATATGGCATTCTCGGAACATTTACTTAATATTTACGAATTTAACTGCGGGGCAGTCATGATAATGACATAGGCTAAACATACAAACAACTCCGCCAACATTTCCTTCGTTTTTTTCCAACTTTGCATGCTGTTTTCTAACATTTCACAGTCAACTGATGCGAACATCTATAGGCTGCTTTCAATTGACTTTTATTAAATTTGTCGACTTTACACCGGCACCGTTTTATATGCAAACAACTCAGGTCATATATACAAATACATCTACCAACTTTGCAATAACTTTCCACAACTTTGCAATAACTTTGAACAACTTTGCACTTTGCGTTAACAGCTTAAATCACACTACGTTCCGACAGAATAAACAACATGTTATAGAAAACTAGAAGGGATTTGAAAACTTCCCATTCATTAAAAAAGTTACGAAAATTGCACGATTTTGTACTATAAATGTTTGACATCACAGAAAGAAATAGTAAAGGAACATTGCATTAGATCTTTTCCATGTGCGTAATGAAACAAAAACAAAAAAATTAACATCTCGTTTACTCAGGGAGTCTCCCATGCAAGTACTCACCACGTCCGATTGTGCTTTACTTTAAATATGTCCCGATCATCTAACCACACAGCTGCCTGGAATATTTAAAATTAAGCCAAATTATTGGCTATTTCATGTTTTTTTGATGTTTCAAAATCTCTCGAACTACTACTTTCAAGAATTGACCTATGACCTCTACATTCTTGTACTAACACTACGGTAATTTAACAGAACTTTACGAGATATTTGTTCATATACTTGAATTTTTAAGTATGGGACTTGTTTATATTATTTCACGTTAACAATCCCGAATAAAACTAGCAACTTCGCAGTCGCTTTTCACAACTTTGTAAGCAGTTTGTTGTCAATTTTTTCAGATGTCTGTTGTGATAGTCTGGTTATATATATGGCATTCTCGGAACATTTACTTAATATTTACGAATTTAACTGCGGGGCTGTCATGATAATGACATAGGCTAAACATACAAACAACTCCGCCAACATTTCCTTCGTTTTTTTCCAACTTTGCACGCTGTTTTCTAACATTTCACAGTCAACTGATGCGAACATCTATAGGCTGCTTTCAATTGACTTTTATTAAATTTGTCGACTTTACACCGGCACCGTTTTATATGCAAACAACTCAGGTCATATATACAAATACATCTACCAACTTTGCAATAACTTTCCACAACTTTGCAATAACTTTGAACAACTTTGCACGTTGCGTTAACAGCTTAAATCACACTACGTTCCGACAGAATAAACAACTTGTTATTGAAAACTAGAAGGGATTTGAAAACTTCCCATTGATTAAAAAAGTTACCACAATTCCACGATTTTGTACTATAAATGTTTGACATCACAGTAAGAAATAGTAAAGGAACGTTGCCTTAGATATTTTCCATGAGCGTAATGAAACAAAAACAAAAAAATAACAGCTCGTTTACTCAGGGAGTCTCCCATGCAAGTACTCACCACGCCCGATTGTGCTTTACTTTAAATATGTCCCGTTCATCTAAACACACAGCTGCCTGGAATATTTAAAATTAAGCCAAATTATTGGCTATTTCATGTTTTTTTGATGTTTCAAAATCGCTCGCACAAGTACTTTCAAGAATTGACCTATGACCTCTACATACTTGGACTAACACTACGGTAATTTAACAGGACTTTATGAGATATTTGTTCATATATTTGAATTTTTAAGTATGGGACTTGTTTATATTATTTCACGTTAAAAATCCCGAATAAAACTAGCAACTTCGCAGTCGCTTTTCACAACTTTGTAAGCAGTTTGTTGTCAATTTTTTCAGATGTCTGTTGTGATAGTCTGGTTATATATATGGCATTCTCGGAACATTTACTTAATATTTACGAATTTAACTGCGGGGCAGTCATGATAATGACATAGGCTAAACATACAAACAACTCCGCCAACATTTCCTTCGTTTTTTTCCAACTTTGCACGCTGTTTTCTAACATTTCACAGTCAACTGATGCGAACATCTATAGGCTGCTTTCAATTGACTTTTATTAAATTTGTCGACTTTACACCGGCACCGTTTTATATGCAAACAACTCAGGTCATATATACAAATACATCTACCAACTTTGCAATAACTTTCCACAACTTTGCAATAACTTTGAACAACTTTGCACTTTGCGTTAACAGCTTAAATCACACTACGTTCCGACAGAATAAACAACATGTTATAGAAAACTAGAAGGGATTTGAAAACTTCCCATTCATTAAAAAAGTTACGAAAATTGCACGATTTTGTACTATAAATGTTTGACATCACAGAAAGAAATAGTAAAGGAACATTGCATTAGATCTTTTCCATGTGCGTAATGAAACAAAAACAAAAAAATTAACATCTCGTTTACTCAGGGAGTCTCCCATGCAAGTACTCACCACGTCCGATTGTGCTTTACTTTAAATATGTCCCGATGATCTAACCACACAGCTGCCTGGAATATTTAAAATTAAGCCAAATTATTGGCTATTTCATGTTTTTTTGATGTTTCAAAATCTCTCGAACTAGTACTTTCAAGAATTGACCTATGACCTCTACATACTTGGACTAACACTACGGTAATTTAACAGAACTTCACGAGATATTTGTTCATATACTTGAATTTTTAAGTATGGGACTTGTTTATATTATTTCACGTTAACAATCCCGAATAAAACTAGCAACTTCGCAGTCGCTTTTCACAACTTTGTAAGCAGTTTGTTGTCAATTTTTTCAGATGTCTGTTGTGATAGTCTGGTTATATATATGGCATTCTCGGAACATTTACTTAATATTTACGAATTTAACTGCGGGGCTGTCATGATAATGACATAGGCTAAACATACAAACAACTCCGCCAACATTTCCTTCGTTTTTTTCCAACTTTCACGCTGTTTTCTAACATTTCACAGTCAACTGATGCGAACATCTATAGGCTGCTTTCAATTGACTTTTATTAAATTTGTCGACTTTACACCGGCACCGTTTTATATGCAAACAACTCAGGTCATATATACAAATACATCTACCAACTTTGCAATAACTTTCCACAACTTTGCAATAACTTTGAACAACTTTGCACGTTGCGTTAACAGCTTAAATCACACTACGTTCCGACAGAATAAACAACTTGTTATTGAAAACTAGAAGGGATTTGAAAACTTCCCATTGATTAAAAAAGTTACCACAATTCCACGATTTTGTACTATAAATGTTTGACATCACAGTAAGAAATAGTAAAGGAACGTTGCCTTAGATATTTTCCATGAGCGTAATGAAACAAAAACAAAAAAATAACAGTTCGTTTACTCAGGGAGTCTCCCATGCAAGTACTCACCACGCCCGATTGTGCTTTACTTTAAATATGTCCCGTTCATCTAAACACACAGCTGCCTGGAATATTTAAAATTAAGCCAAATTATTGGCTATTTCATGTTTTTTTGATGTTTCAAAATCGCTCGCACAAGTACTTTCAAGAATTGACCTATGACCTCTACATACTTGGACTAACACTACGGTAATTTAACAGGACTTTATGAGATATTTGTTCATATATTTGACTTTTTTTAAGTATGGGACTTGTTTATATTATTTCACGTTAACAATCCCGAATAAAACTAGCAACTTCGCAGTCGCTTTTCACAACTTTGTAAGCAGTTTGTTGTCAATTTTTTCAGATGTCTGTTGTGATAGTCTGGTTATATATATGGCATTCTCGGAACATTTACTTAATATTTACGAATTTAACTGCGGGGCAGTCATGATAATGACATAGGCTAAACATACAAACAACTCCGCCAACATTTCCTTCGTTTTTTTCCAACTTTGCACGCTGTTTTCTAACATTTCACAGTCAACTGATGCGAACATCTATAGGCTGCTTTCAATTGACTTTTATTAAATTTGTCGACTTTACACCGGCACCGTTTTATATGCAAACAACTCAGGTCATATATACAAATACATCTACCAACTTTGCAATAACTTTCCACAACTTTGCAATAACTTTGAACAACTTTGCACGTTGCGTTAACAGCTTAAATCACACTACGTTCCGACAGAATAAACAACTTGTTATTGAAAACTAGAAGGGATTTGAAAACTTCCCTTTGATTAAAAAAGTTACCACAATTCCACGATTTTGTACTATAAATGTTTGACATCACAGAAAGAAATAGTAAAGGAACGTTGCCTTAGATATTTTCCATGAGCGTAATGAAACAAAAACAAAAAAATAACAGCTCGTTTACTCAGGGAGTCTCCCATGCAAGTACTCACCACGCCCGATTGTGCTTTACTTTAAATATGTCCCGTTCATCTAAACACACAGCTGCCTGGAATATTTAAAATTAAGCCAAATTATTGGCTATTTCATGTTTTTTTGATGTTTCAAAATCGCTCGCACAAGTACTTTCAAGAATTGACCTATGACCTCTACATACTTGGACTAACACTACGGTAATTTAACAGGACTTTATGAGATATTTGTTCATATATTTGAATTTTTAAGTATGGGACTTGTTTATATTATTTCACGTTAAAAATCCCGAATAAAACTAGCAACTTCGCAGTCGCTTTTCACAACTTTGTAAGCAGTTTGTTGTCAATTTTTTCAGATGTCTGTTGTGATAGTCTGGTTATATATATGGCATTCTCGGAACATTTACTTAATATTTACGAATTTAACTGCAGGGCAGTCATGATAATGACATAGGCTAAACATACAAACAACTCCGCCAACATTTCCTTCGTTTTTTTCCAACTTTGCACGCTGTTTTCTAACATTTCACAGTCAACTGATGCGAACATCTATAGGCTGCTTTCAATTGACTTTTATTAAATTTGTCGACTTTACACCGGCACCGTTTTATATGCAAACAACTCAGGTCATATATACAAATACATCTACCAACTTTGCAATAACTTTCCACAACTTTGCAATAACTTTGAACAACTTTGCACTTTGCGTTAACAGCTTAAATCACACTACGTTCCGACAGAATAAACAACATGTTATAGAAAACTAGAAGGGATTTGAAAACTTCCCATTCATTAAAAAAGTTTCGAAAATTGCACGATTTTGTACTATAAATGTTTGACATCACAGAAAGAAATAGTAAAGGAACATTGCATTAGATCTTTTCCATGTGCGTAATGAAACAAAAACAAAAAAATTAACATCTCGTTTACTCAGGGAGTCTCCCATGCAAGTACTCACCACGTCCGATTGTGCTTTACTTTAAATATGTCCCGATGATCTAACCACACAGCTGCCTGGAATATTTAAAATTAAGCCAAATTATTGGCTATTTCATGTTTTTTTGATGTTTCAAAATCTCTCGAACTAGTACTTTCAAGAATTGACCTATGACCTCTACATACTTGGACTAACACTACGGTAATTTAACAGAACTTCACGAGATATTTGTTCATATACTTGAATTTTTAAGTATGGGACTTGTTTATATTATTTCACGTTAACAATCCCGAATAAAACTAGCAACTTCGCAGTCGCTTTTCACAACTTTGTAAGCAGTTTGTTGTCAATTTTTTCAGATGTCTGTTGTGATAGTCTGGTTATATATATGGCATTCTCGGAACATTTACTTAATATTTACGAATTTAACTGCGGGGCTGTCATGATAATGACATAGGCTAAACATACAAACAACTCCGCCAACATTTCCTTCGTTTTTTTCCAACTTTCACGCTGTTTTCTAACATTTCACAGTCAACTGATGCGAACATCTATAGGCTGCTTTCAATTGACTTTTATTAAATTTGTCGACTTTACACCGGCACCGTTTTATATGCAAACAACTCAGGTCATATATACAAATACATCTACCAACTTTGCAATAACTTTCCACAACTTTGCAATAACTTTGAACAACTTTGCACGTTGTGTTAACAGCTTAAATCACACTACGTTCCGACAGAATAAACAACTTGTTATTGAAAACTAGAAGGGATTTGAAAACTTCCCATTGATTAAAAAAGTTACCACAATTCCACGATTTTGTACTATAAATGTTTGACATCACAGTAAGAAATAGTAAAGGAACGTTGCCTTAGATATTTTCCATGAGCGTAATGAAACAAAAACAAAAAAATAACAGTTCGTTTACTCAGGGAGTCTCCCATGCAAGTACTCACCACGCCCGATTGTGCTTTACTTTAAATATGTCCCGTTCATCTAAACACACAGCTGCCTGGAATATTTAAAATTAAGCCAAATTATTGGCTATTTCATGTTTTTTTGATGTTTCAAAATCGCTCGCACAAGTACTTTCAAGAATTGACCTATGACCTCTACATACTTGGACTAACACTACGGTAATTTAACAGGACTTTATGAGATATTTGTTCATATATTTGACTTTTTTTAAGTATGGGACTTGTTTATATTATTTCACGTTAACAATCCCGAATAAAACTAGCAACTTCGCAGTCGCTTTTCACAACTTTGTAAGCAGTTTGTTGTCAATTTTTTCAGATGTCTGTTGTGATAGTCTGGTTATATATATGGCATTCTCGGAACATTTACTTAATATTTACGAATTTAACTGCGGGGCAGTCATGATAATGACATAGGCTAAACATACAAACAACTCCGCCAACATTTCCTTCGTTTTTTTCCAACTTTGCACGCTGTTTTCTAACATTTCACAGTCAACTGATGCGAACATCTATAGGCTGCTTTCAATTGACTTTTATTAAATTTGTCGACTTTACACCGGCACCGTTTTATATGCAAACAACTCAGGTCATATATACAAATACATCTACCAACTTTGCAATAACTTTCCACAACTTTGCAATAACTTTGAACAACTTTGCACGTTGCGTTAACAGCTTAAATCACACTACGTTCCGACAGAATAAACAACTTGTTATTGAAAACTAGAAGGGATTTGAAAACTTCCCTTTGATTAAAAAAGTTACCACAATTCCACGATTTTGTACTATAAATGTTTGACATCACAGAAAGAAATAGTAAAGGAACATTGCATTAGATCTTTTCCATGTGCGTAATGAAACAAAAACAAAAAAATTAACATCTCGTTTACTCAGGGAGTCTCCCATGCAAGTACTCACCACGTCCGATTGTGCTTTACTTTAAATATGTCCCGTTCATCTAACCACACAGCTGCCTGGAATATTTAAAATTAAGCCAAACTATTGGCTATTTCATGTTTTTTTGATGTTTCAAAATCTCTCGAACAAGTACTTTCAAGAATTGACCTATGACCTCTACATACTTGGACTAACACTACGGTAATTTAACAGAACTTTACGAGATATTTGTTCATATACTTGAATTTTTAAGTATGGGACTTGTTTATATTATTTCACGTTAACAATCCCGAATAAAACTAGCAACTTCGCAGTCGCTTTTCACAACTTTGTAAGCAGTTTGTTGTCAATTTTTTCACATGTCTGTTGTGATAGTCTGGTTATATATATGGCATTCTCGAAACATTTACTTAATATTTACGAATTTAACTGCGGGGCTGTCATGATAATGACATAGGCTAAACATACAAACAACTCCACCAACATTTCCTTCGTTTTTTCCAACTTTGCACGCTGTTTTCTAACATTTCACAGTCAACTGATGCGAACATCTATAGGCTGCTTTCAATTGACTTTTATTAAATTTGTCGACTTTACACCGGCACCGTTTTATATGCAAACAACTCAGGTCATATATACAAATACATCTACCAACTTTGCAATAACTTTCCACAACTTTGCAATAACTTTGAACAACTTTGCACGTTGCGTTAACAGCTTAAATCACACTACGTTCCGACAGAATAAACAACTTGTTATTGAAAACTAGAAGGGATTTGAAAACTTCCCATTGATTAAAAAAGTTACCACAATTCCACGATTTTGTACTATAAATGTTTGACATCACAGTAAGAAATAGTAAAGGAACCTTGCCTTAGATATTTTCCATGAGCGTAATGAAACAAAAACAAAAAAATAACAGTTCGTTTACTCAGGGAGTCTCCCATGCAAGTACTCACCACGCCCGATTGTGCTTTACTTTAAATATGTCCCTTTCATCTAACCACACAGCTGCATGGAATATTTAAAATTAAGCCAAATTATTGGCTATTTCATGTTTTTTTGATGTTTCAAAATCGCTCGCACAAGTACTTTCAAGAATTGACCTATGACCTCTACATACTTGGACTAACACTACGGTAATTTAACAGGACTTTATGAGACATTTGTTCATATATTTGACTTTTTTTAAGTATGGGACTTGTTTATATTATTTCACGTTAACAATCCCGAATAAAACTAGCAACTTCGCAGTCGCTTTTCACAACTTTGTAAGCAGTTTGTTGTCAATTTTTTCAGATGTCTGTTGTGATAGTCTGGTTATATATATGGCATTCTCGGAACATTTACTTAATATTTACGAATTTAACTGCGGGGCAGTCATGATAATGACATAGGCTAAACATACAAACAACTCCGCCAACATTTCCTTCGTTTTTTTCCAACTTTGCACGCTGTTTTCTAACATTTCACAGTCAACTGATGCGAACATCTATAGGCTGCTTTCAATTGACTTTTATTAAATTTGTCGACTTTACACCGGCACCGTTTTATATGCAAACAACTCAGGTCATATATACAAATACATCTACCAACTTTGCAATAACTTTCCACAACTTTGCAATAACTTTGAACAACTTTGCACGTTGCGTTAACAGCTTAAATCACACTACGTTCCGACAGAATAAACAACTTGTTATTGAAAACAAGAAGGGATTTGAAAACTTCCCTTTGATTAAAAAAGTTACCACAATTCCACGATTTTGTACTATAAATGTTTGACATCACAGAAAGAAATAGTAAAGGAACATTGCATTAGATCTTTTCCATGTGCGTAATGAAACAAAAACAAAAAAATTAACATCTCGTTTACTCAGGGAGTCTCCCATGCAAGTACTCACCACGTCCGATTGTGCTTTACTTTAAATATGTCCCGTTCATCTAACCACACAGCTGCCTGGAATATTTAAAATTAAGCCAAACTATTGGCTATTTCATGTTTTTTTGATGTTTCAAAATCTCTCGAACAAGTACTTTCAAGAATTGACCTATGACCTCTACATACTTGGACTAACACTACGGTAATTTAACAGAACTTTACGAGATATTTGTTCATATACTTGAATTTTTAAGTATGGGACTTGTTTATATTATTTCACGTTAACAATCCCGAATAAAACTAGCAACTTCGCAGTCGCTTTTCACAACTTTGTAAGCAGTTTGTTGTCAATTTTTTCAGATGTCTGTTGTGATAGTCTGGTTATATATATGGCATTCTCGAAACATTTACTTAATATTTACGAATTTAACTGCGGGGCTGTCATGATAATGACATAGGCTAAACATACAAACAACTCCGCCAACATTTCCTTCGTTTTTTCCAACTTTGCACGCTGTTTTCTAACATTTCACAGTCAACTGATGCGAACATCTTTAGGCTGCTTTCAATTGACTTTTATTAAATTTGTCGACTTTACACCGGCACCGTTTTATATGCAAACAACTCAGGTCATATATACAAATACATCTACCAACTTTGCAATAACTTTCCACAACTTTGCAATAACTTTGAACAACTTTGCACGTTGCGTTAACAGCTTAAATCACACTACGTTCCGACAGAATAAACAACTTGTTATTGAAAACTAGAAGGGATTTGAAAACTTCCCATTGATTAAAAAAGTTACCACAATTCCACGATTTTGTACTATAAATGTTTGACATCACAGTAAGAAATAGTAAAGGAACGTTGCCTTAGATATTTTCCATGAGCGTAATGAAACAAAAACAAAAAAATAACAGTTCGTTTACTCAGGGAGTCTCCCATGCAAGTACTCACCACGCCCGATTGTGCTTTACTTTAAATATGTCCCTTTCATCTAAACACACAGCTGCCTGGAATATTTAAAATTAAGCCAGATTATTGGCTATTTCATGTTTTTTTGATGTTTCAAAATCGCTCGCACAAGTACTTTCAAGAATTGACCTATGACCTCTACATACTTGGACTAACACTACGGTAATTTAACAGGACTTTATGAGATATTTGTTCATATATTTGACTTTTTTTAAGTATGGGACTTGTTTATATTATTTCACGTTAACAATCCCGAATAAAACTAGCAACTTCGCAGTCGCTTTTCACAACTTTGTAAGCAGTTTGTTGTCAATTTTTTCAGATGTCTGTTGTGATAGTCTGGTTATATATATGGCATTCTCGGAACATTTACTTAATATTTACGAATTTAACTGCGGGGCAGTCATGATAATGACATAGGCTAAACATACAAACAACTCCGCCAACATTTCCTTCGTTTTTTTCCAACTTTGCACGCTGTTTTCTAACATTTCACAGTCAACTGATGCGAACATCTATAGGCTGCTTTCAATTGACTTTTATTAAATTTGTCGACTTTACACCGGCACCGTTTTATATGCAAACAACTCAGGTCATATATACAAATACATCTACCAACTTTGCAATAACTTTCCACAACTTTGCAATAACTTTGAACAACTTTGCACGTTGCGTTAACAGCTTAAATCACACTACGTTCCGACAGAATAAACAACATGTTATAGAAAACTAGAAGGGATTTGAAAACTTCCTATTCATTAAAAAAGTTACGAAAAT
Source organism: Saccoglossus kowalevskii (assembly GCF_978046115.1). Taxonomy (NCBI): domain Eukaryota; kingdom Metazoa; phylum Hemichordata; class Enteropneusta; family Harrimaniidae; genus Saccoglossus; species Saccoglossus kowalevskii. The sequence continues at coordinate 4,650,294 of NC_140656.1, forward strand.
TGCACGATTTTGTACTATAAATGTTTGACATCACAGTAAGAAATAGTAAAGGAACGTTGCCTTAGATATTTTCCATGAGCGTAATGAAACAAAACCAAAAAAATAACAGCTCGTTTACTCAGGGAGTCTCCCATGCAAGTACTCACCACGCCCGATTGTGCTTTACTTTAAATATGTCCCGTTCATCTAACCACACAGCTGCCTGGAATATTTAAAATTAAGCCAAATTATTGGCTATTTCATGTTTTTTTGATGTTTCAAAATCGCTCGCACAAGTACTTTCAAGAATTGACCTATGACCTCTACATACTTGGACTAACACTACGGTAATTTAACAGGACTTTATGAGATATTTGTTCATACATTTGACTTTTTTAAGTATGGGACTTGTTTATATTATTTCACGTTAACAATCCCGAATAAAACTAGCAACTTCGCAGTCGCTTTTCACAACTTTGTAAGCAGTTTGTTGTCAATTTTTTCAGATGTCTGTTGTGATAGTCTGGTTATATATATGGCATTCTCGGAACATTTACTTAATATTTACGAATTTAACTGCGGGGCTGTCATGATAATGACATAGGCTAAACATACAAACAACTCCGCCAACATTTCCGTCGTTTTTTTCCAACTTTGCACGCTGTTTTCTAACATTTCATAGTCAACTGATGCGAACATCTATAGGCTGCTTTCAATTGACTTTTATTAAATTTGTCGACTATACACCGGCACTGTTTAATATGCAAACAACTCAGGTCATATATACAAATACATCTACCAACTTTGCAATAACTTTCCACAACTTTGCAATAACTTTGAACAACTTTGCACGTTGCGTTAACAGCTTAAATCACACTACGTTCCGACAGAATAAACAACATGTTATAGAAAACTAGAAGGGATTTGAAAACTTCCCATTCATTAAAAAAGTTACGAAAATTGCACGATTTTGTACTATAAATGTTTGACATCACAGTAAGAAATAGTAAAGGAACGTTGCCTTAGATATTTTCCATGAGCGTAATGAAACAAAAACAAAAATATTAACATCTCGTTTACTCAGGGAGTCTCCCATGCAAGTACTCACCACGTCCGATTGTGCTTTACTTTAAATATGTCCCGTTCATCTAATCACACAGCTGCCTGGAATATTCAAAATTAAGCCAAATTATTGGCTATTTCATGTTTTTTTGATGTTTCAAAATCGCTCGAACAAGTACTTTCAAGAATTAACCTATGACCTCTACATACTTGGACTAACACTACGGTAATTTAACAGAACTTTACGAGATATTTGTTCATATACTTGAGTTTTTAAGTATGGGACTTGTTTATATTATTTCACGTTAAAAATCCCGAATAAAACTAGCAACTTCGCAGTCGCTTTTCACAACTTTGTAAGCAGTTTGTTGTCAATTTTTTCAGATGTCTGTTGTGATAGTCTGGTTATATATATGGCATTCTCGGAACATTTACTTAATATTTACGAATTTAACTGCGGGGCAGTCATGATAATGACATAGGCTAAACATACAAACAACTCCGCCAACATTTCCTTCGTTTTTTTCCAACTTTGCATGCTGTTTTCTAACATTTCACAGTCAACTGATGCGAACATCTATAGGCTGCTTTCAATTGACTTTTATTAAATTTGTCGACTTTACACCGGCACCGTTTTATATGCAAACAACTCAGGTCATATATACAAATACATCTACCAACTTTGCAATAACTTTCCACAACTTTGCAATAACTTTGAACAACTTTGCACTTTGCGTTAACAGCTTAAATCACACTACGTTCCGACAGAATAAACAACATGTTATAGAAAACTAGAAGGGATTTGAAAACTTCCCATTCATTAAAAAAGTTACGAAAATTGCACGATTTTGTACTATAAATGTTTGACATCACAGAAAGAAATAGTAAAGGAACATTGCATTAGATCTTTTCCATGTGCGTAATGAAACAAAAACAAAAAAATTAACATCTCGTTTACTCAGGGAGTCTCCCATGCAAGTACTCACCACGTCCGATTGTGCTTTACTTTAAATATGTCCCGATCATCTAACCACACAGCTGCCTGGAATATTTAAAATTAAGCCAAATTATTGGCTATTTCATGTTTTTTTGATGTTTCAAAATCTCTCGAACTACTACTTTCAAGAATTGACCTATGACCTCTACATACTTGGACTAACACTACGGTAATTTAACAGAACTTTACGAGATATTTGTTCATATACTTGAATTTTTAAGTATGGGACTAGTTTATATTATTTCACGTTAACAATCCCGAATAAAACTAGCAACTTCGCAGTCGCTTTTCACAACTTTGTAAGCAGTTTGTTGTCAATTTTTTCAGAAGTCTGTTGTGATAGTCTGGTTATATATATGGCATTCTCGGAACATTTACTTAATATTTACAAATTTAACTGCGGGGCTGTCATGATAATGACATAGGCTAAACATACAAACAACTCCGCCAACATTTCCTTCGTTTTTTTCCAACTTTGCACGCTGTTTTCTAACATTTCACAGTCAACTGATGCGAACATCTATAGGCTGCTTTCAATTGACTTTTATTAAATTTGTCGACTTTACACCGGCACCGTTTTATATGCAAACAACTCAGGTCATATATACAAATACATCTACCAACTTTGCAATACATTTCCACAACTTTGCAATAACTTTGAACAACTTTGCACGTTGCGTTAACAGCTTAAATCACACTACGTTCCGACAGAATAAACAACTTGTTATTGAAAACTAGAAGGGATTTGAAAACATCCCATTCATTAAAAAAGTTACGAAAATTGCACGATTTTGTACTATAAATGTTTGACATCACAGTAAGAAATAGTAAAGGAACGTTGCCTTAGATATTTTCCATGAGCGTAATGAAACAAAAACAAAAATATTAACATCTCGTTTACTCAGGGAGTCTCCCATGCAAGTACTCACCACGTCCGATTGTGCTTTACTTTAAATATGTCCCGTTCATCTAATCACACAGCTGCCTGGAATATTCAAAATTAAGCCAAATTATTGGCTATTTCATGTTTTTTTGATGTTTCTAAATCGCTCGAACAATTACTTTCAAGAATTAACCTATGACCTCTACATACTTGGACTAACACTACGGTAATTTAACAGAACTTTACGAGATATTTGTTCATATACTTGAGTTTTTAAGTATGGGACTTGTTTATATTATTTCACGTTAAAAATCCCGAATAAAACTAGCAACTTCGCAGTCGCTTTTCACAACTTTGTAAGCAGTTTGTTGTCAATTTTTTCAGATGTCTGTTGTGATAGTCTGGTTATATATATGGCATTCTCGGAACATTTACTTAATATTTACGAATTTAACTGCGGGGCAGTCATGATAATGACATAGGCTAAACATACAAACAACTCCGCCAACATTTCCTTCGTTTTTTTCCAACTTTGCATGCTGTTTTCTAACATTTCACAGTCAACTGATGCGAACATCTATAGGCTGCTTTCAATTGACTTTTATTAAATTTGTCGACTTTACACCGGCACCGTTTTATATGCAAACAACTCAGGTCATATATACAAATACATCTACCAACTTTGCAATAACTTTCCACAACTTTGCAATAACTTTGAACAACTTTGCACTTTGCGTTAACAGCTTAAATCACACTACGTTCCGACAGAATAAACAACATGTTATAGAAAACTAGAAGGGATTTGAAAACTTCCCATTCATTAAAAAAGTTACGAAAATTGCACGATTTTGTACTATAAATGTTTGACATCACAGAAAGAAATAGTAAAGGAACATTGCATTAGATCTTTTCCATGTGCGTAATGAAACAAAAACAAAAAAATTAACATCTCGTTTACTCAGGGAGTCTCCCATGCAAGTACTCACCACGTCCGATTGTGCTTTACTTTAAATATGTCCCGATCATCTAACCACACAGCTGCCTGGAATATTTAAAATTAAGCCAAATTATTGGCTATTTCATGTTTTTTTGATGTTTCAAAATCTCTCGAACTACTACTTTCAAGAATTGACCTATGACCTCTACATACTTGGACTAACACTACGGTAATTTAACAGAACTTTACGAGATATTTGTTCATATACTTGAATTTTTAAGTATGGGACTAGTTTATATTATTTCACGTTAACAATCCCGAATAAAACTAGCAACTTCGCAGTCGCTTTTCACAACTTTGTAAGCAGTTTGTTGTCAATTTTTTCAGAAGTCTGTTGTGATAGTCTGGTTATATATATGGCATTCTCGGAACATTTACTTAATATTTACAAATTTAACTGCGGGGCTGTCATGATAATGACATAGGCTAAACATACAAACAACTCCGCCAACATTTCCTTCGTTTTTTTCCAACTTTGCACGCTGTTTTCTAACATTTCACAGTCAACTGATGCGAACATCTATAGGCTGCTTTCAATTGACTTTTATTAAATTTGTCGACTTTACACCGGCACCGTTTTATATGCAAACAACTCAGGTCATATATACAAATACATCTACCAACTTTGCAATACATTTCCACAACTTTGCAATAACTTTGAACAACTTTGCACGTTGCGTTAACAGCTTAAATCACACTACGTTCCGACAGAATAAACAACTTGTTATTGAAAACTAGAAGGGATTTGAAAACATCCCATTCATTAAAAAAGTTACGAAAATTGCACGATTTTGTACTATAAATGTTTGACATCACAGTAAGAAATAGTAAAGGAACGTTGCCTTAGATATTTTCCATGAGCGTAATGAAACAAAAACAAAAATATTAACATCTCGTTTACTCAGGGAGTCTCCCATGCAAGTACTCACCACGTCCGATTGTGCTTTACTTTAAATATGTCCCGTTCATCTAATCACACAGCTGCCTGGAATATTCAAAATTAAGCCAAATTATTGGCTATTTCATGTTTTTTTGATGTTTCTAAATCGCTCGAACAATTACTTTCAAGAATTAACCTATGACCTCTACATACTTGGACTAACACTACGGTAATTTAACAGAACTTTACGAGATATTTGTTCATATACTTGAGTTTTTAAGTATGGGACTTGTTTATATTATTTCACGTTAAAAATCCCGAATAAAACTAGCAACTTCGCAGTCGCTTTTCACAACTTTGTAAGCAGTTTGTTGTCAATTTTTTCAGATGTCTGTTGTGATAGTCTGGTTATATATATGGCATTCTCGGAACATTTACTTAATATTTACGAATTTAACTGCGGGGCAGTCATGATAATGACATAGGCTAAACATACAAACAACTCCGCCAACATTTCCTTCGTTTTTTTCCAACTTTGCATGCTGTTTTCTAACATTTCACAGTCAACTGATGCGAACATCTATAGGCTGCTTTCAATTGACTTTTATTAAATTTGTCGACTTTACACCGGCACCGTTTTATATGCAAACAACTCAGGTCATATATACAAATACATCTACCAACTTTGCAATAACTTTCCACAACTTTGCAATAACTTTGAACAACTTTGCACGTTGCGTTAACAGCTTAAATCACACTACGTTCCGACAGAATAAACAACTTGTTATTGAAAACTAGAAGGGATTTGAAAACTTCCCATTGATTAAAAAAGTTACCACAATTCCACGATTTTGTACTATAAATGTTTGACATCACAGAAAGAAATAGTAAAGGAACATTGCATTAGATCTTTTCCATGTGCGTAATGAAACAAAAACAAAAAAATTAACATCTCGTTTACTCAGGGAGTCTCCCATGCAAGTACTCACCACGTCCGGTTGTGCTTTACTTTAAATATGTCCCGTTCATCTAATCACACAGCTGCCTGGAATATTCAAAATTAAGCCAAATTATTGGCTATTTCATGTTTTTTTGATGTTTCAAAATCGCTCGAACAAGTACTTTCAAGAATTAACCTATGACCTCTACATACTTGGACTAACACTACGGTAATTTAACAGAACTTTACGAGATATTTGTTCATATACTTGAGTTTTTAAGTATGGGACTTGTTTATATTATTTCACGTTAAAAATCCCGAATAAAACTAGCAACTTCGCAGTCGCTTTTCACAACTTTGTAAGCAGTTTGTTGTCAATTTTTTCAGATGTCTGTTGTGATAGTCTGGTTATATATATGGCATTCTCGGAACATTTACTTAATATTTACGAATTTAACTGCGGGGCAGTCATGATAATGACATAGGCTAAACATACAAACAACTCCGCCAATATTTCCTTCGTTTTTTTCCAACTTTGCATGCTGTTTTCTAACATTTCACAGTCAACTGATGCGAACATCTATAGGCTGCTTTCAATTGACTTTTATTAAATTTGTCGACTTTACACCGGCACCGTTTTATATGCAAACAACTCAGGTCATATATACAAATACATCTACCAACTTTGCAATAACTTTCCACAACTTTGCAATAACTTTGAACAACTTTGCACTTTGCGTTAACAGCTTAAATCACACTACGTTCCGACAGAATAAACAACATGTTATAGAAAACTAGAAGGGATTTGAAAACTTCCCATTCATTAAAAAAGTTACGAAAATTGCACGATTTTGTACTATAAATGTTTGACATCACAGAAAGAAATAGTAAAGGAACATTGCATTAGATCTTTTCCATGTGCGTAATGAAACAAAAACAAAAAAAATTAACATCTCGTTTACTCAGGGAGTCTCCCATGCAAGTACTCACCACGTCCGATTGTGCTTTACTTTAAATATGTCCCGATCATCTAACCACACAGCTGCCTGGAATATTTAAAATTAAGCCAAATTATTGGCTATTTCATGTTTTTTTGATGTTTCAAAATCTCTCGAACTACTACTTTCAAGAATTGACCTATGACCTCTACATACTTGGACTAACACTACGGTAATTTAACAGAACTTTACGAGATATTTGTTTATATACTTGAATTTTTAAGTATGGGACTTGTTTATATTATTTCACGTTAACAATCCCGAATAAAACTAGCAACTTCGCAGTCGCTTTTCACAACTTTGTAAGCAGTTTGTTGTCAATTTTTTCAGATGTCTGTTGTGATAGTCTGGTTATATATATGGCATTCTCGGAACATTTACTTAATATTTACGAATTTAACTGCGGGGCTGTCATGATAATGACATAGGCTAAACATACAAACAACTCCGCCAACATTTCCTTCGTTTTTTTCCAACTTTGCACGCTGTTTTCTAACATTTCACAGTCAACTGATGCGAACATCTATAGGCTGCTTTCAATTGACTTTTATTAAATTTGTCGACTTTACACCGGCACCGTTTTATATGCAAACAACTCAGGTCATATATACAAATACATCTACCAACTTTGCAATAACTTTCCACAACTTTGCAATAACTTTGAACAACTTTGCACGTTGCGTTAACAGCTTAAATCACACTACGTTCCGACAGAATAAACAACTTGTTATTGAAAACTAGAAGGGATTTGAAAACTTCCCATTGATTAAAAAAGTTACCACAATTCCACGATTTTGTACTATAAATGTTTGACATCACAGTAAGAAATAGTAAAGGAACGTTGCCTTAGATATTTTCCATGAGCGTAATGAAACAAAAAAAAAAAATAACAGCTCGTTTACTCAGGGAGTCTCCCATGCAAGTACTCACCACGCCCGATTGTGCTTTACTTTAAATATGTCCCGTTCATCTAAACACACAGCTGCCTGGAATATTTAAAATTAAGCCAAATTATTGGCTATTTCATGTTTTTTTGATGTTTCAAAATCGCTCGCACAAGTACTTTCAAGAATTGACCTATGACCTCTACATACTTGGACTAACACTACGGTAATTTAACAGGACTTTATGAGATATTTGTTCATATATTTGAATTTTTAAGTATGGGACTTGTTTATATTATTTCACGTTAAAAATCCCGAATAAAACTAGCAACTTCGCAGTCGCTTTTCACAACTTTGTAAGCAGTTTGTTGTCAATTTTTTCAGATGACTGTTGTGATAGTCTGGTTATATATATGGCATTCTCGGAACATTTACTTAATATTTACGAATTTAACTGCGGGGCAGTCATGATAATGACATAGGCTAAACATACAAACAACTCCGCCAACATTTCCTTCGTTTTTTTCCAACTTTGCACGCTGTTTTCTAACATTTCACAGTCAACTGATGCGAACATCTATAGGCTGCTTTCAATTGACTTTTATTAAATTTGTCGACTTTACACCGGCACCGTTTTATATGCAAACAACTCAGGTCATATATACAAATACATCTACCAACTTTGCAATAACTTTCCACAACTTTGCAATAACTTTGAACAACTTTGCACTTTGCGTTAACAGCTTAAATCACACTACGTTCCGACAGAATAAACAACATGTTATAGAAAACTAGAAGGGATTTGAAAACTTCCCATTCATTAAAAAAGTTACGAAAATTGCACGATTTTGTACTATAAATGTTTGACATCACAGAAAGAAATAGTAAAGGAACATTGCATTAGATCTTTTCCATGTGCGTAAGGAAACAAAAACAAAAAAATTAACATCTCGTTTACTCAGGGAGTCTCCCATGCAAGTACTCACCACGTCCGATTGTGCTTTACTTTAAATATGTCCCGATGATCTAACCACACAGCTGCCTGGAATATTTAAAATTAAGCCAAATTATTGGCTATTTCATGTTTTTTTGATGTTTCAAAATCTCTCGAACTAGTACTTTCAAGAATTGACCTATGACCTCTACATACTTGGACTAACACTACGGTAATTTAACAGAACTTCACGAGATATTTGTTCATATACTTGAATTTTTAAGTATGGGACTTGTTTATATTATTTCACGTTAACAATCCCGAATAAAACTAGCAACTTCGCAGTCGCTTTTCACAACTTTGTAAGCAGTTTGTTGTCAATTTTTTCAGATGTCTGTTGTGATAGTCTGGTTATATATATGGCATTCTCGGAACATTTACTTAATATTTACGAATTTAACTGCGGGGCTGTCATGATAATGACATAGGCTAAACATACAAACAACTCCGCCAACATTTCCTTCGTTTTTTTCCAACTTTTCACGCTGTTTTCTAACATTTCACAGTCAACTGATGCGAACATCTATAGGCTGCTTTCAATTGACTTTTATTAAATTTGTCGACTTTACACCGGCACCGTTTTATATGCAAACAACTCAGGTCATATATACAAATACATCTACCAACTTTGCAATAACTTTCCACAACTTTGCAATAACTTTGAACAACTTTGCACGTTGCGTTAACAGCTTAAATCACACTACGTTCCGACAGAATAAACAACTTGTTATTGAAAACTAGAAGGGATTTGAAAACTTCCCATTGATTAAAAAAGTTACCACAATTCCACGATTTTGTACTATAAATGTTTGACATCACAGTAAGAAATAGTAAAGGAACGTTGCCTTAGATATTTTCCATGAGCGTAATGAAACAAAAACAAAAAAATAACAGTTCGTTTACTCAGGGAGTCTCCCATGCAAGTACTCACCACGCCCGATTGTGCTTTACTTTAAATATGTCCCGTTCATCTAAACACACAGCTGCCTGGAATATTTAAAATTAAGCCAAATTATTGGCTATTTCATGTTTTTTTGATGTTTCAAAATCGCTCGCACAAGTACTTTCAAGAATTGACCTATGACCTCTACATACTTGGACTAACACTACGGTAATTTAACAGGACTTTATGAGATATTTGTTCATATGTTTGACTTTTTTTAAGTATGGGACTTGTTTATATTATTTCACGTTAACAATCCCGAATAAAACTAGCAACTTCGCAGTCGCTTTTCACAACTTTGTAAGCAGTTTGTTGTCAATTTTTTTCAGATGTCTGTTGTGATAGTCTGGTTATATATATGGCATTCTCGGAACATTTACTTAATATTTACGACTTTAACTGCGGGGCAGTCATGATAATGACATAGGCTAAACATACAAACAACTCCGCCAACATTTCCTTCGTTTTTTTCCAACTTTGCACGCTGTTTTCTAACATTTCACAGTCAACTGATGCGAACATCTATAGGCTGCTTTCAATTGACTTTTATTAAGTTTGTCGACTTTACACCGGCACCGTTTTATATGCAAACAACTCAGGTCATATATACAAATACATCTACCAACTTTGCAATAACTTTCCACAACTTTGCAATAACTTTGAACAACTTTGCACGTTGCGTTAACAGCTTAAATCACACTACGTTCCGACAGAATAAACAACTTGTTATTGAAAACTAGAAGGGATTTGAAAACTTCCCATTGATTAAAAAAGTTACCACAATTCCACGATTTTGTACTATAAATGTTTGACATCACAGAAAGAAATAGTAAAGGAACATTGCATTAGATCTTTTCCATGTGCGTAATGAAACAAAAACAAAAAAATTAACATCTCGTTTACTCAGGGAGTCTCCCATGCAAGTACTCACCACGTCCGATTGTGCTTTACTTTAAATATGTCCCGTTCATCTAACCACACACCTGCCTGGAATATTTAAAATTAAGCCAAACTATTGGCTATTTCATGTTTTTTTGATGTTTCAAAATCTCTCGAACAAGTACTTTCAAGAATTGACCTATGACCTCTACATACTTGGACTAACACTACGGTAATTTAACAGAACTTTACGAGATATTTGTTCATATACTTGAATTTTTAAGTATGGGACTTGTTTATATTATTTCACGTTAACAATCCCGAATAAAACTAGCAACTTCGCAGTCGCTTTTCACAACTTTGTAAGCAGTTTGTTGTCAATTTTTTCAGATGTCTGTTGTGATAGTCTGGTTATATATATGGCATTCTCGGAACATTTACTTAATATTTACGAATTTAACTGCGGGGCTGTCATGATAATGACATAGGCTAAACATACAAACAACTCCGCCAACATTTCCTTCGTTTTTTCCAACTTTGCACGCTGTTTTCTAACATTTCACAGTCAACTGATGCGAACATCTATAGGCTGCTTTCAATTGACTTTTATTAAATTTGTCGACTATACACCGGCACTGTTTAATATGCAAACAACTCAGGTCATATATACAAATACATCTACCAACTTTGCAATAACTTTCCACAACTTTGCAATAACTTTGAACAACTTTGCACGTTGCGTTAACAGCTTAAATCACACTACGTTCCGACAGAATAAACAACATGTTATAGAAAACTAGAAGGGATTTGAAAACTTCCCATTCATTAAAAAAGTTACGAAAATTGCACGATTTTGTACTATAAATGTTTGACATCACAGTAAGAAATAGTAAAGGAACGTTGCCTTAGATATTTTCCATGAGCGTAATGAAACAAAAACAAAAATATTAACATCTCGTTTACTCAGGGAGTCTCCCATGCAAGTACTCACCACGTCCAATTGTGCTTTACTTTAAATATGTCCCGTTCATCTAATCACACAGCTGCCTGGAATATTCAAAATTAAGCCAAATTATTGGCTATTTCATGTTTTTTTGATGTTTCAAAATCGCTCGAACAAGTACTTTCAAGAATTAACCTATGACCTCTACATACTTGGACTAACACTACGGTAATTTAACAGGACTTTATGAGATATTTGTTCATACATTTGACTTTTTTAAGTATGGGACTTGTTTATATTATTTCACGTTAACAATCCCGAATAAAACTAGCAACTTCGCAGTCGCTTTTCACAACTTTGTAAGCAGTTTGTTGTCAATTTTTTCAGATGTCTGTTGTGATAGTCTGGTTATATATATGGCATTCTCGGAACATTTACTTAATATTTACGAATTTAACTGCGGGGCTGTCATGATAATGACATAGGCTAAACATACAAACAACTCCGCCAACATTTCCTTCGTTTTTTTCCAACTTTGCACGCTGTTTTCTAACATTTCATAGTCAACTGATGCAAACATCTATAGGCTGCTTTCAATTGACTTTTATTAAATTTGTCGACTATACACCGGCACTGTTTAATATGCAAACAACTCAGGTCATATATACAAATACATCTACCAACTTTGCAATAACTTTCCACAACTTTGCAATAACTTTGAACAACTTTGCACGTTGCGTTAACAGCTTAAATCACACTACGTTCCGACAGAATAAACAACATGTTATAGAAAACTAGAAGGGATTTGAAAACTTCCCATTCATTAAAAAAGTTACGAAAATTGCACGATTTTGTACTATAAATGTTTGACATCACAGTAAGAAATAGTAAAGGAACGTTGCCTTAGATATTTTCCATGAGCGTAATGAAACAAAAACAAAAAAATAACAGCTCGTTTACTCAGGGAGTCTCCCATGCAAGAACTCACCACGCCCGATTGTGCTTTACTTTAAATATGTCCCGTTCATCTAACCACACAGCTGCCTGGAATATTTATAATTAAGCCAAATTATTGGCTATTTCATGTTTTTTTGATGTTTCAAAATCGCTCGAACAAGTACTTTCAAGAATTGACCTATGACCTCTACATACTTGGACTAACACTACGGTAATTTAACAGAACTTTACGAGATATTTGTTCATATACTTGAGTTTTTAAGTATGGGACTTGTTTATATTATTTCACGTTAAAAATCCCGAATAAAACTAGCAACTTCGCAGTCGCTTTTCACAACTTTGTAAGCAGTTTGTTGTCAATTTTTTCAGATGTCTGTTGTGATAGTCTGGTTATATATATGGCATTCTCGGAACATTTACTTAATATTTACGAATTTAACTGCGGGGCAGTCATGATAATGACATAGGCTAAACATACAAACAACTCCGCCAACATTTCCTTCGTTTTTTTCCAACTTTGCATGCTGTTTTCTAACATTTCACAGTCAACTGATGCGAACATCTATAGGCTGCTTTCAATTGACTTTTATTAAATTTGTCGACTTTACACTGGCACCGTTTTATATGCAAACAACTCAGGTCATATATACAAATACATCTACCAACTTTGCAATAACTTTCCACAACTTTGCAATAACTTTGAACAACTTTGCACTTTGCGTTAACAGCTTAAATCACACTACGTTCCGACAGAATAAATAACTTGTTATAGAAAACTAGAAGGGATTTGAAAACTTCCCATTCATTAAAAAAGTTACGAAAATTGCACGATTTTGTACTATAAATGTTTGACATCACAGAAAGAAATAGTAAAGGAACATTGCATTAGATCTTTTCCATGTGCGTAATGAAACAAAAACAAAAAAATTAACATCTCGTTTACTCAGGGAGTCTCCCATGCAAGTACTCACCACGTCCGATTGTGCTTTACTTTAAATATGTCCCGATCATCTAACCACACAGCTGCCTGGAATATTTAAAATTAAGCCAAATTATTGGCTATTTCATGTTTTTTTGATGTTTCAAAATCTCTCGAACTACTACTTTCAAGAATTGACCTATGACCTCTACATACTTGGACTAACACTACGGTAATTTAACAGAACTTTACGAGATATTTGTTCATATATTTGACTTTTTAAGTATGGGACTAGTTTATATTATTTCACGTTAACAATCCCGAATAAAACTAGCAACTTCGCAGTCGCTTTTCACAACTTTGTAAGCAGTTTGTTGTCAATTTTTTCAGAAGTCTGTTGTGATAGTCTGGTTATATATATGGCATTCTCGGAACATTTACTTAATATTTACAAATTTAACTGCGGGGCTGTCATGATAATGACATAGGCTAAACATACAAACAACTCCGCCAACATTTCCTTCGTTTTTTTCCAACTTTGCACGCTGTTTTCTAACATTTCACAGTCAACTGATGCGAACATCTATAGGCTGCTTTCAATTGACTTTTATTAAATTTGTCGACTTTACACCGGCACCGTTTTATATGCAAACAACTCAGGTCATATATACAAATACATCTACCAACTTTGCAATACATTTCCACAACTTTGCAATAACTTTGAACAACTTTGCACGTTGCGTTAACAGCTTAAATCACACTACGTTCCGACAGAATAAACAACTTGTTATTGAAAACTAGAAGGGATTTGAAAACTTCCCATTCATTAAAAAAGTTACGAAAATTGCACGATTTTGTACTATAAATGTTTGACATCACAGTAAGAAATAGTAAAGGAACGTTGCCTTAGATATTTTCCATGAGCGTAATGAAACAAAAACAAAAATATTAACATCTCGTTTACTCAGGGAGTCTCCCATGCAAGTACTCACCACGTCCGATTGTGCTTTACTTTAAATATGTCCCGTTCATCTAATCACACAGCTGCCTGGAATATTCAAAATTAAGCCAAATTATTGGCTATTTAATGTTTTTTTGATGTTTCAAAATCGCTCGAACAAGTACTTTCAAGAATTAACCTATGACCTCTACATACTTGGACTAACACTACGGTAATTTAACAGAACTTTACGAGATATTTGTTCATATACTTGAGTTTTTAAGTATGGGACTTGTTTATATTATTTCACGTTAAAAATCCCGAATAAAACTAGCAACTTCGCAGTCGCTTTTCACAACTTTGTAAGCAGTTTGTTGTCAATTTTTTCAGATGTCTGTTGTGATAGTCTGGTTATATATATGGCATTCTCGGAACATTTACTTAATATTTACGAATTTAACTGCGGGGCAGTCATGATAATGACATAGGCTAAACATACAAACAACTCCGCCAACATTTCCTTCGTTTTTTTCCAACTTTGCATGCTGTTTTCTAACATTTCACAGTCAACTGATGCGAACATCTATAGGCTGCTTTCAATTGACTTTTATTAAATTTGTCGACTTTACACCGGCACCGTTTTATATGCAAACAACTCAGGTCATATATACAAATACATCTACCAACTTTGCAATAACTTTCCACAACTTTGCAATAACTTTGAACAACTTTGCACTTTGCGTTAACAGCTTAAATCACACTACGTTCCGACAGAATAAACAACATGTTATAGAAAACTAGAAGGGATTTGAAAACTTCCCATTCATTAAAAAAGTTACGAAAATTGCACGATTTTGTACTATAAATGTTTGACATCACAGAAAGAAATAGTAAAGGAACATTGCATTAGATCTTTTCCATGTGCGTAATGAAACAAAAACAAAAAAATTAACATCTCGTTTACTCAGGGAGTCTCCCATGCAAGTACTCACCACGTCCGATTGTGCTTTACTTTAAATATGTCCCGATCATCTAACCACACAGCTGCCTGGAATATTTAAAATTAAGCCAAATTATTGGCTATTTCATGTTTTTTTGATGTTTCAAAATCTCTCGAACTACTACTTTCAAGATTTGACCTATGACCTCTACATACTTGGACTAACACTACGGTAATTTAACAGAACTTTACGAGATATTTGTTCATATACTTGAATTTTTAAGTATGGGACTAGTTTATATTATTTCACGTTAACAATCCCGAATAAAACTAGCAACTTCGCAGTCGCTTTTCACAACTTTGTAAGCAGTTTGTTGTCAATTTTTTCAGAAGTCTGTTGTGATAGTCTGGTTATATATATGGCATTCTCGGAACATTTACTTAATATTTACAAATTTAACTGCGGGGCTGTCATGATAATGACATAGGCTAAACATACAAACAACTCCGCCAACATTTCCTTCGTTTTTTTCCAACTTTGCACGCTGTTTTCTAACATTTCACAGTCAACTGATGCGAACATCTATAGGCTGCTTTCAATTGACTTTTATTAAATTTGTCGACTTTACACCGGCACCGTTTTATATGCAAACAACTCAGGTCATATATACAAATACATCTACCAACTTTGCAATACATTTCCACAACTTTGCAATAACTTTGAACAACTTTGCACGTTGCGTTAACAGCTTAAATCACACTACGTTCCGACAGAATAAACAACTTGTTATTGAAAACTAGAAGGGATTTGAAAACTTCCCATTGATTAAAAAAGTTACCACAATTCCACGATTTTGTACTATAAATGTTTGACATCACAGTAAGAAATAGTAAAGGAACGTTGCCTTAGATATTTTCCATGAGCGTAATGAAACAAAAACAAAAAAATAACAGCTCGTTTACTCAGGGAGTCTCCCATGCAAGTAATCACCACGCCCGATTGTGCTTTACTTTAAATATGTCCCGTTCATCTAAACACACAGCTGCCTGGAATATTTAAATTTAAGCCAAATTATTGGCTATTTCATGTTTTTTTGATGTTTCAAAATCGCTCGAACAAGTACTTTCAAGAATTGACCTATGACCTCTACATACTTGGACTAACACTACGGTAATTTAACAGAACTTTACGAGATATTTGTTCATATACTTGAATTTTTAAGTATGGGACTAGTTTATATTATTTCACGTTAACAATCCCGAATAAAACTAGCAACTTCGCAGTCGCTTTTCACAACTTTGTAAGCAGTTTGTTGTCAATTTTTTCAGAAGTCTGTTGTGATAGTCTGGTTATATATATGGCATTCTCGGAACATTTACTTAATATTTACAAATTTAACTGCGGGGCTGTCATGATAATGACATAGGCTAAACATACAAACAACTCCGCCAACATTTCCTTCGTTTTTTTCCAACTTTGCACGCTGTTTTCTAACATTTCACAGTCAACTGATGCGAACATCTATAGGCTGCTTTCAATTGACTTTTATTAAATTTGTCGACTTTACACCGGCACCGTTTTATATGCAAACAACTCAGGTCATATATACAAATACATCTACCAACTTTGCAATAACTTTCCACAACTTTGCAATAACTTTGAACAACTTTGCACTTTGCGTTAACAGCTTAAATCACACTACGTTCCGACAGAATAAACAACATGTTATAGAAAACTAGAAGGGATTTGAAAACTTCCCATTCATTAAAAAAGTTACGAAAATTGCACGATTTTGTACTATAAATGTTTGACATCACAGAAAGAAATAGTAAAGGAACATTGCATTAGATCTTTTCCATGTGCGTAAGGAAACAAAAACAAAAAAATTAACATCTCGTTTACTCAGGGAGTCTCCCATGCAAGTACTCACCACGTCCGATTGTGCTTTACTTTAAATATGTCCCGATGATCTAACCACACAGCTGCCTGGAATATTTAAAATTAAGCCAAATTATTGGCTATTTCATGTTTTTTTGATGTTTCAAAATCTCTCGAACTAGTACTTTCAAGAATTGACCTATGACCTCTACATACTTGGACTAACACTACGGTAATTTAACAGAACTTCACGAGATATTTGTTCATATACTTGAATTTTTAAGTATGGGACTTGTTTATATTATTTCACGTTAACAATCCCGAATAAAACTAGCAACTTCGCAGTCGCTTTTCACAACTTTGTAAGCAGTTTGTTGTCAATTTTTTCAGATGTCTGTTGTGATAGTCTGGTTATATATATGGCATTCTCGGAACATTTACTTAATATTTACGAATTTAACTGCGGGGCTGTCATGATAATGACATAGGCTAAACATACAAACAACTCCGCCAACATTTCCTTCGTTTTTTTCCAACTTTTCACGCTGTTTTCTAACATTTCACAGTCAACTGATGCGAACATCTATAGGCTGCTTTCAATTGACTTTTATTAAATTTGTCGACTTTACACCGGCACCGTTTTATATGCAAACAACTCAGGTCATATATACAAATACATCTACCAACTTTGCAATAACTTTCCACAACTTTGCAATAACTTTGAACAACTTTGCACGTTGCGTTAACAGCTTAAATCACACTACGTTCCGACAGAATAAACAACTTGTTATTGAAAACTAGAAGGGATTTGAAAACTTCCCATTGATTAAAAAAGTTACCACAATTCCACGATTTTGTACTATAAATGTTTGACATCACAGTAAGAAATAGTAAAGGAACGTTGCCTTAGATATTTTCCATGAGCGTAATGAAACAAAAACAAAAAAATAACAGTTCGTTTACTCAGGGAGTCTGCCATGCAAGTACTCACCACGCCCGATTGTGCTTTACTTTAAATATGTCCCGTTCATCTAAACACACAGCTGCCTGGAATATTTAAAATTAAGCCAAATTATTGGCTATTTCATGTTTTTTTGATGTTTCAAAATCGCTCGCACAAGTACTTTCAAGAATTGACCTATGACCTCTACATACTTGGACTAACACTACGGTAATTTAACAGGACTTTATGAGATATTTGTTCATATATTTGACTTTTTTTAAGTATGGGACTTGTTTATATTATTTCACGTTAACAATCCCGAATAAAACTAGCAACTTCGCAGTCGCTTTTCACAACTTTGTAAGCAGTTTGTTGTCAATTTTTTCAGATGTCTGTTGTGATAGTCTGGTTATATATATGGCATTCTCGGAACATTTACTTAATATTTACGACTTTAACTGCGGGGCAGTCATGATAATGACATAGGCTAAACATACAAACAACTCCGCCAACATTTCCTTCGTTTTTTTCCAACTTTGCACGCTGTTTTCTAACATTTCACAGTCAACTGATGCGAACATCTATAGGCTGCTTTCAATTGACTTTTATTAAGTTTGTCGACTTTACACCGGCACCGTTTTATATGCAAACAACTCAGGTCATATATACAAATACATCTACCAACTTTGCAATAACTTTCCACAACTTTGCAATAACTTTGAACAACTTTGCACGTTGCGTTAACAGCTTAAATCACACTACGTTCCGACAGAATAAACAACTTGTTATTGAAAACTAGAAGGGATTTGAAAACTTCCCATTGATTAAAAAAGTTACCACAATTCCACGATTTTGTACTATAAATGTTTGACATCACAGAAAGAAATAGTAAAGGAACATTGCATTAGATCTTTTCCATGTGCGTAATGAAACAAAAACAAAAAAATTAACATCTCGTTTACTCAGGGAGTCTCCCATGCAAGTACTCACCACGTCCGATTGTGCTTTACTTTAAATATGTCCCGTTCATCTAACCACACACCTGCCTGGAATATTTAAAATTAAGCCAAACTATTGGCTATTTCATGTTTTTTTGATGTTTCAAAATCTCTCGAACAAGTACTTTCAAGAATTGACCTATGACCTCTACATACTTGGACTAACACTACGGTAATTTAACAGAACTTTACGAGATATTTGTTCATATACTTGAATTTTTAAGTATGGGACTTGTTTATATTATTTCACGTTAACAATCCCGAATAAAACTAGCAACTTCGCAGTCGCTTTTCACAACTTTGTAAGCAGTTTGTTGTCAATTTTTTCAGATGTCTGTTGTGATAGTCTGGTTATATATATGGCATTCTCGGAACATTTACTTAATATTTACGAATTTAACTGCGGGGCTGTCATGATAATGACATAGGCTAAACATACAAACAACTCCGCCAACATTTCCTTCGTTTTTTCCAACTTTGCACGCTGTTTTCTAACATTTCACAGTCAACTGATGCGAACATCTATAGGCTGCTTTCAATTGACTTTTATTAAATTTGTCGACTATACACCGGCACTGTTTAATATGCAAACAACTCAGGTCATATATACAAATACATCTACCAACTTTGCAATAACTTTCCACAACTTTGCAATAACTTTGAACAACTTTGCACGTTGCGTTAACAGCTTAAATCACACTACGTTCCGACAGAATAAACAACATGTTATAGAAAACTAGAAGGGATTTGAAAACTTCCCATTCATTAAAAAAGTTACGAAAATTGCACGATTTTGTACTATAAATGTTTGACATCACAGTAAGAAATAGTAAAGGAACGTTGCCTTAGATATTTTCCATGAGCGTAATGAAACAAAAACAAAAATATTAACATCTCGTTTACTCAGGGAGTCTCCCATGCAAGTACTCACCACGTCCGATTGTGCTTTACTTTAAATATGTCCCGTTCATCTAATCACACAGCTGCCTGGAATATTCAAAATTAAGCCAAATTATTGGCTATTTCATGTTTTTTTGATGTTTCAAAATCGCTCGAACAAGTACTTTCAAGAATTGACCTATGACCTCTACATACTTGGACTATCACTACGGTAATTTAACAGAACTTTACGAGATATTTGTTCATATACTTGAATTTTTAAGTATGGGACTTGTTTATATTATTTCACGTTAACAATCCCGAATAAAACTAGCAACTTCGCAGTCGCTTTTCACAACTTTGTAAGCAGTTTGTTGTCAATTTTTTCAGATGTCTGTTGTGATAGTCTGGTTATATATATGGCATTCTCGGAACATTTACTTAATATTTACGAATTTAACTGCGGGGCTGTCATGATAATGACATAGGCTAAACATACAAACAACTCCGCCAACATTTCCTTCGTTTTTTCCAACTTTGCACGCTGTTTTCTAACATTTCACAGTCAACTGATGCGAACATCTATAGGCTGCTTTCAATTGACTTTTATTAAATTTGTCGACTATACACCGGCACTGTTTAATATGCAAACAACTCAGGTCATATATACAAATACATCTACCAACTTTGCAATAACTTTCCACAACTTTGCAATAACTTTGAACAACTTTGCACGTTGCGTTAACAGCTTAAATCACACTACGTTCCGACAGAATAAACAACATGTTATAGAAAACTAGAAGGGATTTGAAAACTTCCCATTCATTAAAAAAGTTACGAAAATTGCACGATTTTGTACTATAAATGTTTGACATCACAGTAAGAAATAGTAAAGGAACGTTGCCTTAGATATTTTCCATGAGCGTAATGAAACAAAAACAAAAATATTAACATCTCGTTTACTCAGGGAGTCTCCCATGCAAGTACTCACCACGTCCGATTGTGCTTTACTTTAAATATGTCCCGTTCATCTAATCACACAGCTGCCTGGAATATTCAAAATTAAGCCAAATTATTGGCTATTTCATGTTTTTTTGATGTTTCAAAATCGCTCGAACAAGTACTTTCAAGAATTAACCTATGACCTCTACATACTTGGACTAACACTACGGTAATTTAACAGAACTTTACGAGATATTTGTTCATATACTTGAGTTTTTAAGTATGGGACTTGTTTATATTATTTCACGTTAAAAATCCCGAATAAAACTAGCAACTTCGCAGTCGCTTTTCACAACTTTGTAAGCAGTTTGTTGTCAATTTTTTCAGATGTCTGTTGTGATAGTCTGGTTATATATATGGCATTCTCGGAACATTTACTTAATATTTACGAATTTAACTGCGGGGCAGTCATGATAATGACATAGGCTAAACATACAAACAACTCCGCCAACATTTCCTTCGTTTTTTTCCAACTTTGCATGCTGTTTTCTAACATTTCACAGTCAACTGATGCGAACATCTATAGGCTGCTTTCAATTGACTTTTATTAAATTTGTCGACTTTACACCGGCACCGTTTTATATGCAAACAACTCAGGTCATATATACAAATACATCTACCAACTTTGCAATAACTTTCCACAACTTTGCAATAACTTTGAACAACTTTGCACTTTGCGTTAACAGCTTAAATCACACTACGTTCCGACAGAATAAATAACTTGTTATAGAAAACTAGAAGGGATTTGAAAACTTCCCATTCATTAAAAAAGTTACGAAAATTGCACGATTTTGTACTATAAATGTTTGACATCACAGAAAGAAATAGTAAAGGAACATTGCATTAGATCTTTTCCATGTGCGTAATGAAACAAAAACAAAAAAATTAACATCTCGTTTACTCAGGGAGTCTCCCATGCAAGTACTCACCACGTCCGATTGTGCTTTACTTTAAATATGTCCCGATCATCTAACCACACAGCTGCCTGGAATATTTAAAATTAAGCCAAATTATTGGCTATTTCATGTTTTTTTGATGTTTCAAAATCTCTCGAACTACTACTTTCAAGAATTGACCTATGACCTCTACATACTTGGACTAACACTACGGTAATTTAACAGAACTTTACGAGATATTTGTTCATATATTTGACTTTTTAAGTATGGGACTAGTTTATATTATTTCACGTTAACAATCCCGAATAAAACTAGCAACTTCGCAGTCGCTTTTCACAACTTTGTAAGCAGTTTGTTGTCAATTTTTTCAGAAGTCTGTTGTGATAGTCTGGTTATATATATGGCATTCTCGGAACATTTACTTAATATTTACAAATTTAACTGCGGGGCTGTCATGATAATGACATAGGCTAAACATACAAACAACTCCGCCAACATTTCCTTCGTTTTTTTCCAACTTTGCACGCTGTTTTCTAACATTTCACAGTCAACTGATGCGAACATCTATAGGCTGCTTTCAATTGACTTTTATTAAATTTGTCGACTTTACACCGGCACCGTTTTATATGCAAACAACTCAGGTCATATATACAAATACATCTACCAACTTTGCAATACATTTCCACAACTTTGCAATAACTTTGAACAACTTTGCACGTTGCGTTAACAGCTTAAATCACACTACGTTCCGACAGAATAAACAACTTGTTATTGAAAACTAGAAGGGATTTGAAAACTTCCCATTCATTAAAAAAGTTACGAAAATTGCACGATTTTGTACTATAAATGTTTGACATCACAGTAAGAAATAGTAAAGGAACGTTGCCTTAGATATTTTCCATGAGCGTAATGAAACAAAAACAAAAATATTAACATCTCGTTTACTCAGGGAGTCTCCCATGCAAGTACTCACCACGTCCGATTGTGCTTTACTTTAAATATGTCCCGTTCATCTAATCACACAGCTGCCTGGAATATTCAAAATTAAGCCAAATTATTGGCTATTTAATGTTTTTTTGATGTTTCAAAATCGCTCGAACAAGTACTTTCAAGAATTAACCTATGACCTCTACATACTTGGACTAACACTACGGTAATTTAACAGAACTTTACGAGATATTTGTTCATATACTTGAGTTTTTAAGTATGGGACTTGTTTATATTATTTCACGTTAAAAATCCCGAATAAAACTAGCAACTTCGCAGTCGCTTTTCACAACTTTGTAAGCAGTTTGTTGTCAATTTTTTCAGATGTCTGTTGTGATAGTCTGGTTATATATATGGCATTCTCGGAACATTTACTTAATATTTACGAATTTAACTGCGGGGCAGTCATGATAATGACATAGGCTAAACATACAAACAACTCCGCCAACATTTCCTTCGTTTTTTTCCAACTTTGCATGCTGTTTTCTAACATTTCACAGTCAACTGATGCGAACATCTATAGGCTGCTTTCAATTGACTTTTATTAAATTTGTCGACTTTACACCGGCACCGTTTTATATGCAAACAACTCAGGTCATATATACAAATACATCTACCAACTTTGCAATAACTTTCCACAACTTTGCAATAACTTTGAACAACTTTGCACTTTGCGTTAACAGCTTAAATCACACTACGTTCCGACAGAATAAACAACATGTTATAGAAAACTAGAAGGGATTTAAAAACTTCCCATTCATTAAAAAAGTTACGAAAATTGCACGATTTTGTACTATAAATGTTTGACATCACAGAAAGAAATAGTAAAGGAACATTGCATTAGATCTTTTCCATGTGCGTAATGAAACAAAAACAAAAAAATTAACATCTCGTTTACTCAGGGAGTCTCCCATGCAAGTACTCACCACGTCCGATTGTGCTTTACTTTAAATATGTCCCGATCATCTAACCACACAGCTGCCTGGAATATTTAAAATTAAGCCAAATTATTGGCTATTTCATGTTTTTTTGATGTTTCAAAATCTCTCGAACTACTACTTTCAAGAATTGACCTATGACCTCTACATACTTGGACTAACACTACGGTAATTTAACAGAACTTTACGAGATATTTGTTCATATACTTGAATTTTTAAGTATGGGACTAGTTTATATTATTTCACGTTAACAATCCCGAATAAAACTAGCAACTTCGCAGTCGCTTTTCACAACTTTGTAAGCAGTTTGTTGTCAATTTGTTCAGAAGTCTGTTGTGATAGTCTGGTTATATATATGGCATTCTCGGAACATTTACTTAATATTTACAAATTTAACTGCGGGGCTGTCATGATAATGACATAGGCTAAACATACAAACAACTCCGCCAACATTTCCTTCGTTTTTTTCCAACTTTGCACGCTGTTTTCTAACATTTCACAGTCAACTGATGCGAACATCTATAGGCTGCTTTCAATTGACTTTTATTAAATTTGTCGACTTTACACCGGCACCGTTTTATATGCAAACAACTCAGGTCATATATACAAATACATCTACCAACTTTGCAATACATTTCCACAACTTTGCAATAACTTTGAACAACTTTGCACGTTGCGTTAACAGCTTAAATCACACTACGTTCCGACAGAATAAACAACTTGTTATTGAAAACTAGAAGGGATTTGAAAACTTCCCATTGATTAAAAAAGTTACCACAATTCCACGATTTTGTACTATAAATGTTTGACATCACAGTAAGAAATAGTAAAGGAACGTTGCCTTAGATATTTTCCATGAGCGTAATGAAACAAAAACAAAAAAATAACAGCTCGTTTACTCAGGGAGTCTCCCATGCAAGTAATCACCACGCCCGATTGTGCTTTACTTTAAATATGTCCCGTTCATCTAAACACACAGCTGCCTGGAATATTTAAATTTAAGCCAAATTATTGGCTATTTCATGTTTTTTTGATGTTTCAAAATCGCTCGCACAAGTACTTTCAAGAATTGACCTATGACCTCTACATACTTGGACTAACACTACGGTAATTTAACAGGACTTTATGAGATATTTGTTCATATATTTGAATTTTTAAGTATGGGACTTGTTTATATTATTTCACGTTAAAAATCCCGAATAAAACTAGCAACTTCGCAGTCGCTTTTCACAACTTTGTAAGCAGTTTGTTGTCAATTTTTTCAGATGTCTGTTGTGATAGTCTGGTTATATATATGGCATTCTCGGAACATTTACTTAATATTTACGAATTTAACTGCGGGGCTGTCATGATAATGACATAGGCTAAACATACAAACAACTCCGCCAACATTTCCTTCGTTTTTTTCCAACTTTGCACGCTGTTTTCTAACATTTCACAGTCAACTGATGCGAACATCTATAGGCTGCTTTCAATTGACTTTTATTAAATTTGTCGACTTTACACCGGCACCGTTTTATATGCAAACAACTCAGGTCATATATACAAATACATCTACCAACTTTGCAATAACTTTCCACAACTTTGCAATAACTTTGAACAACTTTGCACGTTGCGTTAACAGCTTAAATCACACTACGTTCCGACAGAATAAACAACTTGTTATTGAAAACTAGAAGGGATTTGAAAACTTCCCATTGATTAAAAAAGTTACCACAATTCCACGATTTTGTACTATAAATGTTTGACATCACAGAAAGAAATAGTAAAGGAACATTGCATTAGATCTTTTCCATGTGCGTAATGAAACAAAAACAAAAAAATTAACATCTCGTTTACTCAGGGAGTCTCCCATGCAAGTACTCACCACGTCCGGTTGTGCTTTACTTTAAATATGTCCCGTTCATCTAATCACACAGCTGCCTGGAATATTCAAAATTAAGCCAAATTATTGGCTATTTCATGTTTTTTTGATGTTTCAAAATCGCTCGAACAAGTACTTTCAAGAATTAACCTATGACCTCTACATACTTGGACTAACACTACGGTAATTTAACAGAACTTTACGAGATATTTGTTCATATACTTGAGTTTTTAAGTATGGGACTTGTTTATATTATTTCACGTTAAAAATCCCGAATAAAACTAGCAACTTCGCAGTCGCTTTTCACAACTTTGTAAGCAGTTTGTTGTCAATTTTTTCAGATGTCTGTTGTGATAGTCTGGTTATATATATGGCATTCTCGGAACATTTACTTAATATTTACGAATTTAACTGCGGGGCAGTCATGATAATGACATAGGCTAAACATACAAACAACTCCGCCAACATTTCCTTCGTTTTTTTCCAACTTTGCATGCTGTTTTCTAACATTTCACAGTCAACTGATGCGAACATCTATAGGCTGCTTTCAATTGACTTTTATTAAATTTGTCGACTTTACACCGGCACCGTTTTATATGCAAACAACTCAGGTCATATATACAAATACATCTACCAACTTTGCAATAACTTTCCACAACTTTGCAATAACTTTGAACAACTTTGCACTTTGCGTTAACAGCTTAAATCACACTACGTTCCGACAGAATAAACAACATGTTATAGAAAACTAGAAGGGATTTGAAAACTTCCCATTCATTAAAAAAGTTACGAAAATTGCACGATTTTGTACTATAAATATTTGACATCACAGAAAGAAATAGTAAAGGAACATTGCATTAGATCTTTTCCATGTGCGTAATGAAACAAAAACAAAAAAATTAACATCTCGTTTACTCAGGGAGTCTCCCATGCAAGTACTCACCACGTCCGATTGTGCTTTACTTTAAATATGTCCCGATCATCTAACCACACAGCTGCCTGGAATATTTAAAATTAAGCCAAATTATTGGCTATTTCATGTTTTTTTGATGTTTCAAAATCTCTCGAACTACTACTTTCAAGAATTGACCTATGACCTCTACATACTTGGACTAACACTACGGTAATTTAACAGAACTTTACGAGATATTTGTTTATATACTTGAATTTTTAAGTATGGGACTTGTTTATATTATTTCACGTTAACAATCCCGAATAAAACTAGTAACTTCGCAGTCGCTTTTCACAACTTTGTAAGCAGTTTGTTGTCAATTTTTTCAGATGTCTGTTGTGATAGTCTGGTTATATATATGGCATTCTCGGAACATTTACTTAATATTTACGAATTTAACTGCGGGGCTGTCATGATAATGACATAGGCTAAACATACAAACAACTCCGCCAACATTTCCTTCGTTTTTTTCCAACTTTGCACGCTGTTTTCTAACATTTCACAGTCAACTGATGCGAACATCTATAGGCTGCTTTCAATTGACTTTTATTAAATTTGTCGACTTTACACCGGCACCGTTTTATATGCAAACAACTCAGGTCATATATACAAATACATCTACCAACTTTGCAATAACTTTCCACAACTTTGCAATAACTTTGAACAACTTTGCACGTTGCGTTAACAGCTTAAATCACACTACGTTCCGACAGAATAAACAACTTGTTATTGAAAACTAGAAGGGATTTGAAAACTTCCCATTGATTAAAAAAGTTACCACAATTCCACGATTTTGTACTATAAATGTTTGACATCACAGTAAGAAATAGTAAAGGAACGTTGCCTTAGATATTTTCCATGAGCGTAATGAAACAAAAACAAAAAAATAACAGCTCGTTTACTCAGGGAGTCTCCCATGCAAGTACTCACCACGCCCGATTGTGCTTTACTTTAAATATGTCCCGTTCATCTAAACACACAGCTGCCTGGAATATTTAAAATTAAGCCAAATTATTGGCTATTTCATGTTTTTTTGATGTTTCAAAATCGCTCGCACAAGTACTTTCAAGAATTGACCTATGACCTCTACATACTTGGACTAACACTACGGTAATTTAACAGGACTTTATGAGATATTTGTTCATATATTTGAATTTTTAAGTATGGGACTTGTTTATATTATTTCACGTTAAAAATCCCGAATAAAACTAGCAACTTCGCAGTCGCTTTTCACAACTTTGTAAGCAGTTTGTTATCAATTTTTTCAGATGACTGTTGTGATAGTCTGGTTATATATATGGCATTCTCGGAACATTTACTTAATATTTACGAATTTAACTGCGGGGCAGTCATGATAATGACATAGGCTAAACATACAAACAACTCCGCCAACATTTCCTTCGTTTTTTTCCAACTTTGCACGCTGTTTTCTAACATTTCACAGTCAACTGATGCGAACATCTATAGGCTGCTTTCAATTGACTTTTATTAAATTTGTCGACTTTACACCGGCACCGTTTTATATGCAAACAACTCAGGTCATATATACAAATACATCTACCAACTTTGCAATAACTTTCCACAACTTTGCAATAACTTTGAACAACTTTGCACTTTGCGTTAACAGCTTAAATCACACTACGTTCCGACAGAATAAACAACATGTTATAGAAAACTAGAAGGGATTTGAAAACTTCCCATTCATTAAAAAAGTTACGAAAATTGCACGATTTTGTACTATAAATGTTTGACATCACAGAAAGAAATAGTAAAGGAACATTGCATTAGATCTTTTCCATGTGCGTAAGGAAACAAAAACAAAAAAATTAACATCTCGTTTACTCAGGGAGTCTCCCATGCAAGTACTCACCACGTCCGATTGTGCTTTACTTTAAATATGTCCCGATGATCTAACCACACAGCTGCCTGGAATATTTAAAATTAAGCCAAATTATTGGCTATTTCATGTTTTTTTGATGTTTCAAAATCTCTCGAACTAGTACTTTCAAGAATTGACCTATGACCTCTACATACTTGGACTAACACTACGGTAATTTAACAGAACTTCACGAGATATTTGTTCATATACTTGAATTTTTAAGTATGGGACTTGTTTATATTATTTCACGTTAACAATCCCGAATAAAACTAGCAACTTCGCAGTCGCTTTTCACAACTTTGTAAGCAGTTTGTTGTCAATTTTTTCAGATGTCTGTTGTGATAGTCTGGTTATATATATGGCATTCTCGGAACATTTACTTAATATTTACGAATTTAACTGCGGGGCTGTCATGATAATGACATAGGCTAAACATACAAACAACTCCGCCAACATTTCCTTCGTTTTTTTCCAACTTTTCACGCTGTTTTCTAACATTTCACAGTCAACTGATGCGAAGATCTATAGGCTGCTTTCAATTGACTTTTATTAAATTTGTCGACTTTACACCGGCACCGTTTTATATGCAAACAACTCAGGTCATATATACAAATACATCTACCAACTTTGCAATAACTTTCCACAACTTTGCAATAACTTTGAACAACTTTGCACGTTGCGTTAACAGCTTAAATCACACTACGTTCCGACAGAATAAACAACTTGTTATTGAAAACTAGAAGGGATTTGAAAACTTCCCATTGATTAAAAAAGTTACCACAATTCCACGATTTTGTACTATAAATGTTTGACATCACAGTAAGAAATAGTAAAGGAACGTTGCCTTAGATATTTTCCATGAGCGTAATGAAACAAAAACAAAAAAATAACAGTTCGTTTACTCAGGGAGTCTCCCATGCAAGTACTCACCACGCCCGATTGTGCTTTACTTTAAATATGTCCCGTTCATCTAAACACACAGCTGCCTGGAATATTTAAAATTAAGCCAAATTATTGGCTATTTCATGTTTTTTTGATGTTTCAAAATCGCTCGCACAAGTACTTTCAAGAATTGACCTATGACCTCTACATACTTGGACTAACACTACGGTAATTTAACAGGACTTTATGAGATATTTGTTCATATATTTGACTTTTTTTAAGTATGGGACTTGTTTATATTATTTCACGTTAACAATCCCGAATAAAACTAGCAACTTCGCAGTCGCTTTTCACAACTTTGTAAGCAGTTTGTTGTCAATTTTTTCAGATGTCTGTTGTGATAGTCTGGTTATATATATGGCATTCTCGGAACATTTACTTAATATTTACGAATTTAACTGCGGGGCAGTCATGATAATGACATAGGCTAAACATACAAACAACTCCGCCAACATTTCCTTCGTTTTTTTCCAACTTTGCACGCTGTTTTCTAACATTTCACAGTCAACTGATGCGAACATCTATAGGCTGCTTTCAATTGACTTTTATTAAATTTGTCGACTTTACACCGGCACCGTTTTATATGCAAACAACTCAGGTCATATATACAAATACATCTACCAACTTTGCAATAACTTTCCACAACTTTGCAATAACTTTGAACAACTTTGCACGTTGCGTTAACAGCTTAAATCACACTACGTTCCGACAGAATAAACAACTTGTTATTGAAAACTAGAAGGGATTTGAAAACTTCCCATTGATTAAAAAAGTTACCACAATTCCACGATTTTGTACTATAAATGTTTGACATCACAGAAAGAAATAGTAAAGGAACATTGCATTAGATCTTTTCCATGTGCGTAATGAAACAAAAACAAAAAAATTAACATCTCGTTTACTCAGGGAGTCTCCCATGCAAGTACTCACCACGTCCGATTGTGCTTTACTTTAAATATGTCCCGTTCATCTAACCACACAGCTGCCTGGAATATTTAAAATTAAGCCAAACTATTGGCTATTTCATGTTTTTTTGATGTTTCAAAATCTCGCGAACAAGTACTTTCAAGAATTGACCTATGACCTCTACATACTTGGACTAACACTACGGTAATTTAACAGAACTTTACGAGATATTTGTTCATATACTTGAATTTTTAAGTATGGGACTTGTTTATATTATTTCACGTTAACAATCCCGAATAAAACTAGCAACTTCGCAGTCGCTTTTCACAACTTTGTAAGCAGTTTGTTGTCAATTTTTTCAGATGTCTGTTGTGATAGTCTGGTTATATATATGGCATTCTCGGAACATTTACTTAATATTTCCGAATTTAACTGCGGGGCTGTCATGATAATGACATAGGCTAAACATACAAACAACTCCGCCAACATTTCCTTCGTTTTTTTCCAACTTTGCACGCTGTTTTCTAACATTTCACAGTCACCTGATGCGAACATCTATAGGCTGCTTTCAATTGACTTTTATTAAATTTGTCGACTTTACACCGGCACCGTTTTATATGCAAACAACTCAGGTCATATATACAAATACATCTACCAACTTTGCAATAACTTTCCACAACTTTGCAATAACTTTGAACAACTTTGCACGTTGCGTTAACAGCTTAAATCACACTACGTTCCGACAGAATAAACAACTTGTTATTGAAAACTAGAAGGGATTTGAAAACTTCCCATTGATTAAAAAAGTTACCACAATTCCACGATTTTGTACTATAAATGTTTGACATCACAGTAAGAAATAGTAAAGGAACGTTGCCTTAGATATTTTCCATGAGCGTAATGAAACAAAAACAAAAAAATAACAGTTCGTTTACTCAGGGAGTCTCCCATGCAAGTACTCACCACGCCCGATTGTGCTTTACTTTAAATATGTCCCGTTCATCTAAACACACAGCTGCCTGGAATATTTAAAATTAAGCCAGATTATTGGCTATTTCATGTTTTTTTGATGTTTCAAAATCGCTCGCACAAGTACTTTCAAGAATTGACCTATGACCTCTACATACTTGGACTAACACTACGGTAATTTAACAGGACTTTATGAGATATTTGTTCATATATTTGACTTTTTTTAAGTATGGGACTTGTTTATATTATTTCACGTTAACAATCCCGAATAAAACTAGCAACTTCGCAGTCGCTTTTCACAACTTTGTAAGCAGTTTGTTGTCAATTTTTTCAGATGTCTGTTGTGATAGTCTGGTTATATATATGGCATTCTCGGAACATTTACTTAATATTTACGAATTTAACTGCGGGGCAGTCATGATAATGACATAGGATAAACATACAAACAACTCCGCCAACATTTCCTTCGTTTTTTTCCAACTTTGCACGCTGTTTTCTAACATTTCACAGTCAACTGATGCGAACATCTATAGGCTGCTTTCAATTGACTTTTATTAAATTTGTCGACTATACACCGGCACTGTTTAATATGCAAACAACTCAGGTCATATATACAAATACATCTACCAACTTTGCAATAACTTTCCACAACTTTGCAATAACTTTGAACAACTTTGCACGTTGCGTTAACAGCTTAAATCACACTACGTTCCGACAGAATAAACAACTTGTTATTGAAAACTAGAAGGGATTTGAAAACTTCCCATTGATTAAAAAAGTTACCACAATTCCACGATTTTGTACTATAAATGTTTGACATCACAGTAAGAAATAGTAAAGGAACGTTGCCTTAGATATTTTCCATGAGCGTAATGAAACAAAAACAAAAAAATAACAGTTCGTTTACTCAGGGAGTCTCCCATGCAAGTACTCACCACGCCCGATTGTGCTTTACTTTAAATATGTCCCGTTCATCTAAACACACAGCTGCCTGGAATATTTAAAATTAAGCCAGATTATTGGCTATTTCATGTTTTTTTGATGTTTCAAAATCGCTCGCACAAGTACTTTCAAGAATTGACCTATGACCTCTACATACTTGGACTAACACTACGGTAATTTAACAGGACTTTATGAGATATTTGTTCATATATTTGACTTTTTTTAAGTATGGGACTTGTTTATATTATTTCACGTTAACAATCCCGAATAAAACTAGCAACTTCGCAGTCGCTTTTCACAACTTTGTAAGCAGTTTGTTGTCAATTTTTTCAGATGTCTGTTGTGATAGTCTGGTTATATATATGGCATTCTCGGAACATTTACTTAATATTTACGAATTTAACTGCGGGGCAGTCATGATAATGACATAGGATAAACATACAAACAACTCCGCCAACATTTCCTTCGTTTTTTTCCAACTTTGCACGCTGTTTTCTAACATTTCACAGTCAACTGATGCGAACATCTATAGGCTGCTTTCAATTGACTTTTATTAAATTTGTCGACTTTACACCGGCACCGTTTTATATGCAAACAACTCAGGTCATATATACAAATACATCTACCAACTTTGCAATAACTTTCCACAACTTTGCAATAACTTTGAACAACTTTGCACGTTGCGTTAACAGCTTAAATCACACTACGTTCCGACAGAATAAACAACTTGTTATTGAAAACTAGAAGGGATTTGAAAACTTCCCATTGATTAAAAAAGTTACCACAATTCCACGATTTTGTACTATAAATGTTTGACATCACAGAAAGAAATAGTAAAGGAACATTGCATTAGATCTTTTCCATGTGCGTAATGAAACAAAAACAAAAAAATTAACATCTCGTTTACTCAGGGAGTCTCCCATGCAAGTACTCACCACGTCCGATTGTGCTTTACTTTAAATATGTCCCGTTCATCTAACCACACAGCTGCCTGGAATATTTAAAATTAAGCCAAATTATTGGCTATTTCATGTTTTTTTGATGTTTCAAAATCTCTCGAACAAGTACTTTCAAGAATTGACCTATGACCTCTACATACTTGGACTAACACTACGGTAATTTAACAGAACTTTACGAGATATTTGTTCATATACTTGAATTTTTAAGTATGGGACTTGTTTATATTATTTCACGTTAACAATCCCGAATAAAACTAGCAACTTCGCAGTCGCTTTTCACAACTTTGTAAGCAGTTTGTTGTCAATTTTTTCAGATGTCTGTTGTGATAGTCTGGTTATATATATGGCATTCTCGGAACATTTACTTAATATTTACGAATTTAACTGCGGGGCTGTCATGATAATGACATAGGCTAAACATACAAACAACTCCGCCAACATTTCCTTCGTTTTTTCCAACTTTGCACGCTGTTTTCTAACATTTCACAGTCAACTGATGCGAACATCTATAGGCTGCTTTCAATTGACTTTTATTAAATTTGTCGACTTTACACCGGCACTGTTTAATATGCAAACAACTCAGGTCATATATACAAATACATCTACCAACTTTGCAATAACTTTCCACAACTTTGCAATAACTTTGAACAACTTTGCACGTTGCGTTAACAGCTTAAATCACACTACGTTCCGACAGAATAAACAACATGTTATAGAAAACTAGAAGGGATTTGAAAACTTCCCATTCATTAAAAAAGTTACGAAAATTGCACGATTTTGTACTATAAATGTTTGACATCACAGTAAGAAATAGTAAAGGAACGTTGCCTTAGATATTTTCCATGAGCGTAATGAAACAAAACCAAAAAAATAACAGCTCGTTTACTCAGGGAGTCTCCCATGCAAGTACTCACCACGCCCGATTGTGCTTTACTTTAAATATGTCCCGTTCATCTAACCACACAGCTGCCTGGAATATTTAAAATTAAGCCAAATTATTGGCTATTTCATGTTTTTTTGATGTTTCAAAATCGCTCGCACAAGTACTTTCAAGAATTGACCTATGACATCTACATACTTGGACTAACACTACGGTAATTTAACAGGACTTTATGAGATATTTGTTCATACATTTGACTTTTTTAAGTATGGGACTTGTTTATATTATTTCACGTTAACAATCCCGAATAAAACTAGCAACTTCGCAGTCGCTTTTCACAACTTTGTAAGCAGTTTGTTGTCAATTTTTTCAGATGTCTGTTGTGATAGTCTGGTTATATATATGGCATTCTCGGAACATTTACTTAATATTTACGAATTTAACTGCGGGGCTGTCATGATAATGACATAGGCTAAACATACAAACAACTCCGCCAACATTTCCTTCGTTTTTTTCAAACTTTGCACGCTGTTTTCTAACATTTCATAGTCAACTGATGCGAACATCTATAGGCTGCTTTCAATTGACTTTTATTAAATTTGTCGACTATACACCGGCACTGTTTAATATGCAAACAACTCAGGTCATATATACAAATACATCTACCAACTTTGCAATAACTTTCCACAACTTTGCAATAACTTTGAACAACTTTGCACGTTGCGTTAACAGCTTAAATCACACTACGTTCCGACAGAATAAACAACATGTTATAGAAAACTAGAAGGGATTTGAAAACTTCCCATTCATTAAAAAAGTTACGAAAATTGCACGATTTTGTACTATAAATGTTTGACATCACAGTAAGAAATAGTAAAGGAACGTTGCCTTAGATATTTTCCATGAGCGTAATGAAACAAAAACAAAAAAATAACAGCTCGTTTACTCAGGGAGTCTCCCATGCAAGTACTCACCACGCCCGATTGTGCTTTACTTTAAATATGTCCCGTTCATCTAACCACACAGCTGCCTGGAATATTTATAATTAAGCCAAATTATTGGCTATTTCATGTTTTTTTGATGTTTCAAAATCGCTCGAACAAGTACTTTCAAGAATTGACCTATGACCTATACATACTTGGACTAACACTACGGTAATTTAACAGAAATTTACGAGATATTTGTTCATATACTTGAATTTTCAAGTATGGGACTTGTTTATATTATTTCACGTTAACAATCCCGAATAAAACTACCAACTTCGCAGTCGCTTTTCACAACTATGTAAGCAGTTTGTTGTCAATTTTTTCAGATATCTGTTGTGATAGTCTGGTTATATATATGGCATTCTCGGAACATTTACTTAATATTTACGAATTTAACTGCGGGGCTGTCATGATAATGACATAGGCTAAACATACAAACAACTCCGCCAACATTTCCTTCGTTTTTTCCAACTTTGCACGCTGTTTTCTAACATTTCACAGTCAACTGATGCGAACATCTATAGGCTGCTTTCAATTGACTTTTATTAAATTTGTCGACTTTACACCGGCACCGTTTTATATGCAAACAACTCAGGTCATATATACAAATACATCTACCAACTTTGCAATAACTTTCCACAACTTTGCAATAACTTTGAACAACTTTGCACGTTGCGTTAACAGCTTAAATCACACTACGTTCCGACAGAATAAACAACTTGTTATTGAAAACTAGAAGGGATTTGAAAACTTCCCATTGATTAAAAAAGTTACGAAAATTGCACGATTTTGTACTATAAATGTTTGACATCACAGTAAGAAATAGTAAAGGAACGTTGCCTTAGATATTTTCCATGAGCGTA
This sequence comes from Saccoglossus kowalevskii, assembly GCF_978046115.1. NCBI lineage: Eukaryota > Metazoa > Hemichordata > Enteropneusta > Harrimaniidae > Saccoglossus > Saccoglossus kowalevskii. The sequence goes on from NC_140656.1 coordinate 4,686,093, forward strand.
ATGAAACAAAAACAAAAAAATAACAGCTCGTTTACTCAGGGAGTCTCCCATGCAAGTACTCACCACGCCCGATTGTGCTTTACTTTAAATATGTCCCGTTCATCTAACCACACAGCTGCCTGGAATATTTAAAATTAAGCCAAATTATTGGCTATTTCATGTTTTTTTGATGTTTCAAAATCGCTCGCACAAGTACTTTCAAGAATTGACCTATGACCTCTACATACTTGGACTAACACTACGGTAATTTAACAGGACTTTATGAGATATTTGTTCATATATTTGACTTTTTTTAAGTATGGGACTTGTTTATATTATTTCACGTTAACAATCCCGAATAAAACTAGCAACTTCGCAGTCGCTTTTCACAACTTTGTAAGCAGTTTGTTGTCAATTTTTTCAGATGTCTGTTGTGATAGTCTGGTTATATATATGGCATTCTCGGAACATTTACTTAATATTTACGAATTTAACTGCGGGGCAGTCATGATAATGACATAGGCTAAACATACAAACAACTCCGCCAACATTTCCTTCGTTTTTTTCCAACTTTGCACGCTGTTTTCTAACATTTCACAGTCAACTGATGCGAACATCTATAGGCTGCTTTCAATTGACTTTTATTAAATTTGTCGACTTTACACCGGCACCGTTTTATATGCAAACAACTCAGGTCATATATACAAATACATCTACCAACTTTGCAATAACTTTCTACAACTTTGCAATAACTTTGAACAACTTTGCACGTTGCGTTAACAGCTTAAATCACACTACGTTCCGACAGAATAAACAACTTGTTATTGAAAACTAGAAGGGATTTGAAAACTTCCCATTGATTAAAAAAGTTACCACAATTCCACGATTTTGTACTATAAATGTTTGACATCACAGTAAGAAATAGTAAAGGAACGTTGCCTTAGATATTTTCCATGAGCGTAATGAAACAAAAACAAAAAAATAACAGTTCGTTTACTCAGGGAGTCTCCCATGCAAGTACTCACCACGCCCGATTGTGCTTTACTTTAAATATGTCCCGTTCATCTAAACACACAGCTGCCTGGAATATTTAAAATTAAGCCAAATTATTGGCTATTTCATGTTTTTTTGATGTTTCAAAATCGCTCGAACAAGTACTTTCAAGAATTGACCTATGACCTCTACATACTTGGACTAACACTACGGTAATTTAACAGAACTTTATGAGATATTTGTTCATATACTTGAATTTTTAAGTATGGGACTTGTTTATATTATTTCACGTTAACAATCCCGAATAAAACTAGCAACTTCGCAGTCGCTTTTCACAACTTTGTAAGCAGTTTGTTGTCAATTTTTTCAGATGTCTGTTGTGATAGTCTGGTTATATATATGGCATTCTCGGAACATTTACCTAATATTTACGAATTTAACTGCGGGGCTGTCATGATAATGACATAGGCTAAACATACAAACAACTCCGCCAACATTTCCTTCGTTTTTTCCAACTTTGCACGCTGTTTTCTAACATTTCACAGTCAACTGATGCGAACATCTATAGGCTGCTTTCAATTGACTTTTATTAAATTTGTCGACTTTACACCGGCACTGTTTAATATGCAAACAACTCAGGTCATATATACAAATACATCTACCAACTTTGCAATAACTTTCCACAACTTTGCAATAACTTTGAACAACTTTGCACGTTGCGTTAACAGCTTAAATCACACTACGTTCCGACAGAATAAACAACATGTTATAGAAAACTAGAAGGGATTTGAAAACTTCCCATTCATTAAAAAAGTTACGAAAATTGCACGATTTTGTACTATAAATGTTTGACATCACAGTAAGAAATAGTAAAGGAACGTTGCCTTAGATATTTTCCATGAGCGTAATGAAACAAAACCAAAAAAATAACAGCTCGTTTACTCAGGGAGTCTCCCATGCAAGTACTCACCACGCCCGATTGTGCTTTACTTTAAATATGTCCCGTTCATCTAACCACACAGCTGCCTGGAATATTTAAAATTAAGCCAAATTATTGGCTATTTCATGTTTTTTTGATGTTTCAAAATCGCTCGCACAAGTACTTTCAAGAATTGACCTATGACCTCTACATACTTGGACTAACACTACGGTAATTTAACAGGACTTTATGAGATATTTGTTCATACATTTGACTTTTTTAAGTATGGGACTTGTTTATATTATTTCACGTTAACAATCCCGAATAAAACTAGCAACTTCGCAGTCGCTTTTCACAACTTTGTAAGCAGTTTGTTGTCAATTTTTTCAGATGTCTGTTGTGATAGTCTGGTTATATATATGGCATTCTCGGAACATTTACTTAATATTTACGAATTTAACTGCGGGGCTGTCATGATAATGACATAGGCTAAACATACAAACAACTCCGCCAACATTTCCTTCGTTTTTTTCCAACTTTGCACGCTGTTTTCTAACATTTCATAGTCAACTGATGCGAACATCTATAGGCTGCTTTCAATTGACTTTTATTAAATTTGTCGACTATACACCGGCACTGTTTAATATGCAAACAACTCAGGTCATATATACAAATACATCTACCAACTTTGCAATAACTTTCCACAACTTTGCAATAACTTTGAACAACTTTGCACGTTGCGTTAACAGCTTAAATCACACTACGTTCCGACAGAATAAACAACATGTTATAGAAAACTAGAAGGGATTTGAAAACTTCCCATTCATTAAAAAAGTTACGAAAATTGCACGATTTTGTACTATAAATGTTTGACATCACAGTAAGAAATAGTAAAGGAACGTTGCCTTAGATATTTTCCATGAGCGTAATGAAACAAAAACAAAAAAATAACAGCTCGTTTACTCAGGGAGTCTCCCATGCAAGTACTCACCACGCCCGATTGTGCTTTACTTTAAATATGTCCCGTTCATCTAACCACACAGCTGCCTGGAATATTTATAATTAAGCCAAATTATTGGCTATTTCATGTTTTTTTGATGTTTCAAAATCGCTCGAACAAGTACTTTCAAGAATTGACCTATGACCTATACATACTTGGACTAACACTACGGTAATTTAACAGAACTTTACGAGATATTTGTTCATATACTTGAATTTTCAAGTATGGGACTTGTTTATATTATTTCACGTTAACAATCCCGAATAAAACTAGCAACTTCGCAGTCGCTTTTCACAACTTTGTAAGCAGTTTGTTGTCAATTTTTTTCAGATGTCTGTTGTGATAGTCTGGTTATATATATGGCATTCTCGGAACATTTACTTAATATTTACGAATTTAACTGCGGGGCTGTCATGATAATGACATAGGCTAAACATACAAACAACTCCGCCAACATTTCCTTCGTTTTTTTCCAACTTTGCACGCTGTTTTCTAACATTTCACAGTCAACTGATGCGAACATCTATAGGCTGCTTTCAATTGACTTTTATTAAATTTGTCGCCTTTACACCGGCACCGTTTTATATGCAAACAACTCAGGTCATATATACAAATACATCTACCAACTTTGCAATAACTTTCCACAACTTTGCAATAACTTTGAACAACTTTGCACGTTGCGTTAACAGCTTAAATCACACTACGTTCCGACAGAATAAACAACTTGTTATTGAAAACTAGAAGGGATTTGAAAACTTCCCATTGATTAAAAAAGTTACCACATTTCCACGATTTTGTACTATAAATGTTTGACATCACAGAAAGAAATAGTAAAGGAACATTGCATTAGATCTTTTCCATGTGCATAATGAAACAAAAACAAAAAAATTAACATCTCGTTTACTCAGGCAGTCTCCCATGCAAGTACTCACCACGTCCGATTGTGCTTTACTTTAAATATGTCCCGTTCATCTAACCACACAGCTGCCTGGAATATTTAAAATTAAGCCAAATTATTGGCTATTTCATGTTTTTTTGATGTTTCAAAATCTCTCGAACAAGTACTTTCAAGAATTGACCTATGACCTCTACATGCTTGGACTAACACTACGGTAATTTAACAGAACTTTACGAGATATTTGTTCATATACTTGAATTTTTAAGTATGGGACTTGTTTATATTATTTCACGTTAACAATCCCGAATAAAACTAGCAACTTCGCAGTCGCTTTTCACAACTTTGTAAGCAGTTTGTTGTCAATTTTTTCAGATGTCTGTTGTGATAGTCTGGTTATATATATGGCATTCTCGGAACATTTACTTAATATTTACGAATTTAACTGCGGGGCTGTCATGATAATGACATAGGCTAAACATACAAACAACTCCGCCAACATTTCCTTCGTTTTTTCCAACTTTGCACGCTGTTTTCTAACATTTCACAGTCAACTGATGCGAACATCTATAGGCTGCTTTCAATTGACTTTTATTAAATTTGTCGACTTTACACCGGCACTGTTTAATATGCAAACAACTCAGGTCATATATACAAATACATCTACCAACTTTGCAATAACTTTCCACAACTTTGCAATAACTTTGAACAACTTTGCACGTTGCGTTAACAGCTTATATCACACTACGTTCCGACAGAATAAACAACATGTTATAGAAAACTAGAAGGGATTTGAAAACTTCCCATTCATTAAAAAAGTTACGAAAATTGCACGATTTTGTACTATAAATGTTTGACATCACAGTAAGAAATAGTAAAGGAACGTTGCCTTAGATATTTTCCATGAGCGTAATGAAACAAAACCAAAAAAATAACAGCTCGTTTACTCAGGGAGTCTCCCATGCAAGTACTCACCACGCCCGATTGTGCTTTACTTTAAATATGTCCCGTTCATCTAACCACACAGCTGCCTGGAATATTTAAAATTAAGCCAAATTATTGGCTATTTCATGTTTTTTTGATGTTTCAAAATCGCTCGCACAAGTACTTTCAAGAATTGACCTATGACCTCTACATACTTGGACTAACACTACGGTAATTTAACAGGACTTTATGAGATATTTGTTCATACATTTGACTTTTTTAAGTATGGGACTTGTTTATATTATTTCACGTTAACAATCCCGAATAAAACTAGCAACTTCGCAGTCGCTTTTCACAACTTTGTAAGCAGTTTGTTGTCAATTTTTTCAGATGTCTGTTGTGATAGTCTGGTTATATATATGGCATTCTCGGAACATTTACTTAATATTTACGAATTTAACTGCGGGGCTGTCATGATAATGACATAGGCTAAACATACAAACAACTCCGCCAACATTTCCTTCGTTTTTTTCCAACTTTGCACGCTGTTTTCTAACATTTCATAGTCAACTGATGCAAACATCTATAGGCTGCTTTCAATTGACTTTTATTAAATTTGTCGACTATACACCGGCACTGTTTAATATGCAAACAACTCAGGTCATATATACAAATACATCTACCAACTTTGCAATAACTTTCCACAACTTTGCAATAACTTTGAACAACTTTGCACGTTGCGTTAACAGCTTAAATCACACTACGTTCCGACAGAATAAACAACATGTTATAGAAAACTAGAAGGGATTTGAAAACTTCCCATTCATTAAAAAAGTTACGAAAATTGCACGATTTTGTACTATAAATGTTTGACATCACAGTAAGAAATAGTAAAGGAACGTTGCCTTAGATATTTTCCATGAGCGTAATGAAACAAAAACAAAAAAATAACAGCTCGTTTACTCAGGGAGTCTCCCATGCAAGAACTCACCACGCCCGATTGTGCTTTACTTTAAATATGTCCCGTTCATCTAACCACACAGCTGCCTGGAATATTTATAATTAAGCCAAATTATTGGCTATTTCATGTTTTTTTGATGTTTCAAAATCGCTCGAACAAGTACTTTCAAGAATTGACCTATGACCTCTACATACTTGGACTAACACTACGGTAATTTAACAGAACTTTACGAGATATTTGTTCATATACTTGAATTTTCAAGTATGGGACTTGTTTATATTATTTCACGTTAACAATCCCGAATAAAACTAGCAACTTCGCAGTCGCTTTTCACAACTTTGTAAGCAGTTTGTTGTCAATTTTTTCAGATGTCTGTTGTGATAGTCTGGTTATATATATGGCATTCTCGGAACATTTACTTAATATTTACGAATTTAACTGCGGGGCTGTCATGATAATGACATAGGCTAAACATACAAACAACTCCGCCAACATTTCCTTCGTTTTTTTCCAACTTTGCACGCTGTTTTCTAACATTTCACAGTCAACTGATGCGAACATCTATAGGCTGCTTTCAATTGACTTTTATTAAATTTGTCGACTTTACACCGGCACTGTTTAATATGCAAACAACTCAGGTCATATATACAAATACATCTACCAACTTTGCAATAACTTTCCACAACTTTGCAATAACTTTGAACAACTTTGCACGTTGCGTTAACAGCTTAAATCACACTACGTTCCGACAGAATAAACAACATGTTATAGAAAACTAGAAGGGATTTGAAAACTTCCCATTCATTAAAAAAGTTACGAAAATTGCACGATTTTGTACTATAAATGTTTGACATCACAGTAAGAAATAGTAAAGGAACGTTGCCTTAGATATTTTCCATGAGCGTAATGAAACAAAACCAAAAAAATAACAGCTCGTTTACTCAGGGAGTCTCCCATGCAAGTACTCACCACGCCCGATTGTGCTTTACTTTAAATATGTCCCGTTCATCTAACCACACAGCTGCCTGGAATATTTAAAATTAAGCCAAATTATTGGCTATTTCATGTTTTTTTGATGTTTCAAAATCGCTCGCACAAGTACTTTCAAGAATTGACCTATGACCTCTACATACTTGGACTAACACTACGGTAATTTAACAGGACTTTATGAGATATTTGTTCATACATTTGACTTTTTTAAGTATGGGACTTGTTTATATTATTTCACGTTAACAATCCCGAATAAAACTAGCAACTTCGCAGTCGCTTTTCACAACTTTGTAAGCAGTTTGTTGTCAATTTTTTCAGATGTCTGTTGTGATAGTCTGGTTATATATATGGCATTCTCGGAACATTTACTTAATATTTACGAATTTAACTGCGGGGCTGTCATGATAATGACATAGGCTAAACATACAAACAACTCCGCCAACATTTCCTTCGTTTTTTTCCAACTTTGCACGCTGTTTTCTAACATTTCATAGTCAACTGATGCGAACATCTATAGGCTGCTTTCAATTGACTTTTATTAAATTTGTCGACTATACACCGGCACTGTTTAATATGCAAACAACTCAGGTCATATATACAAATACATCTACCAACTTTGCAATAACTTTCCACAACTTTGCAATAACTTTGAACAACTTTGCACGTTGCGTTAACAGCTTAAATCACACTACGTTCCGACAGAATAAACAACATGTTATAGAAAACTAGAAGGGATTTGAAAACTTCCCATTCATTAAAAAAGTTACGAAAATTGCACGATTTTGTACTATAAATGTTTGACATCACAGTAAGAAATAGTAAAGGAACGTTGCCTTAGATATTTTCCATGAGCGTAATGAAACAAAACCAAAAAAATAACAGCTCGTTTACTCAGGGAGTCTCCCATGCAAGTACTCACCACGCCCGATTGTGCTTTACTTTAAATATGTCCCGTTCATCTAACCACACAGCTGCCTGGAATATTTAAAATTAAGCCAAATTATTGGCTATTTCATGTTTTTTTGATGTTTCAAAATCGCTCGCACAAGTACTTTCAAGAATTGACCTATGACCTCTACATACTTGGACTAACACTACGGTAATTTAACAGGACTTTATGAGATATTTGTTCATACATTTGACTTTTTTAAGTATGGGACTTGTTTATATTATTTCACGTTAACAATCCCGAATAAAACTAGCAACTTCGCAGTCGCTTTTCACAACTTTGTAAGCAGTTTGTTGTCAATTTTTTCAGATGTCTGTTGTGATAGTCTGGTTATATATATGGCATTCTCGGAACATTTACTTAATATTTACGAATTTAACTGCGGGGCTGTCATGATAATGACATAGGCTAAACATACAAACAACTCCGCCAACATTTATTTCGTTTTTTTCCAACTTTGCACGCTGTTTTCTAACATTTCATAGTCAACTGATGCAAACATCTATAGGCTGCTTTCAATTGACTTTTATTAAATTTGTCGACTATACACCGGCACTGTTTAATATGCAAACAACTCAGGTCATATATACAAATACATCTACCAACTTTGCAATAACTTTCCACAACTTTGCAATAACTTTGAACAACTTTGCACGTTGCGTTAACAGCTTAAATCACACTACGTTCCGACAGAATAAACAACATGTTATAGAAAACTAGAAGGGATTTGAAAACTTCCCATTCATTAAAAAAGTTACGAAAATTGCACGATTTTGTACTATAAATGTTTGACATCACAGTAAGAAATAGTAAAGGAACGTTGCCTTAGATATTTTCCATGAGCGTAATGAAACAAAAACAAAAAAATAACAGCTCGTTTACTCAGGGAGTCTCCCATGCAAGAACTCACCACGCCCGATTGTGCTTTACTTTAAATATGTCCCGTTCATCTAACCACACAGCTGCCTGGAATATTTATAATTAAGCCAAATTATTGGCTATTTCATGTTTTTTTGATGTTTCAAAATCGCTCGAACAAGTACTTTCAAGAATTGACCTATGACCTCTACATACTTGGACTAACACTACGGTAATTTAACAGAACTTTACGAGATATTTGTTCATATACTTGAATTTTCAAGTATGGGACTTGTTTATATTATTTCACGTTAACAATCCCGAATAAAACTAGCAACTTCGCAGTCGCTTTTCACAACTTTGTAAGCAGTTTGTTGTCAATTTTTTCAGATGTCTGTTGTGATAGTCTGGTTATATATATGGCATTCTCGGAACATTTACTTAATATTTACGAATTTAACTGCGGGGCTGTCATGATAATGACATAGGCTAAACATACAAACAACTCCGCCAACATTTCCTTCGTTTTTTTCCAACTTTGCACGCTGTTTTCTAACATTTCACAGTCAACTGATGCGAACATCTATAGGCTGCTTTCAATTGACTTTTATTAAATTTGTCGACTTTACACCGGCACTGTTTAATATGCAAACAACTCAGGTCATATATACAAATACATCTACCAACTTTGCAATAACTTTCCACAACTTTGCAATAACTTTGAACAACTTTGCACGTTGCGTTAACAGCTTAAATCACACTACGTTCCGACAGAATAAACAACATGTTATAGAAAACTAGAAGGGATTTGAAAACTTCCCATTCATTAAAAAAGTTACGAAAATTGCACGATTTTGTACTATAAATGTTTGACATCACAGTAAGAAATAGTAAAGGAACGTTGCCTTAGATATTTTCCATGAGCGTAATGAAACAAAACCAAAAAAATAACAGCTCGTTTACTCAGGGAGTCTCCCATGCAAGTACTCACCACGCCCGATTGTGCTTTACTTTAAATATGTCCCGTTCATCTAACCACACAGCTGCCTGGAATATTTAAAATTAAGCCAAATTATTGGCTATTTCATGTTTTTTTGATGTTTCAAAATCGCTCGCACAAGTACTTTCAAGAATTGACCTATGACCTCTACATACTTGGACTAACACTACGGTAATTTAACAGGACTTTATGAGATATTTGTTCATACATTTGACTTTTTTAAGTATGGGACTTATTTATATTATTTCACGTTAACAATCCCGAATAAAACTAGCAACTTCGCAGTCGCTTTTCACAACTTTGTAAGCAGTTTGTTGTCAATTTTTTCAGATGTCTGTTGTGATAGTCTGGTTATATATATGGCATTCTCGGAACATTTACTTAATATTTACGAATTTAACTGCGGGGCTGTCATGATAATGACATAGGCTAAACATACAAACAACTCCGCCAACATTTCCTTCGTTTTTTTCCAACTTTGCACGCTGTTTTCTAACATTTCATAGTCAACTGATGCGAACATCTATAGGCTGCTTTCAATTGACTTTTATTAAATTTGTCGACTATACACCGGCACTGTTTAATATGCAAACAACTCAGGTCATATATACAAATACATCTACCAACTTTGCAATAACTTTCCACAACTTTGCAATAACTTTGAACAACTTTGCACGTTGCGTTAACAGCTTAAATCACACTACGTTCCGACAGAATAAACAACATGTTATAGAAAACTAGAAGGGATTTGAAAACTTCCCATTCATTAAAAAAGTTACGAAAATTGCACGATTTTGTACTATAAATGTTTGACATCACAGTAAGAAATAGTAAAGGAACGTTGCCTTAGATATTTTCCATGAGCGTAATGAAACAAAAACAAAAAAATAACAGCTCGTTTACTCAGGGAGTCTCCCATGCAAGAACTCACCACGCCCGATTGTGCTTTACTTTAAATATGTCCCGTTCATCTAACCACACAGCTGCCTGGAATATTTATAATTAAGCCAAATTATTGGCTATTTCATGTTTTTTTGATGTTTCAAAATCGCTCGAACAAGTACTTTCAAGAATTGACCTATGACCTCTACATACTTGGACTAACACTACGGTAATTTAACAGAACTTTACGAGATATTTGTTCATATACTTGAATTTTCAAGTATGGGACTTGTTTATATTATTTCACGTTAACAATCCCGAATAAAACTAGCAACTTCGCAGTCGCTTTTCACAACTTTGTAAGCAGTTTGTTGTCAATTTTTTCAGATGTCTGTTGTGATAGTCTGGTTATATATATGGCATTCTCGGAACATTTACTTAATATTTACGAATTTAACTGCGGGGCTGTCATGATAATGACATAGGCTAAACATACAAACAACTCCGCCAACATTTCCTTCGTTTTTTTCCAACTTTGCACGCTGTTTTCTAACATTTCACAGTCAACTGATGCGAACATCTATAGGCTGCTTTCAATTGACTTTTATTAAATTTGTCGACTTTACACCGGCACCGTTTTATATGCAAACAACTCAGGTCATATATACAAATACATCTACTAACTTTGCAATAACTTTCCACAACTTTGCAATAACTTTGAACAACTTTGCACGTTGCGTTAACAGCTTAAATCACACTACGTTCCGACAGAATAAACAACTTGTTATTGAAAACTAGAAGGGATTTGAAAACTTCCCATTCATTAAAAAGTTACCACAATTCCACGATTTTGTACTATAAATGTTTGACATCACAGTAAGAAATAGTAAAGGAACGTTGCCTTAGATATTTTCCATGAGCGTAATGAAACAAAAACAAAAAAATAGCAGCTCGTTTACACAGGGAGTCTCCCATACAAGTACTCACCACGCCCGATTGTGCTTTACTTTAAATATGTCCCGTTCATCTAACCACACAGCTGCCTGGAATATTTAAAATTAAGCCAAATTATTGGCTATTTCATGTTTTTTTGATGTTTCAAAATCGCTGGCACAAGTACTTTCAAGAATTGACCTATGACCTCTACATACTTGGACTAACACTACGGTAATTTAACAGGACTTTATGAGATATTTGTTCATATATTTGAATTTTTAAGTATGGGACTTGTTTATATTATTTCACGTTAAAAATCCCGAATAAAACTAGCAACTTCGCAGTCGCTTTTCACAACTTTGTAAGCAGTTTGTTGTCAATTTTTTCAGATGTCTGTTGTGATAGTCTGGTTATATATATGGCATTCTCGGAACATTTACTTAATATTTACGAATTTAACTGCGGGGCAGTCATGATAATGACATAGGCTAAACATACAAACAACTCCGCCAACATTTCCTTCGTTTTTTCCAACTTTGCACGCTGTTTTCTAACATTTCACAGTCAACTGATGCGAACATCTATAGGCTGCTTTCAATTGACTTTTATTAAATTTGTCGACTTTACACCGGCACTGTTTAATATGCAAACAACTCAGGTCATATATACAAATACATCTACCAACTTTGCAATAACTTTCCACAACTTTGCAATAACTTTGAACAACTTTGCACGTTGCGTTAACAGCTTAAATCACACTACGTTCCGACAGAATAAACAACATGTTATAGAAAACTAGAAGGAATTTGAAAACTTCCCATTCATTAAAAAAGTTACGAAAATTGCACGATTTTGTACTATAAATGTTTGACATCACAGTAAGAAATAGTAAAGGAACGTTGCCTTAGATATTTTCCATGAGCGTAATGAAACAAAACCAAAAAAATAACAGCTCGTTTACTCAGGGAGTCTCCCATGCAAGTACTCACCACGCCCGATTGTGCTTTACTTTAAATATGTCCCGTTCATCTAACCACACAGCTGCCTGGAATATTTATAATTAAGCCAAATTATTGGCTATTTCATGTTTTTTTGATGTTTCAAAATCGCTCGAACAAGTACTTTCAAGAATTGACCTATGACCTCTACATACTTGGACTAACACTACGGTAATTTAACAGAACTTTACGAGATATTTGTTCATATACTTGAATTTTCAAGTATGGGACTTGTTTATATTATTTCACGTTAACAATCCCGAATAAAACTAGCAACTTCGCAGTCGCTTTTCACAACTTTGTAAGCAGTTTGTTGTCAATTTTTTCAGATGTCTGTTGTGATAGTCTGGTTATATATATGGCATTCTCGGAACATTTACTTAATATTTACGAATTTAACTGCGGGGCTGTCATGATAATGACATAGGCTAAACATACAAACAACTCCGCCAACATTTCCTTCGTTTTTTTCCAACTTTGCACGCTGTTTTCTAACATTTCACAGTCAACTGATGCGAACATCTATAGGCTGCTTTCAATTGACTTTTATTAAATTTGTCGACTTTACACCGGCACCGTTTTATATGCAAACAACTCAGGTCATATATACAAATACATCTACTAACTTTGCAATAACTTTCCACAACTTTGCAATAACTTTGAACAACTTTGCACGTTGCGTTAACAGCTTAAATCACACTACGTTCCGACAGAATAAACAACTTGTTATTGAAAACTAGAAGGGATTTGAAAACTTCCCATTCATTAAAAAGTTACCACAATTCCACGATGTTGTACTATAAATGTTTGACATCACAGTAAGAAATAGTAAAGGAACGTTGCCTTAGATATTTTCCATGAGCGTAATGAAACAAAACCAAAAAAATAACAGCTCGTTTACTCAGGGAGTCTCCCATGCAAGTACTCACCACGCCCGATTGTGCTTTACTTTAAATATGTCCCGTTCATCTAACCACACAGCTGCCTGGAATATTTAAAATTAAGCCAAATTATTGGCTATTTCATGTTTTTTTGATGTTTCAAAATCGCTCGCACAAGTACTTTCAAGAATTGACCTATGACCTCTACATACTTGGACTAACACTACGGTAATTTAACAGGACTTTATGAGATATTTGTTCATACATTTGACTTTTTTAAGTATGGGACTTGTTTATATTATTTCACGTTAACAATCCCGAATAAAACTAGCAACTTCGCAGTCGCTTTTCACAACTTTGTAAGCAGTTTGTTGTCAATTTTTTCAGATGTCTGTTGTGATAGTCTGGTTATATATATGGCATTCTCGGAACATTTACTTAATATTTACGAATTTAACTGCGGGGCTGTCATGATAATGACATAGGCTAAACATACAAACAACTCCGCCAACATTTCCTTCGTTTTTTTCCAACTTTGCACGCTGTTTTCTAACATTTCATAGTCAACTGATGCGAACATCTATAGGCTGCTTTCAATTGACTTTTATTAAATTTGTCGACTATACACCGGCACTGTTTAATATGCAAACAACTCAGGTCATATATACAAATACATCTACCAACTTTGCAATAACTTTCCACAACTTTGCAATAACTTTGAACAACTTTGCACGTTGCGTTAACAGCTTAAATCACACTACGTTCCGACAGAATAAACAACATGTTATAGAAAACTAGAAGGGATTTGAAAACTTCCCATTCATTAAAAAAGTTACGAAAATTGCACGATTTTGTACTATAAATGTTTGACATCACAGTAAGAAATAGTAAAGGAACGTTGCCTTAGATATTTTCCATGAGCGTAATGAAACAAAACCAAAAAAATAACAGCTCGTTTACTCAGGGAGTCTCCCATGCAAGTACTCACCACGCCCGATTGTGCTTTCCTTTAAATATGTCCCGTTCATCTAACCACACAGCTGCCTGGAATATTTATAATTAAGCCAAATTATTGGCTATTTCATGTTTTTTTGATGTTTCAAAATCGCTCGAACAAGTACTTTCAAGAATTGACCTATGACCTCTACATACTTGGACTAACACTACGGTAATTTAACAGAACTTTACGAGATATTTGTTCATATACTTGAATTTTCAAGTATGGGACTTGTTTATATTATTTCACGTTAACAATCCCGAATAAAACTAGCAACTTCGCAGTCGCTTTTCACAACTTTGTAAGCAGTTTGTTGTCAATTTTTTCAGATGTCTGTTGTGATAGTCTGGTTATATATATGGCATTCTCGGAACATTTACTTAATATTTACGAATTTAACTGCGGGGCTGTCATGATAATGACATAGGCTAAACATACAAACAACTCCGCCAACATTTCCTTCGTTTTTTTCCAACTTTGCACGCTGTTTTCTAACATTTCACAGTCAACTGATGCGAACATCTATAGGCTGCTTTCAATTGACTTTTATTAAATTTGTCGACTTTACACCGGCACCGTTTTATATGCAAACAACTCAGGTCATATATACAAATACATCTACTAACTTTGCAATAACTTTCCACAACTTTGCAATAACTTTGAACAACTTTGCACGTTGCGTTAACAGCTTAAATCACACTACGTTCCGACAGAATAAACAACTTGTTATTGAAAACTAGAAGGGATTTGAAAACTTCCCATTCATTAAAAAGTTACCACAATTCCACGATGTTGTACTATAAATGTTTGACATCACAGTAAGAAATAGTAAAGGAACGTTGCCTTAGATATTTTCCATGAGCGTAATGAAACAAAACCAAAAAAATAACAGCTCGTTTACTCAGGGAGTCTCCCATGCAAGTACTCACCACGCCCGATTGTGCTTTACTTTAAATATGTCCCGTTCATCTAACCACACAGCTGCCTGGAATATTTAAAATTAAGCCAAATTATTGGCTATTTCATGTTTTTTTGATGTTTCAAAATCGCTCGCACAAGTACTTTCAAGAATTGACCTATGACCTCTACATACTTGGACTAACACTACGGTAATTTAACAGGACTTTATGAGATATTTGTTCATACATTTGACTTTTTTAAGTATGGGACTTGTTTATATTATTTCACGTTAACAATCCCGAATAAAACTAGCAACTTCGCAGTCGCTTTTCACAACTTTGTAAGCAGTTTGTTGTCAATTTTTTCAGATGTCTGTTGTGATAGTCTGGTTATATATATGGCATTCTCGGAACATTTACTTAATATTTACGAATTTAACTGCGGGGCTGTCATGATAATGACATAGGCTAAACATACAAACAACTCCGCCAACATTTCCTTCGTTTTTTTCCAACTTTGCACGCTGTTTTCTAACATTTCATAGTCAACTGATGCGAACATCTATAGGCTGCTTTCAATTGACTTTTATTAAATTTGTCGACTATACACCGGCACTGTTTAATATGCAAACAACTCAGGTCATATATACAAATACATCTACCAACTTTGCAATAACTTTCCACAACTTTGCAATAACTTTGAACAACTTTGCACGTTGCGTTAACAGCTTAAATCACACTACGTTCCGACAGAATAAACAACATGTTATAGAAAACTAGAAGGGATTTGAAAACTTCCCATTCATTAAAAAAGTTACGAAAATTGCACGATTTTGTACTATAAATGTTTGACATCACAGTAAGAAATAGTAAAGGAACGTTGCCTTAGATATTTTCCATGAGCGTAATGAAACAAAAACAAAAAAATAACAGCTCGTTTACTCAGGGAGTCTCCCATGCAAGAACTCACCACGCCCGATTGTGCTTTACTTTAAATATGTCCCGTTCATCTAACCACACAGCTGCCTGGAATATTTATAATTAAGCCAAATTATTGGCTATTTCATGTTTTTTTGATGTTTCAAAATCGCTCGAACAAGTACTTTCAAGAATTGACCTATGACCTCTACATACTTGGACTAACACTACGGTAATTTAACAGAACTTTACGAGATATTTGTTCATATACTTGAATTTTCAAGTATGGGACTTGTTTATATTATTTCACGTTAACAATCCCGAATAAAACTAGCAACTTCGCAGTCGCTTTTCACAACTTTGTAAGCAGTTTGTTGTCAATTTTTTCAGATGTCTGTTGTGATAGTCTGGTTATATATATGGCATTCTCGGAACATTTACTTAATATTTACGAATTTAACTGCGGGGCTGTCATGATAATGACATAGGCTAAACATACAAACAACTCCGCCAACATTTCCTTCGTTTTTTCCCAACTTTGCACGCTGTTTTCTAACATTTCACAGTCAACCGATGCGAACATCTATAGGCTGCTTTCAATTGACTTTTATTAAATTTGTCGACTTTACACCGGCACCGTTTTATATGCAAACAACTCAGGTCATATATACAAATACATCTACCAACTTTGCAATAACTTTCCACAACTTTGCAATAACTTTGAACAACTTTGCACGTTGCGTTAACAGCTTAAATCACACTACGTTCCGACAGAATAAACAACTTGTTATTGAAAACTAGAAGGGATTTGAAAACTTCCCATTGATTAAAAAGTTACCACAATTCCACGATTTTGTACTATAAATGTTTGACATCACAGTAAGAAATAGTAAAGGAACGTTGCCTTAGATATTTTCCATGAGCGTAATGAAACAAAAACAAAAAAATAGCAGCTCGTTTACACAGGGAGTCTCCCATACAAGTACTCACCACGCCCGATTGTGCTTTACTTTAAATATGTCCCGTTCATCTAACCACACAGCTGCCTGGAATATTTAAAATTAAGCCAAATTATTGGCTATTTCATGTTTTTTTGATGTTTCAAAATCGCTGGCACAAGTACTTTCAAGAATTGACCTATGACCTCTACATACTTGGACTAACACTACGGTAATTTAACAGGACTTTATGAGATATTTGTTCATATATTTGAATTTTAAAGTATGGGACTTGTTTATATTATTTCACGTTAAAAATCCCGAATAAAACTAGCAACTTCGCAGTCGCTTTTCACAACTTTGTAAGCAGTTTGTTGTCAATTTTTTCAGATGTCTGTTGTGATAGTCTGGTTATATATATGGCATTCTCGGAACATTTACTTAATATTTACGAATTTAACTGCGGGGCTGTCATGATAATGACATAGGCTAAACATACAAACAACTCCGCCAACATTTCCTTCGTTTTTTTCCAACTTTGCACGCTGTTTTCTAACATTTCATAGTCAACTGATGCGAACATCTATAGGCTGCTTTCAATTGACTTTTATTAAATTTGTCGACTATACACCGGCACTGTTTAATATGCAAACAACTCAGGTCATATATACAAATACATCTACCAACTTTGCAATAACTTTCCACAACTTTGCAATAACTTTGAACAACTTTGCACGTTGCGTTAACAGCTTAAATCACACTACGTTCCGACAGAATAAACAACATGTTATAGAAAACTAGAAGGGATTTGAAAACTTCCCATTCATTAAAAAAGTTACGAAAATTGCACGATTTTGTACTATAAATGTTTGACATCACAGTAAGAAATAGTAAAGGAACGTTGCCTTAGATATTTTCCATGAGCGTAATGAAACAAAAACAAAAAAATAACAGCTCGTTTACTCAGGGAGTCTCCCATGCAAGTACTCACCACGCCCGATTGTGCTTTACTTTAAATATGTCCCGTTCATCTAACCACACAGCTGCCTGGAATATTTATAATTAAGCCAAATTATTGGCTATTTCATGTTTTTTTGATGTTTCAAAATCGCTCGAACAAGTACTTTCAAGAATTGACCTATGACCTCTACATACTTGGACTAACACTACGGTAATTTAACAGGACTTTATGAGATATTTGTTCATATACTTGAATTTTTAAGTATGGGACTTGTTTATATTATTTCACGTTAACAATCCCGAATAAAACTAGCAACTTCGCAGTCGCTTTTCACAACTTTGTAAGCAGTTTGTTGTCAATTTTTTCAGATGTCTGTTGTGATAGTCTGGTTATATATATGGCATTCTCGGAACATTTACTTAATATTTACGAATTTAACTGCGGGGCTGTCATGATAATGACATAGGCTAAACATACAAACAACTCCGCCAACATTTCCTTCGTTTTTTTCCAACTTTGCACGCTGTTTTCTAACATTTCACAGTCAACTGATGCGAACATCTATAGGCTGCTTTCAATTGACTTTTATTAAATTTGTCGACTATACACCGGCACTGTTTAATATGCAAACAACTCAGGTCATATATACAAATACATCTACCAACTTTGCAATAACTTTCCACAACTTTGCAATAACTTTGAACAACTTTGCATTTTGCGTTAACAGCTTAAATCACACTACGTTCCGACAGAATAAACAACATGTTATAGAAAACTAGAAGGGATTTGAAAACTTCCCATTCATTAAAAAAGTTACGAAAATTGCACGATTTTGTACTATAAATGTTTGACATCACAGTAAGAAATAGTAAAGGAACGTTGCCTTAGATATTTTCCATGAGCGTAATGAAACAAAAACAAAAAAAATAACAGCTCGTTTACTCAGGGAGTCTCCCATGCAAGTACTCACCACGGCCGATTGTGCTTTACTTTAAATATGTCCCGTTCATCTAACCACACAGCTGCCTGGAATATTTAAAATTAAGCCAAATTATTGGCTATTTCATGTTTTTTTGATGTTTCAAAATCGCTCGAACAAGTACTTTCAAGAATTGACCTATGACCTCTACATACTTGGACTAACACTACGGTAATTTAACAGAACTTTATGAGATATTTGTTCATATACTTGAATTTTTAAGTATGGGACTTGTTTATATTATTTCACGTTAACAATCCCGAATAAAACTAGCAACTTCGCAGTCGCTTTTCACAACTTTGTAAGCAGTTTGTTGTCAATTTTTTCAGATGTCTGTTGTGATAGTCTGGTTATATATATGGCATTCTCGGAACATTTACTTAATATTTACGAATTTAACTGCGGGGCTGTCATGATAATGACATAGGCTAAACATACAAACAACTCCGCCAACATTTCCTTCGTTTTTTTCCAACTTTGCACGCTGTTTTCTAACATTTCACAGTCAACTGATGCGAACATCTATAGGCTGCTTTCAATTGACTTTTATTAAATTTGTCGACTATACACCGGCACTGTTTAATATGCAAACAACTCAGGTCATATATACAAATACATCTACCAACTTTGCAATAACTTTCCACAACTTTGCAATAACTTTGAACAACTTTGCATTTTGCGTTAACAGCTTAAATCACACTACGTTCCGACAGAATAAACAACATGTTATAGAAAACTAGAAGGGATTTGAAAACTTCCCATTCATTAAAAAAGTTACGAAAATTGCACGATTTTGTACTATAAATGTTTGACATCACAGAAAGAAATAGTAAAGGAACATTGCATTAGATCTTTTCCATGTGCGTAATGAAACAAAAACAAAAAAATTAACATCTCGTTTACTCAGGGAGTCTCCCATGCAAGTACTCACCACGTCCGATTGTGCTTTACTTTAAATATGTCCCGATCATCTAACCACACAGCTGCCTAGAATATTTAAAATTAAGCCAAATTATTGGCTATTTCATGTTTTTTTTATGTTTCTAAATCTCTCGAACTAGTACTTTCAAGAATTGACCTATGACCTCTACATACTTGGACTAACACTATGGTAATTTAACAGAACTTTACGAGATATTTGTTCATATACTTGAATTTTTAAGTATGGGACTTGTTTATATTATTTCACGTTAACAATCCCGAATAAAACTAGCAACTTCGCAGTCGCTTTTCACAACTTTGTAAGCAGTTTGTTGTCAATTTTTTCAGATGTCTGTTGTGATAGTCTGGTTATATATATGGCATTCTCGGAACATTTACTTAATATTTACGAATTTAACTGCGGGGCTGTCATGATAATGACATAGGCTAAACATACAAACAACTCCGCCAACATTTCCTTCGTTTTTTTCCAACTTTGCACGCTGTTTTCTAACATTTCACAGTCAACTGATGCGAACATCTATAGGCTGCTTTCAATTGACTTTTATTAAATTTGTCGACTATACACCGGCACTGTTTAATATGCAAACAACTCAGGTCATATATACAAATACATCTACCAACTTTGCAATAACTTTCCACAACTTTGCAATAACTTTGAACAACTTTGCACGTTGCGTTAACAGCTTAAATCACACTACGTTCCGACAGAATAAACAACATGTTATAGAAAACTAGAAGGGATTTGAAAACTTCCCATTCATTAAAAAAGTTACGAAAATTGCACGATTTTGTACTATAAATGTTTGACATCACAGAAAGAAATAGTAAAGGAACATTGCATTAGATCTTTTCCATGTGCGTAATGAAACAAAAACAAAAAAATTAACATCTCGTTTACTCAGGGAGTCTCCCATGCAAGTACTCACCACGTCCGATTGTGCTTTACTTTAAATATGTCCCGATCATCTAACCACACAGCTGCCTAGAATATTTAAAATTAAGCCAAATTATTGGCTATTTCATGTTTTTTTTATGTTTCTAAATCTCTCGAACTAGTACTTTCAAGAATTGACCTATGACCTCTACATACTTGGACTAACACTATGGTAATTTAACAGAACTTTACGAGATATTTGTTCATATACTTGAATTTTTAAGTATGGGACTTGTTTATATTATTTCACGTTAACAATCCCGAATAAAACTAGCAACTTCGCAGTCGCTTTTCACAACTTTGTAAGCAGTTTGTTGTCAATTTTTTCAGATGTCTGTTGTGATAGTCTGGTTATATATATGGCATTCTCGGAACATTTACTTAATATTTACGAATTTAACTGCGGGGCTGTCATGATAATGACATAGGCTAAACATACAAACAACTCCGCCAACATTTCCTTCGTTTTTTTCCAACTTTGCACGCTGTTTTCTAACATTTCACAGTCAACTGATGCGAACATCTATAGGCTGCTTTCAATTGACTTTTATTAAATTTGTCGACTATACACCGGCACTGTTTAATATGCAAACAACTCAGGTCATATATACAAATACATCTACCAACTTTGCAATAACTTTCCACAACTTTGCAATAACTTTGAACAACTTTGCACGTTGCGTTAACAGCTTAAATCACACTACGTTCCGACAGAATAAACAACATGTTATAGAAAACTAGAAGGGATTTGAAAACTTCCCATTCATTAAAAAAGTTACGAAAATTGCACGATTTTGTACTATAAATGTTTGACATCACAGTAAGAAATAGTAAAGGAACGTTGCCTTAGATATTTTCCATGAGCGCAATGAAACAAAAACAAAAAAATAACAGCTCGTTTACTCAGGGAGTCTCCCATGCAAGTACTCACCACGCCCGATTGTGCTTTACTTTAAATATGTCCCGTTCATCTAACCACACAGCTGCCTGGAATATTTAAAATTAAGCCAAATTATTGGCTATTTCATGTTTTTTTGATGTTTCAAAATCGCTCGAACAAGTACTTTCAAGAATTGACCTATGACCTCTACATACTTGGACTAACACTACGGTAATTTAACAGAACTTTATGAGATATTTGTTCATATATTTGAATTTTTAAGTATGGGACTTGTTTATATTATTTCACGTTAACAATGCCGAATAAAACTAGCAACTTCGCAGTCGCTTTTCACAACTTTGTAAGCAGTTTGTTGTCATTTTTTTCAGATGTCTGTTGTGATAGTCTGGTTATATATATGGCATTCTCGGAACATTTACTTAATATTTACGAATTTAACTGTGGGGCTGTCATGATAATGACATAGGCTAAACATACAAACAACTCCGCCAACATTTCCTTCGTTTTTTTCCAACTTTGCACGCTGTTTTCTAACATTTCACAGTCAACTGATGCGAACATCTATAGGCTGCTTTCAATTGACTTTTATTAAATTTGTCGACTATACACCGGCACTGTTTAATATGCAAACAACTCAGGTCATATATACAAATACATCTACCAACTTTGCAATAACTTTCCACAACTTTGCAATAACTTTGAACAACTTTGCACGTTGCGTTAACAGCTTAAATCACACTACGTTCCTACAGAATAAACAACATGTTATAGAAAACTAGAAGGGATTTGAAAACTTCCCATTCATTAAAAAAGTTACGAAAATTGCACGATTTTGTACTATAAATGTTTGACATCACAGTAAGAAATAGTAAAGGAACGTTGCCTTAGATATTTTCCATGAGCGTAATGAAACAAAAAAAAAAAATAACAGTTCGTTTACTCAGGGAGTCTCCCATGCAAGTACTCACCACGCCCGATTGTGCTTTACTTTAAATATGTCCCGTTCATCTAACCACACAGCTGCCTGGAATATTTAAAATTAAGCCAAATTATTGGCTATTTCATGTTTTTTTGATGTTTCAAAATCGCTCGAACAAGTACTTTCAAGAATTGACCTATGACCTCTACATACTTGGACTAACACTACGGTAATTTAACAGAACTTTATGAGATATTTGTTCATATACTTGAATTTTTAAGTATGGGACTTGTTTATATTATTTCACGTTAACAATCCCGAATAAAACTAGCAACTTCGCAGTCGCTTTTCACAACTTTGTAAGCAGTTTGTTGTCAATTTTTTCAGATGTCTGTTGTGATAGTCTGGTTATATATATGGCATTCTCGGAACATTTACTTAATATTTACGAATTTAACTACGGGGCTGTCATGATAATGACATAGGCTAAACATACAAACAACTCCGCCAATATTTCCTTCGTTTTTTTCCAACATTGCACGCTGTTTTCTAACATTTCACAGTCAACTGATGCGAACATCTATAGGCTGCTTTCAATTGACTTTTATTAAATTTGTCGACTTTACACCGGCACCGTTTTATATGCAAACAACTCAGGTCATATATACAAATACATCTACCAACTTTGCAATAACTTTCCACAACTTTGCAATAACTTTGAACAACTTTGCACTTTGCGTTAACAGCTTAAATCACACTACGTTCCGACAGAATAAACAACATGTTATAGAAAACTAGAAGGGATTTGAAAACTTCCCATTCATTAAAAAAGTTACGAAAATTGCACGATTTTGTACTATAAATGTTTGACATCACAGAAAGAAATAGTAAAGGAACATTGCATTAGATCTTTTCCATGTGCGTAATGAAACAAAAACAAAAAAATTAACATCTCGTTTACTCAGGGAGTCTCCCATGCAAGTACTCACCACGTCCGATTGTGCTTTACTTTAAATATGTCCCGATCATCTAACCACACAGCTGCCTAGAATATTTAAAATTAAGCCAAATTATTGGCTATTTCATGTTTTTTTTATGTTTCTAAATCTCTCGAACTAGTACTTTCAAGAATTGACCTGTGACCTCTACATACTTGGACTAACACTACGGTAATTTAACAGAACTTTACGAGATATTTGTTCATATACTTGAATTTTTAAGTATGGGACTTGTTTATATTATTTCACGTTAACAATCCCGAATAAAACTAGCAACTTCGCAGTCGCTTTTCACAACTTTGTAAGCAGTTTGTTGTCAATTTTTTCAGATGTCTGTTGTGATAGTCTGGTTATATATATGGCATTCTCGGAACATTTACTTAATATTTACGAATTTAACTGCGGGGCTGTCATGATAATGACATAGGCTAAACATACAAACAACTCCGCCAACATTTCCTTCGTTTTTTTCCAACTTTGCACGCTGTTTTCTAACATTTCACAGTCAACTGATGCGAACATCTATAGGCTGCTTTCAATTGACTTTTATTAAATTTGTCGACTTTACACCGGCACCGTTTTATATGCAAACAACTCAGGTCATATATACAAATACATCTACCAACTTTGCAATAACTTTCCACAACTTTGCAATAACTTTGAACAACTTTGCACGTTGCGTTAACAGCTTAAATCACACTACGTTCCGACAGAATAAACAACTTGTTATTGAAAACTAGAAGGGATTTGAAAACTTCCCATTGATTAAAAAAGTTACCACAATTCCACGATTTTGTACTATAAATGTTTGACATCACAGAAAGAAATAGTAAAGGAACATTGCATTAGATCTTTTCCATGTGCGTAATGAAACAAAAACAAAAAAATTAACATCTCGTTTACTCAGGGAGTCTCCCATGCAAGTACTCACCACGTCCGATTGTGCTTTACTTTAAATATGTCCCGTTCATCTAACCACACAGCTGCCTGGAATATTCAAAATTAAGCCAAATTATTGGCTATTTCATGTTTTTTTGATGTTTCAAAATCGCTCGAACAAGTACTTTCAAGAATTAACCTATGACCTCTACATACTTGGACTAACACTACGGTAATTTAACAGAACTTTACGAGATATTTGTTCATATACTTGAATTTTTAAGTATGGGACTTGTTTATATTATTTCACGTTAACAATCCCGAATAAAACTAGCAACTTCGCAGTCGCTTTTCACAACTTTGTAAGCAGTTTGTTGTCAATTTTTTCAGATGTCTGTTGTGATAGTCTGGTTATATATATGGCATTCTCGGAACATTTACTTAATATTTACGAATTTAACTGCGGGGCTGTCATGATAATGACATAGGCTAAACATACAAACAACTCCGCCAACATTTCCTTCGTTTTTTTCCAACTTTGCACGCTGTTTTCTAACATTTCACAGTCAACTGATGCGAACATCTATAGGCTGCTTTCAATTGACTTTTATTAAATTTGTCGACTATACACCGGCACTGTTTAATATGCAAACAACTCAGGTCATATATACAAATACATCTACCAACTTTGCAATAACTTTCCACAACTTTGCAATAACTTTGAACAACTTTGCACGTTGCGTTAACAGCTTAAATCACACTACGTTCCGACAGAATAAACAACATGTTATAGAAAACTAGAAGGGATTTGAAAACTTCCCATTCATTAAAAAAGTTACGAAAATTGCACGATTTTGTACTATAAATGTTTGACATCACAGTAAGAAATAGTAAAGGAACGTTGCCTTAGATATTTTCCATGAGCGTAATGAAACAAAAACAAAAAAATAACAGCTCGTTTACTCAGGGAGTCCCCCATGCAAGTACTCACCACGCCCGATTGTGCTTTACTTTAAATATGTCCCGTTCATCTAACCACACAGCTGCCTGGAATATTTAAAATTAAGCCAAATTATTGGCTATTTCATGTTTTTTTGATGTTTCAAAATCGCTCGAACAAGTACTTTCAAGTTTTGACCTATGACCTCTACATACTTGGACTAACACTACGGTAATTTAACAGAACTTTACGAGATATTTGTTCATATACTTGAATTTTTAAGTATGGGACTTGTTTATATTATTTCACGTTAACAATCCCGAATAAAACTAGCAACTTCGCAGTCGCTTTTCACAACTTTGTAAGCAGTTTGTTGTCAATTTTTTCAGATGTCTGTTGTGATAGTCTGGTTATATATATGGCATTCTCGGAACATTTACTTAATATTTACGAATTTAACTGCGGCGCAGTCATGATAATGACATAGGCTAAACATACAAACAACTCCTCCAACATTTCCTTCGTTTTTTTCCAACTTTGCACGCTGTTTTCTAACATTTCACAGTCAACTGATGCGAACATCTATAGGCTGCTTTCAATTGACTTTTATTAAATTTGTCGACTTTACACCGGCACCGTTTTATATGCAAACAACTCAGGTCATATATACAAATACATCTACCAACTTTGCAATAACTTTCCACAACTTTGCAATAACTTTGAACAACTTTGCACGTTGCGTTAACAGCTTAAATCACACTACGTTCCGACAGAATAAACAACTTGTTATTGAAAACTAGAAGGGATTTGAAAACTTCCCATTGATTAAAAAAGTTACCACAATTCCACGATTTTGTACTATAAATGTTTGACATCACAGTAAGAAATAGTAAAGGAACGTTGCCTTAGATATTTTCCATGAGCGTAATGAAACAAAAACAAAAAAATAGCAGCTCGTTTACTCAGGGAGTCTCCCATACAAGTACTCACCACGCCCGATTGTGCTTTACTTTAAATATGTCCCGTTCATCTAACCACACAGCTGCCTGGAATATTTAAAATTAAGCCAAATTATTGGCTATTTCATGTTTTTTTGATGTTTCAAAATCGCTCGCACAAGTACTTTCAAGAATTGACCTATGACCTCTACATACTTGGACTAACACTACGGTAATTTAACAGGACTTTATGAGATATTTGTTCATATATTTGAATTTTTAAGTATGGGACTTGTTTATATTATTTCACGTTAAAAATCCCGAATAAAACTAGCAACTTCGCAGTCGCTTTTCACAACTTTGTAAGCAGTTTGTTGTCAATTTTTTCAGATGTCTGTTGTGATAGTCTGGTTATATATATGGCATTCTCGGAACATTTACTTAATATTTACGAATTTAACTGCGGGGTAGTCATGATAATGACATAGGCTAAACATACACACAACTCCGCCAACATTTCTTTCGTTTTTTTCCAACTTTTCACGCTGTTTTCTAACATTTCACAGTCAACTGATGCGAACATCTATAGGCTGCTTTCAATTGACTTTTATTAAATTTGTCGACTTTACACCGGCACCGTTTTATATGCAAACAAATCAGGTCATATATACAAATACATCTACCAACTTTGCAATAACTTTCCACAACTTTGCAATAACTTTGAACAACTTTGCACGTTGCGTTAACAGCTTAAATCACACTACGTTCCGACAGAATAAACAACATGTTATAGAAAACTAGAAGGGATTTGAAAACTTCCCATTCATTAAACAAGTTTCGAAAATTGCACGATTTTGTACTATAAATGTTTGACATCACAGTAAGAAATAGTAAAGGAACGTTGCCTTAGATATTTTCCATGAGCGTAATGAAACAAAAACAAAAAAATAGCAGCTCGTTTACTCAGGGAGTCTCCCATACAAGTACTCACCACGCCCGATTGTGCTTTACTTTAAATATGTCCCGTTCATCTAACCACACAGCTGCCTGGAATATTTAAAATTAAGCCAAATTATTGGCTATTTCATGTTTTTTTGATGTTTCAAAATCGCTCGCACAAGTACTTTCAAGAATTGACCTATGACCTCTACATACTTGGACTAACACTACGGTAATTTAACAGGACTTTATGAGATATTTGTTCATATATTTGAATTTTTAAGTATGGGACTTGTTTATATTATTTCACGTTAAAAATCCCGAATAAAACTAGCAACTTCGCAGTCGCTTTTCACAACTTTGTAAGCAGTTTGTTGTCAATTTTTTCAGATGTCTGTTGTGATAGTCTGGTTATATATATGGCATTCTCGGAACATTTACTTAATATTTACGAATTTAACTGCGGCGCAGTCATGATAATGACATAGGCTAAACATACACACAACTCCGCCAACATTTCCTTCGTTTTTTTCCAACTTTGCACGCTGTTTTCTAACATTTCACAGTCAACTGATGCGAACATCTATAGGCTGCTTTCAATTGACTTTTATTAAATTTGTCGACTTTACACCGGCACCGTTTTATATGCAAACAACTCAGGTCATATATACAAATACATCTACCAACTTTGCAATGACTTTCCACAACTTTGCAATAACTTTGAACAACTTTGCACTTTGCGTTAACAGCTTAAATCACACTACGTTCCGACAGAATAAACAACATGTTATAGAAAACTAGAAGGGATTTGAAAACTTCCCATTCATTAAAAAAGTTACGAAAATTGCACGATTTTGTACTATAAATGTTTGACATCACAGAAAGAAATAGTAAAGGAACATTGCATTAGATCTTTTCCATGTGCATAATGAAACAAAAACAAAAAAATTAACATCTCGTTTACTCAGGGAGTCTCCCATGCAAGTACTCACCACGTCCGATTGTGCTTTACTTTAAATATGTCCCGATCATCTAACCACACAGCTGCCTGGAATATTTAAAATTAAGCCAAATTATTGGCTATTTCATGTTTTTTTGATGTTTCAAAATCGCTCGCACAAGTACTTTCAAAAATTGACCTATGACCTCTACATACTTGGACTAACACTACGGTAATTTAACAGGACTTTATGAGATATTTGTTCATATATTTGAATTTTTAAGTATGGGACTTGTTTATATTATTTCGCGTTAACAATCCCGAATAAAACTAGCAACTTCGCAGTCGCTTTTCACAACTTTGTAAGCAGTTTGTTGTCAATTTTTTTCAGATGTCTGTTGTGATAGTCTGGTTATATATATGACATTCTCGGAACATTTACTTAATATTTACGAATTTAACTGCGGGGCAGTCATGATAATGACATAGGCTAAACATACAAACAACTCCGCCAACATTTCCTTCGTTTTTTTCCAACTTTGCACGCTGTTTTCTAACATTTCACAGTCAACTGATGCGAACATCTATAGGCTGCTTTCAATTGACTTTTATTAAATTTGTCGACTTTACACCGACACCGTTTTATATGCAAACAACTCAGGTCATATATACAAATACATCTACCAACTTTGCAATAACTTTCCACAACTTTGCAATAACTTTGAACAACTTTGCACGTTGCGTTAACAGCTTAAATCACACTACGTTCCGACAGAATAAACAACATGTTATAGAAAACTAGAAGGGATTTGAAAACTTCCCATTCATTAAAAAAGTTACGAAAATTGCACGATTTTGTACTATAAATGTTTGACATCACAGTAAGAAATAGTAAAGGAACGTTGCCTTAGATATTTTCCATGAGCGTAATGAAACAAAAACAAAAAAACAGCTCGTTTACTCAGGGAGTCTCCCATGCAAGTACTCACCACGCCCGATTGCGCTTTACTTTAAATACGTCCCGTTCATCTAACCACACAGCTGCCTGGAATATTTAAAATTAAGCCAAATTATTGGCTATTTCATGTTTTTTTGATGTTTCAAAATCGCTCGCACAAGTACTTTCAAAAATTGACCTATGACCTCTACATACTTGGACTAACACTACGGTAATTTAACAGGACTTTATGAGATATTTGTTCATATATTTGAATTTTTAAGTATGGGACTTGTTTATATTATTTCGCGTTAACAATCCCGAATAAAACTAGCAACTTCGCAGTCGCTTTTCACAACTTTGTAAGCAGTTTGTTGTCAATTTTTTTCAGATGTCTGTTGTGATAGTCTGGTTATATATATGACATTCTCGGAACATTTACTTAATATTTACGAATTTAACTGCGGGGCAGTCATGATAATGACATAGGCTAAACATACAAACAACTCCGCCAACATTTCCTTCGTTTTTTTCCAACTTTGCACGCTGTTTTCTAACATTTCACAGTCAACTGATGCGAACATCTATAGGCTGCTTTCAATTGACTTTTATTAAATTTGTCGACTTTACACCGGCACCGTTTTATATGCAAACAACTCAGGTCATATATACAAATACATCTACCAACTTTGCAATAACTTTCCACAACTTTGCAATAACTTTGAACAACTTTGCACGTTGCGTTAACAGCTTAAATCACACTACGTTCCGCAGAATAAACAACTTGTTATTGAAAACTAGAAGGGATTTGAAAACTTCCCATTGATTAAAAAAGTTACCACAATTCCACGATTTTGTACTATAAATGTTTGACATCACAGTAAGAAATAGTAAAGGAACGTTGCCTTAGATATTTTCCATGAGCGTAATGAAACAAAAACAAAAAAATAAAAGCTCGTTTACTCAGGGAGTCTCCCATGTAAGTACTCACCACGCCCGATTGTGCTTTACTTTAAATATGTCCCGTTCATCTAACCACACAGCAGCCTGGAATATTTAAAATTAAGCCAAATTATTGGCTATTTCATGTTTTTTTGATGTTTCAAAATCGCTCGCACAAGTACTTTCAAGAATTGACCTATGACCTCTACATACTTGGACTAACACTACGGTAATTTAACAGGACTTTATGAGATATTTGTTCATACATTTGACTTTTTTAAGTATGGGACTTGTTTATATTATTTCACGTTAACAATCCCGAATAAAACTAGCAACTTCGCAGTCGCTTTTCACAACTTTGTAAGCAGTTTGTTGTCAATTTTTTCAGATGTCTGTTGTGATAGTCTGGTTATATATATGGCATTCTCGGAACATTTACTTAATATTTACGAATTTAACTGCGGGGCAGTCATGATAATGACATAGGCTAAACATACAAACAACTCCGCCATCATTTCCTTCGTTTTTTTCCAACTTTGCACGCTGTTTTCTAACATTTCACAGTCAACTGATGCGAACATCTATAGGCTGCTTTCAATTGACTTTTATTAAATTTGTCGACTTTACACCGACACCGTTTTATATGCAAACAACTCAGGTCATATATACAAATACATCTACCAACTTTGCAATAACTTTCCACAACTTTGCAATAACTTTGAACAACTTTGCACGTTGCGTTAACAGCTTAAATCACACTACGTTCCGACAGAATAAACAACTTGTTATTGAAAACTAGAAGGGATTTGAAAACTTCCCATTGATTAAAAAAGTTACCACAATTCCACGATTTTGTACTATAAATGTTTGACATCACAGAAAGAAATAGTAAAGGAACATTGCATTAGATCTTTTCCATGTGCGTAATGAAACAAAAACAACAAAATTAACATCTCGTTTACTCAGGGAGTCTCCCATGCAAGTACTCACCACGTCCGATTGTGCTTTACTTTAAATATGTCCCGTTCATCTAACCACACAGCTGCCTGGAATATTTAAAATTAAGCCAAATTATTGGCTATTTCATGTTTTTTTGATGTTTCAAAATCTCTCGAACTAGTACTTTCAAGAATTGACCTATGACCTCTACATACTTGGACTAACACTACGGTAATTTAACAGAACTTTACGAGATATTTGTTCATATACTTGAATTTTTAAGTATGGGACTTGTTTATATTATTTCACGTTAACAATCCCGAATAAAACTAGCAACTTCGCAGTCGCTTTTCACAACTTTGTAAGCAGTTTGTTGTCAATTTGTTCAGATGTCTGTTGTGATAGTCTGGTTATATATATGGCATTCTCGGAACATTTACTTAATATTTACGAATTTAACTGCGGGGCTGTCATGATAATGACATAGGCTAAACATACAAACAACTCCGCCAACATTTCCTTCGTTTTTTTCCAACTTTGCACGCTGTTTTCTAACATTTCACAGTCAACTGATGCGAACATCTATAGGCTGCTTTCAATTGACTTTTATTAAATTTGTCGACTTTACACCGGCACTGTTTAATATGCAAACAACTCAGGTCATATATACAAATACATCTACCAACTTTGCAATAACTTTCCACAACTTTGCAATAACTTTGAACAACTTTGCACGTTGCGTTAACAGCTTAAATCACACTACGTTCCGACAGAATAAACAACATGTTATAGAAAACTAGAAGGGATTTGAAAACTTCCCATTCATTAAAAAAGTTACGAAAATTGCACGATTTTGTACTATAAATGTTTGACATCACAGTAAGAAATAGTAAAGGAACGTTGCCTTAGATATTTTCCATGAGCGTAATGAAACAAAAACAAAAAAATAACAGCTCGTTTACTCAGGGAGTCTCCCATGCAAGTACTCACCACGCCCGATTGTGCTTTACTTTAAATATGTCCCGTTCATCTAACCACACAGCTGCCTGGAATATTTAAAATTAAGCCAAATTATTGGCTATTTCATGTTTTTTTGATGTTTCAAAATCGCTCGCACAAGTACTTTCAAGAATTGACCTATGACCTCTACATACTTGGACTAACACTACGGTAATTTAACAGGACTTTATGAGATATTTGTTCATATATTTGAATTTTTAAGTATGGGACTTGTTTATATTATTTCACGTTAACAATCCCGAATAAAACTAGCAACTTCGCAGTCGCTTTTCACATCTTTGTAAGCAGTTTGTTGTCAATTTTTTCAGATGTCTGTTGTGATAGTCTGGTTATATATATGGCATTCTCGGAACATTTACTTAATATTTACGAATTTAACTGCGGGGCTGTCATGATAATGACATAGGCTAAACATACAAACAACTCCGCCAACATTTCCTTCGTTTTTTTCCAACTTTGCACGCTGTTTTCTAACATTTCACAGTCAACTGATGCGAACATCTATAGGCTGCTTTCAATTGACTTTTATTAAATTTGTCGACTTTACACCGGCACCGTTTTATATGCAAACAACTCAGGTCATATATACAAATACATCTACCAACTTTGCAATAACTTTCCACAACTTTGCAATAACTTTGAACAACTTTGCACGTTGCGTTAACAGCTTAAATCACACTACGTTCCGACAGAATAAACAACATGTTATAGAAAACTAGAAGGGATTTGAAAACTTCCCATTCATTAAAAAAGTTACGAAAATTGCACGATTTTGTACTATAAATGTTTGACATCACAGTAAGAAATAGTAAAGAAACGTTGCCTTAGATATTTTCCATGAGCGTAATGAAACAAAAACAAAAAACTAACAGCTCGTTTACTCAAGGAGTCTCCCATGCAAGTACTCACCACGCCCGATTGTGCTTTACTTTAAATATGTCCCGTTCATCTAACCACACAGCTGCCTGGAATATTTAAAATTAAGCCAAATTATTGGCTATTTCATGTTTTTTTGATGTTTCAAAATCGCTCGCACAAGTGCTTTCAAGAATTGACCTATGACCTCTACATACTTGGACTAACACTACGGTAATTTAACAGGACTTTATGAGATATTTGTTCATATATTTGAATTTTTAAGTATGGGACTTGTTTATATTATTTCACGTTAACAATCCCGAATAAAACTAGCAACTTCGCAGTCGCTTTTCACAACTTTGTAAGCAGTTTGTTGTCAATTTTTTCAGATGTCTGTTGTGATAGTCTGGTTATATATATGGCATTCTCGGAACATTTACTTAATATTTACGAATTTAACTGCGGGGCAGTCATGATAATGACATAGGCTAAACATACAAACAACTCCGCCAACATTTCCTTCGTTTTTTTCCAACTTTGCACGCTGTTTTCTAACATTTCACAGTCAACTGATGCGAACATCTATAGGCTGCTTTCAATTGACTTTTATTAAATTTGTCGACTTTACACCGGCACCGTTTTATATGCAAACAACTCAGGTCATATATACAAATACATCTACCAACTTTGCAATAACTTTCCACAACTTTGCAATAACTTTGAACAACTTTGCACTTTGCGTTAACAGCTTAAATCACACTACGTTCCGACAGAATAAACAACATGTTATAGAAAACTAGAAGGGATTTGAAAACTTCCCATTCATTAAAACAGTTACCACAATTCCACGATTTTGTACTATAAATGTTTGACATCACAGAAAGAAATAGTAAAGGAACAATGCATTAGATCTTTTCCATGTGTGTAATGAAACAAAAACAAAAAAATTAACATCTCCTTTACTCAGGGAGTCTCCCATGCAAGTACTCACCACGCCCGATTGTGCTTTACTTTAAATATGTCCCGTTCATCTAACCACACAGCTGCCTGGAATATTTAAAATTAAGCCAACTTATTGGCTATTTCATGTTTTTTTGATGTTTCAAAATCGCTCGCACAAGTACTTTCAAGAATTGACCTATGACCTCTACATACTTGGACTAACACTACGGTAATTTAACAGGACTTTATGAGATATTTGTTCATATATTTGAATTTTTAAGTATGGGACTTGTTTATATTATTTCACGTTAACAATCCCGAATAAAACTAGCAACTTCGCAGTCGCTTTTCACAACTTTGTAAGCAGTTTGTTGTCAATTTTTTCAGATGTCTGTTGTGATAGTCTGGTTATATATATGGCATTCTCGGAACATTTACTTAATATTTAGAATTTAACTGCAGGGCAGTCATGATAATGACATAGGCTAAACATACAAACAACTCCGCCAACATTTCCTTCGTTTTTTTCCAACTTTGCACGCTGTTTTCTAACATTTCACAGTCAACTGATGCGAACATCTATAGGCTGCTTTCAATTGACTTTTATTAAATTTGTCGACTTTACACCGGCACCGTTTTATATGCAAACAACTCAGGTCATATATACAAATACATCTACCAACTTTGCAATAACTTTCCACAACTTTGCAATAACTTTGAACAACTTTGCACTTTGCGTTAACAGCTTAAATCACACTACGTTCCGACAGAATAAACAACATGTTATAGAAAACTAGAAGGGATTTGAAAACTTCTCATTCATTAAAAAAGTTACGAAAATTGCACGATTTTGTACTATAAATGTTTGACATCACAGTAAGAAATAGTAAAGGAACGTTGCCTTAGATATTTTCCATGAGCTTAATGAAACAAAAACAAAAAAATAACAGCTCGTTTACTCAGGGAGTCTCCCATACAAGTACTCACCACGCCCGATAGTGCTTTACTTTAAATATGTCCCGTTCATCTAACCACACAGCTGCCTGGAATATTTAAAATTAAGCCAAATTATTGGCTATTTCATGTTTTTTTGATGTTTCAAAATCGCTCGCACAAGTACTTTCAAGAATTGACCTATGACCTCTACATACTTGGACTAACACTACGGTAATTTAACAGGACTTTATGAGATATTTGTTCATATATTTGAATTTTTAAGTATGGGACTTGTTTATATTATTTCACGTTAACAATCCCGAATAAAACTAGCAACTTCGCAGTCGCTTTTCACAACTTTGTAAGCAGTTTGTTGTCAATTTTTTCAGATGTCTGTTGTGATAGTCTGGTTATATATATGGCATTCTCGGAACATTTACTTAATATTTAGAATTTAACTGCAGGGCAGTCATGATAATGACATAGGCTAAACATACAAACAACTCCGCCAACATTTCCTTCGTTTTTTTCCAACTTTGCACGCTGTTTTCTAACATTTCACAGTCAACTGATGCGAACATCTATAGGCTGCTTTCAATTGACTTTTATTAAATTTGTCGACTTTACACCGGCACCGTTTTATATGCAAACAACTCAGGTCATATATACAAATACATCTACCAACTTTGCAATAACTTTCCACAACTTTGCAATAACTTTGAACAACTTTGCACTTTGCGTTAACA
This sequence comes from Saccoglossus kowalevskii, assembly GCF_978046115.1. Lineage (NCBI taxonomy): Eukaryota > Metazoa > Hemichordata > Enteropneusta > Harrimaniidae > Saccoglossus > Saccoglossus kowalevskii. The sequence continues at coordinate 4,721,603 of NC_140656.1, forward strand.
GCTTAAATCACACTACGTTCCGACAGAATAAACAACATGTTATAGAAAACTAGAAGGGATTTGAAAACTTCCCATTGATTAAAACAGTTACCACAATTCCACGATTTTGTACTATAAATGTTTGACATCACAGAAAGAAATAGTAAAGGAACAATGCATTAGATCTTTTCCATGTGTGTAATGAAACAAAAACAAAAAAATTAACATCTCCTTTACTCAGGGAGTCTCCCATGCAAGTACTCGCCACGCCCGATTGTGCTTTACTTTAAATATGTCCCGTTCATCTAACCACACAGCTGCCTGGAATATTTAAAATTAAGCCAAATTATTGGCTATTTCATGTTTTTTTGATGTTTCAAAATCGCTCGCACAAGTACTTTCAAGAATTGACCTATGACCTCTACATACTTGGACTAACACTACGGTAATTTAACAGGACTTTATGAGATATTTGTTCATATATTTGAATTTTTAAGTATGGGACTTGTTTATATTATTTCACGTTAACAATCCCGAATAAAACTAGCAACTTCGCAGTCGCTTTTCACAACTTTGTAAGCAGTTTGTTGTCAATTTTTTCAGATGTCTGTTGTGATAGTCTGGTTATATATATGGCATTCTCGGAACATTTACTTAATATTTAGAATTTAACTGCAGGGCAGTCATGATAATGACATAGGCTAAACATACAAACAACTCCGCCAACATTTCCTTCGTTTTTTCCAACTTTGCACGCTGTTTTCTAACATTTCACAGTCAACTGATGCGAACATCTATAGGCTGCTTTCAATTGACTTTTATTAAATTTGTCGACTTTACACCGGCACCGTTTTATATGCAAACAACTCAGGTCATATATACAAATACATCTACCAACTTTGCAATAACTTTCCACAACTTTGCAATAACTATGAACAACTTTGCACTTTGCGTTAACAGCTTAAATCACACTACGTTCCAACAGAATAAACAACATGTTATAGAAAACTCGAAGGGATTTGAAAACTTCCCATTCATTAAAAAAGTTACGAAAATTGCACGATTTTGTACTATAAATGTTTGACATCACAGTAAGAAATAGTAAATGAACGTTGCCTTAGATATTTTCCATGAGCGTAATGAAACAAAAACAAAAAACTAACAGCTCGTTTACTCAAGGAGTCTCCCATGCAAGTACTCACCACGCCCGATTGTGCTTTACTTTAAATATGTCCCGTTCATCTAACCACACAGATGCCTGGAATATTTAAAATTAAGCCAAATTATTGGCTATTTCATGTTTTTTTGATGTTTCAAAATCGCTCGCACAAGTACTTTCAAGAATTGACCTATGACCTCTACATACTTGGACTAACACTACGGTAATTTAACAGAATTTTACGAGATATTTGTTCATATACTTGAATTTTTAAGTATGGGACTTGTTTATATTATTTCACGTTAACAATCCCGAATAAAACTAGCAACTTCGCAGTCGCTTTTCACAACTTTGTAAGCAGTTTGTTGTCAATTTTTTCAGATGTCTGTTGTGATAGTCTGGTTATATATATGGCATTCTCGGAACATTTACTTAATATTTACGAATTTAACTGCGGGCAGTCATGATAATGACATAGGCTAAACATACAAACAACTCCGCCAACATTTCCTTCGTTTTTTTCCAACTTTGCACGCTGTTTTCTAACATTTCACAGTCAACTGATGCGAACATCTATAGGCTGCTTTCAATTGACTTTTATTAAATTTGTCGACTTTACACCGGCACCGTTTTATATGCAAACAACTCAGGTCATATATACAAATACATCTACCAACTTTGCAATAACTTTCCACAACTTTGCAATAACTTTGAACAACTTTGCACGTTGCGTTAACAGCTTAAATCACACTACGTTCCGACAGAATAAACAACATGTTATAGAAAACTAGAAGGGATTTGAAAACTTCCCATTCATTAAAAAAGTTACGAAAATTGCACGATTTTGTACTATAAATGTTTGACATCACAGTAAGAAATAGTAAAGAAACGTTGCCTTAGATATTTTCCATGAGCGTAATGAAACAAAAACAAAACAAAAATAACAGCTCGTTTACTCAAGGAGTCTCCCATGCAAGTACTCACCACGCCCGATTGTGCTTTACTTTAAATATGTCCCGTTCATCTAACCACACAGCTGCCTGGAATATTTAAAATTAAGCCAAATTATTGGCTATTTCATGTTTTTTTTATGTTTCAAAATCGCTCGCACAAGTACTTTCAAGAATTGACCTATGACCTCTACATAATTGGACTAACACTACGGTAATTTAACAGGACTTTATGAGATATTTGTTCATATATTTGAATTTTTAAGTATGGGACTTGTTTATATTATTTCACGTTAACAATCCCGAATAAAACTAGCAACTTCGCAGTCGCTTTTCACAACTTTGTAAGCAGTTTGTTGTCAATTTTTTCAGATGTCTGTTGTGATAGTCTGGTTATATATATGGCATTCTCGGAACATTTATTTAATATTTACGAATTTAACTGCGGGGCAGTCATGATAATGACATAGGCTAAACATACAAACAACTCCGCCAACATTTCCTTCGTTTTTTTCCAACTTTGCACGCTGTTTTCTAACATTTCACAGTCAACTGATGCGAACATCTATAGGCTGCTTTCAATTGACTTTTATTAAATTTGTCGACTTTACACCGGCACCGTTTTATATGCAAACAACTCAGGTCATATATACAAATACGTCTACCAACTTTGCAATAACTTTCCACAACTTTGCAATAACTTTGAACAACTTTGCACTTTGCGTTAACAGCTTAAATCACACTACGTTCCGACAGAATAAACAACATGTTATAGAAAACTAGAAGGGATTTGAAAACTTCCCATTCATTAAAAAAGTTACGAAAATTGCACGATTTTGTACTATAAATGTTTGACATCACAGTAAGAAATAGTAAAGGAACGTTGCCTTAGATATTTTCCATGAGCTTAATGAAACAAAAACAAAAAAATAACAGCTCGTTTACTCAGGGAGTCTCCCATACAAGTACTCACCACGCCCGATAGTGCTTTACTTTAAATATGTCCCGTTCATCTAACCACACAGCTGCCTGGAATATTTAAAATTAAGCCAAATTATTGGCTATTTCATGTTTTTTTGATGTTTCAAAATCGCTCGCACAAGTACTTTCAAGAATTGACCTATGACCTCTACATACTTGGACTAACACTACGGTAATTTAACAGGACTTTATGAGATATTTGTTCATATATTTGAATTTTTAAGTATGGGACTTGTTTATATTATTTCACGTTAACAATCCCGAATAAAACTAGCAACTTCGCAGTCGCTTTTCACAACTTTGTAAGCAGTTTGTTGTCAATTTTTTCAGATGTCTGTTGTGATAGTCTGGTTATATATATGGCATTCTCGGAACATTTACTTAATATTTAGAATTTAACTGCAGGGCAGTCATGATAATGACATAGGCTAAACATACAAACAACTCCGCCAACATTTCCTTCGTTTTTTTCCAACTTTGCACGCTGTTTTCTAACATTTCACAGTCAACTGATGCGAACATCTATAGGCTGCTTTCAATTGACTTTTATTAAATTTGTCGACTTTACACCGGCACCGTTTTATATGCAAACAACTCAGGTCATATATACAAATACATCTACCAACTTTGCAATAACTTTCCACAACTTTGCAATAACTATGAACAACTTTGCACTTTGCGTTAACAGCTTAAATCACACTACGTTCCGACAGAATAAACAACATGTTATAGAAAACTCGAAGGGATTTGAAAACTTCCCATTCATTAAAAAAGTTACGAAAATTGCACGATTTTGTACTATAAATGTTTGACATCACAGTAAGAAATAGTAAATGAACGTTGCCTTAGATATTTTCCATGAGCGTAATGAAACAAAAACAAAAAACTAACAGCTCGTTTACTCAAGGAGTCTCCCATGCAAGTACTCACCACGCCCGATTGTGCTTTACTTTAAATATGTCCCGTTCATCTAACCACACAGATGCCTGGAATATTTAAAATTAAGCCAAATTATTGGCTATTTCATGTTTTTTTGATGTTTCAAAATCGCTCGCACAAGTACTTTCAAGAATTGACCTATGACCTCTACATACTTGGACTAACACTACGGTAATTTAACAGAATTTTACGAGATATTTGTTCATATACTTGAATTTTTAAGTATGGGACTTGTTTATATTATTTCACGTTAACAATCCCGAATAAAACTAGCAACTTCGCAGTCGCTTTTCACAACTTTGTAAGCAGTTTGTTGTCAATTTTTTCAGATGTCTGTTGTGATAGTCTGGTTATATATATGGCATTCTCGGAACATTTACTTAATATTTACGAATTTAACTGCGGGCAGTCATGATAATGACATAGGCTAAACATACAAACAACTCCGCCAACATTTCCTTCGTTTTTTTCCAACTTTGCACGCTGTTTTCTAACATTTCACAGTCAACTGATGCGAACATCTATAGGCTGCTTTCAATTGACTTTTATTAAATTTGTCGACTTTACACCGGCACCGTTTTATATGCAAACAACTCAGGTCATATATACAAATACATCTACCAACTTTGCAATAACTTTCCACAACTTTGCAATAACTTTGAACAACTTTGCACGTTGCGTTAACAGCTTAAATCACACTACGTTCCGACAGAATAAACAACATGTTATAGAAAACTAGAAGGGATTTGAAAACTTCCCATTCATTAAAAAAGTTACGAAAATTGCACGATTTTGTACTATAAATGTTTGACATCACAGTAAGAAATAGTAAAGAAACGTTGCCTTAGATATTTTCCATGAGCGTAATGAAACAAAAACAAAACAAAAATAACAGCTCGTTTACTCAAGGAGTCTCCCATGCAAGTACTCACCACGCCCGATTGTGCTTTACTTTAAATATGTCCCGTTCATCTAACCACACAGCTGCCTGGAATATTTAAAATTAAGCCAAATTATTGGCTATTTCATGTTTTTTTTATGTTTCAAAATCGCTCGCACAAGTACTTTCAAGAATTGACCTATGACCTCTACATAATTGGACTAACACTACGGTAATTTAACAGGACTTTATGAGATATTTGTTCATATATTTGAATTTTTAAGTATGGGACTTGTTTATATTATTTCACGTTAACAATCCCGAATAAAACTAGCAACTTCGCAGTCGCTTTTCACAACTTTGTAAGCAGTTTGTTGTCAATTTTTTCAGATGTCTGTTGTGATAGTCTGGTTATATATATGGCATTCTCGGAACATTTATTTAATATTTACGAATTTAACTGCGGGGCAGTCATGATAATGACATAGGCTAAACATACAAACAACTCCGCCAACATTTCCTTCGTTTTTTTCCAACTTTGCACGCTGTTTTCTAACATTTCACAGTCAACTGATGCGAACATCTATAGGCTGCTTTCAATTGACTTTTATTAAATTTGTCGACTTTACACCGGCACCGTTTTATATGCAAACAACTCAGGTCATATATACAAATACATCTACCAACTTTGCAATAACTTTCCACAACTTTGCAATAACTTTGAACAACTTTGCACTTTGCGTTAACAGCTTAAATCACACTACGTTCCGACAGAATAAACAACATGTTATAGAAAACTAGAAGGGATTTGAAAACTTCCCATTCATTAAAAAAGTTACGAAAATTGCACGATTTTGTACTATAAATGTTTGACATCACAGTAAGAAATAGTAAAGGAACGTTGCCTTAGATATTTTCCATGAGCTTAATGAAACAAAAACAAAAAAATAACAGCTCGTTTACTCAGGGAGTCTCCCATACAAGTACTCACCACGCCCGATAGTGCTTTACTTTAAATATGTCCCGTTCATCTAACCACACAGCTGCCTGGAATATTTAAAATTAAGCCAAATTATTGGCTATTTCATGTTTTTTTGATGTTTCAAAATCGCTCGCACAAGTACTTTCAAGAATTGACCTATGACCTCTACATACTTGGACTAACACTACGGTAATTTAACAGGACTTTATGAGATATTTGTTCATATATTTGAATTTTTAAGTATGGGACTTGTTTATATTATTTCACGTTAACAATCCCGAATAAAACTAGCAACTTCGCAGTCGCTTTTCACAACTTTGTAAGCAGTTTGTTGTCAATTTTTTCAGATGTCTGTTGTGATAGTCTGGTTATATATATGGCATTCTCGGAACATTTACTTAATATTTAGAATTTAACTGCAGGGCAGTCATGATAATGACATAGGCTAAACATACAAACAACTCCGCCAACATTTCCTTCGTTTTTTTCCAACTTTGCACGCTGTTTTCTAACATTTCACAGTCAACTGATGCGAACATCTATAGGCTGCTTTCAATTGACTTTTATTAAATTTGTCGACTTTACACCGGCACCGTTTTATATGCAAACAACTCAGGTCATATATACAAATACATCTACCAACTTTGCAATAACTTTCCACAACTTTGCAATAACTTTGAACAACTTTGCACTTTGCGTTAACAGCTTAAATCACACTACGTTCCGACAGAATAAACAACATGTTATAGAAAACTAGAAGGGATTTGAAAACTTCCCATTCATTAAAAAAGTTACGAAAATTGCACGATTTTGTACTATAAATGTTTGACATCACAGTAAGAAATAGTAAAGGAACGTTGCCTTAGATATTTTCCATGAGCGTAATGAAACAAAAACAAAAAAATAACAGCTCGTTTACTCAGGGAGTCTCCCATACAAGTACTCACCACGCCCGATAGTGCTTTACTTTAAATATGTCCCGTTCATCTAACCACACAGCTGCCTGGAATATTTAAAATTAAGCCAAATTATTGGCTATTTCATGTTTTTTTGATGTTTCAAAATCGCTCGCACAAGTACTTTCAAGAATTGACCTATGACCTCTACATACTTGGACTAACACTACGGTAATTTAACAGGACTTTATGAGATATTTGTTCATATATTTGAATTTTTAAGTATGGGACTTGTTTATATTATTTCACGTTAACAATCCCGAATAAAACTAGCAACTTCGCAGTCGCTTTTCACAACTTTGTAAGCAGTTTGTTGTCAATTTTTTCAGATGTCTGTTGTGATAGTCTGGTTATATATATGGCATTCTCGGAACATTTACTTAATATTTACGAATTTAACTGCGGGACAGTCATGATAATGACATAGGCTAAACATACAAACAACTCCGCCAACATTTCCTTCGTTTTTTTCCAACTTTGCACGCTGTTTTCTAACATTTCACAGTCAACTGATGCGAACATCTATAGGCTGCTTTCAATTGACTTTTATTAAATTTGTCGACTTTACACCGGCACCGTTTTATATGCAAACAAGTCAGGTCATATATACAAATACATCTACCAACTTTGCAATAACTTTCCACAACTTTGCAATAACTTTGAACAACTTTGCACGTTGCGTTAACAGCTTAAATCACACTACGTTCCGACAGAATAAACAACATGTTATAGAAAACTAGAAGGGATTTGAAAACTTCCCATTCATTAAAAAAGTTACGAAAATTGCACGATTTTGTACTATAAATGTTTGACATCACAGTAAGAAATAGTAAAGAAACGTTGCCTTAGATATTTTCCATGAGCGTAATGAAACAAAAACAAAAAACTAACAGCTCGTTTACTCAGGGAGTCTCCCATGCAAGTACTCACCACGCCCGATTGTGCTTTACTTTAAATATGTCCCGTTCATCTAACCACACAGCTGCTTCGAATATTTAAAATTAAGCCAAATTATTGGCTATTTCATGTTTTTTTGATGTTTCAAAATCGCTCGCACAAGTACTTTCAAGAATTGACCTATGACCTCTACATAATTGGACTAACACTACGGTAATTTAATAGAACTTTACGAGATATTTGTTCATATACTTGAATTTTTAAGTATTGGACTTGTTTATATTATTTCACGTTAACAATCCCGAATAAAACTAGCAACTTCGCAGTCGCTTTTCACAACTTTGTAAGCAGTTTGTTGTCAATTTTTTCAGATGTCTGTTGTGATAGTCTGGTTATATATATGGCATTCTCGGAACATTTACTTAATATTTACGAATTTAACTGCGGGGCTGTCATGATAATGACATAGGCTAAACATACAAACAACTCCGCCAACATTTCCTTCGTTTTTTTCCAACTTTGCACGCTGTTTTCTAACATTTCACAGTCAACTGATGCGAACATCTATAGGCTGCTTTCAATTGACTTTTATTAAATTTGTCGACTTTACACCGGCACCGTTTTATATGCAAACAACTCAGGTCATATATACAAATACATCTACCAACTTTGCAATAACTTTCCACAACTTTGCAATAACTTTGAACAACTTTGCACGTTGCGTTAACAGCTTAAATCACACTACGTTCCGACAGAATAAACAACATGTTATAGAAAACTCGAAGGGATTTGAAAACTTCCCATTCATTAAAAAAGTTACGAAAATTGCACGATTTTGTACTATAAATGTTTGACATCACAGTAAGAAATAGTAAAGGAACGTTGCCTTAGATATTTTCCATGAGCGTAATGAAACAAAAACAAAAAACTAACAGCTCGTTTACTCAAGGAGTCTCCCATGCAAGTACTCACCACGCCCGATTGTGCTTTACTTTAAATATGTCCCGTTCATCTAACCACACAGCTGCCTGGAATATTTAAAATTAAGCCAAATTATTGGCTATTTCATGTTTTTTGATGTTTCAAAATCGCTCGCACAAGTACTTTCAAGAATTGACCTATGACCTCCACATACTTGGACTAACACTACGGTAATTTAACAGGACTTTATGAGATATTTGTTCATATAGTTGAATTTTTAAGTATGGGACTTGTTTATATTATTTCACGTTAACAATCCTGAATAAAACTAGCAGCTTCGCAGTCGCTTTTCACAACTTTGTAAGCAGTTTGTTGTCAATTTTTTCAGATGTCTGTTGTGATAGTCTGGTTATATATATGGCATTCTCGGAACATTTACTTAATATTTAGAATTTAACTGCAGGGCAGTCATGATAATGACATAGGCTAAACATACAAACAACTCCGCCAACATTTCCTTCGTTTTTTTCCAACTTTGCACGCTGTTTTCTAACATTTCACAGTCAACTGATGCGAACATCTATAGGCTGCTTTCAATTGACTTTTATTAAATTTGTCGACTTTACACCGGCACCGTTTTATATGCAAACAACTCAGGTCATATATACAAATACATCTACCAACTTTGCAATAACTTTCCACAACTTTGCAATAACTTTGAACAACTTTGCACGTTGCGTTAACAGCTTAAATCACACTACGTTCCGACAGAATAAACAACATGTTATAGAAAACTAGAAGGGATTTGAAAACTTCCCATTCATTAAAAAAGTTACGAAAATTGCACGATTTTGTACTATAAATGTTTGACATCACAGTAAGAAATAGTAAAGAAACGTTGCCTTAGATATTTTCCATGAGCGTAATGAAACAAAAACAAAAAACTAACAGCTCGTTTACTCAGGGAGTCTCCCATGCAAGTACTCACCACGCCCGATTGTGCTTTACTTTAAATATGTCCCGTTCATCTAACCACACAGCTGCTTCGAATATTTAAAATTAAGCCAAATTATTGGCTATTTCATGTTTTTTTGATGTTTCAAAATCGCTCGCACAAGTACTTTCAAGAATTGACCTATGACCTCTACATAATTGGACTAACACTACGGTAATTTAATAGAACTTTACGAGATATTTGTTCATATACTTGAATTTTTAAGTATTGGACTTGTTTATATTATTTCACGTTAACAATCCCGAATAAAACTAGCAACTTCGCAGTCGCTTTTCACAACTTTGTAAGCAGTTTGTTGTCAATTTTTTCAGATGTCTGTTGTGATAGTCTGGTTATATATATGGCATTCTCGGAACATTTACTTAATATTTACGAATTTAACTGCGGGGCTGTCATGATAATGACATAGGCTAAACATACAAACAACTCCGCCAACATTTCCTTCGTTTTTTTCCAACTTTGCACGCTGTTTTCTAACATTTCACAGTCAACTGATGCGAACATCTATAGGCTGCTTTCAATTGACTTTTATTAAATTTGTCGACTTTACACCGGCACCGTTTTATATGCAAACAACTCAGGTCATATATACAAATACATCTACCAACTTTGCAATAACTTTCCACAACTTTGCAATAACTTTGAACAACTTTGCACGTTGCGTTAACAGCTTAAATCACACTACGTTCCGACAGAATAAACAACATGTTATAGAAAACTCGAAGGGATTTGAAAACTTCCCATTCATTAAAAAAGTTACGAAAATTGCACGATTTTGTACTATAAATGTTTGACATCACAGTAAGAAATAGTAAAGGAACGTTGCCTTAGATATTTTCCATGAGCGTAATGAAACAAAAACAAAAAACTAACAGCTCGTTTACTCAAGGAGTCTCCCATGCAAGTACTCACCACGCCCGATTGTGCTTTACTTTAAATATGTCCCGTTCATCTAACCACACAGCTGCCTGGAATATTTAAAATTAAGCCAAATTATTGGCTATTTCATGTTTTTTGATGTTTCAAAATCGCTCGCACAAGTACTTTCAAGAATTGACCTATGACCTCCACATACTTGGACTAACACTACGGTAATTTAACAGGACTTTATGAGATATTTGTTCATATAGTTGAATTTTTAAGTATGGGACTTGTTTATATTATTTCACGTTAACAATCCTGAATAAAACTAGCAGCTTCGCAGTCGCTTTTCACAAATTTGTAAGCAGTTTGTTGTCAATTTTTTCAGATGTCTGTTGTGATAGTCTGGTTATATATATGGCATTCTCGGAACATTTACTTAATATTTAGAATTTAACTGCAGGGCAGTCATGATAATGACATAGGCTAAACATACAAACAACTCCGCCAACATTTCCTTCGTTTTTTTCCAACTTTGCACGCTGTTTTCTAACATTTCACAGTCAACTGATGCGAACATCTATAGGCTGCTTTCAATTGACTTTTATTAAATTTGTCGACTTTACACCGGCACCGTTTTATATGCAAACAACTCAGGTCATATATACAAATACATCTACCAACTTTGCAATAACTTTCCACAACTTTGCAATAACTTTGAACAACTTTGCACTTTGCGTTAACAGCTTAAATCACACTACGTTCCGACAGAATAAACAACATGTTATAGAAAACTCGAAGGGATTTGAAAACTTCCCATTCATTAAAAAAGTTACGAAAATTGCACGATTTTGTACTATAAATGTTTGACATCACAGTAAGAAATAGTAAAGGAACGTTGCCTTAGATATTTTCCATGAGCGTAATGAAACAAAAACAAAAATGTAACAGCTCGTTTACTCAGGGAGTCTCCCATGCAAGTACTCACCACGCCCGATTGTGCTTTACTTTAAATATGTCCCGTTCATCTAACCACACAGCTGCTTCGAATATTTAAAATTAAGCCAAATTATTGGCTATTTCATGTTTTGTTGATGTTTCAAAATCGCTCGCACAAGTACTTTCAAGAATTGACCTATGACCTCTACATACTTGGACTAACACTACGGTAATTTAACAGGACTTTATGAGATATTTGTTCATATATTTGAATTTTTAAGTATGGGACTTGTTTATATTATTTCACGTTAACAATCCCGAATAAAACTAGCAACTTCGCAGTCGCTTTTCACAACTTTGTAAGCAGTTTGTTGTCAATTTTTTCAGATGTCTGTTGTGATAGTCTGGTTATATATATGGCATTCTCGGAACATTTACTTAATATTTAGAATTTAACTGCAGGGCAGTCATGATAATGACATAGGCTAAACATACAAACAACTCCGCCAACATTTCCTTCGTTTTTTTCCAACTTTGCACGCTGTTTTCTAACATTTCACAGTCAACTGATGCGAACATCTATAGGCTGCTTTCAATTGACTTTTATTAAATTTGTCGACTTTACACCGGCACTGTTTAATATGCAAACAACTCAGGTCATATATACAAATACATCTACCAACTTTGCAATAACTTTCCACAACTTTGCAATAACTTTGAACAACTTTGCACTTTGCGTTAACAGCTTAAATCACACTACGTTCCGACAGAATAAACAACATGTTATAGAAAACTCGAAGGGATTTGAAAACTTCCCATTCATTAAAAAAGTTACGAAAATTGCACGATTTTGTACTATAAATGTTTGACATCACAGTAAGAAATAGTAAAGGAACGTTGCCTTAGATATTTTCCATGAGCGTAATGAAACAAAAACAAAAATGTAACAGCTCGTTTACTCAGGGAGTCTCCCATGCAAGTACTCACCACGCCCGATTGTGCTTTACTTTAAATATGTCCCGTTCATCTAACCACACAGCTGCTTCGAATATTTAAAATTAAGCCAAATTATTGGCTATTTCATGTTTTTTTGATGTTTCAAAATCGCTCGCACAAGTACTTTCAAGAATTGACCTATGACCTCTACATACTTGGACTAACACTACGGTAATTTAACAGGACTTTATGAGATATTTGTTCATATATTTGAATTTTTAAGTATGGGACTTGTTTATATTATTTCACGTTAACAATCCCGAATAAAACTAGCAATTTCGCAGTCGCTTTTCACAACTTTGTAAGCAGTTTGTTGTCAATTTTTTCAGATGTCTGTTGTGATCGTCTGGTTATATATATGGCATTCTCGGAACATTTACTTAATATTTAGAATTTAACTGCAGGGCAGTCATGATAATGACATAGGCTAAACATACAAACAACTCCGCCAACATTTCCTTCGTTTTTTTCCAACTTTGCACGCTGTTTTCTAACATTTCACAGTCAACTGATGCAAACATCTATAGGCTGCTTTCAATTGACTTTTATTAAATTTGTCGACTTTACACCGACACCGTTTTATATGCAAACAACTCATGTCATATATACAAATACATCTACCAACTTTGCAATAACTTTCCACAACTTTGCAATAACTTTGAACAACTTTGCACGTTGCGTTAACAGCTTAAATCACACTACGTTCCGACAGAATAAACAACATGTTATAGAAAACTAGAAGGGATTTGAAAACTTCCCATTCATTAAAAAAGTTACGAAAATTGCACGATTTTGTACTATAAATGTTTGACATCACAGTAAGAAATAGTAAAGAAACGTTGCCTTAGATATTTTCCATGAGCGTAATGAAACAAAAACAAAAAACTAACAGCTCGTTTACTCAAGGAGTATCCCATGCAAGTACTCACCACGCCCGATTGTGCTTTACTTTAAATATGTCCCGTTGATCTAACCACACAGCTGCCTGGAATATTTAAAATTAAGCCAAATTATTGGCTATTTCATGTTTTTTTGATGTTTCAAAATCGCTCGCACAAGTACTTTCAAGAATTGACCTATGACCTCTACATACTTGGACTAACACTACGGTAATTTAACAGGACTTTATGAGATATTTGTTCATATATTTGAATTTTTAAGTATGGGACTTGTTTATATTATTTCACGTTAACAATCCCGAATAAAACTAGCAACTTCGCAGTCGCTTTTCACAACTTTGTAAGCAGTTTGTTGTCAATTTTTTCAGATGTCTGTTGTGATAGTCTGGTTATATATATGGCATTCTCGGAACATTTACTTAATATTTAGAATTTAACTGCAGGGCAGTCATGATAATGACATAGGCTAAACATACAAACAACTCCGCCAACATTTCCTTCGTTTTTTTCCAACTTTGCACGCTGTTTTCTAACATTTCACAGTCAACTGACGCGAACATCTATAGGCTGCTTTCAATTGACTTTTATTAAATTTGTCGACTTTACACCGGCACTGTTTAATATGCAAACAACTCAGGTCATATATACAAATACATCTACCAACTTTGCAATAACTTTCCACAACTTTGCAATAACTTTGAACAACTTTGCACGTTGCGTTAACAGCTTAAATCACACTACGTTCCGACAGAATAAACAACATGTTATAGAAAACTAGAAGGGATTTGAAAACTTCCCATTCATTAAAAAAGTTACGAAAATTGCACGATTTTGTACTATAAATGTTTGACATCACAGTAAGAAATAGTAAAGGAACGTTGCCTTAGATATTTTCCATGAGCGTAATGAAACAAAAACAAAAAAATAACAGCTCGTTTACTCAGGGAGTCTCCCATGCAAGTACTCACCACGCCCGATTGTGCTTTACTTTAAATATGTCCCGTTGATCTAACCACACAGCTGCCTGGAATATTTAAAATTAAGCCAAATTATTGGCTATTTCATGTTTTTTTGATGTTTCAAAATCGCTCGCACAAGTACTTTCAAGAATTGACCTATGACCTCTACATACTTGGACTAACACTACGGTAATTTAACAGGACTTTATGAGATATTTGTTCATATATTTGAATTTTTAAGTATGGGACTTGTTTATATTATTTCACGTTAACAATCCCGAATAAAACTAGCAACTTCGCAGTCGCTTTTCACAACTTTGTAAGCAGTTTGTTGTCAATTTTTTTCAGATGTCTGTTGTGATAGTCTGGTTATATATATGGCATTCTCGGAACATTTACTTAATATTTACGAATTTAACTGCGGGGCTGTCATGATAATGACATAGGCTAAACATACAAACAACTCCGCCAACATTTCCTTCGTTTTTTTCCAACTTTGCACGCTGTTTTCTAACATTTCACAGTCAACTGATGCAAACATCTATAGGCTGCTTTCAATTGACTTTTATTAAATTTGTCGACTTTACACCGGCACCGTTTTATATGCAAACAACTCATGTCATATATACAAATACATCTACCAACTTTGCAATAACTTTCCACAACTTTGCAATAACTTTGAACAACTTTGCACGTTGCGTTAACAGCTTAAATCACACTACGTTCCGACAGAATAAACAACATGTTATAGAAAACTAGAAGGGATTTGAAAACTTCCCATTCATTAAAAAAGTTACGAAAATTGCACGATTTTGTACTATAAATGTTTGACATCACAGTAAGAAATAGTAAAGAAACGTTGCCTTAGATATTTTCCATGAGCGTAATGAAACAAAAACAAAAAACTAACAGCTCGTTTACTCAGGGAGTCTCCCATGCAAGTACTCACCACGCCCGATTGTGCTTTACTTTAAATATGTCCCGTTCATCTAACCACACAGCTGCTTCGAATATTTAAAATTAAGCCAAATTATTGGCTATTTCATGTTTTTTTGATGTTTCAAAATCGCTCGCACAAGTACTTTCAAGAATTGACCTATGACCTCTACATAATTGGACTAACACTACGGTAATTTAATAGAACTTTACGAGATATTTGTTCATATACTTGAATTTTTAAGTATTGGACTTGTTTATATTATTTCACGTTAACAATCCCGAATAAAACTAGCAACTTCGCAGTCGCTTTTCACAACTTTGTTAGCAGTTTGTTGTCATTTTTTTCAGATGTCTGTTGTGATAGTCTGGTTATATATATGGCATTCTCGGAACATTTACTTAATATTTACGAATTTAACTGCGGGGCTGTCATGATAATGGCATAGGCTAAACATACAAACAACTCCGCCAACATTTCCTTCGTTTTTTTCCAACTTTGCACGCTGTTTTCTAACATTTCACAGTCAACTGATGCGAACATCTATAGGCTGCTTTCAATTGACTTTTATTAAATTTGTCGACTTTACACCGGCACCGTTTTATATGCAAACAACTCAGGTCATATATACAAATACATCTACCAACTTTGCAATAACTTTCCACAACTTTGCAATAACTTTGAACAACTTTGCACGTTGCGTTAACAGCTTAAATCACACTACGTTCCGACAGAATAAACAACTTGTTATTGAAAACTAGAAGGGATTTGAAAACTTCCCATTGATTAAAAAAGTTACCACAATTCCACGATTTTGCACTATAAATGTTTGACATCACAGAAAGAAATAGTAAAGGAACATTGCATTAGATCTTTTCCATGTGCGTAATGAAACAAAAACAAAAAAATTAACATCTCGTTTACTCAGGGAGTCTCCCATGCAAGTACTCACCACGTCCGATTGTGCTTTACTTTAAATATGTCCCATTCATCTAACCACACAGCTGCTTCGAATATTTAAAATTAAGCCAAATTATTGGCTATTTCATGTTTTTTTGATGTTTCAAAATCGCTCGCACAAGTACTTTCAAGAATTGACCTATGACCTCTACATAATTGGACTAACACTACGGTAATTTAATAGAACTTTACGAGATATTTGTTCATATACTTGAATTTTTAAGTATTGGACTTGTTTATATTATTTCACGTTAACAATCCCGAATAAAACTAGCAACTTCGCAGTCGCTTTTCACAACTTTGTAAGCAGTTTGCTGTCATTTTTTTCAGATGTCTGTTGTGATAGTCTGGTTATATATATGGCATTCTCGGAACATTTACTTAATATTTACGAATTTAACTGCGGGGCTGTCATGATAATGGCATAGGCTAAACATACAAACAACTCCGCCAACATTTCCTTCGTTTTTTTCCAACTTTGCACGCTGTTTTCTAACATTTCACAGTCAACTGATGCGAACATCTATAGGCTGCTTTCAATTGACTTTTATTAAATTTGTCGACTTTACACCGGCACCGTTTTATATGCAAACAACTCAGGTCATATATACAAATACATCTACCAACTTTGCAATAACTTTCCACAACTTTGCAATAACTTTGAAAAACTTTGCACGTTGCGTTAACAGCTTAAATCACACTACGTTCCGACAGAATAAACAACATGTTATAGAAAACTAGAAGGGATTTGAAAACTTCCCATTCATTAAAAAAGTTACGAAAATTGCACGATTTTGTACTATAAATGTTTGACATCACAGTAAGAAATAGTAAAGGAACGTTGCCTTAGATATTTTCCATGAGCGTAATGAAACAAAAACAAAAAAATAACAGCTCGTTTACTCAGGGAGTCTCCCATGCAAGTACTCACCACGCCCGATTGTGCTTTACTTTAAATATGTCCCATTCATCTAACCACACAGCTGCCTGGAATATTTAAAATTAAGCCAAATTATTGGCTATTTCATGTTTTTTTGATGTTTCAAAATCGCTCGAACAAGTACTTTCAAGAATTGACCTATGACCTCCACATACTTGGACTAACACTACGGTAATTTAACAGGACTTTATGAGATATTTGTTCATATAGTTGAATTTTTAAGTATGGGACTTGTTTATATTATTTCACGTTAACAATCCCGAATAAAACTAGCAACTTCGAAGTCGCTTTTCACAACTTTGTAAGCAGTTTGTTGTCAATTTTTTCAGATGTCTGTTGTGATAGTCTGGTTATATATATGGCATTCTCGGAACATTTACTTAATATTTACGAATTTAACTGCGGGGCTGTCATGATAATGACATAGGCTAAACATACAAACAACTCCGCCAACATTTCCTTCGTTTTTTTCCAACTTTGCACGCTGTTTTCTAACATTTCACAGTCAACTGATGCAAACATCTGTAGGCTGCTTTCAATTGACTTTTATTAAATTTGTCGACTTTACACCGGCACCGTTTTATATGCAAACAACTCATGTCATATATACAAATACATCTACCAACTTTGCAATAACTTTCCACAACTTTGCAATAACTTTGAACAACTTTGCACGTTGCGTTAACAGCTTAAATCACACAAACGTTCCGACAGAATAAACAACATGTTATAGAAAACTAGAAGGGATTTGAAAACTTCCCATTGATTAAAACAGTTACCACAATTCCACGATTTTGTACTATAAATGTTTGACATCACAGAAAGAAATAGTAAAGGAACAATGCATTAGATCTTTTCCATGTGTGTAATGAAACAAAAACAAAAAAATTAACATCTCCTTTACTCAGGGAGTCTCCCATGCAAGTACTCGCCACGCCCGATTGTGCTTTACTTTAAATATGTCCCGTTCATCTAACCACACAGCTGCCTGGAATATTTAAAATTAAGCCAAATTATTGGCTATTTCATGTTTTTTTGATGTTTCAAAATCGCTCGCACAAGTACTTTCAAGAATTGACCTATGACCTCTACATACTTGGACTAACACTACGGTAATTTAACAGGACTTTATGAGATATTTGTTCATATATTTGAATTTTTAAGTATGGGACTTGTTTATATTATTTCACGTTAACAATCCCGAATAAAACTAGCAACTTCGCAGTCGCTTTTCACAACTTTGTAAGCAGTTTGTTGTCAATTTTTTCAGATGTCTGTTGTGATAGTCTGGTTATATATATGGCATTCTCGGATCATTTACTTAATATTTAGAATTTAACTGCAGGGCAGTCATGATAATGACATAGGCTAAACATACAAACAACTCCGCCAACATTTCCTTCGTTTTTTTCCAACTTTGCACGCTGTTTTCTAACATTTCACAGTCAACTGATGCAAACATCTATAGGCTGCTTTCAATTGACTTTTATTAAATTTGTCGACTTTACACTGGCACCGTTTTATATGCAAACAACTCATGTCATATATACAAATACATCTACCAACTTTGCAATAACTTTCCACAACTTTGCAATAACTTTGAACAACTTTGCACGTTGCGTTAACAGCTTAAATCACACTACGTTCCGACAGAATAAACAACATGTTATAGAAAACTAGAAGGGATTTGAAAACTTCCCATTCATTAAAAAAGTTACGAAAATTGCACGATTTTGTACTATAAATGTTTGACATCACAGTAAGAAATAGTAAAGAAACGTTGCCTTAGATATTTTCCATGAGCGTAATGAAACAAAAACAAAAAACTAACAGCTCGTATACTCAGGGAGTCTCCCATGCAAGTACTCACCACGCCCGATTGTGCTTTACTTTAAATATGTCCCGTTCATCTAACCACACAGCTGCTTCGAATATTTAAAATTAAGCCAAATTATTGGCTATTTCATGTTTTTTTGATGTTTCAAAATCGCTCGCACAAGTACTTTCAAGAATTGACCTATGACCTCTACATAATTGGACTAACACTACGGTAATTTAATAGAACTTTACGAGATATTTGTTCATATACTTGAATTTTTAAGTATTGGACTTGTTTATATTATTTCACGTTAACAATCCCGAATAAAACTAGCAACTTCGCAGTCGCTTTTCACAACTTTGTAAGCAGTTTGTTGTCATTTTTTTCAGATGTCTGTTGTGATAGTCTGGTTATATATATGGCATTCTCGGAACATTTACTTAATATTTACGAATTTAACTGCGGGGCTGTCATGATAATGGCATAGGCTAAACATACAAACAACTCCGCCAACATTTCCTTCGTTTTTTTCCAACTTTGCACGCTGTTTTCTAACATTTCACAGTCAACTGATGCGAACATCTATAGGCTGCTTTCAATTGACTTTTATTAAATTTGTCGACTTTACACCGGCACCGTTTTATATGCAAACAACTCAGGTCATATATACAAATACATCTACCAACTTTGCAATAACTTTCCACAACTTTGCAATAACTTTGAACAACTTTGCACGTTGCGTTAACAGCTTAAATCACACTACGTTCCGACAGAATAAACAACTTGTTATTGAAAACTAGAAGGGATTTGAAAACTTCCCATTGATTAAAAAAGTTACCACAATTCCACGATTTTGCACTATAAATGTTTGACATCACAGAAAGAAATAGTAAAGGAACATTGCATTAGATCTTTTCCATGTGCGTAATGAAACAAAAACAAAAAAATTAACATCTCGTTTACTCAGGGAGTCTCCCATGCAAGTACTCACCACGTCCGATTGTGCTTTACTTTAAATATGTCCCATTCATCTAACCACACAGCTGCTTCGAATATTTAAAATTAAGCCAAATTATTGGCTATTTCATGTTTTTTTGATGTTTCAAAATCGCTCGCACAAGTACTTTCAAGAATTGACCTATGACCTCTACATACTTGGACTAACACTACGGTAATTTAACAGGACTTTATGAGATATTTGTTCATATATTTGAATTTTTAAGTATGGGACTTGTTTATATTATTTCACGTTAACAATCCCGAATAAAACTAGCAACTTCGCAGTCGCTTTTCACAACTTTGTAAGCAGTTTGTTGTCAATTTTTTCAGATGTCTGTTGTGATAGTCTGGTTATATATATGGCATTCTCGGAACATTTACTTAATATTTAGAATTTAACTGCAGGGCAGTCATGATAATGACATAGGCTAAACATACAAACAACTCCGCCAACATTTCCTTCGTTTTTTTCCAACTTTGCACGCTGTTTTCTAACATGTCACAGTCAACTGATGCGAACATCTATAGGCTGCTTTCAATTGACTTTTATTAAATTTGTCGACTTTACACCGGCACCGTTTTATATGCAAACAACTCAGGTCATATATACAAATACATCTACCAACTTTGCAATAACTTTCCACAACTTTGCAATAACTATGAACAACTTTGCACTTTGCGTTAACAGCTTAAATCACACTACGTTCCGACAGAATAAACAACATGTTATAGAAAACTCGAAGGGATTTGAAAACTTCCCATTCATTAAAAAAGTTACGAAAATTGCACGATTTTGTACTATAAATGTTTGACATCACAGTAAGAAATAGTAAATGAACGTTGCCTTAGATATTTTCCATGAGCGTAATGAAACAAAAACAAAAAACTAACAGCTCGTTTACTCAAGGAGTCTCCCATGCAAGTACTCACCACGCCCGATTGTGCTTTACTTTAAATATGTCCCGTTCATCTAACCACACAGCTGCCTGGAATATTTAAAATTAAGCCAAATTATTGGCTATTTCATGTTTTTTTGATGTTTCAAAATCGCTCGCACAAGTACTTTCAAGAATTGACCTATGACCTCTACATACTTGGACTAACACTACGGTAATTTAACAGGACTTTATGAGATATTTGTTCATATATTTGAATTTTTAAGTATGGGACTTGTTTATATTATTTCACGTTAACAATCCCGAATAAAACTAGCAACTTCGCAGTCGCTTTTCACAACTTTGTAAGCAGTTTGTTGTCAATTTTTTCAGATGTCTGTTGTGATAGTCTGGTTATATATATGGCATTCTCGGAACATTTACTTAATATTTAGAATTTAACTGCAGGGCAGTCATGATAATGACATAGGCTAAACATACAAACAACTCCGCCAACATTTCCTTCGTTTTTTTCCAACTTTGCACGCTGTTTTCTAACATTTCACAGTCAACTGATGCGAACATCTATAGGCTGCTTTCAATTGACTTTTATTAAATTTGTCGACTTTACACCGGCACCGTTTTATATGCAAACAACTCAGGTCATATATACAAATACATCTACCAACTTTGCAATAACTTTCCACAACTTTGCAATAACTATGAACAACTTTGCACTTTGCGTTAACAGCTTAAATCACACTACGTTCCGACAGAATAAACAACATGTTATAGAAAACTCGAAGGGATTTGAAAACTTCCCATTCATTAAAAAAGTTACGAAAATTGCACGATTTTGTACTATAAATGTTTGACATCACAGTAAGAAATAGTAAATGAACGTTGCCTTAGATATTTTCCATGAGCGTAATGAAACAAAAACAAAAAACTAACAGCTCGTTTACTCAAGGAGTCTCCCATGCAAGTACTCACCACGCCCGATTGTGCTTTACTTTAAATATGTCCCGTTCATCTAACCACACAGCTGCCTGGAATATTTAAAATTAAGCCAAATTATTGGCTATTTCATGTTTTTTTTATGTTTCAAAATCGCTCGCACAAGTACTTTCAAGAATTGACCTATGACCTCTACATACTTGGACTAACACTACGGTAATTTAACAGGACTTTATGAGATATTTGTTCATATACTTGAATTTTTAAGTATGGGACTTGTTTATATTATTTCACGTTAACAATCCCGAATAAAACTAGCAACTTCGCAGTCGCTTTTCACAACTTTGTAAGCAGTTTGTTGTCAATTTTTTCAGATGTCTGTTGTGATAGTCTGGTTATATATATGGCATTCTCGGAACATTTACTTAATATTTAGAATTTAACTGCAGGGCAGTCATGATAATGACATAGGCTAAACATACAAACAACTCCGCCAACATTTCCTTCGTTTTTTTCCAACTTTGCACGCTGTTTTCTAACATTTCACAGTCAACTGATGCGAACATCTATAGGCTGCTTTCAATTGACTTTTATTAAATTTGTCGACTTTACACCGGCACCGTTTTATATGCAAACAACTCAGGTCATATATACAAATACATCTACCAACTTTGCAATAACTTTCCACAACTTTGCAATAACTTTGAACAACTTTGCACGTTGCGTTAACAGCTTAAATCACACTACGTTCCGACAGAATAAACAACATGTTATAGAAAACTAGAAGGGATTTGAAAACTTCCCATTCATTAAAAAAGTTACGAAAATTGCACGATTTTGTACTATAAATGTTTGACATCACAGTAAGAAATAGTAAAGGAACGTTGCCTTAGATATTTTCCATGAGCGTAATGAAACAAAAACAAAAATGTAACAGCTCGTTTACTCAGGGAGTCTCCCATGCAAGTACTCACCACGCCCGATTGTGCTTTACTTTAAATATGTCCCGTTCATCTAACCACACAGCTGCTTCGAATATTTAAAATTAAGCCAAATTATTGGCTATTTCATGTTTTTTTGATGTTTCAAAATCGCTCGCACAAGTACTTTCAAGAATTGACCTATGACCTCTACATACTTGGACTAACACTACGGTAATTTAACAGGACTTTATGAGATATTTGTTCATATATTTGAATTTTTAAGTATGGGACTTGTTTATATTATTTCACGTTAACAATCCCGAATAAAACTAGCAACTTCGCAGTCGCTTTTCACAACTTTGTAAGCAGTTTGTTGTCAATTTTTTCAGATGTCTGTTGTGATAGTCTGGTTATATATATGGCATTCTCGGAACATTTACTTAATATTTACGAATTTAACTGCGGGGCAGTCATGATAATGACATAGGCTAAACATACAAACAACTCCGCCAACATTTCCTTCGTTTTTTTCCAACTTTGCACGCTGTTTTCTAACATTTCACAGTCAACTGATGCGAACATCTATAGGCTGCTTTCAATTGACTTTTATTAAATTTGTCGACTTTACACCGGCACCGTTTTATATGCAAACAACTCAGGTCATATATACAAATACATCTACCAACTTTGCAATAACTTTCCACAACTTTGCAATAACTTTGAACAACTTTGCACGTTGCGTTAACAGCTTAAATCACACTACGTTCCGACAGAATAAACAACTTGTTATTGAAAACTAGAAGGGATTTGAAAACTTCCCATTGATTAAAACAGTTACCACAATTCCACGATTTTGTACTATAAATGTTTGACATCACAGAAAGAAATAGTAAAGGAACAATGCATTAGATCTTTTCCATGAGCGTAATGAAACAAAAACAAAAAAATAACAGCTCGTTTACTCAGGGAGTCTCCCATACAAGTACTCACCACGCCCGAGAGTGCTTTACTTTAAATATGTCCCGTTCATCTAACCACACAGCTGCCTGGAATATTTAAAATTAAGCCAAATTATTGGCTATTTCATGTTTTTTTGATGTTTCAAAATCGCTCGCACAATTACTTTCAAGAATTGACCTATGACCTCTACATACTTGGACTAACACTACGGTAATTTAACAGGACTTTATGAGATATTTGTTCATATATTTGAATTTTTAAGTATGGGACTTGTTTATATTATTTCACGTTAACAATCCCGAATAAAACTAGCAACTTCGCAGTCGCTTTTCACAACTTTGTAAGCAGTTTGTTGTCAATTTTTTCAGATGTCTGTTGTGATAGTCTGGTTATATATATGGCATTCTCGGAACATTTACTTAATATTTACGAATTTAACTGCGGGGCAGTCATGATAATGACATAGGCTAAACATACAAACAACTCCGCCAACATTTCCTTCGTTTTTTTCCAACTTTGCACGCTGTTTTCTAACATTTCACAGTCAACTGATGCGAACATCTATAGGCTGCTTTCAATTGACTTTTATTAAATTTGTCGACTTTACACCGGCACCGTTTTATATGCAAACAACTCAGGTCATATATACAAATACATCTACCAACTTTGCAATAACTTTCCACAACTTTGCAATAACTTTGAACAACTTTGCACGTTGCGTTAACAGCTTAAATCACACTACGTTCCGACAGAATAAACAACATGTTATAGAAAACTAGAAGGGATTTGAAAACTTCCCATTCATTAAAAAAGTTACGAAAATTGCACGATTTTGTACTATAAATGTTTGACATCACAGTAAGAAATAGTAAAGGAACGTTGCCTTAGATATTTTCCATGAGCGTAATGAAACAAAAACAAAAAACTAACAGCTCGTTTACTCAAGGAGTCTCCCATGCAAGTACTCACCACGCCCGATTGTGCTTTACTTTAAATATGTCCCGTTCATCTAACCACACAGCTGCCTGGAATATTTAAAATTAAGCCAAATTATTGGCTATTTCATGTTTTTTTTATGTTTCAAAATCGCTCGCACAAGTACTTTCAAGAATTGACCTATGACCTCTACATACTTGGACTAACACTACGGTAATTTAACAGGACTTTATGAGATATTTGTTCATATACTTGAATTTTTAAGTATGGGACTTGTTTATATTATTTCACGTTAACAATCCCGAATAAAACTAGCAACTTCGCAGTCGCTTTTCACAACTTTGTAAGCAGTTTGTTGTCAATTTTTTCAGATGTCTGTTGTGATAGTCTGGTTATATATATGGCATTCTCGGAACATTTACTTAATATTTAGAATTTAACTGCAGGGCAGTCATGATAATGACATAGGCTAAACATACAAACAACTCCGCCAACATTTCCTTCGTTTTTTTCCAACTTTGCACGCTGTTTTCTAACATTTCACAGTCAACTGATGCGAACATCTATAGGCTGCTTTCAATTGACTTTTATTAAATTTGTCGACTTTACACCGGCACCGTTTTATATGCAAACAACTCAGGTCATATATACAAATACATCTACCAACTTTGCAATAACTTTCCACAACTTTGCAATAACTTTGAACAACTTTGCACGTTGCGTTAACAGCTTAAATCACACTACGTTCCGACAGAATAAACAACATGTTATAGAAAACTAGAAGGGATTTGAAAACTTCCCATTCATTAAAAAAGTTACGAAAATTGCACGATTTTGTACTATAAATGTTTGACATCACAGTAAGAAATAGTAAAGGAACGTTGCCTTAGATATTTTCCATGAGCGTAATGAAACAAAAACAAAAATGTAACAGCTCGTTTACTCAGGGAGTCTCCCATGCAAGTACTCACCACGCCCGATTGTGCTTTACTTTAAATATGTCCCGTTCATCTAACCACACAGCTGCTTCGAATATTTAAAATTAAGCCAAATTATTGGCTATTTCATGTTTTTTTGATGTTTCAAAATCGCTCGCACAAGTACTTTCAAGAATTGACCTATGACCTCTACATACTTGGACTAACACTACGGTAATTTAACAGGACTTTATGAGATATTTGTTCATATATTTGAATTTTTAAGTATGGGACTTGTTTATATTATTTCACGTTAACAATCCCGAATAAAACTAGCAACTTCGCAGTCGCTTTTCACAACTTTGTAAGCAGTTTGTTGTCAATTTTTTCAGATGTCTGTTGTGATAGTCTGGTTATATATATGGCATTCTCGGAACATTTACTTAATATTTACGAATTTAACTGCGGGGCAGTCATGATAATGACATAGGCTAAACATACAAACAACTCCGCCAACATTTCCTTCGTTTTTTTCCAACTTTGCACGCTGTTTTCTAACATTTCACAGTCAACTGATGCGAACATCTATAGGCTGCTTTCAATTGACTTTTATTAAATTTGTCGACTTTACACCGGCACCGTTTTATATGCAAACAACTCAGGTCATATATACAAATACATCTACCAACTTTGCAATAACTTTCCACAACTTTGCAATAACTTTGAACAACTTTGCACGTTGCGTTAACAGCTTAAATCACACTACGTTCCGACAGAATAAACAACTTGTTATTGAAAACTAGAAGGGATTTGAAAACTTCCCATTGATTAAAACAGTTACCACAATTCCACGATTTTGTACTATAAATGTTTGACATCACAGAAAGAAATAGTAAAGGAACAATGCATTAGATCTTTTCCATGAGCGTAATGAAACAAAAACAAAAAAATAACAGCTCGTTTACTCAGGGAGTCTCCCATACAAGTACTCACCACGCCCGAGAGTGCTTTACTTTAAATATGTCCCGTTCATCTAACCACACAGCTGCCTGGAATATTTAAAATTAAGCCAAATTATTGGCTATTTCATGTTTTTTTGATGTTTCAAAATCGCTCGCACAATTACTTTCAAGAATTGACCTATGACCTCTACATACTTGGACTAACACTACGGTAATTTAACAGGACTTTATGAGATATTTGTTCATATATTTGAATTTTTAAGTATGGGACTTGTTTATATTATTTCACGTTAACAATCCCGAATAAAACTAGCAACTTCGCAGTCGCTTTTCACAACTTTGTAAGCAGTTTGTTGTCAATTTTTTCAGATGTCTGTTGTGATAGTCTGGTTATATATATGGCATTCTCGGAACATTTACTTAATATTTACGAATTTAACTGCGGGGCAGTCATGATAATGACATAGGCTAAACATACAAACAACTCCGCCAACATTTCCTTCGTTTTTTTCCAACTTTGCACGCTGTTTTCTAACATTTCACAGTCAACTGATGCGAACATCTATAGGCTGCTTTCAATTGACTTTTATTAAATTTGTCGACTTTACACCGGCACCGTTTTATATGCAAACAACTCAGGTCATATATACAAATACATCTACCAACTTTGCAATAACTTTCCACAACTTTGCAATAACTTTGAACAACTTTGCACGTTGCGTTAACAGCTTAAATCACACTACGTTCCGACAGAATAAACAACATGTTATAGAAAACTCGAAGGGATTTGAAAACTTCCCATTCATTAAAAAAGTTACGAAAATTGCACGATTTTGTACTATAAATGTTTGACATCACAGTAAGAAATAGTAAAGGAACGTTGCCTTAGATATTTTCCATGAGCGTAATGAAACAAAAACAAAAAAATAACAGCACGTTTACTCAGGGAGTCTCCCATACAAGTACTCACCACGCCCGATAGTGCTTTACTTTAAATATGTCCCGTTCATCTAACCACACAGCTGCCTGGAATATTTAAAATTAAGCCAAATTATTGGCTATTTCATGTTTTTTTGATGTTTCAAAATCGCTCGCACAAGTACTTTCACGAATTGACCTATGACCTCTACATACTTGGACTAACACTACGGTAATTTAACAGGACTTTATGAGATATTTGTTCATATATTTGAATTTTTAAGTATGGGACTTGTTTATATTATTTCACGTTAACAATCCCGAATAAAACTAGCAACTTCGCAGTCGCTTTTCACAACTTTGTAAGCAGTTTGTTGTCAATTTTTTCAGATGTCTGTTGTGATAGTCTGTTTATATATATGGCATTCTCGGAACATTTACTTAATATTTACGAATTTAACTGCGGGGCAGTCATGATAATGACATAGGCTAAACATACAAACAACTCCGCCAACATTTCCTTCGTTTCTTTCCAACTTTGCACGCTGTTTTCTAACATTTCACAGTCAACTGATGCAAACATCTATAGGCTGCTTTCAATTGACTTTTATTAAATTTGTCGACTTTACACCGGCACCGTTTTATATGCAAACAACTCATGTCATATATACAAATACATCTACCAACTTTGCAATAACTTTCCACAACTTTGCAATAACTTTGAACAACTTTGCACGTTGCGTTAACAGCTTAAATCACACTACGTTCCGACAGAATAAACAACATGTTATAGAAAACTAGAAGGGATTTGAAAACTTCCCATTCATTAAAAAAGTTACGAAAATTGCACGATTTTGTACTATAAATGTTTGACATCACAGTAAGAAATAGTAAAGGAACGTTGCCTTAGATATTTTCCATGAGCGTAATGAAACAAAAACAAAAATGTAACAGCTCGTTTACTCAGAAAGTCTCCCATGCAAGTACTCACCACGCCCGATTGTGCTTTACTTTAAATATGTCCCGTTCATCTAACCACACAGCTGCTTCGAATATTTATAATTAAGCCAAATTATTGGCTATTTCATGTTTTTTTGATGTTTCAAAATCGCTCGCACAAGTACTTTCAAGAATTGACCTATGACCTCTACATAATTGGACTAACACTACGGTAATTTAACAGGACTTTATGAGATATTTGTTCATATATTTGAATTTTTAAGTATGGGACTTGTTTATATTATTTCACGTTAACAATCCCGAATAAAACTAGCAACTTCGCAGTCGCTTTTCACAACTTTGTAAGCAGTTTGTTGTCAATTTTTTCAGATGTCTGTTGTGATAGTCTGGTTATATATATGGCATTCTCGGAACATTTACTTAATATTTACGAATTTAACTGCGGGGCAGTCATGATAATGACATAGGCTAAACATACAAACAACTCCGCCAACATTTCCTTCGTTTTTTTCCAACTTTGCACGCTGTTTTCTAACATTTCACAGTCAACTGATGCGAACATCTATAGGCTGCTTTCAATTGACTTTTATTAAATTTGTCGACTTTACACCGGCACCGTTTTATATGCAAACAACTCAGGTCATATATACAAATACATCTACCAACTTTGCAATAACTTTCCACAACTTTGCAATAACTTTGAACAACTTTGCACGTTGCGTTAACAGCTTAAATCACACTACGTTCCGACAGAATAAACAACATGTTATAGAAAACTAGAAGGGATTTGAAAACTTCCCATTCATTAAAAAAGTTACGAAAATTGCACGATTTTGTACTATAAATGTTTGACATCACAGTAAGAAATAGTAAAGGAACGTTGCCTTAGATATTTTCCATGAGCGTAATGAAACAAAAACAAAAATGTAACAGCTCGTTTACTCAGGGAGTCTCCCATGCAAGTACTCACCACGCCCGATTGTGCTTTACTTTAAATATGTCCCGTTCATCTAACCACACATCTGCTTCGAATATTTAAAATTAAGCCAAATTATTGGCTATTTCATGTTTTTTTGATGTTTCAAAATCGCTCGCACAAGTACTTTCAAGAATTGACCTATGACCTCTACATAATTGGACTAACACTATGGTAATTTAATAGAACTTTACGAGATATTTGTTCATATACTTGAATTTTTAAGTATTGGACTTGTTTATATTATTTCACGTTAACAATCCCGAATAAAACTAGCAACTTCGCAGTCGCTTTTCACAACTTTGTAAGCAGTTTGTTGTCAATTTTTTCAGATGTCTGTTGTGATAGTCTGGTTATATATATGGCATTCTCGGAACATTTACTTAATATTTACGAATTTAACTGCGGGGCTGTCATGATAATGACATAGGCTAAACATACAAACAACTCCGCCAACATTTCCTTCGTTTTTTTCCAACTTTGCACGCTGTTTTCTAACATTTCACAGTCAACTGATGCGAACATCTATAGGCTGCTTTCAATTGACTTTTATTAAATTTGTCGACTTTACACCGGCACCGTTTTATATGCAAACAACTCAGGTCATATATACAAATACATCTACCAACTTTGCAATAACTTTCCACAACTTTGCAATAACTTTGAACAACTTTGCACGTTGCGTTAACAGCTTAAATCACACTACGTTCCGACAGAATAAACAACATGTTATAGAAAACTAGAAGGGATTTGAAAACTTCCCATTCATTAAAAAAGTTACGAAAATTGCACGATTTTGTACTATAAATGTTTGACATCACAGTAAGAAATAGTAAAGAAACGTTGCCTTAGATATTTTCCATGAGCGTAATGAAACAAAAACAAAAAACTAACAGCTCGTTTACTCAAGGAGTCTCCCATGCAAGTACTCACCACGCCCGATTGTGCTTTACTTTAAATATGTCCCGTTCATCTAACCACACAGCTGCCTGGAATATTTAAAATTAAGCCAAATTATTGGCTATTTCATGTTTTTTTGATGTTTCAAAATCGCTCGCACAAGTGCTTTCAAGAATTGACCTATGACCTCTACATACTTGGACTAACACTACGGTAATTTAACAGGACTTTATGAGATATTTGTTCATATATTTGAATTTTTAAGTATGGGACTTGTTTATATTATTTCACGTTAACAATCCCGAATAAAACTAGCAACTTCGCAGTCGCTTTTCACAACTTTGTAAGCAGTTTGTTGTCAATTTTTTCAGATGTCTGTTGTGATAGTCTGGTTATATATATGGCATTCTCGGAACATTTACTTAATATTTACGAATTTAACTGCGGGGCTGTCATGATAATGACATAGGCTAAACATACAAACAACTCCGCCAACATTTCCTTCGTTTTTTTCCAACTTTGCACGCTGTTTTCTAACATTTCACAGTCAACTGATGCGAACATCTATAGGCTGCTTTCAATTGACTTTTATTAAATTTGTCGACTTTACACCGGCACCGTTTTATATGCAAACAACTCAGGTCATATATACAAATACATCTACCAACTTTGCAATAACTTTCCACAACTTTGCAATAACTTTGAACAACTTTGCACGTTGCGTTAACAGCTTAAATCACACTACGTTCCGACAGAATAAACAACATGTTATAGAAAACTAGAAGGGATTTGAAAACTTCCCATTCATTAAAAAAGTTACGAAAATTGCACGATTTTGTACTATAAATGTTTGACATCACAGTAAGAAATAGTAAAGAAACGTTGCCTTAGATATTTTCCATGAGCGTAATGAAACAAAAACAAAAAACTAACAGCTCGTTTACTCAAGGAGTCTCCCATGCAAGCACTCACCACGCCCGATTGTGCTTTACTTTAAATATGTCCCGTTCATCTAACCACACAGCTGCCTGGAATATTTAAAATTAAGCCAAATTATTGGCTATTTCATGTTTTTTTGATGTTTCAAAATCGCTCGCACAAGTGCTTTCAAGAATTGACCTATGACCTCTACATACTTGGACTAACACTACGGTAATTTAACAGGACTTTATGAGATATTTGTTCATATATTTGAATTTTTAAGTATGGGACTTGTTTATATTATTTCACGTTAACAATCCCGAATAAAACTAGCAACTTCGCAGTCGCTTTTCACAACTTTGTAAGCAGTTTGTTGTCAATTTTTTCAGATGTCTGTTGTGATAGTCTGGTTATATATATGGCATTCTCGGAACATTTACTTAATATTTACGAATTTAACTGCGGGGCAGTCATGATAATGACATAGGCTAAACATACAAACAACTCCGCCAACATTTCCTTCGTTTTTTTCCAACTTTGCACGCTGTTTTCTAACATTTCACAGTCAACTGATGCGAACATCTATAGGCTGCTTTCAATTGACTTTTATTAAATTTGTCGACTTTACACCGGCACCGTTTTATATGCAAACAACTCAGGTCATATATACAAATACATCTACCAACTTTGCAATAACTTTCCACAACTTTGCAATAACTTTGAACAACTTTGCACTTTGCGTTAACAGCTTAAATCACACTACGTTCCGACAGAATAAACAACATGTTATAGAAAACTAGAAGGGATTTGAAAACTTCCCATTCATTAAAACAGTTACCACAATTCCACGATTTTGTACTATAAATGTTTGACATCACAGAAAGAAATAGTAAAGGAACAATGCATTAGATCTTTTCCATGTGTGTAATGAAACAAAAACAAAAAAATTAACATCTCCTTTACTCAGGGAGTCTCCCATGCAAGTACTCACCACGCCCGATTGTGCTTTACTTTAAATATGTCCCGTTCATCTAACCACACAGCTGCCTGGAATATTTAAAATTAAGCCAACTTATTGGCTATTTCATGTTTTTTTTATGTTTCAAAATCGCTCGCACAAGTACTTTCAAGAATTGACCTATGACCTCTACATACTTGGACTAACACTACGGTAATTTAACAGGACTTTATGAGATATTTGTTCATATATTTGAATTTTTAAGTATGGGACTTGTTTATATTATTTCACGTTAACAATCCCGAATAAAACTAGCAACTTCGCAGTCGCTTTTCACAACTTTGTAAGCAGTTTGTTGTCAATTTTTTCAGATGTCTGTTGTGATAGTCTGGTTATATATATGGCATTCTCGGAACATTTACTTAATATTTAGAATTTAACTGCAGGGCAGTCATGATAATGACATAGGCTAAACATACAAACAACTCCGCCAACATTTCCTTCGTTTTTTTCCAACTTTGCACGCTGTTTTCTAACATTTCACAGTCAACTGATGCGAACATCTATAGGCTGCTTTCAATTGACTTTTATTAAATTTGTCGACTTTACACCGGCACCGTTTTATATGCAAACAACTCAGGTCATATATACAAATACATCTACCAACTTTGCAATAACTTTCCACAACTTTGCAATAACTTTGAACAACTTTGCACTTTGCGTTAACAGCTTAAATCACACTACGTTCCGACAGAATAAACAACATGTTATAGAAAACTAGAAGGGATTTGAAAACTTCCCATTCATTAAAAAAGTTACGAAAATTGCACGATTTTGTACTATAAATGTTTGACATCACAGTAAGAAATAGTAAAGGAACGTTGCCTTAGATATTTTCCATGAGCTTAATGAAACAAAAACAAAAAAATAACAGCTCGTTTACTCAGGGAGTCTCCCATACAAGTACTCACCACGCCCGATAGTGCTTTACTTTAAATATGTCCCGTTCATCTAACCACACAGCTGCCTGGAATATTTAAAATTAAGCCAAATTATTGGCTATTTCATGTTTTTTTGATGTTTCAAAATCGCTCACACAAGTACTTTCAAGAATTGACCTATGACCTCTACATACTTGGACTAACACTACGGTAATTTAACAGGACCTTATGAGATATTTGTTCATATATTTGAATTTTTAAGTATGGGACTTGTTTATATTATTTCACGTTAACAATCCCGAATAAAACTAGCAACTTCGCAGTCGCTTTTCACAACTTTGTAAGCAGTTTGTTGTCAATTTTTTCAGATGTCTGTTGTGATAGTCTGGTTATATATATGGCATTCTCGGAACATTTACTTAATATTTAGAATTTAACTGCAGGGCAGTCATGATAATGACATAGGCTAAACATACAAACAACTCCGCCAACATTTCCTTCGTTTTTTTCCAACTTTGCACGCTGTTTTCTAACATTTCACAGTCAACTGATGCGAACATCTATAGGCTGCTTTCAATTGACTTTTATTAAATTTGTCGACTTTACACCGGCACCGTTTTATATGCAAACAACTCAGGTCATATATACAAATACATCTACCAACTTTGCAATAACTTTCCACAACTTTGCAATAACTTTGAACAACTTTGCACTTTGCGTTAACAGCTTAAATCACACTACGTTCCGACAGAATAAACAACATGTTATAGAAAACTAGAAGGGATTTGAAAACTTCCCATTCATTAAAAAAGTTACGAAAATTGCACGATTTTGTACTATAAATGTTTGACATCACAGTAAGAAATAGTAAAGGAACGTTGCCTTAGATATTTTCCATGAGCGTAATGAAACAAAAACAAAAAAATAACAGCTCGTTTACTCAGGGAGTCTCCCATACAAGTACTCACCACGCCCGATAGTGCTTTACTTTAAATATGTCCCGTTCATCTAACCACACAGCTGCCTGGAATATTTAAAATTAAGCCAAATTATTGGCTATTTCATGTTTTTTTGATGTTTCAAAATCGCTCGCACAAGTACTTTCAAGAATTGACCTATGACCTCTACATACTTGGACTAACACTACGGTAATTTAACAGGACTTTATGAGATATTTGTTCATATATTTGAATTTTTAAGTATGGGACTTGTTTATATTATTTCACGTTAACAATCCCGAATAAAACTAGCAACTTCGCAGTCGCTTTTCACAACTTTGTAAGCAGTTTGTTGTCAATTTTTTCAGATGTCTGTTGTGATAGTCTGGTTATATATATGGCATTCTCGGAACATTTACTTAATATTTACGAATTTAACTGCGGGACAGTCATGATAATGACATAGGCTAAACATACAAACAACTCCGCCAACATTTCCTTCGTTTTTTTCCAACTTTGCACGCTGTTTTCTAACATTTCACAGTCAACTGATGCGAACATCTATAGGCTGCTTTCAATTGACTTTTATTAAATTTGTCGACTTTACACCGGCACCGTTTTATATGCAAACAACTCAGGTCATATATACAAATACATCTACCAACTTTGCAATAACTTTCCACAACTTTGCAATAACTTTGAACAACTTTGCACGTTGCGTTAACAGCTTAAATCACACTACGTTCCGACAGAATAAACAACATGTTATAGAAAACTAGAAGGGATTTGAAAACTTCCCATTCATTAAAAAAGTTACGAAAATTGCACGATTTTGTACTATAAATGTTTGACATCACAGTAAGAAATAGTAAAGGAACGTTGCCTTAGATATTTTCCATGAGCGTAATGAAACAAAAACAAAAAAATAACAGCTCGTTTACTCAGGGAGTCTCCCATGCAAGTACTCACCACGCCCGATTGTGCTTTACTTTAAATATGTCCCGTTCATCTAACCACACAGCTGCCTGGAATATTTAAAATTAAGCCAAATTATTGGCTATTTCATGTTTTTTTGATGTTTCAAAATCGCTCGAACAAGTACTTTCAAGAATTGACCTATGACCTCCACATACTTGGACTAACACTACGGTAATTTAACAGGACTTTATGAGATATTTGTTCATATACTTGAATTTTTAAGTATGGGACTTGTTTATATTATTTCACGTTAACAATCCCGAATAAAACTAGCAACTTCGAAGTCGCTTTTCACAACTTTGTAAGCAGTTTGTTGTCAATTTTTTCAGATGTCTGTTGTGATAGTCTGGTTATATATATGGCATTCTCGGAACATTTACTTAATATTTACGAATTTAACTGCGGGGCTGTCATGATAATGACATAGGCTAAACATACAAACAACTCCGCCAACATTTCCTTCGTTTTTTTCCAACTTTGCACGCTGTTTTCTAACATTTCACAGTCAACTGATGCAAACATCTGTAGGCTGCTTTCAATTGACTTTTATTAAATTTGTCGACTTTACACCGGCACCGTTTTATATGCAAACAACTCATGTCATATATACAAATACATCTACCAAGTTTGCAATAACTTTCCACAACTTTGCAATAACTTTGAACAACTTTGCACGTTGCGTTAACAGCTTAAATCACACAAACGTTCCGACAGAATAAACAACATGTTATAGAAAACTAGAAGGGATTTGAAAACTTCCCATTGATTAAAACAGTTACCACAATTCCACGATTTTGTACTATAAATGTTTGACATCACAGAAAGAAATAGTAAAGGAACAATGCATTAGATCTTTTCCATGTGTGTAATGAAACAAAAACAAAAAAATTAACATCTCCTTTACTCAGGGAGTCTCCCATGCAAGTACTCGCCACGCCCGATTGTGCTTTACTTTAAATATGTCCCGTTCATCTAACCACACAGCTGCCTGGAATATTTAAAATTAAGCCAAATTATTGGCTATTTCATGTTTTTTTGATGTTTCAAAATCGCTCGCACAAGTACTTTCAAGAATTGACCTATGACCTCTACATACTTGGACTAACACTACGGTAATTTAACAGGACTTTATGAGATATTTGTTCATATATTTGAATTTTTAAGTATGGGACTTGTTTATATTATTTCACGTTAACAATCCCGAATAAAACTAGCAACTTCGCAGTCGCTTTTCACAACTTTGTAAGCAGTTTGTTGTCAATTTTTTCAGATGTCTGTTGTGATAGTCTGGTTATATATATGGCATTCTCGGAACATTTACTTAATATTTAGAATTTAACTGCAGGGCAGTCATGATAATGACATAGGCTAAACATACAAACAACTCCGCCAACATTTCCTTCGTTTTTTTCCAACTTTGCACGCTGTTTTCTAACATTTCACAGTCAACTGATGCGAACATCTATAGGCTGCTTTCAATTGACTTTTATTAAATTTGTCGACTTTACACCGGCACCGTTTTATATGCAAACAACTCAGGTCATATATACAAATACATCTACCAACTTTGCAATAACTTTCCACAACTTTGCAATAACTATGAACAACTTTGCACTTTGCGTTAACAGCTTAAATCACACTACGTTCCGACAGAATAAACAACATGTTATAGAAAACTCGAAGGGATTTGAAAACTTCCCATTCATTAAAAAAGTTACGAAAATTGCACGATTTTGTACTATAAATGTTTGACATCACAGTAAGAAATAGTAAATGAACGTTGCCTTAGATATTTTCCATGAGCGTAATGAAACAAAAACAAAAAACTAACAGCTCGTTTACTCAAGGAGTCTCCCATGCAAGTACTCACCACGCCCGATTGTGCTTTACTTTAAATATGTCCCGTTCATCTAACCACACAGATGCCTGGAATATTTAAAATTAAGCCAAATTATTGGCTATTTCATGTTTTTTTGATGTTTCAAAATCGCTCGCACAAGTACTTTCAAGAATTGACCTATGACCTCTACATACTTGGACTAACACTACGGTAATTTAACAGAATTTTACGAGATATTTGTTCATATACTTGAATTTTTAAGTATGGGACTTGTTTATATTATTTCACGTTAACAATCCCGAATAAAACTAGCAACTTCGCAGTCGCTTTTCACAACTTTGTAAGCAGTTTGTTGTCAATTTTTTCAGATGTCTGTTGTGATAGTCTGGTTATATATATGGCATTCTCGGAACATTTACTTAATATTTACGAATTTAACTGCGGGCAGTCATGATAATGACATAGGCTAAACATACAAACAACTCCGCCAACATTTCCTTCGTTTTTTTCCAACTTTGCACGCTGTTTTCTAACATTTCACAGTCAACTGATGCGAACATCTATAGGCTGCTTTCAATTGACTTTTATTAAATTTGTCGACTTTACACCGGCACCGTTTTATATGCAAACAACTCAGGTCATATATACAAATACATCTACCAACTTTGCAATAACTTTCCACAACTTTGCAATAACTTTGAACAACTTTGCACGTTGCGTTAACAGCTTAAATCACACTACGTTCCGACAGAATAAACAACTTGTTATTGAAAACTAGAAGGGATTTGAAAACTTCCCATTGATTAAAACAGTTACCACAATTCCACGATTTTGTACTATAAATGTTTGACATCACAGAAAGAAATAGTAAAGGAACAATGCATTAGATCTTTTCCATGAGCGTAATGAAACAAAAACAAAAAAATAACAGCTCGTTTACTCAGGGAGTCTCCCATACAAGTACTCACCACGCCCGATAGTGCTTTACTTTAAATATGTCCCGTTCATCTAACTACACAGCTGCCTGGAATATTTAAAATTAAGCCAAATTATTGGCTATTTCATGTTTTTTTGATGTTTCAAAATCGCTCGCACAAGTACTTTCAAGAATTGACCTATGACCTCTACATACTTGGACTAACACTACGGTAATTTAACAGGACTTTATGAGATATTTGTTCATATATTTGAATTTTTAAGTATGGGACTTGTTTATATTATTTCACGTTAACAATCCCGAATAAAACTAGCAACTTCGCAGTC
Organism: Saccoglossus kowalevskii; assembly: GCF_978046115.1. Taxonomy (NCBI): domain Eukaryota; kingdom Metazoa; phylum Hemichordata; class Enteropneusta; family Harrimaniidae; genus Saccoglossus; species Saccoglossus kowalevskii. The sequence goes on from NC_140656.1 coordinate 4,759,694, forward strand.
GCTTTTCACAACTTTGTAAGCAGTTTGTTGTCAATTTTTTCAGATGTCTGTTGTGATAGTCTGGTTATATATATGGCATTCTCGGAACATTTACTTAATATTTAGAATTTAACTGCAGGGCAGTCATGATAATGACATAGGCTAAACATACAAACAACTCCGCCAACATTTCCTTCGTTTTTTTCCAACTTTGCACGCTGTTTTCTAACATTTCACAGTCAACTGATGCGAACATCTATAGGCTGCTTTCAATTGACTTTTATTAAATTTGTCGACTTTACACCGGCACCGTTTTATATGCAAACAACTCAGGTCATATATACAAATACATCTACCAACTTTGCAATAACTTTCCACAACTTTGCAATAACTATGAACAACTTTGCACTTTGCGTTAACAGCTTAAATCACACTACGTTCCGACAGAATAAACAACATGTTATAGAAAACTCGAAGGGATTTGAAAACTTCCCATTCATTAAAAAAGTTACGAAAATTGCACGATTTTGTACTATAAATGTTTGACATCACAGTAAGAAATAGTAAATGAACGTTGCCTTAGATATTTTCCATGAGCGTAATGAAACAAAAACAAAAAACTAACAGCTCGTTTACTCAAGGAGTCTCCCATGCAAGTACTCACCACGCCCGATTGTGCTTTACTTTAAATATGTCCCGTTCATCTAACCACACAGATGCCTGGAATATTTAAAATTAAGCCAAATTATTGGCTATTTCATGTTTTTTTGATGTTTCAAAATCGCTCGCACAAGTACTTTCAAGAATTGACCTATGACCTCTACATACTTGGACTAACACTACGGTAATTTAACAGAATTTTACGAGATATTTGTTCATATACTTGAATTTTTAAGTATGGGACTTGTTTATATTATTTCACGTTAACAATCCCGAATAAAACTAGCAACTTCGCAGTCGCTTTTCACAACTTTGTAAGCAGTTTGTTGTCAATTTTTTCAGATGTCTGTTGTGATAGTCTGGTTATATATATGGCATTCTCGGAACATTTACTTAATATTTACGAATTTAACTGCGGGCAGTCATGATAATGACATAGGCTAAACATACAAACAACTCCGCCAACATTTCCTTCGTTTTTTTCCAACTTTGCACGCTGTTTTCTAACATTTCACAGTCAACTGATGCGAACATCTATAGGCTGCTTTCAATTGACTTTTATTAAATTTGTCGACTTTACACCGGCACCGTTTTATATGCAAACAACTCAGGTCATATATACAAATACATCTACCAACTTTGCAATAACTTTCCACAACTTTGCAATAACTTTGAACAACTTTGCACGTTGCGTTAACAGCTTAAATCACACTACGTTCCGACAGAATAAACAACATGTTATAGAAAACTAGAAGGGATTTGAAAACTTCCCATTCATTAAAAAAGTTACGAAAATTGCACGATTTTGTACTATAAATGTTTGACATCACAGTAAGAAATAGTAAAGAAACGTTGCCTTAGATATTTTCCATGAGCGTAATGAAACAAAAACAAAACAAAAATAACAGCTCGTTTACTCAAGGAGTCTCCCATGCAAGTACTCACCACGCCCGATTGTGCTTTACTTTAAATATGTCCCGTTCATCTAACCACACAGCTGCCTGGAATATTTAAAATTAAGCCAAATTATTGGCTATTTCATGTTTTTTTTATGTTTCAAAATCGCTCGCACAAGTACTTTCAAGAATTGACCTATGACCTCTACATACTTGGACTAACACTACGGTAATTTAACAGAATTTTACGAGATATTTGTTCATATACTTGAATTTTTAAGTATGGGACTTGTTTATATTATTTCACGTTAACAATCCCGAATAAAACTAGCAACTTCGCAGTCGCTTTTCACAACTTTGTAAGCAGTTTGTTGTCAATTTTTTCAGATGTCTGTTGTGATAGTCTGGTTATATATATGGCATTCTCGGAACATTTATTTAATATTTACGAATTTAACTGCGGGGCAGTCATGATAATGACATAGGCTAAACATACAAACAACTCCGCCAACATTTCCTTCGTTTTTTCCAACTTTGCACGCTGTTTTCTAACATTTCACAGTCAACTGATGCGAACATCTATAGGCTGCTTTCAATTGACTTTTATTAAATTTGTCGACTTTACACCGGCACCGTTTTATATGCAAACAACTCAGGTCATATATACAAATACATCTACCAACTTTGCAATAACTTTCCACAACTTTGCAATAACTTTGAACAACTTTGCACGTTGCGTTAACAGCTTAAATCACACTACGTTCCGACAGAATAAACAACTTGTTATTGAAAACTAGAAGGGATTTGAAAACTTCCCATTGATTAAAACAGTTACCACAATTCCACGATTTTGTACTATAAATGTTTGACATCACAGAAAGAAATAGTAAAGGAACAATGCATTAGATCTTTTCCATGAGCGTAATGAAACAAAAACAAAAAAATAACAGCTCGTTTACTCAGGGAGTCTCCCATACAAGTACTCACCACGCCCGATAGTGCTTTACTTTAAATATGTCCCGTTCATCTAACTACACAGCTGCCTGGAATATTTAAAATTAAGCCAAATTATTGGCTATTTCATGTTTTTTTGATGTTTCAAAATCGCTCGCACAAGTACTTTCAAGAATTGACCTATGACCTCTACATACTTGGACTAACACTACGGTAATTTAACAGGACTTTATGAGATATTTGTTCATATATTTGAATTTTTAAGTATGGGACTTGTTTATATTATTTCACGTTAACAATCCCGAATAAAACTAGCAACTTCGCAGTCGCTTTTCACAACTTTGTAAGCAGTTTGTTGTCAATTTTTTCAGATGTCTGTTGTGATAGTCTGGTTATATATATGGCATTCTCGGAACATTTACTTAATATTTAGAATTTAACTGCAGGGCAGTCATGATAATGACATAGGCTAAACATACAAACAACTCCGCCAACATTTCCTTCGTTTTTTTCCAACTTTGCACGCTGTTTTCTAACATTTCACAGTCAACTGATGCGAACATCTATAGGCTGCTTTCAATTGACTTTTATTAAATTTGTCGACTTTACACCGGCACCGTTTTATATGCAAACAACTCAGGTCATATATACAAATACATCTACCAACTTTGCAATAACTTTCCACAACTTTGCAATAACTATGAACAACTTTGCACTTTGCGTTAACAGCTTAAATCACACTACGTTCCGACAGAATAAACAACATGTTATAGAAAACTCGAAGGGATTTGAAAACTTCCCATTCATTAAAAAAGTTACGAAAATTGCACGATTTTGTACTATAAATGTTTGACATCACAGTAAGAAATAGTAAATGAACGTTGCCTTAGATATTTTCCATGAGCGTAATGAAACAAAAACAAAAAACTAACAGCTCGTTTACTCAAGGAGTCTCCCATGCAAGTACTCACCACGCCCGATTGTGCTTTACTTTAAATATGTCCCGTTCATCTAACCACACAGATGCCTGGAATATTTAAAATTAAGCCAAATTATTGGCTATTTCATGTTTTTTTGATGTTTCAAAATCGCTCGCACAAGTACTTTCAAGAATTGACCTATGACCTCTACATACTTGGACTAACACTACGGTAATTTAACAGAATTTTACGAGATATTTGTTCATATACTTGAATTTTTAAGTATGGGACTTGTTTATATTATTTCACGTTAACAATCCCGAATAAAACTAGCAACTTCGCAGTCGCTTTTCACAACTTTGTAAGCAGTTTGTTGTCAATTTTTTCAGATGTCTGTTGTGATAGTCTGGTTATATATATGGCATTCTCGGAACATTTACTTAATATTTACGAATTTAACTGCGGGCAGTCATGATAATGACATAGGCTAAACATACAAACAACTCCGCCAACATTTCCTTCGTTTTTTTCCAACTTTGCACGCTGTTTTCTAACATTTCACAGTCAACTGATGCGAACATCTATAGGCTGCTTTCAATTGACTTTTATTAAATTTGTCGACTTTACACCGGCACCGTTTTATATGCAAACAACTCAGGTCATATATACAAATACATCTACCAACTTTGCAATAACTTTCCACAACTTTGCAATAACTTTGAACAACTTTGCACGTTGCGTTAACAGCTTAAATCACACTACGTTCCGACAGAATAAACAACTTGTTATTGAAAACTAGAAGGGATTTGAAAACTTCCCATTGATTAAAACAGTTACCACAATTCCACGATTTTGTACTATAAATGTTTGACATCACAGAAAGAAATAGTAAAGGAACAATGCATTAGATCTTTTCCATGAGCGTAATGAAACAAAAACAAAAAAATAACAGCTCGTTTACTCAGGGAGTCTCCCATACAAGTACTCACCACGCCCGATAGTGCTTTACTTTAAATATGTCCCGTTCATCTAACTACACAGCTGCCTGGAATATTTAAAATTAAGCCAAATTATTGGCTATTTCATGTTTTTTTGATGTTTCAAAATCGCTCGCACAAGTACTTTCAAGAATTGACCTATGACCTCTACATACTTGGACTAACACTACGGTAATTTAACAGGACTTTATGAGATATTTGTTCATATATTTGAATTTTTAAGTATGGGACTTGTTTATATTATTTCACGTTAACAATCCCGAATAAAACTAGCAACTTCGCAGTCGCTTTTCACAACTTTGTAAGCAGTTTGTTGTCAATTTTTTCAGATGTCTGTTGTGATAGTCTGGTTATATATATGGCATTCTCGGAACATTTACTTAATATTTACGAATTTAACTGCGGGGCAGTCATGATAATGACATAGGCTAAACATACAAACAACTCCGCCAACATTTCCTTCGTTTCTTTCCAACTTTGCACGCTGTTTTCTAACATTTCACAGTCAACTGATGCGAACATCTATAGGCTGCTTTCAATTGACTTTTATTAAATTTGTCGACTTTACACCGGCACCGTTTTATATGCAAACAACTCAGGTCATATATACAAATACATCTACCAACTTTGCAATAACTTTCCACAACTTTGCAATAACTTTGAACAACTTTGCACGTTGCGTTAACAGCTTAAATCACACTACGTTCCGACAGAATAAACAACATGTTATAGAAAACTAGAAGGGATTTGAAAACTTCCCATTCATTAAAAAAGTTACGAAAATTGCACGATTTTGTACTATAAATGTTTGACATCACAGTAAGAAATAGTAAAGGAACGTTGCCTTAGATATTTTCCATGAGCTTAATGAAACAAAAACAAAAAAATAACAGCTCGTTTACTCAGGGAGTCTCCCATACAAGTACTCACCACGCCCGATAGTGCTTTACTTTAAATATGTCCCGTTCATCTAACCACACAGCTGCCTGGAATATTTAAAATTAAGCCAAATTATTGGCTATTTCATGTTTTTTTGATGTTTCAAAATCGCTCACACAAGTACTTTCAAGAATTGACCTATGACCTCTACATACTTGGACTAACACTACGGTAATTTAACAGGACTTTATGAGATATTTGTTCATATATTTGAATTTTTAAGTATGGGACTTGTTTATATTATTTCACGTTAACAATCCCGAATAAAACTAGCAACTTCGCAGTCGCTTTTCACAACTTTGTAAGCAGTTTGTTGTCAATTTTTTCAGATGTCTGTTGTGATAGTCTGGTTATATATATGGCATTCTCGGAACATTTACTTAATATTTAGAATTTAACTGCAGGGCAGTCATGATAATGACATAGGCTAAACATACAAACAACTCCGCCAACATTTCCTTCGTTTTTTTCCAACTTTGCACGCTGTTTTCTAACATTTCACAGTCAACTGATGCGAACATCTATAGGCTGCTTTCAATTGACTTTTATTAAATTTGTCGACTTTACACCGGCACCGTTTTATATGCAAACAACTCAGGTCATATATACAAATACATCTACCAACTTTGCAATAACTTTCCACAACTTTGCAATAACTTTGAACAACTTTGCACTTTGCGTTAACAGCTTAAATCACACTACGTTCCGACAGAATAAACAACATGTTATAGAAAACTAGAAGGGATTTGAAAACTTCCCATTCATTAAAAAAGTTACGAAAATTGCACGATTTTGTACTATAAATGTTTGACATCACAGTAAGAAATAGTAAAGGAACGTTGCCTTAGATATTTTCCATGAGCGTAATGAAACAAAAACAAAAAAATAACAGCTCGTTTACTCAGGGAGTCTCCCATACAAGTACTCACCACGCCCGATAGTGCTTTACTTTAAATATGTCCCGTTCATCTAACCACACAGCTGCCTGGAATATTTAAAATTAAGCCAAATTATTGGCTATTTCATGTTTTTTTGATGTTTCAAAATCGCTCGCACAAGTACTTTCAAGAATTGACCTATGACCTCTACATACTTGGACTAACACTACGGTAATTTAACAGGACTTTATGAGATATTTGTTCATATATTTGAATTTTTAAGTATGGGACTTGTTTATATTATTTCACGTTAACAATCCCGAATAAAACTAGCAACTTCGCAGTCGCTTTTCACAACTTTGTAAGCAGTTTGTTGTCAATTTTTTCAGATGTCTGTTGTGATAGTCTGGTTATATATATGGCATTCTCGGAACATTTACTTAATATTTACGAATTTAACTGCGGGACAGTCATGATAATGACATAGGCTAAACATACAAACAACTCCGCCAACATTTCCTTCGTTTTTTTCCAACTTTGCACGCTGTTTTCTAACATTTCACAGTCAACTGATGCGAACATCTATAGGCTGCTTTCAATTGACTTTTATTAAATTTGTCGACTTTACACCGGCACCGTTTTATATGCAAACAACTCAGGTCATATATACAAATACATCTACCAACTTTGCAATAACTTTCCACAACTTTGCAATAACTTTGAACAACTTTGCACGTTGCGTTAACAGCTTAAATCACACTACGTTCCGACAGAATAAACAACATGTTATAGAAAACTAGAAGGGATTTGAAAACTTCCCATTCATTAAAAAAGTTACGAAAATTGCACGATTTTGTACTATAAATGTTTGACATCACAGTAAGAAATAGTAAAGGAACGTTGCCTTAGATATTTTCCATGAGCGTAATGAAACAAAAACAAAAAAATAACAGCTCGTTTACTCAGGGAGTCTCCCATGCAAGTACTCACCAGGCCCGATTGTGCTTTACTTTAAATATGTCCCGTTCATCTAACCACACAGCTGCCTGGAATATTTAAAATTAAGCCAAATTATTGGCTATTTCATGTTTTTTTGATGTTTCAAAATCGCTCGAACAAGTACTTTCAAGAATTGACCTATGACCTCCACATACTTGGACTAACACTACGGTAATTTAACAGGACTTTATGAGATATTTGTTCATATACTTGAATTTTTAAGTATGGGACTTGTTTATATTATTTCACGTTAACAATCCCGAATAAAACTAGCAACTTCGAAGTCGCTTTTCACAACTTTGTAAGCAGTTTGTTGTCAATTTTTTCAGATGTCTGTTGTGATAGTCTGGTTATATATATGGCATTCTCGGAACATTTACTTAATATTTACGAATTTAACTGCGGGGCTGTCATGATAATGACATAGGCTAAACATACAAACAACTCCGCCAACATTTCCTTCGTTTTTTTCCAACTTTGCACGCTGTTTTCTAACATTTCACAGTCAACTGATGCAAACATCTGTAGGCTGCTTTCAATTGACTTTTATTAAATTTGTCGACTTTACACCGGCACCGTTTTATATGCAAACAACTCATGTCATATATACAAATACATCTACCAAGTTTGCAATAACTTTCCACAACTTTGCAATAACTTTGAACAACTTTGCACGTTGCGTTAACAGCTTAAATCACACAAACGTTCCGACAGAATAAACAACATGTTATAGAAAACTAGAAGGGATTTGAAAACTTCCCATTGATTAAAACAGTTACCACAATTCCACGATTTTGTACTATAAATGTTTGACATCACAGAAAGAAATAGTAAAGGAACAATGCATTAGATCTTTTCCATGTGTGTAATGAAACAAAAACAAAAAAATTAACATCTCCTTTACTCAGGGAGTCTCCCATGCAAGTACTCGCCACGCCCGATTGTGCTTTACTTTAAATATGTCCCGTTCATCTAACCACACAGCTGCCTGGAATATTTAAAATTAAGCCAAATTATTGGCTATTTCATGTTTTTTTGATGTTTCAAAATCGCTCGCACAAGTACTTTCAAGAATTGACCTATGACCTCTACATACTTGGACTAACACTACGGTAATTTAACAGGACTTTATGAGATATTTGTTCATATATTTGAATTTTTAAGTATGGGACTTGTTTATATTATTTCACGTTAACAATCCCGAATAAAACTAGCAACTTCGCAGTCGCTTTTCACAACTTTGTAAGCAGTTTGTTGTCAATTTTTTCAGATGTCTGTTGTGATAGTCTGGTTATATATATGGCATTCTCGGAACATTTACTTAATATTTAGAATTTAACTGCAGGGCAGTCATGATAATGACATAGGCTAAACATACAAACAACTCCGCCAACATTTCCTTCGTTTTTTTCCAACTTTGCACGCTGTTTTCTAACATTTCACAGTCAACTGATGCGAACATCTATAGGCTGCTTTCAATTGACTTTTATTAAATTTGTCGACTTTACACCGGCACCGTTTTATATGCAAACAACTCAGGTCATATATACAAATACATCTACCAACTTTGCAATAACTTTCCACAACTTTGCAATAACTATGAACAACTTTGCACTTTGCGTTAACAGCTTAAATCACACTACGTTCCGACAGAATAAACAACATGTTATAGAAAACTCGAAGGGATTTGAAAACTTCCCATTCATTAAAAAAGTTACGAAAATTGCACGATTTTGTACTATAAATGTTTGACATCACAGTAAGAAATAGTAAATGAACGTTGCCTTAGATATTTTCCATGAGCGTAATGAAACAAAAACAAAAAACTAACAGCTCGTTTACTCAAGGAGTCTCCCATGCAAGTACTCACCACGCCCGATTGTGCTTTACTTTAAATATGTCCCGTTCATCTAACCACACAGATGCCTGGAATATTTAAAATTAAGCCAAATTATTGGCTATTTCATGTTTTTTTGATGTTTCAAAATCGCTCGCACAAGTACTTTCAAGAATTGACCTATGACCTCTACATACTTGGACTAACACTACGGTAATTTAACAGAATTTTACGAGATATTTGTTCATATACTTGAATTTTTAAGTATGGGACTTGTTTATATTATTTCACGTTAACAATCCCGAATAAAACTAGCAACTTCGCAGTCGCTTTTCACAACTTTGTAAGCAGTTTGTTGTCAATTTTTTCAGATGTCTGTTGTGATAGTCTGGTTATATATATGGCATTCTCGGAACATTTACTTAATATTTACGAATTTAACTGCGGGCAGTCATGATAATGACATAGGCTAAACATACAAACAACTCCGCCAACATTTCCTTCGTTTTTTTCCAACTTTGCACGCTGTTTTCTAACATTTCACAGTCAACTGATGCGAACATCTATAGGCTGCTTTCAATTGACTTTTATTAAATTTGTCGACTTTACACCGGCACCGTTTTATATGCAAACAACTCAGGTCATATATACAAATACATCTACCAACTTTGCAATAACTTTCCACAACTTTGCAATAACTTTGAACAACTTTGCACGTTGCGTTAACAGCTTAAATCACACTACGTTCCGACAGAATAAACAACATGTTATAGAAAACTAGAAGGGATTTGAAAACTTCCCATTCATTAAAAAAGTTACGAAAATTGCACGATTTTGTACTATAAATGTTTGACATCACAGTAAGAAATAGTAAAGAAACGTTGCCTTAGATATTTTCCATGAGCGTAATGAAACAAAAACAAAACAAAAATAACAGCTCGTTTACTCAAGGAGTCTCCCATGCAAGTACTCACCACGCCCGATTGTGCTTTACTTTAAATATGTCCCGTTCATCTAACCACACAGCTGCCTGGAATATTTAAAATTAAGCTAAATTATTGGCTATTTCATGTTTTTTTTATGTTTCAAAATCGCTCGCACAAGTACTTTCAAGAATTGACCTATGACCTCTACATAATTGGACTAACACTACGGTAATTTAACAGGACTTTATGAGATATTTGTTCATATATTTGAATTTTTAAGTATGGGACTTGTTTATATTATTTCACGTTAACAATCCCGAATAAAACTAGCAACTTCGCAGTCGCTTTTCACAACTTTGTAAGCAGTTTGTTGTCAATTTTTTCAGATGTCTGTTGTGATAGTCTGGTTATATATATGGCATTCTCGGAACATTTATTTAATATTTACGAATTTAACTGCGGGGCAGTCATGATAATGACATAGGCTAAACATACAAACAACTCCGCCAACATTTCCTTCGTTTTTTCCAACTTTGCACGCTGTTTTCTAACATTTCACAGTCAACTGATGCGAACATCTATAGGCTGCTTTCAATTGACTTTTATTAAATTTGTCGACTTTACACCGGCACCGTTTTATATGCAAACAACTCAGGTCATATATACAAATACATCTACCAACTTTGCAATAACTTTCCACAACTTTGCAATAACTTTGAACAACTTTGCACGTTGCGTTAACAGCTTAAATCACACTACGTTCCGACAGAATAAACAACTTGTTATTGAAAACTAGAAGGGATTTGAAAACTTCCCATTGATTAAAACAGTTACCACAATTCCACGATTTTGTACTATAAATGTTTGACATCACAGAAAGAAATAGTAAAGGAACAATGCATTAGATCTTTTCCATGAGCGTAATGAAACAAAAACAAAAAAATAACAGCTCGTTTACTCAGGGAGTCTCCCATACAAGTACTCACCACGCCCGATAGTGCTTTACTTTAAATATGTCCCGTTCATCTAACTACACAGCTGCCTGGAATATTTAAAATTAAGCCAAATTATTGGCTATTTCATGTTTTTTTGATGTTTCAAAATCGCTCGCACAAGTACTTTCAAGAATTGACCTATGACCTCTACATACTTGGACTAACACTACGGTAATTTAACAGGACTTTATGAGATATTTGTTCATATATTTGAATTTTTAAGTATGGGACTTGTTTATATTATTTCACGTTAACAATCCCGAATAAAACTAGCAACTTCGCAGTCGCTTTTCACAACTTTGTAAGCAGTTTGTTGTCAATTTTTTCAGATGTCTGTTGTGATAGTCTGGTTATATATATGGCATTCTCGGAACATTTACTTAATATTTAGAATTTAACTGCAGGGCAGTCATGATAATGACATAGGCTAAACATACAAACAACTCCGCCAACATTTCCTTCGTTTTTTTCCAACTTTGCACGCTGTTTTCTAACATTTCACAGTCAACTGATGCGAACATCTATAGGCTGCTTTCAATTGACTTTTATTAAATTTGTCGACTTTACACCGGCACCGTTTTATATGCAAACAACTCAGGTCATATATACAAATACATCTACCAACTTTGCAATAACTTTCCACAACTTTGCAATAACTATGAACAACTTTGCACTTTGCGTTAACAGCTTAAATCACACTACGTTCCGACAGAATAAACAACATGTTATAGAAAACTCGAAGGGATTTGAAAACTTCCCATTCATTAAAAAAGTTACGAAAATTGCACGATTTTGTACTATAAATGTTTGACATCACAGTAAGAAATAGTAAATGAACGTTGCCTTAGATATTTTCCATGAGCGTAATGAAACAAAAACAAAAAACTAACAGCTCGTTTACTCAAGGAGTCTCCCATGCAAGTACTCACCACGCCCGATTGTGCTTTACTTTAAATATGTCCCGTTCATCTAACCACACAGATGCCTGGAATATTTAAAATTAAGCCAAATTATTGGCTATTTCATGTTTTTTTGATGTTTCAAAATCGCTCGCACAAGTACTTTCAAGAATTGACCTATGACCTCTACATACTTGGACTAACACTACGGTAATTTAACAGAATTTTACGAGATATTTGTTCATATACTTGAATTTTTAAGTATGGGACTTGTTTATATTATTTCACGTTAACAATCCCGAATAAAACTAGCAACTTCGCAGTCGCTTTTCACAACTTTGTAAGCAGTTTGTTGTCAATTTTTTCAGATGTCTGTTGTGATAGTCTGGTTATATATATGGCATTCTCGGAACATTTACTTAATATTTACGAATTTAACTGCGGGCAGTCATGATAATGACATAGGCTAAACATACAAACAACTCCGCCAACATTTCCTTCGTTTTTTTCCAACTTTGCACGCTGTTTTCTAACATTTCACAGTCAACTGATGCGAACATCTATAGGCTGCTTTCAATTGACTTTTATTAAATTTGTCGACTTTACACCGGCACCGTTTTATATGCAAACAACTCAGGTCATATATACAAATACATCTACCAACTTTGCAATAACTTTCCACAACTTTGCAATAACTTTGAACAACTTTGCACGTTGCGTTAACAGCTTAAATCACACTACGTTCCGACAGAATAAACAACATGTTATAGAAAACTAGAAGGGATTTGAAAACTTCCCATTCATTAAAAAAGTTACGAAAATTGCACGATTTTGTACTATAAATGTTTGACATCACAGTAAGAAATAGTAAAGAAACGTTGCCTTAGATATTTTCCATGAGCGTAATGAAACAAAAACAAAACAAAAATAACAGCTCGTTTACTCAAGGAGTCTCCCATGCAAGTACTCACCACGCCCGATTGTGCTTTACTTTAAATATGTCCCGTTCATCTAACCACACAGCTGCCTGGAATATTTAAAATTAAGCCAAATTATTGGCTATTTCATGTTTTTTTTATGTTTCAAAATCGCTCGCACAAGTACTTTCAAGAATTGACCTATGACCTCTACATAATTGGACTAACACTACGGTAATTTAACAGGACTTTATGAGATATTTGTTCATATATTTGAATTTTTAAGTATGGGACTTGTTTATATTATTTCACGTTAACAATCCCGAATAAAACTAGCAACTTCGCAGTCGCTTTTCACAACTTTGTAAGCAGTTTGTTGTCAATTTTTTCAGATGTCTGTTGTGATAGTCTGGTTATATATATGGCATTCTCGGAACATTTACTTAATATTTACGAATTTAACTGCGGGGCAGTCATGATAATGACATAGGCTAAACATACAAACAACTCCGCCAACATTTCCTTCGTTTTTTTCCAACTTTGCACGCTGTTTTCTAACATTTCACAGTCAACTGATGCGAACATCTATAGGCTGCTTTCAATTGACTTTTATTAAATTTGTCGACTTTACACCGGCACCGTTTTATATGCAAACAACTCAGGTCATATATACAAATACATCTACCAACTTTGCAATAACTTTCCACAACTTTGCAATAACTTTGAACAACTTTGCACGTTGCGTTAACAGCTTAAATCACACTACGTTCCGACAGAATAAACAACTTGTTATTGAAAACTAGAAGGGATTTGAAAACTTCCCATTGATTAAAACAGTTACCACAATTCCACGATTTTGTACTATAAATGTTTGACATCACAGAAAGAAATAGTAAAGGAACAATGCATTAGATCTTTTCCATGAGCGTAATGAAACAAAAACAAAAAAATAACAGCTCGTTTACTCAGGGAGTCTCCCATACAAGTACTCACCACGCCCGATAGTGCTTTACTTTAAATATGTCCCGTTCATCTAACTACACAGCTGCCTGGAATATTTAAAATTAAGCCAAATTATTGGCTATTTCATGTTTTTTTGATGTTTCAAAATCGCTCGCACAAGTACTTTCAAGAATTGACCTATGACCTCTACATACTTGGACTAACACTACGGTAATTTAACAGGACTTTATGAGATATTTGTTCATATATTTGAATTTTTAAGTATGGGACTTGTTTATATTATTTCACGTTAACAATCCCGAATAAAACTAGCAACTTCGCAGTCGCTTTTCACAACTTTGTAAGCAGTTTGTTGTCAATTTTTTCAGATGTCTGTTGTGATAGTCTGGTTATATATATGGCATTCTCGGAACATTTACTTAATATTTACGAATTTAACTGCGGGGCAGTCATGATAATGACATAGGCTAAACATACAAACAACTCCGCCAACATTTCCTTCGTTTCTTTCCAACTTTGCACGCTGTTTTCTAACATTTCACAGTCAACTGATGCGAACATCTATAGGCTGCTTTCAATTGACTTTTATTAAATTTGTCGACTTTACACCGGCACCGTTTTATATGCAAACAACTCAGGTCATATATACAAATACATCTACCAACTTTGCAATAACTTTCCACAACTTTGCAATAACTTTGAACAACTTTGCACGTTGCGTTAACAGCTTAAATCACACTACGTTCCGACAGAATAAACAACATGTTATAGAAAACTAGAAGGGATTTGAAAACTTCCCATTCATTAAAAAAGTTACGAAAATTGCACGATTTTGTACTATAAATGTTTGACATCACAGTAAGAAATAGTAAAGGAACGTTGCCTTAGATATTTTCCATGAGCGTAATGAAACAAAAACAAAAATGTAACAGCTCGTTTACTCAGGGAGTCTCCCATGCAAGTACTCACCACGCCCGATTGTGCTTTACTTTAAATATGTCCCGTTCATCTAACCACACAGCTGCTTCGAATATTTAAAATTAAGCCAAATTATTGGCTATTTCATGTTTTTTTGATGTTTCAAAATCGCTCGCACAAGTACTTTCAAGAATTGACCTATGACCTCTACATACTTGGACTAACACTACGGTAATTTAACAGGACTTTATGAGATATTTGTTCATATATTTGAATTTTTAAGTATGGGACTTGTTTATATTATTTCACGTTAACAATCCCGAATAAAACTAGCAACTTCGCAGTCGCTTTTCACAACTTTGTAAGCAGTTTGTTGTCAATTTTTTCAGATGTCTGTTGTGATAGTCTGGTTATATATATATGGCATTCTCGGAACATTTACTTAATATTTACGAATTTAACTGCGGGGCAGTCATGATAATGACATAGGCTAAACATACAAACAACTCCGCCAACATTTCCTTCGTTTTTTTCCAACTTTGCACGCTGTTTTCTAACATTTCACAGTCAACTGATGCGAACATCTATAGGCTGCTTTCAATTGACTTTTATTAAATTTGTCGACTTTACACCGGCACCGTTTTATATGCAAACAACTCAGGTCATATATACAAATACATCTACCAACTTTGCAATAACTTTCCACAACTTTGCAATAACTTTGAACAACTTTGCACGTTGCGTTAACAGCTTAAATCACACTACGTTCCGACAGAATAAACAACTTGTTATTGAAAACTAGAAGGGATTTGAAAACTTCCCATTGATTAAAACAGTTACCACAATTCCACGATTTTGTACTATAAATGTTTGACATCACAGAAAGAAATAGTAAAGGAACAATGCATTAGATCTTTTCCATGAGCGTAATGAAACAAAAACAAAAAAATAACAGCTCGTTTACTCAGGGAGTCTCCCATACAAGTACTCACCACGCCCGAGAGTGCTTTACTTTAAATATGTCCCGTTCATCTAACCACACAGCTGCCTGGAATATTTAAAATTAAGCCAAATTATTGGCTATTTCATGTTTTTTTGATGTTTCAAAATCGCTCGCATAATTACTTTCAAGAATTGACCTATGACCTCTACATACTTGGACTAACACTACGGTAATTTAACAGGACTTTATGAGATATTTGTTCATATATTTGAATTTTTAAGTATGGGACTTGTTTATATTATTTCACGTTAACAATCCCGAATAAAACTAGCAACTTCGCAGTCGCTTTTCACAACTTTGTAAGCAGTTTGTTGTCAATTTTTTCAGATGTCTGTTGTGATAGTCTGGTTATATATATGGCATTCTCGGAACATTTACTTAATATTTAGAATTTAACTGCAGGGCAGTCATGATAATGGCATATGCTAAACATACAAACAACTCCGCCAACATTTCCTTCGTTTTTTTCCAACTTTGCACGCTGTTTTCTAACATTTCACAGTCAACTGATGCGAACATCTATAGGCTGCTTTCAATTGACTTTTATTAAATTTGTCGACTTTACACCGGCACCGTTTTATATGCAAACAACTCAGGTCATATATACAAATACATCTACCAACTTTGCAATAACTTTCCACAACTTTGCAATAACTTTGAACAACTTTGCACGTTGCGTTAACAGCTTAAATCACACTACGTTCCGACAGAATAAACAACATGTTATAGAAAACTAGAAGGGATTTGAAAACTTCCCATTCATTAAAAAAGTTACGAAAATTGCACGATTTTGTACTATAAATGTTTGACATCACAGTAAGAAATAGTAAAGAAACGTTGCCTTAGATATTTTCCATGAGCGTAATGAAACAAAAACAAAACAAAAATAACAGCTCGTTTACTCAAGGAGTCTCCCATGCAAGTACTCACCACGCCCGATTGTGCTTTACTTTAAATATGTCCCGTTCATCTAACCACACAGCTGCCTGGAATATTTAAAATTAAGCCAAATTATTGGCTATTTCATGTTTTTTTTATGTTTCAAAATCGCTCGCACAAGTACTTTCAAGAATTGACCTATGACCTCTACATAATTGGACTAACACTACGGTAATTTAACAGGACTTTATGAGATATTTGTTCATATATTTGAATTTTTAAGTATGGGACTTGTTTATATTATTTCACGTTAACAATCCCGAATAAAACTAGCAACTTCGCAGTCGCTTTTCACAACTTTGTAAGCAGTTTGTTGTCAATTTTTTCAGATGTCTGTTGTGATAGTCTGGTTATATATATGGCATTCTCGGAACATTTACTTAATATTTACGAATTTAACTGCGGGGCAGTCATGATAATGACATAGGCTAAACATACAAACAACTCCGCCAACATTTCCTTCGTTTTTTTCCAACTTTGCACGCTGTTTTCTAACATTTCACAGTCAACTGATGCGAACATATATAGGCTGCTTTCAATTGACTTTTATTAAATTTGTCGACTTTACACCGGCACCGTTTTATATGCAAACAACTCAGGTCATATATACAAATACATCTACCAACTTTGCAATAACTTTCCACAACTTTGCAATAACTTTGAACAACTTTGCACGTTGCGTTAACAGCTTAAATCACACTACGTTCCGACAGAATAAACAACTTGTTATTGAAAACTAGAAGGGATTTGAAAACTTCCCATTGATTAAAACAGTTACCACAATTCCACGATTTTGTACTATAAATGTTTGACATCACAGAAAGAAATAGTAAAGGAACAATGCATTAGATCTTTTCCATGAGCGTAATGAAACAAAAACAAAAAAATAACAGCTCGTTTACTCAGGGAGTCTCCCATACAAGTACTCACCACGCCCGATAGTGCTTTACTTTAAATATGTCCCGTTCATCTAACTACACAGCTGCCTGGAATATTTAAAATTAAGCCAAATTATTGGCTATTTCATGTTTTTTTGATGTTTCAAAATCGCTCGCACAAGTACTTTCAAGAATTGACCTATGACCTCTACATACTTGGACTAACACTACGGTAATTTAACAGGACTTTATGAGATATTTGTTCATATATTTGAATTTTTAAGTATGGGACTTGTTTATATTATTTCACGTTAACAATCCCGAATAAAACTAGCAACTTCGCAGTCGCTTTTCACAACTTTGTAAGCAGTTTGTTGTCAATTTTTTCAGATGTCTGTTGTGATAGTCTGGTTATATATATGGCATTCTCGGAACATTTACTTAATATTTACGAATTTAACTGCGGGGCAGTCATGATAATGACATAGGCTAAACATACAAACAACTCCGCCAACATTTCCTTCGTTTCTTTCCAACTTTGCACGCTGTTTTCTAACATTTCACAGTCAACTGATGCGAACATCTATAGGCTGCTTTCAATTGACTTTTATTAAATTTGTCGACTTTACACCGGCACCGTTTTATATGCAAACAACTCAGGTCATATATACAAATACATCTACCAACTTTGCAATAACTTTCCACAACTTTGCAATAACTTTGAACAACTTTGCACGTTGCGTTAACAGCTTAAATCACACTACGTTCCGACAGAATAAACAACATGTTATAGAAAACTAGAAGGGATTTGAAAACTTCCCATTCATTAAAAAAGTTACGAAAATTGCACGATTTTGTACTATAAATGTTTGACATCACAGTAAGAAATAGTAAAGGAACGTTGCCTTAGATATTTTCCATGAGCGTAATGAAACAAAAACAAAAATGTAACAGCTCGTTTACTCAGGGAGTCTCCCATGCAAGTACTCACCACGCCCGATTGTGCTTTACTTTAAATATGTCCCGTTCATCTAACCACACAGCTGCTTCGAATATTTAAAATTAAGCCAAATTATTGGCTATTTCATGTTTTTTTGATGTTTCAAAATCGCTCGCACAAGTACTTTCAAGAATTGACCTATGACCTCTACATACTTGGACTAACACTACGGTAATTTAACAGGACTTTATGAGATATTTGTTCATATATTTGAATTTTTAAGTATGGGACTTGTTTATATTATTTCACGTTAACAATCCCGAATAAAACTAGCAACTTCGCAGTCGCTTTTCACAACTTTGTAAGCAGTTTGTTGTCAATTTTTTCAGATGTCTGTTGTGATAGTCTGGTTATATATATATGGCATTCTCGGAACATTTACTTAATATTTACGAATTTAACTGCGGGGCAGTCATGATAATGACATAGGCTAAACATACAAACAACTCCGCCAACATTTCCTTCGTTTTTTTCCAACTTTGCACGCTGTTTTCTAACATTTCACAGTCAACTGATGCGAACATCTATAGGCTGCTTTCAATTGACTTTTATTAAATTTGTCGACTTTACACCGGCACCGTTTTATATGCAAACAACTCAGGTCATATATACAAATACATCTACCAACTTTGCAATAACTTTCCACAACTTTGCAATAACTTTGAACAACTTTGCACGTTGCGTTAACAGCTTAAATCACACTACGTTCCGACAGAATAAACAACTTGTTATTGAAAACTAGAAGGGATTTGAAAACTTCCCATTGATTAAAACAGTTACCACAATTCCACGATTTTGTACTATAAATGTTTGACATCACAGAAAGAAATAGTAAAGGAACAATGCATTAGATCTTTTCCATGAGCGTAATGAAACAAAAACAAAAAAATAACAGCTCGTTTACTCAGGGAGTCTCCCATACAAGTACTCACCACGCCCGAGAGTGCTTTACTTTAAATATGTCCCGTTCATCTAACCACACAGCTGCCTGGAATATTTAAAATTAAGCCAAATTATTGGCTATTTCATGTTTTTTTGATGTTTCAAAATCGCTCGCATAATTACTTTCAAGAATTGACCTATGACCTCTACATACTTGGACTAACACTACGGTAATTTAACAGGACTTTATGAGATATTTGTTCATATATTTGAATTTTTAAGTATGGGACTTGTTTATATTATTTCACGTTAACAATCCCGAATAAAACTAGCAACTTCGCAGTCGCTTTTCACAACTTTGTAAGCAGTTTGTTGTCAATTTTTTCAGATGTCTGTTGTGATAGTCTGGTTATATATATGGCATTCTCGGAACATTTACTTAATATTTACGAATTTAACTGCGGGGCAGTCATGATAATGACATAGGCTAAACATACAAACAACTCCGCCAACATTTCCTTCGTTTCTTTCCAACTTTGCACGCTGTTTTCTAACATTTCACAGTCAACTGATGCGAACATCTATAGGCTGCTTTCAATTGACTTTTATTAAATTTGTCGACTTTACACCGGCACCGTTTTATATGCAAACAACTCAGGTCATATATACAAATACATCTACCAACTTTGCAATAACTTTCCACAACTTTGCAATAACTTTGAACAACTTTGCACGTTGCGTTAACAGCTTAAATCACACTACGTTCCGACAGAATAAACAACATGTTATAGAAAACTAGAAGGGATTTGAAAACTTCCCATTCATTAAAAAAGTTACGAAAATTGCACGATTTTGTACTATAAATGTTTGACATCACAGTAAGAAATAGTAAAGGAACGTTGCCTTAGATATTTTCCATGAGCGTAATGAAACAAAAACAAAAATGTAACAGCTCGTTTACTCAGGGAGTCTCCCATGCAAGTACTCACCACGCCCGATTGTGCTTTACTTTAAATATGTCCCGTTCATCTAACCACACAGCTGCTTCGAATATTTAAAATTAAGCCAAATTATTGGCTATTTCATGTTTTTTTGATGTTTCAAAATCGCTCGCACAAGTACTTTCAAGAATTGACCTATGACCTCTACATACTTGGACTAACACTACGGTAATTTAACAGGACTTTATGAGATATTTGTTCATATATTTGAATTTTTAAGTATGGGACTTGTTTATATTATTTCACGTTAACAATCCCGAATAAAACTAGCAACTTCGCAGTCGCTTTTCACAACTTTGTAAGCAGTTTGTTGTCAATTTTTTCAGATGTCTGTTGTGATAGTCTGGTTATATATATATGGCATTCTCGGAACATTTACTTAATATTTACGAATTTAACTGCGGGGCAGTCATGATAATGACATAGGCTAAACATACAAACAACTCCGCCAACATTTCCTTCGTTTTTTTCCAACTTTGCACGCTGTTTTCTAACATTTCACAGTCAACTGATGCGAACATCTATAGGCTGCTTTCAATTGACTTTTATTAAATTTGTCGACTTTACACCGGCACCGTTTTATATGCAAACAACTCAGGTCATATATACAAATACATCTACCAACTTTGCAATAACTTTCCACAACTTTGCAATAACTTTGAACAACTTTGCACGTTGCGTTAACAGCTTAAATCACACTACGTTCCGACAGAATAAACAACTTGTTATTGAAAACTAGAAGGGATTTGAAAACTTCCCATTGATTAAAACAGTTACCACAATTCCACGATTTTGTACTATAAATGTTTGACATCACAGAAAGAAATAGTAAAGGAACAATGCATTAGATCTTTTCCATGAGCGTAATGAAACAAAAACAAAAAAATAACAGCTCGTTTACTCAGGGAGTCTCCCATACAAGTACTCACCACGCCCGAGAGTGCTTTACTTTAAATATGTCCCGTTCATCTAACCACACAGCTGCCTGGAATATTTAAAATTAAGCCAAATTATTGGCTATTTCATGTTTTTTTGATGTTTCAAAATCGCTCGCATAATTACTTTCAAGAATTGACCTATGACCTCTACATACTTGGACTAACACTACGGTAATTTAACAGGACTTTATGAGATATTTGTTCATATATTTGAATTTTTAAGTATGGGACTTGTTTATATTATTTCACGTTAACAATCCCGAATAAAACTAGCAACTTCGCAGTCGCTTTTCACAACTTTGTAAGCAGTTTGTTGTCAATTTTTTCAGATGTCTGTTGTGATAGTCTGGTTATATATATGGCATTCTCGGAACATTTACTTAATATTTAGAATTTAACTGCAGGGCAGTCATGATAATGGCATATGCTAAACATACAAACAACTCCGCCAACATTTCCTTCGTTTTTTTCCAACTTTGCACGCTGTTTTCTAACATTTCACAGTCAACTGATGCGAACATCTATAGGCTGCTTTCAATTGACTTTTATTAAATTTGTCGACTTTACACCGGCACCGTTTTATATGCAAACAACTCAGGTCATATATACAAATACATCTACCAACTTTGCAATAACTTTCCACAACTTTGCAATAACTTTGAACAACTTTGCACGTTGCGTTAACAGCTTAAATCACACTACGTTCCGACAGAATAAACAACTTGTTATTGAAAACTAGAAGGGATTTGAAAACTTCCCATTGATTAAAACAGTTACCACAATTCCACGATTTTGTACTATAAATGTTTGACATCACAGAAAGAAATAGTAAAGGAACAATGCATTAGATCTTTTCCATGAGCGTAATGAAACAAAAACAAAAAAATAACAGCTCGTTTACTCAGGGAGTCTCCCATACAAGTACTCACCACGCCCGATAGTGCTTTACTTTAAATATGTCCCGTTCATCTAACTACACAGCTGCCTGGAATATTTAAAATTAAGCCAAATTATTGGCTATTTCATGTTTTTTTGATGTTTCAAAATCGCTCGCACAAGTACTTTCAAGAATTGACCTATGACCTCTACATACTTGGACTAACACTACGGTAATTTAACAGGACTTTATGAGATATTTGTTCATATATTTGAATTTTTAAGTATGGGACTTGTTTATATTATTTCACGTTAACAATCCCGAATAAAACTAGCAACTTCGCAGTCGCTTTTCACAACTTTGTAAGCAGTTTGTTGTCAATTTTTTCAGATGTCTGTTGTGATAGTCTGGTTATATATATGGCATTCTCGGAACATTTACTTAATATTTACGAATTTAACTGCGGGGCAGTCATGATAATGACATAGGCTAAACATACAAACAACTCCGCCAACATTTCCTTCGTTTCTTTCCAACTTTGCACGCTGTTTTCTAACATTTCACAGTCAACTGATGCGAACATCTATAGGCTGCTTTCAATTGACTTTTATTAAATTTGTCGACTTTACACCGGCACCGTTTTATATGCAAACAACTCAGGTCATATATACAAATACATCTACCAACTTTGCAATAACTTTCCACAACTTTGCAATAACTTTGAACAACTTTGCACGTTGCGTTAACAGCTTAAATCACACTACGTTCCGACAGAATAAACAACATGTTATAGAAAACTAGAAGGGATTTGAAAACTTCCCATTCATTAAAAAAGTTACGAAAATTGCACGATTTTGTACTATAAATGTTTGACATCACAGTAAGAAATAGTAAAGGAACGTTGCCTTAGATATTTTCCATGAGCGTAATGAAACAAAAACAAAAATGTAACAGCTCGTTTACTCAGGGAGTCTCCCATGCAAGTACTCACCACGCCCGATTGTGCTTTACTTTAAATATGTCCCGTTCATCTAACCACACAGCTGCTTCGAATATTTAAAATTAAGCCAAATTATTGGCTATTTCATGTTTTTTTGATGTTTCAAAATCGCTCGCACAAGTACTTTCAAGAATTGACCTATGACCTCTACATACTTGGACTAACACTACGGTAATTTAACAGGACTTTATGAGATATTTGTTCATATATTTGAATTTTTAAGTATGGGACTTGTTTATATTATTTCACGTTAACAATCCCGAATAAAACTAGCAACTTCGCAGTCGCTTTTCACAACTTTGTAAGCAGTTTGTTGTCAATTTTTTCAGATGTCTGTTGTGATAGTCTGGTTATATATATATGGCATTCTCGGAACATTTACTTAATATTTACGAATTTAACTGCGGGGCAGTCATGATAATGACATAGGCTAAACATACAAACAACTCCGCCAACATTTCCTTCGTTTTTTTCCAACTTTGCACGCTGTTTTCTAACATTTCACAGTCAACTGATGCGAACATCTATAGGCTGCTTTCAATTGACTTTTATTAAATTTGTCGACTTTACACCGGCACCGTTTTATATGCAAACAACTCAGGTCATATATACAAATACATCTACCAACTTTGCAATAACTTTCCACAACTTTGCAATAACTTTGAACAACTTTGCACGTTGCGTTAACAGCTTAAATCACACTACGTTCCGACAGAATAAACAACTTGTTATTGAAAACTAGAAGGGATTTGAAAACTTCCCATTGATTAAAACAGTTACCACAATTCCACGATTTTGTACTATAAATGTTTGACATCACAGAAAGAAATAGTAAAGGAACAATGCATTAGATCTTTTCCATGAGCGTAATGAAACAAAAACAAAAAAATAACAGCTCGTTTACTCAGGGAGTCTCCCATACAAGTACTCACCACGCCCGAGAGTGCTTTACTTTAAATATGTCCCGTTCATCTAACCACACAGCTGCCTGGAATATTTAAAATTAAGCCAAATTATTGGCTATTTCATGTTTTTTTGATGTTTCAAAATCGCTCGCATAATTACTTTCAAGAATTGACCTATGACCTCTACATACTTGGACTAACACTACGGTAATTTAACAGGACTTTATGAGATATTTGTTCATATATTTGAATTTTTAAGTATGGGACTTGTTTATATTATTTCACGTTAACAATCCCGAATAAAACTAGCAACTTCGCAGTCGCTTTTCACAACTTTGTAAGCAGTTTGTTGTCAATTTTTTCAGATGTCTGTTGTGATAGTCTGGTTATATATATGGCATTCTCGGAACATTTACTTAATATTTAGAATTTAACTGCAGGGCAGTCATGATAATGGCATATGCTAAACATACAAACAACTCCGCCAACATTTCCTTCGTTTTTTTCCAACTTTGCACGCTGTTTTCTAACATTTCACAGTCAACTGATGCGAACATCTATAGGCTGCTTTCAATTGACTTTTATTAAATTTGTCGACTTTACACCGGCACCGTTTTATATGCAAACAACTCAGGTCATATATACAAATACATCTACCAACTTTGCAATAACTTTCCACAACTTTGCAATAACTTTGAACAACTTTGCACGTTGCGTTAACAGCTTAAATCACACTACGTTCCGACAGAATAAACAACATGTTATAGAAAACTCGAAGGGATTTGAAAACTTCCCATTCATTAAAAAAGTTACGAAAATTGCACGATTTTGTACTATAAATGTTTGACATCACAGTAAGAAATAGTAAAGGAACGTTGCCTTAGATATTTTCCATGAGCGTAATGAAACAAAAACAAAAAAATAACAGCACGTTTACTCAGGGAGTCTCCCATACAAGTACTCACCACGCCCGATAGTGCTTTACTTTAAATATGTCCCGTTCATCTAACCACACAGCTGCCTGGAATATTTAAAATTAAGCCAAATTATTGGCTATTTCATGTTTTTTTGATGTTTCAAAATCGCTCGCACAAGTACTTTCACGAATTGACCTATGACCTCTACATACTTGGACTAACACTACGGTAATTTAACAGGACTTTATGAGATATTTGTTCATATATTTGAATTTTTAAGTATGGGACTTGTTTATATTATTTCACGTTAACAATCCCGAATAAAACTAGCAACTTCGCAGTCGCTTTTCACAACTTTGTAAGCAGTTTGTTGTCAATTTTTTCAGATGTCTGTTGTGATAGTCTGGTTATATATATGGCATTCTCGGAACATTTACTTAATATTTACGAATTTAACTGCGGGGCAGTCATGATAATGACATAGGCTAAACATACAAACAACTCCGCCAACATTTCCTTCGTTTCTTTCCAACTTTGCACGCTGTTTTCTAACATTTCACAGTCAACTGATGCAAACATCTATAGGCTGCTTTCAATTGACTTTTATTAAATTTGTCGACTTTACACCGGCACCGTTTTATATGCAAACAACTCATGTCATATATACAAATACATCTACCAACTTTGCAATAACTTTCCACAACTTTGCAATAACTTTGAACAACTTTGCACGTTGCGTTAACAGCTTAAATCACACTACGTTCCGACAGAATAAACAACATGTTATAGAAAACTAGAAGGGATTTGAAAACTTCCCATTCATTAAAAAAGTTACGAAAATTGCACGATTTTGTACTATAAATGTTTGACATCACAGTAAGAAATAGTAAAGGAACGTTGCCTTAGATATTTTCCATGAGCGTAATGAAACAAAAACAAAAATGTAACAGCTCGTTTACTCAGAAAGTCTCCCATGCAAGTACTCACCACGCCCGATTGTGCTTTACTTTAAATATGTCCCGTTCATCTAACCACACAGCTGCTTCGAATATTTATAATTAAGCCAAATTATTGGCTATTTCATGTTTTTTTGATGTTTCAAAATCGCTCGCACAAGTACTTTCAAGAATTGACCTATGACCTCTACATAATTGGACTAACACTACGGTAATTTAACAGGACTTTATGAGATATTTGTTCATATATTTGAATTTTTAAGTATGGGACTTGTTTATATTATTTCACGTTAACAATCCCGAATAAAACTAGCAACTTCGCAGTCGCTTTTCACAACTTTGTAAGCAGTTTGTTGTCAATTTTTTCAGATGTCTGTTGTGATAGTCTGGTTATATATATGGCATTCTCGGAACATTTACTTAATATTTACGACTTTAACTGCGGGGCAGTCATGATAATGACATAGGCTAAACATACAAACAACTCCGCCAACATTTCCTTCGTTTTTTTCCAACTTTGCACGCTGTTTTCTAACATTTCACAGTCAACTGATGCGAACATCTATAGGCTGCTTTCAATTGACTTTTATTAAATTTGTCGACTTTACACCGGCACCGTTTTATATGCAAACAACTCAGGTCATATATACAAATACATCTACCAACTTTGCAATAACTTTCCACAACTTTGCAATAACTTTGAACAACTTTGCACGTTGCGTTAACAGCTTAAATCACACTACGTTCCGACAGAATAAACAACATGTTATAGAAAACTAGAAGGGATTTGAAAACTTCCCATTCATTAAAAAAGTTACGAAAATTGCACGATTTTGTACTATAAATGTTTGACATCACAGTAAGAAATAGTAAAGGAACGTTGCCTTAGATATTTTCCATGAGCGTAATGAAACAAAAACAAAAATGTAACAGCTCGTTTACTCAGGGAGTCTCCCATGCAAGTACTCACCACGCCCGATTGTGCTTTACTTTAAATATGTCCCGTTCATCTAACCACACAGCTGCTTCGAATATTTAAAATTAAGCCAAATTATTGGCTATTTCATGTTTTTTTGATGTTTCAAAATCGCTCGCACAAGTACTTTCAAGAATTGACCTATGACCTCTACATAATTGGACTAACACTACGGTAATTTAATAGAACTTTACGAGATATTTGTTCATATACTTGAATTTTTAAGTATTGGACTTGTTTATATTATTTCACGTTAACAATCCCGAATAAAACTAGCAACTTCGCAGTCGCTTTTCACAACTTTGTAAGCAGTTTGTTGTCAATTTTTTCAGATGTCTGTTGTGATAGTCTGGTTATATATATGGCATTCTCGGAACATTTACTTAATATTTACGAATTTAACTGCGGGGCTGTCATGATAATGACATAGGCTAAACATACAAACAACTCCGCCAACATTTCCTTCGTTTTTTTCCAACTTTGCACGCTGTTTTCTAACATTTCACAGTCAACTGATGCGAACATCTATAGGCTGCTTTCAATTGACTTTTATTAAATTTGTCGACTTTACACCGGCACCGTTTTATATGCAAACAACTCAGGTCATATATACAAATACATCTACCAACTTTGCAATAACTTTCCACAACTTTGCAATAACTTTGAACAACTTTGCACGTTGCGTTAACAGCTTAAATCACACTACGTTCCGACAGAATAAACAACATGTTATAGAAAACTAGAAGGGATTTGAAAACTTCCCATTCATTAAAAAAGTTACGAAAATTGCACGATTTTGTACTATAAATGTTTGACATCACAGTAAGAAATAGTAAAGAAACGTTGCCTTAGATATTTTCCATGAGCGTAATGAAACAAAAACAAAAAACTAACAGCTCGTTTACTCAAGGAGTCTCCCATGCAAGTACTCACCACGCCCGATTGTGCTTTACTTTAAATATGTCCCGTTCATCTAACCACACAGCTGCCTGGAATATTTAAAATTAAGCCAAATTATTGGCTATTTCATGTTTTTTTGATGTTTCAAAATCGCTCGCACAAGTGCTTTCAAGAATTGACCTATGACCTCTACATACTTGGACTAACACTACGGTAATTTAACAGGACTTTATGAGATATTTGTTCATATATTTGAATTTTTAAGTATGGGACTTGTTTATATTATTTCACGTTAACAATCCCGAATAAAACTAGCAACTTCGCAGTCGCTTTTCACAACTTTGTAAGCAGTTTGTTGTCAATTTTTTCAGATGTCTGTTGTGATAGTCTGGTTATATATATGGCATTCTCGGAACATTTACTTAATATTTACGAATTTAACTGCGGGGCAGTCATGATAATGACATAGGCTAAACATACAAACAACTCCGCCAACATTTCCTTCGTTTTTTTCCAACTTTGCACGCTGTTTTCTAACATTTCACAGTCAACTGATGCGAACATCTATAGGCTGCTTTCAATTGACTTTTATTAAATTTGTCGACTTTACACCGGCACCGTTTTATATGCAAACAACTCAGGTCATATATACAAATACATCTACCAACTTTGCAATAACTTTCCACAACTTTGCAATAACTTTGAACAACTTTGCACGTTGCGTTAACAGCTTAAATCACACTACGTTCCGACAGAATAAACAACTTGTTATAGAAAACTAGAAGGGATTTGAAAACTTCCCATTCATTAAAAAAGTTACGAAAATTGCACGATTTTGTACTATAAATGTTTGACATCACAGTAAGAAATAGTAAAGGAACGTTGCCTTAGATATTTTCCATGAGCGTAATGAAACAAAAACAAAAATGTAACAGCTCGTTTACTCAGGGAGTCTCCCATGCAAGTACTCACCACGCCCGATTGTGCTTTACTTTAAATATGTCCCGTTCATCTAACCACACAGCTGCTTCGAATATTTAAAATTAAGCCAAATTATTGGCTATTTCATGTTTTTTTGATGTTTCAAAATCGCTCGCACAAGTACTTTCAAGAATTGACCTATGACCTCTACATAATTGGACTAACACTACGGTAATTTAATAGAACTTTACGAGATATTTGTTCATATACTTGAATTTTTAAGTATTGGACTTGTTTATATTATTTCACGTTAACAATCCCGAATAAAACTAGCAACTTCGCAGTCGCTTTTCACAACTTTGTAAGCAGTTTGTTGTCAATTTTTTCAGATGTCTGTTGTGATAGTCTGGTTATATATATGGCATTCTCGGAACATTTACTTAATATTTACGAATTTAACTGCGGGGCTGTCATGATAATGACATAGGCTAAACATACAAACAACTCCGCCAACATTTCCTTCGTTTTTTTCCAATTTTGCACGCTGTTTTCTAACATTTCACAGTCAACTGATGCGAACATCTATAGGCTGCTTTCAATTGACTTTTATTAAATTTGTCGACTTTACACCGGCACCGTTTTATATGCAAACAACTCAGGTCATATATACAAATACATCTACCAACTTTGCAATAACTTTCCACAACTTTGCAATAACTTTGAACAACTTTGCACGTTGCGTTAACAGCTTAAATCACACTACGTTCCGACAGAATAAACAACATGTTATAGAAAACTAGAAGGGATTTGAAAACTTCCCATTCATTAAAAAAGTTACGAAAATTGCACGATTTTGTACTATAAATGTTTGACATCACAGTAAGAAATAGTAAAGAAACGTTGCCTTAGATATTTTCCATGAGCGTAATGAAACAAAAACAAAAAACTAACAGCTCGTTTACTCAAGGAGTCTCCCATGCAAGTACTCACCACGCCCGATTGTGCTTTACTTTAAATATGTCCCGTTCATCTAACCACACAGCTGCCTGGAATATTTAAAATTAAGCCAAATTATTGGCTATTTCATGTTTTTTTGATGTTTCAAAATCGCTCGCACAAGTGCTTTCAAGAATTGACCTATGACCTCTACATACTTGGACTAACACTACGGTAATTTAACAGGACTTTATGAGATATTTGTTCATATATTTGAATTTTTAAGTATGGGACTTGTTTATATTATTTCACGTTAACAATCCCGAATAAAACTAGCAACTTCGCAGTCGCTTTTCACAACTTTGTAAGCAGTTTGTTGTCAATTTTTTCAGATGTCTGTTGTGATAGTCTGGTTATATATATGGCATTCTCGGAACATTTACTTAATATTTACGAATTTAACTGCGGGGCAGTCATGATAATGACATAGGCTAAACATACAAACAACTCCGCCAACATTTCCTTCGTTTTTTTCCAACTTTGCACGCTGTTTTCTAACATTTCACAGTCAACTGATGCGAACATCTATAGGCTGCTTTCAATTGACTTTTATTAAATTTGTCGACTTTACACCGGCACCGTTTTATATGCAAACAACTCAGGTCATATATACAAATACATCTACCAACTTTGCAATAACTTTCCACAACTTTGCAATAACTTTGAACAACTTTGCACGTTGCGTTAACAGCTTAAATCACACTACGTTCCGACAGAATAAACAACTTGTTATTGAAAACTAGAAGGGATTTGAAAACTTCCCATTGATTAAAACAGTTACCACAATTCCACGATTTTGTACTATAAATGTTTGACATCACAGAAAGAAATAGTAAAGGAACAATGCATTAGATCTTTTCCATGAGCGTAATGAAACAAAAACAAAAAAATAACAGCTCGTTTACTCAGGGAGTCTCCCATACAAGTACTCACCACGCCCGATAGTGCTTTACTTTAAATATGTCCCGTTCATCTAACCACACAGCTGCCTGGAATATTTAAAATTAAGCCAAATTATTGGCTATTTCATGTTTTTTTGATGTTTCAAAATCGCTCGCACAAGTACTTTCAAGAATTGACCTATGACCTCTACATACTTGGACTAACACTACGGTAATTTAACAGGACTTTATGAGATATTTGTTCATATATTTGAATTTTTAAGTATGGGACTTGTTTATATTATTTCACGTTAACAATCCCGAATAAAACTAGCAACTTCGCAGTCGCTTTTCACAACTTTGTAAGCAGTTTGTTGTCAATTTTTTCAGATGTCTGTTGTGATAGTCTGTTTATATATATGGCATTCTCGGAACATTTACTTAATATTTACGAATTTAACTGCGGGGCAGTCATGATAATGACATAGGCTAAACATACAAACAACTCCGCCAACATTTCCTTCGTTTTTTTCCAACTTTGCACGCTGTTTTCTAACATTTCACAGTCAACTGATGCGAACATCTATAGGCTGCTTTCAATTGACTTTTATTAAATTTGTCGACTTTACACCGGCACCGTTTTATATGCAAACAACTCAGGTCATATATACAAATACATCTACCAACTTTGCAATAACTTTCCACAACTTTGCAATAACTTTGAACAACTTTGCACGTTGCGTTAACAGCTTAAATCACACTACGTTCCGACAGAATAAACAACTTGTTATTGAAAACTAGAAGGGATTTGAAAACTTCCCATTGATTAAAACAGTTACCACAATTCCACGATTTTGTACTATAAATGTTTGACATCACAGAAAGAAATAGTAAAGGAACAATGCATTAGATCTTTTCCATGAGCGTAATGAAACAAAAACAAAAAAATAACAGCTCGTTTACTCAGGGAGTCTCCCATACAAGTACTCACCACGCCCGATAGTGCTTTACTTTAAATATGTCCCGTTCATCTAACCACACAGCTGCCTGGAATATTTAAAATTAAGCCAAATTATTGGCTATTTCATGTTTTTTTGATGTTTCAAAATCGCTCGCACAAGTACTTTCAAGAATTGACCTATGACCTCTACATACTTGGACTAACACTACGGTAATTTAACAGGACTTTATGAGATATTTGTTCATATATTTGAATTTTTAAGTATGGGACTTGTTTATATTATTTCACGTTAACAATCCCGAATAAAACTAGCAACTTCGCAGTCGCTTTTCACAACTTTGTAAGCAGTTTGTTGTCAATTTTTTCAGATGTCTGTTGTGATAGTCTGTTTATATATATGGCATTCTCGGAACATTTACTTAATATTTACGAATTTAACTGCGGGGCAGTCATGATAATGACATAGGCTAAACATACAAACAACTCCGCCAACATTTCCTTCGTTTTTTTCCAACTTTGCACGCTGTTTTCTAACATTTCACAGTCAACTGATGCGAACATCTATAGGCTGCTTTCAATTGACTTTTATTAAATTTGTCGACTTTACACCGGCACCGTTTTATATGCAAACAACTCAGGTCATATATACAAATACATCTACCAACTTTGCAATAACTTTCCACAACTTTGCAATAACTTTGAACAACTTTGCACGTTGCGTTAACAGCTTAAATCACACTACGTTCCGACAGAATAAACAACATGTTATAGAAAACTAGAAGGGATTTGAAAACTTCCCATTCATTAAAAAAGTTACGACAATTGCACGATTTTGTACTATAAATGTTTGACATCACAGTAAGAAATAGTAAAGGAACGTTGCCTTAGATATTTTCCATGAGCGTAATGAAACAAAAACAAAAATGTAACAGCTCGTTTACTCAGGGAGTCTCCCATGCAAGTACTCACCACGCCCGATTGTGCTTTACTTTAAATATGTCCCGTTCATCTAACCACACAGCTGCTTCGAATATTCAAAATTAAGCCAAATTATTGGCTATTTCATGTTTTTTTGATGTTTCAAAATCGCTCGCACAAGTACTTTCAAGAATTGACCTATGACCTCTACATACTTGGACTAACACTACGGTAATTTAACAGGACTTTATGAGATATTTGTTCATATATTTGAATTTTTAAGTATGGGACTTGTTTATATTATTTCACGTTAACAATCCCGAATAAAACTAGCAACTTCGCAGTCGCTTTTCACAACTTTGTAAGCAGTTTGTTGTCAATTTTTTCAGATGTCTGTTGTGATAGTCTGTTTATATATATGGCATTCTCGGAACATTTACTTAATATTTACGAATTTAACTGCGGGGCAGTCATGATAATGACATAGGCTAAACATACAAACAACTCCGCCAACATTTCCTTCGTTTTTTTCCAACTTTGCACGCTGTTTTCTAACATTTCACAGTCAACTGATGCGAACATCTATAGGCTGCTTTCAATTGACTTTTATTAAATTTGTCGACTTTACACCGGCACCGTTTTATATGCAAACAACTCAGGTCATATATACAAATACATCTACCAACTTTGCAATAACTTTCCACAACTTTGCAATAACTTTGAACAACTTTGCACGTTGCGTTAACAGCTTAAATCACACTACGTTCCGACAGAATAAACAACATGTTATAGAAAACTAGAAGGGATTTGAAAACTTCCCATTCATTAAAAAAGTTACGACAATTGCACGATTTTGTACTATAAATGTTTGACATCACAGTAAGAAATAGTAAAGGAACGTTGCCTTAGATATTTTCCATGAGCGTAATGAAACAAAAACAAAAATGTAACAGCTCGTTTACTCAGGGAGTCTCCCATGCAAGTACTCACCACGCCCGATTGTGCTTTACTTTAAATATGTCCCGTTCATCTAACCACACAGCTGCTTCGAATATTCAAAATTAAGCCAAATTATTGGCTATTTCATGTTTTTTTGATGTTTCAAAATCGCTCGAACAAGTACTTTCAAGAATTGACCTATGACCTCCACATACTTGGACTAACACTACGGTAATTTAACAGGACTTTATGAGATATTTGTTCATATACTTGAATTTTTAAGTATGGGACTTGTTTATATTATTTCACGTTAACAATCCTGAATAAAACTAGCAACTTCGAAGTCGCTTTTCACAACTTTGTAAGCAGTTTGTTGTCAATTTTTTCAGATGTCTGTTGTGATAGTCTGGTTATATATATGGCATTCTCGGAACATTTACTTAATATTTACGAATTTAACTGCGGGGCTGTCATGATAATGACATAGGCTAAACATACAAACAACTCCGCCAACATTTCCTTCGTTTTTTTCCAACTTTGGACGCTGTTTTCTAACATTTCACAGTCAACTGATGCAAACATCTGTAGGCTGCTTTCAATTGACTTTTATTAAATTTGTCGACTTTACACCGGCACCGTTTTATATGCAAACAACTCATGTCATATATACAAATACATCTACCAACTTTGCAATAACTTTCCACAACTTTGCAATAACTTTGAACAACTTTGCACGTTGCGTTAACAGCTTAAATCACACAAACGTTCCGACAGAATAAACAACATGTTATAGAAAACTAGAAGGGATTTGAAAACTTCCCATTGATTAAAACAGTTACCACAATTCCACGATTTTGTACTATAAATGTTTGACATCACAGAAAGAAATAGTAAAGGAACAATGCATTAGATCTTTTCCATGTGTGTAATGAAACAAAAACAAAAAAATTAACATCTCCTTTACTCAGGGAGTCTCCCATGCAAGTACTCACCACGCCCGATTGTGCTTTACTTTAAATATGTCCCGTTCATCTAACCACACAGCTGCCTGGAATATTTAAAATTAAGCCAAATTATTGGCTATTTCATGTTTTTTTGATGTTTCAAAATCGCTCGCACAAGTACTTTCAAGAATTGACCTATGACCTCTACATACTTGGACTAACACTACGGTAATTTAACAGGACTTTATGAGATATTTGTTCATATATTTGAATTTTTAAGTATGGGACTTGTTTAAATTATTTCACGTTAACAATCCCGAATAAAACTAGCAACTTCGCAGTCGCTTTTCACAACTTTGTAAGCAGTTTGTTGTCAATTTTTTCAGATGTCTGTTGTGATAGTCTGGTTATATATATGGCATTCTCGGAACATTTACTTAATATTTAGAATTTAACTGCAGGGCAGTCATGATAATGACATAGGCTAAACATACAAACAACTCCGCCAACATTTCCTTCGTTTTTTTCCAACTTTGCACGCTGTTTTCTAACATTTCACAGTCAACTGATGCAAACATCTGTAGGCTGCTTTCAATTGACTTTTATTAAATTTGTCGACTTTACACCGGCACCGTTTTATATGCAAACAACTCATGTCATATATACAAATACATCTACCAACTTTGCAATAACTTTCCACAACTTTGCAATAACTTTGAACAACTTTGCACGTTGCGTAAACAGCTTAAATCACACAAACGTTCCGACAGAATAAACAACATGTTATAGAAAACTAGAAGGGATTTGAAAACTTCCCATTGATTAAAACAGTTACCACAATTCCACGATTTTGTACTATAAATGTTTGACATCACAGAAAGAAATAGTAAAGGAACAATGCATTAGATCTTTTCCATGTGTGTAATGAAACAAAAACAAAAAAATTAACATCTCCTTTACTCAGGGAGTCTCCCATGCAAGTACTCACCACGCCCGATTGTGCTTTACTTTAAATATGTCCCGTTCATCTAACCACACAGCTGCCTGGAATATTTATAATTAAGCCAAATTATTGGCTATTTCATGTTTTTTTGATGTTTCAAAATCGCTCGAACAAGTACTTTCAAGAATTGACCTATGACCTCTACATACTTGGACTAACACTACGGTAATTTAACAGGACTTTATGAGATATTTGTTCATATATTTGAATTTTTAAGTATGGGACTTGTTTATATTATTTCACGTTAACAATCCCGAATAAAACTAGCAACTTCGCAGTCGCTTTTCACAACTTTGTAAGCAGTTTGTTGTCAATTTTTTCAGATGTCTGTTGTGATAGTCTGGTTATATATATGGCATTCTCGGAACATTTACTTAATATTTAGAATTTAACTGCAGGGCAGTCATGATAATGACATATGCTAAACATACAAACAACTCCGCCAACATTTCCTTCGTTTTTTTCCAACTTTGCACGCTGTTTTCTAACATTTCACAGTCAACTGATGCGAACATCTATAGGCTGCTTTCAATTGACTTTTATTAAATTTGTCGACTTTACACCGGCACCGTTTTATATGCAAACAACTCAGGTCATATATACAAATACATCTACCAACTTTGCAATAACTTTCCACAACTTTGCAATAACTTTGAACAACTTTGCACTTTGCGTTAACAGCTTAAATCACACTACGTTCCGACAGAATAAACAACATGTTATAGAAAACTCGAAGGGATTTGAAAACTTCCCATTCATTAAAAAAGTTACGAAAATTGCACGATTTTGTACTATAAATGTTTGACATCACAGTAAGAAATAGTAAAGGAACGTTGCCTTAGATATTTTCCATGAGCGTAATGAAACAAAAACAAAAAAATAACAGCTCGTTTACTCAGGGAGTCTCCCATACAAGTACTCACCACGCCCGATAGTGCTTTACTTTAAATATGTCCCGTTCATCTAACCACACAGCTGCCTGGAATATTTAAAATTAAGCCAAATTATTGGCTATTTCATGTTTTTTTGATGTTTCAAAATCGCTCGCACAAGTACTTTCAAGAATTGACCTATGACCTCTACATACTTGGACTAACACTACGGTAATTTAACAGGACTTTATGAGATATTTGTTCATATATTTGAATTTTTAAGTATGGGACTTGTTTATATTATTTCACGTTAACAATCCCGAATAAAACTAGCAACTTCGCAGTCGCTTTTCACAACTTTGTAAGCAGTTTGTTGTCAATTTTTTCAGATGTCTGTTGTGATAGTCTGGTTATATATATGGCATTCTCGGAACATTTACTTAATATTTACGAATTTAACTGCGGGGCAGTCATGATAATGACATAGGCTAAACATACAAACAACTCCGCCAACATTTCCTTCGTTTCTTTCCAACTTTGCACGCTGTTTTCTAACATTTCACAGTCAACTGATACAAACATCTATAGGCTGCTTTCAATTGACTTTTATTAAATTTGTCGACTTTACACCGGCACCGTTTTATATGCAAACAACTCATGTCATATATACAAATACATCTACCAACTTTGCAATAACTTTCCACAACTTTGCAATAACTTTGAACAACTTTGCACGTTGCGTTAACAGCTTAAATCACACTACGTTCCGACAGAATAAACAACATGTTATAGAAAACTCGAAGGGATTTGAAAACTTCCCATTGATTAAAAAAGTTACCAAAATTCCACGATTTTGTACTATAAATGTTTGACATCACAGTAAGAAATAGTAAAGGAACGTTGCCTTAGATATTTTCCATGAGCGTAATGAAACAAAAACAAAAATGTAACAGCTCGTTTACTCAGGGAGTCTCCCATACAAGTACTCACCACGCCCGATAGTGCTTTACTTTAAATATGTCCCGTTCATCTAACCACACAGCTGCCTGGAATATTTAAAATTAAGCCAAATTATTGGCTATTTCATGTTTTTTTGATGTTTCAAAATCGCTCGCACAAGTACTTTCAAGAATTGACCTATGACCTCTACATACTTGGACTAACACTACGGTAATTTAACAGGACTTTATGAGATATTTGTTCATATATTTGAATTTTTAAGTATGGGACTTGTTTATATTATTTCACGTTAACAATCCCGAATAAAACTAGCAACTTCGCAGTCGCTTTTCACAACTTTGTAAGCAGTTTGTTGTCAATTTTTTCAGATGTCTGTTGTGATAGTCTGGTTATATATATGGCATTCTCGGAACATTTACTTAATATTTACGAATTTAACTGCGGGGCAGTCATGATAATGACATAGGCTAAACATACAAACAACTCCGCCAACATTTCCTTCGTTTCTTTCCAACTTTGCACGCTGTTTTCTAACATTTCACAGTCAACTGATACAAACATCTATAGGCTGCTTTCAATTGACTTTTATTAAATTTGTCGACTTTACACCGGCACCGTTTTATATGCAAACAACTCATGTCATATATACAAATACATCTACCAACTTTGCAATAACTTTCCACAACTTTGCAATAACTTTGAACAACTTTGCACGTTGCGTTAACAGCTTAAATCACACTACGTTCCGACAGAATAAACAACATGTTATAGAAAACTAGAAGGGATTTGAAAACTTCCCATTCATTAAAAAAGTTACGAAAATTGCACGATTTTGTACTATAAATGTTTGACATCACAGTAAGAAATAGTAAAGGAACGTTGCCTTAGATATTTTCCATGAGCGTAATGAAACAAAAACGTAACAGCTCGTTTACTCAGAAAGTCTCCCATGCAAGAACTCACCACGCCCGATTGTGCTTTACTTTAAATATGTCCCGTTCATCTAACCACACAGCTGCTTCGAATATTTATAATTAAGCCAAATTATTGGCTATTTCATGTTTTTTTGATGTTTCAAAATCGCTCGCACAAGTACTTTCAAGAATTGACCTATGACCTCTACATAATTGGACTAACACTACGGTAATTTAACAGGACTTTATGAGATATTTGTTCATATATTTGAATTTTTAAGTATGGGACTTGTTTATATTATTTCACGTTAACAATCCCGAATAAAACTAGCAACTTCGCAGTCGCTTTTCACAACTTTGTAAGCAGTTTGTTGTCAATTTTTTCAGATGTCTGTTGTGATAGTCTGGTTATATATATGGCATTCTCGGAACATTTACTTAATATTTACGAATTTAACTGCGGGGCAGTCATGATAATGACATAGGCTAAACATACAAACAACTCCGCCAACATTTCCTTCGTTTTTTTCCAACTTTGCACGCTGTTTTCTAACATTTCACAGTCAACTGATGCGAACATCTATAGGCTGCTTTCAATTGACTTTTATTAAATTTGTCGACTTTACACCGGCACCGTTTTATATGCAAACAACTCATGTCATATATACAAATACATCTACCAACTTTGCAATAACTTTCCACAACTTTGCAATAACTTTGAACAACTTTGCACGTTGCGTTAACAGCTTAAATCACACTACGTTCCGACAGAATAAACAACATGTTATAGAAAACTAGAAGGGATTTGAAAACTTCCCATTCATTAAAAAAGTTACGAAAATTGCACGATTTTGTACTATAAATGTTTGACATCACAGTAAGAAATAGTAAAGGAACGTTGCCTTAGATATTTTCCATGAGCGTAATGAAACAAAAACAAAAATGTAACAGCTCGTTTACTCAGAAAGTCTCCCATGCAAGTACTCACCACGCCCGATTGTGCTTTACTTTAAATATGTCCCGTTCATCTAACCACACAGCTGCTTCGAATATTTATAATTAAGCCAAATTATTGGCTATTTCATGTTTTTTTGATGTTTCAAAATCGCTCGCACAAGTACTTTCAAGAATTGACCTATGACCTCTACATAATTGGACTAACACTACGGTAATTTAACAGGACTTTATGAGATATTTGTTCATATATTTGAATTTTTAAGTATGGGACTTGTTTATATTATTTCACGTTAACAATCCCGAATAAAACTAGCAACTTCGCAGTCGCTTTTCACAACTTTGTAAGCAGTTTGTTGTCAATTTTTTCAGATGTCTGTTGTGATAGTCTGGTTATATATATGGCATTCTCGGAACATTTACTTAATATTTACGAATTTAACTGCGGGGCAGTCATGATAATGACATAGGCTAAACATACAAACAACTCCGCCAACATTTCCTTCGTTTTTTTCCAACTTTGCACGCTGTTTTCTAACATTTCACAGTCAACTGATGCGAACATCTATAGGCTGCTTTCAATTGACTTTTATTAAATTTGTCGACTTTACACCGGCACCGTTTTATATGCAAACAACTCAGGTCATATATACAAATACATCTACCAACTTTGCAATAACTTTCCACAACTTTGCAATAACTTTGAACAACTTTGCACGTTGCGTTAACAGCTTAAATCACACTACGTTCCGACAGAATAAACAACATGTTATAGAAAACTAGAAGGGATTTGAAAACTTCCCATTCATTAAAAAAGTTACGAAAATTGCACGATTTTGTACTATAGATGTTTGACATCACAGTAAGAAATAGTAAAGGAACGTTGCCTTAGATCTTTTCCATGAGCGTAATGAAACAAAAACAAAAAAATAACAGCTCGTTTACTCAGGGAGTCTCCCATACAAGTACTCACCACGTCCGATTGTGCTTTACTTTAAATATGTCCCGCTAATCTAACCACACAGCGCCTGGAATATTTAAAATTAAGCCAAATTATTGGCTATTTCATGTTTTTTTGATGTTTCAAAATCGCTCGCACAAGTGCTTTCAAGAATTGACCTATGACCTCTACATACTTGGACTAACACTACGGTAATTTAACAGGACTTTATGAGATATTTGTTCATATATTTGAATTTTTAAGTATGGGACTTGTTTATATTATTTCACGTTAACAATCCCGAATAAAACTAGCAACTTCGCAGTCGCTTTTCACAACTTTGTAAGCAGTTTGTTGTCAATTTTTTCAGATGTCTGTTGTGATAGTCTGGTTATATATATGGCATTCTCGGAACATTTACTTAATATTTACGAATTTAACTGCGGGGCAGTCATGATAATGACATAGGCTAAACATACAAACAACTCCGCCAACATTTCCTTCGTTTTTTTCCAACTTTGCACGCTGTTTTCTAACATTTCACAGTCAACTGATGCGAACATCTATAGGCTGCTTTCAATTGACTTTTATTAAATTTGTCGACTTTACACCGGCACCGTTTTATATGCAAACAACTCATGTCATATATACAAATACATCTACCAACTTTGCAATAACTTTCCACAACTTTGCAATAACTTTGAACAACTTTGCACTTTGCGTTAACAGCTTAAATCACACTACGTTCCGACAGAATAAACAACATGTTATAGAAAACTCGAAGGGATTTGAAAACTTCCCATTCATTAAAAAAGTTACGAAAATTGCACGATTTTGTACTATAAATGTTTGACATCACAGTAAGAAATAGTAAAGGAACGTTGCCTTAGATATTTTCCATGAGCGTAATGAAACAAAAACAAAAAAATAACAGCTCGTTTACTCAGGGAGTCTCCCATACAAGTACTCACCACGCCCGATAGTGCTTTACTTTAAATATGTCCCGTTCATCTAACCACACAGCTGCCTGGAATATTTAAAATTAAGCCAAATTATTGGCTATTTCATGTTTTTTTGATGTTTCAAAATCGCTCGCACAAGTACTTTCAAGAATTGACCTATGACCTCTACATACTTGGACTAACACTACGGTAATTTAACAGGACTTTATGAGATATTTGTTCATATATTTGAATTTTTAAGTATGGGACTTGTTTATATTATTTCACGTTAACAATCCCGAATAAAACTAGCAACTTCGCAGTCGCTTTTCACAACTTTGTAAGCAGTTTGTTGTCAATTTTTTCAGATGTCTGTTGTGATAGTCTGGTTATATATATGGCATTCTCGGAACATTTACTTAATATTTACGAATTTAACTGCGGGGCAGTCATGATAATGACATAGGCTAAACATACAAACAACTCCGCCAACATTTCCTTTGTTTCTTTCCAACTTTGCACGCTGTTTTCTAACATTTCACAGTCAACTGATACAAACATCTATAGGCTGCTTTCAATTGACTTTTATTAAATTTGTCGACTTTACACCGGCACCGTTTTATATGCAAACAACTCATGTCATATATACAAATACATCTACCAACTTTGCAATAACTTTCCACAACTTTGCAATAACTTTGAACAACTTTGCACGTTGCGTTAACAGCTTAAATCACACTACGTTCCGACAGAATAAACAACATGTTATAGAAAACTCGAAGGGATTTGAAAACTTCCCATTGATTAAAAAAGTTACCAAAATTCCACGATTTTGTACTATAAATGTTTGACATCACAGTAAGAAATAGTAAAGGAACGTTGCCTTAGATATTTTCCATGAGCGTAATGAAACAAAAACAAAAATGTAACAGCTCGTTTACTCAGGGAGTCTCCCATACAAGTACTCACCACGCCCGATAGTGCTTTACTTTAAATATGTCCCGTTCATCTAACCACACAGCTGCCTGGAATATTTAAAATTAAGCCAAATTATTGGCTATTTCATGTTTTTTTGATGTTTCAAAATCGCTCGCACAAGTACTTTCAAGAATTGACCTATGACCTCTACATACTTGGACTAACACTACGGTAATTTAACAGGACTTTATGAGATATTTGTTCATATATTTGAATTTTTAAGTATGGGACTTGTTTATATTATTTCACGTTAACAATCCCGAATAAAACTAGC
The DNA here is from genome assembly GCF_978046115.1 of Saccoglossus kowalevskii. NCBI lineage: Eukaryota > Metazoa > Hemichordata > Enteropneusta > Harrimaniidae > Saccoglossus > Saccoglossus kowalevskii. The sequence continues at coordinate 4,801,940 of NC_140656.1, forward strand.
AACTTCGCAGTCGCTTTTCACAACTTTGTAAGCAGTTTGTTGTCAATTTTTTCAGATGTCTGTTGTGATAGTCTGGTTATATATATGGCATTCTCGGAACATTTACTTAATATTTACGAATTTAACTGCGGGGCAGTCATGATAATGACATAGGCTAAACATACAAACAACTCCGCCAACATTTCCTTCGTTTCTTTCCAACTTTGCACGCTGTTTTCTAACATTTCACAGTCAACTGATACAAACATCTATAGGCTGCTTTCAATTGACTTTTATTAAATTTGTCGACTTTACACCGGCACCGTTTTATATGCAAACAACTCATGTCATATATACAAATACATCTACCAACTTTGCAATAACTTTCCACAACTTTGCAATAACTTTGAACAACTTTGCACGTTGCGTTAACAGCTTAAATCACACTACGTTCCGACAGAATAAACAACATGTTATAGAAAACTAGAAGGGATTTGAAAACTTCCCATTCATTAAAAAAGTTACGAAAATTGCACGATTTTGTACTATAAATGTTTGACATCACAGTAAGAAATAGTAAAGGAACGTTGCCTTAGATATTTTCCATGAGCGTAATGAAACAAAAACGTAACAGCTCGTTTACTCAGAAAGTCTCCCATGCAAGTACTCACCACGCCCGATTGTGCTTTACTTTAAATATGTCCCGTTCATCTAACCACACAGCTGCTTCGAATATTTATAATTAAGCCAAATTATTGGCTATTTCATGTTTTTTTGATGTTTCAAAATCGCTCGCACAAGTACTTTCAAGAATTGACCTATGACCTCTACATAATTGGACTAACACTACGGTAATTTAACAGGACTTTATGAGATATTTGTTCATATATTTGAATTTTTAAGTATGGGACTTGTTTATATTATTTCACGTTAACAATCCCGAATAAAACTAGCAACTTCGCAGTCGCTTTTCACAACTTTGTAAGCAGTTTGTTGTCAATTTTTTCAGATGTCTGTTGTGATAGTCTGGTTATATATATGGCATTCTCGGAACATTTACTTAATATTTACGAATTTAACTGCGGGGCAGTCATGATAATGACATAGGCTAAACATACAAACAACTCCGCCAACATTTCCTTCGTTTTTTTCCAACTTTGCACGCTGTTTTCTAACATTTCACAGTCAACTGATGCGAACATCTATAGGCTGCTTTCAATTGACTTTTATTAAATTTGTCGACTTTACACCGGCACCGTTTTATATGCAAACAACTCATGTCATATATACAAATACATCTACCAACTTTGCAATAACTTTCCACAACTTTGCAATAACTTTGAACAACTTTGCACGTTGCGTTAACAGCTTAAATCACACTACGTTCCGACAGAATAAACAACATGTTATAGAAAACTAGAAGGGATTTGAAAACTTCCCATTCATTAAAAAAGTTACGAAAATTGCACGATTTTGTACTATAAATGTTTGACATCACAGTAAGAAATAGTAAAGGAACGTTGCCTTAGATATTTTCCATGAGCGTAATGAAACAAAAACAAAAATGTAACAGCTCGTTTACTCAGAAAGTCTCCCATGCAAGTACTCACCACGCCCGATTGTGCTTTACTTTAAATATGTCCCGTTCATCTAACCACACAGCTGCTTCGAATATTTATAATTAAGCCAAATTATTGGCTATTTCATGTTTTTTTGATGTTTCAAAATCGCTCGCACAAGTACTTTCAAGAATTGACCTATGACCTCTACATAATTGGACTAACACTACGGTAATTTAACAGGACTTTATGAGATATTTGTTCATATATTTGAATTTTTAAGTATGGGACTTGTTTATATTATTTCACGTTAACAATCCCGAATAAAACTAGCAACTTCGCAGTCGCTTTTCACAACTTTGTAAGCAGTTTGTTGTCAATTTTTTCAGATGTCTGTTGTGATAGTCTGGTTATATATATGGCATTCTCGGAACATTTACTTAATATTTACGAATTTAACTGCGGGGCAGTCATGATAATGACATAGGCTAAACATACAAACAACTCCGCCAACATTTCCTTCGTTTTTTTCCAACTTTGCACGCTGTTTTCTAACATTTCACAGTCAACTGATGCGAACATCTATAGGCTGCTTTCAATTGACTTTTATTAAATTTGTCGACTTTACACCGGCACCGTTTTATATGCAAACAACTCAGGTCATATATACAAATACATCTACCAACTTTGCAATAACTTTCCACAACTTTGCAATAACTTTGAACAACTTTGCACGTTGCGTTAACAGCTTAAATCACACTACGTTCCGACAGAATAAACAACATGTTATAGAAAACTAGAAGGGATTTGAAAACTTCCCATTCATTAAAAAAGTTACGAAAATTGCACGATTTTGTACTATAGATGTTTGACATCACAGTAAGAAATAGTAAAGGAACGTTGCCTTAGATCTTTTCCATGAGCGTAATGAAACAAAAACAAAAAAATAACAGCTCGTTTACTCAGGGAGTCTCCCATACAAGTACTCACCACGTCCGATTGTGCTTTACTTTAAATATGTCCCGCTAATCTAACCACACAGCGCCTGGAATATTTAAAATTAAGCCAAATTATTGGCTATTTCATGTTTTTTTGATGTTTCAAAATCGCTCGCACAAGTGCTTTCAAGAATTGACCTATGACCTCTACATACTTGGACTAACACTACGGTAATTTAACAGGACTTTATGAGATATTTGTTCATATATTTGAATTTTTAAGTATGGGACTTGTTTATATTATTTCACGTTAACAATCCCGAATAAAACTAGCAACTTCGCAGTCGCTTTTCACAACTTTGTAAGCAGTTTGTTGTCAATTTTTTCAGATGTCTGTTGTGATAGTCTGGTTATATATATGGCATTCTCGGAACATTTACTTAATATTTACGAATTTAACTGCGGGGCAGTCATGATAATGACATAGGCTAAACATACAAACAACTCCGCCAACATTTCCTTCGTTTTTTTCCAACTTTGCACGCTGTTTTCTAACATTTCACAGTCAACTGATGCGAACATCTATAGGCTGCTTTCAATTGACTTTTATTAAATTTGTCGACTTTACACCGGCACCGTTTTATATGCAAACAACTCATGTCATATATACAAATACATCTACCAACTTTGCAATAACTTTCCACAACTTTGCAATAACTTTGAACAACTTTGCACGTTGCGTTAACAGCTTAAATCACACTACGTTCCGACAGAATAAACAACATGTTATAGAAAACTAGAAGGGATTTGAAAACTTCCCATTCATTAAAAAAGTTACGAAAATTGCACGATTTTGTACTATAAATGTTTGACATCACAGTAAGAAATAGTAAAGGAACGTTGCCTTAGATATTTTCCATGAGCGTAATGAAACAAAAACAAAAATGTAACAGCTCGTTTACTCAGAAAGTCTCCCATGCAAGTACTCACCACGCCCGATTGTGCTTTACTTTAAATATGTCCCGTTCATCTAACCACACAGCTGCTTCGAATATTTATAATTAAGCCAAATTATTGGCTATTTCATGTTTTTTTGATGTTTCAAAATCGCTCGCACAAGTACTTTCAAGAATTGACCTATGACCTCTACATAATTGGACTAACACTACGGTAATTTAACAGGACTTTATGAGATATTTGTTCATATATTTGAATTTTTAAGTATGGGACTTGTTTATATTATTTCACGTTAACAATCCCGAATAAAACTAGCAACTTCGCAGTCGCTTTTCACAACTTTGTAAGCAGTTTGTTGTCAATTTTTTCAGATGTCTGTTGTGATAGTCTGGTTATATATATGGCATTCTCGGAACATTTACTTAATATTTACGAATTTAACTGCGGGGCAGTCATGATAATGACATAGGCTAAACATACAAACAACTCCGCCAACATTTCCTTCGTTTTTTTCCAACTTTGCACGCTGTTTTCTAACATTTCACAGTCAACTGATGCGAACATCTATAGGCTGCTTTCAATTGACTTTTATTAAATTTGTCGACTTTACACCGGCACCGTTTTATATGCAAACAACTCAGGTCATATATACAAATACATCTACCAACTTTGCAATAACTTTCCACAACTTTGCAATAACTTTGAACAACTTTGCACGTTGCGTTAACAGCTTAAATCACACTACGTTCCGACAGAATAAACAACATGTTATAGAAAACTAGAAGGGATTTGAAAACTTCCCATTCATTAAAAAAGTTACGAAAATTGCACGATTTTGTACTATAGATGTTTGACATCACAGTAAGAAATAGTAAAGGAACGTTGCCTTAGATCTTTTCCATGAGCGTAATGAAACAAAAACAAAAAAATAACAGCTCGTTTACTCAGGGAGTCTCCCATACAAGTACTCACCACGTCCGATTGTGCTTTACTTTAAATATGTCCCGCTAATCTAACCACACAGCGCCTGGAATATTTAAAATTAAGCCAAATTATTGGCTATTTCATGTTTTTTTGATGTTTCAAAATCGCTCGCACAAGTGCTTTCAAGAATTGACCTATGACCTCTACATACTTGGACTAACACTACGGTAATTTAACAGGACTTTATGAGATATTTGTTCATATATTTGAATTTTTAAGTATGGGACTTGTTTATATTATTTCACGTTAACAATCCCGAATAAAACTAGCAACTTCGCAGTCGCTTTTCACAACTTTGTAAGCAGTTTGTTGTCAATTTTTTCAGATGTCTGTTGTGATAGTCTGGTTATATATATGGCATTCTCGGAACATTTACTTAATATTTACGAATTTAACTGCGGGGCAGTCATGATAATGACATAGGCTAAACATACAAACAACTCCGCCAACATTTCCTTCGTTTTTTTCCAACTTTGCACGCTGTTTTCTAACATTTCACAGTCAACTGATGCGAACATCTATAGGCTGCTTTCAATTGACTTTTATTAAATTTGTCGACTTTACACCGGCACCGTTTTATATGCAAACAACTCATGTCATATATACAAATACATCTACCAACTTTGCAATAACTTTCCACAACTTTGCAATAACTTTGAACAACTTTGCACGTTGCGTTAACAGCTTAAATCACACTACGTTCCGACAGAATAAACAACATGTTATAGAAAACTAGAAGGGATTTGAAAACTTCCCATTCATTAAAAAAGTTACGAAAATTGCACGATTTTGTACTATAAATGTTTGACATCACAGTAAGAAATAGTAAAGGAACGTTGCCTTAGATATTTTCCATGAGCGTAATGAAACAAAAACAAAAATGTAACAGCTCGTTTACTCAGAAAGTCTCCCATGCAAGTACTCACCACGCCCGATTGTGCTTTACTTTAAATATGTCCCGTTCATCTAACCACACAGCTGCTTCGAATATTTATAATTAAGCCAAATTATTGGCTATTTCATGTTTTTTTGATGTTTCAAAATCGCTCGCACAAGTACTTTCAAGAATTGACCTATGACCTCTACATAATTGGACTAACACTACGGTAATTTAACAGGACTTTATGAGATATTTGTTCATATATTTGAATTTTTAAGTATGGGACTTGTTTATATTATTTCACGTTAACAATCCCGAATAAAACTAGCAACTTCGCAGTCGCTTTTCACAACTTTGTAAGCAGTTTGTTGTCAATTTTTTCAGATGTCTGTTGTGATAGTCTGGTTATATATATGGCATTCTCGGAACATTTACTTAATATTTACGAATTTAACTGCGGGGCAGTCATGATAATGACATAGGCTAAACATACAAACAACTCCGCCAACATTTCCTTCGTTTTTTTCCAACTTTGCACGCTGTTTTCTAACATTTCACAGTCAACTGATGCGAACATCTATAGGCTGCTTTCAATTGACTTTTATTAAATTTGTCGACTTTACACCGGCACAGTTTTATATGCAAACAACTCAGGTCATATATACAAATACATCTACCAACTTTGCAATAACTTTCCACAACTTTGCAATAACTTTGAACAACTTTGCACGTTGCGTTAACAGCTTAAATCACACTACGTTCCGACAGAATAAACAACATGTTATAGAAAACTAGAAGGGATTTGAAAACTTCCCATTCATTAAAAAAGTTACGAAAATTGCACGATTTTGTACTATAGATGTTTGACATCACAGTAAGAAATAGTAAAGGAACGTTGCCTTAGATCTTTTCCATGAGCGTAATGAAACAAAAACAAAAAAATAACAGCTCGTTTACTCAGGGAGTCTCCCATACAAGTACTCACCACGTCCGATTGTGCTTTACTTTAAATATGTCCCGCTAATCTAACCACACAGCGCCTGGAATATTTAAAATTAAGCCAAATTATTGGCTATTTCATGTTTTTTTGATGTTTCAAAATCGCTCGCACAAGTGCTTTCAAGAATTGACCTATGACCTCTACATACTTGGACTAACACTACGGTAATTTAACAGGACTTTATGAGATATTTGTTCATATATTTGAATTTTTAAGTATGGGACTTGTTTATATTATTTCACGTTAACAATCCCGAATAAAACTAGCAACTTCGCAGTCGCTTTTCACAACTTTGTAAGCAGTTTGTTGTCAATTTTTTCAGATGTCTGTTGTGATAGTCTGGTTATATATATGGCATTCTCGGAACATTTACTTAATATTTACGAATTTAACTGCGGGGCTGTCATGATAATGACATAGGCTAAACATACAAACAACTCCGCCAACATTTCCTTCGTTTTTTTCCAACTTTGCACGCTGTTTTCTAACATTTCACAGTCAACTGATGCGAACATCTATAGGCTGTTTTCAATTGGCTTTTATTACATTTGTCGACTTTACAACGTCATCGTTTTATATGCAAACTTAGGTCATATATACATCTACCACCTTTGCAATAACTTTGCAGAACTTTGCAATAACTATGAACAACTTTGCACGTTGCGTTAACAGCTTAAATCACACTTCGGTTCGACAGAATAAACAATTTGTTATTGAAAATTAGAACGAATTTGAAAGCTTCCCATTGATTAAAAAAGTTACCAAAATTCCACGATTTTGTACTATAAATGTTTGACATCACAGTAAGAAATAGTAAAGGAATGTTGCCTTAGATCTTTTCCATGTGCGTAATGAAACAAAAAAAAATTTACAGCTCGTTTACTCAGAGAGTGTCCCATGCAAGTACTACCCACGCCAGATTGTGCTTTACTTTAAATATGTTTCGTTCATCTAACCACACAACTGCCTGGAATATTAGAAATTAAGCCAAATTGGCGGCTACTTCATGTTTTTGGATGTCTTAGAATCGCTTGCAAAAGTACTTTCAAGAATTGACCTATCACCTCTACATACTTGGACTAACACTACGGTAATTTAACAGCAATTTACGAGATATTTGTTCATATATTCGATCTTTTAAGAATGGGACTTGTTAATATGATATCACAGGTAACAATCCCAAATGAATCTACCAAGTTTGCAATCGCTTTTCACGACTTTGTAAGCAGTTTGTCTTCGATTTTTCGGTTCGCTATTGTGATAATCTGCTTATGTATGGGGCATTTTCTGGACATTTACTTAATGTTTTTGCAATTTAAATATACAAGCAACTTTGCCAACTTTTCATTCGCTTTTTCCAACTTTGTACACTGTTTTTTAACCTTTTATAGACATGAGATATGTGACAATCTGCTAATATAGGTTGCTTTCAACTGGCTTTCATTCATTTTTTTGACTTTACTACTCCGGGTTTCTATATGCCGACAACGTAGATCATATGTACAAATACATTTACCAACTTTGCTGTCACTTTGCACAACTTTGCAATCACTACGCACAACTTTGTAGGGCTTTCACTCGAATTTTGATTAATTTGTCTTACTTTTAACTGTGGACAACCACTTAGGTCAAGCTTGCAAACATATCTACCAACATTTGAATCGCTTTTTACAATTTTGTACCATGTTCTAACATATACCTATTATTGTTGTCCACAATCAAGAATATTTTAGTTAAATTAACGCCAAATTTTCTAATTTCTTTGACAATTAAATTCAATTTTACAATATAATCCACACACCTGTATTCATGTGCAGACTGTAATCCACACACTTGTATTCATGTGGAGACTGTAATCTACACACTTGTATTCGTCTGGACACTGTAATCCACACACTTGTATTCATGTGCAGACTGTAATCCACACACTTGTATTCATGTGCAGACTGCAATCCACACAATTGTATTCGTGTGGAGACTGTTATCCACACACTTGTATTCATATGGAGACTGTAATCCACACAATTGTATTCGCGTGACTCTGTAATCCACACACTTGTATTCATGTGGAGACTGTAATTCACATACTTGTATTCGTGTGGAGACTGTAATCCACACACTTGTATTCATATGGAGACTGTAATCCACACAATTGGATTCGTGTGGAGACTGTAATTTACACACTTGTATTCATGTGGAAACTGTAATCCACACAATTGTATTCGCGTGACTCAGTAATCCACACACTTGTATTCATGTGGAGACTGTAATCCACACAATTGTATTCGCGTGACTCAGTAATCCACACACTTGTATTCATGTGGAGACTGTAATCCACATACTTGTATTCGTGTGGAGACTAATCCACACACTTGTATTCATGTGGAGACTGTAATCCACAGAATTGTATTCGCGTGACTCTGTAATCCACACACTTGTATTCATGTGGAGACTGTAATCCACATACTTGTATTCATGTGGACTGTAAACCACTCATTTGTATTCACGTGACGACTGTAATCTACACCTTGTATTCATGTGAAGATTGTAATCCATACACTTGTATGCATGTGGAGACTGTAATCCACATACTTGTATTCGTCTGGACAATGTAATCCACACACCTGTATTCATGTGCAGACTGTAATCCACACACTTGTATTCATGTGGAGACTGTAATCTACACACTTGTATTCGTCTGGACACTGTAATCTACACACTTGTATTCGTCTGGACACTGTAATCCACACACTTGTATTCATGTGCAGACTGTAATCCACACACTTGTATTCATGTGCAGACTGTAATCCACACAATTGTATTCGTGTGGAGACTGAAATCCACACACTTGTATTCATATGGAGACTGTAATCCACACAATTGTATTCGCGTGACTCTGTAATCCACACACTTGTATTCATGTGGAGACTGTAATTCACATACTTGTATTCGTGTGGAGACTGTAATCCACACACTTGTATTCATATGGAGACTGTAATCCACACAATTGTACTGTGTGAATCTGTAATCCACACACTTATATTCGTATGGAGACTGTAATCCACACAATTGTACTGTGTGAATCTGTAATCCACACACTTGTATTCGTATGGAGACTGTAATCCACACAATTGTACTGTGTGAATCTGTAATCCACACACTTATATTCGTATGGAGACTGTAATCCACACAATTGTACTGTGTGAATCTGTAATCCACACACTTGTATTCGTATGGAGACTGTAATCCACACAATTGTACTGTGTGAATCTGTTTTCTGCACACTTGTATTCGGGTTGAGACTGTAATCCACATACTTGTATTCATGTGGAGACTGTAATCCACACACTTGTATATTATCATAGTTTACAAACTGAACTTATCTTAGAGAATGTATTTACATGTTTCTAGGTTTAAGCCAATATCCCATGTCAGTCATCAGTTGCACACAAAAACATACTGCCACACAATCAAACATAGTAATATATTTTTTATTGCAATCTATGTAAAAGGGAATACTCTGATAGATTTTTATAAATAGTTCTTACAAATTCATGCATTTCAAACAATACAATACAAAAATATTCAATTTATACATATTTATAAACAAACGCAGAAAAGGTGCAAAATGTATTCTACTGCATGGTAATAATTACATAGTGAAACAATTTAAAGCAATTGACTGATTTATACAAGTATTATATAATACTGTAGGACGGAAATATGTTGACTTATAAAGATAATAAAAAAGACATGAATAAAATATACAAATCTTATCACATATCCCTACCATGAATATTTGTATTCTGTTTCAGCAATCCAGTCAAGTAAAATTATATTTCCATTCAACAATACAAATTTTGAAAATCAAATAACAATTTCTATTGCCAAACATCAAACGTGTCTGCCAAATAATACAGATGTGCTGTATTCAAGATACTGATATGAAGGTTCATATAAAACTTGTATAATGTCAAGCTATTTATGCAATGACTGATTTGTCTCACTTTTAATAAAAATCACAGAATGGGTTCTTTACACATGTAATTTATTTTCACTTATTTTTTGTTGAATACAAGTAAACCAAAGGGAAAATTAACAAATTTTTGAGAGATTTATCTCCATTCATTTACTACTACAACAAAAATAAATTGAGCTGAAAAAACAATTATACATTGGTGAAGAAGCCATTATGTTTTACGGGAGGAAAATATTGTCATAAAAAAGATGTAAAGCAATAAAAGGTACATAATGTAGCCTCCAACTATGAAAACAAGTGCACATTTTGCACTCTCTCAAGTCAATGATTGCCTTTTTTTACAATATCTCATCTAGGGATGACAGTGTTCACACAAAATGAATAGAGTAGCATAACATGAATATTATTTAAAATAAACTTGCAAGTTACATTTCATCAGCACTCAAGAAATATGTCACAACAAAATTGTACTTGATTTTCCTTGTTTAGGAAATATTTTTCTGGTTTAAATATGTTTGCAAAAGTCTTATTTGTTAATAGGTAAATGTTTCAAAGGACGGAAGGGAAATGGGAAATAATCTTTATAAGATTATTCACTTGTAAAAATGTGTTATGTGAGTTTAATCAGTGTTGAGGATAAGATCAACTCCCTGGAGAACCCAGTGGGAAATATGCTCATGGGTTGAGAGATCAGCTTCAAACACTAATCCAACACCCATGGCATTTCTTCTCTGTGATGTTGTGTACACAGGGGTACGAATAGTATTCTGAAAAAAAATATATATACATATAATATGATGTTTTTTAAGGTCACACCAGGTAAGGTTGGTTGCCTGTTCTCACATGGTCATACACTCCTGTAAGACAACTATAAACTGGGCAGTCCCTTTTTTCATATAGGGTTAGTTAATTTGTGGTTATGACAGGTCATTACTGTATTGATCAAATATTCTAAATTCTAGAAATAGTCAAGTTAATATGCATTTAGAGACAGAAACACATCCTAAACAATATATCAAAAATCTAATAAAATCTAAATAGGGGTAAGTTGTTAGATATTCACTATTTGCTCCAAGGCAAGGTTTTTATTCCTGTCAGAAGTTATGTAACAGGCATTCAACTGCAATTTTAATGAATGACAGCCCATGTGCTGGCTTGTGTTAATATTATATTCTTGTGCACATGATGCATATTTATATAGCTACAGCAAATGTAAAACAAATGTATCAGCTTCCTAGCTTTCTTGAGTCATACTTATGTGGAGCAGGTTATCCAACTTTTGATTTTTAATGTAATTTGTATCGAATTATATTTTTATTTTGTATTTGCTACTTTTTCATACTATATTTATTTATTTTTAAAATAATGTTATTAGAAATGTCAAACTTGAATATTCTCCATGTAGTTAGTGTTTTGGGGCAATGAACATTTTTTTTCAACTTCTAAGTATGAAGTACTGAATACAGTAAAAACATTAGATGCAAATTACAGTGAAAATCAAAAGTTAGTTAATCTGCTCAAGTACTTTCATAACCACTGACTAGAAGAATCCTTTGCTTTGATGCAACTGCTCAGAAATTAGATGATTTTATTTACAGCAAGTCTCAGAAGTATCGAGACGGCAAGTTAGCAAACCTGCTCACTAATTCGCTAGCAATTTGGTTTTGACAAAACAGATTTTACCATTGCAAACAATTTTGCATACTTTTCAGTCCAGAAAAAGATCATAAACTTATTTAAAATACCGTTAGATATTACTAGCATTTGAATGTGACAGAATTGAGGTTAATATTCAAATTTTAGGTCATGTGTATTAGTCAAAACCAAAGTAGTTGGCAAATTAGGGCAGCAAGTTTGATAACTTGCTGCCTTAGTACTTGTATGACTTGCTGTAACAACTTTCACCTACCCCTACTTTGCTAGATTTTTGATAGGTTGTTTTAAGAGGGTATTGTTACATGTTACCACCAACAGATTTTACTGGCAAATTAGGCACAGAATATATCAGCAAGGGTTACCGCTGATTAGACATGAAACTACAGCTCAAGAAGTGTATAACAAGCCTTGGTATGACCAACTATATGTAAATTTGACACAGCTGAGCTAGCATAAAATGGATGGATATCACATTCACAATACAACAATTAATGTTACGATCAACAACGATTGGCCCTAGTGTCAAGCAAAAAGCAAAACCCAACTTCATATGATAAATATTGACAGGTAAGCCACTGATTACTCTGAATGTTGTGTGGTGAGATGGCCATACGTCAGGCCATTTGTTTTAACTAGTAGTACTGAAGTCACTTTCCATTGAAACAATTATGAAATTTGAAACATTTAGATGGAATGTTCCATCCATCTGTTAGAAGTCATTTCAAATGATTTTGATTACATCAGTAAGGTGGTACCCCTGGTAATTAACAAATTAAGAAGCAATATAGTAATGTATGGAGAAATGACAACAATCAAGGGTACCATCACTTTTTAATTCTGCCATATATGTATGTAACCATAATGTTTAGACAAGTATCAAGAACTACCAAGTTAGTAGTTAAACTAGTTAAAATAAAAAATAAAATATTCACATACCTGTAATTTCAATCTGTGTGCTTCAATTGGAATCACTTTTAGAATTGGTAACTCCTGAATCAGCTGCTTTGGTTTCTGTCTTATTAAACAGGAATCTTCCCTGTCCCAAGCAGCTCCTTCCAAATACAGACCAGTCACAAAGCAACCTATAGAGATATGTATACGTACATTAGATTTTAGGAAACAATGATGTTGTTTTATAGAATACAAGAATGTGATGAGTGTATTACAAACCTTGATGTGCTCTTTCATTGACTTCATCTGGATTGAGATATGATGTAACAGTTGTGTAGAGTGTAGAACGATCCAGTGGCCATCCATTCTTACGACAAGTAGCTTGCACTAAGGCAGTCAAGTAAGATTCTGGGATATGCAGACCTGACAGCCACATGACAGCTGGTTCACTCTCATTCACCTAATCAAATAAATTACAATTCAGATTAAGATTTGACTTACTCAGTTGTCAATTTGTGATTTAATGGCATTCATACTACAACAAGTGTTTTTGTCACAATGCAATATTCGTGCAAATACACTCACAAGCCATGTATGTGTCCAAGTGAATTCTGAGTAATATTCATGTTAATTTTCATGTGATTCAATTAAACTTAGTACTGACATTTTCTTCTACAGATCTACTTTGTAGTAAATTTGAAAGGAAACAAAATTTACTTATGAACACAGTATACTTACCCAAGTGGTATACTGCTGATATCTCCTCAAGAAATGAACCATCCAGTTACCCAGAGATTTCAATGTATCAGGAGCAAGTCGTCTCCATATACTCGGAATAAAACCATTGAATAATGCACGGGATACATCATCAAGCTCTTTGCTCATACCAACCTCTCCTTTCAGAGCCTGTCAATAGAATATTGATATAATGAACATTTTTGGTTCAAGATCAGATTGAATTTACAGATAACTGGACCTTTGTTTGCCTTTAAAAAATTATAACCACACATTTCACTTTGAAACATGAGATATAGCAGTTATGATATCAATGAAATCAATTCATCTAACTACAAAAAATAAGTTTCAGTAGTGCAATTATTAATAGCTTGTCCGCATTCCATGACCAGACATCAAGTACTAAACTTACCCTCTGAAGCTCTGTGAGTGACCTAAATATTCTGTAAATCAATTTATTGTATCTTTCTAGTTCTTGTAGCAACACTACTGTTGTTGGTGTGATTTCTAATCCAAACTTCTTTCGTATCTTGTCCATATCAAACTGTTCTGGTAACTTGCTTTGTATATCAGTGGCAATATTTGCAATGAAATCATCCCGGCTTATACCGCTGCTTGATTCACCTACAACAAGTAATTGCATTACACAGATAAAGTTTAACAAGTTTAAGAAGTGCTTGCATGACAACCTTTTTGCACATGCACTGGTTACTATAATCTCAAATATAACTAACAGCTTTAAACATGGTTCTAGTAATGTAGATGATATTAATTACAGCAATCATTTATGTTACAAAAAAAACCTGCTCAACCATCGGATTTGAATACCCATCATCATTTCTATTGAACACAAAACAGCACACTCTATCATCTATAGTGATAGAGTAAGTATCATTTCTGATCAAAAATAAACAAGGTCAATGAAGAAAAGAAAATTGTATTGTTTTTCAGCTCAATTTCTTTTTCTTTAATCTAGAATATGAACAAGATAAAAATGTCTGGTATATGGCATATATTGAAAAGGAAACAAGCCATGCATGGCACAGTCCCCCCGTAGTTATCAAATTTAAGATGTATAGTTTTGTTTATAGTAATATAGCTGGAATATAACCATGTCAGAAATATGATTATGATGATTGTTTAACATTAAAATGATTGACATTTGTATCTGATCGTCGAACAAGTACTTGTCCATATTGGGAGATATTACTCTGGAACAGCATTCATTAAAACAAAATGGCCACCAGTCAGCCATTTTGAATCTAATCTGAGAAATAAAATGACGTACATCAGGAACCCGTAATGTCTAATGAATGTACCAAGTTTGAATGAAATCCATCCAGAAATGCTTGATATTTGATGATTTTTTTAGCACAAAAATGGCCACCATTCGGCCAATTTGAATAGAATCGTAAAACCAATATATCTGTATATCTATGACATGATGTATAATGAATATTAAAAATTTGAACATAATCAGTCAAAGCAAGTCAGAGATATGGGTCTAGAAGCCCATTCATTAAAACAAAATGGCCGCCAGTCAGCCATTTTGAATCCGATCTGAAAAATAAAATTGTTTGCATCAAGGTCCCATAATGTTTAATGTATATACCAGGTTTGAACAAAATCCATATGTAAACAACCGAGAAATGCTTGATTTTGATGATTTTTTTGCCCAAAAATGGCTGCCATTCGGCCATCTTGAATCAGATCCTGAAACAAATTGATGTGCATATGTATAATAACATGTATGATGTATGTGTAAATCCGATCTGAAAAATAAAATTGTTTGCATCAAGGTCCCATAATGTTTAATGTATATACCAGGTTTGAACAAAATCCATATGTAAACAACCGAGAAATGCTTGATTTTGATGATTTTTTAGCCCAAAAATGGCTGCCATTCGGCCATCTTGAATCAGATCCTGAAACAAATTGATGTGCATATGTATAATAACATGTATGATGTATGTGTAAAGTTTGATTATGATTCGTCCAGGCATTTCAAAGATACAGGTCTAGACGCACACACAAACGCACGGAAGCACAGACGCACGAACGCACAAGGGTCAAAACATAAGTGTCAGTTTTCAGACTGCGTCCGAACGGGGACTAATAAAAGCTGAAAATAAACCATTATTAAATGGCCAGCGGGATCTTGTTAAAAGCAAGAAGGCCACACAACTTGTAGTGTTCCATCCTCTGCTACCATCACAACAAATTGAGAATAAGTTCTACTGATGATCTCCATCATGGAATGACCAAATCGGATCAAGGTCTCCCTGAGGAATGACCTACATATCAGCAATCAGGATGGTAGTTTTCAAGAAGAAGCTGAAAATCTACACATTTCATTCTATAAGATATTATAAGTAACCTCTTACCTGTTTGTGGTTGTAGTTCTATTAGTTGGGCCCACATATCTCTGGCAGCCTGGGTATAGTAGCCAATTTCAGCATTTGGATGCAAACCAAACACTTCAGGAGTATTTGCTAAGGGTAACTCTTCAATATAGTCTGTAGTATATATACAAAAAGATACAAAAAATTAATATCAGACCATATTACATTATTACACAGAAAGCATTAATTCCTGATCTGCTATGAATAAAATAAGACCTTGTATCCAGGCAATTCCAATTCATCTATTTCATAACTTTGAAATTCTAATTTAATTGTGAACAAGTAATGACACGACACAGTCCCCATAAAGTTTTTAGTATAATATTGTGCAGTAGTTGATGTATTGCCGCATATGTTAAATGATCTGTGTTTAGTAAAGGTGAAAGGTGCATTCAATCAAAACATATGATATATTAATCAGTATGCCATTTCTCAAAACAAATGAAGTTCAATGATTGTACCAAGTTTGGACAAATAATGATTTGTACAGCAAATTTGAAAAGCTTTTCAATTCCAAGTACTTCTTACCCATATAAACCTCACGTGGACCAAGTTCAGGAATGCAGTAATCAACTTGATCGTTGACATAGAAATGGAATGGTTGGAAAGTGTCAAAGATGAAGTCACCCATATATTCATCCATATATGTATTCAAAACACGACGATCAAAAACGTCAATCGCACGTCCACCATACATCACCTGTGATATAATATCATTAAAAGTGTCATAAAAATTAATGAATATCGCATTGATTAAACCACAACTGATCACAAATCTTGTATTAAATAAAGTAAACTAGTATCAAGGACTACTACTGTTCTTCTAAAACTTTGTTAAAATTGGTCACCAGCTGGAATATATGTTTTGGCTCTGTATTCAAATTAGGTTAGTCTGAAGGCAAATATGCAAAGTGGCTGGTGTAAATGAGAAGTATATACATGTATAGCAATAATTTAAATACCGGTAAGAAATCAGTTATTGAAATTTACATGAAGACAGGAAAGCAAGTAAGAAGACCATATGCATACAGTATATGTTGGTTAGATCATTATAGAATTATTACTTACCTCACCAATAAGGTACTTCAAACTGTTCCATGGCACCTTTGGATCATTGTTTTCATATGATTTCGTCAGATATGTATTCATAATATTCATACATACAGAGAAATCAGATTCATTAAAATCATATGGGATGTTCCATCCTATTTTTCCGTATTTTCGTCTCTCTTGTACCACAGCATGGAAGAAGGCAAGTGTGAATACAAGTGGCTTGAAAGCAGAGTGGGGACATTCCTCCAGTGCAGGGGCTGATATCTTGTGGTAGGTACTACGCAAGTTCAATTTGAGACCATTAGGTGGCTCTGTTACCACCTGTAACACAAGAATAAAAAACACATTGTAATTGTTATAATTTATTCATTGATTTGTTTGTGTCTTGAATTCTAAACAGTACTGCATGGTGTGTGTCCTGGAAAAAAAAGTAGAGTAATATTCTAAAGACATGTTCTTTTATTTGCCATTGAAATGCAAATTACAAATTCAGAGTCAAGTTTTCAGAACATGTAGCTATTAATTAATCATTACTTACACTATAATACTAAAAAATGACTAAAAATAATCTGGCTATTGCTTTGTGTAGACTGGTGTCAGTTTATTTAATAAACAAATAAATGGAGGTGAGTGGAACTAAAACACATGACATAGATTACTATCAGAAAACAATTATTGTCAGAAAGCAAAATGCACTATCTGAATATACCTTGAATGATTTCTGTAGAATACCAATTGGAAAGTCTGGAGTTGGATCTGTTGTTAGCCATAAACGGAAATCAGGATGGGGTTTCACTAGTTTCTCTAGGGCTTTTTCCAGTTCTTTCAGCCATTTGACCAATAGATGACAATTCTGCAGCATCAACCACTGACCACGTGCTATGGCAGTCTCCAAAAGTTGCAAAGCAATCTGAAAATTCACATATACAAATTTTGTATTAACATGAGTAACAAGAAAAAAACTGTAAAACTCCTACTACCATGAAGATCCATGTTCTAGCTAGTACAGCACTTACAGAACAAACAATGGAACAGCCAGTAAATAAGTATGCACTATACAGGTGTATACTGTCAAGTTGTAAAAAATGTATGACAATAGTGTACATGTTAATGTTTGCCTTTGCTTTATTATATCACTTAGTGCAATACAAGAAATTCAAAGCAGCAGCAAAGGCAACTTCAAATCTTCAAAATAATATTACTACCATTATATTATCGCCTCAAACCATAAATGCTCTCTAGACTCTGAAATTCATACTATGTTATTGTTAACAAAAACCTAGAGAAATAGGTGCAATATGAACACCACTAGGATTGAGAATATTAACTGACTTGGGCCCTTGGTTTTAGATCCTCTATAGAAACAACAGTCAAAGGTAAGGTGTTTGAACTGCAAAGGTTTTACTATGCATTGTATATGTAATTGCAGTATTGTGAGTACATGTACTGTGAAGTGCAGAGAACAATTTCATTCACACACAAAAGATGCTGCGATCAATTTGTACCGTAGCAAGAAAAAATAACTCAGTAACTCACCTTTTCTTGTCCCTGACCCATAGAGAGAAATTTCAATCGGTTGCCTCCAAACCCAGACCTCTCAGCCAGTTTTGACAGATCACTTGCTGGGTCAGAACCAGGACTCAGAATAAAGACAATTGGTGAGAAAGGGTTGCTTTGTTCAAAGATAGCCTCAAAGCTTATAACAGGTGGTGTAACATATTTTTCTCCCATTCGTGAACAGACAAAGTCTGTAACAGATCTGTAGACACGGTCAATGCGAAAGCAACGTAGTAAGCACAGCCGCTGAAATTCTGAAAGATTGTTCTCATATTTTCCAGGTATCTTGCCTGATTCAGGTGCATCCAAGTCAAACCACTGAAAGGTACGAGAATGAAATAAAAGTTATACATGTATATATATAGATTCAGAATGATAAAATACAATTATTTTCAATTTTGAGAAGATTGTGATACAGTCTGTGTTAGTAACCAGAAACCCATAGGAACGATCTTTATATAAAAATCAGCAACCCATAAAGACCACATTTGGGCAGTCTCAAAGCAATTTACATACAAAGTGACCTGTATAGAAAGATCAGCTGTCTATAAATTTATTTAAGTACCTTGAATGGTTGGAATACACAGATTTGACTGTACAATTGACTTACCGCTTTCCAATCTCTGTCATCTCTTTCAATATCACTGGGAAGACTACCAAACACCTCATCACTGACTTCACTCAGTCGCATAATATCTTCCCATCCTTGATCAGGAATCCACTTAGCCGGTTTGCTTTTCTTACTCTTGTCAAGAGAGATGTTACCCTTGATAAAGAAGTCTAATTCTTCCTGAGGCATGTTGCCTTCAGCCTGCTCTAGCTTGGCAGTCATTTGGAATGAGAACAGCAGTTTATGCTTCTCAAACAGACCTAAAATAAGTCAATGATATGTTGTAATTGTGACACTTTGGGTATAATAACAAGCAGTCAACTGGAATGCATGAAATGTGAAATAACAAAAGAAGCATACACTGATTTAAGCTAGCAAAATATTTAAAATTAGAAAAGGGATTCCTACCTGTACAAGCATAATTGTATATATTATGAGTTAGGGTGTCCATGATATTGCGTAATCTCTTAAGGAGTATTGAATCTGGCAGACTCTTACGAAGGGAGTGCTGGAAGACATCAAGGTAGGAAGCCAAGGAATACTGGTACATGGAATTGATGAGTGCCATTTCAGCCAACACAAAGAACAGGATGGCTCCACGTTTAGCTGCTGGGCGGTAACCATCACGAAGTCTGTCAATATCAATAGCAGTCTTAGCAGCAAGTGCCAACTTGTCTGAAACCTACATAATTAAGAAATACATCATTAGAGACAGTGAGGTATGATTCAATGTCATTTATAAAAAAACATGTCTTTCAGTTGCCACAACTAAGAAACCATGATTACCATGACATAAACTAAGGCAACAAGCTTACAACTTAAAATAAGTATGCAAAATACAAAACATTAATCCAGCAAACAAATCTTGCATTCCCTCACAAATATTGTTTTCAAGATTTACTAGAGGTTAATTATGCCAATAACCAGTAAAACACTATTAGGCAACTTAATTTTATAACATAATTCCACTATGTGATCACTTACCTCAGTTGCTTTAGTCTTTGTATCTTCTAATGTCTGAATCAGTTCAACATTATCCAACATGTTACCAGTAGATGTGGCCAACTCCCTCAATAAAGAGTCCTCTAAGTCTTTCAACAATCTCTTGTTGGTGCTAGTTTCCTGGATCAAACGCTCTCTCTGTTCTTCTAACTCTTTTCTCTCAAAACCAACAATGACACTAAGTAACTGGTCCTCTAAACCCTGTAATACAGTTTCAAAGTGAGAGACTTAATCAAGTTAACCAAATATCATCGAGAAGAGTAGGTTTCTAAAAATGTTATAGAGAAGACGACATATGCCCAAAACATACCCCATAGTGATAATTGTCATTGTGACATCATACCCTGACACATTTTATAGCAATAAAAAGTCAATTGCCAAATATTGGTCTCCAGTGCCATGTGACTTAGAGCTATCAGCAAATACAATGGCAATTGGTGGTGATTTAGTAGAGTTTCTTTAACTTACCTTCAAAGTGACTGTATAATTAATAACCATGGCTTTACCAAAAACAGCTGGTGTATACTTAGGATTAGAAAGTTTGGTATTCAAGTAGAGGCGGAAATTGGGATCATAGTCAACTTCTTTGTCACCAAGCATGATGAACTGTCTACCTTGTTGACCTAGAACAGAAACATTCAGATATCATTACTGTATACAAATATAACACTTTACAGTGACATCATTAAGTTTACAGTAGCAAAGTTTTACAGGGCTATATATATTGGAAACACTTAAAACATCATCACATCATAGTCTTAATTTATAGTGATGACCACTATTCCAAAACATTATCCCTAAAATAATCCTCAACATAAAATAACCTTTCAGGTGACACAGCGGTAAATCACTGACTCACATACCTTTTATATTCTTCTCCAGTACATTGTCAATAACAGGGTCAATGTACTCATCTACATCTTTGAATAGGAATGGGAAGCCATATTTAATGGCCATCTCCAGCTGCTTCAGGAAGTCAGGATCATTGAATGTACATGTCTGAAATACACAGAAAAATGTTAGGGCTTTTTTCTCAGCTAGAACTAAAACTGAACAGTTTTCAATTCATTTTTTGGTACTACTTCACTACTTTTTGGAATACTTCTTGAAATGTTACATAAGCTTACAATAGCGGTGAAAGGATTATACTTGATCATCAACCAATAGCATAGTTCAGTTTTGAATGCTTCTAATATTAATAGAACTTCATCAGTGTTTTAATACTCTCGTCTGAATCTAAGAACTTCATGATTAATTTTACATAGTTGTGTCATTCAAAAACAAAGCAAAGCCTAGTATTTTGTAAACAGCGCTTAATATTCAATTAGGCGGCAATTACAGATGCTCAATTGTTCTAATTAGAAAAACATCAAGTTACAAAAATAGCCACACCCATATTTTAGAAACCAAGTCCACGTTTGCAAAACCGTGCCCAAATGCAATGTTCAATTAATAGTTAACTGAACTTACAGACAACACAGATTTTGTTTGGTTTGATTTAACTATTTATTGATTTAAAGTAAGTTTTAATAACTCAATGTTCCTAACTTGAACAATTCAGCATGTTATATGAAGTGTTTTTTCATTCCCTATAGTACCCAGTAAACATACTTTCAAATTGTTGGCTTCTTCTTTCTTTCTGATCCAATTCAATGCCTGTTGTTGTGGATCAATACAGAGGGGAAATCGACTGGCTCTTGTTGTCAAAATACCATTCTGAACCGAGAGTTCATCAGGAGGTAAACCTTCAGATCCCCACCTAGAAATTAAGTATTACACACAGATGCTATATATTATATGGGTTAATCAAGAGTACCTCAAAGTATACATGAAGACACACCCTGCTGACATACATGCAGTCAAGGTCAAGCATTGTCTACATTCAACGACACATTTCATGATTGGGGTTACAATTAAAAATGGCATACATACCTGCTGATTTCTACATCATCAGTCAACAGGTTTTCTAATTTGTAAGGTTCACTGTATGGAATACCACGTGCCTTGACATCTTGCAACCACAGTTCATGCATCAATTCACTACGAAATTCCCATGTGAATGCTCCTACATAACTTAAGAAGCCTGATGCCAGCAAACAGTCTCCCAGCAATCGTATACGACGCTGTCGCAAGTCTTCTAAATCTTTTGTCCATCTCACATTCTCTGAACTAAGACCAGATATGAGTTTATCAGCTGCAATAAGTCGTCTTTCCATTATCTCTGTCTCTTCTTGTAATTGTTGCCTTTCCCTCATTGCTGTTTCATATTTCTCTCCAAGTCGTTTCAACTCAGACTCCAGCTTACCCACCTCATTGTTGATTTTCTCTAGGTCACGCTTGGCCTGGTGGAAGGACCTTTCAAGACGAGCTACTTTTTCTCTTTTTGGCTTAACTTCACGGGCAACGTCACAGTAACCCATTACAGCTGTAACAAATTTCAGAAGACCTGAACCAGCTTTACTTACGTCTCTCATTTCTTGCTGAGAAATGTTCATTTCTTTCACAAATCCTTTCACAGTTCGAGTCTATATTAGAAAAGAAAAAAAAAACACAATCATTTCTTACTATCTATATATAGGTCACATGTTGCAACAAAACTCCCCATAGATGACAAATTAAAAACTTGAAAAGTAGGGCTATTTTACATACAGAACCAATAATCAACTACCCAAAATTTGTTTTAGTAAACAGTAGAGATGTTGAAAGTTCACTAGCAGTATTGAAAATGTTGAGCCAGCTAAATGTATCATCTGTCTACTATCGGTATTTGCTTCCACTCACAAATTTAGGGTTTGGTTATTCTGGTAACATATAACAGTTTGAAATACAAGCTTGCCATTCCTTGCCAACAATTGTATTCAAAATAGCAAGAATTACATTTGTGGGAATCTACTTGATAACAATTATAAATGTGGTATAAATCCTATACGTAAAATGTAAGTTTGATTGGATAAAAAACAAATTTGCAAAAATTTATTTTTCGAGCAGGTTTGGTAATGCTTCCATTTTACTTCAATGGTGCAACACATTTTGTCTTAAAATCATTCATCATATATGTTTTTCTGTACAATACTATTGTAATCTGATCAAGTATTCTGTACCTGTGAACTGGTGATATTATCCACATCCATTTCAGTCAGAGATTTCAAGAAGCTTGACTCTGCCATCATTGCTTTTGCTGACTTCCAGGAGACTTCTTTAATGCCACGCAAGACAACAATACACTCACAGACTGTCTGTACAGGTTTTGGTGGTTTAGCAAATGATCTAAAAATGAGTTACATGCATATTCGATGTTTAAACCACACTTGTGATGTCACACTATTGTCCCTAGCAGTATTTATTTCACAGAACTACCTTGCAAGCAATGCTGGCAGAACTACCAGGCAATTCTGGCAGAACTACCAGGCAATTCTGGCAGAACCACCAGGCAATGCTGGCAGAACCACCAGGGGATTCTGGCAGAACCACCAGGGGAATCTGGCAGAACTTACAGGCAATTCTGGCAGAACCACCAGGCAATGCTGGCAGAACCACCAGGGGATTCTGGCAGAACTTACAGGCAATTCTGGCAGAACCACCAGGGGATTCTGGCAGAACTTACAGGCAATTCTGGCAGAACCACCAGGCAATGCTGGCAGAACCACCAGGGGATTCTGGCAGAGCTTACAGGCAATTCTGGCAGAACCACCAGGCAATGCTGGCAGAACTACCAGGCAATGCTGGCAGAACTACCAGGCAATGCTGGCAGAACCACCAGGGGATTCTGGCAGAACTACCAGGCAATGCTGGCAGAACCACCAGGGGATTCTGGCAGAACTTACAGGCAATTCTGGCAGAACTACCAGGCAATTCTGGCAGAACTACCAGGCAATTCTGGCAGAACTACCAGGCAATGCTGGCAGAACCACCAGGGGATTCTGGCAGAACTTACAGGCAATTCTGGCAAAACCACCAGGGGATTCTGGCAGAACTTACAGGCAATTCTGGCAGAACCACCAGGCAATGCTGGCAGAACCACCAGGGGATTCTGGCAGAACTTACAGGCAATTCTGGCAGAACCACCAGGCAATGCTGGCAGAACCACCAGGGGATTCTGGCAGAACTTACAGGCAATTCTGGCAGAACCACCAGGTAATGCTGGCAGAACCAGCAGGGGATTCTGGCAGAACCACCAGGGGATTCTGGCAGAACTTACAGGCAATTCTGGCAGAACCACCAGGCAATGCTGGCAGAACCACCAGGGGATTCTGGCAGAACTTACAGGCAATTCTGGCAGAACCACCAGGGGATTCTGGCAGAACTTACAGGCAATTCTGGCAGAACCACCAGGGGATTCTGGCAAAACTTACAGGCAATTCTGGCAGAACCACCAGGGGATTCTGGCAGAACTTACAGGCAATTCTGGCAGAACCACCAGGCAATGCTGGCAGAACCACCAGGGGATTCTGGCAGAACCACCAGGAGATTCTGGCAGAACTTACAGGCAATTCTGGCAGAACCACCAGGGGACTCTGGCAGAACTTACAGGCAATTCTGGCAGAACCACCAGGCAATGCTGGCAGAACCACCAGGGGATTCTGGCAGAACTTACAGGCAATTCTGGCAGAACTTACAGGCAATTCTGGCAGAACCACCAGGCAATGCTGGCAGAACCACCAGGGGATTCTGGCAGAACCACCAGGCAATTCAGGCAGAACCACCAAGTAATTGTGGCAGAACCAACAGGTGATTCTGACATAACTAAGGAATTCTGGCTGAACAACCAGGTGATTTTGGCAAAACTACCAGGTGATTCTGGCAGAACCACCAGGGGATTTGTTCTGTCAATGATGATCTTTCACAATTTTAAACAGGCACTCAAATGATGAAAGTTAAAGTGCAGATTCCCTCTCAATTTTATAGTAGCAAAAACCTGGGAAACAGACCCAGATTTGTCATCATTATACATGCCTACACGTATGTACCATATTGTCAGACACAGATTTGCATGTTTGTACCTGATCTCTGTTACATCAGATTTATCTAAGTCCTGTAAGGCAATTCGGGCAGCTTCCAGAGCTGGTAAAGCTTCCTGCAATGCGTCTTCTGCTTCTTTCTGTAAGATTAGAGAATACAAGTAAAAACAAATAAGAAATAATGTCATGTATCCATTACACCAAGCTAAATACAATAAATCTTAATTATCTAAATATGATATAAAATAAATACATTGAATAAATAGCTTTTGTACAGCTAGTAAACACCATGCATGGAAAATTTAAATGTTTCCTGTCTAAAAAAACTTAATAATATTAAATAAAATTACATGTTTTGCCAAGAATTAATGTAACACATGTAAAAAGAATTTAAAAGAAAACTAAATTTTCTAAATTAAATAATTATTAACAGAAGTTTTAAACATGTCTTGATAAGGAATATTTGTTATCTCTATAATGGGTTTAAGGTGATTCAAGTTGAATGCACTATTATGACCAATACAATCCATACATGACTGAGACCCAGTTCCAGAATGCCAGGAATATTTGATTTTGATTTATTAATAATGAATATTCACCATTATGCTATCTTGAATTAAATAGAGAAATAAATACATATACATATGTGCAAAATGATGTATATATAAAGTTTGATCATGATTCATTGAGACATGTCAGAGATATACAACACTCAAGCAAAACAAAATGGCACCCAGTTAGCAAATTTGAAATAAAGTGCATCAAGGTTGTATAATAATGGAAGTATATGTGTATCCCAAGATGCATGACGTAAATGAGAAATTTGAATGTAAACGGTCAAATCATGTACAAGATACAGATGAAGATCTCACACTCACACACAGTCAAAGCATATGTCCCTGTTTTTGGATTAAGTCTGAATGGGGGGGGGGGGTCTAACATGTAAATTATACAATAAACTCCATGATATCCTGCTGAACGAAAATAAGTTGTCATCCATTTAAGGAGATATTCTTGTGATGGTGGGAGTGTAACAGCCTTTTCTGTATTTTCAAATGAAGGCACATCAAGACCAAATTTATAGCTACTTGTACCTACCTTTTCTACAGCGATGACTTTGCTCTGTACTTCTATCTCTTTACTTTTTGCCACAGCTATACCTTTTTTCTCAGTTGCCAGAGCAGTACCACTAGAAATCTCTTCTAAAAGCTGTTCACAAGCTTCAGTTTTTTCAGTCACAGCAACTTTCTGGACAGCCAGTTTTTCATTTAGCTCATTCAACTGAACACTGGCCTCCTCCAGTTTCAACATACCACTCTCCAAACGTTTGCACTAGGAAAGAAAGATCGAAAAAGGCTGATAATTTAGAATAGTTACATTATCAGTCATCTAGCTGCTGTATCTTTGGGACATACCAAATCCATGTTGCAAGAAGTAATACTTGACTTAAATGAAGAAAAACTGAAAATAATTGAAGTGTTGATATTAGGTATACTAACCTGAGACAAAATATACTCGTCTTTTTCATCCAATAGACCAAGGTAAGTGCTAACAAAATCAAGGTAGTTCTTGGGTGTCACATAGTTGTTACGTCGCAGCTTACGCAAAAATAGTTTACTTTTCTCTCCCACAGATTGATGCACAAATACCACATGATCTACAATAGATTGTTTGTGTTCATCTGGGATACTCTTGATCTGAAACAGTGTGTAAGTTGAGAAATATAATGCTACCGGTATACATAAACAAAAACATTACCAGTATCACAAAGGTGTATTAGGATAAATGACTGTTGAGAAGTTCTAGTTCATTTTAACAGATGACAGGCAGAAGGGATTTTAATCTGATGAAATATTCAAAATTAGATAATATGGGCCACCTTCTGGTCTACAGAGTGAGCATAACATTTTCCAATGGCCTTCATAAAAATGAGCAATACAAACAAAATAATAAAACTTACATCATCTCCGGCTAAGAAAGTGCTGGCAACGGCTTCCAAGGCTTGCTGTGGCCATGCCATATACCAATCAATACTGCAGTTATTCACAAGGCCAGGGAAGTTACGACATCGTGTACGTAGTGTATCACCAACCGGTGACATTGCTAAAACTATGTGCAGATTGCTAGCACATTTATTGACATAGTATTGCCAAATACTTTCCTTAGCTGGACCCACACCAAATTTCTTAGCTTCATCACGAATCTGTAAAGTCAAGCATTTATTTGTTGTTATTTCTTAAAATAGTAAAAAACCTTTTTTGAATTTCCGGAATCAGTTATAAAAGTTATTAAATCATACCTGTCCAACAATAGCTTCTTTTTCATCATCTGGAAACAGGGCAGGAACTATACCAGATGTTAACATGTTATTAATCAACTCCAGAAAACCTTAAAAAATAGTAATTAAAGTAAGATTTAAACATTAACTGATAAATGAAATGAATAATAGATCCATTAATGAAAACATCTTTCATTCATAAAATGTCATTCATAAAAGTCATTGAATTACCAGTAATACTACACTGGACACAATTACATTGTAAACATTTTATTAGAGCAAATATGCTTAATGCTATAGAAATGAACACAAAACATTAAAGCTTGAATGTTATTAGGTTGCTGGTAGTAATAATAGATAATTTTGAAAGCCAAAACACTGCAAGACTTGTTGTACAGTGTTGCTGCACAGTTCTGGGAACCACCCAGTACTGTATTCACATGCAAATAAGTATATTATTACTATGAGGGATAAGACTATAATCACCTTCTTGGGCAACATGTTGGTCAGTGAAAAGGAACACCATTTTCTTTCTTTCTAAACCCAGTTTGTTGTAGAGGATCTTCAGATCTTCACGGAAACTGCTCTCATCATAACCTCTACTCAAAACAATTTCAAAGACTCCACAGCCAGCAGTGAAAGCAGCTAATTTAGTTAAACTTTGTTTACCACTGCCACCTGTATAAAATGAATAATTCCAGTAAGTATACTCACAAACACTGTAGATCTTGTGAACTAATCAGAGTTTGATGAGAATTGTTGTGACAATATACAAACCATAGGGTGTACTTGTATACAAACCATAAGGTGTATCATCTGAATGGTTATGTTATTATTACATTATTATTATTATTATTATTATGTAAACCAAAACAAATTTCTTTGTTATTTAACCATTTTGTCAATGATATAGTTGTAAAGAACAGAATTCAAATCTTATCATGAATTGGACCCTTTCTTGTGTTCTGAACATGAGCTTGGACATGTATGTCGACATCACAAAAATTAAAAATATTTTTGAAAGGTTAGTTTCACCTTATTAATAAAGCACAAGATCCCTAAAAAGAGTAGAACAACATAATGTGTGGGTTTTGAGTGACAGTACCAGCAATGATGGCTGATAATATTGTAGCAGAACTTACCAACACCAACTAGCAAAGCATGTCCTTGATCCATACGAATTACTCTGTGTACTCTTGTTACATGCTCTAAAGCATCATCAAAAAGAACAAGATTCATAGCAGTGTTATTATCATTGTATTCTTCTAAAATCTGCAAAGTAAGAAAACAAAAATATTATGAATTTTCTGACTGCCAAAAATTATCATATCATTGATTGAATATTACATGACATGTCCTCATGCACTTAATTGAACAATTCACATCACATGAAGTGTTTTCTTTGAATATTTCTAAAATACAACAGAATGTGTGTTTAATATTTGTTTGTAAACATGGTGGTGAGAAGGGGTTAGTCTATAAGACAATTGATGAAACAGACACACAATTAAACTTTTTAACAAAGTCAATCCATTAAAATTATAATTGTGAATCATTCTCCCTTTCTATACCGACATATGGATTCTGATAGTAAAGTTGGCAGTCTATCACAGTAGTTTAATTTCAAACAAACACAGTTCGACCTTGTTTTGTCACCTATATTTGAAAAATATTTTGAGACTGAATGTTTGTACCACTAATTGCTGTTATATTTTATGTAATACCAGATGCCTCAGTATCATAATAAACCAATACTGTGTTTGATACTGAACTACACTTATGTGTCACTCTGTCATTCATAATTGCCTTTAGCTTGAGCAGTAACAACTCACCTCTTGAAATAAAGCTTTAGCCGCTTCATAATCTTGTATGTCTTCATAGAGTCTTGCTTCACCATCTTCAAGTGCATTGCGATAATCACCATACAAAACTGGGTTTTTCATAACTTCCTCTACGTGTTCCTTAAAATTCTCCTCTACAATAGATCTGATAAAACCCTACAAGACAATATTAACAAGCAATATTTATTATTAGTCAAAATCCAAACAGTCATGGATGTTTTGTCTTCAAAACCTAGATAATTGGAAGTGGATGGATGGTCATGAATAAAAAAAAATTGTACAAGGCTAACAAAATAATGATAATTTATAATAACACAGTAACATGTAAAAGAAAAATAACAGGAATTATTGAATAAACTTAAAACAATCAACTGCTTTTGTCTTCTATCTGAAATAAAACTGAAACATGGAGTTGGGAGAGGGTGGGAGAAAAAAATAAAATAAATAATGTCTATTAATGAGTGTTAAAAATGTATTTACCACAGCACCATGGCACCACACATGTGTGACATTTGTGTTGATAAACATTGATTTTCCCACAATCCAATGCACTCTTGTAATGGAAATCACAAGTATGAATTTTGACCTGGGCGCAACTTGTACTAATCACCACCGGTGACTACTTTGATAGCTTCCAATCACATAAAATCGCCATGTTTGTTTATATGCGACCCAGATATCGCGACAACTACCGCCCGTTAATGTAAGAACTGAAATCCTGGAATCAGACAATTTTATACTTATCTCAAACAGGATAAACTAGTCAAGGAAGGAACAATGTAGTAGTAAATACTCACAATGGGACTACTAACAATGTATTTTGATCATTTATAATTCTGCTGTTCAAAGACTATTTTCAATAGCATGCTTGTTTCACACGTATTGACAATCAAGAGATTGACAGGTGTACCAATATATGGTTTATCTTCTGCAACTTACCTCCACCTTTAGCTTGTCCTGTGTTGTTGAAATTTGAAATAATTAATATTTTTTTTATATTTATATATCGGTAATTGAAGGGCCACACAGTGCGATTCAATTTATTTGTGTACATAGCATGGGACCTGCATATCCAACACAACATGGTTATATATCGCAAACATTGTGCCAGTGACGAGTGATTCACACCAGATTCATACTAACTGGCATAGATGGAATGTTAATATCTGTACAATCAGTAATTGAAACAACTATCATCTGCATAGTGTGAAGTGGTACCATACTCAGTTTACAGTTTATCAGAAGCACAATATGACATTTGATTCTATTCAACCGGTATTCTAAACTCAAAGCAACATCTTTGAACATTATATTAAAGTCAGATAACAGCCTCTCTGTACATTGTCTATGTAGTTGGAGTTAATTCTCTGGTTTCTATGATACATACAGATTGAACAGCGTTTTAAACAATACATTTTTTTGTTATAGACTATATAATTATACGATTGTGTAAAATATGGTAATCACACTAGAGCAGTAAGAAAAACCTTCAATAATTCATAAAAGTTCAATGTGTTTTAGATAAAATCATGCAAGTTGTTTTTTCTTGTATGCCATTTAACACCCCAAGAAACATGCAGAACAAGCACGCCAATAATCAACTTAATTAATAAATAAATAAATAAATAATAATAAATTCCATCAGCAATTTCATACTTGTTGATTTTGAAAAAAATAATCATGAAACAATCAAAATACTGCTCATCTTGCACTACAACTCTTACCCAATTTATGTCCTTGCCCTGCAATCAATAAGTGGTCAAAATTGTTATTGGTTGTTTATCTTCAACTTCATCAGTGACTCTATTACCCTCAGAACAGATTAATCTTGCATAACATTTGCAAGGTAAGATGTTCGTAAATTGGAGTTTCACATATATGTGCAAAATTTCACAAATTCTGTATTCAAAATGACCACCATTTTGGGCTACATTTGCAATATTATCCATAATATATATATATTTGAAAATAAGTTATTATTTACGTAAATATTTTGTCGTTTTCCAAGTTGGTATAACTGATATTTTCTACTCTATATTTTGCATTGCAAGTTAATTTGGATGATAATAGTTCTGTATAGGCTTTGTGTGCTTATTTCACTAATACTAACTAATGTTCTTAATTTAAATCTATTGTAGCGGTATATACAAACAGCAAAAGAAAGTATTGTTTTCTTCACAAACCTAGACAATGTTCAAGCAATATCAAATGTGGTAAAATTTAACCAAGTTATTAAACCTATTTCTCTTTCAACAGTTTATCAGTTATTGATAAAAATAGAACCTAGTAAAGTTTAGAAAGATATCAAATGGGAAGCCAAAACAATCAGCAGAATTGTGAACCATCTTGACAGTTCCTGCAATGTTGCATATAATAAAAATAATCACAAAAACATCACTGAATCTAAAAGAACCATCTCAAAGTTCAATCATTAATTAACAAACTAAAAAATGAACAACCACAGCTGATGAGAATTTTAGAAAACAAAGATCTGGCGAAATTTGTTTGAAAAAAGAGTTAAATTCTATAAAGTCTATAGAGTCGAAAAAACATGGGCCTTTGAGTAGTATAACTGCACATGTAATTTACAAATCACTGTTAATTGATATGTTTTGTATTTTGCTCTGCAAAATGTACACATGCTAAGATGTTAATTTTAAATTGATTGACATCTGGTATTCATCTAAAGAACTCACCCTGGAATCATCATAGTCTTCTTCCTGGTTTATTCATTGGTAAGATAGTAAGTCATTAGTCACGATCATTGAATGTTAACACTTTGCCTGCTGACAACGTATTTTCCATTATCATTATACAACCATCAATTTAAAATGTACTTTCTCATGATTTCAAACTGAACAAATACATTTAGTACTGTACATATATTTGAGTTAATTTGCAGGTGTGTTCCGAACACTAAAGCAGCAAGCAACATTGCCAGCTTAGTTGCTGAGTGGTTTGCCATGGCATTTCAAGATTGTTAGATGATAAGAACAGGTTAGTTCAAACCACTTTTACAAGCGTGCACCATTCAGCTAAATGCATTATGATATTCACCAGATATACCATTAACTGTGTCCTGACATTTCACACTGTGTCAGTACATACATTTTGTTTGGATAACTTTGCCATTTATTATATACAAATTTATATGATTGAATAAAATAAATTGAAAGACAATAGCATCATAATTTTCTATTTATATTCAACATGGCCCAGTCCCCCACAATTAGTGTGATGTATCCTGTTGAGGTTGGTTTGACCCAACTTATTCTAATCATGTAACAATCTCCAGGTTTGCATAGCAAAGCAGTCTGCAACTTAGCTGGCAATGTTGCTGTTTTGGTGTTTGGAACAATATGGCAGTGACAGTTACCTTAAATTCATATGTCAAACTATGGTGGGATGAATAGATATTTGGAGGACAGATTTGATGTTTATAACATTAATGCAACCAGTTATAAACTAGAAAGTAAAATACTATATGACATTGAATCTCATGGATAGTCTATATTGGTATAAGTCAATGTATTATTGTAGTACAATAACTGCAGCTTGGTTCTCTGCACAATTATAGGCACAACCTATTAGCTGTGACTAGTGTTAGTGCAAACACTGAACTTTCAACTTGGAAATGGCAAGAGGAGATGTTCAAATGGGAATAGGTGTAACAAGTAAAATAATTGAAACTGCATAAAAAACCTACAAAAAAGAAAAGTAGAAATACACACAACACCATTTTGCAAAGTCCATGAATACAATGCAGACACTAAGACAAGGATAAATTCTTTGGGTCAAAACACAACTATGGCACTGTTACGGGTATTCAAACTTTACACTGAAGTCAGCAAAGGTTCGTATGTTAAAATTATTTTAAAAACCTAAATATTTATAAACTAATTGCAGTTATACGTTGAATGAACTTGTGCAGTGACTTGGAAGGTTCTAGTTTGTGTCTAATTGATGTGCAAATGTCACCTGTCATGTTTGGCTTTGAATGAGGCCAAGAGCTATTGGTTTTATAAATTTGTATAGCTATGTTTATATGTACAACATGCTTTTGCTGACTTCAGTGTATACACACTTAATATAAATGAAGGGAGGTATACTTACATCAACAACATTTTTATCTTTATCACTGATCAACCTATCATAGAAGACTCTCATACATTCATTACGCCACACTCTAACAAATGATTGTTTACTTTCAAATCGGTCCGGAGTTGTTAACAACATGCCTTGAGTTACACGAGACAAGTCACGCAGGTTGAAGATATAATGGAACTTGGAAGGTGTTGGGGGCAATTCAATGATGATTCGGTTATAGAGCTCAAGGGTAGACATCATAATTTTCTCTGATATTTCCTGAATACATTCATCAAATGGCTGAGTATGGCCTTTCAAAATTGAGCCATAAATTAGTTTCAGTGATTCCTCCGATGGGAATGTGATGTTGAAGCAGGAGAAGAGTGAAATAAAGCGAGGATCCACCTCATTACGGCCTCCACCAGGTTTACCCATAGATGCCAAGAAACCAATATCTTTGATGTATTTGAATGACAAGTCTTTGCTTCTGTCATACATGCCTCCTTTCTCCAACAGTAACTTTAGTAAAGCAATTGGCTGTTGGGTACCATACTCATCAACCTAGGAAAATAACATAACATTGTTAAACAACAGGTGTATTTTATAAGAGTGGTGTTCTTTGTTATTCGTTCATAAAATTTATTGATTTACACATCCAATAAATGATTGATAATCAAATACACATTTTATATAATTTCTAGACAGCAGCACAATATTTTCATCTGTTGACAAAAGAAAGAGCACCAGATACTGCTTTAATACTTACTTGTGGCATGTTCATATCATCCATAAACACTAATAGTCTCTTTCCTGGTGGGGGACCATAAGTGTCTTTGGTTCTCTTTTCCACATTAGCTTCCAAGTTACGTTGTAGATCCATAGATGTAGTACGGGAAGAGAAGTTGATGTTCAGAATCAGCTGCAAACAGAAAAAAATTCTTTACTTGATCATCACATACATTTTTTTAAATCTATTTTAGTATAAGGCAATTATAAGTCCAAATATATCTTCACGTTTTTAGGAGTTATTTTAAAAGAGAATAAAACAACTACTATAAATGCATTAATTATTTGCTAGTTTTTAATTCCATTATTTTTCCAATAAATAAAATTCGCTAAATAAATTCCATATTAACATGTAAAATAACAATAGAATTTGTTGTTTCACTGCCAAGTTTGTAAAAATGCAATGAAATTGTTGAAAGCATCAAAATAGTGAAATTAATGTAAATATGTTACAGTATAACATCGTTATATTTTTGTGATATTTTGTATCACATACAGATCATCACTACCAACATAAGCAAAGTTTAGTTCAAATTCAAAATGCATAAATACTTACATGAGATTCTTGGTCAATCTTCCTCAGGAAGTCTTGGATTGTAGCTGTTTTAGAAGTACCAGTCTCACCAATAAATAAAACTGGTCTTCTGATACGAATCTGTTGTTCCAATAACCATGTGTTTCTGGTAGTATCAATGGTAGGAACCAAAATCTCATTGTATTTCTTTTCGGGGTCATGTATATATTGAGCCACTAGCATACTCCATGGTTTCCATTTCAATTCATCAGGATCAAAGAAGTACTCGTACAATGTTGCATGGGAGCTTGGAAGCTCACCAGGACCAGCAAGGGTTTTTTCATCATCCGAGACTGCTGACATGGATGCCAGATACTTGATGAAACCATCAAATTTGATGCGTCCATCTTCAAGTAAGCATGCCCCTAGTGACCAGTAGAGTGCTTGTAGGAAGATACACTCCAATACATCTGATTCTCCAAATTCCTTAGTCAGAAGTGAGTCAAGCATATAACTAAGCTGAGTCACCTGTATAAAAGCAAAAAGTAAAATAATATTAATTTCAGAATAGAATAGAACAGAACAGAACAGAATAAACCTTTACAGGGTCACACATAATATGACCTATTTAAAACCAAATTGGTATTTCTGAATTTCAGAGATGACTTACCAAATTGAGATTGGTGAGTGGAATAATAGTTTTCATCCTCTGTCCTTGTCTTCCATCCACAATACCTTCAATTATCATATCAATACTGGCTGGTACGTATTTTTCAAAAAACCTATCAAGATCTTGTTGTTCATTTTTACTCTGTCTAGCACTGATCCATTTTTGCCAGTATGGCCTGTATCCCAAGTTCTTTGGATCCACATACACCATACCACAACGTGACACTGTGGCTGGAGAAGCATACTGTAAATCAGCCACCTAGAGAATGAGACAAAAGATAACCATTGGTTATTTGTTAATCACAGGCAGAAATACAGTATACCAAATATATTAAAAATGCATTGTCCTCACCTCAAAGAGCATAGCACAGTGTTTCTGCAAACGAATACGTTCACCATTGGCTAAAGTCAGCAGTTTGTTATCATCCATGACAGAGTTCATGTTTTCCACCCAGAGGGCATCCACATCTCCATCAAACAAGATGTATTTCCTTTCATTCTTGTCTGTAGGTTTGTTGATGTCACGGAAGATGTTAGACAGAAGACCATCTGTCCAATCACGAGTCATTGGATCAAGGATACCATACAGTTCAATGACAGACATAGCTTTAGGATTCAAGATGTACAATTTAGTAAGAAGTCCGAGTCTGAAAAACAAAAAAATTATAACAAAATTTTAATAACTACTGTAATTATAAAATATTGCACATGAAAAATGAGCAAATAACTAAATATGCTTGTATAGCTGGTTTCAAGTATATATCCTAAAAAAATAATTGGAAAAGTACAAGGCCCCCAGCACTATATGAACATCACACAGCGTACAAATACAATCATATAATAGAATGTTAGCTGAAAAGTACATGAGAGAAAAATTTGACACAAGTAGTGAAAGACTAAAACAGTGTCTTACCTTGTCTGCGCCTGTGATAATCCATTAATAACGACAGATTTGCCACCACCAGTTGGCCCAACAACCATAGTGGTATGCCTGGTCAACATTGTTTCATATAACTGTACAACTTTGTCAACCTATTGAAAAAACAGACAAAGTCATTCAACTTGATGGTTGTATTCAAATTATGATACAGGAGGTAAACTTTCTCACTTTACTGATTTATAACAACAAGAAATCAATGAACTATAAAATGCAGAATTACGGAGAGTAAAAACAGTCTTTACTGAATATTATTCTCAGGTCCTTTCCATGACAACTCTCTCATCACCTTTGGTATTTTGTATGCATTGGTTTTGCTACATGTGGGGTCAACAACAGCATGTTTTCAAGGTCAAATTTTCTAAAAATGCTATAGACTGATTAAAATTGTGAATATTTTATTATTTTGAAGGGAATCAAGGCATTCAGGTAGGGTATTCTAAGGCAATCACCTCTATGGCTTCCATGATTTTCAGCCCTGTATAGGTGCTAACAATCTAAATAAGCTCACCTGTTGGGGTAGCATAACATAGTTGTTATCTAGAAGACCCTGTTCCACTGCATCATTGAAGTTAGGATACCGTACACGAGGCACATCCAAGCCTGGGAACAAATCTGATATCAAGCCCAAGAACAAAGGCACATCCTCATAGACAAATTTAGGTAGATTCATATCTCTCAGTGCTCTCATAAGTACCACATCCTGAAAAAGAAGAAGGGCAGAAAAAAGATGAGATGCTGAGGGAAAACAGTGCTATCAATTTATCAATAGTGAAGTTTATTCTGCATTTTTACCTACCTCAGGTAACTCAGCTGAGCTTCTCTTAAGCTCACCAGCCATTACCAATACAGATTTCAAAGCACGAAGACCAAAGTCATAATGATGTTGTTTAGACAGTTGTTCTTTTGCTAACTTGTACAGTACTGTCATCTTCTTGGCCAAAACCTATTCATGAAAAAAAAAGACATGTTATTGTTTTGATTTCACAGTGGTAAATGGGATTGTTCACAATAATATTGTCAATCCACAACATGCAGGAACATCCGTTTATAATCAAGAAACAGATTACAAAGTAAGGACTGTCTGTAAAATTTTATGTCATGGCAAATGTGTTAACTCAAAAAATGTCTTAGTTTGTTCATGTCGTTTCAGAACTACTGTACAGTCATTTATCTTTTCACAAGAAGACTGGAAAAAAATGAACTCACCTTGGCTAGAAGGAAACCCTCTGAGAACAACATGATTTCACAGATCTGTTGCAAATCTGGTACAATTACTACAACAGGTCTAAATAGAGCTTTCACACTCTCTGGTAACTCAGTACGACCAGCATAACCAGGATTCATGGTGATAAAAATACCCATACGATCATCCATAGCAATCTCACTTCCTTCAAACTAATCAAATAATATAGAAAGATAGCTCAGATATAATAGCAATCAATTTGAAGTGATCTGTAAGATCCAATCTAGTTTCAAATAATATAACCATGCAAACTTAAAAAACAATAACAATGAGTTATAATATAACCTACAAGTCATTGAAAATGACACAGTCCCCGTTAAATGTTTGAAAGTTCTCTTTGTGCTCGTCATATTAAAGCGGAGGGGTTGTCGCAAGCGTGTCCTTAAAACTTGAGTTCCAAGTGGCGTATACAACAGATTGTTTATTTACATCAAAACACGTGTTCCGTGTAGTAGTAATATGGCCCCAAAAAAAAAAATTATTCGGCCATATTTGATCTGATTATGAAACACACTGATATGTACATGTATATGATGTATGTGCCAAATTCGAATGAAAATGGTACATAAATTGTGGAAATATAGTAGTAAGGCCAAAAAGTCAGGTGGCTGCCATCCTTGACTAGATTTTGAAACAAATTGTCATGGACATGCTTCCTAACATGTATAACGTACATGTATGTGCCAAATTTGAATGAAAACTGACAGAGCACATCCAAGATACTGCATAAAATCTTTGATCCAATTGCGAAATAAATCGTCATGGACATGTATCCTAACATGAATAATCTATGTACCAAGTTTAAATGACAACTGACAAAGCATGTCCAAAATACAACATTTTACAAAAAACAAGATGGCTGCCAGTCGGCCATTTTGAATCGAATCTCTAAACCACTGCATGTGCATATGTCCCACATAAGGTACTAGGTACATGCAAAGAATGAACGGAATCAGTCCACAGGATTCTGAAATATGACTCTGGACAGACTGACGCACGCACGGACGGACGGACGAACACACGGACACACGGACGCACGGACGGACAGAGACCGAATTATAAATCCCCGTTTTCGGACTTCGTTCCAACGGGGACTAAAAACCAGATATCCGCCTAAAAGGTTGATTACAAAAGAAAACAATTTCACATAGTTGGAGAAGAAAGCTATGACCTATTTGAGTGTGTCAATTGAAAGTGGTGTGGTTAGTATAATGGTATATTGCATCAGTAGACAGACACACGGACAGTTGGAAGTCATGTATCCTAACATGTATAATATATGTACCAAGTTTGAATGAAAACTGACAAAGCATATCCAAAATACGACATTTTCAAAAAACAAGATGGCTGCAAGTCGGCCATTTTGAATCAAATCGCTAAACCACTGCATGTGCATATGTCCCACATAAAGTACTAGGCACATGCAAAGAATGAACGGAATCGGTCCAAGGGATTCTGAGATATGACTCCGGACTGACGCATGGACACACGGACGCACGGACGGACAGAGACCGAATTATAATATAAGTCCCCATTTTCGGACTTTGTCCGAACGGGGACTAAAAACCAGATATCCACCTAAAAGGTTGATTACAAAAGAAAACAATTTCACATAGTTGGAGAAGAAAGCAATGACCTATTTGAGTGTGTCAATTGAAAGTGGTGTGGTTAGTATGATGGTATATTGCATCAGTAGAGAGAAGTTACAGTTTTTACTTTTTTGCTGTACTGTCTTTGTGCATACTTTACGACATCCTTGTAATAAGTTTGTATAATAAAACTTACCTGGAATTTCTTGAGGTGATGGATAAGTGCATTCCTGATGGTTTGGATTTGTGATGAAATAACTGAGAGTACAGAGACATCGATACGATTGAACTCATCAAAACAACCCCAGGCACCACACTGACAGAGACCTGAAAAGATCTTACCAACCGCCTATGAAGGATAATGCACATGTAATGGTTAGTAATGAATTTACGTCATATATATCCTATTGTATTTAATTCCTTGTCTTTTGACCAAGTATAGTTACTTACTTTGTAATCCATACCCTCACCACAGTTGGTCACCACACATAGAAGACCCAGTGCTTTGGCTAAATCTTTAGTTGTTTCAGTTTTCCCAGTACCAGCAGGTCCAGCTGGAGCCCCACCAAGTTGCATAGATAATGCCTACAGGATATTAAACACAAAAGTGTTTTACAACTAAAATTGATGTTAATCCAAGCTTTGCATTCTTTTGCCATGCTTTCACAAAGTTGTTGCACTCCCTTGTGTTAAAGCTCATAGCAGTACATGAACAAACACTGAAAGCATCAATTCGTGTGACGTAGATATGTTCCTAATCAAAGTGTCATTTACAGTAACATAGGTGTGGATACACCACATTACAAGATACATGAACCACACTAGAAATCTGCTGACCTGTGTGAGTGTGAGATAGATTCTATCAGTGAGTGGAGTAATAACCAGTCTACCATTAAGACCCATGTATTCATAACCATATCCAAATGTACCAGTGCACTGTCTAACATTCAGTTCATCTGGTTCCTTGTCCCAGTAAAATCTTAGCTGACTCTCCCATTCAAATTCACGGTAATCCATAATACTGTAATTTCAAGCAGAAATTCATAATATCAAATTTTTGTTTGCTTTGACAAATCATACTCTACACAATCTATAAACAAATGAATATATTTACCTGTCTCTGACAAAGCCATCAATAATATCTCTTGCATGTACATCAATAATCAGTACTGTATTGAACTTTGAACGATCATTCTTAGACAATGGTGAACGCACCTACACAACAGATAAATTATTGAAATGTTAGACAATGAAAATCACAATTTTTTTCAGTACTGAGCGTGTTACTAATATCCTCAAAATTACAAGATTCAGAAAGTGGTGCAAGTTCTTGATATTTGATCTCTTGACCAATTTTTTTAGGCCATACCACTAGTAAAATTTCTTGATATAAAGAAATACTTTCACCACAGACACAAATGCATAAACAAGGATAAAGTGAAAATTTGTCATTTTTTAAAGAAATTTCAGACTCTAGTCTAGTTTGTGACACCAACATTTTTTTTTTTTTACATTTTTCGGTATTCCAAAGAGCATAATTTCAATTTAGTAAAGTATGAGTGTAGATAAGTACTGTGCAGTAAAAATATTGCTTTCTCCAAGTACAAAATTTACAAATATTAGGCAATACCTACAATCTAATCATTTTATAGAATTATATACTTTTCTCAACAACAACAAAACTTTTAAACATTGGATAAAATAATGATTAAAACAAAGCAAGCAGTACAGAAAGTGTTAACTGGAATATTTTGAATTTATTACTGACTTTACCTGAACTACAAGTGAGTCAATCTGCTTGTGCATCTTCTTAGCATAGTTCTTCATTGCACCTTTGTCACCTTTCTTAAATTTCATGAAGACATCCTCAACTTCCCAAGTCCACCATACTTGATTGCCAGCTAATACAACCATACCTTGGTATAAATACATCCATTCCACTCTGATACAAGAAAACACGGCATAGTTTTACTATCTTGTCAGTTGTGAAATTGTAATTTTACAATAATAATAAAAAGTAACAGCAATGATCAGATAAGAATTGTTTGAAATATATTGTAACCACAAGAAAACAAGATTACAAACTTACAGTGATCACAAGCCAAAATGTAGGTGTTCATTATTTCTTTAAAAATAATGTACCCAGTATATTACCCGGCCAATTTTTGCAATAACTAGAATTTTGAAAGACACTCCTAGCTACAATAAACTTGTTGTAGTATCAAGAATGCATGGTGTTGTAAAACTATTATATAACACACCTTGTGACACCATCAGCACAATATTTAAAGATAGCTTCCTTTGTTATTAATCTGTTTGTGCGTCTCATTTCATGCAGCACATTGGTCATCCAGTCTTCCACTCTACCTTCAGCTGGTATTTTCTGTCGGAATTCCATCACTTCACCCTCTGCAGAAATCATAGCGGCAGCATTCAGCTCACTAGAACTACTGGTTTCTTCAAATCTCAAAGAAGCAATGTTATCATACATCTAGAAACAGGAAAAACACAGTTAAAGTTTATGTATGTTCCTCTTTGTGGGTGCAGTCTTCAAGAAAAAAGATGCTTGATCAAGCTGAATACATCTAGTACATTTTTTAGTGTTAAAGTATGACCAACAAACTCACTGAATTTTGTACCCATGTTTAAAGCTCTAATACAAATTTGTTTATACAACAATGTACAACAAACACAACAAAAATAAATCAATATCATTTCAAGTCAAATACAAACAGAATATTCTGAAGCCAGGAAATTGTTACCTTAATTATGTGTTCTTGTACACATGTTGGATCACTGCTACCTAGAATAGACAGCAGTTCATCATCTGAGATAAAGAAGAATCGGGGGAATGCATTACGTTTGGAATCCAAGTAATCATTCAAACTTTTCTGACATTTCTCTAATCCTAGACTAATACTCTCAAGGTCCTGTAGACGATTTTCAACATGGCAGGAATCTTTGATTTTGGGATTCTTTTGGGTATCTTGCATAATCTGAAAAAAAATAAAAATAAAAATTCATCAGTACTTGGATTGATGTAGCTGTTCATTGGAAGTTGGATCTCTGTCAGTCTGTATGACAGACACCAGAACATCATAAACTATTCTTATTACCATTTCAGCAAAATATAGAAGAAGCATGTTACACCCAAGTAATGATAGAGTTCAATGCACTTGGCAGATGCTCTGCTATCAAAATAACCTACCTTTTTGAACATTTTATCAATACCATCAAATTTCTTTGCTTCTTCAGGCAGCTGTGATCTAATATCACCACCAATGAAGATACTTTCAAGATACATCCATTTACGTTGTACTACCATCCAGATCTATAATCAGAAAAAAAAACAATTGGCAATTACTACAATGATAGTCTGAGAATGAGCTAAAAAACATTATATGGTGAACAGGATGAGTGGAGAGCTTCTTAATGTTTGCAAATACAAAAACATTCTCTAAAATTATAATCCAATACTACAACACTTAACTAAAGTAAGCCACTATACATGTATAAATCAATACTGATTCTGATGTCAACATATATAATACATACCTCCAAAACTTCAGCAATAAGGGACAAACTTTTTTCCCAATTTTGTACATTGGCAAGAAAAGGACCAATGAACCTAGATGCAGACATAGACTGAAGATTCATAGCATTGTCATCTAATATTTGCAACACTTCATCCACAGATCCCAGGATAAACCCTCTTTCCTGAGTTCCTTTCATGTATTTCTGCACCTGGAATTTCATTCCGTCCCACGTGTCCTGTACTTCTTTGATTCCCTGTGTGAATAAATACAATTATTATGCAGATCAATCATGTAGGAATGTTCACACATAAAAGAAGCAACAATGAACAAGCCAAACAAGAGTACTGTTGAATAATCTAAACCAGTCTAAAGAGACTAACATAATTTAATATTATCCAACTTCTTTACATTTTTACTCCACAAATATGTTAATAATGTGTGTCATCTTGAAGTAAATTCTCAAGATCTACCAAGACCCAGTTAAGTGTTTTTGCCAAAAAATATATTTACTTATTAACAAGCACAACAAGTTGAAACTGTGTATATTACCTTTTCAATACTTAATTCTTTGGATGCGCTGTTGACAATCTCACCAATGGACTCAGCATAGTTGTGTAATTCCATAGCAAATAATTTCTCTAATGTCAGTGTTTCTGGATTCATATCAAAGTCTTTACCAGTCTTTGTCATCAGGTCCTTCCAATGGCTATGAAGAAACAAAAGCATTACTGGGGTATCAAATCAAATCAAATTTTTCCCAATCATGGAGGCTTTCAGCATTCAATGTGTTAAAAACATATACTGGGTATGATAGGTAGTTGCATTTATGTTTGCCCATAGACATGTAGAAACTGCATTTAGAAACTAACAACCTGGCTAATTAAATACTTACCGCTCACGGAGAGCCTCATGTTTGAGATCAAGCAATAATGGCAGTGAATCTTTGAATTCTCTTAGTTTTGAGTCTAAGAAATGTGCAGATGGTGTAGTTTTAAATTCTCTTGGCAGTTTCTTGAGCTGTTTAATGAAGCCGTCGATACCATCTTGTAGTTGATTTACATTCAGATTTGCCCACAATGTCTGGGCCCATTCCTCTCTGGCAGCCTGTAATTAGTGATAATGATACAATCATACTATTACATTCTGCCAATCTATGTGATAATTTTTGTATTTGTCTGGTACTGCACATTTTGAAAATGAACTAGTAGGTAAGAAGAGATTTAAATACAGATGCAGTGAGACAAAAATTAAAACCATCGTGAAAGGTACATTCAATATATTAGACAAAACAGTCCCAATTAGTCCATATACTCACCTTTTGTTGTTTATAAATACTATAAATAGATTCTAGTCCTTTCATTTCTTTCTGAACGGCTAGCAAGTCAGGATACATAGTGATTGGAAGATCAAATAATCTCTCTGCATTGGCTAGTTCCTGTCTATCTGCCTCGTAGTCATCAAGCTCCTTCTGATAAATAGTAAGAAGTTCAAGTCCTGTAAAAAAATATATATTGAAATTGTTACTTGAAATTTAGTATCATGTGACATTCAATAGACAAATTTTGGATTCTCTGGTTGCAGTATTAGGCAAATATTTCACTATTGCAGATTCAGTTTTGTTTTGAACATGTTGATTCTCTCTTGTAGTCATCCATGTTACCTTTGAAATTTTATGAACATTCCATAAAAAATAAAGAAACAAGTTTACAATTTATACACACACAAGAAAAATTGACATAATATAATTTATATCATTTTGGTGTCCATGGTAAATAGCCATATAATGACTTTCAGCTTTTGAAAACTGAGACAAATGGGCTAGATGACCTGTTGTAAAATCTGTTCTGTCTATTGCAGCTTCTGGTGAATCCACACACCAAGAAATGCTGCTTAATATTTTGTAAGATGTTTACACATTTTGATTAAGTGTTTACCAAAATTCATATTTTTCATTAAAGCCACCTTTAAATCTGACAGGAGAAATAGGAGGAAAGATAAGTTTCAAAATATAGCTGAAGAGATACGCACCTTTATCCAGGTCTGCACCACAAGCTCCAGGACCT
Source organism: Saccoglossus kowalevskii (assembly GCF_978046115.1). Lineage (NCBI taxonomy): Eukaryota > Metazoa > Hemichordata > Enteropneusta > Harrimaniidae > Saccoglossus > Saccoglossus kowalevskii. The sequence continues at coordinate 4,846,625 of NC_140656.1, forward strand.
TCAAGTTTAAATTTTTCTTGAAATGTAGACAGTTCAGTTCCAAAACCTTTGATTTGATCAAGAGTGATCTATAACAGAAAATTCAAATTAATCTAACATAGAGATTGTTTGTCTTTGTCACAACTGTGCAATATAGTTGGAAGCGAGACATAATACACCCAAGAAACCTGTCAAATTATTGATATATAGTAAATATTCAATATACCGATTACTGTCAAAAGAGACATAATGTCAGCTAAGTTGTTGTTTGGTTTGATATGAGCATCTAAAGATTGTTTAGAATAAGTTTGTCCAAACCAACCTAAACAGTAGATGTCAAACTAATAGTGGGGGATTCAGACACGTTGAATATAAACAGAAGATCACAAAGCAATTGTCTTTGAATTTATTTATTTCAATCATAAAAATTGCTATATGATATTGTCTAAGTTATCAAACAAAATGAATATCAGGACACAATCACTGATGTTTCTAGTGCATATCTTTAGGCTCATAAAGCAGGACTCACCATGGTAAAAATGTTTTAACAGTGTAACAATTTCATGACACACCAGTTAGCAACTTAACGAACAATGATGCTGTTTTGGTGTAACAGCAATATTGGCTTCAAGCTACAGAAACTGATATTGAGGGATCAAATTTGAGGTCTGTCCAATTTTAGCTGGGACAGATGACTTGTGAGCAAATGAATAAAGATAACAAATCATGTTATTACGTTTACTACATTGCTTTTATAGAATACAGGCAAATTTTAATTTAACCCCCGGATATTATAGATAAGTTGTGCCCAAGGGAATGATGGGCCTAATTCTTCTGATGGTATTGGCTTGTGCAAGTATCATTGAACCACAAAATACCTTAGATGTACCAGTACCTACTCTAGATCCAGTAGGTGCAGGCATAGGTATTTTAAGAAATGACATTACTGACAACTAAATAAATCCTAGTTTACCTCTGTGAATTTTTTCTTGACTACAATGAGGCTGGCATCCACATGTTTTGACTCCATAAAAAGATCTTCCCATTTCTGTCTAATATTGTTGGTGAGTGTGTTCTCTTCTTCTGTCACTTCTATATTATACATGGCCAGTGTTCTATACCGCTCCTTAATGTCAGTAATTCTCAGTTCAACTTTGAGTGACATGTCCTTGATATCTGCAATAACCCTCAGCACAAACTTCAGATCTTCCAATGTGTCGGGTGACTTCTTTAAGTCTTGTGATAATTGCTAAGAAAGTGAAAACAAATCCATTTTAGAAAATCAGAAATTAAAAAAAAAAAATAGTAGAACACCTTGCAGACTGTCAAGCAAATCAGCCAGATAATCAAATCACAAAATAAAGCATGCTAAATAATGTGAATATCTTAAGCCTAGTACTGAAAATAAATAATTTTTTCAAATAGGAAAAAGGCTGAATGCAAACAGGAAGGGATGTCACACAACACTTTGAATGTTCACACCCTGTGTTTTGTGTTTGGTCACCTTGACTGCGGCAGGTGTCGTTTGAGGAGGTAGGGTATCCTTGACATTTGTTTCCAACTCCTTTGAATATTAGCAATTACGCAGAGATAAAAGAGAAATGTTAAAAGATCGGATGAAAATGTTTTGAACATATTAGTAAGAAAAAACTAATACATCTCTGTTTGACCTTAGTATTATAATGATATCTCACAGAAATAGTCAAATAATGAAGGCTGATGAGTTGAGTGATACAAAGTGAATCTGAATTATCTCCAGACAGAATTTATCTCATGAAATGACAATGAATTGAAGCAATGATATTAACAATGGACTGTCTGTTGGACTGAAGAAATGAGGAAAAAGCTCTTATGTTAGAACATATACTGGTAACACATTATATAAAAAAATGTTTAACTTCATATACCTCTAATTCAGATTTAAGACTGAATAGTTCTTCTTTAGCGGAATCATTAAGTAATTGTCCCAGTGATTCTACCCATTTCTGTGCATGTTCCTGTACAGTCTTTGCTAACGGTGATAGATGTAAACGAACACACTCTTGATCTTTGATCATTTGTTGGTTACCAACCTGAAATAAATATTAAATAATAATTAAATACTTGAGTACATTTGATATTAAATAATGATTGCAATATAAATTTTACATAGTCAGGTCACCTGCATATGAGATTGCTGTCTTTGGAATTCAATTTAGTTCAAAAATACAAAGACAATACTCTAAAACCATTTATTTTCACTGGCATTTAATTTCACTATTTTGATGCTCTAAGCAATTTCAATGGGTTTAAGTTCATAAATTTGGCAGGGAAACAATGAGTTTATTTATATGTTCACATAGATTTAATTTAGCGGATTTTACTTATCAGTGAAAATGACAGAATTAAAAACCAGTGATTAATTAATGCTTTTACAGTATCTGTGCTACCATCTACTGCTGAAGGAACATCATGAACTTATTTCACACCTATTGATTATTATTTCAGCAGTGAAGAGGTACTGGTACATTAACATTATTCTTACAGCTAAGGAGTATATCAACTACTGAAGTCATAGGGAATACTGTAAATGACAACAAACCTCTTCAAAGTTCTGCGTAAAGTAAGACCAAATTCATTTTATTTACCTCTTTGGCAAGATTACTGTAGAACTGTAGTTTCTCATCATAAGACACACATGATGGTTTTTTAACTGCAAACTTCTCTAGCATAATTGTCTTGTCTAGTTTCCAAAGTGGCCTGTATCTCTTCCATCGGTTAAGGTACTTGGTGAGAGTGGACAATGTCTTTTGTATGTTACTAGAGATACCTACGACTAGGTCTACAATTGATGGATCAGCAGAAATATCGCTGAAGAATGTGAAGAGAATAGGTTCGTCCTCGCCTTCCACATTCTGTGGTAATGTTTCAATACATGTACCATTCATCCATCGGATAAAATTCTTAGTTCTGTAGAACAGAAACACAATGTAAAAGTTCTTCAAAATTCATTTACAAGAAGTTGTTCACCTTCACTTGTGATTCCAATATTTTCCAAGTCAACTTTCTTATACACATGTATGAGAAAATGTTATGCTACCAATGAAAGGGTCATTCCCTAAAACATCTTGCTATTTACATTTGTACAGTAGTTACTGAGGACAAAGATTACTAAATATTTTCTATGATACTTTATTATGAACTGGGGTAAACACATCGTAATTTAGAGTTTTATGTTGACAATATGCAATTGAAAATAATTGAGCTCCCAACATTATGAAAAAATTTCGTAGATGTGGATTTTTCAAATTTGATCAATTAGAAGTACATACAAACCAAATGTATTGTATGCTGAAACATTAAAATATGAATTTATGACACCTCTGCCATTTACGTAAGCACATACACTTTTCATACAGAAAATTCAGTATCTGATTACGTATTGTATTTCTAAATACGATATAGGACTATTATATGGTTAGCATTTCATAACTTACCCTTCCACACAGTCTCTAACACATTGCATAGATAACTTGTATATTTCATTAGCTGCCGGTGACAAGATGAGTTCTGGTGATGTCAACATTGCCTCTATTTGGAATAAGGGTTTCTCTGATGTTATGGCATCATTAAAGATACTAAGATTTCTAGTTATGAGCTGTAATACAGAGAATATGTATGCATTAATATTTTTTCAACAGTAATCATACATCTATATGCACCTAGATGTCAGTATGCAAAAATGATTGAAATCTGGAAATTGAGGCAGAAACTATTAAATGTGTTGAAGATATCGTTGACATCAACCTGAAGTCATACTCTCAAGCCAAATACACGGTAACAACTCAGTCCACAGCCTCCTAGTTGAAGTTATTGTATGTTGCATTAAGTTTGCATAGTGTCTTATAACTGTAGGATTGCTTACCTTTGTGAGTGATTCATAGACTCTTCTCTCCCAGTATGAATAATATGAAGCTAGTCTTGGTGATTTGCCAGTGTTGGTATGAACCACTAAACCTTCCATTTTAGTTAATAAGGGACCAATAGCACGGTACTTCCTAGCTAATAATTCAAATGTGTGAGCTCTTTCTTTTTCTATATGCTCAAAGAATTCCTGGATCAGAAGATGCAAAAGAAAAAAGCTTATATCTGGTTTTGTATTTTCTCTATTAGAAGTGTATGTAAACTAACATTTGCAGTTACTGGATCTTTAAAATACGTAAGTGCATGTTCTACTAATTGAGCAAATACTACCGGTACATACAAACAATGATTAAAGGATGTACCCGGTATATGTTAGTGCATTGACTGACTTGTAGTGGAGGTAAAATGCAGTACTGTTCGAGTGCAAACTTTGCAATAATCTTGTATTATACATCATTAAATTGATCTGAATCTCTTTTTGTGACGTATTTTGGCAATATAATAAAGTTTAGACCAGTTTTGAAATTTTATAAACAAATACTATAGGCCTTGTTGCAATGGAGTAAATCTGTAAAGACAGATTTACATGTAGTGTATCAGACAAAATATCATAATTCAAAACCTTTGGTAGACCATACCTTAGCACTTGGCAGCACATCTGTAAACTTGACTGATGGTCCTCTGAATAAATCAGCATTATTCATCACTATTAATCTCTGATCAATGTCTGCGGCATTCTTCTGAATCTGATTCACAAGTGACTCAAACTTTCCTAATGCCTAGATTAGCAGAAAAATAACACTATATAGTTATAACAAGTCACACCAATAATATGAGGTTACCGCAAAGTATGCACAACGACAGTACAGCAGGAGTATAGACCTACGCACAGCAGATGTTGATGCAATAATATACTGTCTGAGTGCATACTTTGCGGTATCCTCTTAATAACCTTATTATTACATCTTTTCCTGCTAAGGATACATCATGGGAATGCCGAAATCCAAAAAGTTTAGATCAGATTTAGTGAACTTCTTTGCGTGGAGTCCGGTCAAACCCTGGAGGCTTCCATGTTTTTATTGTTAGAGGACACTTATGCAATCGTTGCATATACCCAGTGCATTACAGCAAAATTGCGGCATGTTGTAACTTATGGCATTACAGTGACAGATGTATAATAATATGTAATATGTCTAGAAAAGAAGGATAAAACAGCAACTGTCACATAGAGTGTTTTACACTCTTCCGTTCCACATGCACTTACCACCCTGTACCAGCTGGTTCTACAAAGGTCTCAAGGAACTCTGGTATGCAACGGACAGACATTGTAAACTAAGTGTATATAATGTTCAATACAATTATCAGTCCTCTACAGAAGTAGTATTTTATAGAGATGCTTTTGCAAAAAATAAAAGAGTTGACTCATCAGGATTTATATATAGTAGAGACTAGAATAAAAAATCTTCACCTATTTTTGTCATCAGCATTTGATATATACAGTAACATAGTTATTCATGTTATGTTTTATTTTTACTTGAAGTACTCAGCTGAGTTACAATTTTCTCCCATAAATGTTTTCAACTTGTTCTGAACAAATAATCATATTATTAAGTTAGTGAGAATACATACTGGAACCATTATCATAGATATTTGACCCATTTTTACTGGCAATTTTTTGTGATCAACAGCATAAAACAAAACCATATCAAGGACCTAAGCTACATGTACAATCAGAGAATGATAAGAAAATGCTATATTGATATTAATGTCCCACCTCTCAGTTTAATTTTCATCCTGAACATTGGATTGGCCCTAAAATCAGGCATGTTCAATATTATAAGTGTACTCTGTTAGTTGGTTTCAGAATGACAGTAAAAAGTATATAGGAATTTAATTTATAAATTTGTATAGGCAATTTGTAAGGCTTTCGGAAAGCAAATTGTTAACCTTTTGAGTGCTGAACTCCACTTTTGTCACCTTCCACACAAAAAAAAAAAACATTTAATTTTCTTCAGATTTAAAAAAAAATATAGGAAATTATGTTCATTTTGTCTAAAAGTGAAATGAAATTAGAGAGAAAATACATAAAAACATGCAAAAAAAAAATTGGGGGAAGAAATATTATGGCAGTCAAAGGGTTAAAGCGTTATTGGAGCCTAGTGGTTTTGTCAAGTTTTGATTAAAGCCCTGTAGTAAGAAGAGTTACTAAAGAATCAGATGACTGATAATCCTTTATTTTATTATATACCATATCTCAGCTCACTTTGAGAGTTGCTTATCAACAAACCTGTTCACATCTGCCAATATAATCACTGATACCCAAAGAGTTCCAATTGAGACGCTTATAGCCAGGTTTCATTGTGCGACGTAGATCCCGAGTGTGTTCTTCCAGCACCTGGGTCTGTAAAATATAAAAACACAATCAGAAAAATATAGGAACTAAGAATGCTTTGACATAAAGCCACCAAAGAAAGACAGTTGTACATTACGGCAGCTAAGACACTTAAAAAGGTGTGTTTCCTACTCACCTCTGCTTGGTTGAGAGAAGCAATAACAGTATGATACTTGTTTAACATGTGTTTCAGCCCATCATTGTATTTGATATATTTGTCTTCCTATAATATTAAAATAAGGTTTGTTATTTAAAACAAAACAAAATAAGACTCCCTACTTTGGAATCCATGTTAAAACTATTATTTCGTAAAATATAGTAATCTTGTTTCTAAAAACATCATACTAATTCTTGGCAACCATATGTATCCATCTTATAACTACATATGACATTTTCACAATCAAGAAATTGTCATTTTCATGATTAATCAGTTATCACACTTTTTTATCTTGGCTTATTAAAATCACATTATGAAAGTCAAAGAAAACTGTTCAGTTAACTATAACAACATTATCACTCATAACTAACCTGTAGGGCCACATTTCTTGCTAGTTCTGGAACAGAGAATCCAAGCTGCTCCATGTATTTGGTCTCTACAATTATCTCTGACAACTCTGGGGCAAAGTCAACAACATATTTCACTTGTGGAGCTGAAACAGTAAAAATATATTGCTATTACATTCCATACAATGTAAACACAGAAATAAATATGACATTAAGACATATTAAGAGAGAATGTGGTATGCAAACGCTTTTGGATGCTATGTGAAAAGCATGTGCCTCAAATAAAACCACACTGAAAAGAAAGCAGGTATGTCTTATGGCTGGAACACCCAGCAATCCTAAGAAATACCTACATTGTTAAGGTAGTTCGCTGCCATTAAAACATGAACAAAAATGATCACAGTAAATCATTCAAAAATTGTTGTGATGATTCACATACATGCACATTCATATTTAAAGTGTTTTACAGAGTATTTTTGTAAACTGTAGCAAACTACCTTAATATTTGCAAAAATATGTCTTATAATTAATACCTCAACTATTGTTACTGTAAGAGAGCAATGACAGCACCTGGCATACTTGGTACAATGTACATGCACCAAGCTAATTATCATCAAATCTTTAAATACATTGTAACTTCAAGTTGCACTGTTTGTTATTTATTGTACAAATCATGTAGGAATATCAACTTTAAACAATATAAAATCATAGACTGTATAGTAAGACATGCAACTGTTGTGATCTTAAAACAAAAATCAATAGTTGTGCAAGCCTGACTGGAAATATTAAAACTAGTTGGATTAACCAAAGACATTAGAAAATGTCTTTGGATTAACTTCTGAAAACAACAGAACATTTATGTACTGCACAGCATAGTAGCCGGAACTAGGATATTTTTTTAGCCCGCCTAATTTTAAGAAACTGGGAAAGCATTCAGTTGCTCTCAAATTCTCAATTTTTTTGTTTTATATCCTTTTCCATCAAATAGGCATAATGGTGTTTTACTAGCCAGGTAAATGCTCAAGCACAGTGGCTAGTTTGCATAATACTACTTCATTTTGTTGCAATAGAAATAAATCCTGAAAGCTAATGTAAGGCATTTCAGTGACCAAGCACAGCAAAACCGCCACCAGGAAAACACTGATTGTGAATGTTACACATCTAAGTTGTGGAAATGTTTATGACAAGTAGTTATTAATGTGTGCTAAGCAATTTGCAGTGCTGTATTAATGCAAAGCTATATAACGATACTGATGATACAAACATACACTAAATGACAGATGATAAAGTAAAAAGGAAGTAGTTAAAGATGGACGAAAGACTTTACCTTCGTGTACTGGCTGCTCATGATCAGTAGGGTTTTCTATACAACAAATACATGCAAAGAAGTTACAAATGAGAGAGAAAGAAAAACAAATGAATTGATAATGTTAAAATGATGAATAACAGAAAAGTATGATAGTATGATTGCGGTGAAAAGGATGACAGAGTAAGTGGAGGAATAAGGTAAGAAATGACATGCAACATATAACAGACAAATTACATACAATTTTTATGCAAACATTGTCATTGTTTGTAGAATGCAGTAACTGTATGATATTAACAGATCATTAGCCAGTTTCAGTGTCAAGTGATAGCAAGAAACTTATCCAATCTACCATTTTAGTTCATTCTAATTCATAACAATTGTATTTGCTCTATGAGAAGTGCATCTCCAATAAAATAAACCCAGAATTGCATTTGTAGTAAACTGAAACATTAAAATACAACTTATTTTGACCATGGAAGCCCTCAAGCATATGCACTACTGATAAAGCAAACATGTTTATAATAGGTATCTATGGCACAACAGCTTTGTAGGTTAATGTTTGTTTGAAGTATTGCAAAATTTGTAGTCACTTGGAGTTAACAACCTGTACACAATCTGGTGAATAAAGCCAGCAAGCTTTCAAGTTGCCGTCGAAGTCATGGGTCATGAGCACCAAAAACACTCATATGGTCCATGTAGAGCACTTTTAAGAGAATGATATAAAGTATGGTACACTGTAGTGTATGATGTTATAAAAGCATTATAAAGATTAGCAAACATGGTGTGAAACAAACACAGTCATGATATAGAAACAAGACAGGTAACGGATTATTATATGACAGGCTGGATACTGAGAATACAAAACCACTGGTAGTATATAGTCACCATAGTGAGACGTAAATAGACCATAAAGCTCAAGGTAATGGGTGTAAACTTCTAACTCCAGCTCCATGTCTCCAGCTGACACTGCTATATAACATTCATATTGGCTATCCTTGGGGGCTTTAAAATACTATTGGTCAATCACAGTTTGCGTGACTATCTACCATGAGTGTTTTTTTTAAAACATTGTGCTATTGTGTGTTCTTTAATATCATAATTATTTTTTGTTTTTGTCACCATTTATATTTTTAAAAATAATATTCATTGATATGGCAAATGCTGCTATATGTGTTAATATGAGATCAGACACATAATGAATCCATGTTTACAATATCAGCCCACAATGAGAGGGGGGGGCAACTATGTAATGTTAAGTACAGGACAATTCAATACCTCAGTTATCTTTCAGAAAGTCAAGCATTTTACTGCTGTACACAGAGAATTCATTGCCTTGAAGTTAAATAAAAATTATACAAAAAAAACATAGGACGAAGTGGCATTACAAGAATACTTACATTCACATTAAAAACATACCTGCTATGTGAGAATGATGGGATGCAGTGCCTGCACCTTCGTCCCCATCTTCTGGATTAACAACTTCAGTAACATGGACCTGACTAGTAGAGATACCTACAACAGGTTTAGTCAACAGATTGTGCTTCAAGAGACCAGGAAGTATACCCTCTACATATTCTCTCCATTCCTCATATTTCCTATCTTCATATTCCTTCATTTGTTTTGCAACACTGAGATACTTGGCACGAGCCTAGATAGAATAACAAGGATGATACTGTATGGATGAACAATGATTACACTGAGACACATTTTTAGGGGTGGAGGATAAAATTCACTGCATTTACTGCAGAAACGAATCAATTGTTTATTTAACCACTAATCTGTTTTTCAGTTGGAGAATCTCCCCCCCCCCCCTGTGCAACTACGGCGCCTGATGAATCAGTTAGCTGTCTCACAACTAATCAGTCTCTCTCATGAAACTTTTCAAACGAAAAGTACCAAACCACACCTGCCATAAGCCCAATGACCCAACATGTTCTACAAACCAAACACAACTATGAATATCAGTCATTCAAGACAGGTCATGTTTGAGAACAAATGTTTTATTGACTCATTGACTAGGTGGATAACATAGGAGGGCATGGTTTGCTCATACTTTTTTGCTGCTTTGACTTTTCATTTGGACAGCTATAGTGATTAGTTTTATATGACAACCAATCGATTGCAGTTGCACAAATGAAGAAGACTCAATGACTGAAACACAAATTAGTGGTTTCTGCAGAAAAATTAAACTAGGTAAAAGTCTGAATGTTGTAGTATAATAAGCTAATGCAATTCACTACAAATCCATATTACATGCAAAATGGAATAAAAAATTCATGTTAAAGGAATTAAAAGAGTCAAGAGTGGGACAATACATACCTGCTTGCCTTGTTCACTCACTACCATTTCTTCAACTGATTGAAATCTGATAATAGTATGCTTTATTCGATGGAACAGAGACCTCTCCCATGCAATGGCACCAGCTACTGGTGGCTGATTCTTGGATAGTGGTGGAGAGGACATACCTTGTTTAAACAAGGCATTTACAGTATCCACCTGCATACATGAGAAAAAAATATGTGTAAACAAACAATATATTTCACATGGACACAATGTGATGTGATCATATTTCTTTCCATGGCATTCACAACTCATAGTTATTACTCATGACATGAACTTTTTTCAATGTTCAATATTCAATGTTTGGGACTGTGTGACATGGCTACCGGTACTTGACAAGAATAACTACATTCCATTGAAAAATTGTCATCATAAATTACCTCCTTGCCATACTGGTTCAGAATGTCATTGAATTTCTTCATCATTTGGTTGTTGATTGCTTCACGTGATCTAATGTGTTTGAATTTCAGTAACATATCAAAAGCGCCCTCAGCTGATCTCAGTGTCTTGAATGACTCATCAATAAAATGTTTGGCTTCACTTTCAATATTGACCACTTCCTTGTGAAACCAATCCATTACATTCCTCCACTGATGAAAGTGTTTTAAGGCAAAGGGGTCAAAGTTCACCTAAAATAGACACAGAATTTGCTAGTTATTTCACAGAGCATACATATATATATATATAAAAATACTATTACCTTTTAGTCAGCTGTAGTAAACAACATACAGTTCAAGCTTGAATCAGCCATTCCCTAGTGTCTTTTGTTCCTAATTTCCCTTGATTGACTTTACTTACCCCAATAGATATGTAAAATTTTCTTTAAGGTTTTAATAGAGCTCTATTCTATTCTATCCATAGATGTGTATAGATGTGAGCATGTATTCCTATTTCTGAAGCTGGTTTACAATGAATTTTATAATGCATCCCTTAGAGACATCAAGTTAACTACATTAAAGTTTAATAACTTTTTCAAGTTTTTAGAGATTATTTTAAAACAGTGATTAAAAATTATAATAATGAAAACACAACCCTATACTCACTTCTTCCAAAGGCACTACCAAACCATCCACTCTCTTTAAAACTTCTTCAATTTTCTTGGGATCACCAGTAACTGATTTCAGTTCAGGTCCAAAAATGTTGTAAAACTCCTCCAATACCTACAATTTGATAGAAAAATTGATAATACTGGTATATAATTTTTCTGCCACAGTAATTTATGTAGTAATGTACCGGTATACATAATAATTACGACATATCACGCCTGTGCAAAGTAAAGAGTACAATCAAAAACTAATCCTTAACAACTTTCCAAACTCCAAAAGAAATGAAACAAGTTGCATACCTGAGCTACATCATAAATATCTTGACAGATAGTAGCCATGTAATCTGTTCTTTCAAATAATTTCTTTCTATCAAATTCCCATCTGGAGTCTCTACCAGAAGCTTCAATCTTTGCTCTCACTTCAAAGTAAGATTCTTTCCACAATTCTAATGTCTTCTTAGCTTCTGATGTCTTGGATTTGATCTGCTGAGGGCTCTCTCTGGAAATTTTGTTAAAATATAACATCTATAATAACACTCAATAACTTGTAAACTTGGTAGAAAAATATTAAAGTTATGAATGAATATATAGTTTCTTTAAAATGTTACACAGTTGCTTCCACATTACATCAACCAACAGATTGATCAAAATTCCTATCCAAAAGATGTTGATGATTTATATACAAATTCTTGGTACTCCTTATGATTTGCTTCATTGCCTTTTTAATCTGTTTTTTTGGGAGACGGGTATACAATTTTTATGTAATTTACTAATATATAACAATAAGTGTATGAAGAGTTTTACAAATCCAGTAGTCTTACTTGAATATTGTTCTAATGTTGATGACTCTGACAACTCTCTCAGCTAATTCCCATGCAATTCTTTCCATGAGAGGTACCATTCTCTCATCCCTGTTGTAATGTCTGGAGATAATCCACACCATTCGAAGAGCATTCATCATGGACGGAATAGTGTCTAGCACAATGCCAAAACCAGCACCGTGTGTGAGGTTCTTAAAGTGTCGCTCTAATGTGGAGAGAAATCTCACATTATCCTTTGCTTCTGTGTAATATTTATTCAGTTCTGATCGATTAAGTTCAAAACTTTGTAGGACGGCTTGATCTGAACCTTCTTTCTTAGATAAGATGTCCAGCATCTTTTTAACAGTGGGTAATTTCAGCTGCTCACTCAATGCACTCAATGCAGCATTACGCTCACGCCAGAAGTCAATTTCAGCTAAGGGTCCATTTCCCTGAGGGGTTTTCTTGAGCTGAGTTTCCACGGCTGAAAAAATCTGTTTGGTCCACTCTAAACAAGCATTTTCAATTTTCCCAACCAGATCATCATCCTTTGCAAGTTCATTAACATCCCCTTCCAAGTTTAGTTCTGGAATATCCAGTCTTACTTCACCTTCAATTTGTTGGAATGTGCGGGAAATGTGTGATGCAAACTTCTGCATGTTTATGAGAAATTCGTCTCTCAACAGAGCTTTATTTGCTGACTCTGCAACATTAAACTCTGATGTTTCAGAGGAATTATCATCTTGTGCACTCACTTCTTCCCGTGGGGTTGCAGATATTTGCTGGGACGGAGATGTGTCTCCACCATTCTTGTGACTATTGAATGACAATAATGGCATATACACCTGAAAACAAATTATGTATACAAATGTCAATAAATTTCAAATTTAGCTTACATACTTGCTTTCAAATTCAGAACAATACATGTATTTGGTAACTGTATGTACATGTATGTGTATTAATATAACAATACAGGTTAAGATTGTAAAATGCTACAAACCTGGGTGATAATCTGCTCCAACATTACCAAAGAATGCCCACTGAGAATACCAAACTCAAAAAACTTCGGCATCATTTCATTGGCTTCCTCGATAGTGTTAGGTAATTCTACCATCCCAGGTGTGTTACGAATGAAGTACACACAATTCTCGTCAGCAACTTCTTCTGGTAAATGACCATGGCAAAAGTGAAGTATGGTTCGCAAAATTTTTTGCTTTATGATTTTCTATAGAAAGAAAACAATTAGTACATATAAATAGTGGCTCATTGTATCAATAAAGAAACTAGTACGTAATAACAATCAAGCAATTCAAATCTCTGCATTAAATAAACAGTATGTTGGGAAAACTCAGCTGAAGCAGCTGTAGGCACAGACTGAAGTTTTGTCGGAAAGATAATTCATTAACAAGTTGTACTACAGTATTTGCACTTTTTATGAAAGCACTATATAAAACAAATTGTCTGTTGCATGTACAATTTGGAATTGCGAGGTGGTAGAAATGAACACTGCATGTCTGCCAAATTATGAAATTATATGTATTCAGCAGTTTTAAACAAACATAAACAACAGTAAATGCAAAGATAGAAATATATATAAAAGTCATATAAATTGTGACTGGCGATATACAACTTACTGTTCTTGGCATGTTGTCTACAGTACCAGCCTGTGATCCTTCTCCATCTTCTGCTACTTCACCTTCTTCAGGTTTATTTTCCTCTTCTTTTTTCTCCTCGTCCCTTGCAGTTTCTGAACCCTTGTCATCTTCAGTCGGAGCTCCTTTTTTTCCTTTTTTACCCTTCTTGCCCTTTTCTGAGTACCGTACAAAGAAGGAAAACATTGTAAAATACTATTGTTTATCATAGGTGATGGTCACAATGCAGCAATAACAGCATGTTTCAGACAGTTATTAAAGTCACTTACTTGGTTTATCTCCATCTTCAACTGGTGTTTCTGATGGTGTCTCGGGTGGTTGGTCTACACTAGCAGCAGCCTCTGATGGTGCATCTGGTGGATGTTCTTCTCCACCTTCAATTGATGCCTGTTCACCTTCTGCTTTATTGTCTTCTTCTAGAAGTTCATCTTCTAACTCAGAAGGTTCTATGTCAGATAGAAATAAATACATGTTACTTACAAGGACGTATTAATCTTAGAAATTGAAATCAACAAATTGTGTTTAAATTTTTAAATTTATGGCAGTAAGTGATTTAGAAATTAGTTGGTGTATGTTTCAATTTAAAGGATGGTTGTTATTGTTGTAGCCATGTGAATTAAAATGTACCCACAAGAGTATATTGCTGCTGTATTGGACCCACATTGAATGCATGTAGCGATGATCATCACCCTAATAACTTTAGAAGTGTATATTGTGTACAGCTGTATTTTCTTCCCCATTAAATTACATAACGTAACTGTATACACAAAATACCCATGATCATGGTGTTCATGTACACCTGCCATAGCAATTTATGGATACAACAGGGGATAGACTCACAGTTGGAACAATTCATACTTTATGATTTGTAACATGTAAAAATTGTAAAAGTACCAAATTAAAGTGATTAGGAAAACTGCTATCTTCCAATCATTTTGCCTGGCAAAATTGAAATATTTCTAGGAATATTACTGTACCAGTGCATGGTGTTTGTTTTGTGTGTTACTGTTATAATTAAGTTTTGGGAAAGAGTTCCTTAAGGCCCCCACAGATTTAGCTTGCTCACCTATTTCAACTTCTACTTCAATTTCTTCTTCTTTTAAACACTTGTAGAAAAGGACTGTTGACTCCCCGTCTGCACACGTTTCGTTCAGATATTTTGCAAGCTCTCGCTCGTGTTCTCCGTCTTCGTCGTTGAGCAGCTCCTCGAATACATCGCTGTCTTCAATATTCAGTGCTGTGTAGACTCTGTCACGCATCCATTCGATCCTCACGTCATCCATGTTTGCTCTTGGAACTGCTATTATAACATAATATTATGAATGCCAAAAAAAAATTTACAGGTTCAACATATACAGAAAGTGAGCCAATCCAAGAATGCACGATATCGTTCAGCTGCACGGCCACACAACTGCTAACCTTTTTCTACATCCACATAACACATATAAAGAAAATAGTTCTTTTTCCAAAAAAAATAATTATATCATACCGAATAAAGTATATAATTGTTTGAGAGCAACTAATAAAATTTATTCAGTGAAATTATATTGAATGTGCGCTTCAACTTATTAAATATTGGTGTTTTGGCGTAGTGATACACTGACAATATCAAATGATAAGGCCTCGGTTAGTGTTCGCGACAGGGACGTGTTGCTAGGGGACGATTTCGGTAAGTTATATGTTTTTAGTATCTGAAGTATATTGGTTATTTGATTATATTTTGTTATTGATGATCATAGTGATATTTATTTCTAGATTTGTGGTTATTACTATTATTTTTTCCATTTTCCCAGGGTCCTTTGCCTTTATTTATTTACCTCAAAGTCACGTGGTTTGTCGGTAGATCTTTGTTTATTTTCAGGCATTTGTCATTTTAAAAAGGGGTGCATGAGTATGAATGATACACACGACGTTGGACATGTCATTATT
Organism: Saccoglossus kowalevskii; assembly: GCF_978046115.1. Taxonomy (NCBI): domain Eukaryota; kingdom Metazoa; phylum Hemichordata; class Enteropneusta; family Harrimaniidae; genus Saccoglossus; species Saccoglossus kowalevskii. The sequence continues at coordinate 4,862,478 of NC_140656.1, forward strand.
TCTCTTCTGATATAATGAATATTTTATTAAAAATGTATTATTTAATTAAAGTTTTGTAAATATGATTTGTAGGTCACGACAACACAATCAAGACAAAGTAATAATTGGGATGTGCAAGGCCACCTCCCTATACATTAATAGTCAATTCCTGACCTGTCGCAAGGAATCCCCTCAGTGTATCGATTTTTGTACAGAAAGATGGCGACAAGCACTGTCGTCGTTGAACCGGCCTTTCCTCCCATAGTTGTCTGGGAATGGTTCAACGACCACGGCAGATGGAGACCATACGAACCGATAATCGTACTGGAATTAGAAAAAAGATTTCTTAAAGGCGGTAACTTCACTCTGGGAGATGTTGAGTCAAAGCTTTCGTGTTATGTTGTTAGTTTCAGCAGTATGCAGCAAATAAGCAAAACCACAAGTAAGTACACTGTAGTCATTCTCTGAAATTTGGGTCAAAGGCAACAATTGTAGCGACTTTACGGAGCTGGACAATCACACGTTGTTTCCATACTGAATAAAATAAAATAATTTTTTTCAAACAATAAATTCGGGTAACAGGAAGCGAGCCAGCCGCCGCCAAGGAACTCGCGTTTTCATACAATAATCAGAAATGTTTTAAAGTCCCTATCACAATGGAACTGAGAATATTCTCAGCTCCATGCTGGTCCGTAGGTAAATTGTATATTCCAATAAAGCAGTGTTTATAGAAATGTAACATGGTCTAAAATCCAAAATTAGTTGAATATCATCACATCGTGCATTAAAGTTGTAATATATTATAGTAAAAATAATATTTATATTTTAATTTTAAATATTTTATTTATTTTTTGGAATTATTCTCTATAGTCAGTTTGGTATAATTATATTGTTAGTTTAGTGTCTTTTTTCTCAAAGCACATATGAGCTATTTCTATTAACAAGTTAATGGTCAGTCTCATTTCTGTCCTAGGAGAAAGTTTTGTCCACTAATAGTAATACTTGAAAAGCATTCATGCACAATTCAATTGGTTATTTTCCATTCCGCTGCAAGATCTTGCGTACTGCATGAAAGATGCAAAAATCGTATGATTTGATTTTGAACTCATTCTTTAATCTTTGATGTTTGAGGAGGAATTAATGATGCCATGTTCATATCAGAGAAGAGACCCAATCAGAATGTGCCAAAATCATATTCTCATTTGTTGAAGTACTGTAGTAACATACCCCCCCCCCCTCCAACAACAACAGTCATGTTTCCTAACAGAAAGTAGGACAGATATTTTCATGAACATGGCACTATTAAAAAAGTTGACAAATGCCATTAGAAATTATTAAAAGTCAGTTGACTTTTTATGAAAATCAACTTGAAATTGCTGAATTATGACCGCAAAACGTTATTTGAGCAGTGAAATTAGTATTCAGCCTGTGCTGGATACATGTATGTACATAATCCAGATATGATTGTAAAATTGCAAATAATCTCAAGGCCAGTTGTAAAATTGCAAATAATCTCACGGCCAGTTGACAAACTGGGCATGGGCCGAATCAGCTACAACCACATAGGTTCCAACATGTGCCAGGATTCAAATATATATATATATATATAGAATAGAATTCTTTATTAATACCGTAAAGATAATGTGACATTTCTTTTTTGGTTAACGAGTTAATAAAGTTTTTACATAGTTGAGCGGACATAAAACTATCCGTGAATAGTAAGACAATTTACCATATGTAAGAATATGGCATATGTTGTTTATTTATGCCGGTAATGTATTTCTTATGTTGTAACACTGTTCGATGTACTTTATGGTTTCTTTGATTAGTGAACGAAGTGTTCTTATTACTCATTATTTGTATGAATATAGTATTGTTTGTCATATCTTGGAACCCATATATACAGGATTTGGCTGTTGAATATAGAATGTCTCTGTTGTTTGCATATAAGGTGCATTCTGTTGTGAAATGTTGTTCATCTTCAATTTTGAGACAGTTTTGACAAATTCTGCTTTGTAGCGGTATTTTAGGTTTTTGATGGTGACCAGTTTCAATTTTCAGTTTGTGGCCACTCATTCTAAATCTTGCAAGTGTCCCTATTGCTTTTCTGTCATTTAGTTTTTGTAAATAGGTTTCCTGTTGGATGTTATTTTTGAATAATTTAAAAGTCCTTAGTTTTGAATCAGTACTGTTCATGTTAGACATCCATGTATTTATATAGTGTTCCTTACATAATTCTTGAAAGTGCTGTTTTGTTGTTTGTATGTCAACAGGTTTGTTGTATGTTTTTTTTCAAATCATGTAGTTTTGATAACCAACTGTTTTTCAACACTGTATTCTCCATCTCTTTAAGTGCATAATATGCTATGTTGTTTTCATCAATGGATTTTAGGTGTTTATAGTATCTGAGAGCTTTGTATTGAATGTTACATAACAGTGGTAGTCGCCCTGTATCCATTCTAACAGCTATGTTACTGGTAGTGTTATTTACATTTACTATATGTCTACAAAAATTTAGGTGGTATTTTTCTGTGCTAGTTTTATCCCATCTACTTCAGTTTGTGCATAGTCCCCATATTTCTCCAGCATATGTTAAAATTGGTAGTTGAGTTGTTTCAAGTAATTTTGTTTTCAATTTTACATGGTTGTTAATTAGTACCACCATGGAACTATAAAACCCCAGGAAGAACAACCACTTCGTTTCCTTTGAACTATGATAGTTGCCGCGATGTCGAATGTTTATTTTGACTGTTTATTTTGTCGCATTAAAAAATAAGCCGATTTACGCAAATGAACGTTTATCTCCGACTATCGGTCATTTTCGGAGTCAATCGGACGACTCCGGGAGATCACGTGACCGAGTTGTTCCGGTTATAGCATAAAAAAACAATGGCGCCAAGACAAAAACACTGATAAATGATCGACATTCAACGGGGAAAAAAAACACATTGCCACTTCTGGCGATCGAAGGGAAACACGGAATTAGTCGGGATATCTCAACAACAAACAGCTCACCAAACCCCATGTTTCGCAAACTTTCGCAACCTTATTTTTTCGAGGGTTGAAAAAAACAAGAAGTAATCTAAAAACGACATTAAAAATTATGAAAACTCGCTAAAACTCCGACCCGTTGCATGATTTCCGGTACACTGAAGGTCACCCTGCAGACCGACTTGTTTGCGCATGCGTAGTGAACGAAATATTTTACTGCGCAGATATGAAATTTTTTTTTCAAGTTTTCCGTTTCCAGCAAAGCGGTTGAAACGAGCGTATCGGCGGCAACTAACATGGAGTATGACTAATGTCGTGGAAACAAAAGCGAAAGCACTGTAAGATAAACTAAGACAAAGGTTTTTTTAATCCTCTTAGTTTCGTTGTTCTTCCTGGGGTTTATAGTTCCATGGTACCACTGAAAAGATGGAGTTGAGCCCTTTCAGTTTTCCTAGCATTGTCAGATAACCTGTCCATTGTTGCATCCATTGAGCCATTTGTATTAAAAGTCACTCCAAGATATGTATAATGTGTTGTTTTTTCTAGTTCCTCATTCCCAACTTTGATATGCATCCCTTCTGTGTGGTGTCCATTTTTGGCAAATATAATTGATTTGGTCTTTTTAATGTTGATTTGTAATCCCCATTTATTCAGGTAGTTGTGGGTAGTATCCATCAATTGTTGTAGTCCTGGTGCACTCTCAGACATAAGTACAATATCATCTGCATATAGTAGGCATGGGATTGACTTCTTGTTCAATGATGGTTGATTTAATGGTTGTTTGTTTAGTTCATCGATAAGGTCATTGATGTAAATATTGAACAGTGTTGGGCTTAGTGGACAGCCTTGTTTCATTCCATTGTGTATATGGAATGGTGTTATTCTGTCACCCAACTTTAGTTTGTATTTCTTATTGTTGTACCGGTACATACTTTCAATTAACTTGTATAAGTTGCCATTTATATTGTCGCTTTTTAGTTTGCTTATATACATGTATATAAAAATTAATACAAAGTTCTAAGATCAGCAATAGATTGCATTGCGTGATAAAATGAATCTCATCGTCAATTGTATCACATTCTGTGCATTTTCTCTAATTCTTATCTAATTTTGGTCTCAGATGTCATCCATTTTCAATATGCAGCCTGTGTAAACTCAATCATTGAGGTAAATCATGAAGGTAAAATCAATCTGAGTATGGAGATAAAATAGATAATGTCTGTCCATTGCTTCAATATAAATAATGGTGAAAATTCTATTTTGTCTTTTCAGACGTGTAGTTTGTGAGTCCTCAATTTTGATTCTTGGCTTGGTTGTTATTTGTTGAATTAATCATTTCTATAGACAGGAATTTTTGTAGAGATTTTTTTGTTGATTTGCTAGTGCATCATAATAATAATAATATAAGCTTATTACGAGGATACCTCAAAGTATGCACGAAGACAGTACAGCAGGAGTAACAACTGACGCACAGCCGCAATGCAAAAAGTTTAGAACAGAATCAGCGAACTTCTTTGTGTGGAATCCGGTCAAACCCTGGTGACAGCCATGTTTATTTTTATTATTAGAGGATGCTTACATGCATTATCATTCCATATTTGGAATTCGCATTTCCTAATATGGTAGGATGAAAATACCCTGAGAAATACAGCGAAATTACGGCACGCTGTAACCTATGGTGTAACAGTGACAGATGTATAATAACTCATTATCATGTTGGAATGATGCAGCATTTAGTAAGCAAATTGTTGTTGTTCAATTCTCTGTAATGTTAACCAAAGTCAAAATCTTTGTAGCAATGTTCTATGTTTGGAATATTAAACCTGTGCATTCTTTATACTGTTCCTAACTTCCTGTTATGTATTTGTATCTGGGTTATAAATACATGTACTGAATTTGCTTTGTTAGTAGAGCATACACTCATGTTATAAATTACAAAGGTGTTTCCATGGTGACAGTAAGTAATATAAATAAGCAATATCAATAATTCAATATACAACATACATACAAAATGTATGTATGCTTCTATTGGATTTGCGCTTCTAATAAAGAAAATACATCTGGAGGCTGCCTCCTCTCCCAATTAGGCTTAAATATGCGGGACAGTTGTATTTTATTAGGAATACTTATTATAGATAAACACATTACATTATGTATGATATATTTTATTTTATTTGCAATGTACACAAACAAAAGTAAAAGACATCACTACGAGACTAAAACTGATCTAAAATACAGAACAAAGCAAAGCTGGAAAGATAAACTTGTCACAACTGGCGAGAATTTCAATACTCAATTTTAAAAAAGTGGCTCATAAATAAAGAGCTGATAAAAATTTGTCTACATTCTTTGATAATGCTATTTTGACAATGAAATAGGTAATGTTTTTCATCTCCAATCTTGTTACAATCATGTCTTTCTTCTCTCTTAATCCCTGAATGTCTCCCAGTTTCAACTGGTATGAATAGAGAAATGCAGAAAAAAATATTAGCATCAAGACCTAGCTCAAAACTACGCCACAAGTGAAGGAAAAAATAATTTGCCACCCCCACCCCCGCTGCCCAGAGTTTCAAATGGTCAGCCCCTTACTAGGTAATTATTTCATGTCAATGCATCTTGTATGTATGTAAGAGACATAATAATTGCTGTAATCCTGCCTGTCGCAGTGTTTCTCATTTCATATTGTTTAAACATGCTCATAATAATGATAATGTTCTACTGTATATCAACTGAGTTTTAATTTTGCTGATAAATAAAATCTACTAAATTACGTCATCCATGTGAAAAGGTAAAATTATGATAGAATTCATTGATTAACTGGCAAAACTATGAACTCAGTGATCAAATACAAGTATAGTGAAATCAAATACCAGCGAAAATTACCATAATGATTTTGTTTTTTTGAAAATTCAAGCATAGTGGAGAATGCTGATTATGATTGTGACTGCTTCAGCGATTTTTATAGCAATTATAGAAAAGAATCTGTAGTAATGTAGAGTCCAGTTACAGTTATTTTTGTATGAAGAGATTATTACAATAACTGACTTTTTTAGCTCCGCTGTCGACATGAGTGATTGTCTGTCGTCCGTGTCAATGTTTTACTTTTTCGTCTTCTTCTTGAAAACTACAAGCCTGAATGCTTTGATACTTGGTGTATATGTACCTTGGGTAGACCGCTCTCAGATTTGTGCATTTCATGATGATATCTTCAATTCTCTAATTTTGGTGAATATTTTTGTCATTTTTGGTAAAAAAGTGATATTTTCGACTTCTTGTTAAAAACCAAAAGTCCAATTGCTTTTATATTACATATCTACATGTAGGTACTACATGTGGACCTCTCATATTTGTTCATCTTGTGATGATATCTTTAATTCTCTAATTTTCATGAATATTTTTGACATTTTTGGTAAAAAGTGATATTTTCGACATCTTGTATATACTACATACCGTAGGTACTACAGGTAGACCTCTCTCAGATTTGTTCATTTCGTGATGATTTTGTTCTTCAATTATCTAATTTTAATGAATATTTTTGATAAAAAGTTGTATTTTCAAGTTTTTGTTGAAAACAGCAAGTCTGATTGCTTTAAAATTAATACTATACACATTGTTCATTTTCTGATCATATCTTCAGTTCTTTAATTGAAATGTGCATTGATAACAGCAGAGCTATTTCAGTCGACGGGCTGCTAGTCTTGTTTTTAGTAATTTTTTTCAAACTCGACCTTAACTAATAAACTTTGAAGTCAAAGAAGTGTTAATATAATATTGATACAATGTTACATTGTTGATAATGGCAGGAGGATGCCACTGTTGAACCAACAGTAATGAGTAATTTGACAAGCTTTTTACCAGTTTCTGTGACACTTTGATCGTCTGACATTCAGTTCTCTCACTTGTTTACGTCAGTTGTCTTGATGTGGGCTTCTTTTTCTATTTAAATGAGACTGCCTCAAGGTTCCACTGCAGATTGGAGAAGTAAAAAAAAAATGCAGTTTCTTTGGAAGCTATTCTATGCCATAAAGTCATTTTTTTTTTCAATTACATTTATCTGTCTCTTTACAGATACATATGAGGTAAATTGTATCTAAGCCTCTCAATGACATGTGCCTTAATATCACTGTCTGTTATATGTATACAGATTCATTCAAATTTCTATTTTTCATTTTTGACTCACAAAAATCACAATTTTAAATCCAAGGCACCATATTTACATTATGAGAAGTACATACTTCAAATAAATTGCCTCAATCACTTAGCCTGAATGGTTTAGTCACATTTGTACTTAAAAATACAAAACGGTAAACATATTTTTTAGCTGACTGGACTGGTGATGCACCTCATACTGTTATTGCACCGGTACTATTATTGGCTTTACCTGCACTGGCTTTGAATTACCGGTACTCACACTGGCATTGGCTTACTCACACTGGCATTGGCTTACTCACACTGGCATTGGCTTACTCACACTGGCATTGGCTTACTCACACTGGCATTGGCTAACTCACACTGGCATTGGCTTACTCACACTGGCATTGGCTTACTCACACTGGCATTGGCTTTACCCACACGGGCATTGGCTTACTCACACTGACATTGGCTTACTCCCACTGGCATTGGCTTACTCACACTGGTATTGGCTTTACCCACACTGGCATTGAATTACTCACACTGGCATTCATTGGCTTGCTCACACTGGTGTTGGCCTACCCACGCTGACATTGCCCTACCCACACCTGCGTTGGCCTACCCACATTGGCATTGGCTTATTCACACTGGCATTGGTTTACTCACATTGGTTTACTCACATTGGTTTACTCATACTGGCATTGGCTTTACCCACACTGGCATTGGCTTATTCATACTGACATTGGCTTACTCACACTGGCATTGGCTTCCTCATACTGGCATTGGCTTACTCACACTGGCATTGGCTTACTCACACTGGCTATTGGCTTACTCACACTGGTGTTGGCCTACCCACGCTGGTGTTGGCCTATCCACACTGGCAATGGCTTACTCACACTGGCAATGGCTTACTCACACTGGCAATGGCTTACTCACACTGGCTATTGGCTTACTCACACTGGCATTGGCTTTACCCACACTGGCATTGGCCTACCTACACTGGCATTGGCCTACCCACGCTGACATTGGCCTACCCACACTGGTGTTGGCCTACCCACACTGGCGTTGGCCTACCCACACTGGCATTGGCCTACCCACGCTGGCATTGGCCTACCCACGCTGACATTGGCCTACCTACACTGAAATTTGCCTACCCACACTGGCGTTGGCCTACCCACACTGGCATTGGCCTACCCACACTGGCATTGGCCTACCCACACTGGCATTGGCCTACCCACACTGACATTGGCCTACCCACACTGCCATTGGCCTACCCACACTGGCATTGGCTTACCCACACTGGCATTCATTGGTTTGCCACACTGGTGTTGGCCTACCCACGCTGACATTTGCCTACCCACACCTGCGTTGGCCTACCCACATTGGCATTGGCTTATTCACACTGGCATTGGTTTACTCACATTGGTTTACTCACATTGGCTTACTCATACTGGCATTGGCTTTACCCACACTGGCATTGGCTTACTCATACTGACATTGGCTTCCTCACACTGGCATTGGCTTCCTCATACTAGCATTGGATTACTCACACTCACACTGGCATTGGCTTACTCACACTGGCATTGGCTTACTCACACTGGCTATTGGCTTACTCACACTGGCTATTGGCTTACTCACACTGGTGTTGGCCTACCCATGCTGGCATTAGCCTACTCACACTGACATTGCTTTACCCACACTGGCATTGGCTTTACCAACACTGGCATTGGATAACACACACTGGCATTGGCTTACTCACACTGGCATAGGCTTACTCACACTGGCATTGGCTTACTCACACTGGCATAGGCTTACTCACACTGGCATAGGCTTACTCACACTGGCATAGGCTTACTCACACTGGCATAGGCTTACTCACACTGGCATAGGCTTACTCACACTGGCATAGGCTTACTCATACTAGCATTGGCTTACTCACACTGGCGTTGCCTTACCCACACTGGCATTGCCTTACCCACACTGGCGTTGGCTTACCCACACTGTCGTTGGCTTACCCACACTGGCATTGGCCTACTCACACTGGCATAGGCTTACTCACACTGGCATAGGCTTACTCACACTGGCTATTGGCTTTACCCACACTGGCTATTGGCTTACTCACACTGGCATAGGCTTACTCACACTGGCTATTGGCTTACTCACACTGGCATTGGCTTACTCACACTGGCATTGGCTTTACCCACACTGGCATTGGCTTTACCCACACAGGCATTGGCTTACTCACACTGGCATTGGCTTACTCCCACTGGCATTGGCTTACTCACACTGGTATTGGCTTTACCCACACTGGCATTGAATTACTCACACTGGCATTCATTGGCTTGCTCACACTGGTGTTGGCCTACCCACGCTGACATTGCCCTACCCACACCTGCGTTGGCCTACCCGCATTGGCATTGGCTTATTCACACTGGCATTGGTTTACTCACATTGGTTTACTCATATTGGCATTGGCTTATTCATACTGACATTGGCTTACTCACACTGGCATTGGCTTACTCACACTGGCATTGGCTTACTCACACTGACATTGGCCTATCCACACTGGCATTGGCTTACTCACACTGGCATAGGCTTACTCACGCTGGCATAGGCTTACTCACACTGGCTATTGGCTTACTCACACTGGCATTGGCTTTACCCACACTGGCATTGGCTTTACCCACACTGGCGTTGGCCTACCCACACTGGCATTGGCCTACCCACACTGGCATTGGCCTACCCACATTGGCATTGGCCTACCCACATTGGCATTGGCCTACCCACACTGACATTGGCCTACCCACACTGACATTGGCCTACCCACACTGGCATTGGCTTACTCACACTGGTTATTGGCTTACTCACACTGGTGTTGGCCTATCCACGCTGACATTGGCTTACTCACACTGGCAATGGCTTACTCACACTGGCAATGGCTTACTCACACTGACATTGGCCTACCCACACTGACATTGGCCTACCCACACTGGCATTGGCTTACTCACACTGGCATTCATTGGCTTGCTCACACTGGTGTTGGCCTATCCACGCTGACATTGGCCTACCCACACCTGCGTTGGCCTACCGACATTGGCATTGGCTTATTCACACTGGCATTGGTTTACTCACATTGGCTTACTCATACTGGCATTGGCTTTACCCACACTGGCATTGGCTTACTCATACTGACATTGGCTTCCTCACACTGGCATTGGCTTCCTCATACTAGCATTGGCTTCCTCATACTAGCATTGGCTTACTCACACTGGCATTGGCTTACTCACACTGGCATTGGCTTACTCACACTGGCATTGGCTTACTCACACTGGCATTGGCTTACTCACACTGGCTATTGGCTTACTCACACTGGCTATTGGCTTACTCACACTGGCTATTGGCTTACTCACACTGGTGTTGGCCTACCCATGCTGGCATTAGCCTACTCACACTGACATTGCTTTACCCACACTGACATTGGCTTTACCAACACTGGCATTGGCTTACTCACACTGGCATAGGCTTACTCACACTGGCATAGGCTTACTCATACATGTACTAGCATTGGCTTACTCACACTGGCGTTGGCTTACTCACACTGGCATTGCCTTACCCACACTGGCATTGCCTTACCCACACTGGCGTTGGCTTACCCACACTGGCATTGGCCTACTCACACTGGCATAGGCTTACTCACACTGGCATAGGCTTACTCACTCTGGCATAGGCTTACTCACACTGGCTATTGGCTTTACCCACACTGGCTATTGGCTTTACCCACACTGGCTATTGGCTTTACCCACACTGGCTATTGGCTTACTCACACTGGCAATGGCTTACTCACACTGGCATTGGCTTTACCCACACTGGCATTGGCTTTACCCACACGGGCATTGGCTTACTCACACTGGCATTGGCTTACTCCCACTGGCATTGGCTTACTCACACTGGTATTGGCTTTACCCACACTGGCATTGAATTACTCACACTGGCATTCATTGGCTTGCTCACACTGGTGTTGGCCTACCCACGCTGACATTGCCCTACCCACACCTGCGTTGGCCTACCCACATTGGCATTGGCCTACCCACATTGGCATTGGCTTATTCACACTGGCATTGGTTTACTCACATTGGTTTACTCACATTGGTTTACTCATACTGGCATTGGCTTTACCCACACAGGCATTGGCTTATTCATACTGACATTGGCTTACTCACACTGGCATTGGCTTACTCACACTGGCATTGGCTTACTCACACTGGCATTGGCTTACTCACACTGGCATTGGCTTACTCACACTGGCATTGGCTTACTCACACTGGCTATTGGCTTACTCACACTGGTGTTGGCCTACCCACACTGACATTGGCCTATCCACACTGGCATTGGCTTACTCACACTGGCATAGGCTTACTCACACTGGCATAGGCTTACTCACACTGGCTATTGGCTTACTCACACTGGCATTGGCTTTACCCACACTGGCATTGGCTTACTCACACTGGCTATTGGCTTACTCACACTGGTGTTGGCCTACCCACGCTGACATTGGCCTATCCACACTGGCGTTGGCTTACTCACACTGGCAATGGCTTACTCACACTGGCATTGGCCTACCCACGCTGACATTGGCCTACCCACACTGGCGTTGGCCTACCCACACTGACATTGGCCTACCTACACTGAAATTTGCCTACCCACACTGGCGTTGGCCTACCCACACTGGCGTTGGCCTACCCACACTGGCGTTGGCCTACCCACACTGACATTGGCCTACCCACACTGGCATAGGCTTACTCACACTGGCTATTGGCTTACTCACACTGGCATTGGCTTTACCCACACTGGCATTGGCTTACTCACACTGGTTATTGGCTTACTCACACTGGTTATAGGCTTACTCACACTGGTGTTGGCCTATCCACGCTGACATTGGCCTACTCACACTGGCAATGGCTTACTCACACTGGCATTGGCCTACCCACGCTGACATTGGCCTACCCACACTGGCGTTGGCCTACCCACACTGGCATTGGCCTACCCACACTGACATTGGCCTACCTACACTGAAATTTGCCTACCCACACTGGCGTTGGCCTACCCACACTGGCGTTGGCCTACCCACACTGGCATTGGCCTACCCACACTGACATTGGCCTACCCACGCTGACATTGGCCTACCCACACTGGCATAGGCTTACTCACACTGGCTATTGGCTTACTCACACTGGCATTGGCTTTACCCACACTGGTTATTGGCTTACTCACACTGGTTATTGGCTTACTCACACTGGTGTTGGCCTACCCACACTGGCGTTGGCCTACCCACCACACTGGCGTTGGCCTACCCACACTGGCGTTGGCCTACCCACACTGGTGTTGGCCTACCCACACTGGTGTTGGCCTACCCACACTGGCATTGGCCTACCCACATCAGCGTTGGCCTACCCACATCAGCGTTGGCCTACCCACACTGGCGTTGGCCTACCCACCCTGGCGTTGGCCTACCCACCACACTGGCGTTGGCCTACCCACCACACTGGTGTTGGCCTCCCCACACTGGCATTGGCCTACCCACGCTGACGTTGGCCTACCCACACTGGCGTTGGATTACCCACACTGGCATTGGATTACCCACGCTGGCATTGGCCTACCCACGCTGGCATTGGCCTACCCACGCTGACATTGGCCTACCCACGCTGACATTGGCCTACCCACACTGGCCTTGGCCTACCCACATCGACATTGGCTTACCCACACTGGCATTGGCCTACCTACATTGAAATTTGCCTACCCACACTGGCGTTGACCTACCCACACTGGCGTTGGCCTACCCACACTGGCGTTGGCCTACCCACACTGGCGTTGGCCTACCCACACTGGCATTGGCCTATCCACACTGGCATTGGCCTATCCACACTGGCATTGGCCTACCCACACTGGCGTTGGCCTACCCACACTGGCGTTGGCCTACCCACATCAGCGTTGGCCTACCCACATCAGCGTTGGCCTACCCACACTGGCGTTGGCCTACCCACATCAGCATTGGCCTACCCACATCAGCGTTGGCCTACCCACATCAGCGTTGGCCTACCCACCACACTGGTGTTGGCCTACCCACCACACTGGTGTTGGCCTCCCCACACTGGTGTTGGCCTACCCACACTGGCATTGGCCTACCCACGCTGAGATTGGCCTACCCACACTGGCATTGGTCTACCCACACTGGCATTGGATTACCCACACTGGCATTGGTCTACCCACACTGGCATTGGATTACCCACACTGGCATTGGATTACCCACACTGGCATTGGCCTACCCACGCTGACATTGGCCTACCCACGCTGACATTGGCCTACCCACACTGGCCTTGGCCTACCCACATCGGCATTGGCTTACCCACACTGGCGTTGGCCTACCCACCACACTGGCGTTGGCCTACCCACTACACTGGTGTTGGCCTACCCACACTGGCGTTGGCCTACCCACACTGGCATTGGCCTACCCACACTGGCGTTGGCCTACCCACACTGGCGTTGGCCTACCCACATCAGCGTTGGCCTACCCACATCAGCGTTGGCCTACCCACATCAGCGTTGGCCTACCCACGTCAGCGTTGGCCTCCCCACATCAGCGTTGGCCTAACCACATCGGCATTGGCCTCCCCACATCGGCATTGGCCTCCCCACATCAGCGTTGGCCTACCCACATCAGCGTTGGCCTCCCCACATCAGCGTTGGCCTTCCCACATCAGCGCTGGCTTACGCACATCAGCGCTGGCTTACCCACACTGACCAACATTAACTGACCATAAAAATCTTGTATCACATCAGGGAGTGCATAATTATTCCTTAGTTTTTCATGTCAAGTGTAGCATTATGTATAAATGAGGTGAGCTCTGTGTAAGAGTATAGTCACATGTCACATTTGATCTATCATGCTATACCTGATATCCAGTGGAATTATTTGATGTATATGTATAATGACTGTATCACTTACATGTATGTTATCTGATATTCTCATTTCCAAACACTCTCTGATGGTACTTCTTTTGACAAGTATCTTGCGGATGTTAGCATTCCCATGACATGGACGTCGTAAAAGCATAACTCACACATCAGACCTTTACGTATCCTGTATATTACCGGTACCCACTATTGTATCATGGTGTGCAGTCTCACAGCTCTGTATCCCATTGAGCTCTTCAGACAAATCCAACCCATGTATGTTTTCATGTATACTAGAATTCTTGATAATCTTGTGCAGGTACATACATGTATGCTTGTACTTAATGGTAACATTGAGTATCTCTTTGTGGTTTTCGGTGAATTGCTTTGATTAGTTGCTGTGCAAGTTCTTGGGGTTAAGTGTCATTTATAAAGTGTGATGGTTCAATGTATCATTTTGTAATGGTACAAAGTAGCTAATTTTCAGTGAATGTTACTACAGTGTATACACAATATATTATCATTTCAGTAGTGGTTGAGTCATGGAAGAATAATTGCTGAGTCATTGCAATGGAAATGAGATGATCAGGTTTCACTTCTAAAATGATAAGAATCTTATAAAAAGAAAGAAATTGATAATTTACTGTTGGAAAATGGTACATTTTATTTCTAGTTACGTCATGACATTATATAGAATAGAATAGCTATTTTCGCTGAAGGGCTGATTCAGTGTTAAAGGATAAAATCCAGCGAATTTACTTTTTTTCTATTCAACTGATCAAAAATCAGTGGAAATAAAGTCCATACAAAACATACAAAAAGTCTTTTCAGCAAAAATTAATTCCAGTGAAAATAAAGTATTTTACAGTAGAGCTTTATTGAAACAGTAATGAAAATGTTACATTTCTTTTTGCGTGAGAAAAATCAATCAAGCAAAACAGTATGTGGTATTTATTGACTTGTACAACTGTAACACTCATTGTTAAATTGTGTTGATTATTGACAATATCACAACCAGTGTGTCCTCTAAGCTGATATGACAGATTCACTGATGCGCAGGATTTTCATGACGTCAGTAGTTAAACTCCTTCCCTGACACATCATTGACTCGTACATTTAAAACTCTCCTCGAAAAATATCTTACTATAATGGAGGAATTTGAAATTTGGTTAAAAACATTCACATTTTATAAACAAAAAGGAAGAAAACGAAGATCACAAAATTTTTGTACACGCATTCAGAAGTTTTAATTTTTTTTTTTTTTTGCATTTTAACTCAGGATCTCCACAAATCAGTTCTGTGAGAGAACACATTGGTCACTTCAACAAATATTACAAATTATCAATTCATTTTAATCATTTGGTACACCATACATTTTTCTTTAATTCCTAAATCGAAACATCCAGAACTGAGAAGTGTGTAAAAGACTAATCTCAATAAAATATCAGTCTCACAACACAAACTTTGGAATGGCATGGTTTAACCAGGTTAATCTGTTCATGTGCAGCCCTGGTATGGTCTAACCAGGTTAATCTGTTCATGTGCAGCCCTGGCATGGTCTAACCAGATTAATCTGTTCATGTGCAGCCCTGGTATGGTCTAGCCAGGTTAATCTGTTCATGTGCAGCCCTGGTATGGTCTAACCAGGTTAATCTGTTCATGTGTAGCCATGGCATGGTCTGACCAGGTTAATCTGTTCATGTGCAGCCCTGGCATGGTCTAACCAGGTTAATCTGTTCATGTGCAGCCCTGGCATGGTCTAACCAGATTAATCTGTTCATGTGCAGCCCTGGCATGATCTAACCAGATTAATCTGTTCATGTGCAGCCCTGGTATGGTCTAACCAGTTTAATCTGTTCATGTGCAGCCCTGGTATGGTCTAACCAGGTTAATCTGTTCATGTGCAGCCCTGGCATGGTCTGACCAGGTTAATCTGTTCATGTGTAGCCAAGGCATGGTCTGACCAGGTTAATCTGTTCATGTGTAGCCATGGCATGGTCTGACCAGGTTAATCTGTTCATGTGCAGTCCTGGCATGGTCTGACCAGATTAATCTGTTCATGTGTAGCCATAGCATGGTCTGACCAGGTTAATCTGTTCATGTGTAGCCATAGCATGGTCTGATCAGGTTAATCTGTTCATGTGTAGCCATGGCATGGTCTGACCAGGTTAATCTGTTCATGTGTAGCCATGGCATGGTCTGACCAGATTAATCTGTTTATGTATAGCCATGGCATGGTCTAACCAGATTAATCTGTTCATGTGCTGGCATGGTTTGACCAGGTTAATCTGTTCATGTGTAGCCATGGCATGGTCTGACCAGGTTAATCTGTTCATGTGTAGCCATGGCATGGTCTGACCAGGTTAATCTGTTCATGTGTAGCCATGGCATGGTCTGACCAGATTAATCTGTTTATGTGTAGCCATGGCATGGTCTAACCAGATTAATCTGTTCATGTGCTGGCATGGTTTGACCAGGTTAATCTGTTCATGTGTAGCCATAGCATGGTCTGACCAGGTTAATCTGTTCATGTGTAGCCATAGCATGGTCTGATCAGGTTAATCTGTTCATGTGTAGCCATGGCATGGTCTGACCAGGTTAATCTGTTCATGTGTAGCCATGGCATGGTCTGACCAGATTAATCTGTTTATGTGTAGCCATGGCATGGTCTAACCAGATTAATCTGTTCATGTGCTGGCATGGTTTGACCAGGTTAATCTGTTCATGTGTAGCCATGGCATGGTCTGACCAGGTTAATCTGTTCATGTGTAGCCATGGCATGGTCTGACCAGATTAATCTGTTCATGTGTAGCCATGGCATGGTCTGACCAGATTAATCTGTTCATGTGTAGCCCTGGCATGGTCTGACCAGGTTAATCTGTTCATGTGCAGCCCTGGCATGGTCTAACCAGGTTAATCTGTTCATGTGCAGCCCTGGCATGGTCTAACCAGATTAATCTGTTCATGTGCAGCTCTGGTATGGTCTAACCAGTTTAATCTGTTCATGTGCAGCCCTGTTATGGTCTAACCAGGTTAATCTGTTCATGTGCAGCCCTGGCATGGTCTGACCAGGTTAATCTGTTCATGTGTAGCCATGGCATGGTCTGACCAGGTTAATCTGTTCATGTGTAGCCATGGCATGGTCTGACCAGGTTAATCTGTTCATGTGTAGCCATAGCATGGTCTGACCAGATTAATCTGTTCATGTGTAGCCATGGCATGGTCTAACCAGATTAATCTTTTCATGTGCTGGCATGGCTTGACCAGGTTAATCTGTTCATGTGCAGCCCTGGCATGGTCTGACCAGGTTAATCTGTTCATGTGCAGCCCTGGCATGGTCTGACCAGGTTAATCTGTTCATGTGTAGCCGTGGCATGGTCTGACCAGATTAATCTGTTCATGTGTAGCCATGGCATGGTCTAACCAGATTAATCTTTTCATGTGCTGGCATGGCTTGACCAGGTTAATCTGTTCATGTGCAGCCCTGGCATGGTCTGACCAGGTTAATCTGTTCATGTGCAGCCCTGGCATGGTCTGACCAGGTTAATCTGTTCATGTGTAGCCGTGGCATGGTCTGACCAGGTTAATCTGTTCATGTGTAGCCATGGCATGGTCTGACCAGGTTAATCTGTTCATGTGTAGCCATGGCATGGTCTGACCAGATTAATCTGTTCATGTGTAGCCATGGCATGGTCTGACCAGATTAATCTGTTCATGTGTAGCCATGGCATGGTCTAACCAGATTAATCTTTTCATGTGCTGGCATGGCTTGACCAGGTTAATCTGTTCATGTGCAGCCCTGGCATGGTCTGACCAGGTTAATCTGTTCATGTGCAGCCCTGGCATGGTCTGACCAGGTTAATCTGTTCATGTGCAGCCCTGGCATGGTCTGACCAGGTTAATCTGTTCATGTGCAACCCTGGCATGGTCTGACCAGGTTAATCTGTTCATGTGCAGCCCTGGCATGGTCTGACCAGGTTAATCTGTTCATGTGTAGCCATGGCATGGTTTGACCAGGTTAATCTGTTCATTTGTAGCCCTGGCATGGTCTGACCAGGTTAATCTGTTCATGCGCAGCCCTGGTATGGTCTAACCAGATTAATCTGTTCATGTGTAGCCATGGCATGGTTTGACCAGGTTAATCTGTTCATTTGTAGCCCTGGCATGGTCTGACCAGGTTAATCTGTTCATGCGCAGCCCTGTGTTAGTGAACACCATAACATTGCTCTGGGTATTACTGGTATGTATACTACTAATCTGTTTGGTATACATATTGATGTTATGTTAAACGTTAGACTTTTTTACCATAAATTATGTATATATTACATACATAATTTAGTGTCAAATAAAATATCTATCTACATGTATATGGATGGATTTCCTACATGCAGAGCCAGAATTGGTTACTTCTATTCATATGCAGAGTTAATCTATAGATATAGTACATGTATGCCATATTTGCTCTATTAGAAGCGCATATAAATTGGAAATTGTTTTTATTATATCCAGGATGTTTAAAATATGCCTTATTTTGGCTGTGTTACATACACTACTCAGGTAGAGCATGTCAAATCCTAGTGACACAGAGTTCACATTGTAGTTATTCATGTGCATTACAGGCAAGCCTTAAAGGTATTAAATTGTCTCTATCTTGTAGTTCTCAGTTGATTAGTAATTTCTAATATCCTGAATGCCCTGTGGATATGATACACTTTTTACTCCTGATGATGTAGGGGGAAATGATACGCGTTATCTACAAATGAACTACCCCTAGTCTCATATGATCCAATGAATTAATTTACACACACCGTACATGTACTGGTGTATTGTATTGAAACTGGATTCCCATACTGCAAAATACTTTATTTTTTAGCTGGAATTAATTGTCGCTGAATAGACAATTTTGCTGTTTTGTGTAAAGTTTACTTTATTGATTTTTGGTAAGTTGAATATGAAATATAGAAAAAATGAATCTTTTCTTCGCTGGATTTTGTTTTCACTGATTCATTCCTTCGGTGAAAAAAGCGAAAATAAATTCTATATTTGAACTTTACAGTATTTACCAGGTACACATGGTTAGTTTAAAATGTTAATTATATATTAGTGCATTTTCAAAACAACAATTTCAATAAATATTATTTATTTATCAATATATTGTTCTCCTAGCCAATGTAAGCTAGTTAACTGAAAAAAACATTTGTGATCATTAGCCTATTTATAGCTACGGGTGTGGCCTGTGCACTGGGTCCTGTCAGTTTGTTTGTCTGTCCATTCATCCATCTGTTCGTTGCTTTCTTTTAGAGGTGTAGTCAATGTAATGTGATACATGTATACATATGTTTCCAATTTTTTATTCCTTTTATTATGTATTAAGGCCAACTTGTAGCTTTAAAAACCTATATTTGTAGAATATTACCGCCAAGTTACATCAACTTATTCTGTTCAAACTTGAAATATAATAACACATGTTGGCTTACTGGGGCACTTCTAATATTTTTTAGAATTTGTTTGAAATTAGCCGACTGGCAGCCATTTTGAAAAATCAAAAATGATGCAACCACCAAACTTGGTACAGAAGCAGTGTATTATTTCACACCGATAATTTGCTGATAGGTCACAATATACAAACAGATTCAAACACTATGTCATGAGTAAATATAATTATAACAGCCAACTCTTGAACTGGCAGTCAAATCAGTTAAATCTGCTAGATCTTTGATAACAGGTATATATAACTGATATGTAGATCCATTGGGTAGACCCCAATCAGATATGTTTTTTTAGTGACAATGTCACCATTTCTCCAGACAATACATATTCTCTTTCAATAGAGATACAAATACTACATATCTTCATCTTTGCTCATTAGTAAATGTACTGGTATTGATAGATGTTTATTTACCCCCCCCCCCCCCCAGCACAGCTGCATGTAACACTCTCCCACTATAGATGATAGAGGGTGCTGTTTCACATACAGTAAAACTGAGGTGTATTCAAATTCTGTTCTATTTGACAAATAACCCTTCGCTATAGAGACTGATAGTTATTGCATGCTATACATGTAACAATGTTATGAAATAAAAACCTATTTTTTACTTCGCCATCAAATAATTGTTATTCTAGTTTAGTGAACTGTGGTAGACTTAACCCTAAACCTAAATTGAGATTTGTTTTTAAAATACTCAGTTGCTGAATTATTGCAGTGATTTATTGAAACATGTAAAATTGCTCAAGATCACTGCAAAAATCACACAACCTGAAATGTATGGTTTTAACATATAATAAGAAATTTATGATTTTCAACATGTCTTTGCAATAAATAATTTATTGGTAACTAAAACTCAAAACATTTTTGTTTAAGAATTATTGAATTTATAAAACAAGTAAGAAATGCAAGATACAGTAATAAGAAACATGGAAATCAAGAAATAGCAACTGGCATTTTAAGGCTTAATTTATGGCAACATAAATAACACAGCATTAGAGATAAGATAATTGGAGCATAGTATTAATATGATGCAATATCTGTAAATTGGAAATATATTTAGACCTCAACTATACAGTTCAAAATATGCCTGTGATAAAATAATAAGTTGGCATTACTATAATTTACTTACATAAATTAAATACAATTTCAATTATTGTCTAAAGTATTGATAACCCTCACTCATGGTTTTGCCTTAACCGTGGCTGAGATATAATTTTTCCCAGCAAAATTTTGCTGTAACATCTGCTTTTATGCGCTTTACTATAATTATTTTGATAATTCTTGGTCCAGTTGTTTTGTCCTCTTAAAAACAAACCGTACGTAGCCTGTAAAAGCATTTAATTTCACTATTTTGATGTTTGGAGCAATTTCACAAACTTTGCAGAGAAACAATGAGTCATTTTGTTATTCTACAAGTTCACTTTGGTTTACTTTAGCGAATTTTACTTATTAGTGGAAATAACGAAATTAACCAGGGGATTATTAATTGAGGTATATATGTATTACTAGAGACTAGGTAAGTCAATTTAGTAACAACTGTTTAAGACATAGAAAACAATTTTTATCATGAAAATAAGAATCTGTGATTTATTAATAATATTTACATACATGTAGTTGCACATAGTTGTTCAATATATGGATCTCAAACAAAGTGTAGAACACATTTTACACGTGTAAAAACATTGTTTAAAATTTGAACACAATGCTTAATGCATGTAGCAATAGTGAGATACAACTTAACATAATGATTATGATTGTTATCTGGTGTGTTTAGAAAATGGGCGGTTACAAGAACATGTCTAATCTCTGATTAAATTATCTTCCTTGTATTCAAACATGCTGGTACTGATTAATATAAGAGTGAGTTGCTTCTCTTCTTATTTTAATATAACATGGTAAAATATACTGTAAAATACTTTATTTTCGCTGAAGGAATGAGTCATTGAAAATAAAATCCAGCAACTATACCTTTTTTCCTATAATTTACATTCAAATCAGTGAAAATAAATTCCATACAAAATACCCAAAATGTCTTTTCAGCGAAAATTAATTTCAACCAAAATAAAAGATTCTACAGTAACAGACAGCCACATGGAATTTTTACATACAGTCAATTGTTTCATTTTCACTGCTAGAAATTTTTGTAATATTAGGATTTTATAAAAACAAAATTTTGCAAAAGTTGCTGACACTCACCATGTCAAATTTTCACTGTTACAATAATTTAGGTAGAGATGTAGGTTGGGAGACATTATTTTTAGTTGGCTCTAATTACTGTAATTACACAAGTAAAATATAACTTTTACCCATCAAGTTATATATCATTTGAAAGATTTTTATTTAAACTTTCAAGTTCTATGGTTTACAATAATGTACTATGAATACTGTATTTTGAAGTTAAAATCATGCATTTTTAGGTGAAAGTGCACTTTTTAATGCATATCCTGATTTTGATTTAAAAACACTTTATTAAAACTTCTGTTTATGACTGTTAATTGAAGGCAATGTGAAACATAAAACACAATGTGAGACTTTCAAATCGTTAGCTGCAACATGACATGACTGGTGATGAGTCTAACAATGATACTGTCTCATTGCATCATGAACAATTCTCACATTTTATTCAGTCGTTTTATTGAGGCCATTTAGATTGATAAAACAAGCTGACTTATCGTTGTATCAACGAAAGCTTTCTGTCAATCTAGACCAGTGCTCTAAACCATTCAAGATTATGAATTGATTCTGCATGCATCTGCACGTGTGTACATGCGTTTCTTTAGTCGACAGCTGTATTGCGATAAGGACTGAGTGCCTTAACCAAATCCCCAATTCAATTTAAAGTCAAAACAAAAATAAAGTTATTTATTTCATTGTCCACATATTTTGTAATTTCCTCATTCTTATTCTAATCATGTAATCATGGGTCATGAAAGGTCGTCTGTCTTCTTGCCATCAATCTGGGGAGCATTTTGAATCCATGATTGCTGTCTTATCTAATACATAGCTCAAAAAACAGACTTTTATCCTGGCTGGATGCATTCTGAACGATAAGGTGATTATGTTATGATTTCTATTAGTCGCTTTGTACACACACGGCAATTTTACATGCCTGTCAGACTTAATGTATAACCTAGGTAGGCAGAAATCAATGTGACACAGCTGCCTTCATAAATTGGTCTCAAGCCATATCCACACTGTCGTATAGGTGTGTAGATCTATCAAGCATAGGAAATATCCCCTATACACTGTAAAAATAGATCTTGATAAATTATAATACAGTGTTCTTAGTATAGTGGCAAAAAATATATATACCCGGTAGACATCCTACAAGTTATATCTCCAGAATAGTTTGTCACAATCAAAATCATTATATAAATTTTAATATTTGCAGAGTGAGAAAGAGTAGAGGAAGATGTTATTTTAATCGTTGTGTATTGATGTGGTCACGCCATGATTACATCGATTGTCTTCAACATGTAGTGTATAAATTATTCACGCACAATTTCGTCATCATTACAGGCAGTAAAAATTAACACTTCAACTACTACTGTGGAATAATGTATTATTTTCACTTAGAATCTTATTATTGAGATAATTATCTCGTATACTTGTTACAGTTCTCTCCACATGATAATAAATGCTAATAGACCTTATAATTATAGATTCTATCTAACTTGCTTAGATGGTAATGAAAAGGAAATTAAAACCAGTTTTAATGAGAATATTCAATCATTGTTCCTAGCAAACAATCTACAATGATCAAATAGTAAAAATATAAAATATGACTACTCTTCGTGGCAAGCCCTATGACGTGCTACACACCATGATTGATCATAAAATCACCAGACAATTACATTTTGGAAAATTACTGATGCAAAATGTCTTAATGAAATAGTTTTACTTGTGTCTTAGTGAAATAATGTTATATGCAGTTTTGGTTAACCATGCAAATTTTGTAATATGTGCCATAGTCATTGATCCACAAAGTGTGGGTCCCATATCTGTACAACTGCCATAGTCGTCTAACCACACAGTGTGGGTCCCATATCTGTACAACTGCCATAGTCGTCTAACCTCACTGTGTGGATCCCATATCTGTACAACTGCCATAGTCGTCTAACCACACAGTGTGGGTCCCATATTTGTAAAACTGCCAGTCATTGATCCACAAAGTGTGGGTGCCATATTTGTAAAACTGCCAGTCATTGATCCACAAAGTGTGGGTGCCATATTTGTACAACTGCCATAGTCGTCTAACCTCACTGTGTGGATCCCATATTTGTACAACTGCCATAGTCATTGATCCACACAGTGTGGGTCCCATATCTGTACAACTGCCATAGTCATTGATCCACACAGTGTGGGTCCCATATCTGTACAACTGCCATAGTCGTCTAACCACACAGTGTGGGTCCCATATCTGTACAACTGCCATAGTCGTCTAACCACACAGTGTGGGTCCCATATCTGTACAACTGCCATAGTCGTCTAACCTCACTGTGTGGATCCCATATTTGTACAACTGCCATAGTCGTCTAACCACACAGTGTGGGTCCCATATTTGTACAACTGCCATAGTCGTCTAACCACACAGTGTGGGTCCCATATTTGTACAACTGCCATAGTCGTCTAACTACAGTGTGGGTCCCATATTTGTACAACTGCCATAGTCGTCTAACCACACAGTGTGGGTCCCATATTTGTACAACTGCCATAGTCGTCTAACCACACAGTGTGGGTCCCATATTTGTACAACTGCCATAGTCGTCTAACCTCACTGTGTGGATCCCATATTTGTACAACTGCCATAGTCGTCTAACCACACAGTGTGGGTCCCATATTTGTACAACTGCCATAGTCGTCTAACCTCACTGTGTGGATCCCATATTTGTACAACTGCCATAGTCGTCTAACCACACAGTGTGGGTCCCATATTTGTAAAACTGCCAGTCATTGATCCACAAAGTGTGGGTGCCATATTTGTAAAACTGCCAGTCATTGATCCACAAAGTGTGGGTGCCATATTTGTACAACTGCCATAGTCGTCTAACCTCACTGTGTGGATCCCATATTTGTACAACTGCCATAGTCGTCTAACCACACAGTGTGGGTCCCATATTTGTAAAACTGCCAGTCATTGATCCACAAAGTGTGGGTGCCATATTTGTAAAACTGCCAGTCATTGATCCACAAAGTGTGGGTGCCATATTTGTACAACTGCCATAGTCGTCTAACCTCACTGTGTGGATCCCATATTTGTACAACTGCCATAGTCGTCTAACCACACAGTGTGGGTCCCATATTTGTAAAACTGCCAGTCATTGATCCACAAAGTGTGGGTGCCATATTTGTAAAACTGCCAGTCATTGATCCACAAAGTGTGGGTGCCATATTTGTACAACTGCCATAGTCGTCTAACCTCACTGTGTGGATCCCATATTTGTACAACTGCCATAGTCATTGATCCACACAGTGTGGGTCCCATATCTGTACAACTGCCATAGTCATTGATCCACACAGTGTGGGTCCCATATCTGTACAACTGCCATAGTCGTCTAACCACACAGTGTGGGTCCCATATCTGTACAACTGCCATAGTCGTCTAACCACACAGTGTGGGTCCCATATCTGTACAACTGCCATAGTCGTCTAACCTCACTGTGTGGATCCCATATTTGTACAACTGCCATAGTCGTCTAACCACACAGTGTGGGTCCCATATTTGTACAACTGCCATAGTCGTCTAACCACACAGTGTGGGTCCCATATTTGTACAACTGCCATAGTCGTCTAACTACACAGTGTGGGTCCCATATTTGTACAACTGCCATAGTCGTCTAACCTCACTGTGTGGATCCCATATTTGTACAACTGCCATAGTCGTCTAACCACAGTGTGGGTCCCATATTTGTACAACTGCCATAGTCGTCTAACCACAGTGTGGGTCCCATATCTGTACAACTGCCATAGTCGTCTAACCTCACTGTGTGGATCCCATATTTGTACAACTGCCATAGTCGTCTAACCACACAGTGTGGGTCCCATATTTGTACAACTGCCATAGTCGTCTAACCACACAGTGTGGGTCCCATATTTGTACAACTGCCATAGTCGTCTAACTACACAGTGTGGGTCCCATATTTGTACAACTGCCATAGTCGTCTAACCTCACTGTGTGGATCCCATATTTGTACAACTGCCATAGTCGTCTAACCACAGTGTGGGTCCCATATTTGTACAACTGCCATAGTCGTCTAACCACACAGTGTGGGTCCCATATTTGTACAACTGCCATAGTCGTCTAACCTCACTGTGTGGATCCCATATTTGTACAACTGCCATAGTCGTCTAACCACACAGTGTGGGTCCCATATTTGTACAACTGCCATAGTCGTCTAACCTCACTGTGTGGATCCCATACTGTAAAGGGGGTAATTATTCACTGGGTTTTAATTTAGCTTATTTCGCTGACTGGAAAAATGCGCTAAATTAAAACACAGTGAATATGTAAAATTTAGCATAGAACACATTATCTAAATGACGAAACCGTGAATTTAAAACCCACTGAATATGCCCGAAATGGTAAATCAGTGAAATTTAAACCCAGTGAAAATTAGTCATTTTACAGTATTTGTACAACTGCCATAGTCGTCTAACCACACAGTGTGGGTCCCATATTTGTACAACTGCCATAGTCGTCTAACCACACAGTGTGGGTCCCATATCTGTACAACTGCCATAGTCGTCTAACCTCACTGTGTGGATCCCATATTTGTACAACTGCCATAGTCGTCTAACCACACAGTGTGGGTCCCATATTTGTACAACTGCCATAGTCGTCTAACTACACAGTGTGGGTCCCATATTTGTACAACTGCCATAGTCGTCTAACCACACAGTGTGGGTCCCATATCTGTACAACTGCCATAGTCGTCTAACCTCACTGTGTGGATCCCATATTTGTACAACTGCCATAGTCGTCTAACCACACAGTGTGGGTCCCATATTTGTACAACTGCCATAGTCGTCTAACTACACAGTGTGTGTCCCATATTTGTACAACTGCCATAGTCGTCTAACCACACAGTGTGGGTCCCATATTTGTACAACTGCCATAGTCGTCTAACTACACAGTGTGGGTCCCATATTTGTACAACTGCCATAGTTGTCTAACCTCACTGTGTGGATCCCATATTTGTACAACTGCCATAGTCGTCTAACCACACAGTGTGGGTCCCATATTTGTACAACTGCCATAGTCGTCTAACCACACAGTGTGGGTCCCATATTTGTACAACTGCCATAGTCGTCTAACCTCACTGTGTGGGTCCCATATTTGTACAACTGCCATAGTCGTCTAACCACACAGTGTGGGTCCCATATTTGTACAACTGCCATAGTCGTCTAACCTCACTGTGTGGATCCCATATTTGTACAACTGCCATAGTCGTCTAACCACACAGTGTGGGTCCCATATTTGTACAACTGCCATAGTCGTCTAACCACACAGTGTGGGTCCCATATTTGTACAACTGCCATAGTCGTCTAACCTCACTGTGTGGATCCCATATTTGTACAACTGCCATAGTCGTCTAACCACACAGTGTGGGTCCCATATTTGTACAACTGCCATAGTCGTCTAACCTCACTGTGTGGATCCCATACTGTAAAGGGGGTAATTATTCACTGGGTTTTAATTTAGCTTATTTCGCTGACTGGAAAAATGCGCTAAATTAAAACACAGTGAATATGTAAAATTTAGCATAGAACACATTATCTAAATGACGAAACCGTGAATTTAAAACCCACTGAATATGCCCGAAATGGTAAATCAGTGAAATTTAAACCCAGTGAAAATTAGTCATTTTACAGTATTTGTACAACTGCCATAGTCGTCTAACCACACAGTGTGGGTCCCATATTTGTACAACTGCCATAGTCGTCTAACCACACAGTGTGGGTCCCATATCTGTACAACTGCCATAGTCGTCTAACCTCACTGTGTGGATCCCATATTTGTACAACTGCCATAGTCGTCTAACCACACAGTGTGGGTCCCATATTTGTACAACTGCCATAGTCGTCTAACTACACAGTGTGGGTCCCATATTTGTACAACTGCCATAGTCGTCTAACCACACAGTGTGGGTCCCATATCTGTACAACTGCCATAGTCGTCTAACCTCACTGTGTGGATCCCATATTTGTACAA
Organism: Saccoglossus kowalevskii; assembly: GCF_978046115.1. Taxonomy (NCBI): domain Eukaryota; kingdom Metazoa; phylum Hemichordata; class Enteropneusta; family Harrimaniidae; genus Saccoglossus; species Saccoglossus kowalevskii. Next base: position 4,890,230 of record NC_140656.1, read on the forward strand.
CTGCCATAGTCGTCTAACCACACAGTGTGGGTCCCATATTTGTACAACTGCCATAGTCGTCTAACTACACAGTGTGTGTCCCATATTTGTACAACTGCCATAGTCGTCTAACCACACAGTGTGGGTCCCATATTTGTACAACTGCCATAGTCGTCTAACTACACAGTGTGGGTCCCATATTTGTACAACTGCCATAGTTGTCTAACCTCACTGTGTGGATCCCATATTTGTACAACTGCCATAGTCGTCTAACCACACAGTGTGGGTCCCATATTTGTACAACTGCCATAGTCGTCTAACCACACTGTGTGGATCCCATATTTGTACAACTGCCATAGTCGTCTAACCACACAGTGTGGGTCCCATATTTGTACAACTGCCATAGTCGTCTAACCTCACTGTGTGGATCCCATATTTGTACAACTGCCATAGTCGTCTAACCACACAGTGTGGGTCCCATATTTGTACAACTGCCATAGTCGTCTAACCTCACTGTGTGGATCCCATATTTGTACAACTGCCATAGTCGTCTAACCACACAGTGTGGGTCCCATATTTGTACAACTGCCATAGTCGTCTAACCACACAGTGTGGGTCCCATATTTGTACAACTGCCATAGTCGTCTAACCTCACTGTGTGGATCCCATATTTGTACAACTGCCATAGTCGTCTAACCACACAGTGTGGGTCCCATATTTGTACAACTGCCATAGTCGTCTAACCACACAATGTGGGTCCCATATTTGTACAACTGCCATTGTCACCTAACCACACAGTGTGGGTCCCATATTTGTACAACAGCCATAGTCGTCTAACCACACAGTGTGGGTCCCATATTTGTACAACTGCCATAGTCGTCTAACCACACAGTGTGGGTCCCATATTTGTAAAACTGTCATAGTCGTCTAACCACACAGTGTGGGTCCCATATTAGTACAACTGCCATAGTCATCTTACCACACAGTGTGGGTCCCATATTTGTACAACTGTCAAAGTCATTAAACCATGTTGTGTGGAAAGTATACAAGTGGCACAGTCGTCTCACCTTGCTGTATGGGTTCCCATACAACTGCCATAGTTTCACTGGGTTGTTTGGGTCCCATACAGCTGCCATAATAGTCAATATATGCCATGTAGGACCCATTCTGGTACCGCAGTCATCAAACTAAGCTACTACATACTACATAATTAAATTAATTGTGCTGCAGATTCTCAGCTATAGTGATGTGAACTAGTATTATGGACTCTCCAATCAAAACTCCATATTTGTGGTTCCGTAATAAAATGATTCCAGTGAGCCTAACTATGTCTGAAAATGTATATCCTTAAGTGATTGATTTCGCTAGTATAAATTGACTGTGACAATTATTGTGCTCACAAAGGTTTATGCCTTTCTGAGATTTTACACTCACAAAAGAAGTTCTAATTTGTATAATTAATTGATTACAGAATTGTACTGTGTTTTAACAAAAAGAGATTACTCTTATAATCAGTGCAATTACATTACGTGCATTTCACACTTTATTGTACCATTTCCTATATTGGAACATTGTGCTATGTATGTCATTGCTATAGATCAAGTACATATTAATCTCCTGCATTCCAATTCAGTAGGGATTGTGATGTAAAAACAAGAGCATGTTATTACAAATGAACTCAAAAAACCCACATCACTGCATCTCGCATACTATCTTACATAGAATTAACTTCTCATTCATTATGGCGCTGTTGGTCGTTTGATCATTATTGTACATGTATATGGAGCTACATGGATGTACACAATAAATGTATGTAACAGTAGTATGTTTTTATATATTAAATCACTGTGGATAAAACATGGTCATGCATTGTTTGCTTATTATTCTTGTGGACTTATTCCAGGCATTTTCACTGCCCGGCAAAGGGTGAAAACAAAAGCCAACAACTCTCAGAAAACATTGGGTTGTTGAGACTCTCCTGAACAGTGTAACAAAATTATCCTACATGTACATTTGCAACATATATATATTTGGTTGTTCAGGATTGTCTCAAAGTTGAGTTTATGCAGTTTCCTTGACTTTTGCTGTTTTCATCGGCTCCTCGACCAGCATTCCACAGCAGCCCTCACAGAGCCCATAGTAATGCATGGTACAGTGGTATGCATCTTAGCAACATAGAACATTCGTGACGTAGCTCTGCGCTCGAGAATAACCACAAAATAAATTTGCTAGGCTTGTGTTCACATTTTTGTGTTCCTTTTGGAAATCAAATATTGTAAAAAACTTTATTTTTGCTGGAATTAATTTTCACTGATTTTTGGCGAGTTGAATGTAAAGTATATGAAAAAAGGTATATTCATTGGATTTAATCATTCCTTCAGTGAAAATAGGTCAAAAGAATTCCAAGCGAAAATAAATAAATTAGATGCTCTGAAATGACATACATAGTACCATGCATATAACATGCACAATCCTCAGATATTTATTGTCCAACTCACTATAGTTCAAATAATACTTTGCACCCAGTAGTATGGTTCACGGTTTATCATAGTATAAAAACTTTGATTTACCAAGAGAATGATTTTCAATAATTTTGGACCAGTAAACAATTTACTTTTACACTTTTAAATTATCAAATCTTTAAAATTGCTTGTTGTGAAAGTTCAGTGTTTCACTGTAATTTGTGTATGCTATATGTATATGACTTGCATTACTTTTATAAACTAAGAAAACTCCATATCTCACAATATCTTATGACATATTGCCAGAGTAGTACATGTACATGTAGTAGCACAGATATTAGTGTGCTGTGTCAAAAATGTTGACTATTGTTTTGGATCTTTTAAGCTGTCACTAAGTCTTATTGACAATTTGATGAAATGCCATACTTGTCAAAGGTGCTGTCATGCATGAAAATTGTGATTACTAGGATATGTTCTCTCTAAATTTACAAGTACATGTAATCTTTGAAATCGATTGAAAACCCTGTAAATGTGTGATCTGATGATATCTCAATGCTGTATGAATCAGATGTAAACAGCACATAGACCACATGTGAACAGCACATAGACCACATGTAAACAGCACATAGACCACATGTAAACGGCATATAGATCACATGTAAACAGCACATAGACCACATGTAAACGGCATATAGATCACATGTAAACGGCACATAGATCACATGTAAACGGCATATAGATCACATGTAAACAGCACATAGTCACATGTAAACGGCATATAGATCACATGTAAACAGCACATAGACCACATGTAAACGGCATATAGATCACATGTAAACTGCACATAGATCACATGTAAACGGCATATAGATTACATGTAAACGGCACATAGATCACATGTAAACGGCATATAGATTACATGTAAACTGCACATAGATCACATGTAAACGGCATATAGATTACATGTAAACGGCACATAGATCACATGTAAACGGCACATAGATCACATGTAAACGGCACATAGATTACATGTAAACGGCATATAGATTATATGTAAACGGCACATAGATTACATGTAAACGGCACATAGATCACATGTAAACGGCATATAGATTACATGTAAACGGCACATAGATCACATGTAAACGGCACATAGATCACATGTAAACTGCATATAGATCACATGTAAACAGCACATAGACCACATGTAAACGGCATATAGATTACATGTAAACTGCACATAGATCACATGTAAACAGCACATGGATCACATGTAAACAGCACATGGATCACATGTAAACAGCACATGGATCACATGTAAACAGCACATGGATCACATGTAAACAGCACATGGATCACATGTAAACAGCACATGGATCACATGTAAACAGCACATGGATCACATGTAAACAGCACATGGATCACATATAAAAGCACGTGGATCAGATGTTAACAGCACATGGATCACATGTTAACAGCACATGGATCACATGTTAACAACACATGGATCACATGTTAACAACACATGGATCACATTAAACAGACAGCAGATAAATGGCATGTCTATAATAATGTCAAAATACAGCACTATTTCCTGCAAAATGTAATCACATGATTTTATCACATATGGTACCTACATGTAAGCATTCCATGGGTTAAGTGTTCAAAAAGTACTTCCAGATAAACAGTATTTGCTGATGTAATCCAAGATCATGGCGGGCATGTTTTTTGGTTGTAGAAAAAAAAATGGGGTATGATCATCTAGCCTACAGTGTTATTAAAATTCAATAATTTTCAATAGTCACAATGGTTGAAAAAGCATAATAGTGAAATAGGCCATCATGTAATCCCCTAGATATAAACATTAAATGGCATATTCTTTATTCACCTACACAGATGAAGTGTAGCTCAATATAGTAAAATACTTTTAATTTTTAGAATTTTAGAGAATGTCTGAATCTCATATCCGTTTAACTTGTTTTTTCTGGTGCTACATGTACCTTAATAAATATCTTTATCATATAAGCAACTATGATGTATATGTGTTTGTATTGTTTTAGCTGCAATAATATTCTATGGTAGTTGATCCACACCATGTGATACATGTATATTTTGACAACTGTATTAAATACCAATGACACACAGAGTAACAATCCAGAGATAATTTTTAGATATTGTTATATATATAATACTGCGTATTGCAAAGAGAGATATTAGTCTCTCACCAGTATGCAGACAGACTTTTTTGGTAGTCATGCACTGTTTACCTTTCAGTACCAAATGTTTTCCCGCTCAAACTTGGATAAATTTTCTGTAATTTTTACTAAATTACAATTTTACTAAATTGAACCAAACAGACAAAATTTGACAATACTTTTAGCTTTTGATCAAAAATTTGAAATTTTCACCACATTTCATGTGAAAAAAGAGCAGACTATAAATGAAACTACATTATTTTGTGGATGGTTTCTGAAGTTGACTTTGGCACTCATTTAAGTTAATTAAGGACAATAATTTTACTGATTTACTAAAGTAAAAATTAATAAGAGGACAATTTGATTTCCATTTGTTAACCCTATCTAGTGTGAATAGAAGAAAATAAATTAAAATATAGCTGCGTGTCACATTAAAATGGTTTATATTCATCAAATCATTGCTTGTATAGTAGTGACATGGCTTTGAGTAACAGAAAAATGACAAAGGTGGGTTTAAAGGCTATGTAAGGGGAAGTAATAGAAAATAGAAAGCAGACAGAAATCCTTAAAGCTATGGCAGTATGTTAATTGCATTTACCAACTGTATCATATGGTTTACAAAACACAACTGTAAATTCTCACAATCAATTTATTTTCATCTTGATTGAACACTGTTATTAAGTTTGAAGCAGATAAATTAAATTTGAAAATGTAATTCGTACCCTGTAGCCAATATATCTTTTTCCTATATTTTACATTCAACTTGTCAAAAATGAGTGAAAATAAATTCTATACAGAACACCATAAAAGTCTTTTTATCGAAAAATAAATTCTATACTTTATAAATCTTAATTTTTACCTGGGTTTTATTAGTGTGTGATTCACTGATACTTGCACAATTACATGTACTGTTTCCTTAACAAACAAGTAAATATTCCGCTGATATTAACCTTTTCACCACCAGTTCCCTCACAAAATAGTCCTGTTTATAGGCTGCACTTTTCTTCAGAAAATTAGGACAAAAATGGACAAATTTTTAAGTAAAAACTGATAATTGACTCAAATTTTGTCTGTTGGTTCCAAAATTAGGGTTCATTTCTCGTAATATTGAAGAATATGAGAAAAAAGTACAGAAAAATTTAGGTGAAAAAGTCTGGTGATGAACAGGTTACACGATCTAAATATTCTTTTACAGCATATTGTCAGCTAAATCATACATGTATACACAGAATTTCAGACAAAAATAAACTTGTACATTTTATGATTATTATTTTCGCTGATTTTATCCAAGCCCTAAAATTCCAGCTGGGCATAAAGCTAAAATTTGTATGAGAGACTGTTTATTCTGGCAGTTTGTGAACATCACCAAATCGAACATAGTGTATTTGATATCAGTACATCTGTTAAAAGGGTAATCAGCTGTATCCTGGAATTCAGCCATTTAGAGTGACATGGTCTGGTGAATTGCTATGTAAATACGGAGACAACACATTATTCTGTGTCATCACTGATTGGCTGTCTCCATGACTTCAGTACAAGTACATAACTATAGAAACTTGTATGTGCAGACTGACCCATATATATGTAAGGCCTGTCCACTGCCCCACCTATTCACTAGTCTGTTATTCATAGATTTTTCAAAGTCTCACAATAATAGGCGACATGTACTCGGTAATCTAAATCAGCTGCTAACTAAATTTGAACATTAAAATAAGTATTTACAGTGTAATGTATCAGCTGACATACACTTTGTGTCGCAAAATTCAAACTGGTAACATATACAAATTTTTGTGGTTATATTCAAAATGGCCAACTGGTGGCCATTTTGTTTTAATGAATGCGCTTCAAGGCTATATCTCTGACACACCTTGACTGATCATATTCAAACTTTATATATACATCATACATCATATCACATATATGTACATCCAAGCTGGTCAAATGGTGACTCTTTTAATGTTAAAAATGCATCAAAATCAAGCATTTCTGCCATTCCAGATCTTGGTCATCAAACTAGAAATACATAATGTGACCTAACCACATGTCATTTGATTTTTTCAGATCAGATTCAAATTTTGTATTATGTAGGCTATTTCTCTGACATGCATTGACTGTTTGCATTCAGACTTTATTATCACATTATACATCACCTGTATTTACATTTACAACGGTATTTCAAGTTCTGATTCAAAATGATCTTGAGATTTATTTTAGTTTCGTTTACTTTTGAACATGACTTGTTTAATTATATTCTTAACATGTCTCAGATGAAATCGTTGTAACCTTTTCACCATGTTGTATCTTTATCTCTGATCAATTTGACGTCAAACGTTTCATGAGATGGGTCGTCATGAGGTTTGAAACTGTATCAGTGTTGATGATAATACGTTGATGAAACCTTGGCATTTGTACAGTGGTTAGTCTGTTAGCCTTGCATCAGGGATGTTCAACTCTCAAAGCTGACTGTTTACTCAGCAGTATGAATCAGAGCACTGTCACTCCCAAACATGGAGTGTTAAGTTTGGTTTGAACACATGCACCTAAACCAAAAAACTTAGGAGAGATAGCAGTGACTTTAATTAATACCCAGAAAGTTCACCTGGCAGATAAATATTTTTAAAAAAAAACATTGATGAAATTAACTTCATTTGATATTGTTGCTACCGCTTTGTATTCATTTACATATTTCCCAATATGCTCTCATCTCAGAGTCATGTGCATGTACTTTCAAGAAAGTTATATTAATCATTACGTAATACATTTTTTTTCAACTGCTATTCTTAAAATTAATGCATTTTCATAAATTTATTGTTTCAGATACAGCTAGATCAGTAAGAAGACAAATTTACCCAGCTGAGTCTGCTCCAGCTAAAGGGGTACTTTGGCAGTGGATTGGTGATGTCCCAGGCAGTTGGAACACCTATGACTTAGACATATGCTGTATTTTGGAAACAGCATTTGAAAAAAAACAAGAACAAATTAATTTGACGCAAACTGCATGTGGACTTCCATACATCATTGACTTAACAAATATGATTCAGATACGCAATGGTACTGGATTTACCCGTGAGATCAGAAGGATCCAAATGTCGGTGGGATACCCAGTAGCTGATGACAATGATCCCCACTCTACAAGCAATAACAATCCAGATAGGAAACTGAAACATTCTATTTCGGCTCCATGTGGAGTGGGTGATTCCCCTCTCAGTGGCATAAAAAGTAAAATCGGGAGATCCAGTTCTACAAAATTGTCTCCATCTGATAGTAAGCCATCCTTGTCTGATGTGGGATCTGTCAGCTCTATCAGTAGTACTGATATGAATAATGTTACACCATCGACCAGTGGTATCGTTTCACCAAATAGTGATAGTGGCATTGTGGCTTCAGCTTCAAATTCGTCTGTTGGCATGGTAACTGCCTCTCCATTACCATCTTCGTCAGGATCATCTAGTAGTGCTCTGTCTTCGTCATCAGCGATGACAATGTCTGTACCTGTCAGCAGAATGGTCAGGTAAGCACATTGCCTACAATAAGTGAAAGATTCTATCACATTTATGAAACCTGTTTTGAAATTTTTTTACAAGGGAGCTTTTTGTAAAGAAAAAAGGGGAATAAGATGATCATATTACTTGTTTTAGCTGAGTAGTAATGTCAGTAGGCTTCATTTGTATCAGAGCTGTATTTTAATGATATCGGATGCTCGCATATAATCATCATGTTAATTCCAACTTGGCATTTTACTACCAACATGCTTCTAAATAAAAAACTGTAGTGAAGGTTGTTTGCAGGCATTCATCTTATTAAATGAACACAAAAATATTATCATGTTTTTTTGTGTCAAAATTGTTGATTTCATAATTTTTGTTTTTCATCTACTGTGAATGCATTAATTATTCACTTGGTTTTAATTTTGCTATTTTCGCTGATAAGTAAAATCCATCACAAAATAGTCCTTGTTTATAGTTTTTGAGTAAAAACTGAAAATTTACTAAATTTTGGCTGGTTCAGAATATAAGTTAAAGGTACAGACAAATTTGGGCGAGAAAGTCTGGTAGTGAAAAGGTTAAAGCAACTATCAGAATTTTTCAGAGATTTGTAACAAGTTTATTTATGAGCACCAGTCTAATAAATGTAACTACATACTCTATGTACTTGTATACAATGTCTTTTTACCGTACAAGCCAACGGTAAATGGCTCAGCAATCTCCATTTCCTGGGTGAATGACACATTTTTTTGATGAAAAAATAGTTTGGTGACCAAGTTCTTTGTCTGAATTGTATCTGAACTAACATAAAACAAAACCATATGGTAAAAGTCAGGGAAATCTTGTGATAAGTATTAATACTACCATGCAACATTAAACTACCAAATAAATAGAAATAAAAGACTATTTATACAAATGAGCTGCCATAGTAGATTTTAAATTTAATATTCAGATTACATGACATCTTTTTCATGAAGTTTAGTATAATTATAAAATTATAACAAGTTTGGTAATTTATGGTCACAGATAGTACCTTCAATTTGATAATTGTGCTGATATTACTGGGTAAATTGTTAAATATTGTCACAAGTTATTACACATCAGTTTGACTTCTAGGGATGACACATTGTCATATATGGTGACATTAATATATAATTCAAACCTAAATCAATCAAATAATAGTAAATTTATACATGTACATGTGTTAATATGTGACCTTAGTACTGTCACCGTGAGTCAGTTGAAGGCCGATGTGTGTTTGATATATTGGTACTGGAGACTAATAATGACTACATGTGTAGGTGTTTCTGGGCATTTAACGCTGTATGTAAGATATACTTAGACCAATTCTCTTCAAACCTTGCACATACTCAGCACCTAGTCTGATACATATGCATGTGTGTTGATTTTGTGATTGGATCATGGTGGCCGACTGGTGGACATTTTTGTTTTTTAAATACATTAAAGTTAGGTATATTTTGGTATGTCCAGAACTTGAGCATGTTTTGAACAATTTACTTTCAAACTATGTGGGAGAATTAACTATTGTGGGTAGTTGATGCACAGCAATTCTAACTTGTACATGCTTTGAATGATTCACATTATCCGTAGACAGTACATCATTAAGGGATGGCTTATGATAATATTATCAGCTGACCAAAGATGGCCACCTGCCGACCATTTTAGTTGTGCACTGATTGTTTTTATACATATACAATAACAATAACTGCACATTTGTATTAGTGGTTTTGATCTTATGAATACTGTTGTGTGTCCTGTAAACGCAACATTTTTAGTTTTTGGTAAGAATCAAACAACAATATTTAAAAATATATGTTTTTGTTCAAATTTCATCTCTAAGCATTAAGTGTGACTACAACTTTAAATGCAAAAAAGGAACTGTGCGTTGCAAAATGCTTGGTCACCCAAAATTTTAACAGAAATCCACATGGTTGCAATGACCATCACCTGTAATTGGTCTGTCTATATACATAGTTGTTGCTGTTAACCTCTGTGCACCAGAATCTTTTCTGCTGAAACTTTTTTGAAAAAAAATATGCAAAAAATTAAGTTGGTTTTTATTTTGTGAAACATGACAAAAGTTGGCTTTAGAGCTCAAAGGTGGGTAGAGTGGCTACTACTTTAAAGCAAGTGATCTTTTATGCTATTGTTCTAAATCACAGATAAAAAAATATATGGTCACCAAACTACCGTATTTGTCTTCAGTTAAGCGCCACCTTCAATTTGGCGCCAGTGCCACAAAAACTTTGTATTTTACACCTCAATTAAGCGCCAGACAAAGTTGAAATTTTGGCACGTAATGATCGTGAATTGGGCGCCGGCGGATCGACTACCGGTTCGTAGCGATGGACGCGATCGCGGAAGTCCCTCGCTGTTACTGTACGAATGGCTTTTGTGTAAAAAAAAATGGTTTTGTTTCTAACAATTTTTAAGAAATCGGTCTATAATCTCTTGAAACATGTCTTTTTAGTCTACTGTAGAAAATATCAGCGTGGTTTTTAATTTCGCAGTAAGTCCATAAAAACGAAATTAAAACAAAAATGTTCTGTTTCAAATGCGCTGTTGTCACAGTAAACAGTGTTAAATTATTCTTTAAATGCTCAGTTTACTTTCCAAAAATAACTAATTTCTTGATTTGAAAAAAAATCATGCCGTTTTTCCCACCAAAATCAAAGCCAAAATATCGCAAACATCGGCAAATCACTTCCGCATTGCGTTCATACATTATTTAAATGAGATATGGTAATTTGATCACGTTGGCATCATCCAGCATTTTGATTGGTTAATTAACGACTTGACCTATCAGGTCAAAAAACGCGTTCGAGGTCAAGTCCTAGACAGGAAGCATGGCAGACATCGAATCGCGCCGAGCGTTTACATGCGACCAGAATCATTCGCTTACAATGAAATTAAGTTGAATTTTACTTGCATTTTATTTTTTGTACGTTATTATAACTACTACTGAGTAATAATCGTAACCGTGGAATGCAGCATGACCGGATTTTGCTACTGTGATCATTGACTACTAAGCGTTGAATTTGTGTTTGTTTTATTTTTCTGTTGATTGTACGGCAAACTGTGAATGTTTTCTAAAGAATGATATTTTTTGTATAACTTTCTAAACTGTCTGAAAACGGGTCATTTACTCAGTATTTAAAATAAAGGCTACAGTGACTAAGCGTCAGAATGTAATGTAAAATATTGTCAATAATCTATCACCAGAATGGAGCAAAAACAATGGCTTGTAACACAATTACCGGTACTAGAACTTGAAGTGCTTGAAATAAGCGCCATTTGAAACAAAGTTGCTCAAATTTAACCACAAATAAGCGCCACCATGACATGAAAGTGTAACAAAGTGGCGCCTAATTGAAGACAAATACGGTACTTCTCGCACAAGATACAGATCAAACATCCATAAAAATTGTGATTTTGAGCCATTTACCATTGGTTTATATGGTAAAAAGTTCTCACCATATCCCAATAATACGTTTGGTTTCTTATTATGCAAATTAAGTATGTACCGGTAGTTATGAGATGGGTGCTTATTGTTGTCAAGAATTATTAGGACATTCTGATGATTCATTTTTATGAAATTCTGCTTTTTGTCTTTCTATACAGATTAGTCCAAAAATGTTTATTTTTACATCTTTTTGTCTTTCTATACAGATTAGTGCAAAAATGTTTATTTTTACATCTTTTTGTCTTTCTATACAGATTAGTGCAGAAATGTTTATTTTTACATCTTTTTGTCTTTCTATACAGATTAGTGCAAAAATGTTTATTTTTACATCTTTTTGTCTTTCTATACAGATTAGTGCAAAAATGTTTATTTTTACATCTTTTTGTCTTTCTATACAGATTAGTGCAAAAATGTTTATTTTTACATCTTTTTGTCTTTCTATACAGATTAGTGCAAAAATGTTTATTTTTACATCTTTTTGTCTTTCTATACAGATTAGTGCAAAAATGTTTATTTTTACATCTTTTTGTCTTTCTATACAGATTAGTGCAAAAATGTTTATTTTTACATCTTTTTGTCTTTCTATACAGATTAGTCCAAAAATGTTTATTTTTACATCTTTTTGTCTTTCTATACAGATTAGTGCAAAAATGTTTATTTTTACATCTTTTTGTCTTTCTATACAGATTAGTGCAAAAATGTTTATTTTTACATCTTTTTGTCTTTCTATACAGATTAGTGCAAAAATGTTTATTTTTACATCTTTTTGTCTTTCTATACAGATTAGTGCAAAAATGTTTATTTTTACATCTTTTTGTCTTTCTATACAGATTAGTGCAGAAATGTTTATTTTTACATCTTTTTGTCTTTCTATACAGATTAGTGCAGAAATGTTTATTTTTACATCTTTTTGTCTTTCTATACAGATTAGTGCAGAAATGTTTATTTTTACATCTTTTTGTCTTTCTATACAGATTAGTGCAAAAATGTTTATTTTTACATCTTTTTGTCTTTCTATACAGATTAGTGCAAAAATGTTTATTTTTACATCTTTTTGTCTTTCTATACAGATTAGTGCAGAAATGTTTATTTTTACATCTTTTTGTCTTTCTATACAGATTAGTGCAGAAATGTTTATTTTTACATCTTTTTGTCTTTCTATACAGATTAGTGCAAAAATGTTTATTTTTACATCTTTTTGTCTTTCTATACAGATTAGTGCAAAAATGTTTATTTTTACATCTTTTTGTCTTTCTATACAGATTAGTGCAAAAATGTTTATTTTTACATCTTTTTGTCTTTCTATACAGATTAGTGCAAAAATGTTTATTTTTACATCTTTTTGTCTTTCTATACAGATTAGTGCAGAAATGTTTATTTTTACATCTTTTTGTCTTTCTATACAGATTAGTGCAAAAATGTTTATTTTTACATCTTTTTGTCTTTCTATACAGATTAGTGCAAAAATGTTTATTTTTACATCTTTTTGTCTTTCTATACAGATTAGTGCAAAAATGTTTATTTTTACATCTTTTTGTCTTTCTATACAGATTAGTGCAAAAATGTTTATTTTTACATCTTTTTGTCTTTCTATACAGATTAGTGCAAAAATGTTTATTTTTACATCTTTTTGTCTTTCTATACAGATTAGTGCAGAAATGTTTATTTTTACATCTTTTTGTCTTTCTATACAGATTAGTGCAGAAATGTTTATTTTTACATCTTTTTGTCTTTCTATACAGATTAGTGCAAAAATGTTTATTTTTACATCTTTTTGTCTTTCTATACAGATTAGTGCAAAAATGTTTATTTTTACATCTTTTTGTCTTTCTATACAGATTAGTCCAAAAATGTTTATTTTTACATCTTTTTGTCTTTCTATACAGATTAGTGCAAAAATGTTTATTTTTACATCTTTTTGTCTTTCTATACAGATTAGTCCAAAAATGTTTATTTTTACATCTTTTTGTCTTTCTATACAGATTAGTCCAAAAATGTTTATTTTTACATCTTTTTGTCTTTCTATACAGATTAGTGCAAAAATGTTTATTTTTACATCTTTTTGTCTTTCTATACAGATTAGTGCAAAAATGTTTATTTTTACATCTTTTTGTCTTTCTATACAGATTAGTGCAAAAATGTTTATTTTTACATCTTTTTGTCTTTCTATACAGATTAGTGCAAAAATGTTTATTTTTACATCTTTTTGTCTTTCTATACAGATTAGTGCAAAAATGTTTATTTTTACATCTTTTTGTCTTTCTATACAGATTAGTGCAAAAATGTTTATTTTTACATCTTTTTGTCTTTCTATACAGATTAGTCCAAAAATGTTTATTTTTACATCTTTTTGTCTTTCTATACAGATTAGTGCAAAAATGTTTATTTTTACATCTTTTTGTCTTTCTATACAGATTAGTGCAAAAATGTTTATTTTTACATCTTTTTGTCTTTCTATACAGATTAGTGCAGAAATGTTTATTTTTACATCTTTTTGTCTTTCTATACAGATTAGTGCAAAAATGTTTATTTTTACATCTTTTTGTCTTTCTATACAGATTAGTGCAGAAATGTTTATTTTTACATCTTTTTGTCTTTCTATACAGATTAGTGCAAAAATGTTTATTTTTACATCTTTTTGTCTTTCTATACAGATTAGTGCAAAAATGTTTATTTTTACATCTTTTTGTCTTTCTATACAGATTAGTGCAAAAATGTTTATTTTTACATCTTTTTGTCTTTCTATACAGATTAGTGCAAAAATGTTTATTTTTACATCTTTTTGTCTTTCTATACAGATTAGTGCAAAAATGTTTATTTTTACATCTTTTTGTCTTTCTATACAGATTAGTGCAGAAATGTTTATTTTTACATCTTTTTGTCTTTCTATACAGATTAGTGCAAAAATGTTTATTTTTACATCTTTTTGTCTTTCTATACAGATTAGTGCAAAAATGTTTATTTTTACATCTTTTTGTCTTTCTATACAGATTAGTGCAAAAATGTTTATTTTTACATCTTTTTGTCTTTCTATACAGATTAGTGCAAAAATGTTTATTTTTACATCTTTTTGTCTTTCTATACAGATTAGTGCAAAAATGTTTATTTTTACATCTTTTTGTCTTTCTATACAGATTAGTGCAGAAATGTTTATTTTTACATCTTTTTGTCTTTCTATACAGATTAGTGCAAAAATGTTTATTTTTACATCTTTTTGTCTTTCTATACAGATTAGTGCAGAAATGTTTATTTTTACATCTTTTTGTCTTTCTATACAGATTAGTGCAAAAATGTTTATTTTTACATCTTTTTGTCTTTCTATACAGATTAGTGCAGAAATGTTTATTTTTACATCTTTTTGTCTTTCTATACAGATTAGTGCAGAAATGTTTATTTTTACATCTTTTTGTCTTTCTATACAGATTAGTGCAAAAATGTTTATTTTTACATCTTTTTGTCTTTCTATACAGATTAGTGCAAAAATGTTTATTTTTACATCTTTTTGTCTTTCTATACAGATTAGTGCAGAAATGTTTATTTTTACATCTTTTTGTCTTTCTATACAGATTAGTGCAAAAATGTTTATTTTTACATCTTTTTGTCTTTCTATACAGATTAGTGCAGAAATGTTTATTTTTACATCTTTTTGTCTTTCTATACAGATTAGTGCAAAAATGTTTATTTTTACATCTTTTTGTCTTTCTATACAGATTAGTCCAAAAATGTTTATTTTTACATCTTTTTGTCTTTCTATACAGATTAGTGCAAAAATGTTTATTTTTACATCTTTTTGTCTTTCTATACAGATTAGTGCAGAAATGTTTATTTTTACATCTTTTTGTCTTTCTATACAGATTAGTGCAGAAATGTTTATTTTTACATCTTTTTGTCTTTCTATACAGATTAGTGCAGAAATGTTTATTTTTACATCTTTTTGTCTTTCTATACAGATTAGTGCAAAAATGTTTATTTTTACATCTTTTTGTCTTTCTATACAGATTAGTGCAGAAATGTTTATTTTTACATCTTTTTGTCTTTCTATACAGATTAGTGCAGAAATGTTTATTTTTACATCTTTTTGTCTTTCTATACAGATTAGTGCAGAAATGTTTATTTTTACATCTTTTTGTCTTTCTATACAGATTAGTCCAAAAATGTTTATTTTTACATCTTTTTGTCTTTCTATACAGATTAGTGCAGAAATGTTTATTTTTACATCTTTTTGTCTTTCTATACAGATTAGTGCAGAAATGTTTATTTTTACATCTTTTTGTCTTTCTATACAGATTAGTGCAGAAATGTTTATTTTTACATCTTTTTGTCTTTCTATACAGATTAGTGCAAAAATGTTTATTTTTACATCTTTTTGTCTTTCTATACAGATTAGTGCAGAAATGTTTATTTTTACATCTTTTTGTCTTTCTATACAGATTAGTGCAGAAATGTTTATTTTTACATCTTTTTGTCTTTCTATACAGATTAGTGCAGAAATGTTTATTTTTACATCTTTTTGTCTTTCTATACAGATTAGTCCAAAAATGTTTATTTTTACATCTTTTTGTCTTTCTATACAGATTAGTGCAGAAATGTTTATTTTTACATCTTTTTGTCTTTCTATACAGATTAGTGCAGAAATGTTTATTTTTACATCTTTGTGGGCAGTTTCTATTCATAACAATTAATAGTTGATGATATAAATCAAAATCAGTAATTATGTGACAATTTTAAACAACAAATTGTGACAAATTTTTCATTTCTATTTATCTATTTCATGTTTCATTTCCTATATTTAATATGAATCAAAAATACCTTTAGTATTTCAAATTCACTGGAAAATAAAAGACAACACAGAAAGTAAATACTGTAAATACATTAATCATTCACTGGGTTTTAATTTTGCTATTTTTGCTGACAAGTATAATCCGACTTTCTCGCCAATATTTTTCAGCTTTTATTTAATATATTCTTCAATATTTTTAGAAATAAACTAATTTTAATAATTTTTGAGTTTTTATTCAAAGAATTTGGGCATTTTTGTCCCAATCTTCTGAAAGAAGGTGCAGTCTATAAACAGGACTATTTTGTGAAATTGTGATAGAAAGAAGGAAATGGTGCTAAAAAGCTTTCCTTGACAAAATCGTGAAATTAAAACACAGTCAATATGCTCAAAACATCAAATAAGTGAAATTAAATGGTTTTACAGTATTACTTCCTGCCCCTTTTTCTTTACAAAGGGGTTCTTTACAGTGTCTTACTCACCAGAACACATTGATTCACCAGGACACATTGATTCAATAGAACACATTGATTCACCAGGACAACAATGTACATACCTGTCAGTAAGCATAGATGGCATAAAATTTGATGAATAAATTATGTCCAGAAATCATGATGTCAAATAAATACACTACCAATCATTATTTTTGTTAAACCTAGAAATGAGTTCACAGTCTGCATCTGAAAGTAATTCAGTGCATTAAAGATAATAATTGTTTGTACACGTGCAGTTTTGTATTACATGGATAGAAATCTGGATGTCTGTTAACAATATTCCATTTTTGGCATGATAAACATTGCTTTCACAGTAGGAATGTGCATTTTTTACAGCAAGCCAGAAAGCATTGCTACTAGTATACAACCAGAACATCAGTATACTGCACTGTATTTCCCTACCCATTGCTGAATAGAGCTGCATGAACACTCCAAAATAAAACATTGTACATTACTACATTACTATCATTATCTATTCCACTAATTTCTCAATTATATTATAATTAATGCTAAATTTCATTATCATTATTATTACTAACTACATGTTGGTGTGTTGGATATAAGGTATTTTATAACAATAGGAAATGCAGATCTCGTATGAAGTCCAATAAAGGTCTATCACATTTGCTGTAAACTTCCTAAATTTTGTGACAGGCACATTTTCATGAGTCAGTGTAAATTTTGTCACGGGTCCTACAACATGAAATGCCAGTGACTTTCACAAAATGTTCTCAAGGGTCCTACAACATGAAATGCCAGTGACTTTCAAAAAATGTTCTCAAGGGTCCTACAACATGAAATGCCAGTGACTTTCACAAAATGTTCTCAAGGGTCCTACAACATGAAATGCCAGTGACTTTCACAAAATGTTCTCAAGGGTCCTACAACATGAAATGCCAGTGACTTTCACAAAATGTTCTCAAGGGTCCTACAACATGAAATGCCAGTGACTTTCACAAAATGTTTTCAAGGGTCCTACAACATGAAATGCCAGTGACTTTCACAAAATGTTCTCAAGGGTCCTACAACATGAAATGCCAGTGACTTTCACAAAATGTTCTGAAGGGTCCTACAACATCAAATGCCAGTGACTTTCACAAAATGTTCCCAAGGATCCTACAACATGAAATGCCAGTGACTTTCACAAAATGTTCTCAAGGGTCCTACAACATGAAATGCCAGTGACTTTCACAAAATGTTCCCAAGGATCCTACAACATGAAATGCCATTGACTTTCACAAAATGTTCTCAAGGGTCCTACAACATGAAATGCCAGTGACTTTCACAAAATGTTCTCAAGGGTCCTACAACATGAAATGCCAGTGACTTTCACAAAATGTTCTCAAGGGTCCTACAACATGAAATGCCAGTGACTTTCACAAAATGTTCTCAAGGGTCCTACAACATGAAATGCCAGTGACTTTCACAAAATGTTCCCAAGGATCCTACAACATGAAATGCCAGTGACTTTCACAAAATGTTCTGAAGGGTCCTACAACATGAAATGCCAGTGACTTTCACAAAATGTTCCCAAGGATCCTACAACATGAAATGCCATTGACTTTCACAAAATGTTCTCAAGGGTCCTACAACATGAAATGCCATTGACTTTCACAAAATGTTCTCAAGGGTCCTACAACATGAAATGCCAGTGACTTTCACAACATTTTTTCTTTACACAGGCCATTTAATCTTCAAATCATAAAAATTCCTGGCAGCAAAAATTAATCTGTTTACAGTATCCAGAATTTTAAAGCTAGCTTTCAGTTGGTTCTGATTTAGATTATGTGAGTTGGTTTCCATGGTTACTGAACATGAATGAACTAGGCAACTATGTGGAGTTAGTGTCTTCATTCTTATTAATCCATTTAATTTGGTTTTTCAGATTTCGGGATTTAAATTTATTGTATACTTAAAGATTTATCTAATACCTTTGAGCATTAGATGCACACAGTATGTTTTATGGTTTCTGTGAGATCTTCATATTCTATGTATCACCACTGTCCAGTGTTACTAATATTCCTATTTCTAATAGCAGATCAGTGTCCACACCATGTACCATATCAACAAGCCGAGCTCACACTTCAAATCTGAGTCCTGTAATGACAGGTCAGTTCAACTCTGCAGCCACTGCTTCTCTCCCATTTAACTCTTGTATAAATATCTATTGTCTCATTTGACATCTCATGACTGTATAGGGACCTTCATTCTGGGGGTATTTCCTAACAGTAATTTTATACAAACAGTATTATGTGTTTTGTAAACATTTCTGGCTGTTATTATAATAATACAATGCACATACGGTAACAAATTTTATCTTGAGTAGTTGGATGTTTGTTCCATACTGCTTAAATTATACCATTCCATTCAGAATATTCACTATCAATGATCCAGCCTGATCAGACTCGGTGATCTTTGCTGCTCAATTAAACTTACATTGGTGATATACATTGTACTACTAGCATAGCATAATTTTCACCAATCCTAAAATAATAATATATTGTAAATAATATTGTGTTATATTGTAAGCTAATCTGTGTTCATTTACTTATCCTTAATTCATACTCACATGACACACTCTTCAGGTATGACTAGTATGTTAATGTCACCAGCTGTTCCCATTGTGCTCTCTCATCCGCCTGTATTAAGAATGACACCTCCACCAACTTCTAGGAATGATTGTAAACCTGTACCTGGTATTAAACCACCCAAGAAACGAAGACGATTATCTCTTATTAAAGGTAAGATACACAAACTAATGTAAACAAAACAAACACTTTGTGAACCAAACTTTGTATAAATCAAACCCTAAGTGAACCCAACCCTACATACAACCATGGAGCTAAAAATAAGATCATTTTATGCTCCATGGTACACCAAACCCTATTGAAACCATACCCTGTGTACACTAAACCCTATAGAAACCATACCCTGTGTACACCAAACCCTATAGAAACCATACCCTGTGTACACCAAACCCTATGTAAACCATACCCTGTGTACACCAAACCCTATGTAAACCATACCCTGTGTACACCAAACCCTATAGAAACCATACCCTGTGTACACCAAACCCTATATAAACCATACCCTGTGTACACTAAACCCTATAGAAACCATACCCTGTGTACACCAAACCCTATAGAAACCATACCCTGTGTACACTAAACCCTATGTAAACCATACCCTTTGTACACCAAACCCTATTTAAACCATACCCTGTGTACACCAAACCCTATGTAAACCATACCCTGTGTACACTAAACCCTATAGAAACCATACCCTGTGTACACCAAACCCTATGTAAACCATACCCTGTGTACACTAAACCCTATAGAAACCATACCCTGTGTACACCAAACCCTATAGAAACCATACCTGTGTACACCAAACCATATGTAAACCATACCCTGTGTACACCAAACCCTATAGAAACCATACCCTGTGTACACCAAACCATATGTAAACCATACCCTGTGTACACCAAACCCTATAGAAACCATACCCTGTGTACACCAAACCATATGTAAACCATACCCTGTGTACACCAAACCCTATAGAAACCATACCCTGTGTACACCAAACCCTATGTAAGCCATACTCTGTGTAAACCAAACCCTATGTAAACCATACCCTGTGTACACCAAACCCTATAGAAACCATACCCTGTGTACACCAAACCCTATGTAAACCATATCCTGTGTACACCAAACCCTATGTAAACCATACCCTGTGTACACTAAACCCTATAGAAACCATACCCTGTGTACACCAAACCCTATAGAAACCATACCCTGTGTACACCAAACCCTATGTAAACCATACCATGTGTACACCAAACCCTATGTAAACCAAACCCTGTGTACACCAAACCCTATGTAAACCATACCCTGTGTACACCAAACCCTATAGAAACCATATCCTGTGTACACCAAACCCGATAGAAACCATACCCTGTGTACACCAAACCCTATAGAAACCATACCTGTGTACACCAAACCCTATGTAAACCAAACCCTATGTACACCAAACCCTATGTAAACCAAACCCTGTGTACACCAAAC
Source organism: Saccoglossus kowalevskii (assembly GCF_978046115.1). Classification (NCBI taxonomy): domain Eukaryota; kingdom Metazoa; phylum Hemichordata; class Enteropneusta; family Harrimaniidae; genus Saccoglossus; species Saccoglossus kowalevskii. The sequence goes on from NC_140656.1 coordinate 4,911,170, forward strand.
CCTATAGAAACCATACCCTGTGTACACCAAACCCTATAGAAACCATACCCCGTGTACACCAAACCCTATAGAAACCATACCCTGTGTACACCAAACCCTATGTAAACCAAACCCTGTGTACACCAAACCCTATAGAAACCATACCCTGTGTACACCAAACCCTATAGAAACCATACCCTGTGTACACCAAAGCCTATGTAAACCAAACCCTGTGTACATCAAACCATATAGAAACCATACCCTGTGTACACCAAACCCTATAGAAACCATACCCTGTGTACACCAAACCCTAAAGAAACCATACCCTGTGTACACCAAACCCTATGTAAACCATACCATGTGTAAACCATACCCTGTGTACACCAAACCCTATGTAAACCATACCATGTGTACACCAAATCCTATAGAAACCATACCCTGTGTACACCAAACCCTATGTAAACCATACCCTATGTACACCAAACCCTATAGAAACCATACCCTGTGTACACCAAACCCTATGTAAACCAAATCATGTATAGACCATAACAAACCAGAAACTTGTCTGAAAAATATATGTAAACTGAAAACCTTATTCATTTTTTTTATCCATATAGCCTGCATATGCATGTACAAATATCATTCTATAAACCAAATGTTTCTAGGAACAAAACATATTTTTGATTTTATATTTCTTTATATTGTTCTTGTTTTGGTCCCCAAATCAAATCAATCCAGAAATGAGCCATCATGACATATTGTATGTACATGTAATTGTTAAGTCCTAGGAGTTTCCACAATACATATATATTCTAATAGTGTTTAATTGGATTTCAATAGAGTTCAATTCAGATTTGTATTAAAGTCTCACTAATCTTTGTTTTATTTCAGTGACAGACCCTGATGATGTATTGAAAAGATATGTTAATAAAGTCAAAAAGCCACCAACTGAGGTAATAATGTGATTTATATACTGACATACCACAAAACACAATATTAATGTTGGGATAGTGTCGGCAAATGTCATTTAAGGTAGTACTCATAATTTTTGAAAAAGTTAAGAATAAATCATGTGACAATGTTGATTGGTTTATTAAGTGCAACCATAGTTATAATAGCTATAATTCAATGGTAACATAAAATAGCAATATTTTGTGTGTTACCGTGACAATATTGCTATTTTTAGCACAATTCTATAGAATACAATGTTCAAGAAAAATTGCAATATTCATCATTTTTCAAAACTCAGATTGTTTGAATAATTCAGGTTAACAAAAGGTACCCCGCCAATTAAGATACATATATATATCATCAGTCTACAATTTCTCTCATGTTATTGGAACCACTTGTAATGGTAAATATTCTAAAATACTGACAAAATGTCTGCCTGATTCACTAAAATACAACCATCATTTATTCGAAAAATACACTGGTGCCGCTAAACTTTTTATTAATCAAATCCTTGCAATGACTAGAAGTAAAATTGACTGCACAATAGTTAATTACTAGGTGTTTTCATGTATAAATAGCTTCAACAAACATCAATGTTGTGAACAGTCTTTCTTTTTTTAAAGATAGCACACTATGGTTACAGGGTCTTATTGAAACTAGGTATTGAAACGGAAAGTGATCATTTGACTAATTCCCATTCATTTTATTGTTCTTTCTGGAATGTACTTTTTTTTAATCAACAACCAATTTGTTGGCCCACAAGAAGGCACTCATCAGTCACAGAGGGCAGTATATCCATGTGATACCTTGTTAACTAAGAACAGTTTCTATTAGTATGTGTAATTCAATTATTTTTCTGTCAATACAGGATTGTCCAATCTGTTTTGAAGAGTTATGTTCCAATTCTGGTTATGAAGAAAATAAAGCCAGCAGTGTTGTTTATAAACTTGATAAGTGTGGACATGTATTTCATAAGAGTTGTCTGGCTGCAATGTATAACAGTGGACCAAAGGTAATCTTAAATATTCATATCTGCAATATTGCAATTATTTACAATACATTTGTGATTGTGTCAAATATTCACACATAGCCAGAAATACTGTAAACCATAAATTATCTTTGCTGGGAATTTTTGTGATGACAGCATTTCATTGGTGTAGGTCTTTTAAACCCTTTTGATTTTTTCTCTGATCCGCAGAGTTTGTGGAAATTTGTCCTTCAAAACTGAAGGATTTACAGTATGTCCGCTGTCATAATTGATGCATACCGGTAGTAACAAACCACGTATTTGTAAATGCATTTATATACACTTCAAAAACAAACTGAATTTTATTAATGAACTCAGCAAAATGCAATAGACTGGTAGATACTAACTGGTGCCTTTTTTTTTTTATTAAAGATTGGCTTTTAATAAAGCAAGTACAAATGTATGATAACTGATAATAAAATAAGTGCACATGAACAACATAATTTCCAGTATTAGAAGCCACATCCCTAATAGAAGTTGCACCCATTCTTTTTGACTAATTCACCATTTCTCATATGTGCAGACGCTCTAAATGAAGCTTCAATCCCTTTGTGGCATTGTGCCATTATGGCTTCTCATATTATAGATTTTACAGTAGTGAGGGTAATTGTCTTAATCACAGGGTGAAACATTGGAGTATTGGTGCCAATTAAGGAATGGTACAGCATGTACTTGATGTCATTATATACAATCTTGTTATGTTCATTATTAAACACATGACATGAGCTGAGATTACTCAGCTGTAAGGCAGGCTGCTAGTAGATTTATTTGATGAATTTGTGTGTGTTCTTTTGTAGGATGGTAGTTTACAGTGTCCTACATGCAAAGCAATCTATGGTGTAAAGCATGGTAACCAGCCAGCTGGTAGTATGGACTATCATGTTATACCATATTCATTACCAGGATACAGAGAATCAGAGACAATTAGAATTATTTACAATATTCCACCAGGAACACAGGCAAGTATAACATGTACATGTATACACATGTATATCAAACTCTAAAATGTCTTTTTAGCTAGCTTGTTATGTCAACTAATTTCATTAATTTAAAATAAAATAAATACTCACAATGAGATTGTTGGCACTTTAGCTAAATCAGGATTCTGCTAATTCATGCACTGAGACAAATTCGCTAAAATTACAGAAAATATCTTAGTTCTAATGTAACACTGCCAGTGTATTAATACTTTATTTACTTCATTATTATGGTAATATATTTCATTGCTATGGTAATTGTGTTCTATCGTTTATCCACATTTATAGAATAGTGGGCTACTAATCTATAATGTACTTGGAAGAAGCCTGAGTTACTATAAAATCTTCCAAATAAGCACCAATATTTTAATAATCTGTCCTGGTTTCTAAATCAGCATTATATTTTGCTATTATTGATTACCATTGATGAGTTGTTAATAGTGAAACAAGTGCCTATGTTCACTCATCCAGTGTAACCAAGAGGACATGTAGCTACCATGACATGTGGTACTTTTATTATCAATAATCTGCCAAATAGCACGCCTTTGTTTCAAAATCCTTCTCAAAAAGATTGATGATGAAACTATTTTTTCACCTATTGTTAAGTACCTTATTTTAGCTGAAAGATATGGCTCAATGAAAATAAAATTCAGTGATTATACCTTTTTTTCCTATATTTAATTGATTCCAACTATTTTTAGCTCCGCTGTCGACTTTGTCGAGCGGAGTTTATCATATGAGTGATTGTTCGTCGTTGTCCATGTCAATGTTTTACTTTATCGACTTCTTCTTGAAAACTACAAGCCTGAATGCTTTGATACTTGGTGTATATGTACCTTGGGTAGACATCTCTTAGGTTTGTTCATTTCATGTTGATATCTTCAATTCTGTAATTTTGGTGAATATTATTGTCATTTTTGGTAGAAAGTGATATTTTCGACTTCTTGTTAAAAACTGTAAGTCCGATTGCTTTGATGTCTTCAGTTCTTTAATTGAAATGTGCATTGCTAGCAGCGGAGCTATTTCAGCCGATAAACTGCTTGTTCAGTATTTATCTGAACTTTGACACGTGGCAGTCGAGTACTTATATACCGGTATATGATTTGTTTGGTATTTTGTCTTTCCAGGGTCCAGAACATCCTCATCCAGGTAAAAGATACTCTGCTCGAGGATTTCCACGTCATTGTTATCTACCAAATAATGATGAAGGCAGAAAGGTAAATATTTATCACACCCATAATATCAAATTCAATACTGATAAAACAAAGTATTTTCTAAAGCTAATGCTTTGCGTGTTGCTTATAACAACACTTTTCACATTCTATTTTATATTACCTGTAGTTGCAACTTGAGTATTTCTGTAAATCAGATTGTAAATGTTGTTGTTGAAAACCGCAAGTCTGATTGTTTTGATACTATACACATTGTTCATTTTCTAATGATATCTTCTGTTCTTTAATTGAAATGTGCATTGCTAACAGCGGAGCTATCTCAGCCGAGAGACTGCTTGTTAATTTCTTTTATGCTTTCCTGCTCTTTAGTAACTTTATTTTTTGTTATGAGCTGGTTCTTGAAATAAAAACTTCTATTATGCATCTGTCACCATAACACTGTAAGTTACGGCGTGTCGTAATTTTACGGTATTGCACTGGGTGGGTATTTTCATCCTACCATGTTAGGAAATGAGAATTCCAAATATGGAGCGATTACATGCGGGAGCATTCTCTAATAATAAAAACAAATATGGCAGCCCCCAGGGTTTGACCGGACTCCACACAAAGAAGTTCGCTGAATCTGTTCTAAACTTTTTGGATTTCGGCATTCCCATGATGTATCCTTGGGAGGAAAAAATGTATAATAATAAAGTTATTACGCTGTACTGTCTTCGTGCATATTGGTACTAGAGACAAAAGGAAGTTTGGATTTACAACATTATTATGATTCTTTATTTTGATTTTACTGACGACTTTATAAGGTGTTGTAGCATTTCAATTTGGTAATAACTACCACAAGTGTATCAACATTTACATAAATACCGGTAATATCATTTGAAGAATTGTGGTATCAAATGTAGTAGACTTTGGTTCTTGTATGCATCAGAAGTTATGAAAGCAGATTCATTGTTAAGCTGACATTGTTTTGTTTTTTTGCAGGCCCTGCGTTTATTGATCATTGCATGGGACCGACGTCTTCTCTTCACCATTGGAACATCAGCCACTACCAGTGAACCCAACACTGTGACTTGGAATGAAATACACCACAAGACAGAATTTGGATCTAATTTAACTGGTCATGGTTATCCAGATCCCCAGTACTTGGATAATTTACTCATGGAATTAGGCACACAGGGAGTTACTGAGGCAGACTTATAAAAAAACATGTGTAACTGTTATCTGCAAATCATACGTAAACACCAGGAACCTGTTCTTGGAGTAGTCAGTGTGGAATTCCTGCAGCTTTTATGGGACATGTGTGTGGAAACTAGAAGTCACCCACTTCTATGAAACAAATAATAAAGAAACCATCTTGGCAACATCGTGTGTGATAATGTAAAACATTGTGCAATTTTTTTTCGGCTCATTTGCATAACTGCTGATAATAGCAGTTTGTATCATGCATGGTACCATCTATAGACAGTAAATTGAAAACTATTACGGCGTAATAATGTAGACAAATATAGCATTTCATTTAATGTTATCTGAGTTTTTAGATATACAGAATTTTAATTCTACGTATTTCATCAGCCACTGTGTCAATGTTTGTTTCAAATTGATATTAACATCCTATCATTATTCTATGAACCAGAGGTTTAATCACTGCAAGACGATTTGTTACTTCTATGAAACATTAAAGGAGAGATAGCCTAGAAGCCAGAATTTTCATTCAACCAATCAACTGTACAGTGAATAGCTAACTGCATCGTTACTCAGCGTGGCACCTCAGCATTAATGGAGTGGCATATAGACAAAAGAATGCTGCATATAGAAAAGGGAATGCATTTTGTTAATGCAGTATATAATTATGTGTTATACTACAACAAGGTGCATGTAGTTTCAATCATTTTTATTTTTTAAATAGATTGTTGTTGAATTGTGTTATATACATGTACATATCTGCATGTATTCCTAGTCTGTATTTCGTGATGTGTTGTTTTGTGGTATAACTACTGGTAGTTATAGTGTGTACTAAAACTTGTATACTGGAACAGTTTCTGTACAGACATCTTTCTGATTTAATATTCACATTTCTTTTGTTTCATTGATTGGACAGTATTTAGACAAAATACTGCCCTCACAAGGCAAGATTCTGCTATTGTGATTACGTACGTTTGCTAAGTTGAATTTTATTGATTTTTTTGAACACCATATTCCTTCCATTAGAAAAGAAGATGTCAGAATGCTGTAAGTTTTCTACACTGGAAAAACTTGTAGCTTATTTGACATAAACAGCAATGGTATTTTAATGCACATGATTTTAATGGAGAAAATATGGCACTTTGAAATATTCATTCAAAATCTCTTAAAAATAATTTGTTTTATTTTTCTACTGCTTAAATTAGAATTTCTTTCTATGTAATCTGAGTTTTTTATTGAGAAGCTGTAATATTCTATTCTAGTGCCCATGTATGGCAAGCAAATTTTTTACCCTGTCCTCAGTATTACTTTATATGGCTGCATGCCTCTCTATTAACCTTTTCACCTCCAGACTTTCTCGCCAAACCTTGTCTGCACGTTTTTCTTACATTCTTCAATATTTCTGGAAATGAACTCTAATTTTGGAGCCAACAGACAATTTGAGTCAATTTTCATTTTTTACTCAAAAAATTTGGCTTTTTTGATCCCAATCTTCTGAAGGAAAGTGCAGACAGATTTTCCCATTCTGTGGTAAATTATCTTATGAATTGATATCAATTTACAGCAAAATTATAGCCTTTCATAAGTGGATGAATTTCAGTTGTGTTAATTGATGGATAGTGTGATACGCATTCTTCTAAAATTCCCAGCATAGAAACATATTAGTCCCAGCAGGCTATATAATTACTAGGTGTAGCCATGGCTAGTAACCGTGGTGGTGTAGCTAAAAACACTGTGTACTTGTGCACTGCTAAGAGATATCCAGATTTATCATTCAATGTTCACTTGCATACACTTCTTAGGTGTTATACATCTTGTGTACTGGTTAATTTATGCATTTGTGTACTTAATTTGTACTTTGTCCACCCACCATTGTCAATATTTCATATCTTTTAGTTTTTCATATCTCAGTGTTTATTATATCTACACAGACAGACCCCTACCCATCAGTGGAGATTATAACCGACATTGTAAGAATAAAATGAGGACTTGTCCCTTGGTGTGTTATGCTTACAATACGTAGTATGTGTATAACTAAATATTTGCATGTTTTTTACTGTCGCTGTCATTTTGTTCTAAACAGCTACATTGCCATCTGACTGGTTTGCTATGTGCATCTGTGTGAGACTATTATGTGATTAGAACTGGTTAGATCAAATCATTTTGTATTTTTTGTATTTGTATTTATTTACACTAGATAATAAAATTGTACAATATAAAAGTACATTATTCATGTAAAGAGAAACAAATTAAGGTAGCAGTTTTTCTGGTGTCGATCACATAAATAGCTCTGAGGAGCTTGTCTAGTCTGTGACCGTGACTTGATAAAATAAATGATTTCAATGAGGTATATTAAAGAAATATGTGGGTGCACCGTTCTGCACAAAATTTACAAGTGCATAGCAACCCAGTTAGCATCTTACTAGTAGCTGGCAATTTTGGTGTTCAGAACAATATGGCAGTGACAGTATTTTTGTAATTTCCTTGAATATCGGTAAGCAAAAATCACGAATTAAAAGCATATGAACATAATGCCTGTTGAATTAATGATTCTGTAGTTCTGTGAACACCACTCTTACATTTTATTTATTATGTATGTTTACAATTGTGTTATTCTGAATTGTTGTGCTTTGCTACCCTCCACTTATGCCAAATAAATATATTAGTCAAGAATAGAACTGAGAGTTGCTGTATTCCATCAATGCATCCTGAAACTACCAGTGCTATACAAAGCATGCAATGGGAGCCTTTGCTGTCACCCTGTCAGTATGTATGTATGTGTGTGTGTGTGTCTCCATTCCATATCTTGATAGTCAAGGATGGCATAAATTAGCCAATTTTCAGCTGTTTATCTTATATCTTTAGAATCATTCAACAAATTCAATGAAACAAAGATTCTCTGGGATTATCCATTAACCTGATTGGTTCATGGTTTTTATCCATGAATAATGATCTAATTTGCTCTTATCAGAAATCAACAAATACCAATGAAACTTGGCACCTAGGAGCTTGAGGGCTAATCGGGGTGGGGGGGGGGGTACTCCAAGTCAGACCTGGTACCCATGCTGAAGTACTATAAAAGCTTTTCAAAAAAGCCTGTAAACACGTACTTCTTTTTGTGAACTTATACCCCTATTCAAGTGCAGAAACTTAAAATAGATACCCTATATACATACTTAAATCGTACTGTTTTCAAGTTGAGGTAACATGAATTCATGAGATTTTTTTGTTCACACTTTATTACTATATTCTAAGTTACATCTAAAATATTTAACCCTAAACACAGTAAACGCGTATACATGTCAAATAACACCCCTTTTATGCGTTTTTTTTACTTCAGCTTGCATACCATATTTTATTCATGGGGGGGGGGGGGTAATCAACACACCTGTCTGATTCTTGGTTTACATTTGTGCACATCAAAAATACAACTTGGTACATGTGTGTTCTGAGATAGTTTGGGTCGATGTCTGTGATTACTTATTATGTATAATTATTAGCCAACTCGTAGCTCAATGGACCATAGATTCAATGAGGTATTGGGATGAGTTTTCTTTGATTGACGTGACTAGAGTGATTACATGACATTTATTTCAGACAAAGTCCATATGTACAATAAATGACAACATCATACAATGAAAAAGTGAATAATAAATCATTTCTCCAAATTAGATGACCAAACAAAGCACTATTACACAGAGATGCTACTTAAATGACATTCACACACGTTCAGTAAACTTATGAATAATTGATCTGAGCAAACATAATAAAGTGATAATGTTGTTTGTTAGAAACAAACGTAGAGCCTGCACTCAAACTTTTAGCCAAATCATTTTCGAAAGGCATGGTTATAGCAGACTATGAGGGCGCTGATTGAAGACAACTGTGAGTAATATATATTGGAAAGTAAAGTTTTAAACAAAATAAGCTTAACCAGATAACTGCAATTTGAAAATGTGCGGATCATAATGTTAGCTCGAATACAGAACAATTGTCTGGTAAACAATATCTGCGTTGCGTTGTCCTTCAAGTCAAAGGTCAATTGACCTGGATAGGTGATCTGTTGTATGAGATCCAATTCATGATCTAATAAATACTGAGAATGAATGGTTTTATACTTCAAATGCAATCCTAGGGGTGTTGATGCACTGTGACAATACTGATAGATAATACACATGTGTACGCAAAGTGCGAAAGAGACTTAGCTTTGACATTGCAGCAACTGTTCTAATTAGTAAATTAGCATATGCATAAAACGGTAAGTTTGATATCGAAATTCGCCATCTAACAAATCATTGTAAATGACATATCTAAGAAAAGTATAAGTGAGCACAACATTCAGATTGTGTCCATTGAGAGATACCAGCGGTGGTAGATAATTGCGTAGTATGAAATATATGGGGAAATATATATGCACACAGACATCGCGGAATGGAACACCTGCGCATGCTTGTGAAAATTCAAGATGGTGGAAGAATCACAACCCATTATTTGGCTCACATTGTGCTATGGAACACATCTGTCAATATGTATTTTAAATAACATCCGACTATTTACTCTATCAATATATTTACTCTACTTCACTGGCATCGAAAACACACATATAAATATACTGGACTATTAAATCCGAGATAAGAAATTAATACTTGTCTTCATAGCGTATATACATTGGTTATCAGAATGGCCATGCTTGAAGCCAGACTGGAATTCTCCAGACATGGAAGCCAGTCGACGTACGAACACAGTTGACAGCTGCAGGTCACGTGCAACAGACACGAGGATCAATGCTGCTCTCCAAATGGGTACCTTCTTTTGTATTGACCCCCTAAGGATTGCTAATCCCCCTTTCTAACTCTTCCCCCAAAAATAATATATCGCCCCTTTTAGAATGTATTGATCCACAAATTAATGAATATTCATGAGCACAGAAACTGCTACGTCATGAATAAATTAGCATATTTTTTAAAAATTTGCATAAAGTGTACTCCTTCTGGAGCCTTGCCTCTGATAGCTGTTAATGAAATCTGGCAAAGATAGTTTGTTTATCACCTTGATTTTAGAAAATACGACACAACTCTCCCCTTTGTGAACTCTGACATGGGGTATCATATTTCAAAACAACGTTGACGATGTTTTTTAAAAAGTGTTATGAGGTCAAAATCTAGGTCACGCAAAAGTAGACGAACTGGGAAATTGAATTCAAACCTTTTAAGGCATCTCTGTACCGCGAGCATCATTTCTGTGGCCATATTTCGTTTCTCCGAAAATAACACCTCTTTATTTGCACCGTGATCACGTGATTATACGGTTCCATTATTTCGTTAGAATATTTATTCAATATTATTTGAAAAATAAGCTTTCTAAAAATATATAACTTGATGAGATTCAAAGAAAATGTTACTTCAGAAATGTGCTATGCAATTGCAATAACCTCTACTACATCCTTACATCCCTTCTTTACACCCAATGTTTTTCACTTCCCAGCTAACTATACCATTTGGCAATCAATCTTTTGACTTGGCACCTAATTTATGTTGACTCACCAACTCACTGCGGCAACTTTGCAACCATTCTTCAACTTACCACAACACTGTTTCTCTGCTCTAGCTAAATGTTCTAATAAAGCTACAAAAATGTCAAGTTCAACATTCCATCCAAGTTTTTCATCTTCCCAACTAATTTCTACAACTTTGAAACAAATTCTTTGACTTCCGCCAAACTGTTTTGCCTTTTTGCTACCAATTTTTCGGCATTCCACTCAACTTCCAACTGACTTCGGCAACTTTGAACCAAGTTTTGCAACTTTCCAACCACTTTTCACGACATGTAATTTGCCAAAAATGCAACATGTAGAATGTAATGCATACCAATTTTATTTGAAGTTAATATTCGGTTGTTTTATTGTCTTTATAGCACGAAAATCGATGATGTCAACTACTAGCTAGTTGTGGCTCGTCCAAAATATTTCATCCAACAATTCTCCAAAAAGAAAGTCTTGGCCGGTTTGTCGAGTGTGATGCACAGTAAATAGAGAATTAAAATTCGCACAGCATCGTAAAAACCTAAGTTTTAATTAAAAAGTGCCCTAAAAAAGACGCATCTCATCTATAATTCACGCGAAAAACTTTCCGTGATCCTATTTTCACCAAATCTACACTTCTTGTAATATCTAAATGGGGATTTTGGCCTCCATGTATGTTTTTGTGACAGGCACAAGGCTACCAATTAGGCTGAATAGAAGATTCGGATACAGTAATGAATTTTGTGGCATTTTGGATCAATATTTTGCGAAGAACTAACTTGAAATAGATTATTCTCAGCAAAATTGAAATTATGCTCTATTCTCTCTTTCATTCCAGATATTTATGTATGTATACGCTGCTTAATGGAAAAGTGCATGCATTGTCTGGGTATTGCGGCTCGTCACTACTACAAGCACTGGCCCGATATGTAACAGAATAAGTTACAATTTACAGAAAAATTATATCGCTATATACATATATATAGTTTCTGTTGTTGGTGTGGTCACGTAATCAACAAAAATTACCGAGGTTCGAAATGCCATTAATCATATTCTACCAAAAGCAACTTGGGGAAGGAACTGTTTTTACAGACGCTCATATGTTTTCCCGTGATACATTGCAGTTCAAAGATGGCCGCGCCCGTAGTTGGAAGTGGGATTCGCGTTAATACAAAGTAAAATTATTTGGTTTGTCCACATCTTGGCGCAAAACATTATGGAATCTGGCGAGGATTCTCCGTTAAGCGTCCTGTGTGAGTTGAGCATCCAAATAGGGACATTGCTGGCGATAATTGTCGGGGCGTTGCTGTTAAAAAGAGTTAAGTGGTTTCTTCCAGTAGACGCGAACGTCAATGATATTATCAAGGACATTATCACAACAACAGAAGAATATTCAAATTGCGAGTCTCCGAGTTGTATTCGTTGTCAGAAGTACAGAGAGTTACATAGAAACCTTCTACCCAGATTAGAAGAATTTGCAAAAATGCATTCTTGGCATGGTTTGGAAAGAATTCTAAGCGGGTGTGAGGAAGCTGAAATTCATCGCAAAGCACAGGAAGTGACGTTGCAGCAGCCAAATGTGTTCTTTCTTCCGGGTCTGTTTGCTTCCCCCTGGCACGAAAATGTTCAAAAGAGGGACGTCCGAAGAATTAAAGGAGAGTTCCCTGTGATTTTAAGAGACTTTGAAAGCATATATAGAGAACACCAATCTGGTAATACGCAGGGTTGGACTGTTAACAATGTGCCTACTGGAGAATGGAGTGTTTTTTATTTAATCAATCAAGGGATCAGAAACGCGGATAATTGTCGTAAATGTCCCAAAACGGCACATATTATCGATCAGTTGGAATCCATCATGGAAGACACGGTATTTGGAAATGTAGTGTTCTCAGTTCTACAACCGGGCTCTCATATTACAGAACACTATGGACCATGTAACCTAAGAATACGCTGCCATTTAGGTGAATATAAGAGTCTTGTAGCTCATAGATAAACTGATAATATACAGCAAATCAACATAACAGTGGTAATCTTAATGAGATTGGGTTTTGACTGTAAAGTATTGAAGCTTGGCAACTAACAAATGTATCACCACTTTAGCATTGCCTTTCTATTTTTAGAGTGACGATTGACACACTGTGTGTCTATGAATAGCACTATGCAAAATGGCTTTTGACATGCTCTAAGCAATGCATTGTGCCTTTAATCTATCATAGCCCTTAGTTTATGTCAATGCCTTGTGTTTTATCAGACATTTTGAAATCATATAGCTTTTTTGGAAAGACTTAACATCCCCGACCCCTGACCCTAACACTCCAGCCCCCCAATGTATATGCTCCGCCATGGTAGGTGTATGTGTATAGGGTTGAGGGCACTGAAAGGGAATGATTATTAGTGAAGGGGCCCTAAGGAACTCGTACCACTTTCTTAACTCCATGGTTGAGATGTCCCAGTACACTGTTGCTCAAAAGATTCATTCGAAATCTAATCTCAGGAGCCTGATTGTGGTAGAATACGACACCAGTCCAATTGGGATACTTTCCAATTCCAGTTATAAGGTTAGAAGTTTTAATGTGAAATCACTGTCTTGATAGATGGCATTGAAATATAAACACATAAGCATCGATCAGAGCTTCAATCTTAAGGCTGTAAATGGATTTCTTTGAAAAATGAGGCTAAACAACCCAAAGACGATGAATAATTTCAGGGTGTGTCAATAGCCAGATGGTCTACACTGCTACAAATTTTAAGAAAGTCATCGACAATCAGCATCCCTAGTTTAACTCCATTGCTACATAATTTCACAAATTTTCACCAACTGTGGTTTACAGTATATATACTGGTATTCTAACTACAACTTGCTTAAATCAACTGAATACTGGTGCTTGCTCAAAGCAGGTTTGGTGGATGTCTAGAAAGTTAAGATTCATGCATAAGAATTAGCTATTTTGCATACTATTTTTAGCTTAGTTTAATTGCCTTTGGCAGCAATTTGTACATTCTCAAAGACTGACCTACATCATGATTGGCAAAACCACAGTCCCTCTATCCCTGGTCTGGAAACGCTTCGCAGTCTATTGTCCCACGACTGGTTGCGTGTAAATAGCATTCTCTGCTATCAAGAGACTATGCTTCGCGGAAAGCCATACCCAGCAGTCTGAGCACAGCGGGTAATTCACACCTTAGACAATAGCCGTTTTCAGACCGGGGATAGAGGGACTGTGGCAAAACCAAACAAAATGAGTAGTCAGCCTTATTTCCCGTTTCAGCTTATCTTAGTGAATGATGCTTGAACGAGATAGAAACATTTTATTCAGTGACGGTGAAAGCTGCAAATCCAATAATTTCTTGAAATATGACCCTCATTTCTTTTGTAGGTCTAATTGTTCCACCAAAATGTCATCTTACTGTTGCTGGGGAAACCAGATGTTGGGTACAAGGAGAATGTTTCACATTTGATGACTCTTTCCTTCATGAAGCAAGGCATGATGGGAAACAAAGCGATGGACCAAGAGTTGTATTTATGGTAGATTTATGGCACCCAGATGTGACTGAGCTGGAGAAGAAAGTCTTGAAAACCTTGTTTAAGATGAACGATTGAAGCTTTTAAACTGATTGTTGGTTCTTACCAAGTTTCAGAAAATGAAAAACAATGGAGTATAGTTTTTACACTCACTGTACCAAACTGAAATGTTATTTCATTTCAAAATACCTCATAATAGCAATAAAAATTTAATTTGTTTACTTCACATTCTGTCCAGTGACAATGCTGCAATTGGTAGAGATTTTCTATGTCAACATTAATTTAGCAGCAGGTAGATAGATACCAACTGATCACTTCCAATGACCTTCAAGTTTTTATATATAATAGAAAACACCTGGTTTAGAAACACCTCAAGGATTTGAACTCTAAACATACGAACATAAGTATGTAATTGGTCAATTTCAACTTCTAGCATTGCTTTATTAGATAATACAATGATCTTGAAAACTTAATGAATTTCATTTGATATCTTAAAAAAACCTGAATGAAAATTGCTAAATGCACAACAACCATCATCAGAGCAAAGATCTCACGTTTTTCTGTACATGTTCCAGATGGACATGTGCGAAGTTACCCATTTTCCCCAAAACTTGCACCACATTGCATTTGGCACCAACACTAAAGAGCTCGACTGATAGCATACTGTAAAATAATTTATTTTTGCTTCATAAGTTTGATTTCAGCAAATATACTTTTTTTCTTCTTGTAATATACATTCAAAAACACAAATTCCATACAAAACACCCAAAGTGTTTTCAGCAAAATAAAGCATTTTACAATATTCTATTTAAAAATTGGGGGGGGGGGGGGTGTAATGGGGCAAATTATGCCTGATATGCTAGTTTTTTTCAATGCATCAAATTCTGCCATGTGCATATGGCTTTGACTAGACTGAAAACTTGTGAGCAAGTGAATTACAGCAAGTCTCAGAAGTATTGGGGCAGCCAATTTGCAAACTCACTAGCGAATTGGCTAACTGCTTGGGTTTTGACTAAACGGTTGGCTTTCGAATCTCGCCGGCGCCGTCTTGTGGTCACGCCCACTTAAGGCGAATCTATACAACAGTAGGGGACGATCCTCATACTTTAGGAGCGATTCGGCAACGGTCTTACAGTTGGATGGCGATTTCGCTTTCAAATATACCAGGGAAAGTGTTCTATGCTCTTTCGTGTCCACACAAAAACGACGAATGAGGTCGATTTTTTCAGCGGTTGGCTTAGTGTTACCCCAACGGATCGTTTGAGTGTCAAGCAGTGTTCAAGAAGGTTAACCTCATATAATAAATATCGGTAGATTATTCACATTTATAATGTTATCACGCCAGCTGAATGTGGCCATTTTCAGCTCAAATCATTCAGGGGAATCCAGACATGTACCAGCCTGAGAATGCGTAAAAACATTGCATCCTAATGCAATATAGACTCGCTAAGAGTGGACGTGATCACAAACCGGCACCAGCGAGATTCGAAAGCCAACCGTTTAGTCAAAACCCAAGCAGTTAGCCAATTCTCTAGCGAGTTTGCAAATTGGCTGCCCCAATACTTCTGAGACTTGCTGTAATGCCCTAGCATATCTATTTACATGACTCAGGATGGTAGATAACACCAACCCTTCACATACCACAGAAGCCCTTGTATATTTGCGCAGTGTGATGGTGGCAGCCTATACATGCGTTTTCTCACAACATAACACATGTACAGGTCTATAAAGATAAATCTGCACAGACAGACAAAAACAAAATTACTTCAACACTGAGGCTTTTATTAAAGAATATAAAGTTAAAAGTACATGATTTTTTTTTTTTTTTTTTAAATTGGCTGTATGGCTTGCTATAGCCAATCCAGAAAAAATACAACTTGACATAAAACACACCAGATGTAATAGTTTAAAAATTATTTATATAACCACTCTTTAATCTGAAGTGATATTTGTCCCACACTTTCCTTCAGTATTGCTCACTCCCATTCCTCGTCCCGTCCCGCCCCATCACATCAAAATATCATGCGCTTGAATTACATTACATACGCCACAAATAGTCATCACATTATCAGCCTGTTGAATATCATTAAAATTGTTTTATGGAACTTATTGAAGGTTAGAATTCAGGGAAATTATACCCCTAGACTTGAATTGACTTGACATCACATCCTCACTTCGAGCCTGACATGAGGCAGACTGTACAGGGTCTTTAGAGTAGTAATGAAACTTTTTTTTTAAAACTAAGAACGGAATGATATCTCATGGCAATAATAGATTGTACACCAAATAAGCAATAATGTCAGCTAATTACCTAACCATACAGCTACACATTGTAATGTGAATTGATTGCAGGTCACACCATATTGAAGAACGGACACTCTAATTTCATACCTGGAATTTGATATTAATTTACTTTTTCTTTTCTTTAATTTCACAATGAATTGCGTGTGCTATTACAAGTTGATGATAGAGATTCCATCTTAGTATCCCAAATCATGGTAAGTGGTTAGCTTTGCTGCTGATCGAAATAATGAACCATCCAACCTAAATGGGCAAGTTTCTCCGGGATGAGAATTTTCCGCAGATTTCTAAGCTCCAGGGACCGATTTTCTGAAACGTATAAATTTGAAGAGAAAATTTTAGAGGGGTGAGAATACAAATCTTGTTCATTCACCAGAAGTGAACACGCTGTTGGATCATTGTTGTCGGCTGCAAGAGGACTGTATCAGTGAATGGTCGAAGGGAGACAGCTCGCGGTGTCTCCAATGCTGAATGTTCGCGACTTTTCATCAGTGTAATTGAAAAATCCGAAGTGGTTTTGAAGTTTTAAAGTAATATGTAACTATTAACATGATTGGCTGAGTCAATCAGTGAAGAGTTTTCATTTTGCTTTTCACCAACGACACCATTTTATTGTTTCAATCGTTGTTTACAAGTTTCATGAAGCAATAATGGTGAAATTGGTTAAGAAAGACAACGGGTCAGCTGTGCGAGAGATCAATAAAGACATTAGGACCAAATTTTGTTGGGCATGGCTTGACAAGAAAGTGACTTTGACCATGCGAATCAGGAAGAAAGATGAAGTGGTAACTGAAAAATTGAGTTACTTCATCGGTACGCGAGAGGTCCTGGGAAAGGCTATTGGTTCTCAGACCCCGGCTACTTTACACTTTCAGCTGAAAATTAAAATTCTCATTCTCATCCCTGGTTTCTTTATTTTCCCATATTGCAAGATGAGTGAGCAGTTGGTATTAAATCAGGAATATACCATTTCACACAGGGAGACCCTGAGTGATAACTCCTAATTTTAATTAATTGCCATCACTACTAAAACATTACTCTGTAAAGTGTGTAGCTCATAAAAAAGTTTTAAAACGCAATTGTGTCCCTCCCACATCTCCTTTTGAGAATCACATGACCCAATATCAATTCACATCTCAATGTGTGGCTGTATTATGGTTAGCCAATTTATAGCTATCAAGAAACCTGATTTAGTGTTTCATCTATTATTGATGAGAGTGAGTGACCATATTCATTTAAATATTTCTGAATTGTTTGGTTTAGATTAAGTTGATGGTTAACACAAATACTACAGACTTCACTATTGGTTTGGGTAACCACACCCTCTTCTATACATAGAGATCTTCTCTATCTGTTCCAATAGCATCACCCTCTTCTATTGAACTGAAATTCAGGAAATGTGATGGTCTGTGTACTTCATGGTAAAATTCTTTTGGATTGGCTAGCTGTAATTCATACCTCATATTAGGGTCATGTCGAACACCTGAAAAATAATAATACATTCATGTGAATATCAATGGAAACTGCACATAATTTATTTCTTGCTTCCACTCAACACATGTTTGTGGTCCAGTGAAGCTTGTACGAAGACAGGCTACTTCAGATCGGTTGTTATGCAGTGAATAATTGTTAAGACTAAACAATATCATGTTAATTCTTTGATTTTTACATTGTTAGGGTATATCAGAAAAATGAATTCAATACAAACGATAAAGCTATAATAAGGGTTTTGCCCCAATGGAATACAGTTGAATGACATGCATGTCATCTTTCAAACTAACAGGCACGAATACTGGAAAGCGTGGGTTTATTTACTTACCCATAAAGTTGTAATTCCATGATCCTTGTCCAGGCACCATAAAGAAGCCAAGGAATCGATCTGATAACAACATTTGTACTCTCTCATAATGAGATGGTAGATAGCCTTTAGGATTGTTGCCTTTATCTGTATTCTGTCTTCCCCATTCATAACCACTAGGTGTTAACTTATAAGCAGTCAGTGAACATGACCCAGGGGTAAAACTGTAAGGCAAGTTTTGATATGATTATATTATGACAGTGTTCACTCATACAGCTGGAGTAAGACAAAAGTACATATTTGGATCAAATCATACTCCATACATAATGAACAATTATGAGTTATTTGGGAACCAGAATTGTAATTGCATATTACAGAGTATGGCATGGTGGGTGTGTGTACAAATTCTTTTGGAATCTGAGTAGTCGCCGGGTTGGTGTGGTTTGTTAGCTTGTGTATTTATCAGGTAGCATTGCTTATTTTTGCCTATGGCTTCAGCACACCATGGACAAAGTCTACTATGCATCACACTGAACAAAGATGTGATACAACTTTAAGAAGTCCTTAAATATCCACAAGCCAAAGGATTTTTTATTTAAGCAAGCCCAGTTTAGGGAAAAGTAGTTTGTGAGACTTACCTGCATGTAATAACCACAGTCTTTTCACCGTCCCAAGATGGATTATCTGCCATTATCTTAGCATGTGTTGTGATATCTTGTGGTGATAATTGTGGTGTTTCATTGGGTTGTGTATGTACCCATCCTAACGGTTCCATCTCCTGCAGCAAAAATATATACATGTAAGGATTGATCTAAAAAATATGCATTTCCTAGACTTGTACATGCTTTCATACCAATGCAGCTATTTTTATATTGCTATGTTATCTTATGTACAGTGTTCTCAACCAAACTGACATGCTGTATTTGCTCTATGGGCTTACATGAATTAAAGATTATTCTGTGGTCCGAATAAATATTATTTCAATGATTTAGTATAAAGCTAATGCATTTTTCTGTTTATATGTTTTTTCTTTTATTGGGAATGTGCTTTTAATAGAGCATAAATGGTAACTGTTGGATTAAAAGAGATTGTAAATAAATATTGCTATGGAATAGAAAAAAGTTTAATTAAGTTCAGACTGGTTTAACTGAACTAGCAAAATGCCATATATATATTGTCACACCAGACTTGACTATCCACAGTATAAAGTTGCAGTTCTTTAGGAACCTTTCCATTTTATCCTCTTAAGAAACCCCACTCACACCCACAACCAATTCTCATCAATTTATTGAATGGTACAAATGAGCTTGGTAAAATGGAGCAAACAAAGATACCTTGAGATATTCATGTTGTGGTAGTTGGTTTGGTAGATGTACAGTTTGATGTGTGCCCCACTGTGGGACCATCACAATACAGCGGATCTCCTTCACCTGGGGATTATCTGGCGGGCTAACACCATATAGGTAACCAGCAATCTGTAAAAAGACGGGCACTTTCAGTGAAAATAATTCAAGAAAAGTTACTTTGTTTTTCGGCCCGTTATAAATGGTGTCAAATACAATTATTTTTTTGATTCAAAATTTTGAAGTGCAAACTTGAAATACGTACATTAGCACAGCTGAACAATGGTGTCTACGGTATGTTATATACATCTGCTAAAACATTTCACAAGGCTATGTTGCCATTTAGCATAATACTGTAAAATCTGTATTAGAAGCCGCATCCCTAATAGAAGTCGCACCCATTATTTTTGAATAATTAAGAATCAAAATTTCACCATTTCTCATATGTGTAGATGCTCTATTAGAAGCCGCATCCCCTTCTTGCATTCTACAATTTTAATAGAAGCTGCGGCTTCTAATACAGATTTTACAGTACTTAGATGTGACAAATAGAATAGAGAAAGGACTCTGCAATAATATAGAGACATTCTTGCACACAATGGAATACAATGATATACTTGCCTGTGCACGCAGATCTGAAATTATAATAAACTTCTTTAGGATATTCTTGGGTAGGATGTATGTGTAGCCAGTTTCTTTGATGTCATCAGATGAGACATAAATATGATTGGTTCGGAGATGTAGATTTGTAGCAGATATAGCCCTGACCCTCCATTCAGTTTTAGATGAGAATGTAGCTGTTTCATAATTACTGGTTGTGGATGTAATAATCTCATCACCTGCAAAGATGCATTATAAGTATTATTATTAAGACCAGATTTGTTGTTAAATTCAATTCATAATTTTACAGGCACAATATAAATAAGGTGGAGGATTAAAGGAGGCTGGGCTGGGGCTGGGCCTAGACCTTGATCTATGACATTGTTACAGTGGGTGTAATTTATATTTGGTTGTCATCTGCCCACTCAACACCAGTGAATCCTGCCATAACAAAATGAGGTAGATGCACAAAACAATACACTGAATGTGTATGCATACACCAGCAATAACTTGATCCCCCTTATACAATATTTTAATCAAAATGCATCACATTCGAAGTGTAATTGAGATAGTCACAGATAAATCAAAGTTCTAGCAGTTATTAGTTTTTGATTGGTTCATCTGTTTGATTCAAAACAGTACACATCAATTTGCTGCACATCCACCTCATTTTACTATAGCATATTCCAGGGCTGTGTTGAGTAGGCAGTCGACAAATGAACATAAATATTGCCCACCATGACAGACAATGTCGCAGATCCAGGGCCAGATAGGGTTATTTTCTACATTTTTTTTTGCTAAATTATGAAATGGGAAAACACTGATAAATGCACAGTACATCTAAAAATCTTGCAACTGAAAACAGTATACGAATTAATTTAATTAACATCAGAAAAATCTCAAAAATGATGAAAAATGCAGCTGAATACCATATCAGCCTTTCATGGAACCATGCATTTGTCACCAACATAACTTGGGATAATCAAGGTAAGATATGTGAAACACAGCGACTCACCATGTTTGTTAACTGTTCTCGTTGTCGTTGCTGTTAACTGCGACTGTTCCTTAGTTTGTTTTTCAATCTCTGCAATCTGCTGCCTTTGTTGCGATGGTGCCGAGATCTCCATTCCCAAAATTATATCACGGATTTCAGACTGTGTTAAAGAAGCGACATTCACACTAGATACAAAAACATAAACAAGATAGGGTTAATATTTGAAAGAAAATCTACAATTACCTCCGTTTAAAACCTGGAACAAATAAACTCTTCATGTACGCCCTTAGTTAAGTCAAATGAATGAATAAATGTAAAATAGCAGCATACTTGTTTCTTTTTCCGTAATCTGCTAAGATGAGATCTTTGAGTGACAGTTCAACTTTGATCCACTCGTCATCTGTCAGAGATGGCCAGATATGATGTGGTTCAGTGATGGTGGTCTTGTCCGGTTTGAGAATCACTTTAGTACGGTCAGTGTTCACATGAAGGGCTCGCAAGATTAAGATCAATCTGGAAAAGGCCTGTGGAATAAGTGAAATTCTGTTAAAATTACATATAGCAAGGAAGCAAAGCAGTTTCACATTATTGAAAGCAATACACACAAAAGTATCAATTGAATAAGTACTGAGAAATAATTCTAAACTCATAGTAGCTACTGATATGGAAAGTAAATAAACAGCATGGTAAATACCATGTTAAGTCAAAATAAACAGGTATTGTATGACTTTAACCAACGCCTACGTATGGCACCTAATCACCTAGCTTTACATCATGGCATGTATAATGTTTTATTCACAAGAACTGAATATGATTGATAAAATTAATACAACATACGGTATAGGATGATATACTCTTCAACCAGTCATCGTATAAGTTGAATAACACCATCTGAGGCTCAGTTGCTTTCAATATTAAATCTCCCAACTTCTCTACTTTGAGACATGCTTGGAACGGCAACTGTAATTCACTACCTTTGATGACAATGTTGGGAAAATCCAATAAATGTACCTAAAGGAAGTGAAAAAAGTAATTAGAAAAGAAAGAAATGTCACAAAGTAACCCACAAATTGCATGTAACAGCTGTAGTTTTAAACCAAAAAGCTCTTTATTGTTGTACCAATCTGGTGGGACAGTAACGTCTATGTCTGATTAAATCAAAAAGCTCTTTATTGTTGTACCAATCTGGTGGGACAGTAACGACTATGTCTGATTAAATCAAAAAGCTCTTTATTGTTGTACCAATCTGGTGGGACAGTAACGTCTATGTCTGATTTAAGCATCACACTTCATTCACCATACTTGCCTGAACTGCTTGACAGTGTTTTAAATTCATGGCCACATGTCTGAATTCTTACCTCCAATGGATCAAGCATGCCCTTTCTTGTTACAATAATCTGTTTAGGTTGTTCTTCAACTGGTAGAGATCGGATCAATGCAGCAACCTCCTCAGCAGTCTTCCACTTGGCAAGCTAACAGAGGGAAACAAATTGAATTCAAATCAAATCAACATTATACAGAATGTTAAGTTCATTATAATACAAATGTTTTGGGACGTATCAAGTATCTGTCATTCCCACCAGAAGATGAAATTAACATTGCTGTTCACTGTTATTAAATCAGACAAAAAAAAAACTGTTTGGTTGTGGCAACATGCACTTCAAAAACAGGTGGCAGTTATCCGAAGCATGCATCATTTGTTTTGGCATCACAGGGAGAAGACCTATATCAATGAAATTATTACCTGTCCGAGACGTTTCTGTCCAGCCCATACAGATGTGTGAATAATCTTCAAGAAAAGCTGACCAGTACGTGGATTGAAAATAAAGATAGCTCCATTGATTGGCTTGGTTGTTAAATTACCTTCAAACGTCTGCAAAAAAAGGATTTTAGTAAATATGTGATTGTCTTACAAGACAGGTAGTAATGCAGTATTTTAGCCGGTGTTGCAATGAAAACATGGTATCCAAAATTTATAAAAAATACATGCTACAATTTATAGTATTAAGCACACATGAATAGAAAGAGTAGTTTCTGTGGATGAAGTTATAAATGGCAGGGTTAAATTTATTGCTGATTTTACCGTTTAACATTTAAATGTTATTGGCCAGTGAAGAGTCACAACATACCTTATGGATAGTTACTCTGTAGACATTAGTATCATCCACAAACCAGATAATTTGATTAGAGAAGAGTTCACCATAGTTTTGTGATGACAAGTATGGCTCAGTAGGTTCTGAAGAATACAGTTGTAGACCTTTACGGATACGTTCACGTAACACATACAGTGCTGGGTTAGCTTTCATGATCTTTGCCATGGCTGACTGGATCAACGGCTTGCCACCAGGGAACCAGTTACCAAATGCACTATGTAACAAAATTAAAAGTAAAGCAATACAAAATGAAGAAGCCAGTTGACAGATGAACACTACAAAAAATAATTATTAAAAGAAAAAATATTGATTGTATTCCATCCAAGGTAAATGCATACAATTATTCAAGTAATTCTGATTTGCTGTTTTTTATGTTTGGAATAAAAATTTGTAGCAAAAACATGAGAATATGAGCCATAGCGACGAGGTGTTCTAGTATTAGTTCTAGTTATAGTATTTGAATAACAATGATTCAAATATTGTTATGGATATCTTACCTATGCAGGTTGTAAGCCAAATCTAATGCAATCAATACACCAGTGGGGGATGGATAAATACTCATGTTATCCGTAGTGTAATCCAGAAACTTAGCTCGAGCGTAACGTTCAATATCATGCGAGTCATAGTCTCCCCATCTTAGTTGCACATCAATCCAGTATTTCTGGGTTGTTGTGTTATCCATGGTGTCTCTGGCAAAACAAAATGGAAGAAGTCAGTGGTATGACAAATAATATTGGGAAACCACATGATCTTGAACAGAAATGAATTTGTAGGGATCTTGGGTTAAAATGAAATCCCTTAAATCAAGTCGAGTAAGCTTGACAGCTGGGGAGGTCAGTCTTCATTGTATTTGTTCAGATTTGGTGTATGTTATCTTACACTGAAAATATTCAGAGACTCTAGTCCAAAAGGTATCATCACAACAAATACACTGAAGAATTAACAGAGTAGATATTGACTTACTTTGAGTCAGCCAGTAATGATGGTCTTGATACAAGCCATCTATGATTTGCAAATAATAATATATCAGCACAAGAACTATTCATTTTGTACGACTTTCTGGGATGAATTGTCTCTTTCTGCACAGTATCAATTTCCAGTGCATCTAACTCTTGATCAAAAACCTGCAATAAACACAGAGTAGGTGTTAATACATTGCCAGCTAAAGCACCATCACCAACAGGGAATGACAATGTTTGTTATTACTACATGCATGCATGCATGCATGCATTTCAACCAAGGTTTTCTAGTTTGTAAATTTGTACTAGATAAGTTGGCGAGTACAGAAATATAATTTTTGTAATACATTTCCTCTAACATCTGCCTGAGCTTGAAATACACAGGGGCAATCATACCCAGAGTGATTGTATAGCCGCCCTTCAAAATTTTACAGTAGTCCCACAAAATACATTTTTTTAATAGTTTTGACTGAAATAGAGTGCATTGGTAAGTCGGTTCATGTTACATGTGGTGTTTGTAGCCAGTGTCTATAGAAGTCTATGTTGTCGGTAAGATCTTGTACATATTCATTGTATTTGTTCAGAATTGGTGTATAATATCTTCAGTACACACACAGTACAGTCAGAGACTCTAGTCCAAAAGTATCATCACAACAAATACAATGAATTGTCAGGAATGACATTCCTTTAAAAGTAGATTACATAAACCATTTTACTTTCATAAAAGTTTTTTGCAAAACAGTAAAAACTTTTATGACATTTACAAAATATTGTCTTTAGAGATGCATTAAAATTAACAAATTTCTAGTAGCACAAATTTAGCGGTTTACATCCTGGAAAAGCTATAACACGTGAATACGTGAAGTGGTTAGAGCAAGATATTTTTTTACCTGACACAAATCCATGACAACACTTTCATGGATCTTCTGCCATAAATGAGCTCTGAATATCTGGATTAAAGATATCTTCAATGTTGGGATTTTACCGTGCATGAATATACCAGTCAAATCTAACTGTACTTGGAAACCAACATACACCTATAATTAAACATATATTAGATATAACTATGTACACACACATGATTAATGAAGCATTGGTTTTTACTATTGTGGTTAAGTTAAATTGAATAATACCAAAAATTAAGACAAGTTTTGAAAACAGCAGTCAGCTACTGCATTCAATTATTGATTCGATACAATAAAATGTTAACAGTAAATTACATGTTACTATAAAATGTTTTACTTTTGCACGAGCATCTTGGGAAAATGATTAAACCCACATGTAGACTATAAATGGAACCCTAAACAATAGGGATTAGTTCGTTACGCGTCCTGCTGCTGTACACAGCTCCGGTAATTTTTCAGTAAATTGCGTTTTTGAGTGTACTTTCGGCCACTATGTCGTACCAAAAATGGATAGGTGTGACTATGAATATACTAGCCTTGGTGTGACGTTACGATTGTGGTCACAAATAGCGTGTACGTTGAGATTTCGATCAAGTAATGACAGAAATGACCACGGATCAACCAACGTGTTACTAAATGCAAGACTGTCAATCAAAGTCATGTGACATAGTCAACGTACCCCATGATGAGCTGGCTAACTTATCCAAACATTTAGTTAGTTTATAATCCAAATCTGCTTATCCATGTAGCGGATTCAGTGAAAACAATGGAGTCGCAGTCCCGACAAGACTCCGGGAGCAAGAAAATACATTTATTTCCACAGCCTGTAAAACACTGGAAATATTCACGTGTCCGGAATATTGGCGGCCATTTTGATTTTCCACTCAGCGTTACTTTTATTTGCATTGAAAATAAAAACAAGAGTTCTCCGTGTCATAAATTAGCATGTAGTTTTTTATGTTCGATTTAAATTTGTTTTGAAACAAAATGAGGGCTTGTTTACAGTGGTGAGTACTGGGTTCCGGTCGATCGACAACCTTTTGGGTAGATTTACGGCGGGTCTGCGCTGTGTCAGTATCACTGTCATATGCTCATTGAATTCGAATATGAATGATATGATTTTGTTTTCTATTATACTCGTCATATAAGCCTTCCGTATGTTTGGTGTGCCAAACAAAATGGTGGCGAGATATTTTGGCGAGTTCAGTTATTTAAATCCATAATAAAATATCACAAATCGTATTATTTATTTATTTGATACCAGTCTACACCGTACTGGAATATTTGTGACTATTAATATACTAGCCATGGACTCTGTGGTGGTGCTGGTATATGGTCCGTTATATTTTCATGTTTATTGACTAGCTAATAATGCTTGGCCCGGACCCCTATTTCGAACGAGATGCTGATCACCTTCCTGGAAAACAATTCGATAAAAGTACCACGAAATCCTCTGGAGAATCCCTCCTTGGAGTCGTAGATTATTTGAAACCAGCTTTTTAACATTGTATTTTATTCATGAGAGTGTCTGCATAAACCTTTGCCTATAGCATTCTGGTGTAAAAACAAATGTTTCAACTGTATGACTCTTTACCGTGGATATCATAACATGTAGTGACAATATACGTTTCAACTTTTATTTTGGCGCATTACCCGTGGTTTTGTTTCTCCCGGGGCAAGCCATTTGTCGTCTCGTCGACTTCCTGTCTGACATACTTGTGATTGCACTGAAATGCGTTTCCATGTCAAATTGCGTGCATACGTAATGAGGCATTGTGACACCCATGTTGAAAAAAAATCTGACTAAGTGACATTCGGACAAACAAATAAATCCATCAAAAGTCAAACCGATTAAGTTGGCAGTTAGTTACGACAGACTACCCCTTGAACGCATGTTTTTTTTCTCAAATACATGAGGATGTTTTGAAAGATAATAATAAACGTGTTAGAAAAAATTTAGAAAATGGTAACTTTTTTTCACGGCGTGGCACTGTTTACTGCAAACTGCACTTAGGTTTGGTTTATAATCACAAAAATGTCATCACTCATGCATGATTTTATTATAACTCGTTCATACAAGTACGGTAGGCTCTTTTTGGAGGATTTAGTGGCCCTGAAAAGGGCCGTTTGGTTTGTGTGTAAATTACATACACGTTGATCATTCCCATCTATGCCCCATATATTCCACCTCTGGTAAATTGGGGTACAAGTACCGAACCTGTTGGACAACGCAATCTGGGATTACTTCTCTGTGAGTGATAACAACGTTATCAGACCTCATTAGCTGAACTTTGCGTTGGATATATCTTTCATCAATCCAAGCATTTCTCCGGCTCAGCATGTTCCAGTATTTTTTATACATTTTACGCCTGATCGCAGCATTATTATCACACGGACCCTGACCGTTTCCCAACCAATCCTGCCTGTTCGCTGTTACACACGGTTGGCACAAGCACGAATGACACTCGTTTTCGCCAAACTCCCTGGAAATTGCCATGTTTGGTCCAAATCCGCTGTCATCTAACCCCCCGTCTACGTTTGCTTCTTCGTGGGTAGTTTTGTTCTGGCAGCGATCATTTATATCCAACTCTCATTCCGAGTGCATAAATAATGCTTGTATAGCAGCTTCTTGCTCTTCAGTGACATTCAGAGTAATTGGGTACATATTGATCAAGACGCGACTGGAATCGAAATGAAGTGTTTCGATATACTAGTAATCAAAAATTCTAGGCTCTTTTATACTGCTAAAAATGAGTCGTACAGCCGAGAAAAAACTTGCACACAATTTATAACCTATCCACAGACAGTCGAAATAATAAATGGGTGATGTATATGTATATACAGTCCCGCGTATCCCGAATTGTTCGGGGATCACTTGATGATATTTACGTACGCCCTCGAAAAAATATTAGTTACTTGTTGGGCGTACGTAAATATCATCAAGTGACTAAATAACCCCAAACAATTTGGGATACGCGTGACTGTGATATAATCCGTTCCGGTACTATAAAAAACAACGAAAGTCATACTCTTATATCGATCGCTATTTTATTAGTGAACAAATTACAAGAACCGATATTCTGTAAAACTTTGAAAATGACGTCCGGTATCGGTTTTGCTATCATATGAGATATAGTACGAATATTTCTATTGGCTGAAATTTGCGGTTGCGCCAACTTTTGATGAACGCACAAGATGTCGACAAGGGCATTATTCGTCTTTATCGTGGTGATCGATTTATTACCATTTCTACTTTTTACTGACTACCATTACCCCGATCCGGACTATATAAAATAATATGATCGTAGGTATTTGTGTTTTTTTTATTTGGGCCATTTCCCTTTCGGTTCTAACCGCCATTTCGTCCGTTTGTCACTTTACCATGTATTGTTTGAAAGCAGTTTATTGTCAATATCACAATGAGAGTGACGATATATTGCGAATTCCCTCACAAAAAGTTTTCAACTTGTAGTTTTTACGCAGTTCATGTACTAAATATGCTCCATTTTTTAAATATTTGTTATCGTGTTTGAATGTGTACTGCGTCTTCTATGGTGAAAAACAACAATGATACAATGTAACCGATTAGCTTATTCAGCTGCGTGTACGTCTCTCGGCCGCACTCATTGTGAATTTATATGCTTGTCATTCGCAAAGAAACCACACCATGTTAGTTAATATACTTATTTCTTGACAACACCAACCACGGACACAATTGTTATCATGCCGACATGTTCTTTTTGCCGACAAGTAAGTCGATGATTTTTGAGGGAGTTTATGTTCTATTTCCATCATTTTTTTGTTTTTGTCTATGCCAGAAAATAAACAACGGAAGCGTACGTTCGGACTTGAGGGACTCGTCGAAATACGAATTTAAATACAGTTTAATCTGCTTTCTGGCCTGAGTAACGCATGATATAAATTATTTCATCGTACCTGACACTACAATGTCACTCAATTTATGACTTTATGCTCCGGGCGATTTCTGTAACAGGCGAATATAACCCGGAACCACGGTCACTAAAAAAGACCGTGCCGGAACTATACGTTTTCAATGTAATCACAGTGACTAAACCTTGATGTAATTGATCTCAGTTCGCTATGTTGAATAATCTGTTTTTAAATATACCCAGAGGATTACAATGTTCTGTAAACACACTCTGTGCCAGGTGCTGATAACGAGAAACTAATTAACACTGGACATTATGCATAGCCACTCCCCAATAAACAAGGATTATCTTGCAGCCCGGCCGCAAGTCATGGGCCTTTAAGGCAGTTAACCATGACAATGTGATCAAGAATTCAATCTTATTTGTGCAAAATTTTAATTGCAACATTTCTCATTAGTGTGTATTTGTTCAGAATTGGTGTATGGTATCTTCACTACATACAGAATGTAATCAGAGACTCTAGTCCAAATAGTATCATCACAACAAATACACACTGGAATGATCTCTTTGAGAAACTGGGACGATGTCCAGGGTTTCCTAGGGTACTTAATCTAAATTACATTCTGTTGGATTGTGGTTCTTCCAATCTTGTAAATTTATTTTTTATGAAAATTCGTTTAGAAGGCAACACAGACCTCATCAAAAATTGTTGATTTAGGATAAATTGATTATTTGTGATGTATTTGAATTTCTGTTAGAGATTCTTCTCTCCCTGTTCATTCATTTACATTTTATCATATGTTAAACAAAAATAAACAGAAAAACTGGGAAAGGCTTCAAAATGACGAGTTCCTTCAGATGGTAACACAGACCAAGCCAAAATTTGAAGATGAAGGATATACCGAGTTTGTAATGATGGACTTCTTGTTGATGTGATTTGAGCAGTACATAAAATGTACAACTGTAAAATTTGACTCCGTAAGAAATGTACACATTGTGGCAGTGTGAAAACACATGGTAAGTACAAAACACTTACATTAGCTCTGTTAATTGTTGGTGACCACCATAATGTAAATCTTCTGTTGGGGATCTGATTCAAACCAGACCTTTGAGCATTTGTTAATTTCTTGTATTTCATGGATTCTTCAAAACCACTGGCTTTCTCCCTGTGGCAATAGAGACGCATACAGTTATATTGCAATCATCTCAAGTGAGATCATTTTACTATTGTCTATTTCTTCACTGTATTTGTTCAGAAATGGTGTATGTTATCTTCAGTTAATAGAATAAAGTCAGAGACTCTAGTCCAAAAGGTATCATCACAACAAATACATTAATTAGAAAACAGTAGCAGTGTTCTATGGAGGGTTTTAGAGGGGCCAGCCACCTGTCTCTCTGAGATCTGATTGAAAAACATTTAGTAATTAACATGTGATCAACAAAATGTCAGGACTGTGGTTAGATGTTAAAATACTTGGCAATAATAACCAAATATATGCGAACTAGCAGCACTTGATAGAATTTAAAATTTGTGGAAAACACCAAGTAAGACTATGTTTACCAAAACTAAGTTATGAATCTAACTTGCATTGCTATGGCCTGAAAAGTAATTGATAAGTTTTACTTACCAGAAGAGACCTTCCCATGTAGGAAAGTATGTACCCTTGAATAGTGTATGTTCTAATATGCCTTCCACACCACCCAATGCTTGTATCATGTCAGTTCTGTAGTTATTAAGGTTCCACAGCTTCCCATCATGCCGCTGATGAGTCCACCAGAATGGATTCTGTTTCAATACCTGAATCAAGAAACACACATTGAATAAATAAACACATGAGAGTTGAAATACTACCGGATTCGGTTGATACCCCGCCCATCCTAAACCCCGCCCATGGGCGATGTTTCAAATAGTGGGCGATGTTTTGGTTCACACATTGCCTGACTGAACCAACAAACATTTTTACAGACCCCAATTTTCCCGTTCGACATCTTGCATTGAGCGCACTATTTCAAATATGACGCTAAAAATAATTTGTCTGTATCGCATTCCTGACAAAAAGTTCAAGATCGGTAAACAGGAAATTGGCGAACTAAAATGTCTCCTGCGTTTCACATGCGACATGATTATTAAAAAACACTGAGTTAAGCGGTCGTGTACGTTCTAGAAATCTAACCTTGCACACATAATCTTGTATTTGACTTATTTTTTTATTTTTTTTTGTCCAAAAAAGACGTTCCCTTTCTTCGCATTCGTGGTATTTGTGAGAGTTGACATGTTTTTTGAACAAATGATAGGTAACTATATTAATTTGGGTGAAGCTGGGTGGACGAATTTAAAAATCAGCGCGTGAATTCTGGAAGTCATTGCCCAATCATCATCATCATCGATGAACCACAAGACACCTGACTACTATGATTTAAATGCACCCATGTTTATGTTTGCGTAATTATTACGAGTGCAACGCATTATAAAGTCTGTAATATAAATTACTTGAGTTTGCGTAATTATTATGAAAGCATTACAAAGTTGAAATATTCAGAGCCGGTACAATATTGTAAACAAATTTGCGTCATTAGAAAAGCAGTGCACTAAGTAAACTATGTTGATATATTCAAAGCCAGAGTTGCAGACTAGTTATGTGATTACAGTATCGTCGGATATGATAAAAATTTTACTAGGCCGACGCGCGGAGCACGAAAGAAAAAGGTTGCTACGGTAACGCGCCAGTTCAGTGCGTGACTTGGGGTCAAACTTCAGTCAACACACACTTGATGTCAGCAGTATCGCCGCGCAGCAACAGTTTGTCAAGAAGTACTTGAAGTTCAATTGCGCCCAAAATGATTTCGCTGATTACTCAGTTGTCACAGCGTGTGTTGTGTCATGTCCATGATGCACCCAGTTTCGACTTTGGCTTGCTTACCCTTCTTGTTCACGTAATGCGATCTCTCACCAATGTATTAAAACACTTTGAATTTATACTCTGCATGATTATATTTAGTCAACGCGAAACATTATTTTTTCTAAACATTTTCTGAGACCATTTTTATCAGTGCAGGGTTATTTCTCCGGACAAGACGGGCTTCGTAATATCTGCCATAACATCGCCCGGGCGATCTTTTGGTCCACATTTTTCTAAAAAACAAGTCAGAGATATGGCACAAGAACCACATTCATTAAAACAAAATGGCCGCTGGTTTGCATCAAGGTCCCATAATGTCTAATGTATATACCAAGTTTGAAGAAAATCCATCTGTAAACAGCCGAGAAATGCTTAATTTTGATGATTTTTTGACACAAAAATGGCCGCCATTCGGCCATCTTGAATCAGATCGTAAAACAAAATGATGTGCATCAAGGTCCTATAATGTCTAATGTATATACCAAGTTTGAACGAAATCCATCTGTTAACAGCAGAGAAATGCTTGTTCTTGATGATTTTCAGCACAAAAATGGCCGCCATTCAGCCATCTGGAATCAGATCGTGAAACAAATTGACGTGCATATGTATACTATCATGTATGATGTATGTGTGAAGTTTGATTGTGATTGGTCCAGGCATTTCTAAGATACAGGTCCGGACGCACGCACAGACGCACGCACACACACGGAGGTCAAAACATAAGTCCCCGTTTTCGGACTGCGTCCGAACGGGGACTAAAAATCGAATCCTCCATAAGATCGCCCAGGGCGGGGTATCAGCCGAATCCGGTAGTAAATAAAACAAAGAAATTGCCCTGAAGTTAAATGACTAATTGGTCAGTCCATAGTCAATATTTCTTGAGAACAGAATTTTCCAGTACCTATTTGTAATTTATACAGAAGGAAATGTTTCAGGATAAATCCTTTGTAGTTACCTAGATGACAAGTAACTAAGCAATAATGGAAATCACTGAATTTAATATAGCATTGATTATACGAACAAACCACAAGATATGAAATGACTTGTAGCTGTAGATACCATACAATGCATGCAATACCAACAAGGCCTCATAATACAATTGTTATTTTAACAAGATCATGACAATAAAGAGTACCTAAGCCACTCAGAAAGAACAAAGACAATGCCAACCAGCTGAGTACACACAGTAAGAATCTACCAGGATTATTTGTTCATTTATTTATATGCAGCAATGTGATTGCAAACACATTAGTTTAGTTGCTGTGAAAGACAAAGTTCAAGCTATGGCTACTTATTAAGGACGAAATAGTAAATGCAGATAGCTATACAAAGCATTCTACCACACATGAGGTTATAAACCCACAATCTCCATGATACTGAGTGAATATGCTAACCACTGTGCCACACATCAGGTCATATCACATGTACAATTACTTACCTGATATTGTTTGAAGTCTGTTCTGACTCTCCATCCTTTATCATATGCCAGTGTATGTCTGTCTTTCTGGAACAATGTATTGATACGTGGTATCCCACGATCCCATGAATCTTCTAAATCTTCCAGCGTTAACCGCCTGAGAAAAATTTACATTTACAGTTACCTTATGGTGAGCAAGTCTTAAAAGGCAGTTTGTGGGGAATTCATATTTTGCACTCCTGAGGAAGTTACTGCAAATTCACGCAATGCATTATGGGAGATAAAAAAAACTATCATCACCCTCGAAACTTGCTAAGTTATACGTAACTTTTTTTTTTTTACAATATTAGGATTCATATCAATAATAATATACAACATTTTCATACCATACCATATTTCAAAAAATTGTCTGGTGACCGTAATTTTTGTTACATATATATTTTTGGTATCTCAATGGCAGGAACTCTTATAATTTAAATATGATGAACATGACATATACTTAATTTGGCTTGAACCTCAAGTAATAGTCAAGAAAAATGTTGATTTACACAATCAATACTTAGCATCTTCACACACAAACTACTATCAGTTTTGACAAGTGATGACAGCATACCTGTTTTGGGCCAGCGCTTCTTGTCTCTTGAGTGCATATTCAGCCCATACACGCTGTGAATCAATAAACTCACTTTCCCATGGCTGGATGTAACGATACAAGTTAGGGATCAGTTGATCTTCATCATGACTCATACCGGAACGGAAATGAGTTATCCCAACATCTGTCTGCTTAGACCATCTGTAATGAACACAACAATTCTGTTTATAGACAATCAAGAGAGCAGTGCAAGACAATTTTTATTTTTCAACAGATGCCCAGAAAGTTTGCCTTGACACCCTTTGAAAAAAATAGACTTTTCCTGGTCTTATTCATATACACCAAGACCATTTTATAAAATTGAAATTGGATGCTCTCTCAATTTCAAAGTTCAAGCTCCGAGTATAGTTAAAAGCATAAACACATTAATAAATATATTTACCTCAAATCTGACTGTGGTATCAGCACATGTCCCATAGACAACATACCAAGTCCACCCAGCTCTTTAGGTGTATAAAACACAACAGGTGGAAAACGACTTGGCATTTTGGAATTCAAACCAATCTTGATACGAGTCTGTATTTTATTTTCACATTTAACAAGTAGATCAAGCAGTTCTTGTGTGTTGACAACAGCTTCACGGAAATACGTCATTAATCCAATCAGGGCAGTGTTCCATTTATTTACAATCTGAAAGAAACAATGCAGGTTTTTTAAAAGAAAAACAGATGCACAGATTTTTAAAATTTGGTTTGGTAAATATGCTTCCAAAATTCACTGTAGAGTACAAACCTTGGTAAACGTTGTAGATCCGGAAGCCATCAGAATCTGTCGAACTCTGTTATGAAATCTTTGCATGGCTTCGTCGTCAACTCTCAGAAAACATTGTGCAGTACGCTCCTTGGTCACCTAGGAAACAATTACCAGATTGTTAATATTATAGAAAGGAGTCATTTTTAACCCAGTCAAGTCAATGTAAAAGTACATGTGGCTGGTAGGACAAGGGTTATCAGTTATTTTGTCTAAATATAATAAATTGTTATAATAATTGTTTCAGGTCATATTCAGGATAGCTTAAATGAAAAAAGTATCCCATAGTAGAAAATCACTGAATTTATTATAGCATTGATTATACGAACAAACCACAAGATATAAAATGACTTGTAGCTGTAGATACCATACAATGCACAGGTACAATAAAGTTGTATTCCCACTCTGTATTATATGCAGAACACCTCCCACTGATTATTGTGATCACTATGAAAAATGATAAAATTAGTTGGTATGGCAACAAATCCTGAAATACTGGAGTAATGATAGCTAGGTTGTGGTGACTGATCACCAAATAAAACACAATTTTCACATTTTGAAGTTTGCATGGCTTAAATTGCTTTATTAGTCCCCGTTCAGACGAAGTCCGAAAACGGGGACTTATAATTCGGTCTCCGTCCGTGCATCTGTGCGTCCGTCCATAGTCATATCTCAGAATCCCTTGGACCGATTCCGTTCATTCTTTGCATGTGCCTAGTACTTTATGTGGGACATATGCACATGCAGTGGTTTAGCGATTCGATTCAAAATGACTAACAGCCATCTTGTTTTTTTGAAAATGTTGCATTTTGGACATGCTTTGTCAGTTGTCATTCAAACTTGGTACATAGATTATATGTGTTAGGATACATGTCCATGACGATTTATTTCGCAATTGGATCAAAGATGGTCGACTGGTAGGCATCTTGTAGTTTTTTTTTATGCGGTATCTTGGACGTGCTCTGTCAGTTTTCATTCAAATTTGGCACATACATGTACTTTATACATGTTAGGATGCATGTCCATGACAATTTGTTTCAAAATCTGGTAAAGAATGGCCGATTGACAGCCATCTGACTTTTTGGCCTTACTACTTCCACAATGTATGTACCATTTTCATTCGTATTTGGCATACATCATACATATCAAGTGTGTATCATAATCAGATCAAAGATTGCCGAATAACGGCTGTTATTATTTTTGGCCATATTACTACTACACGGAACACGTGTTTTGATGTAAATAAACAATCTGTTGTATACGCCACTTGGAACTAAAGTTTCAAGGACACGCTCACGACAACCCCTCCGCTTTAATATGACGAGATCAAAGAGAACTTTCGAAAATTTAACAGGGATTGTGTCATTTTCAGTGACTTGTTTTAGGAGAGTTTTAATGTGATTACAAGATTCTGTACGATAACATTTCTCATGAACTGTACAAAATCTTACGATGCTTACAGGAATGCAACTTAAAGAACAATCACATTTGTTATAAAAGCAGCAATATACAATATAAATTTTTCACTTTAACGATGTTTAAGTTCAATTGTAAATCGACTCGCACACATAGCCTTAATTTAGCAGATTTCACTCAAATTTAAAACCCATTAAATAATTTATATGTTTACAGTAACTATAGAAAATAAAACAGCACATACAACAAGTTAAAATAGGATTGTCCAGAGACTAGAACGAGTCACTGCTGTGGTGATATTCTCCCAGCTTTGATACTAGTACTTTGATACTTTTCACTTACAAGTACTATCATTTCTGGGTGGGCCCTATTAGACACTGAAATGAAATACAGCACAACTCAAGCACACATGTGTTGAGAGAACCACAAGAGTCTAAGTCAGATCTGATGATGGGTGAACACAAATTTGTAGTAACTGATACCCATATACTTACTTCATTCTGTAAGTTCCACACACCATCCCTGTGAGTAAACTCTTCATGTGTTGTCCTACACTTGGGTAATATACGGCACTCAAAACCACTCATATTGAATAGTAAATTAGGATTGTCTTTACTGTACACGGACACAAAGCTGTTTTCCCATGTGAACGTTGTAACGGAGCGAGGTAGACGATTCTTCATATCCCAGAAAACAGCCCTCCCCCTGTAATCAACAATAGTGTTTAAAAGTACAGCAGGAGTAATTATTCAGGTATTCTTTGCCAGGGCTGAATCTGATTTTCAAGTAGAGAATCCTGTGGGAGAATACACATGACCCTGAATCAGTCTATGTCCCACACCATTGCTTGGGCCCCAAATGATTCTATGTCCAGAAAGCAAACTTTATTATGCATCTTTGCAATACTTAACCTTTTTACTACAAGTTCCTTCTTTTCATCACAAATTCACAAAATAGTCCTGTTTATAGTTTATAGTCTGCCAATTTTTTGAGTAGAAACTGAAAATTTACTCAAATGTTGTCTGTTTGCTCCATAATTGGGGGGTCATTTCCAGAAATATTGAAGAATATAAGAAAAAAAGTGGAGATAAATTTGGACAAGAAGGTATGAGCAGCTATTTACTTACAGGTTGACATCATGTTTCATAAGTCTCATTCTTGCATCTCTGGGCCAGCATTTCTTATTATTATAGCCGACAATATTCTCATTATTAGGGTCAGGATGCTCTGTTAGATATCTCTGAATCAGATCTCTTGCCTCCTCTGCCGTAAACCTGCAATACACAGACAACTTTGATGTAAATCAGTTATGGTAACGTCATGAAATACTGTAAAAGGGTTAATTGTTCACTAGGTTTTAATTTTGCTTATTTCGCTGACTGGAAAAGTACACTAAATCATAACTCGGTGAATATGTCAAATTTAGCATAGAACACATTATCTAAATGATAAAACCGTGAATTTAAAACCCACTGAATATGCCCTAAAATGATAAATCAGCGAAATTTAAACATTAAAGGCAACAGTGACCACCATTTAACTACTACAAACTGTTTCAAGAAAGCTAAAACAACGTTACATTGGCTGAAAACAGCAATGTTTGAGAATGACAATATCCACAAGAAAAAAGGATTTGGTGACCACAAAGGAAACTGTCCTTGTGTAACAAATGAACTAATTGTCATCAAAAATCAGTGTTTGTAACTATTTGCCCACTCTCCATATTCATCATGATTAGCTATTAAGAAAATGATTTGCATTTTATTGAATGATTAAGCAAATAGCTTTGCATAGTAAATTAAGAAATGTTCTCTAATAAATAAACACCAACCTGAAGTATATATGCACTTTATCAATGTATCTAGAAAACAGCCTGATTGGATGAGCAGTTTCCGAGACAACATCCTGTTACAAGAAAGACATGTTAATATGATTAGCTTCAGAGAATACAGAAGAACTGTAGCAGAAAAAAGCAGTGCAACGTTTGTTTCTATCATTTGACATGCACCATCAAGATATGGATGCAAACATTATTATATTTCAAATATGTTTAGCCTTATCAAACATGGCAAAAACACAAGTTTGAAGCAGACAACATGAAAATTGTAACCACAAGTAAAGAAATTACAATGATGGCATTCTGTTCACATAACCCTCTTATTATTATATTTCTAAGAAACCAACAAAGCTGTAGACAAGTTCTTTTGTTTACCTGATACGTAAGGAAGTCATTTGGCATCTGTGGTGGTCCACACATTTCACTTGCTCTATGCAAACCCAGTACAAGTAAATCTAATACTAAACCATAGTATTGTGCAATGAATGATGCAAACTGCAGACCTCTAATAATACCATAGGAATTAGTATGGTTCATATCCTGTGTGTAAAATACAGTAGTTAAGTATAAAACGAATTCTCAATGAGTGGAAAGATTGAAATACAAAATTCTATCCATTCTCAAAGATAAAGCAGAACAGGAAGTCAATAGAGAACACAAATTGTTGGCGTTAGTGAGGAAAAGTTGGATAGTGTTTTGAAAAGATAAGAAAATAAGATAATAAGAAAAACCATTGTCTGGACTTGTTTTTGATTAGTCATAGCAACATTCATGTAACTATGATGTAAGTCTATCTTTGAGAAAGGACCCACTAACAAACTAACTTTTTTTTTTGTAGTTGAATTAAACAGGAAGCTTTGTGATGTTTAAATAAATTTGCATGGCTACTCCCCAATAATATATCAAAGAAGTTATATTGGACGGGACACAGAATCCAGACAATCTGGAGGTACATCCAACTGAAATGGCATTATCTACAGCGATGCAATGAAAACATATTGACATCCATAGCACAGTATGCTGCCCATAACGTTTGGAGTTTGTGTTGACGTTAATTAATTAAAACTAAAATTCTCTTGCACACAAAGTAACAGCCAGAATCCTACCTTGTAGTTGATAACAACATTGTTTTTTGCTGTCATGTAATCAGCAATATTATGATCCACAATGAGACGAAGTAATCTGTTGAGTAAAGTCAAATCTATCTTCTCGTACATCTTTTCAAATTTGGATTCTATCATGACATTACATTCACCTTCCCCTGTATCCCACACATCCTGCAAGTTGTTGATACCTAAACAAATAAAGTTATGATACATGGTTAATCCTTTTCATTGGTGACAACCAACATTATTTACCACTGAGAAACAGTGAAAACTTGGAATTAATTTGCAATTTTCACTCAACGAAAGATTTAGAGAAAATAAAATCCAGCAAATATACCTTTTCCCTATATTTTACATTCAACTGGACAGAAATCAGTGAAAATAAATTACACATACATATTGCTTTAAATTCAGGAGCATTAATGAAATAAAGTAGAAATTCAGTTTTATATAGAGAATGTGAAATTTATGACTTCTGAGACAATTTAAATTATTGATTTCAAAATATTTATTCCTTTAAATCCGAACCTAATGCATGCATGCATGCACAATAACATTATAGATGAATGACAGATGAAAAGAAGTGCTTTGTCTATCCAAATAAAAATGCATAGAAATGAGGGTGAATTAATATAATGCAATATATTTTGCATATTGTAACAATATAACAAATTTCAATATTTCTGTGTTCAAAAGGTAAACAGAAAAGACTAGTGATAAGGTTGTTCTCTACTCACCTTGGCACCACTTGTAGACCAACAACGGTGGAGGTTCACTGTCTGATGGCTTAATCCACGGTGGAAATAATCTCCTTTTATCAGCTTCATACCACAGATATTGATCTAAATAAGCATCAGTGATCTTCTCTAATGGTTCCACATCGTATACAGGTATGAGATGACTGTAGAGATCCATGAACTCTATACCAACCTACATAGGTGTACAAGTCAAACAAATATCAGTACAGAAGCTTTGGGATGACTGAACTCTATTATATCAATAATATAGTGTAAAGTGTTCTCATTTTGAGTGAGAAATAATAAATGAAAATTGCCGAGATATTCATAATTTACCCTGTGCATTTTTATCACAAATATTACCGGATCCCTGATCACGAAATAAAGGAGAAACATAATCTAGTGTTGAAACTACCGACTAGCTTTGACAGTAACAGATAACAGTGAACTTACCTCTTTAAAAGCTCTCTGCGTCAACAAGTGACGCTTAATTCTACTAAGAGCTTCATGGGGATTATCATATGCTTGTTCAACAAGTCCAAGTTCTTCACGCTGTGATTGATTAAGACGACTTTTTACACTGTAAGCTTCTTTGAGTCGTTCCAATGCCAGAATCAGTAATTTAGTGTCATGTTTGTAGGACAGTGGTGGGAACGGAATTGGGGAGAATCGTCGACTTTCAAGCCAATGTACAGTCGTTGTGTAGACGGCGACTGCTTCTTCTGCTGAGATGTAAGGACCATCCTATTATAGAAATCATGGTCATAAAATTATAAAAAGAGTAATTTTTTTTGGTACTATCAAAGTGCAATTGTAGCACTACAAACTAGTTCTACCATATACAGTGTGCATCACTACATCAAACCATCAGTATACTGTGAACCATTTCATTTTTACTTCTCAAAATTTTGTGATTTTGTAAACTTAAAGCAGTTTACAATATTCACTCAATGTCAACTTTTCTAGTCATAATGTAGCTAGCTAAGGTCATGGAAATGCCTAAGTCAAAGTCAACTCATATAAATTACAATTCAGTAAAATCATTTTTGTAATTTGTTGAAATTCTTGCGTAGCAGGTAAAGTAAAAATTATTTTTTATAAATGTCCAAATTATGCCGACAAATTATCGCGTCCCAAGGGTTAGAATGCAACAGAGATTGAACTTCAGAGGCAATGAAGACAATTGCCTTGATACCAAATAATGGTATTTCTACAAGTAAGACAATTTTGGCTTTGAAAATGACTGTCCCCCTTAACTCCAAAGTTTTAACCCTGAAGTATTATTAGTGAGCTGCCATTTTCAGACTTTCTTGGTACTCAGCAACATACGAGGAAGGATACAGACGAGTATTACTACAATGGAAGTTATGAATCAGGACTTACCTTCAAATAGTTGTGTTGTCTTTCTTGTTCTGCTTTAAGATACAACCTCGTTAGTCTTCCCAGATTTTTCTTACAGACTGTCTTATCTACCGTGGCACCTCTACGGATACGTTCTCTGTTATAATGTGCTGTGTTGGTCCACCAATCAGCTCTTGCCTTCACATATCGCAAGATCATGTTCTCAATTGGTGTGGGAAGGCCAGGAACCTATTAAATGTCAATTGTTAAACAGTAATTAGTGATTATCACACTGTACCGTAAAAACTCAATCAATTCGGCCATGTAAAAATAAATATTTTTGGGGGTGGGCCAATTGATTGAATTAATATAGAAAATATGTTTCCGAAGTGGTCGATTTGTTTGAATAATTTTTCAACGTTTTAAAACTGGGTTCGAAGTGTGTATCACCGGTAACTGAATAAATATATCGTTTTCCCGAGATTAGAGTAAAGGTGTAGTACTAGTCTGAGACTTGACCCAATTTTAAAACAAACTACGAGCGCGTTCAAGAAATCTGACGCAACCAGGCCACCTGCTGTTTTGTTGCCGTGGAGACGACAGTTTTATGTCACGCTCCCGTAAATGTAAACAAACATGGTAACGTGAAAAACTGAATAAATATATCTTTTGCGGGATTGGAGTAAAGGTGTACTGGTAGTACTAGTCTGAGACTTGACCCAATTTTAAAACAAACTACAAGTGCGTTCAAGAAATCTGACGCAACCAGGCCACCTGCTGTTTTGTTGCCGTAGAGACGACAGTTTTATGTCACGCTCCCGTAAATGTAAACAAACATGGTAACGTGAAAAACTCACTGGAATAGAGTAGAATAGAATTATGCTTTATTGCTAATTGCTGTACTATTTTTTTGAAATTATCTACAATTAAACTATACATACAATACAATAATATATTTTAAATAAACTACAATAAATAACACTGAAAACATAATACGAGACGACACACTGATATTTTGTTACGGTATCTCTTTTTGGAGGATGTGGTGGCGGGGCGGGGCGGGTGGTGTTGTCCGGTACATAGAAGCAGGTACAGCTGGGACCTCGGCAGTTGCCTTAGTAAAAAATGAATCGATTCGAGACATGGCTAGCGAGCGACAAAATAAGTACTAATAGCTTGTGGGAAAACTAAAAGTGAGTGTCTTTCCCCAGAGAAATCGCCACATTTATAGCATGATACTCTGACCAGCCACAACATTATCGCATATTCTTTTGAAATTACCGTAAAGGATGTACATCAGTCAGTACTCAGTCTGACGTACAATGTCGAAATGATAGGCCCAGGACTCACACCTCACGTCGTCTCGTCTGCCACTTTACCGTAACCACGCACCGCTACTGAAACCGCTTCTATGAGAGCGTAGTCTTCACTTCACGGTCATGTTTTTTTACCCACAGTTAACAAAAAATCCACCCGACTTTTAAACGAACAACGTTGCAAGAGGAAGTTTAGAACATAACTGGGACGACTGTGTCGAAACAATCCAGCCGGTGATTTTATTTGGGTCAACCAAAAAAAAAAGAAGATATTTTGACGTGCTGCGTGACTGTGTAAACAAAACCATGTCCAATAAAAATGACGCTTTCACGTTACACATTGGCGACTTTGTATCGACTTACTGGAAATGCCGAAGACGATACAATTTGCAAGTCGGCATTAAATAATTTTTTACCCCGTTAACATTAATAATCTAC
This sequence comes from Saccoglossus kowalevskii, assembly GCF_978046115.1. Lineage (NCBI taxonomy): Eukaryota > Metazoa > Hemichordata > Enteropneusta > Harrimaniidae > Saccoglossus > Saccoglossus kowalevskii. The sequence goes on from NC_140656.1 coordinate 4,954,355, forward strand.
TTGACTTTTAAACAAACAACTCTGCAGGACAATGTTTCGAACATTACTGAAACGACTGTGCTGAAACAATCCAGCAGATAATTTTATTTGGGTCAACCGAAAAAAAGAAGATATTTTGACGTGCTGCGTGACTGTGTAAACAAAACAACGTCCAATAATAATGACGCTTTCACGTAACACATTTGCGACTTTGTATGACTTGCTTGAAATTCCAAAGACGAGAGTCAAGTGTCGGCCTGAATTTTGTTGTCCCTAAACCATGGAGCTTCGTTTCGTCAGTGATTGCTAGCAATGACTTAAAGTATTTGTTCGTTGTCGATATTTTTGGCGTCGTGATGAGAATTTTCTTAGCGATTATTTACTGGTGTACTGGGTAATTTGTAATGACAATCAACAGAGTATATTTCACCATGGACGTACTAGAGATTTCACACATCTTTTGTACAACCACGGTTGACACCATGACTGCACATCTGGCGGATATCCCGATTGCTTATACCATGGATGTAAATGCTTATACATGTACATTGTATTTACGTGATAGATGTGTGAAAATATACCTTTGTTGAGAGAGTGACGTAAAAATCGGGCGGTGTCATCACCGGGCGAACTAATTGAATACAAACAATAGACTGACTGGACAGATGGCCGAACTAAACGGACACATTTTAAAATTAACCATGACGCAAAAAATAGGTGGCCGAACTATTTGAGTGGCCGAATTGATTGAGCTTTTACGGTATATTGGGGGGAGCCACGGAATGTTTGAGAAAATGTCATTTGGTGAAAACAATACAAATGCCAATACCTTCCATGGAATGTTAGCTTTCCAACATCTCCAAGCTTCACTCAGATGCTGCAGAATAGTCCTGGCTTTATTCTGTTTTATTCCTTCTGGCATCATATCCACAATGTCATGCATTACCTAAAAGGGAAAAATATGTAACAGCAAGGGAAGTCAATACTGACCTAAAAATTTTCCTCATGCCACTGGAGCATTGTCAATAAACTTGTTTTATTTCATGACGCAGGCCATGTGCTATTCAAATTGACAGTGCCACACTTTGTCTAAATTCTTGATTTTCACTGCTTGTATCATTTCTGACATTACACTCAATCTAATGGCAACCAGCAAATATACCATTAAACTAGTTTTGATAAGTTATATTTTCTTGGTACAAGTTAATCAACAGTTGTTTTCATTGTAAAGTAATATACAATATACCATTTAATCCAGCAAACTAGCTTTCAACAAATTTGTTCAACAATTCCACTTTATGAAACTGACATAGGAACACAATACTTACAGATGCGCGCAATTCTAAATCGTAATGGCTTTCAACTCGTTGTTTGGTGACAGTCTTAGCAACTCCTTTAGAGTGACGTCCCTCAAATTGACGTGACAAGAGATTACCTAACCATCTTTCAAGAAGAGGAGTGATACCTCGCATGAAGAAGATCCAGACACGCCATCCAGATGCCCAGATACCACAACCAGGACCTTTACCTACTGGACCCTACAAAACAATAACACAAATATTATAACAAATATTTATAAATCAAAGTATCTTTTTACTAACTATTTTTTTCCTTTGTCACAAAATGCAATTTAAGAGATGGTATATGTAAATAATTTCAGGGTTCTCCCCAGAAAAAATGCATAGCGCCGGGGCTAATTTGCATAATAATTTGCATATCATTTACATATCTTTCCTTCATTGATTAACAGAACTTATTTACAATTATGAATATTAGTGAGCTCAGTCACAGGGCAAATATTTTTTTTAATGGAATCAACACATTATGTTTCACAATTTAGAAGAGTTTGAAACATTCTCGAAATACAAATGCTGCAGACTAAAAACAAACACAAATACATTATTGTTGCAATTTAATTTGTTTTGTAAAACGTTGAAGGAAACGCATTCAAAACGTTAAGCCAGATTTATGTTCACGAATCTCATAATTTTATTCACTCCAAAAACATTCTCCTTCAAAAAATCGATCACGTAATTAATTGACGTATTGTTGTAATTTATTATTCGTACCATCAACTTCTAAAACGTTTACAATTACAGTAATGAGCGAACAAATAAAGCTTCAAAACGATCATCAAAGTTACGACGTGACATAACTTACTTGGCCATGTTATACACCAGTTATAGCAATAATTCCTCAACAAATTTTACTTCTTTTTTTTTTTTGATATGAAATGTAAGTAAAATCCGACTTATTTTTATCGGGAGCGATTATTTTTGATCATTTTATCGCTTCGGTAAAAAAAAACAGACCCGCCATGATGTTTGTGAAACATTAGCATGTGTCTTTTGACCCGATGGGTCAAGAATTCCATTAACCAATCAAAATGCCGCATGGTAATGCTGGTAGAACCCGAAGTTTTCCGAATGGTAGTGATCATAAAAATTACATTGCGGAAGTAAAGCGATGTCGTAGCACGATGTGTTGGCATCGATTTCAATTGAAAACTGCATGACAGCTTTCGAAAGAGGTGATTTGCAATTTTTAAAAGGTAAATTAGGTCTTGAAAGAAGAGTTTTTACATGATTCGCAATGATAACAGTTCAAATGTATTTTACCTAATCACGCAATAAACACGTTTTTTTCTTGAGTAGCGTGAACTGATCGTGAACTCCGATTTGACCATGTTATATCGAGGTGGAATTGATTTTGAAATAATTTTAGCGTTCAATCTAAAGACTGTGTCTATCGCAGAAAGTATTTACTTACAAACAAAGAGGTGCTAATTCCACAAATTTGACTAGCCGCTACGTATCGTGCGACTAGGTCTATTGTTTATAAATTATAATCCACGACTGGCAGGATGCATGTCGGTCGGTACGTAATTATACCAACAATCAGAAAATAGTCCACGTCGGAAGCATTTCCGTGGTGGTCACTAATTTTGAGTGACGGTCGGGGCCGACCGGCGTGGCGAACAAAGCTTTTTCACATCTGATATTGGCATGTCAAATATGAAATCAAGCGCCGAGGTGGGAACACATAGCGCCGAGGTCCCAAGTGAAGCGCCGAGATTCACAGGTATAGCGCCGCGGACCTCGGCGCTAAAAAGCCCTGGGGAGAACCCTGAATTTAATGAGATGGTATATGTAAATAATTTAATTGCTATTTATTATTAAAGTTACATGCATCCCTTCACTAATCCTTTCAAGCATAACATGTATTTATTTTAGGTTCTGTACATGAGAAAGCTTATCAAGCAGAATCCTGAAATTTATTTCAAAAGAATCTCCTGAATAAAGTTATGCAAACAGTGATTACTGCAATGAAAAAGATTAATCTCGGAGGCTACGTCCGTAACGTGATGGTTCTAACAAGGCTCCAATAATTCAAGATTTGTTGTCATGGCAACCGAAATGAGTAAAGTATTTACTTACCGTGTTGAATCTATAGTAGATGAGATGTTTGATATCTTTACACATCCTTATCTGCTTCATAAGTTTGTATTTATATCTGTACATACCGGTTAACTGACCAACATGGGAGAACATGTACTGTAAGCCGTCAGAAAGCTACAAAACAATGGTATATTTTATATTCAAGTGAAAGTATTAAATAAACAGCATATTCGACAAAGCAAAGGTGTAGTCACCTGCACACTCGTGGGAATCAAGTCCCAATTGACCATAACACACACTAAAAACGTAAAGGTTCATGGGTAGATATTTGTAAACAATGACACGCTATGGTCGTCAGCCACATATGCAGCTGACAACTCCCACTTTCAACTGAAGTATGTTATTACTACTAGTAGGGTTACATAATACACCTACCTGGAAGGCGTCAACGTTGCCAAGGCGATACTGTACATGACTGTCAACTACTAGTTTTGTAAGACGAAGAATCTCTCGACACAAGTGGAAAGCATTACCAAATCTGGATTTCTTTCGTTCCTGGTGAAAAGATTGTAAAGAACATAGTAAACAGTTGTATGTTTACAATAATGGTTGTCTTGTTATTTGACACTGTATTGGATTTCATCTATTACAGAACAGTGACAACTGGAAATGTTTCAGGATAAATCCTTTGTAGTTACCTAGATGACAAGTAACTAAGCAATAATGGAAATCACTGAATTTATTATAGCATTGATTATACGAACAAACCACAAGATATGAAATGACTTGTAGCTGTAGATACCATACAATGCAACACAGCCAGTTGCATTTGTTACTTTCAGTTGCGACAACTCAATATGAATGAATCCTAGTTTGTACACACAATTGTGTCTTGTTATTAAACATCAATTGAACAAAGTCTGTCAAGGTACGTTCATTTTCACAAAACAATTAACATTTTTTTGTGAAGAAAATAACCTCTCGTTGGCAAAAGGTCGTCAAAGTAAAACAAGCGACCTGACGGTCGAAATAGCTCCACTGTCTTCATTATCACGGAACAAGAATCAGTAAAGTGGCATTGTGGTTGACGGTTTCGGACTAGTTGTCGAAAATAACATTTTTTACGAAAAAATGACAAATATTCACTAAAAATCTAAATTTGCATATTTTGACACAAATTTAACAAATCTGACAGAGGACCACCCCAAGTACCATTGCTGCAAATATCAAAGCATTTGGACTTACGGTTTTTGACTAATTGTCGAAAATAAAATTTGTTACCAAAAATGACAAAAATATTTACTAAAAATCCAAATTTGCACATTTTGACACAAATTTAGCAAATTGCACCTTTGGTACAAATATGAATGTAATTGGTCAAGTACTTTTGAAGAAGAAGTCATTCAAAGGAAAACTTCACATGGGACGGATGCCGCCGGAGAGACCCCCATACCAACAGCTCCGCTGGGTCATCTGTGATGACAGCGAAGCTAAAAAACAAAATCAACATGCACATGTACATCTAAATACTATGTTTTGTCTTCGTACCAACTACAAATAAAATTGATTCAAGAAAGTTGTAAAAATAATGTGACTGATGTAAGGAACCCAAAATGGATACAATTTTTTTAGAAATACGACAGTGAAAGGGAAACCAATAGAGGGAGATGCAAACAGTTTTAATCCATAAAGTATCGTACCTTAGTAGTGAGAGTTTTGACAGGTTTCAGGTTAAAGTTATAATCTAAATGTAAATAGTTGAGGTTTTTTCTGTGAATCAACAGATTCAACATGTTGTATCCCTGTCTGCAGACCTGTAAACCAGTCTCTACCCAGTCTAACGTTGTTGACTGGAAAAACTTTGTGGCTTTAAAAGACCGGAAAAGATATCTGAAAAACAAATACAAATTATTTTAAATTAAATGAATGTATTTTTGGATTCCATTATTCCCTGAAAGGAATTTCAAATCTCTTGTTTATTAATCAAAATATTAATTGGCATTTTGATAGATGAGAAATATTAAACAAATAAGTCATGTACCAAAATATTAATATTGAAGTTAGCTAATGTCATCATATTGTTGGAGTTAATATGGTCATTGTACTGAGTTTCAATGCATGATGCACTCCTGAAATCCAGTTCAAAACAAAAATGACTGAATGGTTATCGTTGACTGATGACATCTTTGATGACTAACCAAGTAATGTCATGAAATCAATCTAGGTATAACTGAGAATAAACCTGATGGAGAGAAGAGAATCCTTAGACCCCCTTTTCTGCCTTTCATCTGAACCATTCTTAACACTACATTTCTCACCTTTTTTTCTGTGACTTTGGTGGTCTCTGTTTCAGTGCATTCAGTACGTAATACTTCAATAGTTTCTGGTAGGATACACGCACTTTGACTGGCTGACCAGCAGGACAATGCTCACGATACCTGAATGGAAATGATCACAAGTTAGTACACAATGCAACTTTATACCACTTCCCAGAACAAAGTTTCTACCCTACTTTCTTCTATTTTTTTGTTCAGCGAGGAAACACCGGGATTTAAACCCTAAATCTTCCCATCAACTAAGTTGTATTGATGTTCACTGCACCAGATGAGCTAAGCAGGTGTTTGCAAAAAGAAACTGCAAGTTTTGAGAAAAATATATTTTACATCTGCTTAGCCTTTTAATCACCCACATTTTTCTGTACCTTTTCTTTACGCTGGTATTCTTCAATATATTTGGAAATGAACCCTAATTTTGGAGCCGACAGACAAAATTGAGTCAATTTTTGTTCCAATCTTCTGAAGAAATTTGCAGACTATAAACAGGACTATATTGTTAATTTGTGATGAAAAGGGAGAACTGGTGGTGAAAGCGTGAATTGCAAATGTGATTGCATCAAGTTCACATCAAAACCCTTATGATGATCACATCATCAACTACTATTAGATAGAAAAGTTATCTAAAGTTTGCATGACTGTTATTTGATTTAAATCATGATTTGTTAAATTATTAGTATGTCTAACACTAGGTAGATAAATATTAGTTACGGTGAAATTTCAGATAAGCACATATTCTTTTAATAGAACAAATGGAGTTGTAGGTACGGGTTATACTCACCATGTTTTAACAAGTGGAATATCCACAGCTCTACGTTGTATACCGGATCTTAAATTGAATGGTCTGGGAGCCCATAACAAAGCTATACCATTAGCTGTATTATCTGTATATAATGGATGTTCCTGTAAGAACGGCTCCACAAAGTCTGGTAGTTCAAACTCCTCCACATCATCAGGAAGTGGCTCAGCAGTCTGCACATTAAGAAAAGTTACAGGACTTTGATACAGATCGTGTGATACATGCACCTCAAATATGTTGTTTTAGTAGATATTTCTTGAATTATCATATCAAATCTTTCTTTTACAGCAAGTCTCAGAAGTATTGGGGCAGCCAATTTGCAAACTCGCTAGCGAATTGGCTAACTGCTTAGGTTTTGACTAAACGGTTGGCTTTCGAATCTGGCTGGCATCGTCTTGTGGTCACGCCCACTTAAGGCGAATCTATATAACAGTAGGGGATGATCCTCATACTTTAGGAGAGATTCGGCAACGGTCTTACAGTTGGATGGCGATTTCGCTTTCAAATATACCAGGGAAAGTGCTCTATGCTCTTCAGTGTCCACACAAAAACGACGAATGAGGTTGATTTTTTCAGCGGTTGGCTTAATGTTACCCCAACAGATCGTTTGAGTGTGAAAGTTTGTTATTTTCTCCCTGGTTTGTAGGAAACTGTTTCTCAACTTGTCTATTTAGTGTCAAGCAGTATTCAAGAAGGTTAATCTCATAATAAATATCGGTAGATTATTCGCATTTATAATATTAACACGCCAGCTGAATGTGGCCATTTTCAGCTCAAATCATTCAGGGGAATCCAGACATGTACCAGCCTGAGAATGCGTAAAAACATTGCATGTCCCCTAATGCAATATAGACTCGCCAAGAGTGGACGCGATCACAAACTGGCACCAGTGAGATTCAAAAGCCAACCGTTTAGTCAAAACCCAAGCAGTTAGCCAATTCGCTAGCGAGTTTGCAAATTGGCTGCCCCAAATACTTCTGAGACTTGCTGTAATACTTCCAATCTGTTTTTCATACACTGATCAACTTACATAGGACTACGTAAAACTGGCATATTGGAATTACATGATGGCAAGTTCACAGAATTGAATGGGACTACTTGGTGGGGAGTGTCGGTCATTGAGTTTGATTATTCTGTTGCGTATACAGTAGAACGTTGATTATCCGAAATGTTTGGTTATCCAAACCTACTGTGTGTCCCCCAAAGTTTGTATGCAGGTCTGGCTGTGTTCCGTATTATACAAAAGTCAACTGTAACAATAAATACTACAGTCGTCTTGTGTGATTTCCTGGTGCAACACTTTCAATAAAGCTATTATCAACATGTAATCAGACGTCTTTCACGTGTACGTTCATTGTTTACAGTGTCTGCGCAAACAATGAAACAAATTACTGTCTCCAATAATTTCCTAAATTCAGACAAGCCTATTATGCAACTCCAGTGTTCCACTGTAAATAACAAATGTCCTAAAAACACAAACTTCATCAAATGTCTTCTCCACTGTTTACAGTCAGATCCTTAACTTTACCAAGTTGTAAGTCACCGCAGTTCAGATACGTTTCCCGGGAAAATTCTACGGGGTTCCACTGCCATCAAAGAAATGCGGCAATGAGCCGACCCCATGGTTTTTTTTTTTATTTTTAATTTTAATGTCCAGTATCAGAAGTCACATCCTTTTCGAAATAAAAAAAGAAAGAAAATAACTTCCGGGATATCTTGCCACAGAAGCAACGCCAGTTTAATAGTGCAGTGAAAAAGAGTGACGAAACGACAAAACCTTGGTGTGCCTCTTTGATGGTTTATCAGCAGACAACGGCAACCAATGATCACAGTCGGCGGGCCGTTTGATGGTTCACAGCGTCGAAGTGTTTACGTCCGATGATCACAGAAGCCAACCTGGATTTTTACAACAATTTATTATGTCAATCGTTCTAGGTGTTAAAAACTTTGCTGAATCCAATAAAATAGGGACATCTTGTAGCAGTTTACCATTCGAAAATCCACGAGCAATCTGGTAACATCGAGCTGATCTATACACAGCATATACAAAGCGACCTTTCACGTGTTTACTTTATCAGCGTCTTTTATCTAGCGTTGACATGGCTACCCCAGTGAAACGTAAACGCTGTGTGCTTGATTTGAACGTGAAGGTGTCAATTATAAATAGACTAGAACTTGGCGAAACCGCAAGCAATCTATCTACCGAGAATGTGTTGGTAAATCGACGATATCCGATATCAAGGCAAAACAAAAGCTGTTGGATTTTTCCAGTAAAACGGATTCAAGTGCAGGACTGAAACGAAAGATAATGAAAACAGCCAATGACGATCGTTTAGAAAAATCCGTCTTCACTTGGATCCGGGACTTGGTTTTTCCAATAAAGAAGCAACGGAACTTTATTATCGCTACATTTTACGGACATTTTGAAACAATTTTTAAAATTCCAGCATGCAACATTTTTATTACAATGTATTACTGATTAAATAAAAATGTTTTTAATGACGTACTCTACATGTAGTATAATACCTCATATAAGCGCCACCCTAGATTAGGCGCCAGTACAATAGAAAAGGTGATAATTTTCACACCAATTAGGCGCCAGTCAAAGTTGAATGTTTGTGTAAAACCGTGAATTCCCCATCTGGCCGACGTCCGCCTAACACTTGAGCTAATCTTTTTTCCCCCACAACACATGCACAAAACTAACAATACACCGTACAATCTCTTGAATAGGCGTCAGAGAAGAGTAAAATGCCTTACTTTGGTTCTAAAATAGACGTTACGAAATGTTGAAAAATTACGGTCAATCAAAAAAAAACTGTTCACATGATAAAAAAAATACTCAGTATATTTAATGTAATATGCATTTATTTTTTTAATTTTCTTGGTAACGAAAAGTATATTCTAAAAGACGTTTTAAATAAAAACAAAAACAAACACGAATGCACTGCTTAGTAGCAAATGATCACTGTACGGTAGTGCAATCCGGCCATGCTGCGGTTCACAAGTGAATAACTTACTTGTTTTTAAAGTGTTGAAATTGGTGATTATTATTCAGTGGTGATTATAGTAACGCACGAAAAATAAATCAGTTGAAATTTTATGAAATGCAAGTAAAATTCAACTTAGTTTCACCGTAAGCGAATGATTTCAGTCACATGTAAACGGCCGATACGATATCCGCCATATCTTTGAACGCACACGAGACTTGTTTATTAACCGGATAGGTCAAGTCGCTAATTAACCAATCAAAATGCTGGATGGTGCCCACGTGTCTGAATTACCATAGCTCATTTAATATGTTAATGACAGTTCAGCGACCTCATGGTAAACGCAACGCGGAAGAGATTTACCGATAATGTAATGCGATCTTTTGGCTTCGATTTCCATGGGAAAACGGCATGATTTTTTTTTTAAATCAAGAAATTATTTGTTTTAGAGAGATAAACTGAGCATTTGAAGAATAATTTAACATTGTTTACAGTGATAACAGCTCATTGTCGAAACGAAGCTTACCCATTCACGTTAGTCACGATAAAAATCATTCACTTGAATAGGAGTCCAGAATTATTTAAATGTCCGAAAACAGAAGCCGAAATATTAAAAAAACAAAAAACAAAAACAAAAAAAACCGCGATTTCTTGATCTCATTTTATTTTAAAAACGAAACTGCCGTTTAACGGCCAAGGGTGAATTTACGGCAGAGTATGGTACATTGTATAGACAGGATCCCTCTGATTGTAAGGTGACGTTACCGTAGTTCCGAGTGTGTGAAAAAATTACTGACCTCAATTAAGCGCCATTTGCAACAAAGTTGCCAAAATGTGACCTCAAATTAGCGCCAGACAGAAATGAAAATGTATCAAAGTGGCGCTTATATGAGGTATTTTACGGTACTATTGTTTGATTTTATTAGTCATGTGCATTAGAATTTGTGTGTACGTGAGCCTGTAAATTTGAGCACGCCCACACAAGATCGCATATCCGAACAAAAAGCATGTCCCCCTAACAGTACAGATAATCGATGTTCTACTGTATATGCATTCAGTCACCAATAGTTCAAAATAATGTAAATGTGACTGACAGTTTTTCTTGATTTAGGTATTTAAAAAAATACATGCAACACACACATGTCTATATAGAAAGGCTTACTTACAGTGACAGCATGTCTATGTGAGATAGGGTTGATAAGTGGATCAAAATAGAAAGCTGGTAAATCAGGATCCTCTGTTTTGATGAATACTACATTGGGTGTATGATACCTGTAAAAATATAATATTTGGTAAACTTTGATCTTTTATTGCTGCAAAGTATGCACTCAGATATAGTACACACAGTGGTACCGACTATTACTATGCGTTGTTCAATACCCCTACTATACTGTCTTTATACATAGTTTGCGGTTAGTAATCATATTATTATCGATCTTTTTTATCTAACAACTATGTAGAAAACCCAGAATTTAGCAAAATAGTGATTTTTTTTAAATACTTCATACTCATTCCATATTTGGAATTTGCATTTCCTAACAAGGCAAGTTTTATAATAATGATCAGTATTTCACAATGCTTTGTGACTGTGAGACATTGTCAGAACACAATGCCACAAGCAAATCTAACTGAGCTGCAATAGAGGGCACTATATAGATTACTACAACATGAAAATATACATACCATATGAGATGCACATAGTGTGGCAGATTATTGTACAGATATGGAAAGGCTATTTTGTACTCTGTACGAATCTGTTGACGAATGATGATCTTGTTGACATCATTAAACTCATTCCAATCTTCATCTCTGTTAATAGAAACCATTGCACATTAGTTAAAATAGTTGGGAAAACATTAACAATTATCTAGGCTTTATTACTAACAGTAATTTAAGGTAGCGAGACTATTATTTGTGTTGAAAATTACGATTTTCACATTTATTTTCTAATTGATGAAATGCACCATAAACTTTCATATGATAAAGTCAATATAACATAGAATGTCATGTAAGTTGGTTAAAATGTAGATTTTCTGAAGGGAAGCAAGCAGCCTCAGTAGTGTTTTCCAAAATCAACACAGGTTTAATCTGTGTGCCTATAAGTTTCAAAGATAAACTCAAGACAAAGCAATGTTAGGATGTGTTATCAGTAGCTATCTGATACACAATGAGTGTTTCCAAACATTTGAGTGGTTTGTCTCTGCCCCTGTTTGTTTCACAGATTAGTCATTTGCATATGAATGTTTCAGACACAAGGTCACACAGCCACTGAAAACAAATCATTGATTTTGGTGTATTCATATGCCGAATTTATCCAATATAGCTATCCCATTCCTTTATTTTTTTGGTTTCCAATAGCCTTACACATTTGGATGTCCCTACACATGGTAAAACAGACCTTGATGGGAAAAAAAATTGATTGTGCCGATAAACAAGCTTGAAAATCTTTGCTGTTACTTCATGGACGTTTTCTAGGAGTTTAAGTTTTTCAAAATACAAGGTCTTTAACAAAAAATAACGTATACTTATTGTCGTCGGATTAACACCAAATTTTCACAGCTTTAAGGTGACAATGAGAGGAACTTGAATGTGTCCAGACAAACTATTTCATCGATTATTTACCAACGAGTTGTGGTTTGAGTTTGGGGCAATGCGACTAAAACAGTAATTGAAATTCAGCACACTATTTTTTAAAACGCGTTGCTTGAATAAAACTAACCAGACACATTCAATTTACCAGACTATTGAACAACTAGGAAAAGTGAAAAAAATACTTCTTATTGCCAGCATAAATGCGTAATTTTTTTTTTTACAGAAAAAGTAATTGTTCACCTTTGATTGAGTAACGCGTCGTAGAATGCAGATACGGGCATGCAAAATACACTTGTGAAAAGCTTGAAGTCTGGCGATTCTAAAAATATATACTTTCCCGGGTCTATTTGTAGTCATTTAGTCACAATTAGAAGATGAAAACAAGTATGCAAATAATAGTCCCGCTACCTTAACGTAAAACTCTGCTTCTTGAATTTCAAAAATTTAGCACCCTACCCCTCCAGAACCTAACAAGGAGGGGTCATGTCAAAAAACGAAATTCCTTCCCATTTTTTATTAAGAAAAAGAAAGCTAACAGAACCAAAACACTATCTTTATTTGTATTTGTTCAGATTTGGTGTATGTTATCTTCAATACACACAGTATATTCAGAGACTCTAGTCCAACAGGTATCATCACAACAAATACAAAATAATCAGTAAACTTGCAAGTAAAAAAACCCCCAGTACTTACTGCAAAGTAGCATCTCTGACGAGTGGTTCAAACTTGGGTCCTCCTGGAATAGCCATGTTAAGAGCCTTTGATGTAAAGAAGGATTTCAAATCAAAGAGATAGAAGTAATTATCATCCACCAAGTCTGTTAGTAGCTGGTTAGCCAGACGATACAATGTAGACATAATAGGGAGACTCAAGGCCCATCGCCTGTAACTTGTGCCATTTACAAACCTGTAAACAGAGAGATTACAATGGTTAAAAGCACTGGAAGAAAATCGGCCATTTCGTAGGCAAAGTTATTTGTTCTTGTGTAATGCACAACAATAATAGAAGTGGGCAATTGAAAGTATGGAGCAACTGTATTGATCTCGAAAGAAAATATGTGAAGATTGTGGCTATAATATGTTAATCAACTTTTATTCATGACTACTATTAATCAAGGAGAACAAAACAAGGTCTTGGCCTGAATTATTAAGGACTGACTGTAGATCAAATAAGGTATACACTGTGATATGCTACTGAATACTGTCTGTGAATCAACACTTTACGTAGATGTGAAAAAATAGAAGAATTTCAGTTCACTGCAAGATCTCCCATAATGCATGTAGAGGACTGACCAAAAACTTTACTCTCAGAGGGATATTTGACTTTGAGATCATCTTACTGCATCAAAATTGACCATCAAATGCGTATATTACATAATTAGGCATAATTAAGTTTCATTTGTTCGTCCTGTTTTTATGTTCAATTTCACGTACAGAAAGGGATCTAGCAGTGAACGAAAAATGGTCTATTCACAAACAACTGTTTCTGACTTACTTTGTATCTTGCAGTGGCCGATGGTCATAAAACCATTCAAATACCGCTTCATCTTCATCATTATCTAGTTCCATCTGTATCGGTTCTAACGGTTCAACATCTAATATGTTATCAGAATAATCCAAGGGAGGTTCTTCATCATCAAATGGTGGAAATCTCATCCTTTTAAAATGACGACGATCTCTCTTCTCACGACGCATCATAATCCACATTGTTCTGTTCAAAACAAAAGTTATTTGTATATGAACACAATGGTCTTGAGTGACTGAGAAGTTTGATGCAGATGCTATGCTATGAATTTCTGGCTGCTATGTGCCAATAAAAATGCAACTGAAGACTGAATGCAATCACCATAGAGTTTGTGGACAACCATCACCACATATCCCGAATGAGAATGAAGCACTGTCAGATGAGTGATTTTGTTTCTACCAGTTTTCTGTGGGACCTTCTTTGCTATTTGCGAGTAGTGAAAACTTTAAATCTTTCATTCACATTCAACAGGGAAATATTCAAACAAGTCATTGTCAATGACACGTCCCCGTTCCGTTCATATTTGAGTGACATATACATTCAAAGCAGATCATGACCGAAATGCACCTGCATATGTACAACACATTGTGCTAAATCTGAACAAAATCCATCCATGCATGACTGAGATCCGGTTCTGGAATTGTGAAAATACGTGATTTTGATGCATTTTCGGCCTTAAAATGGCCATCATTCCGCTATTGTTAAGCAGATCATGAAACATATGCACATATCTATTTGTGACATGATGTACCATGTGTGTGTGAAGTTTGAACTTGATCAATCCAGACATGTCTTGGATACGGATCCAGAACTGAATTCTTCAACAAAATGGCCGCCAGTCTGCCATTTCGAACTTGATCCGAAAAAAAAAAAGACGTGCATCAAGGTCCTATTATGTTTAATGTATGTACCAAATTTGAATGAAATCCGTCCATGCATAACTGAGATCCGGGTCCGGAATGGTGAAAATGTGCGATTTCAATGCATTTTCGGCCTTAAAGCGGCCGCCATTTGGCTATCGTTAATGAGATCATGAAACAAATGCACATACATATTTGTGACATGATGTACCTTGTGTGTGTGAAGTTTGAACTCGATCAATCCAAGCATATCTCAGATACGGATCCAGAACTGAATTCTTTAAAACAAAATGGCCGCCAGTCGGCCTTTTCGAACCCGATCCAAAAAAAAAAAATGACGTGCATCAAGGTCTTATTATGTTTAATGTATGTACCAAATTTGAACAAAATCCGTCCATGCATAACTGAGATCCGGGTCCGGAATGGTGAAAATGTGCGATTTTTGATGCAATTTCGGCCTTAAAATGGCCACTATTCGGCTATCGTTAATCGGATCATGAAAAAAATGCATGTGCATATGTCCCATATAATGTGCGATGTATGAGTGAAGTTTGAACTTAATCGGTCCATGCATGTTCGAGATACAGGTGATCACGGACGCACGGACGGACGGACGCACACAGGGCAAAACATAAGTCCCCGTTTTCGGACTGCGTCCGAACAGGGACTAAAAAGACAACAAATGCATCTCTTACCCCCATTGTGCAATATACAGCGGTTCAATGACCCAAGGGATTTCATTAACAAATGTAATGGCACCAGTGATGTGATATATAACTTTAACATCACGGATCTGTTCCCATGGCATCGGCATGTTCTCCATCAATTTCATAACAGCATGAGGCATGTACTTCAAAGCGCTTAAACAAACATAATTGTTAATCAGACAACAAATTAAAAGTAAGAAAAAAATTTCAAAATGCATTTTCAAATGTTACTGTAAAATTAAAATTTCGCTGATTTACAGTTTCAGGCATATTCAGTGGTCTTTAAATTCACGGTTTTATCATTTAGATAATGTGTACTACCGGGGTATGCTAAACATATTCACTGGGGTTTAATTTAGCGCATTTTCCAGTCAGCGAAATAAGCAAAATTAAAACCCAGTGAATAATTAACTCCTTTACAGTAGTTTTGTTGCAAATAAATTATTCATTTATTTCCACACAGAAGCGAGTATTCTTACCCAAGATAAACTCTTTTATCATGCCTAAATTTTCTGTTTGTCATATCACCATGATCTCTGATTATTTTTCTGACATGTTCAGGTGGCATGTCTTCCTTCTGTGCATCTACGAAACCAAACTTTCGTTTCTCTGCATAACGTTTTGACTGCAGTTGTTGCCATTTGCGTGCTGTGCAAATAAAAGCAAAATTATTAAACACAAGTAAACTACTTTCATTACCAATGCACTTATTTGAGGGTCATTGGGAAGATAAAGTAAACTATGTTACCCTTGTTAAATAAAGTTTATTATTATTAATTTTGCAGAACAAAGCTTGAATTTTTTTGTAGCATTAAAATAAACCTGAATATGAATGCCTTTGTATTTTTAAGTCACAAACAGTATACAGTTTAGGTATGATAACAAAAAATTGGATGTCAATATAAAACTTGCCCTTTTCCTGCAGTTTCTCTTCACTAATATGTGGTGGCTGATGATGATGCTGTTGTTGCTGCTGCTGCTGTTGCTGCGGCATCAGTCCTGGCATCATACCAAATGGCGGACCAGGCTGCATCATAAACTGAGCAGCCATTGCGGCCAACACCAATTACCACCTGGAACAAGAAAAAGTATGATAAATCATTTTTACGAGAGTTCCTTACATCCAGAATTTAGGAGAGCATGCAACTACCGGATATGTATGGGGTACTATAATATGAAGATCTCATTTGTGAGCATGTCAATCAAACTTGTATCTAGCAATGGTATCAGAAGACGAAGAAAACACTCGCAAAAGTACAGAAATGAGAGATGTTATCGTATTCAAAACGGCTTAAGGTAGCAGGATAGTTTTTTTGCATGAAAAATGTAAACACCTATAATCGGAATAAATTTTACAAGAAACCATACAATCTATATATATTTAGAAAGCTCTTGACTTGTATTTTCCTACTATTAATATTTTGCGAACATTGTGTTTGTTTTAGCGTCACGTGATTCTGAAAATCAGCGGGACTGATAATTTAACTAACGTGAATAGAATTTTAATTGTCATCTCTACAGTCATTCATGCGATCAAAAACTTTACACTGTTTTGAAGCAAAGGTCATGAAGTTTAAATCCGTATTTCTATTTTTTGCATTAAGTTTTTTTCTTCTTTCCGAAAATCACAAATTTCAAGCACGTTTTTTGGTGTTAAAGTTAGAGTATACCGGTGGTTTGCACGAGGTTTGTGAAAAAACGCAATAGAATTTTGCAAATATGCAAATACGGATATGAAGCCAACATATCCAAGAGTAAGAAAAGGTAAACGGCGACATCGTAGCGCTATTCACTGAAACGCCATTTAAAATTAGGTCAACAGTAATTGCCAAAAACCGAACACCGAGAAATCGGCACTTTTATGATTTCAAACTTCAATCAACGTTAACTCCCGTTTTAGGAGCAAAATTTACATGGGCTAATTGTAAATGAAATGCTTTGAAAGTTGTTTTCGGGAAAAATCATGAACCGACATTTATATCTGTGAAAAACTTTGTTTTTTGGCCGTTTTCTGTCACGCTATGGAGTTTTGTGACCGTCTGTGCTGATAACGAACGGTGACGTCATTCATTAAAGCTTGGATTATGCAAAGTGGGCGGTTCTGTTTGCGAGTAACCAACAATACAGAGACTACACTTGGCAGTTGAAGTGTTTGCAAACACAGTGTATTTATTTTTGGGCCGTTGTGTTTGTAAACTTATTAGTTCAAGCATGATGCCACGAGTCGAAGTCTCCTGGAGGCAGCTCGTACATACTGGCGAAAGGGTGTACCCGTTACTGGTTGAGGTAACCCCTAATAGCTTGACAGTTTCACCAGAGCGCGCCGTCCCTTTCCAGTCGCTCGCATTCCAATGGCAGCCTTTCTATTTATTTCGAAAACTGACCCCTTCTTTCGGGATGACGGGAAGCTAGGCTGGCTCAGTTGCGATCGAATACAATCTCCTTGCGTGCAAAGAAATTCAAACTAACTGCTTAGATCGTGACGCCTGCGCTCCACTATTGAGATATTGCCTACTTTGCAAAATTGACAAATCTCTTTCTCTAGGGCGCCATTCAACAGTGACATGTCAACGAGTCGAATCTCGCCGTCTTCAAACGATCGACCGTGACATTCACTCTCACTTTCTTCTTCTACGTCGGAAGGTAACAATATTTTCCTGCGAGATACAGACATCTCTCGAACGTTTTGAACAGGACTCTCAGTGTCACGGTAAAACTTTCTTCGCCCACTTCATGGCTGACGCTGGTTTCGACGGGGAAATTTGTTCTGTACGAACCCAACATCGTCTCTTTCAACATCTTTTTTGACAGGAGTGATCATTCTTTTGACGTTTTTCTTCTTTCTTCCTCGCTTTCTTTTTCTTGGAAATTTTCGCATGCTTACTATCTCGTCCATAATTAGTGAATGACAACTAAACTAAAGAATTACTGACAACCCTCTCCTTCTTTGCATATTTCGCACATTAATGAAGGAAGCTTCCCTGTTTCTTAATTGGTGTGAATAGAATAATTGTAAAATGTGACCCAGTGATGCATGCCGGCATGTAGCATTTCCTGTGCTATTAAAAATCAAATCCCGCAAAACAGAGTTTTACCGTCGCAGTAACCTCTGGTCTTATACTTGTAGATGAATCTCTTCAAAATTTAATTGTAACCGGACTCACTGTTATCATCTATAAAAACTACCTAGATTTTAGATGATACTTTTATTTTTTACCGAAGTCGTACGAAAAAGTCAACCCTTGCCTTGCGTGAAACACTGGCCCACTATCCGTCGGCTCGGGGGGGGGGGGACGCTACTATTTCGTTGCCGTGCATTTTGTTCGCATGAGCACATTAGATAAAACAACCAAGTATTTATCAGACGGATTTATTACATGTAACATAATTTACGAATTTAGAAAAACCTAAGCATGCAAGTATGCCTACTTGGTGAAAACTCCTCTGAAAAATGGATTATATAAACCAGGTCCAAGCATACTCTTATCATTGATCAACCTTTACATGTAGTTTGTGGCCTGTTACCAGAATTTTCATGCAATGCATAGCCACCACAGATGACCGTATTTTATTGTTTGCAACCATATTTTGTAAAAGGGAGCCCCCTCCTCCAATGTAACTGCATTACTTCTGGACTAGGAAAGTAACCCCGTGGTCAGACACCTTTCAATGACAAAGCCAAGAAAAATATTACAGAAATTTATTGTAAGTTTTTATTCTGTTAACATAATTACATTGAAGTGGTACATTCATGTACTTTTTTGTTTATTCAAAATTTGTTGTTCAAAAGCGATTTTGTCTTTGCTGTACTTCAGCTGTGTGTAAACTACAAACAGATATCTTATCAGTTGTTTGTAAATAGCAAATAAAGAAAGTGGCTCAACTTAAAACTATTTACCCTCAGTTCAGTTATGTTTGTAAACCATGCATATTAATGAGATGCACTAGTTGGGTGTACACTGGATAAACAAAAACTTGGCCATTTGTTTGCACACAAGAAAAAATCAGTTTACTTGTACAAGATATTTTTTTTTCAATAAAATAAAAACACCAATGTATGTAGCATGCCTTAGGGAGCTATTCGTGTGATTTTCCAAAAAAAACGTGAAAAGTGCTCAAAAAACTATTCTGCTACCTTAAACACCTAACAGGTTCTTTTAGTGCCCTATAGAGTCACATTGAATATTTGTCTTGCTAATCTGTTACCATCCAGTATTACGTGCGACTTCAATGAGATCCTTCATTAGTTTTACAACAGTTGCATACTTCTTTCTTATAATCTTCGTTTCAAATATTTTTTTTTCTCCCTGTTACAACTGTAACGACCTTTGACCAGACCCCCCCCCCCTTCTCCAACGCTGTGGTTTTACCTGGATATAATTCGCTTGAGCTCATTTCACACGCGATTTTGCTGAACTAATAAATACCGTGACGGTGTGTTTAAGTAAATAGGCATATGAATTTACGAACAGTAATTGTCATACAAAAGAAATCTTTGAGTAAAACTACAAATAGCAGACAAGACACGATGCCATGCTTCCAACAGTCGCACATAAAAACTACTTGCAGTGCTGTTTTGCAACATTATAGAATCAACGCTATGCATTGTATATATTGTTTTAATCCAGTGTTAAAATATCAAAAAGTGTAGGCACACTTACCTTGGGTGCAAGATGCAAGAGCTAACGGCGGAAATTGGATTGATAACAATTTATTTTCATCAACGCGGAAAACAAAATGGCGAACAAGCGTGAGCCCGACGTCTGACAATAAAGCTACCTAGGGTGCTGAGAATAAATGCGTACATGTGAAACCCATGTAATAAAATTCATAAAACACTTAATATCTCTACCGTTTATTGCTTTATATATATTCCAAATTAATTTCTCAACGTGATGAAAAAGTATTTGGTGAGTTTATCACAATAGCAAAATAGTACCCATATAAAAAATTAGGCGAATATATAGTTACATATAGGGCCCTTTTATAACCTCGTTCGCAAGTGTGTCAGTCTTAACTAAGAAACAATATAGTTCAAATTTAATTCCTCGACTTTTATTGAAATAAATTGACATATCTTTTACAGTAAAATATATTCTTGTGCATTTAAGTAAATGGTGTGATATTATAAACTTTTAAAGTTACGTTAGTTTATGTCAAATAACTTTACGATCCAGAAGAACATAGAACGAAGTCCCACAATGCATTGTAATATTTGTTCCTGTGGCCGGTTGTGAAGGTGATGTGAGTTATAGAAGGCGTACTACATTCCTTTCCATCGGGATAGTTGCCATACTAATTTATTCATATTCGCCATTGTTACGACCACAATATTATCATATTACGGATTAATGTCGTTACTGCAGGAGTAAACTGGTCAGAACTATGTTTTGATCCTGCCAATTCTAAGGTAAGAAGATCGTACGAACTTGTGTTTCTGTCGTTCTATCTGCAGCCTCTGTGAATGTGGCCGTCAGCTTTGTATATCATGGCCTTTGCTCTTATACCCGTACCCTGACCCCCTGCTTTCTGCTTATCAAATTCAATTCAACAGAATGCGTCGACCATGATCTGATTTTCGTTTTCATTTTTTTGTTGGCTTATTATCAGTTTTTACCAAAGGCAACACATTTTATTTTATTTTAATGATCCAAGTTGGTATATGCAGCTCTTTTTAACCCCATGGTTTGTTGCAGTCGGGCAGTCCGTGTCCGTAGGTGCAACTGAAGTGTTTTTGTGGTCCGGTTTTGTGGTGTGCGTGATATCTACATACTACATACCTGGGAATCTTGTCAATAAGAATATATACGTAACGCCAATTTTCGCTGTCCACCAAATTACGAATACTGGGAAGTTACCGTAAATACATTCTGTCCTGAAAGTGTGAACAACATGCATGACCTTTAAATAAAATGTTCATTTACACTATTTGTTTCTGTAATTAGATTAACAGCTCGTAAACTAATATGCATAATTTGTTTCCGACTTTGATTCTTTGGGTGTACACATGACTCAGTTATGAATTGTTCTTCATTTGTTTTCGTTATGCATATAAATCATTGCACTGGGTGTACTTCTGTCACATTGGTATTCACCATATAGTATATGATTTATAGATATTGGTGTAGAATTTGTAGACTGCTGTAGCCATCATTTTTATAGTTTGATTACAGGTATTTGGGAAGAGGTAAAAAAATGTACCACAATTTTTTTTTCAAAATTGTTAAATAATTATTGATTTAAACAGACATCAACTTTTGAGGTTTTACCAAGTTCAGCATAATTTATTTTAAAAAAAACTGTCCGGAAAATGCAAAAATGAACATTGTGAAACTGTTTCTATGGCATATGTAATATTTTATTCTGTAAAAAATAATTATGAACCATCCAAATCTCTGATAATTTGTGACAACCATAAGTACTCATCTTCACTATAGGTAACCAAACAAAATTTTGCGATATGAGAATTTTTCACAATATAATATGGTAAATTGCTAAAAAATCACTCTTTTCTTGGATGTTTGACTCATTTTTTGTGCTAACTAACCCAAACCCTTGCACTGTACAGACACATTCCCTTTACCTCCATAACTCATGATTAAAGCTTAGTTTTATAAAATTGTAAATGTTCTGGCAAACACCAATCTTAGGCATGATTGGGATCTCTGTTTTCAGTATTGTTACAACATTTGTATATAACAGGCATCTCAGAATATCTGTGGTACAGTAGAAGAATGGAGCCTCCATAAACATGTCTTTCTAGTTGTTATTTTTAATAATGGTGTATGTTTAGTTCCTGTGTCATTATCATGGTCACTGTTAAAATTGCAGCTGTCACACAAAAACCTCATTTCTAAAGCATTGGCTAATTATATTTTCAAAATTAAAATACCAGTTCTGAGCTTGCATAATGATAAAGACCCCACATTCAGTATTATTATTGTCAGTTGTAATGTTAGCTTTTGTATTTTTGATGTTCTGGGAAAGAGATTTGCTACTAGTAGTACATGTACATACAATTTATACCAGCGACCTTGCATTTCTACTGTTCTTTAGATTTTGCCCTAATACTGGACCCTGCACCTGTCATAACTGCAATTATTCAAATTATATACACTGTCCTTTGTTTGCTGTTCTTAATAGTTTAATCTTTCCAACCATTGATAACTATGCAAATGGTTGTTGATTAATAATTGATTATGCTAATATTGTAAATGTGAACAATCTTTTGTTGCTTTCACAGAATATGAATGTATTCCAGTAGTGTCGTTACTGGATTTGAGTTGTTCCTCTTGTTATATTGTGATATCTAAAATGGCCATGATGTCGACAACAGAGACACAACTACACAATGCGCAAAGTTCTATCCTGTTCATGCAACAGGAACATTCAAAGACACTACAAGGTCTCCATGTTGAGATACAAAAATTACAGAAGAAATGTTCAGACCTGACATTTGAGTTGGCCATGAAAACCACAACAACTGTGGATGAAGGTGAGTAATTAAATCTCATTCTATGTTTGCTTTCATTTCATAATCTTTTCTGTTAACAAAAACTCCCAGAAAGAAGAAATTACTTTTTCTATTTCTTTTAAAAAAAACACATTTTTTTAGTGATGCATGTGATGGACTGAAACACAATTTTTTTTTATTGGGAAGGCTTATGTATGATTTTAATTTTTGATATTTTTTTAGATAATTGTTAAAATTGAAATAAAGTCCAGGATCTATTGACAGTTGTTCTCCTGTTTGATTACAAATCCACTCAGATTTATCCTTTGCAGTATCAGGGAGGTGTATATTTATACTAAATTTTTGCAGAGAAATGTAACTATACATTACCATGCCATAATGAATTATTCATTATTAACTGTGATGTTGTATATTTATATACATAAAAATCCTGGTATTTTTTATGTGACAGCTTTCATAATGTCCTTGTTAGATCCAGACACTATTGTCATCCCAGTGTGAGTAGTTATTGTTATGTTAATACTAGTTAATTAAGTCTAGTACACTTTACCCCTATCCATCCCATAACACCTTCATGTGTACCACCATGGGATGCACCACTTTCAAGGATGTGAAATTTGAGGGGTGTGGAAGAATACATGGTAGAGGGGCAACTTGGACAACTTTTGAATGGGCAGTCCTGTGAAAATTCTGTCAAATTCTAACAAATCAATGTCCAAATTAAATAAAAGTTTGAGCACTATAATAAGTAACAACCTAATAATAGTGGATAAAAGTCACAGTGTGAATACAAACACTCTAGAATTCCTGATCTTTATCCTAAGTAACGACGTAATAATAGTGGATAAAAGTCACAGTGTGAATACAAACACTCTAGAATTCCTGATCTTTATCCTAAGTAGCAACGTAATAATAGTGGATAAAAGTCACAGTGTGAATACGAACACTCTAGAATTTCTGATCTTTATCCTAAGTAACGACGTAATAATAGTAGATAAAAGTCAGTGTGAATACAAACACTCTAGAATTCCTGATCTTAATCCTAAGTAACAACGTAATAATAGTGGATAAAAGTCAGTGTGAATACAAACACTCTAGAATTCCTGATCTTTATCCTAAGTAACGACGTAATAATAGTGGATAAAAGTCAGTGTGAATACAAACACTCTAGAATTCCTGATCTTAATCCTAAGTAACAACGTAATAATAGTGGATAAAAGTCAGTGTGAATACAAACACTCTAGAATTCCTGATCTTTATCCTAAGTAACAACATAATAATAGTGGATAAAAGTCACAGTGTGAATACAAACACTCTAGAATTCCTGATCTTTATCCTAAGTAACAACGTAATAATAGTGGATAAAAGTCACAGTGTGAATACAAACACTCTAGAATTCCTGATCTTTATCCTAAGTAACAACGTAATAATAGTGGATAAAAGTCACAGTGTGAATACAAACACTCTAGAATTCCTGATCTTAATCCTAAGTAACAACGTAATAATAGTGGATAAAAGTCAGTGTGAATACAAATACTCTAGAATTCCTGATCTTTATCCTAAGTAACAACATAATAATAGTGGATAAAAGTCACAGTGTGAATACAAACACTCTAGAATTCCTGATCTTTATCCTAAGTAACAACGTAATAATAGTGGATAAAAGTCACAGTGTGAATACAAATACTCTAGAATTCCTGATCTTTATCCTAAGTAACAACGTAATAATAGTGGATAAAAGTCACAGTGTGAATACAAATACTCTAGAATTCCTGATCTTTATCCTAAGTAACAACGTAATAATAGTGGATAAAAGTCACAGTGTGAATACAAATACTCTAGAATTCCTGTTCTTTATCCTAAGTAACAACCTAATAATAGTGGATAAAAGTCACAGTGTGAATACAAACACTCTAGAATTCCTGATCTTTATCCTAAGTCACTCACATTTGTTACAGTTTTCAGTTTTAGTTAGCAGATAATTAATACAATAATTTCGCAGTAGCTAAAAATTGGCACAGGTAATATATTTCAAGCCCAGCTTATTCAGTATTGTTTTACAATAATAAATACTAATCTCCCACACCAAATCACATATGATTCATTATTGTTGTTATGAATCACCATCATCAAGGCATTTTTGTTGAAATTATCATGTGATAATGTAAAGTTATGATGTTATAAAAAACTTTACTTCTGACAGTGGTGATTCACACATAAAACTAAACAAAAGGTGCCACTGCTGTAATTGCTTAATTGCCATTGACATGCATTGTCTCTGACAACCCAATATAATTAATGTAAATGTGTTTTATGGGTAAAAATGACCACTGATGTGTTAATTGTAGGTATGCACCACTGTTTTATTGGGCCTCATTAAAAGGTAGATAATTTCATAATACATGTAATACGTTGTACACAGATATGTCATAGGATATAATTTTGTAAGATTGTATGCAAATATAACATGTACATTGTGTAACACTAAGACCTTAGTGCTATTTGCCACCTCTAATACATGGAGTAAAATTTGTGTTGTGTTCTTTATTAACAAAGTCCTTAAAATTGACTTATATGTAGTATAAGATGAATTTTGTGTTTTTAAATATTTTGATTTAAATTTTTTTTTTAATTCTGTTATACTGTAAATTGTTGTCTAAGTCAATGTAATTTGTTTGTTGTGTCTTGAAAACATACAAATACATCTCTCCACCAGATCTGTTGGAACAAATGAACTTGTTGATAGGTGAAAGTCAAATAATTTCTCAAATAAATAACTGGCAAAATATATAAAAGTTTCACATATCGGCTTCAGAACTTAGCAAAACCTCTGGCAGAAGCCATTATATAGGTAATGTCTATAAGAAAAGTACAACACACAAATTTCATTTCCTGTCTCCTACATGGTATGAATAATTAAGTATGTTGTATAATTAGGTTGCAGTTTATTTTTACTAATAGTTTCTTGATGTATCACCTCATGAGGTGAACATTTCATTCTATGTAGTTATTACTGCTAGAATCCATTCTGAAATAATTTCTGTAGCTTTACTGAGTGGTCTTAGGACTATTATTTGCAATATTTAATGGTAAAAATACACACAATTTGGAAAGATTTGAGCCATTTCTTTGTGAATCATGTTGCATCGAAATACTGTTCAAACAAAGGGAGGCCAAAATCATCATTGACACTTACATTTCACACATATTTAGGCTATCAATTATTTAACATCTTATCTCAAAATTCAGCTGTAGTGGTGATTGATGCCTGAACCTTAAACCATTAACACCCTCTCAAGAACAAAAGACGGCAGAATTGGGTGTTTATGCTTGTTTTAATATAACGTTTATTGTTATTTTTCCATGACAGATTATTATATGAAGAAAATAAAATCACTTGAAATGGTTCTTAGAGATAGGAATATTAGGAATGAAGAGCAGGAAAAAGATCTTGAGAAAAAAGACAAAAGAATGAATTTATTGGAACAAAAACTGAAAGCTCAGGAGAAGAAATTTGTTGATGAGCTGAAGGGACAAAAACAGTACATTGCTTCAATCACTGGTGAATTAGAACAAAAGTCAGCACATATTGCTTACTTGACAACACAGTTACATCAGGAAAAACTGAGACGCAAGAACCGTGATGATCGCTCAGTTGAAAGGTCTGAAAATAAGGACACCAAAAAACCATTACCTCCAAGAGAGGCAGCACCAGGTAGCGGGAGGCGGAGACTGATGAGGAGTACAACTTCACCCGTGCCTGTTGATAGCAAAACTGGAACTTTTAAAATTACTCCACCATCTTCAGCCAAAGGTACTAGTTATGTATCTAATGGTCGTATTGGAAGTGGGGGTCGCAGGCTACCCACTCAACCTGTAAGGTCAGACTCTCCGTCTATTTTGGGAGATGCTCCTGATCCCAGGCCATTCCTGGTTGCCAGTGAACCCACCAATGGCAGTGTATGCATCGAAATGAAACCTAGTCCTCCAGTACTGCCACCTATCACTGCCCTTGATGATGCAGAGGCCAAGCACACATTGAGCAGGAGGAAATTCAGAGTACCGAACAGACTCGCCGTGGATCAGATCACTGACCAAGAGCATCGCAGCTATGAAAAATCACCAACAGACTGTAGCTAACTTTATCCACTTTATTCAACACTCCAATTAAAAAAAAACCCTGAAAGTTTTAAAAGTCAAAGATTTTTTTAGATGATGTGTGTACTTTGGGCTTGTGCATTAAATGCTTTACCTGGTTTACATATTTCTTTAAACATATAATACTTTATTTTTCGTGTGTGCTTTTCTACTAGCATTTCAAATATGGATCATGGCTATCTGTGTTTTTGTAATCGGTGTAATGTATTGAGTGTGAGAGAGTAAGAGTTGGTGCTGTTTATTTTTAATCTATGCATAGTGATGAAAACTGCCAAGCAGGACAATGTTTACTCTACTTATTGTCAGTAATTAAAATAATTGCTGTGTTTGATGATTCATATCAGTGTCAGTGTTTTGTTTTGACTTTGTTATTGTGTCTGGCACCCTCCAGTGCATATAACTTATGTAAGTCCCTATCAGATTGCAGAGAAATTGAAAATTTATTCCTTTTATGTTGATCGCAAAGGAAACCCAATTTCTGCTGAAATGAGAGCTCTTCTCTAAATGGGAATCCATATAAACCCTGAGTGATATGAGAAATCAGCTTAATTGTATACATCACTGATGATGGCAACACCGCAAGAAAATCATGTTTTGGGCTGTTACATTTTATGCAGCAGAATTAGGATTAATTGAATCATTGGGAATCCTGATATTGTAGAATTTATACAGGTTGGGTACATGCCAGAAATTACATTTATCACACACACACAAATACCTCACTGTCAAGCAACAGTGCTTGTGTATTTTAAAGCAAAGTGAGACTTTACAAATCTAATTAAATCTGAAGATGAATGATATACATGTATTTCCTCCACCTTCAATAAACTATGCAAGTTGCTGACTAGATAGAATACAAAATGTGATGAAGTGCTTGGTTTTAATACCAGTGTGATGTGACACCCACTCCACCAGAGATATATTACATGAGTAGAACACAATGAAGTTACACAATAATAGCTGACATGGTATGACATACCAGACATGTCCCTGTGAGAAATGTGAGAAACGAGTCTTGTTACAAAGGTGTGGAGAAAATAAATACTGCTAATACAGCATTGATTTTTTTCAAATTTGATGTTAATAATGCAAATCTGTTTTTGACTAGAAGCATGCAGCTGAAAGATGTTTAACAGAAACTTGGAGGGGTAGTGATTCATGCAGTGGACTTGTCAAATTGGTTGACCCTACCCTATTGTGCTGCAGACTCCAGGAGTTGAATAATACGAAATGGCTACATGCCATTGTAGCAAATTAGTGAAGTGTGTTACATGTTGTTCCTTTCCCACATACCCAGGATTTTCAATTTATAGCAGAGTACCCCAATGCCACTGTGCTCTGAAAAGTGTGACTATATTTTATACCTAGGTAGCTACAAAATTATACCATACTTGTACATTTTTTGTACCCTAATTTAAACCTAATGGCTATACACAATGTGATACAAAATGTGAAAGTACCATGTGCAATTTGTCGCACATACGCTTGCATAAATTATAGATTTTTATATGGTCACATAATCTAATATGTAATTTTTGGGTTATATGCACTTTTATTAGATATGTTCTTCAAATAGAGCAAATATTGATCTGGTCCACAGTATTGAAGTTTATAATACTCTAGAAATATAAAAACAAAATAAATAAACTTGATTGTGCATCTACTGTTTATTTCAGAGAAACTACAGACGGTATATACCCCAAATTTCATTTAAATCTTTTTCAGAGATTTCCTAGTTTATGCAAAATAGGTAATTAATGTGTACCAAGATTTTTTAAAATCTGAGAGATTATTAAGAAATTAGAAAATTTACTACATTATGCAGATTAGGTAATTAATGAGCATTGGATTTCAATTCTAAAATAATCAGGTCTGGGGATTACCGTAGAGCATTTATGCACCAAGTTTCATTGAACTATGAGTGGTTGTGAGGCACCTATGGAACAGCTAAAATTGGTTAATTTGATAATTATGTGCAGGGATTTCAACTTTAAACTAATCAGGTCTGTAGACTACTTCTGGCACATATGCAACAAGTTTCATTGAAATCTGATGAAGGGATCTGGAGATACTTGTGAAATAGAAAAAAATTGGCTTCCATTTTGTATTTATTTATAAAATTAGGTAATTGCATGGAAATCAACCTTATACTTATATGGGAAGTGTCTCAGAGCACCTATTTACCATGTTTCATTAACATTTCTTGAGTGGCTCTTTGTTTGAGGTATCATAGAGAAAGCTTAAACTTGGCTGATTTGTATGCAGATGATGTGTCAAGTTCCATTGAGTACTAATGAACAACTCATGAGATATCAATGGAACAGGCACGTACAGGTAATACACATACACGAACACACATCCCAATAACCTTGAGACACTGAAGTAAAATGTTAATGGTGAAATACAAAAATAACTTTATTTCACAACAGAATCACCATGGATACAGTATGGTACCCTAAAATACACAAAAAGTTAATGTTAGAACAAAAGATCTTACTACAGGTAGCCAAAAAAAAGAAAATTGGTGTAATTCTGGGGGATATTTGAATTGGATAAAAAGGCTCCTATTGTTTTTCATATACGGCCGTTGACTAGAATTATGAATGACTAAAACATTTACCTGCATCTGAGTGTAATCAGATACGACTTACAAGTAGCTTGACATGCAGGTGTGAGTAGCACCTTCGCAGACTGAACGGCATCATTCGGAGCATCGCGAAGGGCACAATTCACGCGACCTTGTCAGGCTAACTTTACATGGGTATCCAACAATAGAAGTAAATCTTATTTACTGACTTCCCTTGAACTGTGATATAAGCAGTCACTTGGCAAATATTTACACAATACTGTAAAATACTTTATTTTAGCTTGAATTAATTTCCACTGATTTTTGATGAGTTGAAAGTAAAATATAGGAAAAAAGGTATATTCACTTGATTTTATTTTCACTGCTTCTTCCTTTCAGTGATAATAAAGTATTTTACAGTAATGTAAAGAATGATTATATTAGTATTATTCACACTAGTTCACATCCAGCTACATAATTAAAATACTATACTAGTCATTTCCCGTAATTCAACTAAAATACCCCCCCCAAATAATATATACACTATTTACCAATCAATCAATGAAATGAATTTGAAGTGAATGAATGATCCAGGCAGGCATAATCAAACATATAGATGTAACCATAATTATATTTTGTGTCCTGACAATGAAGTAAGTAAATATAAAGACTGAATACTACACAGCAATACATAGGGTAAATACTGTATTAAATCAAAGTAAACATGTACTGTGCATATGACTTATTATGAATGTATTAAACATTCACTGGGTTTTAATTTCATTATTTTCACTAGTAACACTTTTATTTTTTTTTTCAAAATGAAATGTTTATTTAAATGTATGTAATAATATAGTACAATGTTATTTTATTTTGATCTATTATTTATTTGTTGATTGTTGGTAATTGCCAATTGTATGTGGTGATAGTTGTATTATACTAAAGCATAAAAATACAAAATATTTTTTTTAAATAGTAAAAGTAAAGTAAATATATAAAATGAAATACACTCAAAAGCAGAGCGCCACCTAAGGCGAAATTGCAGAACGGTGTGGAAAGACAGGTGGTGGGGTTTCTAGACAGGAACTAAAGATTGAATGAGAAACGCAATGTTATCCCATAGGACGCTGAGCACACAAAAAACAAAGTGATAATTGAATTAAATATCAATAAAAAAAATGGTTTAACAGTATCTTTCTCAGTTTCTAAGACAACGCTTTTCTCCTCCCAACTTCCATTATTAAAAGCAGTCACAAAGTACCAGCTGCAATACAATAACATATAAATGTTCGCATTTTGACGTCGCCGTGTAAATTTCAATTGGCCATACGCGTATGATTGAATAGAAGGCGGTACCAAATGGTCAGTATTATAACCAATCACATCTCCCTCTTCCGATTAAAATGACGTAATTATGAATATGTTTAAAGTGTAAACGACAGTTCCACTACAATTCTGGAATACAAAAATTCAGAACAAATTCTACATCGAAACAATAGGGACTGATCAAATAGAAAAAAAGTAGCAGGTATCGTAGTCCTCGGTAATTATTCAATATAACCAGTGGTTTGGGTCCTGGCCTTTATCAGTAGTATGCGAATGCCATCACGCCTGCTGATTATTGACTGCATGGAAAAGACATTCAAAATTTATAAAATTGTCGCATTTTGTAATATATATTTTGTACATTTTGGTGACAGAATATTCCATATTTTGGAATCACAGTCTTATCCACACAATACATGTACTACTCACCTACAGCAACGTCAGATATGCCATGTGTGATAGTAGAGCTACCAGAATGAATCCAAGTCTAGATGCGACTACATTAGTACCATCATCCGCGCATGGCCTTTGCTGTGTTACAGTCGACACTGTAGTAACAACTGAAATAACAATATGAACACCTTGCTGGAGTTCCATAAAATAAAAGTTATACAGTATGACGGCTTGAATCACTCTATATAAAATATAATCAATGAAATGAGCGTGAGATGCGGCTGTGTGTAGACAATTATTAATGAATTTGTTATAGCATAATTCATTTAAAACGTTTGGCCAGTCAGAAACACATAATCATTTTTTGATCTGAACTCAGGAGCTGTTGGGAAAGCTAAGCATAAGCATCAAATCTTTTGGTCTTAGACGGGACTACATGCATCTCAACAACTGTCATATTTGTGATGTGTTGTGAACTGTTATGCCAACCTACCAGATTGACATTCTTCGCCAACAGTAACTCGGAAGTCGTCAAAATATACAAAGCCAGTTTCTTTATAACGATACAGAACATAAAAGGAGATAGAGTCAATATCCTTCTCAGTTTCTATGACAACGCTTTGCTCCTCCCAGTCATGGCTTCCGGTGTTAAAAGCGGTTGCAAGACCCCATATGTTGCTACCATCTCCCAGCTGCAATGCAAAACGTAGGTAGCTCTGCATGTATGTTCGATTTCGATCGTTTTGTTAAGATACGTTTTAAATGGCTCGACAATTACTTCGAGGGGGAGATATTTCGCGGAAACAATTAATAATATAATGCAGCGGGGCTAGAATATCTTTATGTAAAAATAAACTACATACATCTGAGGAAGCAAAACAAAATTGCAGCAACACCTTATCCCGATAGTCAACACTTAATGACGGAAACGTTAAAGCGCGGTGGTCGTCGCGCAGCGCGTGTTCGAATTTCATGTAAATAAACAATGTATTTTACACGCGTTGTATACGTCGCTATGAGTTCTATATCGAACAGGACACGGTACGACGACTGCCGCCCTTTAATGTGCACAGTTCTCACACCACTTAAGTGTGTAATTGTTCACCTATACAATTGGTCGACCCAATTGTGAGATTTTAATATTTATCAAGAAGACGCAACAGTACAACTTGAAGTCTGAGCACAATGGTATTGTAAATAAACCAGCATAAATATGGAAAACACTGTAAGTGAGTATTCATTTAATTGTAAACAGGAATGGTAATTATTTAATTAATTTTCTGTCAGTTTTGCAGTCTTGGTTCAATATAGAACACTGCAGTTGTACTTACTGTGACGTCACAATAAATGCTATAAGACTGATCATCTGCATTTCCTGGCACATCAACAGCTTTACTGAACACATACGCCTTCACTGTACGCACTCTATATGCAAAATAATACTAATATAAATATATATATACATATATATATATATATCTCAGCCATATATTATTATAACTATCCCTACATATTAGTACAATCCTAATTTATTTACCATGCTCCCGTGTATCGCCTTGTTTGCAGTTAGTAGATTATGCGCCAATCGCTCTATGACGCGTAACTCGTTCTTTAACTGCTCTAGAATTACATCCAGTATTCCTCAAAAGCTTGACAAGCGGACATAACAACTGTTTCTACAGCCCGGTCATACAAGTCAGTACGTCACGGTACAAAATCACTAACGTCTATTCTGTCATATCTTCGGTTGTCATATTCTCACATACATGTTGAATGTACCACGATATAACTACAAACGTACATACCCACTCTCCATAGTCATAGTCTGTTGTGCGCCTGCGCCTGTGTTGGTTCCTGGTGCAATTACTTTAATTGACCAGCTTCCACTGTGACTTTGTTCGTCCGTAACGTCATAACCATTACCGAAAACATTCCACCCGATAGCTGTACAAGTATCAATGTTAGGAAATTATGTTAGCAAACATTGCATATGCAAAAAATAAGTTAAACATTGATGTATTATATAATTACTCATTTCGAACTTTTCAAACACTTATTTTTTTACACAATGCGTACAGACTTGAGAAATCAACGTGTTTTGGATTGTTTATCCTTTACCTGTACCACCTGCATTCGTCTCAAAAGACCCATTCTCGATTTCAAGACACTCCTCATCATCGGTTGGTATATCAGGTATGTCTAGTGGTGAAACGAACATTTCAAATCTGAGATTTAGTCTGTTGGACATTGCTACCAAATATGTAATACCCAGGACGTTGACGCAACTATATGATTACTATATATAAAATGAGAATCAGAATAGAGTAGAGCAGAGCTTTATTGAAACCCTAAAGAAAATTGTCCATATCTTCCTTGGTGAGTAAAACCAATCAAATGAAATTGAGAACAAAAAACACCGGAGGAATAGCTGATTCAAGAGTTTGAATTGTAAGTTGTTTACTACAGTTGATTAAATAGTGTTCAAGTTCAAATAACATTGTTTACATGAGATGCTTTAATAACTGTCCCTTCTTAAGTCTGCTTTGAATGCAACTGGTTACAGCAAATTCTCACTTTTGATAAGCATTGTAAGAGCATGATATCAATTCATCACCTGCGTGTCACTATGATTGAATAAAATAAAATATTACCGTCACACCCCGCGAAGCATCTCAGCGTGGTAGTTGATGTATAATCAATGAGTTCTTCAAATTCGGGACAGTTTGACGTGGTCGATTCAGTCCCACACTCTACCTGTGTAGGGTATGATAGTGTAATAACGAAAATATCTGCCTCAGTACAACACAAACTATAATGCCCCAATGCTCCTAGTACAGGGGCGGATACAGGATTTTTTTATTGGGGGGGGGGTTCAAACTTTAAAATCGCTAGACTAAGTTAATGATTTGTTTATATTATACAAAAACAAATTGAATAAATTTTTCAACGAGGGGGTCCGGATCCCCACTACCTAGATCCGTCACTGTTGTATTACAATTACGAGATAAACATCTCGACCATCCGAGTTTATTTTTCACTATATATATTTTCTATTATTTCGACATTTTTTTATTACATGCATCTTATTTAGGATTATTTAAATCAGTATGACATAATTGATAAGCAGAATGAAAACACGTGAACTTGTCGTAATCTCTGATTTAAGGTTGCAGGCAGTAACTTACCGTCATAGAAAGTAGCAGACGATTAAATCCTGTGTTCGTTTCAGGTACATCGGCGTTGGCCAATAAGATACTGTAGTCAGGATTCTTACTGAGGCAAGATTCAGGATCGGGTAACCATAGCAACACCTGTATAGTGAAGAGTACATGACATATTTAGAAATGTAATGACAGGGTCAATTTCGACTTTCTAAATTAAAAAAAAAAAAGTTAAGTTAAAACAATGTGTGGCGACTGCGTTTTCGATCCGGGTTTCGAAATTTCCCAAATAATGCGGACAGCCCATTTCAGCATTTAGCAACACCATAGTGTAATCATGGTGACTGGGACCTACCTCATACGAACCAGGTAACACGTCATTAGATATGTAAATAGATGCATGAATGGAATACGCAGAGGATGACGGGTACCACGTTCTAAGGTCGATGTCCGGTAAATAAGCTGCTTGCAAACTTGAAACGAAAAATAAAATTGTTAAATTACACAAAACTGCTTTATTGAGAGCGCTTTCTCCGCTCTTATTCGTTTTCAGATGTCACTCAGAATATTAAAGGTACACATATTTCTCATTGCGGATGAGTGATTAATTTGCATATCATCAGTATGAGTAGTACCTTCCGTCAGATCCTCTCAAAATTATCGCAACATCCCTCGGGTTGAATGGCGTCGCCCAACCTACGTTCTTGACACGAATCTCCATACATACATCACTTTGAGTCCTGGCAGTAGATGGTATGGTGGCGCTCTCCAAGACGAATCGATATCCCAAGTTCAGACGAGTTTTTTCATAACATCCTTCGTCTTTCCATCCATTTATGACGTCTTCGTGGTACTCTGTATTTAAATAAGACCAGTGGAATAACTCCATTTCTTGCTGTGCGGTTGCACAAGATGATCTGATAACAACAATTAAAAAACATTCTGTTCCAGGACCATACTGTCTGTTATGTTAAGAATAATTTGCATAACAATGAAACTAGAGCCATAGCTAGATTTGACCACTCAGTAGATATTTTAGATAGCAGTATTAGGAAAGTATAATTTTGTGAATATAAATATCGAGAAATATTAATTTATTCAATATAACAATGTTTTTATTCTGCATACACAGTATAATTGTATTATTTTTGATAATTAATTGTATTGTATGTGGTTTATAAACCGTACACAGAGATATGCGTGCTTTGAATGTGATAGGCAGTATTAACGATCGATGAGTATCTTTGCGCAGAGGCGATATCGTAGCCAATGAGGTCCAACCGAGGCGCGATTATTGCTAGTTGAAAACTTTTACCAATACCCCGCACGAAACGACGTGAAATACCGTCGGTCGATGCAATTTTTGCTAACCTCTCCGGAGGTTCATTTTAAAATAAATATTAGAAACTAAACTTTTTATTTTAGTAACTTCTTATCATATTGAATGTATCATGCTCACATAAAGTCGTTTTTTTTTCTTCTTTTTTTTTCAAAAAGCTATGATGTATGTATAAAAAGCCGGGTTACCGCAATCAAAGCTCGTACATTTCTGTGTATGCTTTAAAGCGGGACGCGCGGGAATTGAGTTCCAAGCGATAATAACAACAAACGCAAAGGCACGTGGGTAGACGCTTGTTTGAAAACAATGACACGTTATGGCCTTCTGACGCATGCGCAGGTGGCGAATCCCGCCTTAAGCTACATAGACCCAAATGTGTCTATCCGAACTATGGTACCCAGAAGAGCAAACTTCAATTTTTTTTTTCACCTAAAATATACAAATTTGCGCACTAAATTTGTTCTCGTGATAGCAGCTGCAATTCAATGAACCACTAACTATAAAATACCGCTTGTCCCCGATTCGGAGGTCGGGTATGCTCGCGTATAAATTTGAACTCCCGTAAGTAACATTACATTATATTACCCGGGTATTTACAAATTGTGCCTTTAAATTCCACACCTGCCTATTATGGATACAGTACAATTTAACCAGAAAAACACAAAACTTATAAAACTTAAAATTTGGTGCACTTGAACTGCACACATCGAATACTAACATCAGGGTGTCTGTCTTTTTCAGGTAGCCTGACATGTAGACGTGAGTGGCGCCCTCGCCGGCCGAACGCCATCAGACCCCACATGGCAACCGTTAAAGGGTGACAGTCGTCGTACCGTGTCCTGTTCGATATGGGACTCATAACGACGTATACAACGCGTGTAAAATACATTATTTATTTACATGTAATTCGAACACGCGTTGCACGACGACCACCGTGCTTTAAGGTAGACTGGCAAAGTCAGGACTTCCTTTTTGAAAAAAAAAGAAAAAATATAAGTATTTGTCAATTTAGCCCGAAAACTAAAAGCAATTAATTAATTATTTTTGTAAAACTAAAATGAAGTCAAGATTTTGCCAGTCTACCGTTAAGGATGTAGTGGAGTCTTTTTCTTTGAAAATATAAAATTTACTTTTTTTTCACTTTCTCTTATACAAATATACGAAACATGCATTGAACTAGAAAAACAATTGTAGCGATGGTTTAAGAGGGTAATACACAGTAAATTTGAGATACAGTGTGTTTTATGTTGTTGTTTTTATTTTTCACGCATAAGAAAACATCGGTATTTGGGGATAGTATAGAGAGTTGATCTCGACTCGACTGATTTTTGACATAGGTATTCTCTGATAGCTGCTCATGAAATCTGGCGAAGATAGTTTGCCTACCACTTTGACTTAACAAAATACGACACCACTCTCCTCTTTGAGGTATCATAATTAAAAAAAACGTTGACGATGTTTTTAAAAAGTGTTATGAGGTCAAAATCTAGGTCACACAACAGTGGTCGAACCGGGGAATTGAATTCAAACCTTTTCTAAGTACCGCGAATATCATTTTTCAAGTTGTTGCCTTATTTCGGTTTCTTCGGAACTATCACCTCTATATTTCCACTGTGATCACGTGATTAAATGGTTCCATTTTTTGTTAAAATATTTATTTTATATTATTTGAAAAATAAGCTTTATAAAAATATATAACTTTCAAAGAAATGCGCTATGCAATTGCAATAGCATTAACCTTCAGTCTACTGCATTCTCAATATAATTTTCTGGTTTTCGACGTATAATCACATTATTCTTATGAACCTTTTTTGTCAAGCTTTTTTAAATAAAATGAATTTAACAAGGCAAATGTAGCTAACATGCTCATCGATTTCAGAGATTCGCTATTTCCATTCAAAGTGTTTATTTTGAACTAATTTATATTAGCATGGTACATCCTATATACCAACAGTACCGGATGCCTGCAAAAAAATCCTAAATTGGTTTTATTCAGTTATTTTTTTTGTCAATATTCATAAGTGAAGATTCACTGTCACAATCTCGGTAATTTGTATTGAATTGCGAAACAACAAGAAGACAGTTTATTTAAGCCAAAGGGTGGCTCGGTTTTGTGTATGGCCTCAGACTACTATAGACGGACTAGCAACGCCTATTGTTTTAGGTGTGTATTGGGGTCTGCGCCTGTGGGATGCGTGCCTTGGCAGACCTTGCTGGTAGTTTAATGACACGCGTTAAATCAAAGATTTCCGAACGCACTCGCATTTACCTGCTACGTGGGTTTTTGTAATATCATTCTAGATTCAAGTGAAATCTGTTGGTTTTGACCTTTCGATCGTCGTTGTTTCTGTTCAAGTCGGCCATTTTTAAGTGGGTTACAGCATTTGATATTATCTCCCACTTTCGTCTACCAGATTGATAAATATATAATGAGCTACTTTATAGTAGTATTTCTCATTATTTTGAATTTTCCCAGAATATATGAATATTCTGACCGTTGCTATTATGTCTAAACACCGTCCATCAACACCTGTGTTGAGGGACGGTGGTCTGAAGTACTTAGTCTGAGCTCAGACCACTAAAGTGGTCTGAGGTATGGACCATACGAGGCTAATGCAAATGAACATCCGGGTTCTACCTTGGTGGGTTTGGATTACACGTCTCGCCGCCCATGAGAGTATACAATGTCTCCTCTTCTAAATATGGATATTCGGTTTGTGTTTCATCGATGTACGTGCCGTAGTCCGTGTCACTAGCCAAAAAACAGTCATTGTGATGTCCTGAAAATAAAGAAACAAACCCGATCACCGGTATCATTCGTTTTACTAAGTATTGACGAACTATCACAACAGCGATGTGTTTAAACTCGGACAGTCTGAGTTTTAAATACCTATTCTCGACACATTTGATCCAGTGTGAGCTTCATTCTTTGTGAGAGGAGAACCAATGGTCCGACCAGTAATTACAATCTTTTGATTTGGTGTTCGTAGTTGAATGATTCTGAAAGAGTAATAATGTGAAGTACCATATTTATCCACAAGATACTAAAATCAACAACACAATAACACTGGTCAAAATTGCGAAATTATTTTAATAAAATTTTTATATAAAAAATATAATGTCACGTAGTTAGGAGGTCATCCTGTATGATGATCCACATGTCTAAGAATGAAACACTAGTCTCAGATATTCCATTTGTAAACTGAAGTGTAGGGTGATAATTACAAACATATGGCATTACATTGAAGT
The DNA here is from genome assembly GCF_978046115.1 of Saccoglossus kowalevskii. Lineage (NCBI taxonomy): Eukaryota > Metazoa > Hemichordata > Enteropneusta > Harrimaniidae > Saccoglossus > Saccoglossus kowalevskii. Next base: position 4,993,203 of record NC_140656.1, read on the forward strand.
TATTGTTTGCAAATATATATTTAGACACCATGGCCTATTGACGTACCCCCGGGGGTGATAAGATAAATGGTAACGAATAAATTATAAAACAGTAATATTGCCACGGCTAGCTGGCCAGTCTACGTCTACGTGTACTTACCTTGTGGTGGGCAGCGCCTGTAGCAATGATTCTACCACCTTTCGTCTGTCATCCCATTGCTGCTTGGTTGGAGCGCCATTGTCCGGGTCACCGAAATGTGTTGTATAGTACCACTCACCTAAATAAAATCGCTTTACATGAATATGACTGAAATGGACGGGGTAGGGGACAAAACAAAACTCCGGTTTAGACAGGAATGGCGGTCTATTAATCTGCAAAATACGGTAAAAGTGGGGTTACAGTGCTCATTTTCATGAAAAGTGCTGTTTGTACAATGTTACATAAATATCATATTGACGACGTAGACCATCTTCAAAGAAGGATTAATAGGGGAACACGTTTAGATAGTTTGGAGTAACTTCATTTTGATTACGTACTATGCCGTAAAAAAATAAAAAATATCTCCGCAAATTCTATCTTATAAGATATCTAATCTTTGCTCATGACGCCCTGAAAATATTTGAATTGTATACATTTTGGTTTGTGTTGACCAAAGTACTCAAAGTCGCTGTGAAGCGAACGAATTTGCTCAATCATGAACTAAAGATCGGGGCAGCAAAATGTTACTGTGTCCAAAAGTGTAATCATACCCCATATTCCTATGAAACCAGTCTGGACCGCGGCGATGACGTCACTATTATCTTTCAGAACTGGTGATAATTGTTGAATTTGGTTCAAAATGGTTGGTTTATCGGCATCCCCGTATGGAGCTGACTGTCCATTCGTCTGCGTGAAAACAAAACGCGCATTTAATACGAAATGTACTATTCGGTAGAAGATGGTGGGATCGCCATGAAAGCACCAAAGTCAGAATAGCTGAGAGTATGATTAGTATTGTATTATACGAACACATTATGGCAACATATAACACACTATGTGATTTGTGCTCGGTATTTCATTACGGGACCGAACCAAAACAACATTATTTGTTATTTTTCACTTGGTTGGAACTGCATGCTGCATAACGTTGTTAGACTTACATAATCGACGGTGTAGCAAAACCGTATTATCGCCTTAAACCCGGCAGTTCTCAGTGCAGTGAAATCAGCGCTGATCTGCGCTAAGAATGATTCACTTAACTCCGCTGAAACGAAATTGTCTAAAACATAAAGACGCAGCACTAAGTCGATACCATTATTGCTTCGAACACTTTTCAGTTCAGAAACCTATAAAATAAAAAAAATAAAAAATTAATGCAAAAAAGAGAGGCGAGATGCGAGGTTCAGGATGAACTTTTGTGAATGCAAATAACACATCACGTGACGTTACAGTTTCCGTGTTCAATTCGGATTTTGACAAAACCATTCTTCGCATCCGAAAACGGTGGAGAAATCTTGTAATTACACCATCATTAGGAAACTATTGGTATACTGTAGAATACTTTATATGGAATTTATTTTCGCTGAAGGGGTGCTTCAGTGAAAAATAAAATCCAACGAATATTTTTTCCTATATTACACATTCAACTAATCAAAAATCGGTGAAAATAAATTTTACACAAAACATTCAAAAAGCCTTTTTAGAAAATTAATTCCAGGTAAAATAAAGTATTTTACAGTACTATGTGTTTACAGACTTACACTCAGCTGATTGAAACTGCTGGTTGTCCCGGTTAACTGGACGTAATAGCCTCGTTCTGGATTTATCAAATCAGCACTGGACTCTGTGTAACTGGAAAACACGGTAAACCGGTAAAATTCATAGTATCACACATATGTTCCAAGTTGGAATGTTGTTCATAGCGCCATCACCGGCAAACTTAGTAAAGACCAGACAAAACATTTCCGTGTGATGTTGGTATGTTGCACTACACAACAACACTAGTGGAACAGGGAGAAGTGAACTGTTACGGAGTGTATTGGTTACCTGATCGTGACTCCAGACGCCGTGCATTCACTGGGACAATTGCTCACAGCTGTGAAAGAAAGTATCACATATAATTGGTTTCAACATGTATATGTAAAATAATTCTGATAGTCACTTTAATTACAAAAACACGCTAATCCAACCAACAACGCTACTTGCAATGCATTTTTATATGTATATAATAAGCAAGTTAATGTAGGAGATTCACGGAAATACTGGAATTATCGAGTAGAATACCCAGCCAACCAGAACCCTCCGTCTTACTGAAATCATGTCATGTTCCAAGGCGTTTAATAAAGTGTAATTATCCAGATATAAACGCTTAAGACTTTTGTATCGGTCATGTAACTGTTTTGACTTTGACAAAATACTCCAAGTTTAGCTTCGTTAAAAAGAAAGGACCATAGCTGGGTTCGAATTTAGAAACTCATACAGGAAGCTTTTTTGAGCGCACACAACGGTCGACCTGACCCTAGACAAATAGTAATTAACGCTCATCATTCAGTTATCTTAAAATCAATGGAAATCATTCACGGGACAGCATAATGTCGTTACTGTTGGGTTTCAATATTAATTAATATTTACAATTTGTATTTGTCTGAGATAGTTCTTCGGCAGTTCTTCAGTTAAACTGAAATGCAGGATGATAATTTCAAATATACGAGTATGCCATGACATTGTTCCACTATAGTGTCAGGCATGCCACGTGCGGATTTAGGGAGAGGCGCCCCTCCTTCAGCCCGCAGAAAAATTACAAATCAGTTGACAAGCCCAGCCCACCGGAGGTCTACTTTGGCGACGTCAATAGGAGCGCGCCCTCTACCGAATTTCTGGATCCGCCAGTGCGAGCTAAAGAATGCTGATGAAACAGAAAGTTGAATATATTTGACTGTATTCATGAGAAAAAAAAAATCTTTTTCTGTCAAGCTGGTTGTCATGTCATATAGATAATATCGAATTCTAAAATAAATGTTTTTTCGTGAGTTTTTGGCTTGTTTGAATGTAAGTTTATCTAGACTTACATGTCCTGACAGATAAAAAAAACACTATACACACTACCACATTGTCAAGAATGGCGTAAACATAAAACTTTGTTGAAAAGGCGGTTGTTAGGACGTGCATGCCGGCACAAGGCACCGACTATGGCAACGAGCGACCAATTATAGCTTCTTTGAAAGGGTGCCACAAAACATAATACTAGTATACAGTCTGAAGATTTATGGTCTTACACAATAGACTGTACAACAAAACATCTGTGGAACAGGTAGGTGATTGTCTCAAATGTTCCCAAGAATTGGAATACAACCCAAGACCGTGCACTCTACAATGAATTCTATGTAGCGGCTACGATATATTAGATAGAACATTCACGTAACATGATAGCTAGTACCATGTTTAGAAGAGTAGATATTTAATATCGGTATCTGCTTGCGAAATAACAACCTTTATTTGTGTTCCATGTTGTTATACGCAAACATAATGATTACAAGAAACAGTAGCAAAAAGAAACATTGATCTGCGACTCAGAAATTGTATAAAAGTTACTAAGCAATTTACTTTTACAATCTATCACCTGAAAGCTTAGATATTGGCATGGGCTAGCTCCATGATATAGGTGAATACCGCAGTGCATATACCAATGTTTGTCTAATGGCCTATTGAAACACTGTTGTATTTTTCTAAAAAAAAAATTCTCAGTCACGCGAATAGCCTGTGAATTGCACACGGTGTTCGTAGCGCTATATGCTAGACGATCGTGTTTTGGTTTTCTTCATCTACTTTGTAGTCTAGATATGACCAAGTAACTACAGACATGCTACCACCAATCTGTTGTAACTCAATAAGAGATAGCGAAGCGTGCCCATATCAAGCCTTGATGACGTACAATCACTTTCACAAATTAAGGGGTCAAACAATGGAAATAATGAGGTGGCTTGGAAAAGTCTGACCAGTGTATATTTTTCGCGGTGTCCTGCACATTTAGTAGTTCTTGAATGTGTCAAAACTTTTCCAGCAACACTTGGCATGTTTTTGTTTTTTTTTTGGTATCTAGCTTACATCTTTAACAACCTGTTAAAATTATTAAGACCATCCCTGGATTTTCAAATGTCAGTTATGCGTGAAGTAGCCCCGGGAACTAGTTACCGCTTACTTGCAGAGTTACATACTTTCATACAGTGTTAGTACAGTATACACTCTAGACAAGTGTCTTTGTTGTCTAAACCGAGCGGGTACATTTCCGAAACAAACATATACATGTTACTGATATTAACACGCGCCACATCACGCGTGACTATAGTACATTTGTACATTAAACATTTACGGGTCACTGTCTTATCAGTTGAGCCTACTTACATGATCTACAGTAGACGGAAATCATAAGGAATAAACTCAGTGAAGCCTTGTTTGAAAACATGGCGTATTATAAGACAGGCACAGCTACGGACAGGAACGTTGCGTTTACAGTGATAGGATGTAGGTATGTGGTAGATGTCGCACCTAGGACACACTAGTTATAGCGCCCCCTATTGTTTAAGAATTAGTGATAGCATTTGAAACTCACCACCGGCCAAAGGCGTTCGTTTTTATGCGCTCCTATGGAACCTGTGTTTATTTAACATAATAATTACCACGCCGTATATTCAAAGTTATTTACTTGTTTCATCCGAAAGTGGTTCCTTTGCAGCGGTTTTCCACAAGTCACAAAGCTTACTGTCTTATAGTTGTCAAATAAATATTTTGAAATGTAACGAAAAAAAGTGAACAATCTTGGTACGTAGCCAAAATAAACATTAAAATTATGAATCATTATCTTTATTTAACATAATTTCTTTAACATCATGGTTTGTATTACTACTATATCTTTCTGTGCGTTTTTGGTATTCCAGTGACTCAGGACTATCTGCCGAACGGAATATATATCTCGATTGTGATATAAGCATATCCAGATCGAGATACTGTTTTGTATTCCCGATCGAGATACTGTTTTGTATTCCCAATTGAGATATTGTTTTGTATTCCCGATTGAGATACTGTTTTGTATTCCCGATCGAGATACTGTTTTGTATTCCCGATAGAGATACTGTTTTGTATTCCCGATTGAGATATTGTTTTGTATTCCCGATCGAGATACTGTTTTGTATTCCCGATCGAGATACTGTTTTGTATTCCCGATTGAGATATTGTTTTGTATTCCCGATCGAGATACTGTTTTGTATTCCCGATCGAGATACTGTTTTGTATTCCCGATCGAGATACTGTTTTGTATTCCCGATTGAGATATTGATTTGTATTCCCGATCGAGATATTGTTTTGTATTTCCGATCGAGATATTGTTTTGTATTCCCGATTGAGATATTGTTTTGTATTCCAGATCGAGATACTATTTTGTATTCCCGATTGAGATATTGTTTTGTATTCCCGATCGAGATACTGTTTTGTATTCCCGATTGAGATACTGTTTTGTATTCCCGATTGAGATATTGTTTTGTATTCCCGATCGAGATACTGTTTTGTATTCCTGATTGAGATATTGTTTTGTATTCCCGATTGAGATACTGTTTTGTATTCCCGATTGAGATACTGTTTTGTATTCCCGATTGAGATACTGTTTTGTATTCCCGATCGAGATACTGTTTTGTATTCCCGATCGAGATACTGTTTTGTATTCCCGATCGAGATACTGTTTTGTATTCCCGATTGAGATATTGTTTTGTATTCCTGATCGAGATACTGTTTTGTATTCCCGATTGAGATATTGTTTTGTATTCCCGATCGAGATACTGTTTTGTATTCCCGATTGAGATATTGTTTTGTATTCCCGATCGAGATACTGTTTTGTATTCCCGATCGAGATACTGTTTTGTATTCCCGATCGAGATACTGTTTTGTATTCCCGATTGAGATATTGATTTGTATTCCCGATCGAGATATTGTTTTGTATTTCCGATCGAGATATTGTTTTGTATTCCCGATTGAGATATTGTTTTGTATTCCCGATTGAGATATTGTTTTGTATTCCCGATCGAGATACTGTTTTGTATTCCCGATCGAGATACTGTTTTGTATTCCCGATTGAGATATTGTTTTGTATTCCCGATCGAGATATTGTTTTGTATTTCCGATCGAGATATTGTTTTGTATTCCCGATCGAGATATTGTTTTGTATTCCAGATCGAGATACTGTTTTGTATTCCCGATTGAGATATTGTTTTGTATTCCCGATCGAGATACTGTTTTGTATTCCCGATCGAGATACTGTTTTGTATTCCCGATTGAGATATTGTTTTGTATTCCCGATTGAGATATTGTTTTGTATTTCCGATCGAGATATTGTTTTGTATTCCCGATTGAGATATTGTTTTGTATTCCCGATCGAGATATTGTTTTGTATTCCCGATCGAGATATTGTTTTGTATTCCCGATTGAGATATTGTTTTGTATTCCCGATCGAGATACTGTTTTGTATTCCCGATTGAGATATTGTTTTGTAATCCCGATTTAGATATTGTTTTGTAATCCCGATTGAGATATTGTTTTGTAATCCCGATTGAGATATTGTTTTGTATTCCCGATTGAGATATTGTTTTTTATTCCCGATTGAGATATTGTTTTGTAATCCCGATTGAGATATTGTTTTGTAATCCCGATTGAGATATTGTTTTGTAATCCCGATTGAGATATTGTTTTGTATTCCCGATTGAGATATTTTGCCTTAAATCGCGTTGGTACACTTTATTACAGCATACTAGTATTAAAACAGGTACGTATGTTTTCCTCTTCCAAAGGCAGGGGTCAAGGGGACAAACATATATTTTTTCTACCTGTTGTTAAAAGATAGTTTTTAAACACTCTGATGGCGTTTATACTAAGCTTATACCATTGCTCACTTGACACGACAACATGACATTGGGGATGGGAACACACTTCTTTGACACAGTGAACATATCAAGCAAAACCATTATTGTTTGATTGGAAAATGTAAATTGGTTTATTATCTAGAGTGTAAATATTTGACACATGCTTCATTTCATCCCATACATATTAAGTGAACGGCATCCGTTCAAGCAAACTCTTCTAATTGTATACGGTTTTCAATTTTATTGCACTGCTCATCGTCTTTGACACTGTGTTCAGTCTTATTCAGCAATTCGTTGTCTCCATCTACGGATGATTTGCACGTGTTTGATGTTTCCTTTGTGTTCGATTCTCCCGCCAACTCCTTTCGCATTTCTGTCAGTTCATTCAATGACTTTTCGATTCTATCCATCTGGTCTCGCCTCTCCTTTCTCTTTGCTTCAATGTCTTTAAGATCCTCTTCTCGCTTCTCGTATTGTTTCTGAAGCCGCTCGATTCGTGTTTCGATGTCGTCCATCGTCTTGGCTGCTATTGCAGTCCGCAGATCAATCCAGCCAAGTTGTCTTCTCAGTTTCGCCTCTGCCGGTGTGATGTGCTCTGGTACACGCATGGTGACACTTGTTCGTCTTTTATAGCAGTTTTCAGTAATTTCAAAAACGTTTTCTTTCGAAAAACTCAAAACACGCCTTGTTGTGTTGGAGAAACAAGCGAAGTGAAGTGTTCCATAACTCGAAGATGCGCGTCATATCGTCATGATAACCATGCATTGTTTATTGCCTCGTTCGCACGCATACATATAAAATAAATACAAATCACATTAGATAATGCGTGTATGACAAATAATGCATTAATATCAATTATATTTCAATTATCTGTCATGGAAAAAGTTATTAAAATGAGGTAAATGAGTTTTAAATCATTAAATAATACGAGTACATTTTTAACCCGCACGAGGATAGTTCGAACACATTGAATGAACCATAGCGTCCCGACGCGATGCGGATAAACGCGCACGCGCACAATGACGCTCCTTCGACGACCAAGGCGATAGGCAGTGACTACAAGATGTTATCATACGCATATACTGATGTTTTTACAGAATAAAGTATCGCGATCTGCGTGTCCGATAGACTAACACAATGCCGATGTGTGTTTTCTCATTAAAGAAGAGCTTCCTCTTTTTCGCGTATCTTGTTGTAACCATGAAGTTTTTTCGTCAGTATCCGTCCGACGAAAAAAAAGAAGTCGTCGCATATCTGAACAAATTGCCTGGATTCGAGTGCGGTAGCAACTTCACCATCTATCAAATAACAGACGGTAGCAAACTGGTCAAGGCATTGCTGAAGTCTGACTCCAGGGAAACGAAACTTGTGAGTTGTGAAATTTTGAATGGCGTAGACGCGTCCGCAAAAATAAATTGGCTAAGTATCCTGGTAAAGACAGGTTTCATGAAAAGTTCAAACTTACAGTTTGTGAACACAACGACTGAGATGCAAGAGTTGCTATCAGTGTGCCAGAAAGTCACATATTTGGAAGATTCTGAAGAAGAGGTCGCACAAACCTTGGTTTCAAATACTAGTATGTCTAACGAAGAACCCGGCATAGAACGCAAAGTAGAAGAGAAAGTGAGGTGAGTATTGTTTCGTTTAATTAATGTTCATCAATTTTATCCAAATGTTATTATTCAACAATATCACATATCACATTTTTGCCGGTAGTGATGTTGTTTAGTTTTATTTAATATGTACATTTATATCCGAATATCAGTACTCAGCCTATAGCTATTACATTTACGTTATCAAGACTACTGCAGTGTAAAGTATATAAATAGTTTCATGAAAGTCTCGAAGTTACATTCCAACTTTGCAAATGGAAAATATCACTCTCAGAACAAGCTAAAAACATAAAATATGATATATTGAAAGTAGATACCTGCGCATTTTATTTAGAGTATACTGGAGGGCCTTATTTCAATGGACAAACATATCTACACACAGGTAACTGACCTTCAAAGATAAACAAAGCCGCCTAACTCAGTGAGTGTTTAAATCTACAGTTAATTTTTCATTTAATACTCATTTACAATTTGAAAGTGTTTATGTTGGTACAGGGGATGGTACCTCTCAAATTTACAAAAAGGAAAGCAAATTTTTAAGCAATTAGTGATATTTCGTGAATAGGCTATATACCAAAAAAATTGACCAAAGTTTTAAAGCGAGAGGGTCGTCACTTGCACATGCGCAGGAATTGAGTCCCAAGCTATTGCCATCTGACGCATGCGCAGGTGACGACTCCCCCGCTTTAAGATGAACAGCAGAAAGCAGAATAAATATTTTCTTGCTAAGTGAGTTTATAATGATATGGTTGTTTTTCTTGTGTTATTGTGTGGTTCTATTTGTTCAATCATTTACAACTTATGAGTACAATAGAATACTGTGCACTTGCTTGTAACAGTGTTCAAACCTTTGAGTCTGAAACGAGAACTTCACAGTTGGGCTAAGAAGTTTTAAAATCATGCTGGCCTAGCTGCAAGCCTACAAGCCTTGGGTTTTTGCAATCTGATTAAAATCCGATGTAGTGTACGGCCTTTAATTATTTTGGCTATAAACTTATTTTAATTTTATTTGTTATTACTTTTGTTATTACTGCTGTTTTATTTTATTTTATTATTTTACTTTGATTTTTGTGTATGTAGGACAGAATTAAAAAAATCACAAAATCAAAATCAAAGTAAAATAATAAAATAAAATTAAAGTTTAATTAAGTTTATAGCCAAAATAATTCAAGCCCGTACACTACATCAGATTTTAATCAGATTGGAGTTTTTGATGACTGTAAAAATAATCAAATCTAAAACCATTCAATATGACAAACATTGATGGTGATAAATTTTTCTGTGGGTCATGAAACCACACCTTACCTCAGTGTGCAGCATTCAAGCAGGGCCAACAGCTCGTAGGCCCTCTAAGCCATCAATCTCTTGACATTAATGGTATTAATGGTTTCAAATCACCTTCTTTCATACAATAACTTTAGAGTTTATCTTTGATCAGAACAACAAAATGAAAATTCATAAATTGCTCAAAAGTATGCATTTATTGTAACCAGATTTAAATGAATTTAGAAAAAAATCTTTTGTGGGAAAGTTAGTTTGCAATAGAATAACATTAATTTACATTGCAGAGTTAAGGAGTCCATTAATACGACACCTCAGGACAACTCACAAAACACAGCTAAGACTATACTTAATGGAATCTATCCAGGTACACTGTGGTGTGGAGTTGATAATATAGCAGGTGATATTTACAGTAAACTAGGTAAGTATGCTATATAGCGCCACCACATGGCAACAAAGTATAACTCATTTGTTAAAGCGGGAGGGTCGTCACCTGTGCACGCGAGCGGGAATTGAGTTCCAAGTGATGATAACAACTCATGCTAATAACGCAAAGGCTCATGGGTTGATGCTTGTTTGTAAACAATGACACGCTATGGCCATCTGACGCATGCGCAGGTGACGACTACCCCACTTTAAGTGTTTTATACTTACATACTGTTAGTCTAAAATCACTAAGAAGACTTTTAACTGACAGTAACTAATTACTACTCAACCCACCATGGTGATTCTTTATTTAGGAACCAAGCCCAACCATTTGTTTCATTAGCACCTCATTTGCATAACCTTTTAACAACCAATTCCACCTGGGGACAATTTGAAATGTTACATAGTAAAGTCTAACTTACATTACCACAATTTGATATATAAAGTATCAACAGGTTATTTTCTGTTCAATGCGATATCTTGAGTAATGCATCAAAGACGCTGATCAAACATCTGCAGCAAAAATCAAATGATTTGATTTTGAAATTGAATTTCTCTCTCGAGTTTTTGATACTCTCTATACTGAACGGTGACAAAGTAAGTATAACTGAGCATAGTAAAATAAATGACAAATTGTCAGACAAATTACAGAGTTGTTTGGAAAGTTTTGATTGGTTCAGGGTAGTGATTCAATCTGATTAAAATAAGATCCTAGTTTGGGCTTTTTTTTCAAATTTGTGTTTAATTATTTATTTTTATTATACATTTTTTTTTATTTTATTTTATTTTATTTTATTAATTTTTTGCTGGCAGTTTGTTAAGAATTTTGGTAATGTCGAAAGCCAACATATCATATCACAAGTATGTAACAAAAAACATAAAAAACAAACAAAATAATTAAAAAAATAGTGAAAGTAAAATAAATATATAAAATAAAATACACATCGTACAATACATAAGATTTTAATGAGATTGGGTAATGATTGATAATCCTATACCAGGTGTTAGGGTCAAGGTCAGGCGATATGAGCTAAGGATTACCAATGTTTCAAGCCATTGCAGATGAGCCCAAATTCCTCTCAGTATCAAGACCAGTTATTATTTCTGAACTTGGATTGCAATATCACCATGGAAATTTAAGATACAAACACAACAGGTTTCGATTTCCATGGACCTATAATTGCAATGTGCATGTAGGAAAGAGTAGTATGCAAATAAACTTTTTAAATATGGTCGTATCACATGGTTATAACTGACCAATCATGGCTGGTTCTATCTTCCAGGAACAGAATGGGAAGCAGATGAATGTTGCAGAGCACATGATCACTGTCGTCCAAGTATAAAACCATTTGAATATCGCTACTACATGACAAACCCATTGCTATGGAGAATGTCCCACTGTTCCTGTGACAGGAAATTTTATAACTGTCTGAAACGATCGAATACAGCAACCGCAAATGAAGTAGGGAGACTCTTCTTTAATGGACTAAAAATGAAATGTTTTGATTTTGATTTCAAAGAAACTTGTATACTATCAGTTTTTGGTATCTGTTTAGATCATGAGTACATGTGCTCTGCATTTGTAAAAACAATAAAGCCATATTAAAACTTGTCAATAATTTCTGTGTCTAAATAAATAAAACATAGCAAAACTATCCAAGCCTTGCTACATGGAAGTCTGATTTGTGAGGTGAGCTGTTTTACATGTACAATACATCATCCTGTAAAACATATATCTTGGCCAATGCATTTCATAAAACAATCATGGACAACAAACAGTTGTTTTAGCCAGGCTGGAAAATACTGTATAATGTTTTTCATATCCAATAACCAAGTAGTTTAGTCACTTTGCAAACAGGAATTACCTTCACTAACACAAGGCATACCACTACATGGTAACCACTGTACCTTGCATATTTTTCCATTACAGAAAACAATTAAAAAAATGACCATTACATGCACTAGATAAGGTTTCACATACAACCATAAACTTTAGAAATATCTATGGTGCATCTATGATGTATCAGTATGTGATTGGCCCAGTCAATTTCATGTATAAGAGTTAAGTATATTTTACATCCAAAAAAACCAAACAAAATTAATTTTTAATTTACCTTTTTCTGTGTGTGATGACTTATGTACTATGACAAATTCATTGTTTGTCATTTGTCTTACCTCGTGACGATGAAGAGAATATTTATTGAAGACAAATCTGAATTGAATTTGTCATTGGTTAGCAGATTTTATTGCACAGAACTGTTTTTTTTTTAAAGTAAGTTGGTTGCTTGGGTGGGTATGTCAATGGGGAGTGGGGATTGGGGGGTGTGTGTGGGGAGGGTGTACATGTATTTGCTGTGTACCAAATATAACATGTGACTTTCTCATTTGATAATTTCATTTATTGTAATAAAGATGAGAGATAAGAAAGACTGCATAGTTCATAAAGTTAAGAAAATTTGCATAGAGTTATTTTGAACCAGAAATATATAAATTATGTATTATAAAATACTTTGACTTTAATTAAGACCTGATGTTATTGTTGACCATAAACTACAAATACCACATAACATTATATATCAAATATGGTCTTCAAACTTGGACTACTTGATAATATTCTACTAAATAAGCAACAAGTTCTTGGTTTACAATTTTTCAACATAGGTGCTGCAATAGGTGATTTTCGGTTCAACTGCGAGATCTTGCGTATTGCATGAAAAACAAGGACCGAACATCTGCCGCAAAAATCGAACGATTTTATTGTGAGACGAAAAGCTGATCTTTGACAGGAGAATATTGCGTTTAGATACCCTTATTTCATCAAAATTGACCATCTTCAAATGTGTACAGCACATTATTATGCGTGGAAATATCTACCTTTGTTTGTCCTGTTTTGACATTAGATTTCACACATAACGCAGGATCTCGCAGTGATCGGATAATTATCTAATGTGACTTGTGTTAAATATGGTTTTATTTTTATAATCTACTTCAATTTTCAGACAGACATAATTTAGGTTTGTTAGACACAAATAAATAGAAATCAAACAGGACTACTTTGCAGGAGCAGAAGGATATTGATACTATACTAGTGATAGGGTTAAATCTACACTATGCACAGTATAGTATACTTATATAGTATAGTATAGCCCACAAATTGTGTTTTGTGGAAGTCTTTTCGTGTGATAATTTTATCTAAAAACATCTCATTGATGCATAGAAACATTGTAAGGATGTACTTGAATGACTAGATAAAACTAAGATCATAGAAGCAATGCACATGATACAGAGGTTGGTTCGCAATCTTCATATTCTCGGATATTGGGGTTATCTAAATCTCCTCTGTTTGCATGGTCTTTAGCATCTGGTTGGTCTGATGGTGGACCTGTTGTTCTTATACAAGCACAGCGGGATTGGGTGGAGCCAGGTTTAAAGAACTTTCTCGGAACACCAACCCAATCTCTTGCAATGCCACCACTGTAGATAAAAAGAAAACGTAATTTGTCAAATAACTTTAAAGCAAGGATTTTATACACTCAAGTATGACAAAGCAAATGTCATCGTCTGATTCATAAGGTTTTGCTGACGACCTTCCATGGCTGCGAACCAGTGCATGATTGAGTTAGAAAAAGTTGTATTTGACTTCAGTTAAATTGAATGATTTGATTGGGCATGCCAAGGAGCTGATTCCATCAATCAGTGTTCTTGTAACAAAAACTCAAATCAATTTTAAATTTAAACCAATAGACTTTGACTAATATCACATCATAGCTTAAATTACAAAAACAAGCGATATTTAATTTCCCATGCGTCACAACGCTTGTCTTCATGGAAATGCACCAGAGCACGCACCACTGTGATTTTGTCAACAGTGAATATAGGTTTATAGTAGGAATTCAGCTAAGATATAATGGTGAGGCAATGGCCAAATAAATAAGCCTTGGCTGATCAAGATGAGCAAATGCATAATTTCAGAAGTTTAACTTCAACTGCAAAGTGCTTGAAACGAATTATTGTCTTGTTTTCAGTCATAGCTCCTTTCTTTTGCAGACAAGACATACCAAAGATGTGACGTCATCATTTACATTATAACAAAAAACAATATTACAATAATGACAGACGATTTTAACAGTCTAGAAACTACTCTCTTTGCTAAATCTTATGTGAGTAATCAATGACCCATATGATAATGGTATGATTCATACAGCTGAACGAATAGTTGATTTGCTGACTGTTTTGCAATGTACATTTACAAAACATTATGGTGCCTGGCAACTGAAATTTTCACGGTACACAAGTTGATTTTAAGATGACAATGACTGACGAATCAGATTGCTCCCTTATTTATAGCACCATACTTGGGTACTTTCTTTTGTAACACTGGACTGGAAGTTCTGCAGTGTGTGACAAAAATAGAACTGAACTAACTTCCATAACTGAACACAAAATGCACAGCACAGAGCAAAACATTTTTTTGTGTACTCAACGATCACGGGAAATCAGTCTGAACAGCTCCACTCTTTTGACTATTAAAGTTGACAGTGAAGCTCATAAACAAACTGGATATTGAAAATATATTCAATTTGAAAACAATTACTTATATATTAAATCTGAAAATAATCAGTTATTATGACCACAAGACAAAAACAACACCCTTCACTTACTTTATGGTGATTTACAGAAATATCAAATGCAGATACATTTCTACTAGTGAACTGATGCTTATACATGTACACTACCTTTTAGTTGAACACCATACTTTCCCTCCCTCATTCTGTCTCCATTCAGAATTGCAGGTGGGAAATTTCTCCTTTTCCGCTTTATCAACTTCTTTCAGTTTAATCCCTTCTGCTATCATATCTTCCACTTTGGCATGTTCAGGAGTTGGATTTCCATTCTCATCATAGTATCGACCGTTCAGTTTACCTGTCAAAAACAAAGCATACCTGTCATTTCTGTCAAAACCACTGCAAAGATAATTTTTTACAATAAATAGAAAAATAATAATATTTCCTTAGTAACATCTGAAAAACGGGAGGTACTAGTAAGCTACAAATACCAAAATAAGGCCTCTTGTTCCTGGGAAAATTGAAGAACAATCTATGTTTAACCTTTAAAAAATACATGCATTTTTTAATACAGGTTCGACATAAGCAAAATCTCTTATTCTACCGTATGTTGTACAAACAAAAAAATTATCCATACATTAACATTGCATTATACCATTATGCACACTGCCAGTATTCGTTATTGCAACACTATCACGCCAAAAAATCAATCAATTAATCAATCGCTAATCTAAGACCTTATTATACATTTAGCCTGACAAGATTGTGTGGTTGCACCCTCCGTGGTGCTCCAAACCCAACACATGACTGAGAGTAGTTTTTCCCTAATCCTGACGATTTTTTGTCTGTACCAATCAAATTGCAGGAACGTCAGGTAGTGACAGCCATCAAAGAGTAACCATTCACGGCAGAGTTCATTTGTTTGTTGACATAATGTGTGATAAGGTGCGGGCAAATTTCAGCCCAATGTTTATCATCTTGTAGAAAACAGTCTGTGATTTTTACAGACACTGCAAACACGACTTTGATTGATGGTGTTACCATAACCACCAAAATGAATATTCATCGAACTCATTGCAAGAAGACGTGAACTTTGTGAATTCGCTGTATTGATCTTTCCGACGAGACATACACTATTCTGTCAGGCATTAGTAGTGTTTGATGCCGTTCGGTCTGGCGAGGGCATCACTCACACCTACATGTCAGACTACTATACATCTAGCACCGAAAATTTGTTGTTCCGTAAAAAACATATCATCACTTTTTCAGGATATTGACGTCTTGACACATTCTAGGATATTGACGTCTTGACACATTCTAGGATATTGACGTCTTGACACATTCTAGGATATTGACGTCAGATTCAAACACTTTCCTTTGTTTACATTTGATGCAGAAGTGCACAAATGAAGTAGAAGCCTGTCAGTGCAAAACGTTTTTCGGGCTGTAATTTTTCATTAAATTCTTACTACAAGAAGGAAAAATATGTATACCGGTAATTATAAGGTTATGCCAACAATACCACAAAGCATGCACACTGCATGTCACATCGACCTTCGTTACGCGTCAGTTGCAGTATTTTCATACTAACCTCATAGCAATATGAGTAATGCATTGGCATTAAAAATAAAATCTTAAATACATACCTACAAACGTATACGTGTTTTCATAAAATTCAACCCACTTTTTCACTTCCATTGCTTGCTGTGGTGTGAAACCAGTCAGGTCATCAATCAAACCCTTTTCATTGAATTCACCAGTCACATAGGCCCTAGAAGCATCTTTTCCTATGAAAAAATAAGCATTAATATTAATATTACTCATGTGTAAACTGAAACAGCTATGAATCACTATATACATTTAGCCTGCATTCCTGTTTTTCCTGAAATATTGCACACTCTTTCACAGGCGAGACACAAAGACAGCAACCTAAGAAATGGGGAGTTTGTGATATTTCAAGATATTATAATTATTTTTGGGGGTTTGGTGTAATAAAATGATTTATTTTCACAATAAAAGAACTGTTATGCAAGCTGGCATTGCAATTACATTCTCATATACCCACTGCAATGCCAAGACAGACAGACTGACTGACTGACTGTAGAACCATTTATGCATCATTTTCAGATACATGTATATATGTATTAAGCCAATTTTGTTATATGGATCAACAACTCGTACAGTTTTGAACCATATTTGCTCCTTTGTAATCTGAAACTTAAATAAAATCATAATGACTTGATTCAGAATAAGTACTCATGAATTAGAAATAGAGAATGATAGACACACCCAACTCAACACACCTCTAGAAGACAGAATCTGTAAGCAATATTCACAGATCAAAATTGAAAATAAAGAATATCTCTTCATGGAAGTTTTTAGAAAGACAAAAGTTATTGAATAATGTCTACATTCCAAAAGAATTAAAATGTGATGTTCAGATATTTAAATATATTATGAGTTCAAGAGAAGACATAATAATAAGATAAACTGGTGAATACTTTGAAATCAGAAATAACAATAACTGACATTTTACTTCAGTTTTATATGTATTGTACTTTATTACTAACATTTCATTGCTGTCAACCAATGGAAACTATTTCTAAGGATGCAATAGATTCATTATTATTAATTATAATTATTATATTGTATACAGGCTTTCTTTATTACAATAACCTACTAACTGTGAGCAGGAAACAGACTGATTAAATAACGAGATTATCCCAAAAACTTTATCATGAAAAATAAATTTGTGTCTCGATGAAACTTGGCTTAGACATTTTATCTATGGCACATATTTGCATTGAAAATTAAAAATTTTAAAATCGACTTTTAAATATGTGTTTATTTCAAACAATTACTTTGCATTGCAGATCTTTTCTTTTTTTCAGAATTCTTCGGAAGCAGTATTGCAATAGTGCTTGCAAAACTGTTGTATGCTGCAATGTCAACATTTGATTTTTTCTTTTGACGAGAAAACAAGAGAAGAAATACAGGATGAAAAATAAGAGGTTGTTTCTTCATTGCTGTATTGACTTGTGCCTTTCAGAAATTATAATCCATTCGTGCAATGGGATATTAGTATAATGAATACAGGGACACTAAATGGCTGAATACATATAAAGATATGTATGCTAGTCACATGGACAAATATTTACTTTGTATATGTACATCAGAAATGCTGGTAGATGAGAATTATGTTTTATAATTATATACATGGTGTTAAATTGGATGAAATTTGTATAAATGGATTGTTTTTTGCTGATGATGTGGTGCTTATTGCACCAAATGAGGTCCAACTAAAATCCATGTTAAATGTCACAAACCATTTCTGCAGGCTATGGAAGATGACAATTAATGAGGAAAAGTCAAATGTGTTGATCATTAACAAGAAAGTTAACAAAAACAAAGACTGGCAGATTGGGAACTCAAAGATAAAAGAAGCTTCTGAGTATAAATATTTGGGTTATTGGATTACACATAACTTGTGAGATCATACACAATGTACAAAAACGTCTGAAATACTGTGGAATACTTTATTTTCGCTGGAATTAATTTTCGCTGAAAAGGCTTTTTGGGCATTCTTTATGGAATTTATTTTCACTGATTTTTGATGAGTTGAATGTGAAATATAGGAAATAAAGTATATTCGCTGGATTTTATTTTCACGGAATCATCCCTTCAGCGAAAATAGCGAAAATAAATTCCAAGCGAAAATAAAGTTTTCTACAGTATTTAACAAGTTATTCCCCATTATGAAATCAATTCTTGGTAACCATGGCAATGTAAATAGAGTAGATTATGGTATGTCCCTGTGGAACCACATTATTAGACCTGCCTTAGAGTATGCCTGTGAGTTACTAATATTTAGTTCATAAGATATGGAAAATTAGAAAGAATGCAACGTACAGTGGGAAAGTTTATTTTAGGAGCATGTCGATACACAGCAAACGAAGCCGTTCTAGGGGACCTGGGGTGGATAACTATGAAAAGTAGAGTCAGTTTATTAAAACTGAATTATTACAAGAGGTTGCGTTTAATGGAATCAACAAGATGGTCAAAAGTTATTTTTAATAAACTAACTGCAGTTAAAGAGAATAATCTGATTAAGACCTGGCCATGGCTAAATAACATTGAAGATATAGAAAGAAATATAAAGATAAACAAAAGTCAATTCACTAACCTGTCTGAAAGAAATTTTAAAAATTTGATTGTAAAAAGTGACGAGATTCAATGAAAACAAAAAATGGCAGAGAAATCAAGTCTCATTCATTATAGAAAATTTAAAACAAATTATTGTGAGAAATATTTAAATTCTTTATCTAACTTCAAGGGCACCCAATTAAAATTCAAGGCAAGATCCTGCACTCTTGGCTTGGCATATGAGAAAACTTGGATAATAATGATTGTATCTGTCCATGTTGCAAAAAGGAACCTGAAACACTAGAGCATTTCATATTACATTGTGAATGTTTCTCAGCACAGAGAAAAACCCTAATGGAAGGGATTGAAATGCTCCTATGTAACAAAAATGAAATAAATTTACATAAAGACTTCATAGCAAACAAAGAAGTGCTATGTTTAATCCTGGGTGACAGTACAAGGCAGTATAATTCAGTCCTGTGTGATGAAATTGATACTTTTACAAACAATTTCTTAGTTGATGCCATGGAGAGTAGAAAGAAGTATACAGATAATATTTAATATTTTTCCAGTGTACTTCTTATATTTTAGTTTGCAAATTTTTTTTGCTACTTTTAGATGTTTTTGTTGTTGTTATATTTTGTTATCTTAGTTCATGTGACTTTAATAGTTTCTTTTTTTTTGTCTATCAAAAGTTTTTTCATTAGTCTTTGAGAGAAATGTATTTTTATTTGGTGCAGCTCCTAATTTACATAAGTGAGCCCCTGTTACAAAAGGGAAGCAATAAATAAATAAATAAATACATGTAGGTGAAATATGTAGTGAGATCTGTATTTTGTTTATTGAAGATATCCACAAAAAGATGTGATAATCTAGATAATTATCAACACTGTGCAATATGCTCTACATATTGTTTAAAGTCGTTGGAATAATGACAATAAACTTGAACCTTCGGATTAAAAAAAGTCACCACCATTAATTAATGTTAGTATGTTTTCGAATATATCTTTGGATTATCTTTTAGTGAAATATCACACATACAGCGAGACACACCAAAAAATAACTTTCCGAAGCTATAGTAGATTAA
The DNA here is from genome assembly GCF_978046115.1 of Saccoglossus kowalevskii. Lineage (NCBI taxonomy): Eukaryota > Metazoa > Hemichordata > Enteropneusta > Harrimaniidae > Saccoglossus > Saccoglossus kowalevskii. The sequence continues at coordinate 5,013,182 of NC_140656.1, forward strand.
TTAATGTTCCGAAAATTAATTAAAGACAGAAATACCTGAAAAAAATTCATAACCACCTCCTGGTCCATAGTGTTTGGCACCTTTAGATACGTCATATATTTTCCCATATACTGCTAGATATAAACCATCGCCGTCAGGTGAACCATCGTAGCGTTTCAACTCGTCATATGTCATTATCTTTACAGTGTCTACTCCATTAATCGCGAAACCGAAAGTCTTTTTTAGAATGTCCCTGGCGGTTACCAAGCATGTTTCGTAAGCCGCGGGGTTTTTCGAAAAGTATACACCGCCGATAATAGCAGCTGTGGCGATCAATAGGGAAAATACCAAGATCTTGTGAGCCATTGTGTTTTGATGAACCGGGTTCGTTACCGTGGATGCGTTCGCTTATCCACCGCGTATGTTTACAAACAAGTGACGCAATTATTCAAATCACGACGTGTTAGACGATGTTCTTGGCGATTCCTTCCGTAGTATACCACTTAGGTGGCCAGACTTGTCGTCAACAGTTGCACTCAAGCCTCTGATCGCCAGCTAGCCTAATAAATTCACAATCGTTTCGGTTAAAATATGAAAATTAAAGAAAACGTTTCCCCACATTTGTTAATGGAGGCTGACATTTTGAAATGAAAACGAGGTCACTATATCGCAAAACGTTCTGTAATGACGCAAAAAAATCGAAGTAGCGTTCTACAGTCGATATTTTTAGTACAAATAAGTTAAACAATTGTTAAATATGATTTTTAAACCGAAATTCTTAATTAACAAGATTATTTTTGAGTCAATTATTTTTTCCTGTCAGAAACATGACATGCGCAGTAGATACTGTCTGCAAACGAGTATCAAGATGGCGGCAGAAGAATGGCGCACCTTGGCCTTTCGTAAGAAAGTAATGGCCCAGATGTGAGTACCTATTCTAAAACGTTGATAAATGCCATTCAAATAACCATAAGACACGTAGAAATCATCTGTCCAAGTTTGGTGTTCACTGCTTTTTCAAAACACGACGAGACTGCTTCCAATTGATTCCTTATTTTGGCAATTTGAGTGACAATTTAGGCTATTTTAGTTTTCTGGTGCGCCGGTCACTACTATTACCATGATTCATTTTTGTTGTTATCAAAATTTACTTTTGGTTCTTCTGAATATAATTTGGCCCACGAATTAAGACAGCCTTTAAATCGTACATGAGTAAGTAAGTAAATACAAATATTTTGATCTATAAATTGAAGGTTGAGTTGTCATTGAACTTGTAACCCGAATAAAATTATACATGTAGCGTTTTGATTGGCTTTCATCTGTTTTGCAGCAGTCACTGTTATTGTTCACTTCGGGAATACGAGACACAGGATCATAAAATAGTTACAAATCTGTAATTGATGTGATCGTCATTCATTTGTTTTGATGCAGTCATTGTTCATTTCTGGATTTATGACACACGGTTTCATAACATTGTTATAAATCTGTATTTGATGTGATTGGCATTTATTTGTTTTGATGCAGTCATTGTTCATTTCTGGATTATAGTTGTGTTCATGTTACACGAAGTACAGGCTAAGATTTAAGCTGATTTAGGCTTATCTAGCATATTTGCATTTCGGCTAGACCCAATTGCGTCCACGCACAGGGAGGGCCAGTCGTTAGCACGGGCTAAGGGCTGCCATTAGTTGGTGACCTTTGGTAAGCCGCTATTTACGAACGAAAAATGGATGACACGCGCGAGGTTCTATTTCTGCTGCTGGCATGTTTCGTTCTAATTTTGAAGCGACGTGCACAGGAACGCAAGAGAAGTTGGACCACTTATTTGGATGCACATAAACAGTATATAACCGGCGTAACACAATACAGCGTTTTATTAATGCATGTCGTAGACAGCGAACCAAATTTATTTTGTCTACGATTGGAGCTGCTGTACGCTCTACTACAGTGACCCGATTAGTGTGGAAGTGAGCGCGAAGTAATGACTGGTGGAATAGTGTCGTTATACGAACATGGGACAATTTTCACACCCAAAGGTCGCCGCAGAGGGCGCTTAGCCCTGGGCTAAGCGTTCGCGCATACTTCGTTAGCCCGTGCTAAGGTCTAGACCGCGTCTTAAATTCGGATTTAACCTGTACTTAGCATTCCTTAGCCCGTGCTAAGCGTTCACGCACGTTTTCTTAGCACGGGCTAAGGAATTTGACCTCTTAGCCCGTGCTAAGGAGCTGCGCGTGAACGCAACTTATGAGACACTGGTTCATAACATTGTTTGTTATAAATCTGTAATTGATGTGATCGGCATTTATTTGTTTTGCTGCAGTCATTGTTGATTACTGGATTATGAGACACTGGTTCATAACATTGTTTGTTATAAATCTATAGTTGATGTGATCGGCATTCATTTGTTTTGCAGCAGTCATAGTTTAAGATTATGAGACAGGTTCCTAACATTGATACAAAGTTGATGTGGTCAACATTCCCGAGATACATTACCAGAAGTTATTCACAAGAGGTCATAGTTCTCTAAGTTTGTTGTGTTTTATATCACAAAGTCACAACTTTGCCAAAACATTGATAAGTTTAACTTGTGTATACTTTCCATTTTTCTGAAATTAAAATATATGAGGAAATAATTAAACACATGCCAATCATCATCTGGCAATCAGAACTGGAAACACAAATGAAAAATTGTTTTGTGTGGGTATAGGATGTTCATTCAAAACTACCACAAAAACAACAAAACACAAGTGAACGTTGTCGGTGTACAAATGTTTGTTTCATGCATAAACTGCATCATTTGACCCCATAGGTGAAGAAAAAATAAAAAATTGCAAATATTTGAGGAAAATGTAATACTGTAAAATACTTTATTTTCACTTTTTTTCCTGAAGGGATGAATCAGTGAAAATAAAATCCAGCGAATTCATCCTTTTTTTTGTATATTTCAAATGCTCGACCCCATTATATAATGCTATATTCTGCATCACACACCAAAATAGTAGCTACATAATTTCTTCCCTTCATTACTAAAAGCTGGTTTATTGTGTTCATACACAATCTTGTTAGTGCCACAATCAAAGTGTTAGATGCCAGTATAAAAGCAACATTGCTAACTGACTAGTAAATTAGCTCACTAACGTGCTACACTGGTGTTCGAAATGCTACATGCAGCAGCAGTAATCCCAATATAGTTATCTCTTTCTCAGCTTCAGTCAGTTTGTCATAACCTGGGAAAGACTTGACATCAAATGGAGGTGCACTTTTTCTACCAAAATAAAAATAACATTACCTTCTATGAACTGCTGTATAGGTGATCCAAAAAATAAACCTAATAATAGGCATTAAGCTTCCACAGTGTGAACCAGGCCTAGTGCACCTTAGGTACCACACAACATGCACCATAGGTATTTTTGCCAGAAAACTGAATCTCCCATATTGATGGAATTTGTACATACGTTTGTTGGGCATTATGGGACCTTGATGCAAGTGATTTTGTTTTCAGATCAAATTCAAAATGGTTGGCTAGTCAAGTGGCTATTTTGTTTTATTGAATACTGTTTCAGAGCCATACATGTATCTTCAACAAGCTTTGACCAATCATGTCCTATCAGATACAAGATGTCAATCATTTTAATGTTAAAAAATTATAATCACATTCCTGACATGTTTACTTTCTAACTATATTACTATGTATGAACAAAACTATATATCCTTAAATTGGATAACTAATGGTGACTGTGCCATGCATGGCTTGTTTATTTGGCCATTGCCTTACCACTACACCTTGGCAGATCCTACATGTACAATGTATATAGCAGGGTTTAAGGTAGCGGGACTATTATTTCCATACTTGTTTTCATCTTCTAATTGGGACGAAACGACTACAAATAGACCCAGAAAAGTATATATTTTTAAAATCGCCAGACTTCAAGCTTTTCAAAGGTGTGTTTGCCATGCCCATATCTGCATTCTATGTTGCGTTACTCAATCAAAAGTGAAAAATTACTTTTTTTGTAAAAAAAATAATTTCGCATTTATGCTGGTGATAAGAAGTTTTGTTTTCACTTTTCCTAGTTGTTCAATAGTCTGGTAAATTGAATGTGTCTGGGCAGTTTTATTCAAGCAATGCGTTTTGAAAAGTAGTGTCCTGAATTTTAATTTCTGTTTTAGTCGCATTGACCCCAACTCAAACCACAACACATTGGTAAATAATCCATGAAATAGTTTGTCTGGACACATTCAAGTTCCTCTCATTGTTACCTTAAAGCTGTGAAAATTTGGTGTTAATCCGACGACAATAAATATACGTTATTTTTTGTTAAAGACCTTGTATTTTGAAAAACATAAACTCCTAGAAAACGTCGATGAAGTCACAGCAAAGATTTTCAAGCTTGTTTATCTGCACAAGTGATTTGTTTTCCGATCAATGTCTGTTTTAACATGTGTAGGGGCATCCAAATGTGTAAAGCTATTGGAAACCAAACAAATAAAGGAATGGGATAGCTATAGTTCGATAAAATCGGCAAATGAAAACACTAAAATCAATGATTTTTTCAGTGGCTGTGTGACCTTGTGTCTGACACATTCATATGCAAATGACTAATCTGTGAAATAAACAGGGGCGGAGACAAACCACTCAAATGTTTGGAAACACTCATTGTGTGTCAGATAGCTACTAATAACACATCCTAACATTGCTTTGTCTTGAGTTAATCTTTGAAACTTATAGGCACACAAATTAAACCTGTGTTGTTGATTTTAGAAAACACTACTGAAGCTGCCTTGCTTCCCTTCAGAAAATCTACATTTTAACCAACTTACATGGCATTCTAGGTTACGTTGACTTTGTCAGATGAAAGTTTATAGTGCATTTCATCAGTTAATAAATAAATGTGGAAATCGTAATTTTGAACACAAATAATAGTCTTGCTACCTTAAGGTAGCGGGACTATTATTTGCATACTTGTTTTCATCTTCTAATTGTGACTAAATAACTACAAATAGACCCGGGAAAGTATATATTTTTAGAATCGCCAGATTTCAAGCTTTTCACAAATGTATTTTGCATGCCGGTATCTGCATTCTACGACGTGTTACTCAATCAAAGGTGAAAAATTACTTTTTCTGTAAAAAAAATAATCACGCATTTATGCTGGCGATAAGAAGTATTTTTTTCACTTTTCCTAGTTGTTCAATAGTCTGGTAAATTTAATGTGTCTGGTCAGTTTTATTCAAGCAACGCGTTTTAAAAAATAGTGTGCTGAATTTCAATTGCTGTTTTAGTCGCATTGCCCCCAACTCAAACCACAACTCGTTGGTAAATAATCGATGAAATAGTTTGTCGGGATACATTCAAGTTCCTCTCACTGTCACCTTAAAGCTGTGAAAATTTGGTGTTAATCCGACGACAATAAGTATACGTTATTTTTTGTTAAAGACCTTGTATTTTGAAAAACATAAACTCCTAGAAAACGTCCATGAAGTAACAGCAAAGATTTTCAAACTTGTTTATCGGCACAATCAATTTGTTTTCCTATCAAGGTCTGTTTTAACATGTGTAGGGACATCCAAATGTGTAAGGCTATTGGAAACCAAAAAAATAAAGGAATGGGATAGCGATAATTGGATAAATTCGGCATATGAAAACACCAAAATCAATGATTTTCTTTTCAGTGGCTGTATGACCTTGTGTCTGACACATTCATATGCAAATGACTAATCTGTGAAACAAACAGGGGCGGAGACAAACCACTCAAATGTTTGGAAACACTCATTGTGTGTCAGATAGCTACTGATAACACATCCTAACATTGCTTTGTCTTGAGTTTATCTTTGAAACTTATAGGCACACAGATTAAACCTGTGTTGTTGATTTTGGAAAACACTACTGAGGCTGCCTTGCTTCCCTTCAGAAAATCTACATTTTAACCAACTTACATGACATTCTATGTTATGTTGACTTTATCACATGAAAGTTTATAGTGCATTTCATCAATTAATAAATAAATGTGAAAATCGTAATTTTCAACACAAATAATAGTCTCGCTACCTTAAGAGAGGCAAAGCGCCCATCAATTTGTAGTGCCCCTCTATTTATCTTCAGCGCTCTCTTTTGTTTTCGGTGAACAGCTGTTTCACGAGTCCCAGAAGATATCCCGACGACATTAATAAGAGACCTCTTATTTTTGTCAAAACAGTCAAATTGCTCGTTATAGCTGCATCACAGACAAAATTGTACAGTAGAAGATTTTTTTTCCAGTCAGAGATTGAGCTGACATTTTATATCTTTTACATACGGGCTAAAAACTTACCTACTGTATTTATCCGGGTATAAGCCCAGGGTCCTGAACATGGAAAATTGCCAAAAAATAGGGGTGGGCGTTTGCCAGGAGATCCCCGGCAAAAAAAAAGAAAATTCGCGTAAATTGACAACACGCAGATCGAACTGCGGCAGGGAATAGAACTGCAAATGAAAACATGCAACGACAATAAATGAACAATATGCAACACTAGAAGTAAAACAAAAATAATGTATTGCTTATAATGTGACAAATAGACCAGAAATAATAAAACTCAACAGTGAGGAATCATTTGAATTAGGATTTTCTCGCCGACAAACACGCCCAATACGCGTGAACTCAAAATGAATTAAAATGTCAGGGGTTAAACTGCGTAAAATTATTTCCGGTCTCGACAAATTACGAATTAACTGTCATACAAGATCAATAATAATTTACAAATTTACACAGTGAAAATTATAAAAATTCATAGCTGTTTGGAAAAACTTCTCAGATCTTTATTTGTACGTTCATTGCTATTTTCGTCAAACTCAAAACCCTCAAAGTCCAAGTCGGCGTCACTGTAGCCGTCGAACAAAATCCCTACAACTTATTCCTGAAGTTCGTCGATATCATCCCACACAATTTGTACTTAGCATTTTTATTAATCCACGGATTTCGCAGTCTGTCAGCTTAGCACTTTTCATTCATGTCTAATCACAATAAAGAGACAAGAAAAATGGGGACGCTCTGCTGCGATGGCACACGATGCTTTTGTTTACAGTCTGGCAATCATCTTTGACCTTTATGCATCTGCTTTACTGATTGGCTAAGAATGACATCACTACTAGTATTTCATTATAAAGGTCAAATCGTGACATTGCTTTCTGTCGCATACGACTTGTTTACCACTTCCGTGTGACTGAGAATGTTCTAGAACCGTACTGTGTCTGGGTGGAATTTTTAGAAGCTGGTTGAATAGGTAATAGGACACTGTAGAAGGCAATAGAAGGTAATGGAACATTCTAGAATTTGTAGTAAATTCCAGACTCATTATGTATGCTGATGTAATGGTCTATTTATAGACAGTGTGGGTATATATAGGGGAGTTGTTCAGATCGGAGATCAGATTGGAGATCTCGTTGAATTGTATTGGAGTTTAAGTATCTAGTTATTGGAGTAGTGGAGTTTTACCGCGTTATTGTACTTGATGTTTGCAGAGTATAATAATACCAGTACCAGTTGAAACCTCATCTGTTGGCTCCGTGTTCGTATTTTATCATCACCGCCAGGGAAGTCTTTTTGTTACTGTTGCCATTTTGGTATTTGAACCATCATACCTGTACTATACCAATTACGGTAATATTACGTTGCGTGTGACACTTTCTTATCAGACTTGACGCTTATCAGCCACGGTGAAAGTTATCATTCAGCAAGTTCCGGTGGTTGGAATGTCTCACTATATGGATATCGCGGTGGACTTGAAATAGGAAGTTTTTTTTTTATCCAACGACAGAAGAATAGTTTTCATGACAGAAATGCAATAACGGTGATAAAAGATGGTAAAAATTGCTGCCCCCAGTTATGGATTTGCAAGCTGCTAGCAAATATTTTATGAAGCCCAAATAATGTGATTTCAACCACTCTCCCAGGTTCAGGTTGCTACAATATTGCAACATTGGTTTCATTGTCGACGACGTTAAAGCCGACACTTGCTTAGCGGCTCTCCTTATATGATTTGCTTTAATCGTATGTAAGGAAGCACGACAAACCAAACGGCCGGCCCTATTCATGGCCACGACATATTTCAAAAAGAGAACTACTGTTTCTGCTTTAATATATATTTTTATAGACTTGCTGTCTGTTATGATTCTGAAAAAAAAATCAGCGGTGAATGCGCTGCCCTGAAGGCAGAAAGCTGTCACAGCTATTTCGCGTTCACCCCTTGTTTTACGCAATTAACAATTATATTTAAAGAATTTTTGTAAGCATCACAACAGACTTCAAGAAAGTCAACTGTTAATATAACCACAGTCAACGAATAAAAAATAGTTTTTTGTTATTTTTTGTGTAGAAAAAGATCCCCTGGGCGTGTGCCCGGATATGACCTCAACTTTTTTATTTTGTCAAAAGTGGGGGTGTGGGCGTTTGTCCAGGCATGGGCTCTGGATAAGTACGGTAATTAGATCAATTCAATCTAATAATTTTTTCCTCTGTTTTTAGCTCTGTTGTTGGCATATGAGTAATTGTTTGTTGCCACCTGAAAACTACAAATTTATTTTCTATGATACTATGATCTCTTTTGGTGAAAAGTGAACTTCTTGTTAAAAACGGCAAGTCTGATAGAACCTCTCAGAATTATATCTTCAACTCTCTAATGTAGATGAATATTTTTGGTAAAAAGTGGTACTTGTTTAAAACTGCAAGGCCAATTGCTTTGCTTTGATATGTGTTTAATTTTGCAGTTTTGAGCTGCCCAAGGTTTTCATGGTGTTTCATTTCGCGGATCGTTGAAAAATAAAAACTATTTGCAGCTCATTACAGTCTGACATTTAATCACTGTATCCTTTATTTTAAGTAAATAATTTTAAATGACCAGACAGTTATATATCTTTAGAAAACAAATGTTTTCACAGCTTGCTGTACGATCACAGGAAAAATGTCCCTATAACCAACACCATTTTGCTCATCCTACTCGATGCATGCTTCATCAAAAAAATAATGTTCACCAAAAAAATACTCAGTATATTTAATGTAATGTGCATTTATTTTTTTATTTTATTGGGAACGAAAGTATATTCTAAAAGAAGTTTCAAATAAAAACAAACATGAATCCATTGCTTAGTAGCAAATGATCACGGTAGCACATTCTGTACAAAAGTAACGTACAAAAAATATATTTGTTGAATTGTTATGAAATGCAATTCAAATTCAATTTAGCTTCATTGTAAGCGAATGATTCTAATAGCCTGTAAATACTTGATGCGATACGATATCTGCCATGTTTTTTCCCATACACAAGTTGACCTGAAACGGTGGTCTTTGACCTAATAGGTCAAGTCACTAATTACCCAATCAAAATGCTGGATGATGCCAACGTGTTCAAATTACCATAGTTCATGTTAATGACGCAACATGTAAGTGATTCGCTGATGTTGTAGTACGATTTTTTGGCTTTGATTTTGATGGGAAGACGGCATTAGTTGTTTTCAGAAGATAAAGAATAATTTAACATTGAGTATGGTGATAACAGCTCATTATCAAAACGAAGCTTGCCCATTCACGCTAGTCACAATAAACATCATACACTTGAATAGGTGTCAATGGCTATGGTAAAACCTGATTTAGAATCAAATTTAGACATCAGGAAAGATCAAAATGTTCGAAAAATGATGCCTAAATTAGAGATTTTACAGAAATCAGTCATTGTACTTTATTATTGATTGTATGATCGTGGGTCAGGAGTGAGTGTTGTTTCGACTGGGCTATTGTGTTTTACATTCCAACATAAAACAGAACATTTTTGTGTAGTTTTGATTTCATGTTTTCCGACTTGCCGCAAAATTTCGCGAAATTAAAACCGCATGAATATTTTCTACTTCTACAGTAGGTACCTCCGTTGGACCTCTCTCAGATTTATTTCAATTTGTGACAATATCTTCAAATTGATGAATATTTTAGTAATTTTGGTACTATAGGCGGACCTGTCTCAGATTTGTTCATTTTGTGATATCTTCAGTTCTTTAATTGAAATCTGCATTGGTAACAGCGGAGCTATCTCAGCCGACAGGCTGCTTGTCTATATTTTACTTTTACTTTTATGATGCCTCAGCAAAACATATTATTTTTTCACATAAATAATTGGTCACTACTTTTAAATGAGTTTATTATATTGTGCGATAAAAAAACATCTGGTCTTTCTTCACTGTTATACTGTGTTGGTTAATTTTTTTTCTTTGCCTTCACAGCAGAATTTTCTTATTTTTCCCGACAACCATTTCTTCAATTTTCTTTGTTCCCAGTAACTTGATATGTTAATCAGGGATTTTTTTAAACAAGGGAACAGGGGTGCAGCACCCTCATGCCATGGCCATGCACCCCCTTACCCTGGGAAGCAGATCCTCTGGCAACCATAAAATTCTGATTGACATGGGATCACATGTGGCCACAGTCGTCAACTGTGACATGTCTGATAGTAATTTTGGCATCAAGGAAGCCATGGAATGCTCCATTTGAACTTAGAATTATCAAAAACTTCACACTCTGGTAGGGAGTACCCTATCTCTACCACTTGGTGGCGCCACTGATTGCAGTGTTCTCTCTTGTAGTTTTTTTTCTAGAAAAACCCTTGTTAATGATATGATGATACAACATTGTATCAAAATGAAACCTTCCCCCTGTTTGTCCTTTGATTTACATAGTGCTCTGAAATCACAAATAAACCAAATTGTATTCTAATTTAGGCATCAGGTGGGATTGAAATGTTGCAAAAGCGGTGCCTAAATTACATTACTTTTACAGTACATGGAAGGAAGTGAAGGAACCATAATGTTCTTAAGATTGGGCTAAACGTGGCCGAATGCCATAAATTAAGTGATACAGTGTTTTTGACAGTACTTGTTGACTTTTTTTTGTATGGAAATTTTCACATGCAAACCCTACCCAAATGCTGTTGCTTTGAACTAATTTTTTGGAGTTGTGACATTGTAACACAAATCAGGGTAAGTAATCGGAGTTTAACGGTATATACCGTATTACACCGGGCACGCGCCCCTCCCTGGGCAAGTGCCCAACCCCTGTTTTCACAAAAGTTACATGTTGGGGACATCCTCGGTTAAACGCCCAGGGTGATTTTTAGCCAAGAACGGGGTCAACAATAAAGTTTTATTTGTCAAAAACGTACGTGTTCGATTTATTTAAAAAGTGTGTTTGTTACGGTAGTTCTCTTTTTGGAGCTTTGTTTGTGTTTTTACGTAAAAACTCATTGGAACTTAACGACGTAAGATGAACCACGCAGCATGTGGCGCACATATTCTGCTTTCTCTTCATTCACGATGAATCCAATATTGCAATATTCCATACCTTGGTGAGTGGTTTGAAGCACTTAGCTTTGGTTTCAAAACGTAGCATTTCGCTGACTGTGAATCCATAACGGGAGCTAGCACTTTTGAGACATCACGTCGTAAACTTGCTACTTTCTTTCCATCCTTTATCACAGCATGTGGATTATATTTCTGTCATTGAAGAAAAAACATTTTGCCGACCTCAAGTCCATTACGATAACCATAATGAGGCATGCCGACGATGGGAACTTGTTGCATCATTGTTATTTTTGTAATTTTGTCACGTGTGTGGGTGCGTGAATAAATCATGTTAATGAGGTCGACCAGAGTTTATTTTCAGTCTGTTTTTTATGTATTGCCATTTGGATATGTTTATATATTCACAATAGTTTGTAAACATTTCACATCAGTAATAAAAGGTTTATTTGTTTCATAACCCTGTCTGCTATTCTTCAGTAATTACGATGCGATGTATCAATACGTGCGTGAACAAAATTATGCTAATGAGGTCATCGCCATCTTGGATTACAAGCGGTAGTTTTTCCCGGCCGTTTCGACTTGCACTGATCACGGTTACAGGTACTAAAAAAGTAACCGTGCATTGATTACAATACTTTGTAGCCAATTTCAGTGAGTAATACAACTTCATTCGCTGATATAAAACAAGTTTTATTCTTGAAATTCGACCCCGTGTCTTAGTGTTCCCACAGTTCTTGATCGAGTGCTCACGTTTATTGAAACCTCGCATAAATCAAGAAATAAGTACGTGTACAAAGTGTACGAAAGCATTCCTTTATTTGACCTTATCATACGATCACATAAACAACTTTTTAAAATCTTTTTTGGGGTGGTCCTCTGGTAAGCCCACCCCCAATTTTTCCTGATTTTGTATGTTCAGGCCCCTGGGCGCGTGCCCGAGGTAATACGGTAGGTAAACTATTTGACAGCCATAAATACTGTTATAATGAATATATCGAAACAAAATATATTCAGAATTTGTTTTTCCTCCACAGAGAGGATGCAGTACGGGCAGCTGGTAATCCTACTACCAAGTCTAGTGTGGAAATGGAAAACCATGTGTTTCAGAAGGCAAAGACAAGGGTGAGTCACTCAAATTATCATTACCAATTTCTTATGATCAGAATCTAATAGACGGAGCGCACTGATGGGACTGTACCCCGGCTGAGTGTATAAAACAATCTCCAAATGTAACTTCTAATATTAAAGGGTGTTTGTTAAATTTCATGTAAACAGTGTATTTTTCATATGTTGTGTACATCGCTACAAGTCCCATATATCAAACAGGATGCTGCGCGATCACCACCATCTTTTACTTATGCTTGAAAAGTTTTACCACTATGCCATTTAAATTTGACAAATACATCATAGTATAATTTGAACTTGATGTTTAGAACTATTTGAAAATACTCAGACTGGTTCTGTTGGCATTGTACTAATTATTGACTGTCAAGGTCTTAGATGATATAATACCGACACAATCATTTGCTCAGGTTGCATTACAGTAGGCTGGTACTGTAAAATACTTTATTTTTGCTTGGAATTATTTTTTGCTATATTCACTGAAGGGATGATTCAGTGAAAATAAAATCCAGTGAATATATCTTTTTTCCAATATTTACATTCAACTCATCAAAAATCAGTGAAAATAAATTCCATACAAAAAACACTCAAAAAGTATTTTCAGCAAAAATTATTTGCAGCTAAAATAAAGTATTTTACAGTAAGTTATTACTGCTTACCTGTAATTGTTTTTGTTTTGAATTTTTCTTCTAGTTATAGCGCCCTCTGCATTTGAAGTTTTGTTTTGTGAAGTGTTTCTGTTCTGTTCTGTGTATGTCTCCCTCTATAGCTTGAAATGAGATATATTTTTCATTTGTTGATATGGATTGATATCACTGATATATGTTTATTCGCAGCAAATTTCGTTATATTTTTTTGGGTCTATATAGCCTGTTAGGTGCGTGTACTAAAAACATTCTGTGGACAACACACTGCTGAAAAAGTTGATCTAGCTTTGTGTGCACTGTTGATGTGTTGGTCTGCCATTTAGGTATAGTTTAAAGTTAAAAATACAGCAGTAATACAATATATGTATTGATAACATAATATTATATATCACTGATTATACATGTTAACATGTACAGTGCTGGGATTTCTTTTTTCACCCATGAATTTAGATATGAAATAGTGGGTATAACTTTTTCACCTGCCCTGTACTTTTTAGTCCCTGTATTCAGATAGATTGACTTTTGTGTGTGCATGCATGCGTGTGTGCGTCCAGACCTATATCTTCGACATGCCTGAATTGATTACATTTAAACTTCACACACACATCATACATAGTACCTGCACATCAATTTGTTTCACGATCTGATTCAAGATGGCCGAATCATAGATATACAGATGTATTGGTTTGACGATCCGATTCAAGCAATATTTCTCAATATGGATAAGTACTCGTTTGATGATCAGATACAAGATGAATGAATGTCAATCATTTTAATGTTAAAAAATCATCAGTATACTTAATTATGATGTTTATTTCAGACTATTCGATGCTTTAATTTTACCAATTCTTTTGTACGGGGCAGAAATTTGGGGGTTTAAGCAATATATTCAGGCTGAAAGAGTGCAGTTGAAATTTTGTAAACATTTTCTTGGGGTTGGTGATAAAACATGTACTGAAGCCGTACTTAGGGAATGTGGGCGATTACCCATTTTTGTAAACTCCTTGTTAAAATGTATAAAATACTGGTTACGAGTCACAGAACTTCCTGAAGGGAGGGTTGTAAAGCATGCTTACAGACTTGTGTATAAAATAGATGAAAATGGAAGGACATCGTGGGCCACTGAAATTAAAAATATACTTTATATGTACGGCTTTGGTATGGTTTGGATATCCCAAGGCGTGGGGGATGTAAACCTGTTTTTGGTACAGTTCAAGCAGCGGGTAATTGATATTCATAGGCAGGATTGGTACAGTGAAATATGTTGCACTGCCAAACTAAGGTCATATTGTAGTTTTAAAACCATGCTTGAACCAGAAAGATATCTTTTTGTAGTCACAGAGGCTAAACACAGACATGCTCTAGCACGTATTCGCTGTTCTAGTCATAGATTGCGCATTGAAGAGGGGCGCTATACAGGGTTGGAAATTGATGAAAGAATATGCGAGTTTTGTTTATCTAATGTAGAGGACGAATACCATTTTGTTCTTATTTGCCCATTATTTCACTATGAGGAAACAGTAAATTCCTGAGTATTTTTGGCATCTTCCCAATTCAGAAAAATATTACAGTCTAATGCGCTCAAAATCCGCAAACGGTACTATGTAATCTTGGTAAATTTCTACATAAAGCATTCAATCTTAGAAAGAATTTTGTTATATATATATATATATATATATATATATATATATATATGTATTTTACAATTTCTGTACATTCTCCAGTGCTTGTGTATTCTTTTGTTTTTCTGTTATGTATAGTCGTATGGGCCGGTGGCCTAAAAGACAATAAACATTATATAGTGAAGAAATAATATACAGTTATAGGATTGATCCTTGTAGTTTTCCCGAATTATTGGGAAATTTCAACGAATATTATTTATTTTTTATAAAATAATGTTGCAACATAAATTCAATACTTCCAAGACATCCTATTTTAGAATGTTTACTCCAAAAAAAGTATTTTGTACTGGGTAAAAGAAATCCTAAAAGTTTGTGACTTAATCTGAATCAATAATTATGTAAAACAAATAAATGGGATAATTGTGTTGACCTTATTTGGTAATTTGAATACCTTTGAACAAGCTTAATAAAACCGTTACATAAGTGATAAATCAATATATAGATGAAATTGTTTGCCTTGATAACTTGTGGCTAATAGACACAAGTCCCCTGTCTTATGAACCCCAGTGAAATCTTCCCCTCTGCTGAAATCACATATATCTATCAGTCTCAGAATTATAGAAGTTTACCGAAGAAACGTGAGGTTGAAAACAGAAAACAAAAAAACGCACCATTTTCTAAATACACTGTACATGTTCATCATCAATTTTTTCTGATTTATTTCAAGATTTTTAGTAAATAGAAAAAAAAACAATTTACAACATTTACTAATGACAGAGAGAGCATAACATATATTATACAAATGTACATGACTTGTATGTATAAGTATTCAAATTTGCTGATGATTTTACAGCTCAAATAAAAGTGTATTTTACTTGAATTTTAGAGATGCTTTAATTTGCGCGAGCTATAATCAAACAATTTGATGGCAACCTGTAATCGACTAGCAATAAAAAATTTCACTTGTTTGATTGACCACGATCATCATTCATATACTTTTCTGATGCATGTTAGTTCATTGAATAACATGCTGAATTGGCCTTCCAAGAATGCCTGCATTGTTATCTGAGTCAAAGACTATATCCCAGCATATGGCTGATGTTTTAAAACATTGTTTTAGTCTGCTTTGTGGTATGGACTAAATTTCATTTTAACCATTAATGGTAATGAATTGTTTCTACAATGAGCATGACTAGTTTGACTCATTGTTGATTCTTGTACTGACCATTATCATATCCTTAGAGGACTCTTAGGTTGTTATAACTGACGACGTAACTATGTATGGTTGTTAATAAAGGGCAGGGATGCTCTCTTAAATAATTGGTTTGACTATGTCTCTTTCATTATTGCATACAATATCATAAAAAACCTTGTTAATAATGGACGGTGTGTACTTCTTTAATTCTATGATCCTACTTATTCTAATTTTTATTTAGTTTTTGCTTACCACTTTCAGTAGTCTGCCCAATTAAAAAATCTGTTACCAGTTTTACATACACTTTGTATGCATTCGTCAGATTGTATGCAATATGGTTGCTATAGCAACCTGTTAACCCAAGCAATATCAATATAATAAAGCCACCTAAATTGGATAAGATGAAAACATATGTCCAGGAAGGCTGGAAGGTGAATACAAATAATGCTGAATTGTGTGATTGTGATTTAAGGCTTTGCAGGAATCTGCATAAAAGACATGTTCTTCTCTGTGAGCATTGCAAATTTAATTCCTGACTAGACGATATCCTTCACAAAGACGATAGAAATCTTTTTATGGAAAAAAAAATCTTTCGTGACGGATTTTCTCCATCTTTCTGTCAATTAATTTTTTTACAAAAGCGTATTTGCAATTTGATGCAAGGCATCTTTTATGAGTGTATTCACACCTGATTTCTATGCAGTACTCTTCTGTCAACTAAAATTGATTTTGTGTTGTATCTATCAGGGGATTCAAATTCATGCTAACTATAATGCATGGTGAAACTATAGTTGGCTTGATTTAAAAAGAAAATCATTGAGGCATCTTAAAGGTGTTCATCTTTTAGTGTTACAAGTATTACTATACAATGCTTGAAGTCAATGCAGATTACATTGTGCTATTCACAGTAAATGCAACCATTTAATTTATGCAATTAGTAAATTTCATTGTCAAATAGTCTTTTTTAAAAAAAAAACAGCAATGAATTCCTGGTATACTGGTATATATCAGAAGTGAATTTAGGGAGGGAGATAGGAAGAGGAGGTGGTGCATATATATCAACCCCTAGACAGAAGTTCAACGGAATCAGTCTTTGACATACTGAAGATTAAAATTACTAGGAGAAAAATGAGACAAGCAAGTTTACCATGCTGCAATCCACGCATAAGTAGCTTGCCATTCTGGGAATAGACAACTTGCCATTTAAAGGCCCTTGCTGCAATCATAGGAATAGACAACTTGCCATTTAAAGGCCCATGCTGCATTCCTAGGAATAGACAACTTGCCATTTAAAGGCCCATGCTGCATTCCTAGGAATAGACAACTTGCCATTTAAAGGCTCATGCTGCAAACCTAGGATTAGACGACTTGCCATTTAAAGGCCCATGCTGCAAACCTAGGATTAGACGACTTGCCATTTAAAGGCACATGCTGCAAATTTAGGATTAGACAACTTGCCATTTAAAGGCCCATGCTGCAATAATAGGCATAGACAACTTGCCATATAAAGGCCCATGCTGCAATCCCGGGAATAGACAACTTGCCATTTAAAGGCCCACGCTGCAAACCTAGGATTAGATCACTTGCCATTTAAAGGCCCATGCTGCAAACCTAGGATTAGACAACTTGCCATTTAAAGGCCCATGCTGCAAACCTAGGATTAGACGACTTGCCATTTAAAGGCTCATGCTGTAAACTTAGGATTAGACGACTTGCCATCTAAAGGCCCATGCTGTAAACTTAGGATTAGACGACTTGCCATTTAAAGGCCCATGCTGCAAACCTAGGATTAGACGACTTGCCATTTAAAGGCTCATGCTGCAAACTTAGGATTAGACAACTTGCCATTTAAAGGCTCATGCTGCAAACTTGGGATTAGACAACTTGCCATTTAAAGGCCCATGCTGTAATCATAGGAATAGACAACTTGCCATTTAAAGGCCTATGCTGCAATAATAGGAATATACAACTTGCCATTTGAAGGCCCATGCTGCATTCCTAGGAATAGACAACTTGCCATTTAAAGGCCCATGCTGTAAACTTAGGATTAGACGACTTGCCATATAAAGGCCCATGCTGCATTCCCAGGAATAGACAACTTGCCATTTAATGGCCCATGCTCCATTTCTAGGATTAGACAACTTGCTAATTAAAGGCCCATGCTGCAATCCTAAGAATAGCCAACTGTAGAAACCAAATGTCAGCACCCAAGACAGACAACAGGGATTATCTTGTGGTCAGGTCACAACACAGTAAACCTAATCATAAACCCAACAGTTATTGTGTGCATTTAGAACCCTGCTTGTCATAAGAGAGTGGAGGTAGACTTGCATCATACTGCTTAAAATATGAAATATTTATAGTTGCATTTCTCTCAATTGACGACGACTTGCCATTTAAAGGCCCATGCTGCAAACCTAGGATTAGACGACTTGCCATTTAAAGGCTCATGCTGCAAACTTAGGATTAGACAACTTGCCATTTAAAGGCTCATGCTGCAAACTTGGGATTAGACAACTTGCCATTTAAAGGCCCATGCTGTAATAATAGGAATAGACAACTTGCCATTTAAAGGCCCATCCTGCAATCCTGGGAATAGACAACTTGCCATTTAAAGGCCCATGCTGTAATCATAGGAATAGACAACTTGCCATTTAAAGGCCTATGCTGCAATAATAGGAATATACAACTTGCCATTTAAAGGCCCATGCTGTAAACTTAGGATTAGACGACTTGCTATTTAAAGGCCCATGCTGCAAACTTAGGATTAGACGACTTGCCATTTAAAGGCTCATGCTGCAAATTTAGGATTAGACGACTTGCCATTTAAAGGCCCATGCTGCAAACTTAGGATTAGACGACTTGCCATTTAAAGGCTCATGCTGCAAACTTAGGATTAGACGACTTGCCATTTAAAGGCCCATGCTGCAAACTTAGGATTAGACGACTTGCCATATAAAGGCCCATGCTGCATTCCCAGGAATAGACAACTTGCCATTTAATGGCCCATGCTCCATTTCTAGGATTAGACAACTTGCTAATTAAAGGCCCATGCTGCAATCCTAAGAATAGCCAACTGTAGAAACCAAATGTCAGCACCCAAGACAGACAACAGGGATTATCTTGTGGTCAGGTCACAACACAGTAAACCTAATCATAAACCCAACAGTTATTGTGTGCATTTAGAACCCTGCTTGTCATAAGAGAGTGGAGGTAGACTTGCATCATACTGCTTAAAATATGAAATATTTATAGTTGCATTTCTCTCAATTGATTAGTCTTTCAGTAATTGGAAAAGATATGTCCCAAGAAAATAGACATGTAAATTTATTTGATACATTGAGCTCATTAGTTCCAGTTCGGATAAAGTCTGAAAATGACTTGTAATTTTTGCATCTACGTGCACCCACAACCGTATCTCTGACATGTCTGAACCAATAACATTCAAACTTGTACATGAACATATTGAGATACATACGCATTTATTTCTAGATCTCATTTAGGATGGTTGATTTTAGTGCTAAAATTAATCAAAATCAAGCCATTTTGCAACCGAATTTTGGTCACAATGGACGGAAATCATTTAAACTTGGGAGATTATAAGACTTTGACGCATGTCACTTTGTTTTGAAGATCTGATGGTGTTTTAACACCTCATTTGTTGATGCAATTTTCTGCATTCTGTTAAGCAGGTGATGTGTTAATAAATGCTGTTCAGAGGCCATATCTCTGACATGTTTAAAGGTCACACATACATCATACAATAAATCTCTTGAGATGCATTTGCACGTGCATTCATTTCATGATCAAGATGGTCTAATGGCCGTAATTATGAATTCTGTAGTGGAATTTCTTTATCAATTTATTTGTTCAGTAATATATACAATGTAGTTGAAACCATTTATGGTTTTCACCTGTGGTTTTATTTTATAGTAATATTCACATGTTTGTAATTTAATGATGTCATCTATTTCAACATTTTATTTTGAGAAACACAGATTAACCAGAAATATCTGCAATTTGAAAATGTTGCTTTGTTGATGGTATTACTTCAGAACATGTAGCTCAATATAATTATGAAGTTTCTGAATTTTTCCTTAAATTATTTGTGTGTTCATCCTTAAAACGGGTATTAATTATGTTCAAGCTGAATTAAAAATTATACAATATTTCCTGAAGTCTCATAAAATTTCTTTCAACCAACCTTTTGTGAAATTAAGGCAGTTAGTCATTTTTGGCAAGAAATTAGTGAGCTCTCACATTAGTCTTTACGAGTGATCATGTAAGCTAGTGTTGGATATGTTGTATCTCTCTGTAAACTCTTATGTTTGTAATCTGTCTCAACCCTTACACCTCCATTAGGCCAAAAAAAAAACAACTTATGTTGCCCTCAAGTCGGAAAATTGGGTCGGTCGGTCGGATTTTTTTTTTTAAACTCGTGAAAACTAAGGGTATTGTAAATAGCCGAGGTATATGGGGGAAAAAAAACGCGACCCGATATTTCATATTTTTCGATCGGTCGCTGAGGGCAACAAAACCATTTTTTTTTGGCCTTAGGTCAACTGCTGTTATGGTCTACAAAATGTTTTCATAAAAAATGTTCCAAAATAATGTGTAACTTTTGACCCAAATTTGTAAACGGACTTTATTAGTAAATCATGTGCTTATGTAGATATGTCTATAGTAATTTCTTTTAAAGATGCCAGTTTCTCTGTGATAAGCTCAGGTTTCTCATCAAGTAGCTCCCACGTTTTTCATCGAGTAGCACCCACGTTTTTCATTGAGTAGCACCGATGTTTCTCATTGAGTAGCACCCACGTTTCTCTTTGAGTAGAGTAGCACCCACGTTTCTCTTTGAGTAGCACCCACGTTTCTCTTTGAGTAGCACCGACGTTTCATTGAGAAGCCCCCAGGTTTTTCGTTGAGGTGCCCCCAGGTTTCTCGTTGAAGTGCCTGTGACGCCATCCAATTGGGACGCACAGTGATTCCCTGTGATGCCATCAAATTTGGACGTACAGTGATTCCCTGTGACGCCATCAAATTGGGACGTACAGTGATTCCCTGTGACGCCATCAAATTAGGACATACAGTGATTCCCTGTGACGCCATCAAATTAGGACATACAGTGATTCCCAATGACGCCTTCAAATTGGGACGTACAGTGATTCCCATTGACGCCATCAAATAGGGAAGCACAGTGATTCCCTGTGACGCCATCAAATTAGGACGTACAGCGATTCCCTATGACGCCATCAAATTAGGACGCACAGCGATTCTCTGCCATGCCATCAAATTGGGACGCACAGTGATTCCCTGTGACCCCATCAAATTGGGACATGCAGTGATTCCCTGTGACACCATCAAATTGGGACATGCAGTGATTCCCTGTGACACCATCAAATTGGGATGTACAGTGATTCCCTGTGACGCCATCAAATTGGGACGCACAGTGATTCCCTGTGACGCCATCAAATTAGGACGCACATTGATTCCCTGCAACGCCATCAAATTGGGACGCACAGTGATTCCCTGTGACGCCATCAAATTGGGACGCACAGTGATTCCCTGTGACACCATCAAATTGGGACGCACAGTGATTCCCTGTGACGCCATCAAATTGGGACGTACAGTGATTCCCTGTAACGCCATCAAATTGGAACGCAAAGTGATTCCCTGTGACGCCATCAAATTGGAACGCAAAGTGATTCCCTGTGATGCCATCAAATTGGAACGCAAAGTGATTCCCAGTGACGCCATCAAATTAAGATGTACAGTGATTCCCAGTGACGCCATCAAATTAAGATGTACAGTGATTCCCTGTGATGCCATCAAATTGGGACACACAGCGATTCCCTGTGACGCCATCAAATTGGGACGTGCAGTGATTCCCTGTGATGCCATCAAATTGGGACGTACAGTGATTCCCTATGACGTCATCAAATTGGAACGTACAGTGATTCCCTGTGACGCCATCAAATTGGGACGTATAGTGATTCCCTGTGACGCCATCAAATTGGGATGTAGAGTGATTCCCTGTGACACCATCAAATTGGGATGTAGAGTGATTCCCTGTGACACCATCAAATTGGGACGTACAGTGATTCCCTATGACGCCATCAAATTAGGACGCACAGCGATTCTCTGCCATGCCATCAAATTGGGACGCACAGTGATTCCCTGTGACCCCATCAAATTGGGACATGCAGTGATTCCCTGTGACACCATCAAATTGGGACATGCAGTGATTCCCTGTGACACCATCAAATTGGGATGTACAGTGATTCCCTGTGACGCCATCAAATTGGGATGTACAGTGATTCCCTGTGACGCCATCAAATTGGGACGCACAGTGATTCCCTGTGACGCCATCAAATTAGGACGCACATTGATTCCCTGCGACGCCATCAAATTGGGACGCACAGTGATTCCCTGTGACGCCATCAAATTGGGACGCACAGTGATTCCCTGTGACACCATCAAATTGGGACGCACAGTGATTCCCTGTGACGCCATCAAATTGGGACGTACAGTGATTCCCTGTAACACCATCAAATTGGAACGCAAAGTGATTCCCTGTGACGCCATCAAATTGGAACGCAAAGTGATTCCCTGTGATGCCATCAAATTGGAACGCAAAGTGATTCCCTGTGATGCCATCAAATTGGAACGCAAAGTGATTCCCAGTGACGCCATCAAATTAAGATGTACAGTGATTCCCAGTGACGCCATCAAATTAAAATGTACAGTGATTCCCTGTGATGCCATCAAATTGGGACACACAGCGATTCCCTGTGACGCCATCAAATTGGGACGTGCAGTGATTCCCTGTAATGCCATCAAATTGGGACGTACAGTGATTCCCTATGACGTCATCAAATTGGAACGTACAGTGATTCCCTGTGACGCCATCAAATTGGGACGTATAGTGATTCCCTGTGACGCCATCAAATTGGGATGTAGAGTGATTCCCTGTGACACCATCAAATTGGGATGTAGAGTGATTCCCTGTGACACCATCAAATTGGGACGTACAGTGATTCCCTATGACGCCATCAAATTAGGACGCACAGCGATTCTCTGCCATGCCATCAAATTGGGACGCACAGTGATTCCCTGTGACCCCATCAAATTGGGACATGCAGTGATTCCCTGTGACACCATCAAATTGGGACATGCAGTGATTCCCTGTGACACCATCAAATTGGGATGTACAGTGATTCCCTGTGACGCCATCAAATTGGGATGTACAGTGATTCCCTGTGACGCCATCAAATTGGGACGCACAGTGATTCCCTGTGACGCCATCAAATTAGGACGCACAGTGATTCCCTGTGACGCCATCAAATTAGGACGCACATTGATTCCCTGCGACGCCATCAAATTGGGACGCACAGTGATTCCCTGTGACGCCATCAAATTGGGACGCACAGTGATTCCCTGTGACACCATCAAATTGGGACGCACAGTGATTCCCTGTGACGCCATCAAATTGGGACGTACAGTGATTCCCTGTGACGTCATCAAATTGGAACGTACAGTGATTCCCTGTGACGCCATCAAATTGGGACGTATAGTGATTCCCTGTGACGCCATCAAATTGGGATGTAGAGTGATTCCCTGTGACGCCATCAAATTGGGATGTAGAGTGATTCCCTGTGACACCATCAAATTGGGACGCACAGTGATTCCCTGTGACACCATCAAATTGGGACGCACAGTGATTCCCTGTGACGCCATCAAATTGGGACGTACAGTGATTCCCTATGACATCATCAAATTGGAACGTACAGTGATTCCCTGTGACGCCATCAAATTGGAACGTACAGTGATTCCCTGTGACGCCATCAAATTGGGATGTAGAGTGATTCCCTGTGACACCATCAAATTGGGACGTACAGTGATTCCCATTGATGCCATCAAATTGGGACGTACAGTGATTCCCATTGATGCCATCAAATAGGGACACAGTGATTCCCATTGACGCCATCAAATGGGGACACACAGTGATTCCCTGTCATGCCATCAAATTGGGACGTACAGTGATTCCCATTGACGCCATCAAATGGGGACACACAGTGATTCCCATTGACGCCATCAAATAGGAACACACAGTGATTCTGTCATGCCATCAAATTGGGACGCACAGTGATTCCCTGTGACGCCATCAAATTGGGACGTACAGTGATTCCCAGTGACGCGATCAAATTAGGACATACACTGTACAAGGAGGAAATTCCTACGCCACCATACAATTTGGATGTACATGGATTTTCTGCATCCCTGTTATGCTCTAAAATTGGAAATGTTTCTAACAGCAAAATATTTTTTCCTGCTTACTTTCCAGTTTATTACTAGATTTGCACATAAAGGAACAAATTAACCTTTATAGGTAGCATAATGCAAAATGAGTTTAATATAGAGTTTATTTTATTGATGAGTCCTGCATGTAGCTATAATGTTGAATGTCTTGGCTTTCCAAACTGTAGCTTCTTTATTAAGGTAATAAAAATAAAGGTTACATGTACATGGCATTAAGAGACATGGGGTGAA
This sequence comes from Saccoglossus kowalevskii, assembly GCF_978046115.1. NCBI lineage: Eukaryota > Metazoa > Hemichordata > Enteropneusta > Harrimaniidae > Saccoglossus > Saccoglossus kowalevskii. The sequence goes on from NC_140656.1 coordinate 5,037,617, forward strand.
GGACAGGACATGTGGCTGTCTGCATCTCACAGCAGCTCAGTTTGCAATTTGCTTAATCTATTTGCCTGATATCAAAGAGAAATCCGTCTGGACACTTTTCTTTTATTAAGGATGCTGTACACGTTTTTGGTATTGATTTTCTAAACTGATATTTTCATATAAAATATTTACTGAACCACACAAAGCTATATATTGATGGAAAGCTTATTTCACACTGGATATGAAATCAACAAGATAGTGTGTGTATGGACGTGTATAGTCACGTGATCTCTGTGTAAACACAGAAAGCAATTTTCGGTAAAAAAATAATTGAACCAATGAATAAACGAATTTAGTGGAACATTGGCAACAAAACAGTTTTTCAGACGACGCACACCACCATTCCGCGTTAATTGAGATATAATCTACATGATCGTTGGAGAAGAAATAATAATTTAGCTATCTTGAAAAAACAATGCGATCTTTTCTTTCCAGAAATTATAACGTAATTTCGAAACAAATAGGAAAATAGAAAAATCCCAGCGCCGCTTGAGAGGGAACATATCGAGGAGTGTCTGTGCGAAAAATTAGTGTAATGCGTCCACTAAAACTCGAGATCAAAGGCCTGCAGTTGCCGTGAATCGTTGTTTTGTTTAACCGAGAAAACGGCAAAAACAACTTAGCAGCAACGTATCAGCTAACTCAAAATCCGTTTGTCCCATGGATCAAAACAAACTCATAACGATTAGTCATGGTATCTGTCTGTCATAATCACGCAGATGTGTGGATATGCGTGGTCGCAATTGGTTATAAACTACAAAATTATGCTCCCGAATCCAATAGGAAACACTGTTTCACGGCGTGACAAAGCCGCGCCATAATGACGTCATGATTTACATATTCATTAATACGTTGTGGGAGGAGACACTCCTTTTCTGGAAGACTCATTACCATACATTGCCCTCCATGAAAGGTCATTCTCTTGCTCAGCTGCTGAACCAATAACCGTGGCTGAATGCACCACCAGAGTCAACGACATGTAGTTTTCTTTCCAAGATATTTGTTTTACTACGCGATATGTCTTGACGAAGATCTGTATTATCTGATTAGAATGACAATGAGAGGGAGAGAAGTCACAGCGAGTGCTGAACTGAATCGGGAGATGCGATCGCTTAGGTTTAAAGTTGTCTGTCGATCGGGCGGTAAATTTTCAGTTTGTTTGCTCCGTTATTATTTTGTTGATTTGTAAAATAACCTGTTCGCCATAAATCGTGTTTTCCGTTTTTTAGTTCCCAAAACTGGCGTGACAAAATTAGTGTGATGATTTTTTTTCCATCTTCAATGCGTAATACATAGTACCGGAACAACTGCTGGCGGGGACTACTGCCGGTATCTTACATTCAGTTCACTTTCTATATCATGTATAACAAATCTAACTTCATTGAATCCGTCAAATTATTTATTGAGAATGTGAAAATAAAGAGAAAAAAACAGGTAAAACAAGGATGCTCACACACACGCTTTTACAGCTGCTTGTCTCGTGCTTTACGTGTAGCCATGGTGTAGCCAAGTCTGGGCCCAAGTGTTTCACTTCCGACTCATTGTGGTCCGAGTCCATGACACGTAATTTGGTCACAAAAACTAAGTCTGCCATGTGCTCAAATTTTCTACCTTCTGTTTAATACCTCCATGGTCTGATCAATTAAATCGTGGAAGGTACCTTCCATGATTAAATTTTCATAATAATCGCTATACATACTGTCAACGTTCTTCTCCAAATTTCCTTGCATTCGTTTTCTTTCGTCGCTGTCATAGTCGACCCCAAGACGGTTTCATAGTCGACTGCTTGAAGAGCGAGAAATTCAACGAAATTAAATTTGTGGACGATCGTAAATGGAATGCGTGTAACTTGTACCTTGGACTACTAATACTTGTATTACTAGTCTGAGCTTGTACTGAATGCAAGAGACTGTTTATATTTGCTATGGGTGGTGACTATTATGCAAATTATCTGTCTATTATGTCTTTGGCTGATTAATTAAAACATAGCTTTCAAAACAATGACATGTGCTTTTGTTTTTAATTAACAAAAATTGATTTTTACACCCTATAAAAACATCCTATTCACTTTTTTTCCTACTGAGTGTTTGCTCCTTGTAGTCCAGCATTGAAAAATACAAAAAAGTAGAATTTTGGGTTTCAAAGCAAAAAAAGGTGTACAGCATCCTTAATTAAAAATACACTGTCACTCTGACTGTATGTTTTAATATCCTTATGGTGTGTCTCATTGGTTATTGATGTGACTATGTGGTGCAGTCTCATCGGTTGTTAATGTGGTGCAGTCTCATCAGTTGTTAATGTGGTGCAGTCTCATCGGTTGTTAATGTGGTGCAGTCTCATCGGTTGTTAATGTGGTGCAGTCTCATCGGTTGTTAATGTGGTGCAGTCTCATCGGTTGTTAATGTGGTGCAGTCTCATCGGTTGTTAATATGGTGCAGTCTCATCGGTTGTTAATGTGGTACAGTCTCATCGGTTGTTAATGTGGTGCAGTCTCATCGGTTGTTAATGTGGTGCAGTCTCATCGGTTGTTAATGTGGTGCAGTCTCATTGATTGTTGGTCTGACTATATGTAGTACAGTCTCATTGGTTGTTAATGTGACTGTATGTGGTGCAGTCTCATTGATTGTTGATGTGACTGTATGTGGTGCAGTCTCATTGGTTGTTGATGTGACTATATGTGGTGCAGTCTCATTGGTTGTTGATGTGACTATGTGGTGCAGTCTTATTGATTGTTGATGTGACTGTATGTGGTGCAGTCTCATTGGTTGTTAATGTGACTGTATGTGGTGCAGTCTCATTGATTGTTGATGTGACTGCATGTGGTGCAGTCTCATTGGTTGTTGATGTGACTGTATGTGGTGCAGTCTTATTGGTTGTTGATGTGACTGTATGTGGTGCAGTCTCATTGATTGTTGATGTGACTATGTGGTGCAGCCTCATTGATTGTTGGTCTGACTATATGTAGTACAGTCTCATTGGTTGTTAATGTGACTGTATGTGGTGCAGTCTCATTGGTTGTTGATGTGACTATATGTGGTGCAGTCTCATTGATTGTTGGTCTGACTATATGTAGTACAGTCTCATTGATTGTTGATGTGACTGTATGTGGTACAGTCTCATTGATTGTTGGTCAGACTATATGTAGTACAGTCTCATTAATTGTTGGTCTGACTATATGTAGTACAGTCCCATTGGTTGTTGATGTGACTGTATGTGGTGCAGTCTCATTGATTGTTGATGTGACTGTATGTGGTGCAGTCTCATTGGTTGTTGGTGTGACTGTATGTAGTACAGTCTCATTGATTGTTGGTCTGACTATATGTAGTACAGTCTCATTGGTTGTTAATGTGACTGTATGTGGTGCAGTCTCATTGATTGTTGATGTGACTGTATGTGGTGCAGTCTCATTGGTTGTTGATGTGACTATATGTGGTGCAGTCTCATTGGTTGTTGATGTGACTATGTGGTGCAGTCTTATTGATTGTTGATGTGACTGTATGTGGTGCAGTCTCATTGGTTGTTAATGTGACTGTATGTGGTGCAGTCTCATTGATTGTTGATGTGACTGCATGTGGTGCAGTCTCATTGGTTGTTGATGTGACTGTATGTGGTGCAGTCTTATTGGTTGTTGATGTGACTGTATGTGGTGCAGTCTCATTGATTGTTGATGTGACTATATGTGGTGCAGTCTCATTGATTGTTGATGTGACTATATGTGGTGCAGTCTCATTGGTTGTTGATGTGACTGTTTGTGGTGCAGTCTCATTGGTTGTTGATTTGACTGTATGTGGTGCGTTCTCATTGGTTGTTTATGTGACTGTATGTGGTGCGTTCTCATTGGTTGTTGATGTGACTGTATGTGGTGCGTTCTCATTGGTTGTTGATGTGACTGTATGTGGTGCGTTCTCATTGGTTGTTGATGTGACTGTATGTGGTGCGTTCTCATTGGTTGTTGATGTGACTATGTAGAGCAGTAAGCCATTATGGTATGCCACTGAAGCAGAGATTTGCTGTTAGGCAACTAGTTATGCTAATTCATTGGTGCGTCATTGACACTGTACATTAATATAGTAATTTCAAAAATAATAATCTGCTAAAACATTTTATTAAAAAAAAAAGACAATCAGAGGCTTCACATTTTCGTTAGAGCCTCAAGGAAGAAGTGTTTTTAATAATTGATAACAGTCAAAATAAATATCAGCCTTCTTAAGTCACCTGATTACACAAATTTCAAGTAATGCTATTTTTAAGCCCTGTACGTATATGCTGTACCTTTGACATTTGATCACATGGTGTGTAATATATATTTTAATAAGAATCCTGAGTTATAATACCTAGGAATAGGAATTCAATGGATTTGCTGATCACTTGAGATTCACATCCTGATTGTTTGATGGTTCAAATGAAATGTCACCACCCTTGACTAATCAGTTGTCTTCAAATTAGATCTATTCAGTCTCGGCTGATTTTGGAATTGTGTATTCTGATGTTATTGACATTACAGGCATGGATAAAGTCATTTTTGAGTTACTTATTGATAAAACATTTGCATAAACACCCAGTAGTCATAGATGGATATTGTAATTTGAATGAGGTCATCGCATGGCATGCTGTATTCACTGTACCCAGGAGTCATAGATGGATATTGTAATTTGAGTGAGGTCACCACATGTCATGCCATATTCTCTGTACCCAGTAGTCATAGATGGATATTGTAATTTGAATGAGGTCATCACATGTCATGCCATATTCACTGTATCCAGTAGTCATTGATGGATATTGTAATTTGAGTGAGGTCATCACATGTCATGCCATATTCTCTGTACCTAGTAGTCATAGATGGATATTGTATTTTGAATGAGGTCACCACATGTCATGCCATATTCACTGTACCCAGTAGTCATAGATGGATATTGTAATTTGAATGAGGTCATCACATGTCATGCCATATTCACTGTACCCAGTAGTCATAGATGGATATTGTAATTTGAGTGAGGTCACCACATGTCATGCCATATTTGCTGTATCCAGTAGTCATAGATGGATATTCTAATTTGAGTGAGGTCATCACATGTCATGCCATATTCTCTGTACCCAGTAGTCATAGATTGATATTGTAATTTGAATGAGGTCATCACATGTCATGCCATATTCACTGTACCCAGTAGTCATAGATGGATATTGTAATTTGAATGAGGTCATCGCATGTCATGCCATATTCACCATACCCAGTAGTCATAGATGGATATTGTAATTTGAGTGAGGTCACCACATGTCATGCATATTCACTGTACCCAGTAGTCATAGATGGATATTGTAATTTGAGTGAGGTCATCACATGTCATGCCATATTCACTGTACCCAGTAGTCATAGATGGATATTGTAATTTGAGTGAGGTCATCACATGTCATGCCATATTCTCTGTACCTAGTAGTCATAGATGGATATTGTATTTTGAATGAGGTCATCACATGTCATGCCATATTCACTGTACCCAGTAGTCATACATGTAGATGGATATTGTAATTTGAGTGAGGTCATCGCATGGCATGCCATATTCTCTGTACCTAGTAGTCATAGATGGATATTGTAATTTGAGTGAGGTCATCGCATGTCATGCATATTCACTGTACCCAGTAGTCATAGATGGATATTGTAATTTGAGTGAGGTCATCACATGTCATGCCATATTCACTGTACCCAGTAGTCATAGATGGATATTGTAATTTGAATGAGGTCATCACATGTCATGCCATATTCACTGTACCCAGTAGTCATAGATGGATATTGTAATTTGAGTGAGGTCATCGCATGTCATGCATATTCACTGTACCCAGTAGTCATAGATGGATATTGTAATTAGAGTGAGGTCATCGCATGGCATGCCATATTCTCTGTACCTAGTAGTCATAGATGGATATTGTAATTTGAGTGAGGTCATCGCATGTCATGCATATTCACTGTACCCAGTAGTCATAGATGGATATTGTAATTTGAGTGAGGTCATCACATGTCATGCCATATTCACTGTACCCAGTAGTCATAGATGGATATTGTAATTTGAATGAGGTCATCTCATGTCATGCCATATTCACTGTACCCAGTAGTCATAGATGGATATTGTATTTTGAATGAGGTCATCACATGTCATGCCATATTCACTGTACCCAGTAGTCATACATGTAGATGGATATTGTAATTTGACTGAGGTCATCGCATGGCATGCCATATTCTCTGTACCTAGTAGTCATAGATGGATATTGTAATTTGAGTGAGGTCATCGCATGTCATGCATATTCACTGTACCCAGTAGTCATAGATGGATATTGTAATTTGAGTGAGGTCATCACATGTCATGCCATATTCACTGTACCCAGTAGTCATAGATGGATATTGTAATTTGAGTGAGGTCATCACATGTCATGCCATATTCTCTGTACCTAGTAGTCATAGATGGATATTGTATTTTGAATGAGGTCATCACATGTCATGCCATATTCACTGTACCCAGTAGTCATACATGTAGATGGATATTGTAATTTGAGTGAGGTCATCGCATGGCATGCCATATTCTCTGTACCTAGTAGTCATAGATGGATATTGTAATTTGAGTGAGGTCATCGCATGTCATGCATATTCACTGTACCCAGTAGTCATAGATGGATATTGTAATTTGAGTGAGGTCATCACATGTCATGCCATATTCACTGTACCCAGTAGTCATAGATGGATATTGTAATTTGAATGAGGTCATCTCATGTCATGCCATATTCACTGTACCCAGTAGTCATAGATGGATATTGTAATTTGAATGAGGTCATCACATGTCATGCCATATTCACTGTACCCAGTAGTCATACATGTAGATGGATATTGTAATTTGAGTGAGGTCATCGCATGGCATGCCATATTCTCTGTACCTAGTAGTCATAGATGGATATTGTAATTTGAGTGAGGTCATCGCATGTCATGCATATTCACTGTACCCAGTAGTCATAGATGGATATTGTAATTTGAGTGAGGTCATCACATGTCATGCCATATTCACTGTACCCAGTAGTCATAGATGGATATTGTAATTTGAATGAGGTCATCACATGTCATGCCATATTCACTGTACCTAGTAGTCATAGATGGATATTGTAATTTGAGTGAGGTCATCACATGTCATGCCATATTCACTGTACCCAGTAGTCATAGATGGATATTGTAATTTGAATGAGGTCATCACATGTCATGCCATATTCACTGTACCCAGTAGTCATAGATGGATATTGTATTTTGAATGAGGTCATCACATGTCATGCCATATTCACTGTACCCAGTAGTCATAGATGGATATTGTAATTTGAGTGAGGTCATCACATGTCATGCCATATTCTCTGTACCTAGTAGTCATAGATGGATATTGTAATTTGAGTGAGGTCACCACATATCATGCCATATTCACTGTACCCAGTAGTCATAGATGGATATTGTAATTTGAGTGAGGTCATTACATGGCATGCCATATTCACTGTACCCAGTAGTCATAGATGGATATTGTAATTTGAGTGAGGTCATCACATGTCATGCCATATTCTCTGTACCTAGTAGTCATAGATGGATATTGTATCTTGAATGAGGTCATCACATGGCATGCCATATTCACTGTACCCAGTAGTAATAGATGGATATACATATACCTTGTTTTCATTACCATCAAATATTATAATGGTGTCAGTATTTATTTTAGTTTTGTACAGAGTATACCATACAATTGTTTTGTGCATGGGCTGTATAACAATTTTATACAGCATTCATCGTGGAATTCATCATACCTGTATGTATCAACTAAACATTTGTGTGTTGCCGGCTATTATTAATAATTTGTTTGTTTGCTTTAGACAATGAAAGCCATCATACATGTAGGGGTTGGAATAGGGCGTGGCAATGCCAGAATGGGGTGTGGCCAAGCTGAAATTGGAATGGGGTGTGGCCAAGCTAAAATTTGGAATGGGGTGTGGCCAAGCTAAAATTTGGAATGGGGTGTGGCCAAGCTAAAATTAGAATGGGTGTGGCCAAGCTAAAATTAGAATGGGGTGTGGCCAAGCTAAAATTAGAATGGGGTGTGGCCAAGCTAAAATTTGGAATGGGGTGTGGCCAAGCTAAAATTTAGAATGGGGTGTGGCCAAGCTAAAATTTAGAATGGGGTGTGGCCAAGCTGAAATTTGGAATGGGGTGTGGCCAAGCTAAAATTAGAATGGGGTGTGCCTGAGCTAAAATTTGGAATGGGGTGTGGCCAAGCTAAAATTAGAATGGGGTGTGGCAAGCTAAAATTAAAATGGGGTGTGGCCAAGCTAAAATTTGGAGTGGGGTGTGGCCAAGCTAAAATTAGAATGGGGTGTGGCCAAGCTAAAATTTGGAATGGGGTGTGGCCAAGCTAAAATTTGGAATGGGGTGTGGCCAAGCTAAAATTTGGAATGGGGTGTGGCCAAGCTAAAATTTGGAATGGGGTGTGGCCAAGCTAAAATTAGAATGGGGTGTGGCCGAGCAAAAATTTGGAATGGGATGTGGCCAAGCTAAAATTAGAATGGGGTGTGGCCAAGCTAAAATTAGAATGGGGTGTGGCCAAGCTAAAATTAGAATGGGGTGTGGCCAAGCTAAAATTTGGAATGGGGTGTGGTCAAGCTAAAATTAGAATGGGGTGTGGCCAAGCTAAAATTGGAACGGGGTGTGGCCAAGCTGAAATTAGAATGGGGTGTGGCCAAGCTGAAATTAGAATGGGGTGTGGCCAAGCTGAAATTAGAATGGGGTGTGGCCAAGCTAAAATTTGAAATGGGGTGTGGTCAAGCTAAAATTAGAATGGGGTGTGGCCAAGCTAAAATTGGAACGGGGTGTGGCCAAGCTGAAATTAGAATGGGGTGTGGCCAAGCTGAAATTAGAATGGGGTGTGGCCAAGCTGAAATTAGAATGGGGTGTGGCCAAGCTAAAATTTGGAATGGGGTGTGGCCAAGCTAAAATTAGAATGGGATGTGGCCAAGCTAACATTAGAATGGGTTGTGGCCAAGCTAACATTAGAATGGGGTGTGGCCAAGCTGGAATTAGAATGGGGTGTGGCCAAGCTAAAATTAGAATGGGTTGTGTTTGTTTTTAGTCTCCGTTCGGACGAAGTCCGAAAACGTGGACTTATAATTCGGTCTCCGTGTGTCCGTCAGTGCGTCCGTGCGTCTCGGAGTCATATCTCAGAATCCTTTGAACCGATTCCGTTCATTCTTTACATGTGCCTAGTACTTTATATGGGACATATGTCCATGCAGTGGTTTTAGCGATTCGATTCAAAATGGCAGACTGGCAGCCATCTTGTTTTTTGAAAATGTTGTATTTTGGACATGCTTTGTCAGTTTTCATTCAAGTTTGGTACATAGATTATACATGTTATGATACATGTCCCCGACCGTCTGTGAGTCCGTGCGTCGTGAGTCAGTCCGTCCGTGCATCAGTTCATCCAGAGTCGTATTTCAGAATCCTTTGGACCAATTCAGTTCATTTTTTGCATGTGTCTAGTACTTTATGTGGGACGTATGCACATGTAGTGGTTTAGCGATTCGATTCAAAATGGTCTACTGGCAGCCATCTTGTTTTTTGAAAATGTTGTATTTTGGACATGCTTTGTCAGTTTTCATTCAAATTTGATACATAGAATATACATGTTATAATACATGTCCTCCTACTGTCTGTGTGTGCGTCCAACCGTGTGTGCATCTGTCCGTTCGTTTGTCTGTGCGTGCATCCATACATGCGGAGTCATAGTTCAGAATCTTTTGGACTAATTTCGTTCATTCTTTGCATGTGGGACTGGCAGCCATTTTGTTTTTTGAAAATGTTCTATTTTTTACATGTTTTGTCGACACAAAGTCGACACAGCGGAGCTGTTCATATTACTGATTGTCCTTCGTCATCAATTTTACAATTTCAACTTCTTCTTCAAAACCGCAAGTCAGAATGTTTTCAAATTTGATATGCAAGTACCTTGGATTGTTCTCACTCAGATTTGTTCATTTCATGTCAAAATCTCAGATTCTCTATTTTTTGTGTATATTTTTGTCATTTTTGGTAAAAAGTGATATTTTCGACTTCTTGTTAAAAACGACAAATCCCATCGCTTTGATATTACATATATAGATGCTACATGTGGACATCTCAGATTTGTTCATTTTGTGATGATATCTTTAATTCTCTGAATTCGGTGAATATTTTTGCAATTTTTGGTAAAAAGTGATATTTTCGACTTCTTGTTGAAAATTGCAAGTCTGATTGTTTTTATATTACATATATAGGTACTACATGTGGACCTCTTCTAATGTAGCTGATTATTAGCTTCTCTGTATTTCTGCAATTTTTTTCAAACCAAAATGAGGAGCTTTTTTGCATTGTTTAGAACACAAACCATGTGTTTACAAACATAATCACTGCGAATCTACCGTACTCCCCTGAGTATAAACCCCTTCCCGAGTATAAGCCAACCCCTCTGTTTTTGGACATTTAATGAGTTGAGGGCATCCCCGAGTATAGGCCCAGGGTGTTTTACCAGGCGTCGACGACATTTATTAAAATATGCATGTAAAAAGTATATTTCATTGCTTAAAAATCATGATTGGTACGGTAGTTTGGTTCCAGCTTTTACGAGAAAACTCACATTATTTGAGAGTGCACGGCCGGCGAACGTACATAGTTGGCACGTTTTCTATTCTGTCAATAATCGGAAAACTTTGACTGTATGATAGAGCATTTTCATTGGTTAACGAAAGACGTGACCTGTTAGGTCAAAGGAAGTTGTTCAGGTCAAATTATGATGAAACCATGGCGGAAATGGAAGCTTTGTATCGAGAGTTTGCGTACGATCTTGCCTTCGACCGTTTCCCACAGACCCTACCCATTTTTGCACCGTAAATTTAGACGGTATATCAACCGTATTATTTTTTGTTCATATTAGTTTCTTCATTGTAAAAAGCGTTGTTAAAATCAATGACGGCTCGTTTCGCGTTTTTGTTTCTCAAAAAGACGTAATATTCCCCCGAGACCGGCACTGTGAACGAAAAATGTAATTTGGATAATTTTTCGAGGCTGGGAAGATGGTTACAGTTTTAAACACACCAAAACATTATTTTTTCTGAGGTGGTCCTCTAGTATAAACCCACCCCTTATTAGTCCCCGTTCGGACGTGGTCCGAAAACGGGCACATATGTTTTGCCCTGTGTGCGTCCGTGATCACCTGTATCTCGAACATACATGGACCGATTAAGTTCAAACTTCACTCATACATTACACATTATATTGGACATATGCACATGCATTTTTTTCATGATCCGATTAACGATAGCCGAATAGCGGCCATTTTAAGGCCGAAAATGCATCAAAATCACACATTTTCACCAATCCTTACCCGGATCTCAGTTATGCATGGATGGATTTTGTTCAAATTTGGTACATACATTAAACATAATAGGACCTTGATGCATGTCATTTTTTTTTTTCGGATCAAGTTCGAAATGGCCGACTGGCGGCCATTTTGTTTTAATAAACTCAGTTCTGGATCCGTATCCAAGACATGTCTGGATTGATCAAGTTCAAACTTCACACACACATGGTACATCATGTCACAAATAGATATGTGCATTTGTTTCATGATCTGCTTAACAATAGCGGAATGATGGCCATTTTAAGGCCGAAAATGCATCAAAATCACGTATTTTCACAATTCCAGAACCGGATCTCAGTCATGCATGGATGGATTTTGTTCAGATTTAGCACAATGTGTTGTACATATGCAGGTGCATTTCGGTCATGATCTGCTTTGAATGTATATGTCACTCAATATGAACGGAACGGGGACGTGTCATTGACAATGCCTTGTTTTTTCCGATTTTACATGTTCAGGCCCCTGGGCTTATACTCGAGGAAGTACGGTAATAGACCATTTATTCATAATTCTGAGTTTTTAAAATTTTCTGTACTACACATTGCCTGTTGAAAGCTACAAATACCAAAACATATAAAATAGCAAGTGACTTCACAGTATACATGTATAAGTAGACTATCTATGACTTGTTTTTCTTGATCTTCTTTCCTGTTGATAAATTTACTATTATGAATTAAGTATTAATTTTTCTAAACTGTAAATTTAAATAATTTTGTTTTTGACTCCCATGTGCGAAGCACAAAATGGGAGTCTTTGCAGTTAGTGTGTCTGTATGTGTGTATGTGTGTGTGTATGTGTGTATGTGTGTATGTGTGTGTGTATGTGTGTCCGACTGTTCCACTGCTATCTCAAGAACCATACATCGGTTTTTGATGAAACTTGGTGCATAGATGCTCTGGGCCAATGCGCAGATTTGATTAGGTTTTGGTAAAAATCCATGCTCGTTAATTACCTAATTTGCATGATAATTAGCTAATTTTTAGCTGTTCTATGACTGTTCCACTGATATCTAAAGAACCACTCATTGGATTTTGATGAAACTTGGTACATAGATGCTCTGAACATATGCGCAGATTTGATTAATTTTTGGTAAAAATCCGTGCATATTAATTACCTAATTTGCATGATAATTAGCTATTTTTTAGTGGTTCCATGACTGTTCCACTGATATCTAAACAACCACTCGTTGGATTTTGATGAAACTTGGTACATACATGCTCTGAACTAATGCTAGGTTTTGATTAGTTTTTGGTAATAATCCGTGGATACTATTTACCTAATTTGCATAATGATTAGTCAATTTTCGGTTTTTCCACTGATATCTCGAGTACTAATCATCACATTTCAATGAAACTTGGTACATAGATGTCATACGACACTGCACAGACCTGATAGTTTTTATGGGAATATCAGTACATATTAATTACCTAATTTGCATAATTAATTAATTTTCAGCATTTGATATAAGTAGTTAGCATTACATTTAAATGAAACTTGGTACTTACATACTCAAGGACTATGCAGAGATTGATTGTTTTCGATAAATATTTGTGCATATTAATCACCTAATTTGCATAATTAGTTAATTTTCAGCTTTTCCACTGGTATCTCAAGTACTAATCATCGCATTTCAATGAAACTTGGTACATAGATCCTTTAGGACTATGCAGAGACCTGATTAGTTTTAGGGTAATTAATTGTGCATATTAATTACCTAATTTGCATAATTAATTTTCAGCTTTTCTACTGATATCTAAAGTACTAATCATCACATTTCAATGAATCTAGAATTATGCAGACCCAATTAGTTTCCAGTAAATATTTGTGCATATTAATCACCTAATTTGCATAATTAACCAACTTTCACACTGATATCTCAGGTACTAAACATCACATATCAATGAATGTACATGGATGCTGTAGGACAATAGACAGACCTGAATAATTGTGGGTTAAAATCTGTACATATTAATTACCTAATTTGCATATTTAACCAATTTTAAGCTTTCACACTGATATCTAAAGTACCGTAAAAACTCCAAAATTTCGACCGGTTTTAAATAATTGATGTTAGAAATGTGATGTGTTTTTAGAGTCAAAATTAAGGTGCATTTTCGGACGGTCGAATTTTTCAGAATAGAAATCAGCAAATGAAAAAATGGGGATGATAGACAGTGTGTTTCATTAGTTTTTAAAAAATGCAATGTGCGTCAATTGACGTAAACTTCCTCATGTTTCACGGTAAAAGCAAAGGTCGTGGCCGAGTTGTAACTCAAAATCTAAACAAAGTCATCAATCAGTGAGTATTATGACAAGCAAAACAAAACATCAAGACGCGGAGAAGAGGTCAGCACAAAACTAATAGGTCAAAAGACAAAGCTGTCTCGCACTACCTAGGAAAACTTGCGAATGTTCGAAGTACAGGTACCCATTGGACAAAAGATACATGGAAGTTTAGCAAACTATCTCCCCGACCCAGTGCAATGTATCCGGTTAAAATCAAAGCTCGCGTGTCCCTTATTTGAAGGACCAAATTCTGCCGTAAATTCGCCCTTGGATTAAAAAATAAAATGGGACTTTTAAGGTGTATTTTGGCGTCATTTTTCGGACATTTCAATCAATCCTGCCGGCTAAAATAGAGTAAGTTTTACCGTAGTCATTGACGTCTGTCTATTCAAGAGTACACGTGTATGATTTTTATCGTGACTAGCGTGAGCGGGTAAGCTTCCTTTCGAGAATGAGCTGTTATCACTGTGAACAATGTTAAATTATTCTTCAGATGACCAGTTTATTTTTTAAAAACAACTAATTTTTTTATTTAAAAAAAATCATGCCGTTTTCGCATCAAAATCCAAGCCAAAATATCATACTACAACATCAATCTCTTCCACATTGCGTTCAATAACATTAACATATTTAAATAAGCTATGGTAATTTGAACACGTTGGCATCATCCAGCTTTTTGATTGGTTAATTAGCGATTTGACCTATTTGACCTAAGAGAACATGGCGGATATCCTACAGCATCAAACGTTTATACGAGACCGGAATCATTCGCTTACGATGAAACTAAGTTGACTTTTATTTGTATTTCATAACCATTCAACAAATTTATTTTGTGTACATTATTATAATCACTACTGAGTACAGTAATAATCAACAATTCAGAAACGCAGCATGCCGAGATTTTTGTGTTCGTTTTTATTTGAAACTTTGTTTATTTAGAATATATTTTCGTTACCAATAAAATAAAAATCTCTCAGTCAATCAGAAACCCGGATTCATGCCTTCGAGGAAGGTCCCGTTTGAACGCTCACATCGGTTTTTTTTTCGTTTGGGGGAAAACTAAAACTGGTCGAAATTTTCGAATAAGAATGAGTCGTCAATTTTTAGTGGAGTCGAAAATTTGGAGGTAAATAAAACTCCGAAACCCGGCAAATAAACAGGCGGTCGAATTTTTAGAGGGGTCGAAATTTTGGAGTTTTCACGGTACTAATTATTCCATTTCAATGAAACTTAGTACAAAGATGCTCTAGGACAATGTACAAACCTAATTAGTTTGGGGTAAAAATCTGTTCATATTAATTCCCTAATAAGCATAATAATTCATAATTTTTTGGTTCTAATCACATTTCAATTAAACTTGGAGACATAGATTTTCTGTTACATTGCGCAGACCTCATTAGTTTTACACTCAAATCTGGTCATATTAATTTTCTGATTTGCATAATTAGTTTTCAGCTAAGTAATTTCGAATTATATTTAATGTGTCTCCAATACTCTCAGCACATGGGAGTTCTTTCTAAGCTTTCTTTGATTTCTTTTCTAGGAAGAATACCTTGCACTGGTCGCACGGCTCATTCTTCATGTTCGTGATATAAGTAAGTAACTTGAAGAATATTTTTGAATATATTTTATTATGCTTTATATCTGCATCCTCTTCTGTTTGTCACTTGTTAAGTAAGTGCTCCTGGCTTCCATTAGATACTTGTCATGCATATGCACCCACCCAGTGTACAGCGGCTTTAGCCTCCCATTCAATACACCCACCCAATGTATAGTGGCTTTGGCCTTCCCATTCAATACACCCACCCAGTGTATAGTGGCTTTGGCCTTCCCATTCAATACACCCACCCAGTGTACAGCGGCTTTAGCCTTCCCATTCAATACACTCACCCAGTGTTCAGCGGCTTTAGCCTTCCTATTCAATACACTCACCCAGTGTACAATGGCTTTGACCTCCCATTCAATACACTCACCCAGTGTATAGTGGCTTTAGCCTTCCCATTCAATACACTCACCCAGTGTACAGTGGCTTTGGCCTTCCCATTCAATACACTCACCCAGTGTACAGTGGCTTTGGCCTTCCCATTCAATACACTCACCCAGTGTACAGTGGCTTTGGCCTTCCCATTCAATACACTCACCCAGTGTACAATGGCTTTGACCTCCCATTCAATACACTCACCCAGTGTACAATGGCTTTGACCTCCCATTCAATACACTCACCCAGTGTACAGTGGCTTTGGCCTTCCCATTCAATACACTTACCCAGTGTACAGCGGCTTTAGCCTTCCCATTCAATACACCCACCCAGTGTACAATGGCTTTGACCTCCCATTCAATACACTCACCCAGTGCACAATGGCTTTGACCTCCCATTCAATACACTCACCCAGTGTACAGTGGCTTTGGCCTTCCCATTCAATACACTCACCCAGTGTACAGTGGCTTTGGTCTTCCCATTCAATACACTTACCCAGTGTACAGTGGCTTTGGCCTTCCCATTCAATACACTCACCCAGTATACAGTGGCTTTGGCCTTCTCATCCAATACACTCACCCAGTGTACAATGGCTTTGGCCTTCCCATTCAATACACTCACCCAGTGTACAGTGGCTTTGACCACCCAGTATACAGTGGCTTTAGCCTTCCCATTCAATACACTTACCTATTGTATAGTGGCTTTTGCCTCCCATTCAATACACCCACCCAGTATACAGTGGCTTTGGCCTTCCCATTCAATACACTTACCCAGTGTACATTGGCTTCGGCCTTCCCATTCAATACACTCACCCAGTGTACAGTGGCTTTAGCCTTCCCATTCAATACACCCACCCAGTGTACAATGGCTTTGACCTCCCATTCAATACACTCACCCAGTGTACAGTGGCTTTGGCCTTCCCATTCAATACACTCACCCAGTGTACAGTGGCTTTAGCCTTCCCATTCAATACACCCACCCAGTGTACAATGGCTTTGACCTCCCATTCAATACACTCACCCAGTGTACATTGGCTTTAGCCTTCCCATTCAATACACCCACCCAGTGTACAATGGCTTTGGCCTCCCATTCAATACACTTACCCAGTGTGCAGTGCCTTTGGCCTTCCCATTCAATACACTCACCCAGTATACAGTGGTTTTGGCCTTCCCATTCAATACACCCACCCAGTGTACAATGGCTTTGGCCTTCCCATTCAATACACTTACCCAGTGTACAGTGGCTTTGGCATTCCCTTTCAATACACTCACCCAGTGTACAGAGGCCTCCCATTCAATACATTCACCCAGTGTACAGTGGCTTTAGCCTTCCCATTCAATACACTTACCCAGTGTACAGTGGCTTTTGCCTTCCTATTCAATACACTCACCCAGTGTACAGTGGCTTTGGCCTCCCATTCAATACACTTACCCAGGCTTTGGCCTTCCTATTCAATACACTCACCCAGTGTACAGTGGCTTTGGCCTTCCCATTCAATACACTCACCCAGTGTACAGTGGCTTTGGCCTTCCCATTCAATACACTCACCCAGTGTACAGTGGCTTTGGCCTTTCCATTCAATACACTCACCCAGGCTTTGGCCTTCCCATTCAATACACTTACCCAGTGTACAGTGGCTTTGGCCTCCCATTCAATACACTTACCCACGCTTTGGCTTTCCTATTCAATACACTCACCCAGTGTACAGTGGCTTTGGCCTTCCCATTCAATACACTCACCCAGTGTGCAGTGCCTTTGGCCTTCCCATTCAATACACTCACCCAGTATACAGTGGCTTTGGCCTTCCCATTCAATACACTTACCCAGTATACAGTGGCTTTGGCCTCCCATTCAATACACTCGCCCAGTGTACAGTGGCTTTGGCCTTCCCATTCAATACACTCACCCAGTGTACAGTGGCTTTGGCCTTCTCATTCAATACACTCACCCAGTATACAGTGGCTTTGGCCTTCCCATTCAATACACTCACCCAGTATACAGTGGCTTTGGCCTTCCCATTCAATACACTCACCCAGTGTACAATGGCTTTGACCTCCCATTCAATACATTCACCCAGTGTACAGTGGCTTTGGCCTCCCATTCAATACACTCACCCAGTATACAGTGGCTTTAGCCTTCCCATTCAATACACTTACCCATTGTATAGTGGCCTTTGCCTCCCATTCAATACACCCACCCAGTGTACAGTGGCTTTGGCCTTCCCATTCAATACACTTACCCAGTGTACAGTGGCTTTGGCCTTCCCATTCAATACACTCACCCAGTGTACAGTGGCTTTAGCCTTCCCATTCAATACACCCACCCAGTGTACAATGGCTTTGGCCTTCCCATTCAATACACTTACCCAGTGTACAGTGGCTTTGGCCTTCCCTTTCAATACACTTACCCAGTGTACAGTGGCTTTGGCCTTCCCTTTCAATACACTCACCCAGTGTACAGTGGCCTCCCATTCAATACACTCACCCAGTGTACAGTGGCTTTTGCCTTCCTATTCAATACACTCGCCCAGTGTACAGTGGCTTTGGCCTTTCCATTCAATACAATACACTCACCCAGTATACAGTGGCTTTGGCCTTCCCATTCAATACACTCACCCAGTGTACAGTGGCTTTGGCCTTCCCATTCAATACACTCACCCAGTGTACAGTGGCTTTGGCCTTCCCATTCAATACACTCACCCAGTGTACAGTGGCTTTGGCCTCCCATTCAATACACTTACCCAGGCTTTGGCCTTCCTATTCAATACACTCACCCAGTGTACAGTGGCTTTGGCCTTTCCATTCAATACACTCACCCAGTATACAGTTGCTTTGGCCTTCCTATTCAATACACTCACCCAGTGTACAGTGGCTTTGGCCTTCCCATTCAATACACTTACCCAGTGTACAGTGGCTTTTGCCTTCCTATTCAATACACTCACCCAGTATACAGTGGCTTTGGCCTCCCATTCAATACACTTACCCAGGCTTTGGCCTTCCTATTCAATACACTCGCCCAGTGTACAGTGGCTTTGGCCTTTCCATTCAATACACTCACCCAGGCTTTGGCCTTCCCATTCAATACACTTACCCAGTGTACAGTGGCTTTGGCCTCCCATTCAATACACTTACCCACACTTTGGCCTTCTTATTCAATACACTCACCCAGTGTACAGTGGCTTTGGCCTTCCCATTCAATACACTCACCCAGTGTGCAGTGCCTTTGGCCTTCCCATTCAATACACTCACCCAGTATACAGTGGCTTTGGCCTTCCCATTCAATACACTCACCCCAGTGTACAATGGCTTTGACCTCCCATTCAATACACTCACCCAGTATACAGTGGCTTTGGCCTTCTCATCCAATACACTCACCCAGTGTACAATGGCTTTGGCCTTCCCATTCAATACACTCACCCAGTGTACAGTGGCTTTGACCACCCAGTATACAGTGGCTTTAGCCTTCCCATTCAATACACTTACCTATTGTATAGTGGCTTTTGCCTCCCATTCAATACACCCACCCAGTATACAGTGGCTTTGGCCTTCCCATTCAATACACTTACCCAGTGTACATTGGCTTTGGCCTTCCCATTCAATACACTCACCCAGTGTACAGTGGCTTTAGCCTTCCCATTCAATACACCCACCCAGTGTACAATGGCTTTGACCTCCCATTCAATACACTCACCCAGTGTACAGTGGCTTTGGCCTTCCCATTCAATACACTCACCCAGTGTACAGTGGCTTTAGCCTTCCCATTCAATACACCCACCCAGTGTACAATGGCTTTGACCTCCCATTCAATACACTCACCCAGTGTATAGTGGCTTTAGCCTTCCCATTCAATACACTCACCCAGTGGCTTTGGCCTTCCCATTCAATTCACTTACCCAGTGTACAGTGGCTTTGGCCTTCCCATTCAATACACTTACCCAGTATGCAGTGGCTTTGGCCTTCCCATTCATCACACCAATACCAAAATAATGCACTGTCACTGTTTGCCTGGAAACTACTAATCTTTAGTGTCCTATGGATTGCTCAAATTGACTCATTTAAAATAATGGTTGTTGACATTCAGATTCTGATTTTTTAACATATTAGTACATTACAAAACATGCAACGGACACTAACGTGTTAAAGTGCAGGACCATGGCATGGTGCCGTATGGCAATTTGATGTGTGTGTATGTGAAAATTAGTGAAATGTAATTATCCATCATGATCACTGACTTGAACACAACTGTCTGTGATGCCAAATGTATTCATACCTGCACATGTTTTCACTTTAATGAATTCTTCTACTATAGTATCCAATTATTTTGATTGATTGATAGATCTGGTTGGTTTATCTGATCTTGTATTCTTTCGTTCCTTCTTTCACCACAGATGACAGCATTTTCATTATTTGTTGCTAGCTACTGGGAATATTTCACGTCACATAAATTGAGTTTCTTTCACAGATGGACGAAATTTATGTATTTATATGTACCACCCAGCACTTTTTGTAATTTATTTGTAAATTGTTATCCCCATGATGCATCTCACATTATCATCCTTTTTGAAAAACTATGTAAGCTGAAATAATATTAATTCAAAATCGTTTACATATCTCCATTTGTGTAGCTGTTTAACAAAAAAAGACTAGTCTAAGAATACTTTTGTAAATATGGCTCATACGCAACATCTGAATTATTAGTCATGATTTTGTCGTACGTTTTTGAGTCGGGCGCAAGTCTAGGGCCGACTCCAAGTATTGATGCACACCCCCTTTGCATAGACACCCCGTTTCTGATTTGTTCTATATTTCTGCTAGCCATTTGCCCTCAAATGTGATCCACGATCGTGCTATTGTTTGAACTGCCAATTACATGTCTTGTTGCTTTTCATCACACTGACTTCCCAAATTTACTGTATTTGTTTAGTAATCGACTAGAATCACGATGAATTTCCCACGTTTATGCAGCACAGGGTTGCCCAGGGTTGGCTCATTTTAGAAATGTCTTGTTTATCATACCTCTTTTTTTTTTTTAGCCATTTCTTGACATTAAAATACAATGCAAATGTCATCTTATGCATGTTTTTGTTTGAATTCGGTACATACATTGTACATTATACATGTTAGGACAAATTTCTATGAAGATGGTCGACCGGTAGCCATCTTGTTTTTTGGAAATGTTTTTCATGGACATGGTTTGCCATTTTCATTCAAATTTGTCCATGAAAATTTGTTTTTCAGTCAGATCAAAGATGGCGGTCATCCTGCTATTGGCACATACATCCCACATATTGGAATACTTGTCCATTTCAGTTTGTTTAAAAATTAGATAAAAGATGGCCGACTGGCATTCATCTTGAAAAATGTGTTATATTTGACAAGGTTTGTCAAAGATTGTTGACTGCCTTCAATCTTGCTTTTTGACCATACTACTATATCTTTGTACATGAGCCTGATTTGGATACGAAATATCCATGAATGCATGAATAGTTTATCTTTTTTAATTTCTGACCATATATTTCGATTTTGTACATCAGAGTCATTTAGTACATCTAATTTCTGTTGATACTAGACCAGCCGTTTAGTCACTTGCAATTACTAGTCTTTTCGTCCATATAACTTTTTTGGCATGAATAACATTTCCCCTAATTCCAACAGAGACTATGTCATTAACAATGACTTGTTTTGTTTTAACTTGGTACATACATCAACTAAACATGGGATCTTGATACATGTCACTTTGTTTTGCAGATCAAATCACAAAATGTGATTCACTCAACTGTGATCACATTTCAGTTACAGCTTCAGTTTTTTGGTTTCATTAACACACCTCTTTTTATCATTAATAGTACACTACATTGTAGCTATAACAGGCAAGCGATCTAATACTTTATCTTTGTTCTTGTTTTATTTTAATCTGGTGCTTGACTGGAATGTAAAAAATGAATGGAAATGTAATTTGTTACTTAACCAGTCATAAATGATTTTGTTCCCGGAATACTCTACCAATATATACTGGATTTTGGGTTTCCATAATTATTGCCCTTGTTTACTTTAGTGTACATCCATTGAATTCCCAAATGTTTTGCTGATTATTCTGTTTTGCTGGCAGTTTGTAATTTTATGAGCATGCCTCCAATTTCAATATATGCACATAGCAAATTCTATACCTTAGGGCAACATTCAAGTAATATGCAGATGAACAAAGTACAAGAATTAGTTGGATATTTTTAGGTGATTAATTTCCATTTGTGAATCTAATGCCATTTGTGTCTAAGTAATATCCCTATTATTTCACTGCATTCAATACAAATTGAAAATTGTAGCTAATTCGTTTTGACTTATAATTAATTAAACTAGGGAGTACATGTGGCTTGTGGTTACCAAGCTAGGGGGTCTAATCAATTTGATATTATATTTAAACAAAATTAATGCTCATTCAGAATATAGTGAATTAACAACTCACCAAATGAATACATGGGTGATTTTATTTGTTTGAATGATTTTACTTATTTTCATGAGTATTAAACTTTCTATTAAAACAGGAATTTTCTGTGTACTCAGGTTTTGTAGTTAATTCCATCCTCCAATATTAATTGGAAATAATATAACGTTTCCTCTGATGTGTTTGTTTAGAGTAATAGCCCAGAAGGGTATAAATGTAGAAAGCTAGGGGTTATCTGCTTTATTAGGTTATATCCCCATCTCGTCTTTTGTTATCAACAAACAGTGTCTTGCTTGGATTATGTAACTTCTTGCTAATGCACTGGTGACATTTAACATTTAGCTCATGGTTTTACTAAACACATTCCTTCCTCTTCAGAAAAGACACATGCTGCAGCTAAGTAACTAAATCTGCCATATTCCTTCCTCTTCAGAAAAGACACATGCTGCAGCTAAGTAACTAAATCTGCCATATTCCTTCCTGTCTGGACAGGACACATGCTGCAGCTGAGTAACTAAATCTGCCATATTCTTTCCTCTCTGGACAGGACACATGCTGCAGCTGAGTAACTAAATCTGCCATATTCTTTCCTCTCTGGAGAGGACACATGCTGCAGCTGAGTAACTAAATCTGCCATATTCCTTCCTCTCTGGACAGGACACATGCTGCAGCTAAGTGACTAAATTTGCCATATTCTTTCCTGTCTGGACAGGACACATGCTGCAGCTGAGTAACTAAATCTGCCATATTCTTTCCTCTCTGGACAGGACACATGCTGCAGCTGAGTAACTAAATCTGCCATATTCTTTCCTGTCTGGACAGGACACATGCTGCAGCTGAGTAACTAAATCTGCCATATTCCTTCCTGTCTGGACAGGACACATGCTGCAGCTGAGTAACTAAATCTGCCATATTCCTTCCTCTCTGGACAGGACACATGCTGCAGCTGAGTAACTAAATCTGCCATATTCCTTCCTGTCTGGACAGGACACATGCAGCAGCTAAGTAACTAAATTTGCCATATTCCTTCCTCTCTGGACAGGACACATGCTGCAGCTGAGTAACTAAATTCGCCATATTCCTTCCTGTCTGGACAGGACATATGCTGCAGCTAAGTAACTAAATTTGCCATATTCCTTCCTGTCTGGACAGGACACATGCTGTGGCCAAGTGACTAAATTTGCCATATTCCTTCCTCTCTGGACAGGACACATGCTGCAGCTAAGTGACTAAATCTGCCATATTCCTTCCTGTCTGGACAGGACACGTGCTGCAGCTGAGTGACTAAATTTGCCATATTCCTTCCTGTCTGGACAGGACACATGCTGCAGCTAAGTGACTAAATTTGCCATATTCTTTCCTGTCTGGACTAAATCTGCCATATTCCTTCCTGTCTGAACAGGACACATGCTGCAGCCAAGTGACTAAATTCGCCATATTCCTTCCTCTCTGGACAGGACACATGCTGCAGCTAAGTGACTTAATTTGCCATATTTTTTCCTGATCGAAGTGAGTAATCTTCAAATAAAGTGACCATCCAAATAATTGAAGTTGATATTGAGTTTTATTAACTCTTTGAGCACCATTTTTCCAAGCAAGATTGTGATAATTTTCTATTCTCGGCAGACATCCAGTCATTTTCATTGCCTGGCAACCATCACAGGTGAAAACAATAGCTGAAGCTCCCACATAGCCCAGGATTACATTGTACAGTGACATGTCCAAGCAACTTAGAATGTTCTGTGATGTAACTCCACCCTCCAAAATAGGTTGCAATTCATGATTACAATTTGAGGAAAATTGTATGGGTTTAAAATTTGTAAATGGTGTCAAAAGTTAGGGTTAAACTCTTTAAACTCAACTGGTCACTGGTAGCATAGTGGTTGTCGCATCAGACTCATGATTGATAGACACAAGTTCAATCTTACTTTAGGCTGAACATCAAAGGGTCGACCCCTACCCTGGGTGAGTGTGCCACAGACTCGATGGAAAGGCCAATTCCACTGGCCGAGATTCATTCAACGAATGCGACTTTGGGGGAACCTTGGTTAAGATCCGCAGGTACTTGTGTTCGACCGAGCCTGGTTGACGCCAGGATAGTGCATAAAAATTGCTATTTGACAGAGAGATTGCCACACAGCCCTGTCATGTAGTCCCAAACATGAATATTACTTCTGTGGCAAAATGCACTATGTGTCAGCCCTAGCACTTGCAATTTGCACATACTAAAAAAAGTCAGGAGAGACAACAGTGACACTCAATGTCCAGAACTGTCGCCTGGCAAAAAAATAAACACTTTTGTCATGCTATGCAGATGAGTTCTTCCTTAGCGTATTCATGTGTGTCACATTCAGTGAGTCATAATGTAAGTGAGCTTGCTGCACTGCTATTTAGAAGTGTAATACTCAAGTTCTTCATTGGAAATACCATGGTGTATCTTGTGATTTATTTTCTGATTACCAAATCTCAGAGGTGTAGTTTGTAGTCAAGACACAGTGTTCATTGACGCAGCTTTGCAAAACAAATCAGTATTTTACTGTGATCATCAAAGATGTCTGGAGAAAAAACAGAAACATTTTTTTAATATATGCTTTTCAGACTCTGATAATGCATATCACTTCCTCATTGTTAGCGCCAATGTCGGCTTTTGTTCCCATTGATAACAATTTTTCCATCAAGACCTGTACGAAATGTTCCATTATGTTCATTTGGTCAAAAAATGAACAAAATAATTCAATAAATATACCTAAAAATGAACAAAATGTTGCACCCAAATTGTTGGCGGGTAAAATTATTGTATTCAAATAATATTTAATACATTCGTTACACTGGAAAGAGAATATTTATGAACATTTACTTCATCTTGTCAATTTCTATTATGTTTTGATTGTAATATGTCTAGTGTCATCTCTCTCAGACACAATCTGGCGTCACATGTTGAGGAAATAACTTCAGGTGAATATGTTGTCTAGTTAGGTTATTACCGCCTGGTTTATACAGGACATAATAATGAGATATACATCTACGACATGCTTGGGATCAGCTACACCGTAGAGCAGGTTTTTTCAAGTGGTGTAAATTTGATGAATCTGTAATCTCATGCATGATCTAGCTTTTTATAGTTTCCATACATGTACACGTATCTAAGACTTGTTTATTCATGAGATTATGCAGTTACCTTTAGGTGAATGAAATGACCTGCCATTCCTATCGCTATATTGGTTATTAATGTTGTGTTCTCATCTTATGATTGGGGAGGGGGCACTGATTAAATAAGAAATTATTATAATAGTTTGTGGAAAAATCTAAAATTATCTAATTGTTTATAATGATTTTTGAAAGTCTCAATCCATCAACACTGCAGGTTTACTAATTTGCATATTCTTGAAGGTACCCTAGGGTGTCCATATTTGGAAATTGTATGATATCATGACTACATTTTCAGGTGATTTGTACCTATTGTGTTTCCTTGGCCCTGAATCTGCATATTACTGTGATATAAAAATTGCTATTGAATCAGACATAATATAAGGTTAAAACTGAATAATGAAATCATAATCATTGTATGTATCAATGTTTGATGTGAGAAGGTCAGGCAGGGTATTCAGCACTTGTACAATGCAGCAACCTTCCATATACAGAAAAGTATTAAAAATAAATTTAATTGCAAACATAATAAGTAAAATAATTATGCAAGATTTTGTACAGTTCATTGGTTATGCCAACTGTTTGAAACATCCATATAAAATTATTGTAAAAAAGATCAGTATCATTTGTTTAACACATTGCCTGTCGGCTGTCAGTGGAGGCTATTGGCAGGTAATACAATGTACCTATGACTTTTATAAAAAGTGACACTCAGTGGGGGGGGGTGTAAGTTTAATATTGTCTGACAGCAAAATATTTTGTGAATTGTTTCTTTCTTTTAGCATGCTCTTGTATGTTATCGTTATACTGCATTCACCACGAATTATATTTAAATAAAAACACAATCAAAAATGTTCTGCATATAAATGAATGTCAAACTATTTGACAGGTACAAAATGTACATGCAACGCATGTAATCAAGATCATAGCCTAGATCATTGTAAAATATGTTAAACTAGTTATGTGCTATTTTAGGTAATTTGTCTCATTGTTTGAATTAACATAATCCTAATTTAGCCAGATAATCTAAAATAACAAGTGAGCTTAAAATACATGTTTTATAGTGTATATTAGTTGCGTTCACGCACAGCTCCTTAGCACGGGCTAAGAGGTCAAATTCCTTAGCCCGTGCTAAGAAAACGTGCGTGAACGCTTAGCACGGGCTAAGGAATGCTAAGTACGGGTTAAATCTGATCCGAATTTAAGACGCGGCCTAGACCTTAGCACGGGCTAACGAAGTATGCGCGAACGCTTAGCCCAGGGCTAAGCGCCCTCTGCGGCGATCTTTGGGTGTGAAAATTGTCCCATGTTCGTATAACGACACTATTTCACCAGTCATGACTCCGCGCTCGCTTCCACACTAATCGGGTCACTGTAGTAAAGCGTACAGCAGCTCCAATCCTAGACAAAATATATTTGGTTCGCTGTCTACGACATGCATTAATAAAACTCTGTATTCTGTTACGCCCGTTGTATACTGTTTATGTGCATCCAAATAAGTTGGATCCGTCTTCTCTCGCATTCCTGTGCACGTCGCTTCAAAATTAGATCGAAACATGCCAGCAGCAGAAATAGAACCTTGCGCGTGTCATCCATTTTTCGTTCGTAAATAGCGGCTTACCAAAGGTCACCAACTGATGGCAGCCCTTAGCCCGTGCTAACGACTGGCCCTCCCTGTGCGTGGACGCAATTGGGTCTAGCCGAAATGCAAATATGCTAGATAAGCCTAAATCAGCTTCTTAAATCTTAGCCCATACTTCGTGTAACGTGAACACAACTATTGTTGCCCTCCTTGGAACACTCTTGAGATAATATATTGATTTCTTGGAACAATATTACTCACTAAGTGGAATATTCTGAACCTGAGAGATGCAAGATATGTTCTATTTGTGAAGAGCAAGCATGGTGTCACATTCTAACGCTTTGTTTACATGTGGGTCCCACAACAAACTTGATTTAGGTTGTTTGACGCTGCAGTATCGCTACTGAGACCAAGGTCCTCTGCTGCACCTTGGTGAATAATTGTTACATTGGGAAGACAATATACCCCTCAGTTGCAGTTGATAATTGTTTATTATGGACAGTGTCATAATAACACTAGTTATGAACACAGTGAGACAGTGTCATAATAACACTAGTTATGAACCCAGTGAGACAGTGTCATAATAACACTAGTTATGAACACAGTGAGACAGTGTCATAATAACACTAGTTATGAACACAGTGAGACAGTGTCATAATAACACTAGTTATGAACACAGTGAGACAGTGTCATAATAACACTAGTTATGAACACAGTGAGACAGTGTCATAATAACACTAGTTATGAACCCAGTGAGACAGTGTCATAATAACACTAGTTATGAACCCAGTGAGACAGTGTCATAATAACACTAGTTATGAACCCAGTGAGACAGTGTCATAATAACACTAGTTATGAACACAGTTAGACAGTGTCATAATAACACTAGTTATGAACACAGTGAGACAGTGTCATAATAACACTAGTTATGAACACAGTGAGACAGTGTCATAATAACACTAGTTATGAACACAGTGAGACAGTGTCATAATAACACTAGTTATGAACACAGTGAGACAGTGTCATAATAACACTAGTTATGAACCCAGTGAGACAGTGTCATAATAACACTAGTTATGAACCCAGTGAGACAGTGTCATAATAACACTAGTTATGAACCCAGTGAGACAGTGTCATAATAACACTAGTTATGAACACAGTGAGACAGTGTCATAATAACACTAGTTATGAACACAGTGAGACAGTGTCATAATAACACTAGTTATGAACACAGTGAGACAGTGTCATAATAACACTAGTTATGAACACAGTGAGACAGTGTCATAATAACACTAGTTATGAACACAGTGAGACAGTGTCATAATAACACTAGTTATGAACACAGTGAGACAGTGTCATAATAACACTAGTTATGAACACAGTGAGACAGTGTCATAATAACACTCATAGTTGCTGTCGACATAGGAAGTAAAGTAAGCAAATAACACCGAATAAACGGCAAGGTAAAGACTATGTCTAATTATAGTAAATACGTACTGCGTGCGTGACTCGAACCGGCGCTCGCGTACGGCACCTAATCGCCTAGCTTCACGCCACTACACGTCTTCCCCTCGGCCACCGGGCATCCCCATAATAATTATTATAATAATTATAATAATAATAATAATGAATGTTATTATGTTAATTAATAATAATTAGATATAGTCTTTACCTTGCCGTTTATTCGGTGTTATTTGCTTACTTTACTTCCTATGTCGACAGCAACTATGAGTTTAAAAATTATTTCTCAGTACTTATTCACTGTTAAAATGCTGTACCGTTACTTTCACCATCCTACTACAGCCAGATCTGAAGGCCTTTGCCGCGTTCTGGCCATGCTGTGTGGCGCGTATCGCGTGGACGGGTTTCACGTTCTCTGCACGTAATAAGCTCGGTTATTAAGCATCCTTTTTTTGGGGATGCCCGGTGGCCGAGGGGAAGACGTGTAGTGGCGTGAAGCTAGGCGATTAGGTGCCGTACGCGAGCGCCGGTTCGAGTCACGCACGCAGTACGTATTTACTATAATTAGACATAGTCTTTACCTTGCCGTTTATTCGGTGTTATTTGCTTACTTTACTTCCTATGTCGACAGCAACTATGAGTTTAAAAATTATTTCTCAGTACTTATTCACTGTTAAAATGCTGTACCGTTACTTTCACCATCCTACTACAGCCAGATCTGAAGGCCTTTGCCGCATTCTGGCCATGCTGTGTGGCGCGTATCGCGTGGACGGGTTTCACGTTCTCTGCACGTAATAAGCTCGGTTATTAAGCATCCTTTTTTTGGGGATGCCCGGTGGCCGAGGGGAAGACGTGTAGTGGCGTGAAGCTAGGCGATTAGGTGCCGTACGCGAGCGCCGGTTCGAGTCACGCACGCAGTACGTATTTACTATAATTAGACATAGTCTTTACCTTGCCGTTTATTCGGTGTTATTTGCTTACTTTACTTCCTATGTCGACAGCAACTATGAGTTTAAAAATTATTTCTCAGTACTTATTCACTGTTAAAATGCTGTACCGTTACTTTCACCATCCTACTACAGCCAGATCTGAAGGCCTTTGCCGCATTCTGGCCATGCTGTGTGGCGCGTATCGCGTGGACGGGTTTCACGTTCTCTGCACGTAATAAGCTCGGTTATTAAGCATCCTTTTTTTGGGGATGCCCGGTGGCCGAGGGGAAAACGTGTAGTGGCGTGAAGCTAGGCGATTAGGTGCCGTACGCGAGCGCCGGTTCGAGTCACGCACGCAGTACGTATTTACTATAATTAGACATAGTCTTTACCTTGCCGTTTATTCGGTGTTATTTGCTTACTTTACTTCCTATGTCGACAGCAACTATGAGTTTAAAAATTATTTCTCAGTACTTATTCACTGTTAAAATGCTGTACCGTTACTTTCACCATCCTACTACAGCCAGATCTGAAGGCCTTTGCCGCATTCTGGCCATGCTGTGTGGCGCGTATCGCGTGGACGGGTTTCACGTTCTCTGCACGTAATAAGCTCGGTTATTAAGCATCCTTTTTTTGGGGATGCCCGGTGGCCGAGGGGAAGACGTGTAGTGGCGTGAAGCTAGGCGATTAGGTGCCGTACGCGAGCGCCGGTTCGAGTCACGCACGCAGTACGTATTTACTATAATTAGACATAGTCTTTACCTTGCCGTTTATTCGGTGTTATTTGCTTACTTTACTTCCTATGTCGACAGCAACTATGAGTTTAAAAATTATTTCTCAGTACTTATTCACTGTTAAAATGCTGTACCGTTACTTTCACCATCCTACTACAGCCAGATCTGAAGGCCTTTGCCGCATTCTGGCCATGCTGTGTGGCGCGTATCGCGTGGACGGGTTTCACGTTCTCTGCACGTAATAAGCTCGGTTATTAAGCATCCTTTTTTTGGGGATGCCCGGTGGCCGAGGGGAAGACGTGTAGTGGCGTGAAGCTAGGCGATTAGGTGCCGTACGCGAGCGCCGGTTCGAGTCACGCACGCAGTACGTATTTACTATAATTAGACATAGTCTTTACCTTGCCGTTTATTCGGTGTTATTTGCTTACTTTACTTCCTATGTCGACAGCAACTATGAGTTTAAAAATTATTTCTCAGTACTTATTCACTGTTAAAATGCTGTACCGTTACTTTCACCATCCTACTACAGCCAGATCTGAAGGCCTTTGCCGCATTCTGGCCATGCTGTGTGGCGCGTATCGCGTGGACGGGTTTCACGTTCTCTGCACGTAATAAGCTCGGTTATTAAGCATCCTTTTTTTGGGGATGCCCGGTGGCCGAGGGGAAGACGTGTAGTGGCGTGAAGCTAGGCAATTAGGTGCCGTACGCGAGCGCCGGTTCGAGTCACGCACGCAGTACGTATTTACTATAATTAGACATAGTCTTTACCTTGCCGTTTATTCGGTGTTATTTGCTTACTTTACTTCCTATGTCGACAGCAACTATGAGTTTAAAAATTATTTCTCAGTACTTATTCACTGTTAAAATGCTGTACCGTTACTTTCACCATCCTACTACAGCCAGATCTGAAGGCCTTTGCCGCATTCTGGCCATGCTGTGTGGCGCGTATCGCGTGGACGGGTTTCACGTTCTCTGCACGTAATAAGCTCGGTTATTAAGCATCCTTTTTTTGGGGATGCCCGGTGGCCGAGGGGAAGACGTGTAGTGGCGTGAAGCTAGGCGATTAGGTGCCGTACGCGAGCGCCGGTTCGAGTCACGCACGCAGTACGTATTTACTATAATTAGACATAGTCTTTACCTTGCCGTTTATTCGGTGTTATTTGCTTACTTTACTTCCTATGTCGACAGCAACTATGAGTTTAAAAATTATTTCTCAGTACTTATTCACTGTTAAAATGCTGTACCGTTACTTTCACCATCCTACTACAGCCAGATCTGAAGGCCTTTGCCGCATTCTGGCCATGCTGTGTGGCGCGTATCGCGTGGACGGGTTTCACGTTCTCTGCACGTAATAAGCTCGGTTATTAAGCATCCTTTTTTTGGGGATGCCCGGTGGCCGAGGGGAAGACGTGTAGTGGCGTGAAGCTAGGCGATTAGGTGCCGTACGCGAGCGCCGGTTCGAGTCACGCACGCAGTACGTATTTACTATAATTAGACATAGTCTTTACCTTGCCGTTTATTCGGTGTTATTTTCATAATAACACTAGTTATGAACACAGTGAGACAGTGTCATAATAACACTAGTTATGAACACAGTGAGACAGTGTCATAATAACACTAGTTATGAACACAGTGAGACAGTGTCATAATAACACTAGTTATGAACACAGTGAGACAGTGTCATAATAACACTAGTTATGAACACGGTGAGACAGTGTCATAATAACACTAGTTATGAACACAGTGAGACAGTGTCATAATAACACTAGTTATGAACACAGTGAGACAGTGTCATAATAACACTAGTTATGAACACAGTGAGACAGTGTCATAATAACACTAGTTATGAACACAGTGAGACAGTGTCATAATAACACTAGTTATGAACACAGTGAGACAGTGTCATAATAACACTAGTTATGAACACAGTGAGACAGTGTCATAATAACACTAGTTATGAACACAGTGAGACAGTGTCATAATAACACTAGTTATGAACACAGTGAGACAGTGTCTTGTGACAGAATGTTCATATTTTTTTGTGAAAACATACTGAAATAGCAAAAAGAAAATGATTTTTTTTTTAAATTAATTGTTAAATATTTGGGAATGATATTGAGTATAACAATTTTTTAGCCAAACAGTTTAATAAATACATGTACAAATGGCACTTATTAGAATATTTTGACTTGTGTATATACATTTTGTACTTAAGTACAAATGGTAATGCTTTTTTTACAGTAGATCTGATGATCGTGATTTCTTGAATATATTTTGCATGTAGTCAGAGTTGGAAAAAATAACTGTTTTAGAGACTGTCCAGCCTCAATAATATTTCATTAATCTGTCGTAAAATAATCTGTTCATATTATTAGGTGGTTTATATGTTTCTCATTGTTAATGTGATTTCTCCCTTTACCATATGTTATCAGTCTGTCTCCAAGCCTAATCACTCTTGTATCATACATGCACGGCAACTTAGTGGGGGTGTCCAACCAACCAGAGTTGGTTTTTATTTTATGTTGCATAAGTCCTTTTCAGTGAAAGGAATATATCATTTTTGTTGTTCTACATTTAGTGTTTATTCCTTAGTTAATTATTCTTTTGTTCATCCTTACGTTGAGTAAATGTTGAATATGGTTAATTTTTTTAACTCTAGTATTGAAAAGCAGGCCTTACATCCATGTGAATATGTGATGGGAACAAATACATGTAAATGTTTGGGTAGGGAGTTCTCCTCATTCTGCCTGAAAAATATTCTTTGATGCTCTATAGACTCGCCTAGCTACTCCATCACTTTTATCCCATTCTATCATTCCCTCAACCTTCGTTCTCTGTTTACTATGATACTTCCTGTAACAGACACCTACATATACAATGTAGTTGCTTAGAGTAGACAGAGAGCATCGATGCATGCAGTTGTGTCGTAAATAACATATTACAGGTGTGTCAGCGTCACCACAGTCGTGTGTTATTCAATCATCAGCTTCACAGATGATGAAATCTGCATGCTAATTTCACAAAATGTCAAACATTGTGCTTTTCAGAGCCATGGTCTTTTATAATTTTAAGTAGCGAATCAAGCTATAATTCTTTCTTCATGGGAAGTGTATGCAATGCCCATCACGTTTTCATTATTTCTGATTTAGTAAAATTAAACGTGTATGTGAAACAGGAGAGTAATAGGCATGGTATAATCATGAAAGATGTGACCTGAAAAACATCACTGTACATGTGCATGAGATAATTAACCAGTTTATAGGTTGATTTATTATCCAACTTCTGCCAATCATTTTTTATAACTGGCTGTAAGGCATACCCCCAACTGTCTGACTCATTGATTGGTCAGCTGTCTCCCATCTCCAATTGGTTGAAATTAATTAAATGCATCCTGAATTATAATAGATGGTGATCAGACACACATCATGTGCTCTGGTTTATGATGGCCTCCATACTGAAAATATCCACATTAGCAATATTCTCTAGCAACACAAAATTTTAAATGAAAAGGAACTATAATTAGATGAAAAATAAAATGCAAGCGTATGCATAAACACACTGCCCTTTGAAGATAAAAAGAATTCACAGCTGGAACGAGGTTGCTTTGGAAGAATTGTAACAGAGAAACGTCAGAGTTCATGACCTTTTAATGTGATAGGGAGGGATATGACAAGGAAATCTCCACAGAGCAATATACACTAGTCAAACCCCCTTTAAAAAAAAAATATATATAATAAGCCTGCAATGAATGCAAATATGCATCAGAGTGACTGAATCACTATTGTGTTTGTGTCTATATATAAATGTGTCTCTAGTGTTAGCGTCAGTCAGTCAGTCAGCGGGAACATTTACATTGCAGTGCACTTATTTAGATATATGGTGTAGCTGGGTGAAACTTAATAACACTCCTAAATTGCTTGATTGCTGGGAACTGTTATCATACGGTGCAGTCAGGATTGAATGGATCACTGGAAATGTAACGGAGGATAACCTATTCTAGACGTTGTGACTGTCCCCATATGTAAACCAACCCAGCGCTATGTTTTATCCATATTACTGTAAGTTATACTCTCGCATTCTTGTATACAAAACATAATAGTCGTGACCTCCACAGCCCTGCTCTGTGTGTCTATAGTCTTATTATAACCACCGTGTGCTGGCTTTCTCACTGTATACATGTATATTTTATTTTAATTTTTCTTTCAATCTCTATAAATTGCTCCCAGAAAACTTGTTTAATTAATTAATTAATTCGCCTGAGCTGTTCATTCTTAATTTATCATTGCTGTAAAAGAACCTGCTGTTGGCATATTTTATCACCACTATGTCTACCTACCCCTATCTTTCATTTCCTGTTTGGCTTTATTGGCTTTGTTCTGCTTTTCAGGACACAGTTTTGTTAAAACCATCTCCATCTTTGATCGCATTGAATTCTTCCCTTTCAGCAATGTATTTTATATTATCCCATACGTTTGTTTCCTTCCATTGATTTTAATTACAACTAATTAATACTCTTAATTTTTTAAATTAGCTGTTAATCATTTTCAACCAGATATGAATTTGTAAATTTTCACATTAATATTTTCTAGTAAATAATATTATTTAATTTTAATTCCTCATGCTTCATACAAATATTAACGAATTTATTTTCTCTGTTTGGAATTGGTGGATTGTGAAATATTGTTTATATTGGTATCATTTAGTGCCTAATGAAGGTACGTGATCAGCGACTGCTGACAGTACCAATACACATCGTTGACTTACAGAAAACCTTAGTAAAAAAAAATTAAATGTCCGATTAAAATGAACCTTTGAATACAAGTTAATAAATAACAACCAAATCAGTGTTTTAAAAAAAAAATTATCTGCTTCATAATACATGTATATTTCTGAAAATGTCAAATTATTAAAAATGTTTATTAAAATCAGTCTAACAGTCTAAAATTTGCAGTCTGTGTAAAACACACTATCAATGTTTGGTCAGAGCTTTTTATTGAACAAAAAATGTATATTTAAAAAAAGGAAGAAGGTGTTAACATTTAAGCAAAAATCTGTGTTTTTACTGTGCTAGAAATGAAAAGTCCCCAATCAAAAAATAATTTACTATTATATTTACACAAATACATTATTACTCAACATTTTCTCTATAAATCATATGAAAAATGTTAACAAGCTGAAAACCTGAATGCAGAAAATTGCCATTTTGTGTTTTAAAATTCTGAAACAGTTTTCAAATAGCCATGATAATTTAATGGAAAGTTTGTAAGGACCTCCCTAGAAAAAAAAGTTGTTTTTCCCATCCTTGATATGCATAAACCTAAATTTAACGTCATTGTAATATTTTACTAGAGAATTTATCAAATATGATCTGTTGTATCATGATATTTGGTAGCTTCGTTTACTGAATTTAAATGTTTCAATTTCTGATTACCCGGTATTTTCTTTAATTTGCAAAATATTTAATTAATAAATTAATTAAAGTTGATGTATATGTGTACTAACACTGGCATATCAGTTTTGGAAATGAGTACCGTACCGTACATGTATATCGATAAAGCTTATTGTTACTGCCTTTGTACATAAATGTTCAAGTTTACTATCATTCAGTGAAAACAACCTGTGCTTACATGCTTGGTCAATCATCAGTTAACATCTGGCGTAGGTTTGTTCATTGACAATATGCTGTTTCCACCTGACCTGTTTCGTAACCGTGGTTACATCATGGTACATGTACCATCTATCAGCCGTGATGTCTTGTATACATAGCTTAAAATACGTCGATTACATTTTAATATTAATTATTTTTTTTTTATTGTATAATAAACTGTACAAGGATGAATAGGTACATTAGTGATAAAAAGGTTTCCAGTCAGCGCATTTTCTGTTTGTGTACGTGCTAAATTTAACTTATTTAAAATTCAGTATTTGATGCAGGATGTCAATATGCTAATTAATCCCCTGATCAATCTTTAATGGCATATCTACTATAATACAAAATACTTCATGATTTGCAGTTGGCATTTGCATGTATACTCATTTTTGATGGATATTATAATAAATATGTGGCTGTGGGAATAAATGAATTGTCACCATATGTTGTGCTGATTAGGCATATTATTTCTATTTCCTAGTATTCAATACATCACTTATTTGTTCCTGTCAGCACCACCCTCCTCGCTAACGCTGAACTCTTAAAATTCCCCACAATGTTCCCCCCAATTTATTTACATGCGATGTAAATTGCCTGCCTCTTAATATGAATGGTATCAATTCTTTACCGAGTGAGCGTAACATATGGCAGGCAGAAATAACAAAATTTCATGGTATCTCTAGGATATCTGCTCTAAAGATAAGTGAATGAATATCCAGATTGAATTGACGAGATTCTTTGTTAATTTTTTTGCTACAATCAATCAGAGATAAAAAAAAAAACATTTATCAAGGATTGGATGCCTTGGATATAAAGCTTAAGCTCAATAAATAAAAATAAAAATGCAGCCTACCAGGTTGTGGGTTGAAAACAGTCGGCCATTAATAAATTCAGCATTCTATTTGTTGGAACCATTTGTGGTTCTGATCTCACAATTGGAATTTGGTTATGTTGATAGGATCTTTAAAGATATATTGATTTCTAAATTACCAGTTTCACTGCTCTGTAACCGGACACTCTTCGATTGAGAAGTGGGAAATACATTCTCTGGTTACAGTACTACCTTACACTAAAATATATTTGGATATTTAGAGTAGTGACAAATTTCCACTTCCGGTCCGGTTAGACTTAAAATACACCACAAATATTCACTTTTGAGATATTATTTTTGGTATGTGTTGGTTCTTGTACATATGTAATAAATTTCTATGCAAGTAGAAAAAAACTTCCTGCACTTAAAAAAACTATCTATTTCCTACAATGAAAACATATTTGCTGTATAGCTTGTTGGCTTCTATGTCAACATATAGCACATAAAAATATAAAAATAACCTTGTTCTTCCTGAATCAATAAACCTGGATTGTAGTTAGTTAATTAGTAGTCTAAAGTGGAAGCAGAAAGGAACTCGTGTGGTTTAACATTCCACATAAGAAGGGTTCTCACAAATTTGTTTATTTCCCATGAGTACTTGTTGACAGCTTAGCCTCACACTAAAATAGTTGTGATTATCACAGGATAGCATTCTGAAATAATTTGTGTCTCTTGCTATATTTAATATTATGGGATGTTATTGCAAAAACATTAGAGTAAACATTATGTGCCTGAAGGGAGAAAAAGTTAACAATTTCTGATATCAAATTAACAAATTAAGGACCTCTTAAAAAAGAAATTATCCTACTGCATCCAAAATCAAGGCCCATCCCAAAAAGAAACAACTTACCCTACTCCCGCCAATCAAGGCCCATCCCAAAAAGAAACAACTTACCCTACTCCCGCCAATCAAGGCCCATCCCAAAAAGAAATAACTTACCCTACTCCCGCCAATCAAGGCCCATCCCAAAAAGAAATAACTTACCCTACTTCCATGCCAATCAAGGCCCACCCAAAAAGAAACAACTTACCCTGCTTCCATGCCAATTGAGGCCCACCCAAAAAGAAACAACTTACTCTACTACCATGCCAACCATGGCCCATCCCCAAAAGAAACAACTTACCCTACTCCCGCCAATCAAGGCCCATCCCAAAAAGAAATAACTTACCCTACTCCCGCCAATCAAGGCCCATCCCAAAAAGAAATAACTTGCCCTACTTCCATGCCAATCAAGGCCCACCCAAAAAGAAACAACTTACCATACTCCCATGCCAATCAAGGCCCATTCCAAAAAGAAACAACTTAAACAAAAGTTGGTACAAAGTCATTATGCAAGACATGTGCACGAAAGTGACATTTTCTAGTGATCTAATTACCCACTTTTTATCTGTCATTCATTGTAATACAAACAATAGCATTTTGAGTCTTGAAATCACAAAACTGTCACAATTGACAATATTAGATGTCAAACCAAATTGAGGTGTAATGTTCAATTTTCCTTGTACAGTTTTCATGTCAGATTCTATTGCTATAATTGATAAACAAAGTAAAGGCAAAGGTTGTTTTGTTTTGTTTTTGGTGGTGGTGGGGGGGGGGGCAACTTGCACAATATGTGTACCCAATTGTTTTTAGCTTGGATATTTCATAAATCTATTTAAAATATCAACAAGGATAAGTATTTGGGAGATATAATTAGAAATGTGGCTAATAATTCTGATTCTCCAATTCGTTAAGCTGGGATAATATGAATGAAATGAATGTGAAATCCATTGTATGTAGTCTTCTATCTCAAATTTAAAAAAAAAATTACTGACTGAAAAAGTTGATTGACAATTGAACATGGAATTAGAATCATGTCCATTATTAAAGCGTCACCTGCACACATGTGGAAATTGAGTCCCAAGCGGCGATAACAACACACTAAAACGCAAAGGCTCAAGGGTAGATGCTTGTTTATAAACAATGCATGCGCATATGACAACCCCCCTGCTTTAACATCTAACTTTGGAATAAAGCAGATCTACATGCTTATATTTTTACAATACAATAATAGGATTATTCAGTAGAGCAGGAGAAACAAACCAGCCCGCCCCAAATCTGCATTACAGTTAAATATCTCTAGCATACTGGTGCTCAATTAACAATTTTTTTTTGTAATAAATGAATTGCGATAATTTTTTTTTTTCTAAATTCCACATTACTCTTCATTTCATCAGGTTGTTCATTGGCATCCAATTTCTTAATATAGGCGTAAAAAATGTGCATTGATGAATTATGATGAATGGCTAAAAAGCACCATTTTCATTTGTTTAACCTGTGTTTTGCGCATAAAGTAGTTCAATGTGACTGCGTGTCTTGCATTTGTGAACAACAACAGCATAAAATAATACTGTATTGTAAAATTCAAGAAAATCTGATCATACAATTTCTGTTTTAAATTGTAACCAACTACCTGAGTTCTTCATTTGTAACTGTTCAGCTTCTTCTGTAAATCACAAATACTTTTCATGACTGAGAGCAAATTATGGAATGTTACGTCATAATTCCACTGTATTTTTTATGCGGGAATTAACAGTACCTCAAACCATCAGTATATGATATCTGTGCAGTGTCAATAACCTGAAAATCATGTGATTGTTGTACATGGATTTTTGTAAAATTTTCTGTATAAGTAATTTATTTTTAATTAACGCTGTGATAGGATGCGAAATATCGTAGTCAAATATAAATTATTTTTGTTCAGCATTTCTACTCTGTATGCCAGAATGAATCACAATCATTTCATATAATATTTACTGTGACAGCCTCAAACTAATTAACCGGGTAATTCAAATTTGAATAAAAAAAAATGTTGCTCTTGCATATTATCATTAGACTAAGTATGGCTTATTACAAAATGATTGTGTGAAATGAGAATGGATTCCATTATTTAGGCATGTATACATACTTCAAATAACGTTTTTATTCTGTGGTGTATTAGTAAAGTATACAGAGCAACACCTCTCATCTTGACCTCCAGGCGCAAAGGTCAGTCCAAGATAAGAAAAAAAAAAGCATGATAAATCCCTTTAGTGTCATAAAAACAATTTTTACAATGATTTGTTGACTTTTTACTAGATATTACTGTCACTCTTATCAAACTACAAAAAGCCAGCCCTGTAACTGGGCCTCATCAGACAGCTACGTCAGCCAGCCCTGCGCTGTCACACAGTCTCTTCACTCTGCCCTATCGCACAGCTCTACCAGCCAGCCATGTAACTTAGCCCTACCAGCCAGCCTTGTACCTCACCCCTGTAACTCAGCCCTGTGACACAGCTACGTCAGCCAGCCCTGTACCTCAGCCCTGTGACACAGCTACGTCAACTAGCCCTGTACCTCAGCCCTGTGACACAGCCACGTCAGCCGGCTCTGTAACTCATCCCCGTCACACAGCTACGTCAGCCAGCCCTGTATCTCAGCCCTGTGACACAGCTACGTCAGCCAGGCATGTAACTCATCCCCATCACACAGCTACGTCAGCCAGCCCTGTATCTCAGCCCTGTGACACAGCTACGTCAGCCAGCCATGTAACTCATCCCCATCACACAGCCACGTCAGCCAGCTCTGTAACTCATCCCCGTCACACAGCTACGTCAGCCAGCCCTGTAACTCAGCCCTATCACACAGCTACATCAGCCAGCCCTGTAACTCAGCCCTGTGACACAGCTACATCAGCCAGCCCTGTAACTCAGCCCTGTCACACAGCTACGTAAGCCAGCCCTGTCACACAGTAATGTCAGCCAGCCCTGTAACTCATCCCCATCACACAGCTACGTCAGCCAGCCCTGTATCTCAGCCCTGTGACACAGCTACGTCAGCCAGCCATGTAACTCATCCCCATCACACAGCTACGTCAGCCAGCCCTGTAACTCAGCCCTGTCACACAGCCATGTCAGCCGGCTCTGTAACTCATCCCGTCACACAGCTACGTAAGCCAGCCCTGTAACTCAGCCCTGTGACACAGCTACATTGTACGTCAGCCAGCGCTGTCACTCAGCCCTGTCACATAGCTACGTAAGCCAGCCCTGTAACTTAGCCCTGTGACACAGCTACGTCAGCCAGCCATGTAACTCATCCCCATCACACAGCTACGTCAGCCAGCCCTGTAACTCAGCCCTGTGACACAGCTACGTCAGCCAGCCCTGTAACTCAGCCCTGTGACACAGCTACGTCAGCCAGCCCTGTAACTCAGCCCTGTGACACAGCTACGTCAGCCAGCCCTGTAACTCAGCCCTGTGACACAGCTACGTCAGCCAGTCCCGTAACTCAGCCCTGTGACACAGCTACGTCAGCCAGCCCTGTAACTCAGCCCTGTGACACAGCTACGTCAGCCAGTCCTGTAACTCTGCCCTGTCACACAGCTACGTCAGCCAGCCCTGTAACTCTGCCCTGTGACACAGCTGCATCAGCCAGCCCTGTAACTCAGCCCTGTGACACAGCTACGTCAGCCAGCCCTGTAACTCGGCCTCATTAGACAGCTCTATTAGCCAGCCCTGGGCTGTCACACAGCCTCTTCACTCTGTCCTATTACACAGCTCTACCAGCCAGCCATGTAACTCAACACTGTTAGACAGCCTTAACAGACAGTAACTCATCCCCATCACACAGCTACGTCAGCCAGCCCTGTAACTCAGCCCTGTGACACAGCTACGTCAGCCAGCCCTGTAACTCAGCCCTGTGACACAGCTACGTCAGCCAGGCATGTAACTCATCCCCATCACACAGCTACGTCAGCCAGCCCTGTATCTCAGCCCTGTGACACAGCTACGTCAGCCAGCCATGTAACTCATCCCCATCACACAGCCACGTCAGCCAGCTCTGTAACTCATCCCCGTCACACAGCTACGTCAGCCAGCCCTGTAACTCAGCCCTATCACACAGCTACATCAGCCAGCCCTGTAACTCAGCCCTGTGACACAGCTACATCAGCCAGCCCTGTAACTCAGCCCTGTCACACAGCTACGTAAGCCAGCCCTGTCACACAGTAATGTCAGCCAGCCCTGTAACTCATCCCCATCACACAGCTACGTCAGCCAGCCCTGTATCTCAGCCCTGTGACACAGCTACGTCAGCCAGCCATGTAACTCATCCCCATCACACAGCTACGTCAGCCAGCCCTGTAACTCAGCCCTGTCACACAGCCATGTCAGCCGGCTCTGTAACTCATCCCGTCACACAGCTACGTAAGCCAGCCCTGTAACTCAGCCCTGTGACACAGCTACATTGTACGTCAGCCAGCGCTGTCACTCAGCCCTGTCACATAGCTACGTAAGCCAGCCCTGTAACTTAGCCCTGTGACACAGCTACGTCAGCCAGCCATGTAACTCATCCCCATCACACAGCTACGTCAGCCAGCCCTGTAACTCAGCCCTGTGACACAGCTACGTCAGCCAGCCCTGTAACTCAGCCCTGTGACACAGCTACGTCAGCCAGCCCTGTAACTCAGCCCTGTGACACAGCTACGTCAGCCAGCCCTGTAACTCAGCCCTGTGACACAGCTACGTCAGCCAGTCCCGTAACTCAGCCCTGTGACACAGCTACGTCAGCCAGCCCTGTAACTCAGCCCTGTGACACAGCTACGTCAGCCAGTCCTGTAACTCTGCCCTGTCACACAGCTACGTCAGCCAGCCCTGTAACTCTGCCCTGTGACACAGCTGCATCAGCCAGCCCTGTAACTCAGCCCTGTGACACAGCTACGTCAGCCAGCCCTGTAACTCGGCCTCATTAGACAGCTCTATTAGCCAGCCCTGGGCTGTCACACAGCCTCTTCACTCTGTCCTATTACACAGCTCTACCAGCCAGCCATGTAACTCAACACTGTTAGACAGCCTTAACAGACAGTAACTCATCCCCATCACACATTCTCCCCCCAGCCAGTAACTCACCTCTGTCAGACCTGTCAGTAACTCAGCCCCGTCAGACAGGTCTATCAGCCAGCCATGTAACTCGGCCCTACCATCCAGCCATGTAACTCGGCCCTACCATCCAGCCATGTAACTCGGCCCTACCATCCAGCCATGTAACTCGGCCCTACCATCCAGCCATGTAACTCGGCCCTACCATCCAGCCATGTAACTCGGCCCTACCATCCAGCCATGTAACTCGGCCCTACCATCCAGCCATGTAACTCGGCCCTACCATCCAGCCCTGTAACTCGGCCCTACCATCCAGCCCTGTAACTCGGCCCTACTATCCAGCCATGTAACTCGGCCCTACCATCCAGCCCTGTAACTCGGCTCTACCATCCAGCCATGTAACTCGGCTCTACCATCCAGCCCTGTAACTCGGCCCTACTATCCAGCCATGTAACTCGGCCCTACTATCCAGCCATGTAACTCGGCCCTACCATCCAGCCCTGTAACTCGGCTCTACCATCCAGCCCTGTAACTCGGCCCTACCATCCAGCCCTGTAACTCGGCCCTACTATCCAGCCATGTAACTCGGCCCTACTATCCAGCCATGTAACTCGGCCCTACCATCCAGCCCTGTAACTCGGCCCTACCATCCAGCCCTGTAACTCGGCCCTACCATCCAGCCATGCAACTCGGCCCTACCATCCAGCCATGCAACTCGGCCCTACCATCCAGCCCTGTAACTCGGCCCTACCATCCAGCCATGTAACTCGGCCCTACCATCCAGCCATGTAACTTGGCCCTACCATCCAGCCATGTAACTCGGCCCTACCATCCAGCCCTGTAACTCGGCTCTACCATCCAGCCATGTAACTCGGCCCTACCATCCAGCCATGTAACTCGGCCCTACCATCCAGCCCTGTAACTCGGCTCTACCATCCAGCCATGTAACTCGGCCCTACCATCCAGCCCTGTAACTCGGCCCTACCATCCAGCCATGTAACTCGGCCCTACCATCCAGCCATGTAACTCGGCCCTACCATCCAGCCCTGTAACTTGGCTCTACCATCCAGCCATGTAACTCGGCTCTACCATCCAGCCCTGTAACTCGGCCCTAGCATCCAGCCATGTAACTCGGCCCTACCATCCAGCCCTGTAACTCGGCCCTACCATCCAG
Organism: Saccoglossus kowalevskii; assembly: GCF_978046115.1. NCBI lineage: Eukaryota > Metazoa > Hemichordata > Enteropneusta > Harrimaniidae > Saccoglossus > Saccoglossus kowalevskii. Next base: position 5,081,266 of record NC_140656.1, read on the forward strand.
CCATGTAACTCGGCTCTACCATCCAGCCCTGTAACTCGGCCCTACCATCCAGCCATGTAACTCGGCTCTACCATCCAGCCCTGTAACTCGGCCCTACCATCCAGCCCTGTAACTCGGCCCTACCATCCAGCCCTGTAACTCGGCCCTACCATCCAGCCCTGTAACTCGGCCCTACCATCCAGCCCTGTAACTCGGCCCTACCATCCAGCCATGTAACTCGGCCCTACCATCCAGCCATGTAACTCGGCCCTACCATCCAGCCCTGTAACTCGGCCCTACCATCCAGCCCTGTAACTCGGCCCTACCATCCAGCCCTGTAACTCGGCCCTACCATCCAGCCATGTAACTCGGCCCTACCATCCAGCCATGTAACTCGGCCCTACCATCCAGCCATGTAACTCGGCCCTACCATCCAGCCATGTAACTCGGCCCTACCATCCAGCCATGTAACTTGGCCCTACCATCCAGCCATGTAACTCGGCCCTACCATCCAGCCATGTAACTCGGCCCTACCATCCAGCCCTGTAACTCGGCTCTACCATCCAGCCCTGTAACTCGGCTCTACCATCCAGCCCTGTAACTCGCCCCTAGCATCCAGCCCTGTAACTCGGCCCTACCATCCAGCCATGTAACTCGGCCCTACCATCCAGCCCTGTAACTCGGCCCTACCATCCAGCCCTGTAACTCGGCCCTACCATCCAGCCCTGTAACTCGGCCCTACCATCCAGCCCTGTAACTCGGCCCTACCATCCAGCCCTGTAACTCGGCCCTACCATCCAGCCCTCTAACTCGGCCCTACCATCCAGCCCTGTAACTTAGCCCGTCATACACATCACATAGCCCTGTCACACAGCCCTATCACACAGCCCTGTGATATCCTCCAAAAAAAAATTACACTAATCAAAAACTGTTACCTGGTACGAAAATAAACAGTTTTATTTCTCATTAGATGTGTAGTAGTGGCAGTTTCATGTACATTGTAGCTTTTATGAATTTCTGTCTGTTAAATTATTTCTGTCATGTCTGGATTACAGACTGATTCTGACATCTGTGAATCAACCTTTGAAGTATACCTGATACAATACCTGTATCATAATGAAATGACATCTGTGACTATGAAAGGGCACTTTCATACATCTTTAAAGAGATGCAAATCTCTCTCTATGCTAATAATACACTATTTCCAATGAAAGCACAGTCTTGGAAATAGGGAGTGATGAGAGCTGAATATCTACTATGCTCAATTATAAAAAAAAACAAAACATTTTGTTGAAGTATTTACAAACTCAGGGCATACTCCAGGCTTACTTCTAATTGAGCTGTATTTGAAATTAGTGCCCACCTGCATACCCAAGACTAGTAAATTTTTAGCCTGAGTGGTAAAAATTGAAAGTTGTTTGACCATTGTTCAGGTGAAAGTCAGCTTCAATAAAAAGTTTGAAAGTTTTACTAAATATTAATAGCGAACAAAGTTGAACACCATTCTCCTCTGATGACTGTTAGAAAGATTCTGAAACAAAGAATGTAACAAATTCATTTTTTGTTCTGTGTGTCAGCAGAATATTGTGCTTGTGTTGGGCTTGCTTATAATGGGAACAGAAATATTTTGAATATCTTTAATGCATGGCTGGTAACTACAGACCAGCCAGAAAGTATTTACGCACCACACTACAGGCAGCTACTACCTACGATATCATACAATAAAATAAACTCAATAACGGTTTGAATAAATATATTTATATATCTAATAAAATATGCGTTTTTACACACAATAAAAACAACAAAATTGTCATTGTCATGCAGGATTGAATAAAAACGGCAGTCTGAACGAAACAGTGAAAAAACGTTTGAATTCTCTATGGAGAATACCGTGTAAACGCAAGCTCATGAATATTCATGAAGACATAGAACGCGGCGATTGTCAATAATGCGTGTGTCCACCTCTTCGCTGGATGACTTCTCTGAGCCGTTTTGGCATGGTATCGACGAGTTTCCGACACATGTTCACTTGGAACTGTCCCCAAGCTTCCATTATACTCGTGTATAAATCCTCGATGTTAGCAACTGGTCGGGAATGCACCTCTAAATCGATCAACTCCCAGAGGTTCTCAATGGGATTCAAATCTGGAGACTGTGCAGGCCAATTCAAAGTGGTAAAGTTGTCGAAAAAATATCCGTACTCTTGTGGATTATTTAGAAAATCCCTCACTGCCAATGCTGTGTGAACGGGGGCATTATCCTGTTGGAAATGAAAATTGGGTCCAACGAGTCTTAGTGCCGACGGTATCATTTCGTTTTGCAGGATATCCAAATATTTCCATCGGTTCATGGTCGTCGGTACACGGACCAGTGACTCTAAGCCGGTAGCCGAAAAACATCCCCACACCATGACGCTACCACCACCAAATTTTATTGTAGGTTTAATGCATTTCAGCTCGTACTCTTCACCTGGTCTCCGACGTACAAATAATCTTCCACGGCTACGAAACACCGTAAACTTTGATTCGTCCGACCAGATAACTTGAGCCCACTGCGCCGGAGTCCAGTCGATGTGTTGTCTGGCAAATTGCAACCGCGCTGCGATGTGTCGAGGTTGTAGTTTAGGTTTCTTTTTTGCAACACAGCCGCGAAGATTACCATCCTTATATGTATAGTCTTGATTTTATAGTGCTCAAACTCAATCTTTTCCCAGTGAGTTGATTAAAATTGGCACGCAAATCACGGGCGGTGTGAAACCGATTCGCTAAACTAGACCTGATGAGTAGCCGGTCTTCGCGTTGCGTTGTACGCCTTGGTCGACCTGATCGACGACGATTGCCCATACTACCTCGCAGACGAAGTTTTCGCAGGTTGAAACGTATGGAGCCTTCAGAAATTCCCAGTCTTCTTGCAATTTCCCTATTAGACACTCCTTCTGTATACAGTGCTTCAATGTTCCCTTTAGTAAATTCTGACAATTCCCCAACTTTCGGCATGGCTCAATGTTTGTAAATAAAAATTACGTATCTGACACTATGACCTCGATAGGAATATTCATGAACTACAACTGACAGGTATTCCCGCCCAGAAGCGCGTGTTGAAATAATTTCAGCTTCCCAATTGGTTCAAATTTGCATGAGAAAGGACATGACCATCGCACATGTTTTATGGCGCGAAGTTTTAATGAGATGCAAATGATATGCAAATGAGCGCTCTCCCATAGAGTTAACCATGGCAATTTTCGCTCACTGAAAAAATGTCTACATACAAAAAAACTAAACACAAATCAACCATTTTATTTTGACTAAAATGCACTAGTTCTTCTTAAATTTAGTATATTTTAAAGTCAACACATCATGTTACCCGGAATTGTTATTTTTAGTTACGAAAACGATCAAATGACAGGTGCGTAAATACTTTCTGGCGGGTCTGTATCTGGCAATGCTGGTGAAACTTGAAAGTTATTTGGCCTGGTGTCCGATATAGCTCAATGTAGAGAACACTTAATTGGGGGTGTAAATTCTGGTCTCCTCGAAATATATGCCCATTGCTGGCTCACCCAGCTACTAGCTATTTGGTGGTTGTGCTTATACATTGTACATATAACCTTTCTGTACTTATAGAGACTATTTCAAAAACGATGCTAGCTACTTGTAGTACCCCTTGAAAATATAAATACATTAAACAATACATGTACATATAGAATAGTTTCCCTGGGCATTTGCACAACTTCGTCTTTCCCCATAATTCCTCACTTAGTACTGGCATACATTAAATAAACCTAAGCCTCCCTGGGCATCCCCATAATTTTTCAATCTCTATTTGTGTATATCATAAGAATACCGCAAAGTATGCTCAAAGGCAGTACATGATTACATGAGTGTATACTTTGCAGTATTCTGCAATAACCAAATTATTATACCGGTACATCTTTTTTCTGCTTGCAGTGGTAATTTATTGAGAGAATATAGCCCGAAATGTGGGAACGTTTGTGTGAATGATGCAGCTTTTTACTGTTTATGGAGCTAGATATATAATAATAAACAACAGTATAGTCGCTCTGGGCATTCTCACATCTTGGTCATAATTTTTCACTTCATTCTGGGAAACAATAAACAACAGCTCAGCCTCACATCCTGGTTATTTCCTATAATTCTCCACTTCTTAGTGGGTTATTTAAACAATAGCCAAGTCTTGATATACTAGTATATATACATAGTATGCACCAAATACTATGAATTTATGGTTTTGTATTATAACATTATCATATACCTTGTATTGCCCGACCTTGTAGTGCTATGGGAAGTGTGCCCTCACATCAAGGCAGTAATTTCCCATATCACACCTGGCCCAGCATTAAAAACAAAACACGTCATTCTAAATTATGTCTTGTGTTTGCGGTCACGTTGTTGTAATATTGTAATTACACCTAAAAGTACAGTATATGATAAAACCTTTATGGACTGCATTCGACTTTTGCTGTCCTCGGTCGAACAGCTTACACGCTCTTGCGACCTTGGGCAGCAAAAACTGTATTCAGTCTATAGAGAATGATAACACACATACAATGCTTGTGTAAAACATTACCGGTACTTGTTTACTTGCATGCTTCAATAATACATAATATTCTTATTGTCTTAGTTCTAATTAAAATTAGAAAATAATAAAAATTGGCATTGAAAATTTGAGAGGTCTGCTTATAGTTAAGGTGACTTTGTTTCTTTGAACGACACAAATTAATACAGATGCAGATGTAAGTAAACTTCTGTTGCCTTCCAGTTTTCTATGTTTTTTTTTTTTTTTTTCAAAAATGTTGATAAAGTCCTCTGCAATTGGATAATACTCTATGTGCATTTTGTACAAAAGTAAGATCAAGGCCCAAAATTTACATTTCTTGAAAGGTGGGTAGGCTACCAATTTTATCATTTTCACCACTAGACTTTCTCGCCCACATTTTTCGGCACTTTTTCTTATATTCTTTAATATTTCTGGAAATTTAATTCTAATTTTAAAGCCAATGGACAAAATTGAATCAATTTTCAGTTTTTACTCAAAAAATTTGGCTATTATTGTTCTTCTAATCTTCTGAAAGACAGGGCAGCCTACATGTACATTGTATAAATGACACTATTTTGTGAATTTCTGATGAAAAAAGGGAACTGGTGGTAAAAAGGTGAAGGCTCGATAGTCCCATGAAAATATTGGGCAGTCCATGACATTTAGTATTGGTACCTAAAGCCATGCCAGAAAGCTTAAACCAAAATAAATAAGTGTCACATTGCTCAATTTGTGTAAGACATGTATAACTTTGAATGTAAAAACAAATTGTAATTTTTCTTTAAATTTCTAGTAGTCAAATTGGGCATTTGAAAATAGGTAGCCGTTACTGCTAATTTTGAACCCTAAAAATGTATAGAAAAATACATCAAAATGCTGATAATGTTACAACCAATTTTGATGGAAATATTCTGCCTTTCAAAGGGTACCGGTATGTTTTGCACTGGTACAGTAACTAGCTCCCTTGGTCATGTATACCAGATTGGTACTCCTTTCTTCTCAAAGGGCCTACCTCTGGAAAGCAATGTAAGTCTGTCATGTGATTACAGTGAAGTCTGCAGAGATAAAACCCTAACCTTAGATAGCAATGTAAGTCTGTCATGTGATTAAAGTGAAGTCTGCAGAGATAAAACCCTAACCTTGATAGTATTGTGAGTCTGTCATGTGATTAAGGTGAAGTCTGCAGAGATAAAACCCTAACCTTGATAGCAATGTAAGTCTGTCATGTGATTAAAGTGAAGTCTGCAGAGATAAAACCCTAACCTTAGATAGCAATGTAAGTCTGTCATGTGATTAAAGTGAAGTCTGCAGAGATAAAACCCTATCCTTGATAGTATTGTGAGTCTGTCATGTGATTAAGGTGAAGTCTGCAGAGATAAAACCCTAACCTTGATAGTAATGTAAGTCTGTCATGTGATTAAGGTGAAGTCTGCAGAGATAAAACCCTAACCTTGACAGTATTGTGAGTCTGTCATGTGATTAAAGTGAAGTCTGCAGAGATAAAACCCTATCCTTGATAGCAATGTAAGTCTGTCATGTGATTAAAGTGAAGTCTGCAGAGATAAAACCCTGTCCTTGATAGCAATGTAAGTCTGTCATGTGATTAAGGTGAAGTCTGCAGAGATAAAACCCTAACCTTGATAGCAATGTAAGTCTGTCATGTGATTAAAGTGAAGTCTGCAGAGATAAAACCCTAACCTTGATAGTATTGTGAGTCTGTCATGTGATTAAGGTGAAGTCTGCGGAGATAAAACCCTAACCTTGATAGCAGTGTAAGTCTGTCATGTGATTAAGGTGAAGTCTGCAGAGATAAAACCCTATCCTTGATAGCAATGTACATGTAAGTCTGTCATGTGATTAAAATGAAGTCTGCAGAGATAAAACCCTAACCTTGATAGCAATGTAAGTCTGTCATGTGATTAAGGTGAAGTCTGCATAGATAAAACCCTAACCTTGATAGTATTGTGAGTCTGTCATGTGATTAAGGTGAAGTCTGCAGAGATAAAACCCTAACCTTGATAGCAATGTAAGTCTGTCATGTGATTAAGGTGAAGTCTGCAGAGATAAAACCCTAACCTTGATAGCAATGTAAGTCTGTCATGTGATTAAGGTGAAGTCTGCAGAGATAAAACCCTAACCTTGATAGCAATGCAAGTCTGTCATGTGATTAAAGTGAAGTCTGCAGAGATAAAACCCTAACCTTGATAGCAATGTAAGTCTGTCATGTGATTAAGGTGAAGTCTGCAGAGATAAAACCCTAACCTTGATAGCAATGTAAGTCTTTCATGTGATTAAAGTGAAGTCTGCAGAGATAAAACCCTAACCTTGATAGCAATGCAAGTCTGTCATGTGATTAAGGTGAAGTCTGCAGAGATAAAACCCTATCCTTGATAGTCGAAGTCCGAAAACGGGGACTTAAAATTCAGTCTCCGTCCGTTCGGAGTCATATTTCAGAATCCTCTGGACTGATTCCATTCATTCTTTGCATGTGTCTAGTACTTTATATGGGACATATGCACATGCAGTGGTTTAGCGACTCGATTCAAAATGGCCAACTGGCAGCCATCTTGGACATGCTTTGTCAGTTTTCAATCAAATTTGGTACATAGATTATACATGTTAGGATACATGTCCTCCAACCATCCGTGCACCCGTCTGTCTGTCCGTCCGTTCGTCCGTGTGTTTGTCCATGTGCCCGTCCATACAGAGTCATATTTCAGAATCCTTTGGACCGATTTTGTTCATTCTTTACATGTGCCTATTACTTTATGTGGGACATATGCACATGCAGTGGTTTAGCGATTCAATTTAAAATGGCCAACTGACAGCCATCTTGTTTTTTGTAAATGTTGTATTTTGACATGCTCAGTCAGTTTTTAACCAAACCTGGTACATAGATTATACATGTTAGGATACATGTCCATGACAATTTCGTTGGCAATTGGATCAAAGATGGCCAACTGGCAGGCATCTTAATTTTTTTTAAATGTGGTATCTTGGACATGCTTTGTCAGTTTTCTTTCAAATTTGGCACATACTTTATACATGTTAGGATACATGTCCAGTGTTTCAAAATCGGATCAAGAATGGCCGATGACAGCCATCTGACTTTTTGGCCTTACTATAGGGTTTTTCTCGAAAAAATGAACAAGAGCACACACAGGCGAGGGAGTGGAGAGACCAAGCTAGCACAGAAACAATATGGCTGATCAACCTGGTAACGCCACATCGGAAGGTTTCTCCACCATTTTAATGATGTATCTATCACCATTGAAAAATTTTTGGAGTAATTTCAGTGTACTTGGTGTCCAGACACATTGTGAGCTGGTGTTGCTAGGAAGTTTTCACGGAGAAAAAAGTGTGTGGCTCAAGAAATATATTTATGACTTTAAAGTTCAATCGCAATTCGGTAAGAGGGTGCCTGCTAAGAGTATCATGGCGCTGCTCTCCTGTTCCCAGGTTTAGAAAAAACCCTGTTACTACTATATTTCCAAGATTTATTTATTATTTTCATTCGTATTTGGCACATACATGTACATCATACATGTCAGTTTGTTTCATAATCAGATCAAAGGTGGCCGAATAACGGCTGTTTTTATTTTTGACCTCTCTGAAACCCATGTATCATTTTCATTGATATTTAGCATGTCATAAATGGATACATGTACATGTCAATTCAATTTGCAATTTGATCAAATATGGCCGACTGGCGGCCATCTTGTTTGTTTAAAATGTGATAACTTGGACATGCTTTCACTTTTGATCTATGTTTTTCTTTGCTATGTCTTAAACCGGAGGGTCGTCGCGCAACACATGTTCAAATTTAATGTAAATAATCAATCTGTATACGCCACTAGGGACTCAAGTTTCAAGGACATGGTCGTGACAGCCTCTTCGCTTTAATATGACGAGCACAAAGAGAATTTTCAAAAATTTAACAGGGACTGTGTCATTTTCAATGACTTGTTTTTCTGTGAAATGTGCAAAAGGACCACATTTTAGGAATTCTAAATGCTAATAAATTTATGATAACAGCCATTTTGTGATTACAAACAAATATTAGCTAAAATGAGGAAAATGAGTGATAATTGTAGAGGCCATTGATGGCTTCATATTGTAACATTCATTTGCTTTTCATTTTCATTTGTTTGAGATGAACTCTCATACGACTGTTTTTTTTACTTCTGTATGCCCAGCACACAATGGGAATCTTTGCAGTCAGTCAGTATGCACTGATATCTCAATCATATTTTGGATTTTGTAAGACTTTTCAGTTCATCAAAATTAAACTCTATTGCTATGACGGTATTGGATCGCGTAGGAACGAATTATCTTCAAACTTGGTACAAATGCAAGACATTTTCAATGACTTGTTTTTCTGTGAAATGTGCAAAAGGACCACATTTTAGGAATTCTAAATGCTAATAAATTTATGATAACATCCATTTTGTGATTACAAACAAATATTAGCTATGTTTGTCTATGTATCTACAAGCAATCATAAACAATGTAGCTTGTAGAAAACATTTAATAGATGATATTCTAGAATCTTCTCCATTGAAAGCTTTCAAGTATAGTGTGATGACATGAACTTTATCTGAATGACATGAAACAGGTTATTATGCATGAAATCAGGTTACTTTTAATGACTCTTTGATCAGGTAGTGATGCTTGTATTTCTGAAAGGCGTTTCTATAGCAACTGACGTAGAATAATTACTTTTTCTGTCACAGTATTAAAAAGAATTATCTGATGTTGAAACCGTGTGCTTAAAGGTTTAGAAATGGCAGATTTGACTCTGGAGAATTCTTCCACTTAGTACACCTCTCTTTATTCTGTTTTTCTAATGAATACAGTGACAAATCATTACAGTAGGCCGAGATGCACAAAATGTACATCATTACTGAGGCTAAAATTAGCTAGCTGGTAATTTTAAATTGACCTTTCAATGCAAATTTGCTGTAAAGGAAAATGAGTGATAATTGTAGAGGTCATTGATGGCTTCATATTGTAACATTCATTTGCTTTTCATTTTCATTTGTTTGAGATGAACTCTCATACGACTGTTTTTAGCTCCGCTGTCGACTTTGTCGAGCGGAGCTTATCATATGAGTGATTGTCCGTCGTCGTCGTCGTCCGTGTCAATGTTTTACTTTTTCGACTTCTTCTTGAAAACTACAAGCCTAAATGCTTTGATACTTGGTGTATATGTACCTTGGGTAGACCTCTCTTAGGTTTGTTCATTTCATGTTGATATCTTTAATTCTCTAATTTTGGTGAATATTTTTGTCATTTTTGGTAAAAACTGATATTTTCGACTTCTTGTTAAAAACTGCAAGTGCAATTGCTTTGATATTACATTTATAGGTACTACATGTGGACCTCTCTCAGATTTGTTAATTTTGTAATGATATCTTTAATTCTTTAATTTTGGTGAATATTTTTGTCATTTTTGGTAAAAACTGATATTTTCGACTTCTTGTTAAAAACCGCAAGTCCAATTGCTTTGATACTACATATATAGGTACTACATGTGGACCTCTCTCAGATTTGTTCATTTCGTGATGATATCTTCAATTCTCTAATTTTGGTGAATATTTTTGTCATTTTTGGTAAAAACTTATATTTTCGACTTCTTGTTAAAAACCGCAAGTGCAATTGCTTTGATATTACATATATAGGTACTACATGTGGACCTCTCTCAGTTTTGTTCATTTTGTAATGATATCTTTAATTCTCTAATTTTGGTGAATATTTTTGTCATTTTTGGTAAAAACTGATATTTTCGACTTCTTGTTAAAAACCGCAAGTGCAATTGCTTTCATATTACATATATAGGTACTACATGTGAACCTCTCTCAGATTTGTTCATTTTGTAATGATATCTTTAATTCTCTAATTTTGGTGAATATTTTTGTCATTTTTGGTAAAAAGTGATATTTTTGACTTCTTGTTAAAAACCGCAAGTCCAATTGCTTTGATATTACATATATAGGTACTACATGTGGACCTCTCTCAGATTTGTTCATTTTGTGATGATATCTTCAATTCTCTAGTTTTGGTGAATATTTTTGTCATTTTTGGTAAAAAGTGTTATTTTCGACTTCTTGTTGAAAACTGTAAGTCCGATTGCTTTGATATTACATATATAGGTACTACATGTGGACCTCTCTCAGATTTGTTCGTTTTGTGATGATATCTTCAATTCTCTAATTAATTTATTTTGGTGAATATTTTTGTAATTTTTGGTAAAAAGTGATATTTTCGACTTCTTGTTAAAAACTGTACGTCCGATTGCTTTGATACTATTCATATTGTTCATTTTCTAATGATGTCTTCAGTTCTTTAATTGAAATGTGCATTGCTAACAGCGGAGCTATCTCAGCCGATAGGCTGCTTGTTTTACTTCTGTATGCCCAGCACACAATGGGAGTCTTTGCAGTTAGTCAGTATGCACTGATATCTCAATCATATTTTGGATTTTGTAAGACGTTTCAGTTCATCAAAATTAAACTCTATTGCTATGACGGTATTGGATCGCGTATAAACGAATTATCTTCAAACTTGGTACAAATGCAAGACATTATGGAACCTTGATGTACATAATTTTTTGTTTTTCTGATCAGATTCAAAATGGCTAACTGGTTGCCATTTTGTTTAAATGAATGCAGTTCCAGGGCTATATCTTGAACATTTCCTAAAATATATACTGTACATCTTGTCACATATTTTTGGCAATTCGATTTAAGATTGTCAAATTGCAGCTGTTCAAAAACGAGCATTTCTGCAATTCCGGGTCTGGATCTCAGCTGTACAGATTTTACCCAATCTTTGTATGTACATTGAACTTCATGCACATCCTTTTGTTTTCTACAAATATCTCAATAACCTGTTTCAGAGGTAATTACCTCACTATTAAAACCATGCATATTAATTACTCAATTTACATAAATTAGCCATCAGATGCCATCAGATTTTAATAAAACTTTGTCTATATATGCTATTTTGTAATCCAAAGATACCAGTTAAGTTTAGTGTTGAAATCCATGCATATTAATTACTCAATTTACATAAATTAGCCATCAGATGCCATCGGATTTTAATTAAACTTTGTCTATATATGCTATTTTGTAATCCAAAGATACCAGTTAAGTTTAGTGTTGAAATCCATGCATGTTAATTACTCAATTTACATAAATTAGCCATCAGATGCCATCAGATTTTAATAAAACTTTGTCTATATATGCTATTTTGTAATCCAAAGATACCAGTTAAGTTTAGTGTTGAAATCCATGCATATTAATTACTCAATTTACATAAATTAGCCATCAGATGCCATCAGATTTTAATAAAACTTTGTCTATATATGCTATTTTGTAATCCAAAAATACCAGTTAAGTTTAGTGTTGAAATCCATGCATTTTAATTACCCAAATTTGCATGAATTAAGATTCTATACAAGTTGTTGCGACTGTCTTGAAGGGCCGTGATCATTGTGCAGTATGTGACGAATTAAGTTATCTATGAAATTTACACTTGTTGTGTACATAACTATGGGAAGACAAATATGATATGGAATGATGACCAAACTGCCCTTTCAGGATCAAGTGTAATCTTCATTCCATTATGTCACAATTTTGCCTGACTCACGAAAATTGACAATATTTGTATTGTAAAAAATGACACATGGTTATCATTTTGATTAAAGCAACTTGAATTACAATTTGAACCCACACTTCAGATAAATGACACCAGTAATTACAAGTCACTATGTGCTCTTTCATGGTAAACCCATTACCTGTACTTTTATGTTCCTCCACATATAGATAATTCCTATCCAATTCAATCTTTTTATCAATATTCCCAACAAAAGCATATGAGCTGGTTGCTTATGAAAAGAAAACAATTTTGGTATGAAGGTGAAGTGTTCATTTTTAATTGAGGTCAGACAATAAAATCAGAGATGCATGCAGTTGTGGTGAATACAACCAGTGTTATAATTGTGTTGCTCGCTCACAGTGGTTGGTAATTGCAGTCTCTTCCTTGTAAAACTTGCACATACTAAACGTCGTTATCAGATTACAACGATCGACAATTACATTTCTGCAATTGATTTTACTAGTGCATGTACTATCTAAACAATCTTGGTGCTCAGTGTGAAAACAGTAATTTATTCAAAATCTCCGCTACATGCATCCTCATTGGTACTTTGCAGAATTGAATTTAATAGATCCACACAGATTCCAACTTCTCTTTGATGATGTAAATGTTTTCGTTCAGCATGTTTACTATGAATCATAGCAGTGAAGGTAGGGAACAGGGGTGCAGCACTCTCATGCCATGGCCATGCACTCCCTTACCCTGGGGAGCAGATCCTCTGGCAAACATAAAATTCTGATTGACCAGGTATCGCGTGTGGCCACAGTCTTCAACTGTGACCTGTCTGATAGTAATTTTGGCCCAAAGGAAGCCATAGAATGCTCCATTTTAACTTAGAATTATCAAAAACTCCACACCATGGTAGGGAGAACCCTATCTCTCCCACTTGGTGGGTCCGCTGAATTGCAGTGTTCCCTCTTGCAGTTTTTTATACAGAAAAACCCTGTAGATTATTTGAAAGATGAACAATGATCTTGCAATGTTGATTATTGGTGATCATATGATGGCTTGATGCCAACAAACTTGTTTGATCATACCATTGGCAGAGATATAAGACATCGTTTTACAGGTGGGGCCGTGGGCTTGCAAGAGTACTGTTAAAACAGTAAGTCAGTGATATTTTTTTGAAAATTTATGATATGACCAGGCATATTTGAATGTGTTTCAGACGTCTAGACTTTATGGATGAAAGTGGTTTCAAGCGAATGACGCATGCAATCTGATCCATGTACACTCACTAATTGGCCAATACTGTATTATAGTATACATCATCACTAGCGCCCAAACTTTTAGTTTATTTAAATCGAAGGCACATCCAATTCAATAATATTTGCTTACGCCAGTGCATTGATACTGTGTATTTGAGAAACCTGCTTTACCACAAGGGGATTTTATTGTTTTAGCCATCCACCAACCATACTCTGGCTGCACGAGCAAGGCATTCAAGTGATATTTATATCTACCTGCTCTTCAGAATTCAATGCAACGGAGTTTTGTTTTCATAAAATAAAACGATGGCTCAAACAACCTCCACTATCTGAGATGTGCTCTAACAACTTTCCATTCACAATATACTCATGCCTGTGTCTGTGCATCTGTCTATCTGAACACTTCATACTTATATCTGTGCATCTGAACACTTCATGCTTATATCTGTGCATCTGAACACTTCATGCTTATATCTGTGCATCTGAACACTTTATGCTTATATCTGTGCATCTGAATATTTCATGCATGTTTCTGTGCATCTGAACTCTTCATGCATGTTTCTGTGCATCTGAACCCTTCATGCATGTTTCTGTGCATCTGAACCCTTCATGCATGTTTCTGTGCATCTGAACCCTTCATGCATGTTTCTGTGCATCTGAACCCTTCATGCATGTTTCTGTGCATCTGAACCTTTCATGCATGTTTCTGTGCATCTGAACCCTTCATGCATGTTTCTGTGCATCTGAACCCTTCATGCATGTTTCTGTGCATCTGAACCGTTCATGCGTGTTTCTGTGCATCTGAACACTTCATGCGTGTTTCTGTGCATCTGAACACATCGTGCATGTCTCTGTCCATCTGAACACTTAATGCATGTTTCTGTCCATCTGTCTGAACACTTCATGCATGTATCTGTCCATCTGTCTGAACACTTCATGCATGTATCTGTCCATCTGTCTGAACACTTCATGCAAGAATCTGTTCATCTGTCTGAACATTTCATGCATGTTTCTGTGCATCTGAACACTTCATGCATGTTTCTGTCCATCTGAATACTTCATGCAAGTTTCCTGTGCATCTGAACACTTCATGCGTGTTTCTGTGCATCTGAACACTTCATGCGTGTTTCTGTGCATCTGAACACTTCATGCGTGTTTCTGTGCATCTGAACACTTCATGCAAGTTTCTGTCCATCTGAACATTTTTCACATCTGTTTCTCTGTCTGTCGGAATAAATATAAATTAATCTCTCTTATACAATAACAAACAAATGCCTTATTCCACTCTCTCTATCCTTCTGTCTGTCGTAAAAAACCTTTTTCCGCCTCTGTGTGTGTGAGTGGAATATATAATGAACCTTTTCACAAAATGATATGTTCACTGATTCCTAATCAGTTCCAGACTCACTCTGTTTAGATTTTCCTCCAAGAAAATTGGATGAATACCTAATTGAGATTAAGGAATTCTTTAAAATTGAGTTCTTGTAACCTGTGATAGCCACAGGCATTCCTCTGATTGAGAAAAGAAGTATCTTTATTTCCTTGCTCATCCATCTCTGATGTTATCCATCACAGATGTGAAAAAAATTGCTTTGTATGTCAGATGTTTTCATGTGCTTCAACTACACGCATGATGTACTGATTCGCATGGCATTGATTATTGACTCTTTGCGCTGAAATGACCACATGACATTGAATAATGTCTTCTTGTACTGAAATGACCACATGACATTGAATATTGACTCCTTTTGCTGAAATGACCACATGACATTGAATAATGTCTTGTACTGAATTGACCACATGACATTGAATGTCTTCTTGTACTGAAGTGACCACATGACATTGAATATTGACTCCTTTTGCTGAAATTACCACATGACATTGAATATTGACTTCTTTTGCTGAAATGACCACATGACATTGAATAATGTCTTGTACTGAATTGACCACATGACATTGAATGTCTTCTTGTACTGAAGTGACCACATGGCATTGAATATTGACTCCTTTTGCTGAAATTACCACATGACATTGAATATTGACTTCTTTTGCTGAAATGACCACATGGCATTGAATAATGTCTTGTACTGAATTGACCACATGACATTGAATAATGTCTTGTACTGAATTGACCACATGACATTGAATAATGTCTTCTCGTACTGAAATGACCACATGACATTGAATATTGACTCCTTTTGCTGAAATGACCACATGACATTGAATAATGTCTTGTACTGAATTGACCACATGACATTGAATGTCTTCTTGTACTGAAGTGACCACATGGCATTGAATATTGACTCCTTTTGCTGAAATTACCACATGACATTGAATATTGACTTCTTTTGCTGAAATGACCACATGCATTGAATAATGTCTTGTACTGAATTGACCACATGACATTGGATGTCTTCTTGTACTGAAGTGACCACATGACATTGAATATTGACTCCTTTTGCTAAAATTACCACATGACATTGAATATTGACTCCTTTTGCTGAAATGACCACATGGCATTGAATATTGACTCCTTGCACTGAAATGACCACATGACATTGAATAATGTCTTGTGCTGAAATGACCACATGACATTGAATATTGACTCCTTGTGCTGAAGTGACCACATGACATTGAATAATGTCTTGTACTAAAGTGACCACATGACATTGAATATTGACTCCTTTTGCTGAAATGACCACATGACATTGAATAATGTCTTCTCGTACTGAAATGACCACATGACATTGAATATTGACTCCTTGTGCTGAAGTGACCACATGACATTGAATAATGTCTTGTACTAAAGTGACCACATGGCATTGAATATTTTGGCAAAAAATTGCATAGAAAAGGCACACTCTGGAAATTAGGAAATCTGTTACTAGAAGAGACTAACACATATAAATACTTGGAAATAGTTATTTCTAAAACTATAAAGGACCATGCACAATTTACTGAAATTTACAAGAAGGGGATGAAATTAATAGCATATTGTAAAGCCATCATCAATCAACACAATAGTTACAATAGGTTTGAGTATGGTGATGTATTGTGGAAGAGTATAATTTTACCATCTATTAGCTATGGATGTGGTGTATGGTTTTTAGAAAATAACGATGATAGGAAAAAGTTAAAAAGTCTGCAATATCAGTTTGGCAAATTCCTTTTTAAAATCAACAGAAATGTTGCTTGCTCTGCTGTATTAGGGGATTTAGGATGGGCTGATTTGAGCTACACCCTTGATACTTTTCGAATTAAATATTTGAACAGATTACAAGAAATGAATAACACCAGATGGACCAAAATTGTTTTCACAGAATTGCACAAGTCGTATGTAAACAACCGTAAGCTTACTTTGAAATGGCCAACATATGTGCACAAAGTACTTGAAACTAACGGATTAGACCATGTCTATGGGTTAAACATACCTAACAATATAAACTGGCTCAAAAGCTTTTATAAAATAAGTGAACAAAATGAAGTAAAAACGTTTGCAGATCAAATATCTAATATGAAATCACTGGAACATTACAGTTGGGTTAAAAGAAATAAGGAAAAAGAAAACTATATAAATGATCCCCTTGATCATCATGGCATATCACTGTATTTTAAAGTCAGATCTAACTCACTGGATTTAGAGGGTAATAAAATAACATGGGACAAATATAAAGGGAATGGAATGTGCAAGCTATGTAATGACGACAAAGAAGATATTTATCATTTTCTATTTTTATGCAAAGCAACTTATCATTTAAGACACAAATTTTATGGAGATTTCATGTACAAAGTTCAAAACCTTGAAGTAGACCCAACACTTATTAATAACTTTCTTTCTGGAGGAATTAATTTTAAGTTTAATGTACTTTTTAGCGACATATTGTGGAAAGTCAACAATAATTTGGGGAATATTGTATCCAAGGAAGTTAGAGTATTTATTACTCAATTGTATAAGTATAGAAAAGAAAGTTTGAATTTAATGTGATTTTTCTTCTTTCCTTTTTCAAATATGTATGATTTGGTTGTTTTCTTCTCTTTGTTTGCCGCTCCAAAGGCTAATAAAATATTATTATTATTATTATTATTATTGACTCCTTTTGCTGAAATGACCACATGACATTGAATAATGTCTTCTCGTACTGAAATGACCACATGACATTGAATATTGACTCCTTTTGCTGAAATTACCACATGACATTGAATATTGACTTCTTTTGCTGAAATGACCACATGGCATTGAATGTCTTGTACTGAATTGACCACATGACATTGAATATCTTCTTGTACTGAAGTGACCACATGACATTGAATATTGACTCCTTTTGCTGAAATTACCACATGACATTGAATATTGACTCCTTGCACTGAAATGACCACATGACATTGAATAATGTCTTGTGCTGAAATGACCACATGACATTGAATATTGACTCCTTGTGCTGAAGTCACCACATGACATTGAATGCCTTCTTGTACTAAAGTGACCACATGACATTGAATATTGACTCCTTGTGTTGAAGTGACCACATGACATTGAATAATGTTTTGTACTGAAGTGACCACATGACATTGAATAATGTCTTCTCGTACTGAAATGACCACATGACATTGAATATTGACTCCTTGCACTGAAATGACCACATGTCATTGAATAATGTCTTCTCGTACTGAAATGATCACATGACATTGAATGTCTTCTCGTACTGAAATGACCACATGGCATTGAATGTTTTCTTGTGCTGAAATGACCACATGACATTGAATAATGTCTTGTGCTGAAATGACCACATGACATTGAATATTGACTCCTTTTGCTGAAATGACCACATGACATTGAATATTGACTCTTTTTGCTGAATTGACCACATGACATTGAATAATGTCTTGTACTGAAGTGACCACATGACATTGAATAATGTCTTCTTTTTCTGAAATGACCACATGACATTGAATATTGACACTTTGTGCTGAATTGACCACATGACATTGAATAATGTCTTCTAGAACTTAAATGACCTCATGACATTGAATGTCTTCTTGTACTGAAGTGACCACATGACATTGAATATTGACTCCTTTTGCTGAAATGACCACATGACATTGAATATTGACTCTTTTTGCTGAATTGACCACATGACATTGAATAATGTCTTGTACTGAAGTGACCACATGACATTGAATAATGTCTTCTTTTTCTGAAATGACCACATGACATTGAATATTGACACTTTGTGCTGAATTGACCACATGACATTGAATAATGTCTTCTAGAACTTAAATGACCTCATGACATTGAATATTGACTCATTGTGTTCAAGTGACCACATGACATTGAATAATGTCTTGTACTGAAATGACCACATGGCATTGAATATTGACATGCTTAGTGGGTATGTTTCAGTGGCATATTTGAACCATTGTGCCATTTATGGCATCTCTTTAGGTATATTGAGATATAACATTCTGAATATTAATATTCACTCATGACAATAATTATTTTGGCATTATCTCCCTGTTTTCTGTATCTTTGTTATTGGTTGCATGTATACAATGATACTACACAGCATGGTATAAAGTAATTTCTCTGCCTGTATGTGGTGCAAGTGATCACTAACGCCTACTTAATGCTGTCAACTGAAATCAATTACCATGACGTTAATTCTATCATCACAGACGTGAGTTGGCTTACAGTAGAATAATATGCATTATTTTACATCTACATTGTAGCACTGAAAACAATTGAATTTACCATTCCATAAAAAGCTGCATCAGTATTAATTCCAAAATGTATCACACTTGTTTGAACTTTGAAATTTGTTATAACATGTGGTAAACTGCTTCACCAACATTTATTGACGCCTTCAAGGTTATTGTCATCACATTTGAACACTTCCCTTTGGACACAGAAGTATATAGTACATGACAGAAATAGTAACTTTTGCACAGCAAAAGACAATTTGGCTGCCATATTAGGCTATGATCTGTACAATGTATGATAAAAAAAGTTGTCATGCGAGTATGAACTCAGGCAGTACAGGGTTGCATCCACTTCTGCTTTACATCGTTTAATACATTCGCTGCTCTGCTTTAATGGATACTTTGCGGTGTTCTTGTGATATTCTCATAATACCACAATTTATCATATTTAATTTTATTATGTTAATTATTAATCAAGACAAATAATGTGAGGTTTATACATGCTTAATTAATTGAGGATTGGTTATATTTGTCTCACAAAAAGGGCTAGGATGTGATTTCATTCCTTTTATCATTGGTTCTAATTATCAACATTTTCAAACAGGTCGTACTTCGACATCATTAATTTAGTTCCGCATTGCATTACCAAGAATGCCTTTGAGAATTCCTGGAGAATGCATCTGTACAATACAGCATTCTGATTGGTCTGTAACAGACTTGACTTATCAGGTCAGAGGACGTTGTTGCAGGTTAAATTGTGCAACAAAACATCATGGCGGAAAATGATTTTCATCAAGAGTTTGCATAAGATTTTGACGTTTAATGTGTTCCAACAGACAGATAATTTTAACTTTGTAAATTCTGGTGGTACATGTATGTATTTTTTTGTAATAAAATGTGCATACTTTTGTGACTTTCTGTTTCGTCATTGTAAAGTGTTGTTGAAATCAATGACGATGCAACTAATTTCACAATTTTATTTTTCCCCAAAAGATGTAATTTTCTCCTTAATCTTTCACATGGTGTAATAAAATTGTTATTTGCATACTTGATTTTCAACGCTAAAATTAATTTTAATCAAATGTTTTTAGCCAGTTTTAAGATTCAAATTAATAGCACAGCATAGACATTGTCTGTAGGACATTAATTCAACTGGGAAAATTTATTGTATAGTTGCCTAAAGACCAGGTTCGAACTACTTCATTTTCTCAATATAGTTATACTCATGGAAAAACTTTACTACTTGGGGGGAAGCAATGGGGAGCCGAACGTAGAGAGCAGAAAGCATGTGGAGTCGTGACTTGATATTGTCATCATTATCAATATCACTCACTCCTCCAAGAACCTACCAAAGAATCTTTAATTTGAGCAATTTTGCATAATTTATCAGGTATCATATTTCATGTTTTTAGCTCTAATGAGGACTTTGTCAAGCAGAGCTTATCATATGAGTGATTGTCCGTTGTACACGTCAACTTTTTACTTTCTCTACTTCTTCTTGAAAACTACAAGTCTGAACGCTTTTGATACTTGGTGTATATGTACCTGGGGTAGACCTCTCTTAGATTTATTCATTTCATGATGATATTTTCAATTTTCTAATTTTGGTGAATATTATTGTGATTTTTGGTAAAAAGTAATATGTTCGACTTCTTGTTAAAAACCACAAGTCCGATTGCTTTGATATATAATATATATAGGTACTACACGTGGACCTCTCTCAGATTTGTTCATTTCGTGATGATATCTTCAATTCTCTAATTTTGGTGAATATTTTTGGTAAAAAGTGATATATTTTCGACTTCTTGTTAAAAACCGTAAGCCCGATTGCTTTGATATTACATATATAGGTACTACATGTGGACCTCTCTCAGATTTGTTCATTTCGTGATTTTCAATTCTCTAATTTTGGTGAATATTTTTGTTATTTTTGGTAAAAGTGATATTTTCGACTTCTTGTTAAAACAGTCTGATTGATACTATACATATTGTTCATTTTCTAATTATATCTATGACTAGATATGTGTCGCTCTCAAGACCTGACCATTGAACTCAAATTGGGCAACACAATGTTTATATTTCATATTTGCAAAAAATCCTAAAATTCAAAACAAGTAATTATTTAATGGTTCGACAGTAATCTTCTCAGTTATTATTCAATCCTGTTTTTGTCCTGCAATGGATGAACCTTTTTAGATGTGAAATCATTCAGTAATATTTATCCATACTGATTTTTTTAAAATTAAATATTCAATTAATTATGCAAAGATCTGATGGAAGTGGTTTGTACAATAATAGTATAATTAAAACATTATTTCACGAAAGTGGCAAAACTCAAGTTTTGAATGAAAATTAAAATTAAAGCACTTAAAAGTACTTACAAATTAAGTCCAAATTATGTCTAAATTAAGACTAAATTATGTCCAAATTAATGTGGAATACTTTATTGTCGCTAGAATTAATTTTCGCTGAAAAGGCTTTTTAAGCGTTTTGTATGGAATTTATTTTCACTGATTTTTGATGAGTTTAATGTGAAATATAGGAAAAAAAGTATAATCGCTGGATTTTATTTTCACGGAATCATCCTTTCAGCAAAAATAAATTCCAAGTGAAAATAAAGTATTCTACAGTAATTGTCTGTTCATTACCTAGTGAAAAAAATAGTAGGAGTGACGTTTTCCACTTCATTAACTCGAATTTTGCTATTATTAGAATTTCTGCCTGAGTGGAGCTTCTAGTGAATTAATTAATGTTGCCGGTCTGTCTGTATTCATAGATTTGCTTTCTTGGTGACCTCTACATGTATCTGTTGTTGTATAAGGGTCATACCTGTGAGGGCGCTCTTTACTAAACATTCGCATCTCTTCTGCTGCCTTGGGAGGAATCATTGAGATGTCATTAGAATTGAATGAGAATGGAAAATGATGTTGTTGATTGCTAAGTACATGTAGAAGTCACTTGTAAATGTCTCTTTCTGACTTTGCTTTGACATTTCGTTCTATTGCTTGCCTAATCATCAATACTGTCTGGAAAATAAAGTCTGTACAGTGAAATTAACCATATTTTATAATTATCATCATCTGTGGTTTCAGTCAGGCTACAAGATTTGTAAATCTGAAGTTGATAAAATGCAATATTTGTATTTAATAGAGATGATATGAAACACATAATTACTACTATAGATCACTTTTCTATAGATTGTGAGGTTCACTTCATAATTTATCAACATTTTTGGTAAAACGTGATATTTTTGACTTCTTGTTGCTAACAGCAAGTCTAATTGCTTTGATATTATACATATAGGTACTCCAGACGGACCTCTCTCAGATTTGTTTATTTCGTGATGATGTCTTCAATTTTCTAATTTTGATGAATATTTTTGGCAAAAAGTGATATTTTCAACTTCTTGTTGAAAACTACAAGCATTATTGCTTTGGTGTATATGTACCTTGGGTATACTTCTCTTAGATTTGTTCCAATTATTCATTTATTCCAGTCTGTTGATATTCCATGTAACTTTAGTTTATTATCTTGTAAAATTGTTAATCTCAACATGTGGAATTTCATTGAGGAGCACACATGTATGTCAAAAGGTCATATATGTTGAACTTTAAGTGTCACATGACCTATACATGTAGTTGAATGAATACAATTGATTCATTTTAATTGATTCATTTTGTATATGTAAAGCTGTAACATAAAGTTGATGATCGATGTCTGGAACATCGATCTTTATTCTCACCCCTGTGATTGTATATGTCTACTCTCTTTCAACTCTTGTGACACCATTGAGTCATAGCGGAAAGAGAGAGTCAGTTATTTAAGCCATGAAAGTAATCCTTTGTAGTTGATATTTGAGAACCGGAATTGCACTCAGAGGCAGTAGACTGTGACATTAATATTATATGCAATGCAACTTGAGATAGCTTCCCCATTGTACACCGCAGGAAGTTGGTTCAAGTTAGGTTCATTTTGCTTTTCTAATGTGTCTAACCCTATTAATCAAATGTGTGTGTGTGCTATGTAGTGTGTATTTTAAAAGCAAGTTACTGGT
This sequence comes from Saccoglossus kowalevskii, assembly GCF_978046115.1. Lineage (NCBI taxonomy): Eukaryota > Metazoa > Hemichordata > Enteropneusta > Harrimaniidae > Saccoglossus > Saccoglossus kowalevskii. The sequence goes on from NC_140656.1 coordinate 5,104,420, forward strand.
ACATTCCTGCCAGAAGCATCTCTAAGACCTGTTTTATCAGTTAATTTTATCCTTGTTGAATGGTTTGGATGATGTATTCCTTATATTGCTGTAGGTATTCTTAGTGTTTTTATTATTCTGTCTTGTATTATTGGAAACTGTGTACCGATATATTGAGTTAGGATCCAAGTTGACAAATTAATGTGTTACGTTTCCTTGTTTAAATAACTAGTACTTTGTAAAGGATATGTTGCTTTGCATGAGAATTGTCATTCCTGTGGTGTGCTCTTAATTATCGGAGGCCATAAAGGCAATTGCTTTGATGCACTCATGTTCTACCTCTACCTGACTGCCTTGGTACCCGTAATGTTCCCTAGGGCATTTAAAAATGTTAGGCCTTGAAACTGAGTGCTCTCACAATTCCTATTTAAGCTCTAATAATGTGTTCATATACCTAGTCATCAAGGCAGTCTGAAATAATTTGATTGGATTTCAAATATATTTGTGTCCTTCCATCTGTCTGATAAATGGAATACACAAATCATGATTCAGACTGAAGATAGATGTACAAGCAATGACCACTTTTATTATAGCATGGCTCAGTATTCACAGAGGCTGGGAAGGCAATAGCCTTAATTCCCTATCTGATTGCCTTGGTTTCAATAAGACCAAGGTATTTGCCTTGAAAATGATTGCCCATGCAATTCCGAAGTTTAAGCCATGTCACAGTACAAATCTGGTGTACAACAAAGCTTAGGACAGAATGTGTTTGCTGAGGCTGAAGCATATAATACATTCAATCAATTTAACCAATTACCGTCTTTGTGTTCTACATGTAAATGTATATAGGAATTAGTCTACAAGGTTTTAACTACAGTTGCCTCAGACACAACAAACAATGAAGTCCCATGTGTGCATGACAAGTGGCTCACTACGTAGTATACCAAAAGTCATTTCTATTACTTGGAAGGATTTAGAATATTCAAGTATATATGTGGTACTTTGATAATATTATGTTCTTTTTGTAAGAAACCAGCATTTCCGCATTGTGGTTATTGATATATATTTCTTTATTTTGTGACAGATTCTAAGAAAGAAGCTGAGGGCAAAGTGAGGCAACAAGCTGCCGCTGCAGCTGCAGTGGCTGCAACAGGTAATTATTTATATTGTACATTTTATCATTAACATTATAATTTTATTCCTGACCTCTGTAACACCTTGTTCACTGTGTCTAGACTTCATATCATATTACACAAATAATCAGCCTATTTGTATTATAGGGTGACTTTAAATTCATCACAATAAGTCCAGTATATTATCCACACTTGTACTTGCTATTGGGAATTCCTAGAGAATTGAGTTGGTCCAATGCAGCAATCTGATTAGTTAATGACAGACTTGACCTATCAGGTCAAAGGACGTTGTTGCAGGTCGAGTCATGCATGGAAACATGGCAGGAAATGCTTTTCATCAAGAGTTTGCGTATGATCGAACACATTCGACAATGTTGAATATTTTAATTTTGACTGTGTACCTACAGAATAATAATCGTACCTTCTGGTGGTACATAATTAAAAATTGTAATAAAATATTTTTTGTGACCATTTCTGTTTCATTGTAAAAGTGTTATTGAAATCACTGACGATGCCACTAATTTTGCAAATTTATTTTCTCCTAAAAGACTAATATAATATTTTCCCTGTATCACATGGTGAACAAAAACTGTCATTTCCACACTTTTTCGAAGGGGTGCTCGGGTAAGTGCCTACTTCCCTAAATTACATGCCAGATGAGTACGGTAGTTGGGGTTTATATACATCCACAGTAATTACCTAATTTGCATAATACTACTACCAATTTTTTTTTTTTAAAAGAAATAATATCACAGTATAATGAAACATTGTTTTCAAATCGTTCAGCTGAAACAGCAGACATATTAGTTGCCTCACTTCTTGTTTGAAAGGCTAATCTTAAATTTGAATTAATTTTTAATACAGTAGTTATTTCTAAACTTTCTTTGATTATACATTGTTGAAATTGAAAATTAGTCTCCTGAAATGATTTAAAGTGCCTGTGCAATGCCCACCCACACGCTTCCCATTTTAGATCTGTGCCCCACTGAAGTGGGCAATTATTGATTTTTTTGCTGAAAATGATTACTCGTATCCAAGTAAATTTGAGATATTTCCCATGCTGTAGCCACGCCCACCTATCCTGAAACGGTCGACTGTTTCCGGATTTCCGACTCGCGCCGAAAGTGCGCCACCAAATGCAAAAATATGAGAGGAATCCATACCCCTGGGCCGTACTTTTATATCACTGTGTCATTCAACGTACAACTGTACTTTTAAACGATATACAATTTTTAATCGGCGTTTCTTTTGTCTATTTAATTTTATTTTTGAGAGAACGAATTTTTAGAAGTTGTTTTCACAACAAACTTTTATGATGGTTAAACGTTGTGTTGTGGGCGGTTGCAGTAATGCGTATAGTCATAGTGTAAGTATTTCCACATTTCCAATCGATCCGAAGGTGCGAAATCGGTGGACGAAAGCCGTGAAAATAACGAGAAAAGGTTGGGGTGGACTTCCTCGTAACAGCGTCATATGCAGTGTCCACTTCACCTCAGATTCTTTTTTTTTTTTTTTTGAAAAACTGTCCTTGTCCATGACAAAACAACTAGGTTTTAACGAGAAACGCCGACAATACAAAACGTTTTCGAAAAAATAGATTCCGGACCAGCCCATGATCACTGAGACGGATTTCAGAAGGAAGAGAGACGTCGAGTATGTGTTTCAAATGATTTGATTTTTTTGCGATCCTGGTTATCGCTTTATAGAGACCACCCTTGTTATTTAAAAAGGTAGCAGTAATTTTGATAATGACACGAAAACGAAGCGTTGGACAAACAGGAAATTACGCAGCCCTCAGGCTGTTTTCATTTTCGCAGGCTAAAAGTGTCTGAATTGTTCGGTTAATGGTGTTGAATGTCGAATTCACACCTTTGTTGCCTTTACTTGCAGCTTGATCAGCGTAATAATTCACGGAATAAGAATCCGGGCTTGAGCTGTCAATGTATTTTTTTAATATGATGTCATAATCATGAAAATCACGCTAAATCCACTCTGAATTTGTCTGTATGTGAGTCGCTCTCAATAATCTTTGTTATCCAATTAAACGCCGCCATTCACGCACTTGTCCCCCTCATGACTTAAACGCCGCCATTCACGCACTTGTCCCCCTCATGACCCGACGCGTTCACCCATTACAACGCGGCAGTCATTTATTCAGTAACTGTGTTTTGTCGTTTTTTTAAAATTATTTCTCTATTTTATAAATCAATAGTGTCTAGTAACCTGCTAAATAACAAGACGATTCAGCCGTCAAATTCGATTTTGTCCAATGCCGGAGTCCAGCGACAGTGTACAAACGTGCTCCGGTGACGGTGACGACCACGGTGACTAGCGACACCAGACCGGATATATTTCGCATCTGACTCAACCCCATGCAACTTGATACTATGTGTTCATTATGGTCCATTCTTCCTCGACGAACAAGTACATAAGTGGCAATTTAGTCAAAGACGAGAAAACAGCACAAGAAATTTGCCTTATTTACACGTATCGGCAATGCAAGCTGCCCAGCGACTTCCCCTTCTGACGTCACAAGGGGAATTTCTGTATGCAAATGAGAAGCTAATGAGGAGCCTCGTTTTAAAATACACAAAAATAAAGTTTCCGTAGACTGAGTTAAAAACACATTTTTTCACTTAAAAAAATTATTTATACTTAGAAACATAAAAATTAATAATATTTATGTATCAATGGATAATTTTAGGCGTGAAAATAGCAGCCATTTCACAGGCACTTTAAATGCATGCTCAGATTTCTAAAAGTCACAGACTACTTGTGTAGATTATTTGTCTGTTTATAGGTCATGCTTGATCAATATCTCCAGTCATGCAATTTTTTTTTTCCCCGGCTACGTTTCCCCGTACATGATTTTTTCATCGCTTCTCCCTTAGAAATAATACATTGTTGCATTTATTTAATAAAATAATAGAAAAAATTATTTTTATTTTGCTCATTGTTCCAAAATCAATACAAATTCTCCATAGGTATTCTTGTTTTTCAATGTGATTGAATTGATTATTACCATTTATTTATATTGTATTGTAAAACCTAATGATTGACCCCTTCTCTCCCATTCTCAACTTCTTAAAAACCATTTGAATTTTGTTACCATCAGTTCAAACTTAGTTCATACATTGAACATTATTGGATCTTGATGCGCGTCAGTTTTCTTTTCAGATCAGAATTTACAATAGCCAACTGGCGCTCATTTTGTTTTAATGAATGTGATGGCTCAAGAGCCTCGTCTCTGACATGCTTATACATTATGTCCTACATGTGCACACCTGTTTGTTTTCACTATTCAATTCAAGATGGCTACTTTTGTGCTGAAACTTGCATACAAGCATTTCTTCCATTCCAATTCCAGTTCTCTGTCACAATTTGACCGTATTTAGTGCACACATTAATAGGATTAATATTAATATGTGCTTGATGCACATCATTTTGTTTTCCAAATTGATTTCAAAATGGCTAACTGACAGGCATTTTGAATTAACACATTGCCTGCTGATAACCTCCACTGATAGCCAATATGAAGAGTACTATAGAATACTTTTTTCCCCTTAAAAGTAATTTTTGCTAATTTCGCTGAAGAAATGATTCAGTGAATATAAAATCCAGTGAATATATCATTATTCCCATATTTTTACATTCAACTCATCAAAAATCAGTGAAAATAAATTCCATACAAAAAAGCACCCAAAATGCTTTTTCAGCGAAAATTAATTCCAACTAAAATAAAGTATTTCACAGTAAATAATGGCATCAACCGTGTATGTGTTAACAAATGCTGTTATGGAGCCATATCTCAGACCTGCCTTGACCGAGTGTTGTTTTACTAATAACAAATTTTTGTTTCTGAAGATAATCAATTAAGTAAGTAAGTTATCTTTAATAATGTATACTTTTTCTCAGATCCCATGAGTGCTCTGCAGGGACTGACTGCTATGGCCCAACAACAGACTAGACCCCAAATGCAGCAGGCATCTATGCCTCCTTCATCGGTACCTGGTTCCACTCAACATCTACAGCAATTGGCACAGCATCAGATGCAACAACAACAGTTCCAGCAACAACAACAACAACAACAACAACAGCAGCAGCAGCAACAACAACAACAACTTAGAATGGCCCAACAAGGTAAATCCAGTTTTTGTGGTGCTTCGCCTGTAGACAAATAATATTCACGCTGAAAACCCACTAAATTACATATCAATAACAATCTGTGACCTTTTCCCCATATCACTTTGTAATATTGAGGGCAGCATGTAAACTGTATCCATGTGCTTGTGTCAATGGGTCTATTCTTGCCACACCAAATCAAAGTTTTGTCTACAATGTTGCAAACTGCTATCAATCAGGAAGATTAAAAAATGACTAAAAAGTTAGAAACCAATTACAAACATGTAATAATATTGGAGACAGCTTTTTCATTATATCCAGAATTGCGTCTTGGTATTAATCGCTGAGGTTAAATGCAATTACCCTTTTCAGCAGGTATGTAAATGTATGGTAAAACAGCCATTGCGAGCGTCGCTGCGAATTCGCAATGGCGAAAAAACAGGCGATTGCGAGTTCGCAATGGCAAAAAAACTGACGATTGAGAGTCCGCAATGGCAAAAAAACTGACGATTGAGAGTTCGCAATGGCAAAAAAACTGACGATTGAGAGTTCGCAATGGCAAAAAAACTGACGATTGAGAGTTCGCAATGCCACAAAAACAGTCGACTGAGAGTTCACAGTAACATATAAAACAAAAGGCTGATTTATATTGTTGAGCGTTGCCACAGTGGAAAATAGAAAACAGTTTTGAAACGTCGTGTGAACCATCAAAGGTATGCCGACATAGATGTGGATTCACGCAACTCTGTTGTTACATTGTACCAAACATGAAGCAGAGAGACTTGACACAGCATGTGAGGACGTTTCATTTGGTGAATTATTTGAGGAAAAAACGTTGTGAATCATCTGAATCTGAATCATCACAAATATAAAAACCTGGACGTGATTTTATTTTTGTTGTCCCGTTGTTCCATGGTCTAATCTACGATTGTCGCGAAAAATTGAGTCAATTCAGTTCCCGGGGTAGTTGTTTATTTCAGGTGTTACTAATCACTTGTATATGTTGCAGAAATCCTCGTAGTTTATTAATTTACAAGCTAACACTAATCGCCAGAAGCGTCAATGTGTATAGCGGTCCAGTCAGGGATGCTTAAATAACATATTGATCAGAGCTACGAGACACTCCATAACGACAGAACTTATAACGGAGCTAATACGTATCCTGTTACGTATCATATATATTTGCCATCCTCGTACTGTTGAACTACGATGCCTCGGCGATGACCGGTAATATATGCACGCATGCTCTACATGGCGCTGGTGCGTTCGCTACGGTAAACAATAAGCAAACTCTTCACTCTCGGTCACAACAGCGAAATTGTAACATTACTGACTGGCGACATAAATGCTACTACTGATGCGTAGAAATAGTAAAGATAATATATATTTGAGACGATGTTTCGTGAAAAATACGGTTAGAAAGCTACACATCAAAAAACCAAGTTGAGTTCATCGGGAGTTCATCGCCTGCTACGTGAATTCACGTCTGTGATTGGATTATCACTTGACGCGTTGGCAAGATCCCATGCCCAGTTGATTAGTTTTTTTTTTAGCATATAGTTTTTTTTCAACGATTGTTTTCTGCATATGGCCCGCGATCGATCTTTTTTCGATGAGATAGTTGTTGGGTGTATACCAACTACATACTTCAAGTTTCAGAAACAGATCATATAGCACTATGTGCAATCGTCATGACACAAAAACTAAACAGGAAACATCGAAGCTACATGTACCTTTGGAATTGACCTACATTTACCTCCCGTGGTATGGGCGGAGCTTAGTTTTTTTTTAATTCGACTGATTATTCAAGTACAGCAAACGTTCTCTGTGCACAGATAGTCAGCATGCGCGCTTATTGTTTGTGTGTATAAACTGCGTGAAGTAAAATAAACAAGTAATTTCTGGCGACAAGGCAACTTGTGAGAATCCGAATTCAAGTCAGGTATATTCACAGTTCCGTCTAGAGTGACGTGGTCTACGGTGCTGTATTCAGTTTTAGGACCTGACGTCTTTATCAGCGAGAGGACACTCTCCTCAATTTGTTACACCAGCTGCCTTAATATTTACAGTAGTTCGTTTACAGTTCGTTCGAGCTTGCAATTTGTATCATGTGTGACATAAAATAAATGGGCCAGGCAACAAAGTTTCTATTTGTGACAACAGGCATTTTCAAAAGAATAATTACCACAGAATTGACACACATTGAAACATGGTCTTCCAAATTACAAAACGATGTAGTCTACGGTCATGGCAGTAACTTTTTAAAATAAAGGTTAAAATATTATACATATTAGATACTCTCTGAGTAAGCAGGTGAAAATCTCCCTCTGCATTTCAAAATAGATTTTTTTCATTGTTACTGAGCTATAAAATTGCTGCTTGAACATATTTTTACAAATGCTCAAATGCTCAGGGTATGTATTTTTGTGGTTCGTTTGAATGTGTTTCCACGGGGAATTGCGTGAATAAATTAATAACAGAAGTCGGAATGTAACAATGTAGCAAGATGCCTCGCTTTGTCACCTTGTTAAATGCACGGCTTACTTCTCGTACTTTATACGCAAAATTTCAAACAATGACGGCAGATCATTGTTTAAAGATAACATTTTTTGCCATTGCGAACTCGCAATCGCCTGTTTTTTTGTCATTGCGAATTTGCAGCGACGACCGCAATGGCTGTTTTACCGAACATTTACATACCTTTTTTCAGTGTCTAATTATTATTTTGTTGAATTCCTATTGAAACTTTAATTATTTCTTGGTTACTCAGCTCAACTGCAGAGACAGAAGTTACAACAACAACAGCAGCAGCAACAACAACAACAACAACAGCTTCAACAGCAACAACTCCAGCAGCAACAGCATGTAAATCAAGGACCTGTCCAAAGAGCAACATTGTTGCAACAAATGCAGCAGCAGCAGCAGCAACAACAACAACAGCAGCAGCAGCAGCAGCAGCAGCAGCAGCAGCAACAGCAACAACAACAACAACAACAACAACAACAACAGCAACAACAACAACAGCAGCAGAATATGCAACAAAAGGTATTCTCTTAACCCTCTGTGGCCCTAAAATGATGACAAGTGAGAAACAAAACAATAAAAAATAACATTAGCTTTTGTGATAAATAGCCCTCCTATTGTTCATTAGTCCCTGTTCGGACGGAGTCCGAAAATGGGGACTTATGTTTTGACCTCCGTGGGTGCGTGCGTACGTGCGTGCGTGTGTGCGTGCGAGCGAGCGAGTGACCTGTATCTTAGAAATGCCTGGACCAATCACAATCAAACTTCACACATACATCATACATGATATTATACATATGCACATCAATTTGTTCCACGATTTAATTCTAGATGGCTGAATAGTGGCCATTTTTGTGCTAAAAATCATCAAAATCAAGCATTTTTCGGCTGTTTACAGATGGATTTTGTTCAAAATTGGTATATACGTTAGACATTATAGGACCTTGATGCACATCATTTTGTTTTTCAGATAAGATTCAAAATGGCTAACTGACGACCGTTTTGTTTTAATGCATGTGGTTCTTGCGCCATATCTCTGACTTGCTTTGACTGATTATGTTCAAATTTTACATATTCATTATAGATCATGTCATAGATATACAGATATATTGGTTTGACGATTCTATTCAAAATGGCCGAATGGTGGTCATTTTTGTGCTGAAAAATCATCAAAATCAAGCATTTATAGATGGATTTTGTTCAAACTTGGTACATACAGTACAATTCCCGCAAAGCTTTGGCTTTTGTGGCATCATTGTCGCCTCAGCATCGCATCATTGTGGCATCAGCTTTGTATTTTTCTGTATTTCATTTAGTTTTAGCCGAGTCCGATCCCATTCCCAGACTACTAATACATGCAAAACACATGTACGCCGCCTGTTACGTTGGCGTTGTCGCCAGTCATCTTGATACAAAGTTCCAAAACAAGTGCGTACATTTCCAACATATGATTGGATGGTTGTGGTGGCGTCAGTCTGGTAAAATTTGACATCCAATTTTCAAAATTAAGTCACGATCCGTGAACTGAACTCGATCTATACGTACTTTAAAAGTATTCTCACAAAAAATATTTTCGAATAAAAACGAGCCACATGCTCTGTAAAAAATTGAATAGCGCTTGACATGCAGAAATAATTAATTGGGCTTCAGAAAAAAACATGTTCATTTAGTTGTAGCCGTAAATATTTAGTGACCAGTCGATGAACAATTTGAAAAATCATGATGATGATTCACACGGAAGTCCTTCGATACTGAAAATCATTGACCCCCAGTCTGGTTTACCTTATTTCCCAACTTGCAAAACTGATTTGTATCTGAGCCAAGTTTTTTTTTTTTTTTGAACTGAGGTCAAATCCCATCCGTTTGTCAAAATATATCGACGTTTTTCAGTGAATAATTGTGAAGCCTGTCACATCACAAAAAAAATCAGGCGTGAATTTACGCCGGAGGCTGGATGGTACGACGACCCTTCAATATGCGTCAAATATGCTTTGTTACAACATCATTGACTGGCTGAGAGTCACCTGATCAGAGCACGACCTGGGTCACAGAACTATATTTGTCTGTATTATCAACAGGACTTTGCGAGAGAACCACACCCACATTTTCAATCATTTTTAGCGCAGAAGTTGCCAACTAATGTCAAAAATAATGCTAGCGATTGGTAAGACTGGTTAATAATATTTCCCCCGATGCTCTTCGATTTTTTTTTATTTCAAGGTGAGAAATGGATAGTTGAAGTTCCATCGACGGTCGAAAATAAAACGGAAATTGTCCGGTCAAATTCAAGAAGCGATTGCAAAAGCGAGCGATTGAAAAGCGGAAACGGGCGAGAGGTTGGGCGAAATGAGTTACTGTACTTCTTTGTTTGATCAGATAGAGGGACTGTAGTTTGATGAAGCGATGCTGATGCCACATGTCGCCATAATGAGGCTACAATGAAGCGAAGCGATAACCGCCTAACTTTTTAATGTTGCGACATTGATGCGACCATGAAGCCATAACAATGCCTTAATGATGCGATGCTGAAGCGAAGCTGACGCTGAAGTGAAGCCAAAGTTTTCGTGAGAACTGTACTGTACATTAGACATCATGGGTTCCTGATGCACGTCATTTTATTTTTTAAAATGGCCGACTGGTGGCCATTTTGATTTAATGAATGCAGCTCTAGTGCCATATCTCTGACATGCTTTGACTGACTATGTTCAAATTTTATATATTTATTCAAAATGGCTGATTTTGTTTTAATTAATGCTGTTCCAGAGCAATATCTCTCAATACTCGTTTGACGATCAGATACAAACGTCAATCATTTTAATGTTAAACAATCATCATAATCATATTCCTGACATGTTTATGTTCCAGCTATATTACTATAAACAAAACTATATATCTTAAATTGGATAACTAACAGGGACTGTGCCATGCATGGTTTCTAATGATATCATCAGTTCTTTAATTGAAATGTGCATTGCTAATCACAGAGTTATCTCAGCCGAGAAGCTGCTTGTTTAACTTTTGTGATAAATAACTGCCAGGCACAACAATATTTAAAAAACATGTTATACAATGAATACTGGCACTACCTGGCCATTTGCCATTACAGTGCCTAATCGTAATCCATTGATGATGTATTCTACATTGCAGCCTATGATGTCACAAACCCTTATGTCAGGGTTGCCTCAACAGAAATCTATGGGCCCAACTCACCAACAACAATTGCAACAGCAACAACAGTTACAGATGAATCAACAGCTACAGCAGCAACAACTACAACAACTACAACAACAACAGCAACAACAAATGCAGCAGCAACAACAACAACGTGGGATGCCTTCCCAACAGGTGAAAATAATTACTTTTGAATACAGATCTGTTTATTTAAACACACACCCCCATGTCTTACCATATTTTATAACAGTCATCTTTCCTTGGTCTCCAAAGAAGCAGTCACATAACTTTTAGTTTAATAACTAATAAAATGCTGAAGTTTCTCTGAGAACATGTGTTTGTTTTGTATAACAGATTTTTTTAGTATCTCATGGCATACATGTACCATGTATCACAGTACAGGTTTCTGTATCAACCTATTTCCTTTAGATCTTCTTGTAAGTCTAGCAGTGATTAATTAGTTACTGTAATTACATCAATTTGAAAAGTTAAAGGTTCATTCTGGGATCATTTATTGACATCACGTCACCTGTCGCCCCTCCTGGAACATAGGCCATCGATGACAGTTCTCCAGCTTGTGCGATCTTGTGCTGCAGTCTCCAAGTGGATCTTGAGCGCCTAACATCAACGATTTATTGACATCATGTGATGTGAAATATTAAATGGTTGGAATCTAGGAAAATTCTTAAATACAGCCCACTCAATGGTTAATCCAGACAAATCCTTGAATGCAGCTCACTCAATGGTGAATCCAGACAAATCCTCAAATGCAGCCCACTCAATGGTGAATCCAGATAAATCCTTAAATGCAGCCCACTCAATGGTGAATCCAGACAAATCCTTAAATGCAGCCCACTCAATGGTGAATCCAGATAAATCCTTAAATGCAGCCCACTCAATGGTGAATCCAGACAAATCCTCAAATGCAGCCCACTCAATGGTGAATCCAGATAAATCCTTAAATGCAGCCCACTCAATGGTGAATCCAGACAAATCCTTAAATGCAGCCCACTCAATGGTGAATCCAGATAAATCCTTAAATGCAGCCCACTCAATGGTGAATCCAGACAAATCCTTGAATGCAGCCCACTCAATGGTGAATCCAGACAAATCCTTGAATCCAGCTCACTCAATGGTGAATCCAGACAAATCCTTGAATGCAGCTCACTCAATGGTGAATCCAGACAAATCCTTGAATGCAGCCCACTCAATGGTGAATCCAGTCAAATCCTTAAATGCAGCCCACTCAATGGTGAATCCAGACAAATCCTTGAATGCAGCCCACTCAATGGTGAATCCAGTCAAATCCTTAAATGCAGCCCACTCAATGGTGAATCCAGACAAATCCTTGAATGCAGCCCACTCAATGGTGAATCCAGACAAATCCTTAAATGCAGCCCACTCAACGGTGAATCCAGACAAATCCTTGAATGCAGCTCACTCAATGGTGAATCCAGACAAATCCTTGAATGCAGCCCACTCAATGGTGAATCCAGTCAAATCCTTAAATGCAGCCCACTCAATGGTGAATCCAGACAAATCCTCAAATGCAGCCCACTCAATGGTGAATCCAGATAAATCCTTAAATGCAGCCCACTCAATGGTGAATCCAGACAAATCCTTAAATGCAGCCCACTCAATGGTGAATCCAGATAAATCCTTAAATGCAGCCCACTCAATGGTGAATCCAGACAAATCCTTGAATGCAGCCCACTCAATGGTGAATCCAGACAAATCCTTGAATCCAGCTCACTCAATGGTGAATCCAGACAAATCCTTGAATGCAGCTCACTCAATGGTGAATCCAGACAAATCCTTGAATGCAGCCCACTCAATGGTGAATCCAGTCAAATCCTTAAATGCAGCCCACTCAATGGTGAATCTAGACAAATCCTTGAATGCAGCCCACTCAATGGTGAATCCAGTCCAATCCTTAAATGCAGCCCACTCAATGGTGAATCCAGACAAATCCTTGAATGCAGCCCACTCAATGGTGAATCCAGACAAATCCTTAAATGCAGCCCACTCAACGGTGAATCCAGACAAATCCTTGAATGCAGCTCACTCAATGGTGAATCCAGACAAATCCTTGAATGCAGCCCACTCAATGGTGAATCCAGTCAAATCCTTAAATGCAGCCCACTCAATGGTGAATCCAGGCAAATCCTTAAATGCAGCCCACTCAATGGTGAATCCAGACAAATCCTTGAATCCAGCTCACTCAATGGTGAATCCAGACAAATCCTTGAATGCAGCTCACTCAATGGTGAATCCAGACAAATCCTTGAATGCAGCCCACTCAATGGTGAATCCAGTCAAATCCTTAAATGCAGCCCACTCAATGGTGAATCTAGACAAATCCTTGAATGCAGCCCACTCAATGGTGAATCCAGTCAAATCCTTAAATGCAGCCCACTCAATGGTGAATCCAGACAAATCCTTGAATGCAGCCCACTCAATGGTGAATCCAGACAAATCCTTAAATGCAGCCCACTCAACGGTGAATCCAGACAAATCCTTGAATGCAGCTCACTCAATGGTGAATCCAGACAAATCCTTGAATGCAGCCCACTCAATGGTGAATCCAGTCAAATCCTTAAATGCAGCCCACTCAATGGTGAATCCAGACAAATCCTCAAATGCAGCCCACTCAATGGTGAATCCAGATAAATCCTCAAATGCAGCCCACTCAATGGTGAATCGAGGCAAATCCTTAAATGCAGCCCACTCAATGGTGAATGCAGACAAATCCTCAAATACAGCCCACTCAATGGTGAATCCAGATAAATCCTTGAATGCAGCCCACTCAATGGTGAATGCAGACAAATCCTTTAATGCAGCCCACTCAATGGTGAATCCAGACAAATCCTTAAATGCAGCCCACTCAATGGTGAATCCAGGCAAATCCTTAAATGCAGCCCACTCAATGGTGAATCCAGGCAAATCCTTGAATGCAGCCCACTCAATGGTGAATCCAGATAAATCCTTAAATGCAGCCCACTCAATGGTGAATCCAGACAAATCCTTGAATGCAGCCCACTCAATGGTGAATCCAGACAAATCCTTGAATGCAGCCCACTCAATGGTGAATCCAGACAAATCCTTGAATGCAGCCCACTCAATGGTGAATCCAGACAAATCCTTAAATGCAGCTCACTCAATGGTGAATCCAGACAAATCCTTAAATGCAGCTCACTCAATTGTGAATCCAGATAAATCCTTGAATGCAGCCCACTCAATGGTGAATGCAGACAAATCCTTTAATGCAGCCCACTCAATGGTGAATCCAGACAAATCCTTGAATGCAGTCCACTCAATGGTGAATCCAGACAAATCCTTGAATGCAGCCCACTCAATGGTGAATCCAGACAAATCCTTAAATGCAGCTCACTCAATGGTGAATCCAGAGGAATTCTTAAATGCAGCTCACTCAATGGTGAATCCAGAGGAATTCTTAAATGCAGCCCACTCAATGGTGAATCCAGACAAATCCTTAAATGCAGCCCACTCAATGGTGAATCCAGACAAATCCCCAAAATGCAGTCCACTCAATGGTGAATCCAGACAAATATATCTCACAATTTACACATATTCACACCATCAAATATATCACATACCAAAAGAAAGCTATAGAAATGATCCCAGAGTGCAAAGCTGAAGATAACATCTTATGCCAGGATTAATTCACCCAACAATTCCAATTGCCTTATATGGTAACACGTGCTACTCAGATAAGTGCAAATAAAACAAAGTGTGTATATGTGACTGCTTTAATTTTACAGATTCAAGTAAAGAAAACTGTATTTTTGATCTCTGAATGCACCACCATTTTGTGTTCCTCTTCAGTTGCATGCGTCCCAGTTTGGCATGTCCCAAATACTCACCTCTGTCAATGTTGCTATTTAGGTACACTCTTTCTGCCTGCTCGCCTGCTAGGATGGATGGACTCAGAATGCAGATATAATGGTGGTAGTTTGGGTGAAGGTTATAGTAGTAGTAGTAGTGGTAATGGTGGTGGTGGTCAATAATATTTCTATTTATTCATTCCTATTGCAAATATATCCAATAAATTTATAATTTCTTTTTCCCCAGTGCTCTTTGATCAATAAAGAGATTATTGATGGATGTTTCATGTAACTGTCACTTTGTTAAAAAAAATTTTTAACTTTAGATTATGTTTAGACATTCAATCAAAACATAAGCCAATAATTGAAAAGAAAATTTTCATCAGCATCTCCTCGTTTTCTTTTTTTACTTAGTACAAAAAAAGTGTTGTTTGAGTAAATCTGTTTGAAACTGTTTCGAATCCACAGAAATCCATATTAAAGCATTATTTCATGAAAAGTAAATATTAATTAAAAATCAGTAATTCATGACAACCTTGTGTTCACATCACCAATTGTGCTTCAACCAAATATTGAATGTTCATTTTTGAAGCTATTGGTGGAATGCTGAAAGAAAGCATAACTTTTGTGTTTCAGACTTAGTCAGCAAAATAGGGCAGATTAGCCTCTGTCTGTCTACCTGGCAAGCAACAAAACAGTACATAATACAAAAATGTATGGCTTATATACAGTATGTCACTCTATTTAAGTCACTCTATTCTGACATTTGAGTCACATGATGGCAATACTTCTAAGTTTAGCTGTTTTACAGTGATTTATTATTCTATTAGCTCAGATATTAAAAATTGATATTGATATTTGTGCATATGCTCAGTAACACACTCATTAGATGCAAATTTTGAATTTAGCTCAAAGTTCAGTGAAAAAACATTAGTAAGAAGTGACACTTAAATGAAAACATGTATTCAAAATACATCATGGAGTTTCCGATGGAGATATGTAAACGTGTCTCGTTTCTCCGTTTGGGAGTAAATATGATCTCTACTAAGGATCATTGGGATTCTGCTAACTTCAAAATGAGATGTTCTTTTCTGGAACTTCAGTAGGTGCCGGAAACAGGTGATCAGGAAAACTGTTATCTCCATCAAAGTTTCCATAGCAACACTCCTAGGAACATTGTCAGCAGTGTTTATTATGACTTTGCTTTTGCCAAAAATTAAGAATCTAGAGATTCATGTAGAGATGTAGTTTTACAGGGGGTGCTAAAAAATTTTAACTGTTATGCTTGTGATCAAATAATAATTTAAATTGTTTAAGAGCACAGGCAGCATTCAATATTTCAATGATCGGTTTGTTTTCTAACCTGAATCTGAAACATTCACACTACATTTTTACTGGTCAAACACGAGTTTGGCAGACTACTTCAAAATGAGCATATTTTGGTGATATCTGAATATGTAAAGTCCATTCAAACATCGTCAGATATTATTCAACACCATCCGCCGTAATTGGATTTTCTTTCACTACATAATATATGCGTTATTTGTGTAAAAAGAAAATAGAAATACTGAGGGTACACTGTATAAATGTAATTGTTTCAAACATTGTTGTAGTGTTTCACCCCCATTATCGTGATTGATAGGCCCAAGACATTGATATTTCACCATTTCACCACCAAAATCAAAACAAACATCGCTAGCAATGTTCTCAGGAATTATTATTGTTGCAAGAGAAACTGTTTTCTTGGTCACCTTCTTTCAGCTCCCATTGTAATAAATTTTGAGAGATTAGCGGTGTTTTAGTAACTCTTTATTTTCCGAATGATGCATGGTGATTGTATGCTTTAGATTCAGCAGGTCTTGCCCATGACAATATACAATTCACCATATAAACTCAACCATCTGTACATATATATATATATATATATATATAATAGTAATACAAGTATATAATACTTTATTCAGTACCTTGGCCTCATTTATAAATTGTAAATAATTAACATACATCGGAAATGAATTAAACTCAATCTAGTTTAAAAGTTGAGATATTGTTATAAGTAGTTCATTTCTTTTCACCGGTAATCTTCTCTATATATGTGCAAGTGTCGGAAATTCAATATTTACATGTCTTGCCCCACACATGGTTAAAGTTGTTTTTATTCACACGTGGTGATGTGATGATAATGGTCAAATACATGTATATCTATATTAATACTATTATTTTGTTGTATATAAATAATAAGTTGAGCTATTTCGTTTCAATGAATCTGTTTTGATCAAGACTTACATGTAATCTTATATGAATGCGTTATCATTCAAAAATAATGAAATTTTTTTATACTGATCAAAAGTATTTCAGATTTTGACATTTTCATAAAAATGATTACCCTGTTTACCCATTTTTGATATATTTGTACTAAAATTGTTCTCACAGTTGCATGGTATGTCTCAATACCATGCTTTAGTATTATTATTTAAACTGCCACACCCCGGTCATACTGACAGGATATGTTATGTAGATAAAAAACAACATATGTTACATGAGTTTGTTGGATCTAATGATATAAGAGAATAAAAGAACATATGATTCAAGTGGTGAATTTACATCTCCTGGGAAGGGCCTGCTGTACAGACACTAAACTACTTTTGATACTCAGATACACAGGTTTACTGTACCACCTCCCAGCTATGAACCTGGATATTACCAACATGGGATGGTAGAAATGCAGGTCTGTCTTCTTTCACATCTCATTTATAACCAACTTATTTTCTTTTATATCTTCCTTCACTTTGCAATCTGCTCATCTGATGTTGTGGCTCGTATAAAAAGGTGGCCTCGGATTACATGTGGCATGTGTGCCCTGCATGTCATTGCATCGTTGTTTGAGCAGTGTTGTGAGTGTAAGAACATACACCTCTCACCCACAATGCATTAGAGAGCAAAATGTTCTTTTAATCTTATTTCCTCACAGACACCATCTCTTGGTTATCGTCTTATCTTGTATGTACTCATTTTACGGTTGTTTTTCAGAATTGTGAATTGCAGTTGTGTACGTCTCGGCCACCGCATTACGTCTGTTCACCACGTTACACCTTGGTCACTATGTTCCCAGTATTGTTAAATGTCTAATGTGAATAATAAGTACTTGAAATCTCTGTATAAATTGCATTGCTGTTCAGCGGATGAGAAGTCTTTCTCCAGAAGCTTGCTTCTTACTAATAAAGTGACTGGAACTTGTTTTGTGTTTGTTTTCTCAGATGTAGATAGATGTACATAGATGTACATGCATGATGCACTTGTCCAGCTCATGTTTACTCTGACTTAATAGGATCTATGGTTTACCACATCACTTGAACTTTTCCACATTTCAATATGTGCACGTTTTTCACGAGTCTTGCAAGTGAAATGTCTTATCTAGTAAAATTACTTTTGAATTATTTAAAAACTGACAGCATTTGTTTACCATTTTGCCAAACAGCATGTGAATGTTTTGGTTCAAGACATCATTGCCCATGTGTTTATGTGATTAGCTGGGACACATACATTTATATTTACAACTGATGCAAATGTGTATGGTTGTTAATCAGCCCCTGCATGCACATGAAAAATGTAAATGATTGGTTATATGAACTAATAAACATTACTTTGTAATAGCTTATATTCCAGAAATTATTTTGATGTCAAAAATGTGAGTGCATGAGAAAATAATCAACATTACAGTGAGAACAGAACAAGTATTGACAATGAAATATGTATACTCCCTCCTATACTAGATGAAGTCACAAGTTGTTGCATATGTTGTTGTATCATGATGAACCACTTAAACAAATTCATGCACTACTGTATTCATCTTAACACAAATTAATACATATGTGTATGCGTGTATCTTTGTTGTATTTTGTTACCTTATCTGTCAGTGTTACTAAGTTTAAATTAACTGTAATTGTTTTTCAGGTCTCTTCCTGTCCAGAATGTGAGGATATGTGTCTGTTATGTTGTTGTGTCAATTCTATGGATTTCAGTCTTTTGTTTGTTGTGTTATTTTGTATTTTCCAGAATTTGCATGTCATAGTGTTCTTCTCCTGTTTGAATTATATGTCATGACTTATGACAGGAATACAATATCAATGTTGCCTTAAAAATACTGAATTGCTTATTTGAGTGTCTTGTTTCAGTAAACCCACTTTAATATACCATGCATTAAAACCAATTCATGTATTTTTGGACACACACCAACTGTGCACATTGTTGTATGTTCTTGTAGCAGCCAGGTGCCCCGATCCAGTCCAGTATGCCACCTGCGATGTCAATTCAGGCACAGCAGAGATCACCGGCTCCGGGATCACTCCAGCAAGCAGCGACACAACAACAGACACACAGGTAAGGGATGCTGCTTATATATACATTTAGTGTTAATATCGCTGCGTTTTCATCGATGTGCTCAAAGGTATACCTTTGAAAGTTGTGTATGTTTGCAAATTTGTAAGCATCATCAACATTTTGTAGATTTCATGTATGGTGGTGTTACCCATATTTAATAACTAACAAACCATCTGCTGGCTGGCTGGCTCATCTGTATAAGTAATAAAAAGAACACCATGACAAATTCTCATCACCATCTTGCATGTACCATCAGTGATAAGTGTATTCTGTGGTTGTGAAGTCACCCAAGCACTTGACATATCCTTAGCTATTAAGGATTTTTCGTGTCTATTTAAAGAGAATCGAAATTCAGATTTGCATGATTTTTAAACGATGGTTTTATGTTATATGGTATTAGAACTACTTTTTGCATTAAAAAAACCATGAAAACTGCAATGTTGGATCTCTGTAGGGATCTCTGGTCATACATCGTATCTGAGAATATTGTTCCGTAACGTATAGTGAAAAAATAGTATGTTATAAGGTGATTCAGATTATAACAAATTATTAGGAGATTTCGAGGAATATTATTCACTTTCCATGAAATAATACCTTTATATGACATGTTCTGAAAATCCTGATTTTCTGGAATTTTGTTGCATGATTCACTCTAGAAGAAAATACTCAAAAGAAATTTCCTATGACTAAATCTGTAATTAAGTAGCACTTTTACAACAAAAGGGTTGAAATACTTGCGAACAATCTTATCACAGAATTTTCAGAATCCTCATTAGCATATTGTAAGATGATACAACTTGGATTGGTTTAAGTAACGCTGTCCATTGCTTGTGTCTTTCAGCTCACAGCCAACAACTTCCCCCGCTGCTGGCTACATGCAACAATTACAACCTAATCAGCCGCATCACATGTTAGTACTAAATTGGATTTTCAAAATTTGATATTTATAAATCATCCCATGAGTGATTGCATTAATATTTTCACGTAGCGAATGTCGATGGGAAAACTGGAAATAACAATATACTCATAAGGGGACCCCTTTTAAAACTTAAATAGGGGGGTTCCCTCTAATATTGGGGGGGGGGGGGTCTGGGAAGCATAATACATGTATGCGGTGAGAATTGATGCTACTCAGTCTGTAATCATGAATGTCTGCTTATGTCAACCTAAGAGAGTATTCTGGGATTATATATTTATCACAGCTCGACAAAGTGAAACAGAGAAGTGTTGAAAGTAGAACTATTATAACACCAATCAAAATATATACTATTGCATGTGCCTTGTATGCTCATTTTGTTAGCACCATCATGTTCTGTTTTACACAAGCACCTTGTCCACACTATGTGGCGATTCTGCTTGTTAGTAATATTTGCTCCCATTCGCTAGGATTTTTTTTATTTCAACCAATTTTTATGGAGGTACTTAAATAATAATTCCAAAAATTTATGTGTTCTAGACACTCACCCACCCACCTGCCAATCCAACTCCCAAAGTATGTGCTGTACCCACCTACCTGCCAATCCGACTCCCAAAGTATGTGTTCTACCCACCTACCTGCCAATCTGACTCCCAAAGTATGTGTTCTACCCACCTGCCTGCCAATCCAACCCCCAAAGTATGTGTTCTACCCGCCTGCCTGCCAATCTGACTCCCAAAGTATGTGTTCTACCCACCTACCTGCCAATCTGACTGCCATAGTACGTGTTCTACCCACCTGCCTGCCAATCCGACTCCCAAAGTATGTGTTCTACCCACCTACCTGCCAATCTGACTGCCATAGTACGTGTTCTACCCACCTGCCTGCCAATCCGACTCCCAAAGTATGTGTTCTACCCACCTACCTGCCAATCTGACTCCCAAAGTATGTGTTCTACCCACCTACCTGCCAATCTGACTCCCATAGTATGTGTTCTACCCACCTGCCTGCCAATCCAACCCCCAAAGTATGTGTTCTACCCACCTGCCTGCCAATCTGACTCCCAAAGTATGTGTTCTACCCACCTGCCTGCCAATCTGACTCCCAAAGTATGTGTTCTACCCACCTGCCTGCCAATCTGACTCCCAAAGTATGTGTTCTACCCACCTGCCTGCCAATCCAACTCTCAAAGTATGTGTTCTACCCACCTGCCTGCCAATCTGACTCCCAAAGTATGTGTTCTACCCACCTGCCTGCCAATCCAACTCTCAAAGTATGTGTTCTACCCACCTGCCTGCCAATCTGACTGCCATAGTACGTGTTCTACCCACCTGACTGCCATAGTATGTGTTTTACCCACCTGCCTGCCAATCCGACTCCCATAGTACATGTTCTACCCACCTACCTGCCAATCCGACTCCCATAGTATGTGTTCTACCCACCTGCCTGCCAATCCGACTCCCAAAGTATGTGTTCTACCCACCTACCTGCCAATCTGACTCCCAAAGTATGTGTTCTACCCACCTACCTGCCAATCTGACTCCCAAAGTATGTGTTCTACCCACCTACCTGCCAATCTGACTGCCATAGTATGTGTTCTACCCACCTGCCTGCCAATCCGACTCCCATAGCATGTGTTTTACCCACCTGCCTGCCAATCCGACTCCCATAGTATGTTTTACCCACCTGCCCGCCAATCCGACTCCCATAGTATGTGTTTTACCCACCTGCCTGCCAATCCAACTCCCATAGTATATGTTTTACCCACCTACCTGCCAATCCGACTCCCATAGTATGTGTTCTACCCACCTGCCTGCCAATCCGACTCCCATAGTATGTGTTTTACCCACCTGCCTGCCAATCCGACTCCCATAGTACGTGTTCTACCCACCTACCTGCCAATCTGACTCCCATAGTATGTTTTACCCACCTGCCAATCCGACTCCCATAGTATGTGTTTTACCCACCTGCCTGCCAATCCGACTCCCATAGTACGTGTTATACCCATCTGCCTGCCAATCCGACTCCCATAGTATGTTTTACCCACCTGCCAATCCGACTCCCATAGTATGTGTTTTACCCACCTGCCTACCAATCCGACTCCCATAGTACGTGTTCTACCCACCTACCTGCCAATCCGACTCCCATAATATGCGTTTTACCCACCTGCCTGCCAATCCAAGTATGTTGTCCATCCAACTCCCCTTGCACTTGTATGTACATGCAAACAGGGCTTCAACTTTTGAGTGGCTAAAATTGATAAAAAAAATTGCTTGTGCACTATATAGGGAATAATATATCAGGAATATCAAAAGGCACCAACTTGGCAACTTAAACTTGTTGGGCATCAGAGCTCAGAGTTTACTGAGTAATACTAATCAACAAACTCTGAAACGACCTACCTGTTTGTTAAGCAAAATAGATGCATATTTTCAGTTGTTCATTTATAATTTCTCTGCATGGTCATAGGTCTTTATTTTATCCCTATTTGTTTTTTCAGTTCTCAACCAATGGCGTCCCCAGCTGGATACATACAGCCATCACCCAGTCAGACAACTCACCACATGTTAGTATCAATATATCACCCATAATACACATTGTTCACTGTCACTTTCTAGTAAAAAAAAAAACTTCATTTCCTCTGCTCATTTCATTAGTTTACATATATTTTAATTTCTTTGCCTTTTTAGTGTATGTCATCACTAACACATTCTGCATGCTGTCTTTATGTTTCTTAATTTTAAGATATAAGTTATGAATAAGTTATGACTAATGTTGGGTGCGAATTCCTTCTTTTCACCTATAGAGGGTAGTTCTTTTTTTGCAGGTCAGCTAATTTATTTCATCTGGAAGTAGAGAGAGCTGGACTGTTCATTGTTTTGGCAGATAAAACATTTAAAAACTTGTAAATTCGGTGATTTATTTGAAATATTGCTGCACAGTTTTGTTACGTCTTGTGCCAAAAAAATTGACTAGCATAATTTTTTCAAGGTGTTTCTTTAATTTTGAACCAAATGGGCAGTAGTTGTATATTATGTCCATATTCACATACTGTAAATGAATTAATTATTAAATGAATTTTAATTTTTATTAAATTAAATTCATGTGAAAATTTAAAATAACAACAAACTCGTTATTTCACTGGAAAATACATGAACTTAGAAAACAGTTCCTTTTGCAGCCCTCCCATACCCTCCAGCACTTCCCAATAAAATTTAATATGTCCCTCGTATAGTTGTACAGTAAACTAATAGTGTTGATGCATGATGTTTTAAATAGTGCACATTAGTACTAATCAAGCATTTCCTTATGCAGTTCACAACCCATGGCTTCTCCTGCTGGATACATGCAACCATCGCCCAGCCAACCACATCATATGTTAGTATTTTTTTGTTTATACCAAATTTTTGCATGATGTCAAAGGGGTTGCCTTGATAGTTATTGAGGTAGAGAATGAGAATGAGAATGAGAGGGGAAGAATGAATAAATAGAGAAAAGATGATGAGGGACAAAAGAGAATACAGCATAAGAGGGAAGGGGATAGTAAGTTAAAACTGACGTACAAGAAAAGTAAGTCGTTTGATTTGGGGGCTGTGAAAGTTAATTTTTTAATGTGTGCGTCAAAATCGTGATTAACTTCTGATTACTAAATCAGAAAGTGATACAAAACTAGGCAACAAACAAAGTGGAAATGTACAGAAAGATCTATCAAAATGCAAACTGATCTGCTATCAGGGTGTGTACTTTTCCAAATTTTGCATTAGGAAGCTTTTGTTTTGGAGGGGAGGGAGGAGTCAAAACAATTGTTCCGAATGAATTAATGTTTCTTATGCGTCAGTTATAAAGAGAGACTGCCCTTAACAATAGTGAGTTCACACAGCGCCACAAGTCAATAAATGACAGATCTGTTATAAATTGCAATCAATATGTGTGTAATGCTACAGTTTTATTGATGTATAAAAAGCAACAATGTCTAGCGTACAATGTGCTGTATGCAGAAAAAGTTTATATGTTAATTTCAGATTATCGTGTTTTTAATTAACTTCTTCAATGCTCTAACACTGGAACTTATGCATGTTAAACAATAACAGTTTTAAAGGGCAGTGGTCATCATGCCGTGCATGTGCGACATATTTGTCTTGATAAACATTGATTTTCCCACAATTCAATGCGCTCTTCTAATGGAAATACACGTATGAATTTTGACCTAGGCACGATGTTCACTGAGTACTGTCTATAACTCCCTCAATGCCTCCCAATCACTAAAAAATTACCTAGTTAAAGTTTGTACTTATTGGTCTGCGCAACAGTCCAAGTCGCCATCTTTGTTCATACAAGATCCATATCTCGTGCTTGTGTTGCATGACTACCACTGCCCTTTAACATGGCATAATATTATCTGGTAGTGTAGTAGACCCAGGCTCAAATTCTATCTATGGTTTCCCCACACCCCTGGATGAGTGTGCCACAGATTCAATGGGAAGGATAAATCCACTAGCCAAGATTCATTCACTAACTGAAACGACTTTGGATAAGATCCACTGTAGACTGGCCCAGTCATGACAATTTTATACGATAATTCTTTAAGGAACAAGTTTGTAAAATCTCTTGAGTTGATGTGAAATTTCCTCAACTGGTCTGTTCTGGCGCTTTTGATCTGATATACAACTATAACACACACGTGATCTGATGCATAGAATCATTTGTGCAATCACACGTCTACTTTAATTTTTTGGAAGTGTTCCAATACATCACTGCATATCATGAATAATTCATAGCAATAAATACACCTCAGAATAGAGCAGTAATGGTAATTTCACAACGGAAACATTAGTCTACGTCCACAGGTGCTCCTGATCGACCCAGCCTGACACCAGGATTAGCACATCTTTTGACAGGGAGATGTCCCCATACAGCCCTGTAATGTAGTCGCAAACATGAATATCATTTCATACACTTGCAATTGGAACATAAAAAAATCAGAAGAGACAAAAAAATAAAATCTGTTTGGGGCTGATAAAATGTTATAGATTACATGTACATGTATGTCACCAACAGTGAACATGTTCAAGATAATTTATGTATGATTTGAACACTTTTTTTCATCAAAACATAGCTGAAATAAAATAATGCTACTGAACACAAACTGTGTCACAAGCACAAATATTGTTTTTTCGCTTGTTTTTTATGTTTCACTATTATAACTGCAGTAGGAAAAAGATGTATAATATTAAGGTTACAAGAATATGGAAAAGTATGGCCTTGGGGCAGTCACATGAACTTCAACTTATGCATCAATATATACACTGCAATTACCATGCCTTCATAAATATTTTACATTATTTTTGTGATAAGCTCATAGTATTGCTTGCTAGATTATTTAACAATTTAATCCATTTGTGTTTGCTTCATTTTGATTTTACAGCTCACAGGCTATGCCATCTCCAGTTGGTTACATGCATCAACCCTCACCAAGCCAGCCACATCACATGTTAGTAACCTTACAATTAACATAACTAAGTTCATTTCCTGTTTGCATGCATTAATTACTAAATTGCTTTGACCTTGACTCATATTTTCCAGGGTTTCTTACATTGCGATGATTGATCCATAATTAATGTAAATAATTTCAAGAAAAACTGTGATATAAATCCTGTCTAATCTGAAGAGAATATAAATCAAAATACTTTTATTACTTTTTCCCCTTCACCATGAACTTGTTTATATACAATAAGACCTCTAAAAACAGTTCTCTTGTTAAATTTTCATTTAATTTTAAAACTTGAACAAAAGATACCCACTCTACAAAAACATGTCAATATTGTATTAAAATTCAATCATCTAAGCCTAAACAATGTGATAGTTAATATGCCACTAAAGTGGCTTGTCAAATATCACTACAATTATTCGCTGTAAGTAAGTTTTATATTTGCTATATTTGTTCATGAAGCTTGCAGTTTATGCACAGTGAAAGACAAATTACACTGTTGTTAATAATCCTCTGGCTGCTAACATGCAAATTCTATTGCTATAACTACTTTAAGTTTTGATGCAGGGGATGCTGTGTGCACAATACTAAAGCATTCATGCAAAACATATGACATAACACTGAGATGTAAAAGGTTGAATATAAACTGTCTCTGATCTGTAAAGTACCTGTATATATCTGAGTCCCCACACTGTCATGTGGCAGAATAACAAACACGTTAGGTTTACAGAGGAAACATTTTTTTCTGACAGTTCTCAGCAACTGCAGTCTCCTGCCAGTCATCTTCAGCCATCTCCGTCTCCACAACCACAATCACAGGGTAGTATGGTACCGTCTCCTGCACTTGGATCTTCAGCAGCAGGTTCAGTTAGAACTCCTGCTCCTGTCCAATCACCAGGGAGTGCTCTTAATACACCTGGTGAGTACAATTCTATTATTAGTCATTTGGATAATGGGACTTGTGGATTGACTTCCCAGTGTGTGTGTGTATGGATACATACGCATATACATTTATTTCACTGTCTGATTCAAGATAACCAAATGGCAGCCATTTTAATTTTAAAAGTCATCAAAATCAAGCACTTTTGCCATTCCAGAACCAGATATTGGTCATTTATGGACGGATTTCATTAAAACGTAGTACATACATTGGCCATTATTGGATTTGGGACACATCAATTTATTTTCAGATCAGATTAAAATTGCCCAGTTTTTGATGGTCCAATTCAAGATTACCAAATGTTAACTATACACATGCTGTTCTAGAGCCATACCTGTGAGATTCCTTGACTGATTGCAATTAAACAACTGTTATACATCATCACACACGTATTAACATACAATTGTGTCAAGTTCTGATTCAAAATGGCTGACTTATTTCAGTTTTGTTTGCTATTGAACTCTGCCTTGTAAGTCCATGACAGTCCTGCAGTTGTGTATCAATGGAAACACTATATTTATAACCCGTATAACTCATTCAACGTTCTTCAAATCTTTAGATATTCTTTATTCATTGTTTAACCTTTTCACCACTAGACTTTCTCATCCAAATTTTTGTGTACTTTTTTCTTATATTCTTCAATAATACCCAAAATTTGAGTCAATTTTCAGTTTTACTCAAAAAGATTTATTGGCTATTTTTGTCCCAATCTTCTGAAGGAAAGTGCAGACAAAAATGGAACTATTTTGTGATGAAAAGAGGGAACTGGTGGTGAGAAGGTTAATTAAATGTATTGAACATTGATTGATACCAATGATTTCAAGGATTGATAAATGTTTCTTGGGACTGTAGGTCAATGTGTAAATACATGTCTTGTATTCTCAATAATTTTTTATTGCTGGGAATAAATTTATTGACACTGATTTGAAATACTGGCATTTACTTACATATGACTGCACTGTAATTTTAATAAGCTATTGTGTGTAGTCCATTGCTGTAACCTCACTGCACATTTGTTGCTGGTATTAATACGCCTTGCTGTCACATTTCAATGCAGGACTATCAAGCTTATTATCATGTAAGTGTGTGCTTACAATATCTAATGCTGTACTAGCTCTAGCTGTAATCAATCCTTACAAAACTAATCAGACATATTGCTTTATGTGCACTATTGGTAAAGTGTACTTACCAAATATGGGCTAAATATGTCATATAGTAACATGTGTACTTACCAAATATGGGCTAAATATGTCATATAGTAACATGTGTACTTACCAAATATGGGCTAAATATGTCATATAGTAACATGTGTACTTACCAAATATTATCATATTTTAATACAATGCAATAAATGCAATTTTTTGTTTATATGTGCTTTTTCTTAGAGATGCGCTTCTAAACTAGTAAAAATCAAATGATAGAAATGTTGTACACCAAATGATTTTTAGTCTCGCTGTTTATCATTAAATTAAGACTTTCATGTCCTATGTGGTATCCATAGTGATGATTAGTTAATAATGCCTCTATCAGATGTGAATTTTGTAATGATGTGAGCTCATGTGTTTTGTGAAATACAATAGAGGTGCGTCGTATATAGACAATGACGTTAAAAATATTTGCAACACAAAACGAGCAAATTTGAGTCAATTTTCAGTTTTTATTAGCTTCGCTGTTGACTTTGTCGAGCGGAGCTTATCATATGAGTGATTGTCCGTCGTCGTCCGTGTCAATGTTTTACTTTTTCGACTTCTTCTTGAAAACTACAAGCCTGAATGCTTTGATACTTTGTGTATATGTACCTTGGGTAGACCTCTCTTTGTTTGTTCATTTCATGTTGATATCTTCAATTCTCTAATTTTGGTGAATATTTTTGTCATTTTTGGTAAAAAGTGATATTTTCGACTAATTGTTAAAAACTGTAAATCCGATTGCTTTGATATTACATATATAGGTACTACATGTGGACCTCTCTCAGATTTGTTCATTTCGTGATGATATCTTCAATTCTCTAATTTTGGTGAATATTTTTGTCATTTTTGGTAGAAAGTGATATTTTCGACTTCCTGTTTAAAACTGTAAGTCCGATTGCTTTGATACTATACATATTGTTCATTTTCTAATGATGTCTTCAGTTCTTTAATTGAAATGTGCATTGCTAACAGCGGAGCTATCTCAGCCGATAGGCTGCTTATTCTAAAAATTTAAACAAATATGGAAAAAATTATGCACGTTTTTTTTGTTTTAATTGTGACAAAAATTGTCGTTGGTGTTCAAAGGGATAATTTTACATCTATATTTCCATGGCAACCACCTTCCAACTAAGCTAACACCATTGTTGTGTTGGCATTACCTGAAATGTAATTATTGATTTTAATTTAAAGATATAAAGAAATAAATAGCAGTGTGCTTGTATTTCATGAAACATTACTACAACCCTGCTTGGGATATTGTTCGTTTAGCCACGAAAACAAAACAGTGTTTTCGTGATAAATAAAATCATAGATAACATCATTAGTTTTGTTCATTGAAGTCTAAAAACGAAGACTTTGACTTCGTCCATGCATTGGTCGGCATCTGTATCTCGGCTATTCATGATCTGATCACATGTAAATTTACACATACATTATACATCTTGGAATACATGTATGCACATACATTTGTCTTGTGATCCAATTCAAGATAGCCAAATTGCAATCAAATTTAGTCATTAAAATCAAACACTTTAAATTTGCTATTCAGGAACCAGATCTAATTGCGAACTGACGGAATTCATTCAAACTTGGGGTAGGCTACTTTATTTTGCAGATCAGGTTTAAAATTAAAATTTTCATTCAAATATACGGCCGCTGGTTTACGGATGGTCTTTGGTGTACATGCCTCCAACTACCTATCCAAATTATGTTCAGCAGCCAATCAGAGCTTGTGTTACAGGTTGCTTACTTGAATGACATAGATTTTTTTTAGTAAAATGTGCACTAATTGGTTGAAAAATCCTCTCAGAAGAAAGCTGTCAAATAAGTTGTTGGTCACAAGTAGTTGAAAGCATGTGTACCAGCTGCCGTAAACTGATGATCGTAGATTAAAAGCAAGCAAACAAACAACAACTTCCATCAGATTGGATGAGGATTTCAAAACAAATTTTGGCTAAAAATGTTTGGATTTTGGGGTCATGAATAAGTACTGCGATTTCCCAATGAAATGAGGAATAATATGATGATAATATGTTCCATCGTGATTATTCAAATATATTCTAATTTGATTTGTAGAAGGATTGATTTATTCTATAGCTAGATCAGCATTTATTTCATAATAGTTTTTATTTATTTTTTTAAGCTGCCTTGCTGCTTGTATTGTATGCACCACTAGACAATAGCTGCAGTGCCCATAGCTATCATTGTGCATGCAAGATATTATGCTCTGCATGTGGGAGGGGGGAGGGGGTGTCCCTAGTGCAATTCAATGTAAGCTATGCATGCATGGGCATTATACCTAAAGCAGGAGTGTTCTGTGTTTTGTTTCATGTCATAGTTTGGAAATGTAACTGGTATTATTACTGACATGAATTCTGAACAACACAATAAAAGGGATGTTTTTCATCCACCTAATTCTATAATTTTTATGTGATATTTCCCAAACTTGGATGACACAAAACATTAAATTAAACACTTTTGCTTTCTGGTAAATAATTGGTTTAGTTAAACAATTATACATTATCGGTACTCTGGTTCTCCGGATTTCTATAGGACCAATGCACACAATGTGAGGGTTGACTAGTATAGGATTATTGGTCCAGAATATCTCTATTATCCAGAATTGGATTTCTATAGGACCAATACACACAATGTGAGGGTTGACTAGTATAGGATTATTGGTCCAGAATATCTCTATTATCCAGAATTGGATTTCTATAGGACCAATACACACAATGTGAGGGTTGACTAGTGTAGGATTATTGGTCCAGAATATCTCTATTATCCAGAATTGGATTTCTATAGGACCAATACACACAATGTGAGGGTTGACTAGTATAGAATTATTGGTCCAGAATATCTCTATTATCCAGAATTGGATTTCTATAGGACCAATACACACAATGTGAGGGTTGACTAGTATAGGATTATTGTCCAGAATATCTCTATTATCCAGAATTGGATTTCTATAGGACCAATACACACAATGTGAGGGTTGACTACCGTACTATAGAATTATTGGTCCAGAATATCTTTATTATCCAGAATTGGATTTCTATAGGACCAATACACACAATGTGAGGGTTGACTAGTGTAGGATTATTGGTCCAGAATAGCTCTATTATTCAGAATTGGATTTCTATAGGACCAATACACACAATGTGAGGGTTGACTAGTATAGGATTATTGTATAGAATATCTATATTATTCAGAATTGGATTTCTATAGGACCAATACACACAATGTGAGGGTTGACTAGTATAGGATTATTGGTCCAGAATAGCTCTATTATTCAGAATTGGATTTCTATAGGACCAATACACACAATGTGAGGGTTGACTAGTGTAGGATTATTGGTCCAGAATAGCTCTATTATCCAGAATTGGATTTCTATAGGACCAATACACACAATGTGAGGGTTGACTAGTATAGGATTATTGTCCAGAATATCTATATTATCCAGAATTGGATTTCTATAGGACCAATACACACAATGTGAGGGTTGACGAGTGTAGGATTATTGGTCCAGAATATCTCTATTATCCAGAATTGGATTTCTATAGGACCAATACACACAATGTGAGGGTTGACTAGTATAGGATTATTGTCCAGAATAGCTCTATTATCCAGAATTGGATTTCTATAGGACCAATACACACAATGTGAGGGTTGACTAGTATAGGATTATTGCTCCAGAATATCTCTATTATTCAGAATTGGATTTCTATAGGTCCAATACACACAATGTGAGGGTTGACTAGTATAGGATTATTGGTCCAGAATATCTCTATTATCCAGAATTGGATTTCTATAGGACCAATACACACACTGTGAGGGTTGACTAGTATAGAATTATTGGTCCAGAATAGCTCTATTATCCAGAATTGGATTTCTATAGGTCCAATACACACAATGTGAGGGTTGACTAGTGTAGGATTATTGGTCCAGAATAGCTCTATTATCCAGAATTGGATTTCTATAGGACCAATACACACAATGTGAGGGTTGACTAGTGTAGGATTATTGGTCCAGAATATCTCTATTATCCAAAATTGGATTTCTATAGGTCCAATACACACAATGTGAGGGTTGACTAGTGTAGGATTATTGGTCCAGAATAGCTCTATTATCCAGAATTGGATTTCTATAGGACCAATACACACAATGTGAGGGTTGACTAGTATAGGATTATTGGTCCAGAATAGCTCTATTATCCAGAATTGGATTTCTATAGGTCCAATACACACAATGTGAGGATTGACTAGTGTAGGATTATTGGTCCAGAATAGCTCTATTATCCAGAATTGGATTTCTATAGGACCAATACACACAATGTGAGGGTTGACTAGTATAGGATTATTGGTCCAGAATAGCTCTATTATCCAGAATTGGATTTCTATAGGACCAATACACACAATGTGAGGGTTGACTAGTGTAGGATTATTGGTCCAGAATAGCTCTACTATCCAGAATTGGATTTCTATAGGACCAATACACACAATGTGAGGGTTGACTAGTGTAGGATTATTGGTCCAGAATATCTCTATTATCCAGAATTGGATTTCTATAGGTCCAATACACACAATGTGAGGGTTGACTAGTGTAGGATTATTGGTCCAGAATAGCTCTATTATCCAGAATTGGATTTCTATAGGACCAATACACACAATGTGAGGGTTGACTAGTATAGGATTATTGGTCCAGAATAGCTCTATTATCCAGAATTGGATTTCTATAGGACCAATACACACAATGTGAGGGTTGACTAGTGTAGGATTATTAGTCCAGAATAGCTCTATTATCCAGAATTGGATTTCTATAGGTCCAATACACACAATGTGAGGGTTGACTAGTGTAGGATTATTGGTCCAGAATAGCTCTATTATCCAGAATTGGATTTCTATAGGTCCAATACACACAATGCGAGGGTTGACTAGTGTAGGATTATTGGTCCAGAATAGCTCTATTATCCAGAATTGGATTTCTATAGGACCAATACACACAATGTGAGGGTTGACTAGTATAGGATTATTGGTCCAGAATAGCTCTATTATCCAGAATTGGATTTCTATAGGACCAATACACACAATGTGAGGGTTGACTAGTGTAGGATTATTGTCCAGAATAGCTCTATTATCCAGAATTGGATTTCTATAGGACCAATACACACAATGTGAGGGTTGACTAGTATAGGATTATTGTCCAGAATAGCTCTATTATCCAGAATTGGATTTCTATAGGTCCAATACACACAATGTGAGGGTTGACTAGTGTAGGATTATTGTCCAGAATATCTATATTATCCAGAATTGGATTTCTATAGGTCCAATACACACAATGTGAGGGTTGACTAGTATAGGATTATTGGTCCAGAATATCTCTATTATCCAGAATTGGATTTCTATAGGTCCAATACACACAATGTGAGGGTTGACTAGTATAGGATTATTGGTCCAGAATATCTCTATTATCCAGAATTGGATTTCTATAGGACCAATACACACAATGTGAGGGTTGACTAGTATAGAATTATTGGTCCAGAATAGCTCTATTATCCAGAATTGGATTTCTATAGGACCAATACACACAATGTGAGGGTTGACTAGTGTAGGATTATTGGTCCAGAATAGCTCTATTATCCAGAATTGGATTTCTATAGGACCAATACACACAATGTGAGGGTTGACTAGTGTAGGATTATTGGTCCAGAATAGCTCTATTATCCAGAATTGGATTTCTATAGGACCAATACACACAATGTGAGGGTTGACTAGTGTAGGATTATTGGTCCAGAATATCTCTATTATCCAGAATTGGATTTCTATAGGACCAATACACACAATGTGAGGGTTGACTAGTATAGAATTATTAGTCCAGAATAGCTCTATTATCCAGAATTGGATTTCTATAGGACCAATACACACAATGTGAGGGTTGACTAGTATAGGATTATTGGTCCAGAATATCTCTATTATCCAGAATTGGATTTCTATAGGACCAATACACACAATGTGAGGGTTGACTAGTATAGGATTATTGGTCCAGAATATCTCTATTATTCAGAATTGGATTTCTATAGGACCAATACACACAATGTGAGGGTTGACTAGTATAGAATTATTGGTCCAGAATAGCTCTATTATCCAGAATTGGATTTCTATAGGACCAATACACACAATGTGAGGGTTGACTAGTATAGGATTATTGGTCCAGAATATCTCTATTATCCAGAATTGGATTTCTATAGGACCAATACACACAATGTGAGGGTTGACTAGTATAGAATTATTGGTCCAGAATAGCTCTATTATCCAGAATTGGATTTCTATAGGACCAATACACACAATGTGAGGGTTGACTAGTGTAGGATTATTGGTCCAGAATAGCTCTATTATCCAGAATTGGATTTCTATAGGACCAATACACACAATGTGAGGGTTGACTAGTATAGGATTATTGGTCCAGAATAGCTCTATTATCCAGAATTGGATTTCTATAGGACCAATACACACAATGTGAGGGTTGACTAGTATAGAATTATTGGTCCAGAATAGCTCTATTATCCAGAATTGGATTTCTATAGGTCCAATACACACAATGTGAGGGTTGACTAGTATAGGATTATTGGTCCAGAATAGCTCTATTATCCAGAATTGGATTTCTATAGGACCAATACACACAATGTGAGGGTTGACTAGTATAGGATTATTGGTCCAGAATAGCTCTATTATCCAGAATTGGATTTCTATAGGACCAATACACACAATGTGAGGGTTGACTAGTATAGAATTATTGGTCCAGAATAGCTCTATTATCCAGAATTGGATTTCTATAGGACCAATACACACAATGTGAGGGTTGACTAGTATAGAATTATTGGTCCAGAATAGCTCTATTATCCAGAATTGGATTTCTATAGGACCAATACACACAATGTGAGGGTTGACTAGTGTAGGATTATTGTCCAGAATAGCTCTATTATTCAGAATTGGATTTCTATAGGACCAATACACACAATGTGAGGGTTGACTAGTATAGGATTATTGGTCCAGAATAGCTCTATTATCCAGAATTGGATTTCTATAGGACCAATACACACAATGTGAGGGTTGACTAGTATAGAATTATTGGTCCAGAATAGCTCTATTATCCAGAATTGGATTTCTATAGGACCAATACACACAATGTGAGGGTTGACTAGTGTAGGATTATTGTCCAGAATAGCTCTATTATTCAGAATTGGATTTCTATAGGTCCAATACACACAATGTGAGGGTTGACTAGTGTAGGATTATTGTCCAGAATAGCTCTATTATTCAGAATTGGATTTCTATAGGACCAATACACACAATGTGAGGGTTGACTAGTATAGGATTATTGGTCCAGAATAGCTCTATTATCCAGAATTGGATTTCTATAGGACCAATACACACAATGTGAGGGTTGACTAGTATAGAATTATTGGTCCAGAATAGCTCTATTATCCAGAATTGGATTTCTATAGGACCAATACACACAATGTGAGGGTTGACTAGTATAGGATTATTGGTCCAGAATAGCTCTATTATCCAGAATTGGATTTCTATAGGACCAATACACACAATGTGAGGGTTGACTAGTATAGGATTATTGGTCCAGAATAGCTCTATTATCCAGAATTGGATTTCTATAGGACCAATACACACAATGTGAGGGTTGACTAGTATAGGATTATTGGTCCAGAATAGCTCTATTATCCAGAATTGGATTTCTATAGGACCAATACACACAATGTGAGGGTTGACTAGTATAGAATTATTGGTCCAGAATAGCTCTATTATCCAGAATTGGATTTCTATAGGTCCAATACACACAATGTGAGGGTTGACTAGTGTAGGATTATTGGTCCAGAATAGCTCTATTATCCAGAATTGGATTTCTATAGGACCAATACACACAATGTGAGGGTTGACTAGTGTAGGATTATTGGTCCAGAATATCTCTATTATTCAGAATTGGATTTCTATAGGACCAATACACACAATGTGAGGGTTGACTAGTATAGGATTATTGGTCCAGAATAGCTCTATTATCCAGAATTGGATTTCTATAGGACCAATACACACAATGTGAGGGTTGACTAGTATAGGATTATTGGTCCAGAATAGCTCTATTATCCAGAATTGGATTTCTATAGGACCAATACACACAATGTGAGGGTTGACTAGTATAGGATTATTGGTCCAGAATAGCTCTATTATCCAGAATTGGATTTCTATAGGACCAATACACACAATGTGAGGGTTGACTAGTATAGGATTATTGGTCCAGAATATCTCTATTATCCAGAATTGGATTTCTATAGGACCAATACACACAATGTGAGGGTTGACTAGTGTAGGATTATTAGTCCAGAATATCTCTATTATTCAGAATTGGATTTCTATAGGTCCAATACACACAATGTGAGGGTTGACTAGTGTAGGATTATTGGTCCAGAATATCTCTATTATCCAGAATTGGATTTCTATAGGACCAATACACACAATGTGAGGGTTGACTAGTGTATGGTTAATTGGTCCAGAATAGCTCTATTATCCAGAATTGGATTTCTATAGGACCAATACACACAATGTGAGGGTTGACTAGTGTAGGATTATTGGTCCAGAATATCTCTATTATTCAGAATTGGATTTCTATAGGACCAATACACACAATGTGAGGGTTGACTAGTGTAGGATTATTGGTCCAGAATAGCTCTATTATCCAGAATTGGATTTCTATAGGACCAATACACACAATGTGAGGGTTGACTAGTATAGGATTATTGGTCCAGAATAGCTCTATTATCCAGAATTGGATTTCTATAGGACCAATACACACAATGTGAGGGTTGACTAGTATAGAATTATTGGTCCAGAATAGCTCTATTATCCAGAATTGGATTTCTATAGGTCCAATACACACAATGTGAGGGTTGACTAGTATAGGATTATTGGTCCAGAATAGCTCTATTATCCAGAATTGGATTTCTATAGGACCAATACACACAATGTGAGGGTTGACTAGTATAGGATTATTGGTCCAGAATAGCTCTATTATCCAGAATTGGATTTCTATAGGACCAATACACACAATGTGAGGGTTGACTAGTATAGAATTATTGGTCCAGAATAGCTCTATTATCCAGAATTGGATTTCTATAGGACCAATACACACAATGTGAGGGTTGACTAGTATAGAATTATTGGTCCAGAATAGCTCTATTATCCAGAATTGGATTTCTATAGGACCAATACACACAATGTGAGGGTTGACTAGTGTAGGATTATTGTCCAGAATAGCTCTATTATTCAGAATTGGATTTCTATAGGACCAATACACACAATGTGAGGGTTGACTAGTATAGGATTATTGGTCCAGAATAGCTCTATTATCCAGAATTGGATTTCTATAGGACCAATACACACAATGTGAGGGTTGACTAGTATAGAATTATTGGTCCAGAATAGCTCTATTATCCAGAATTGGATTTCTATAGGACCAATACACACAATGTGAGGGTTGACTAGTGTAGGATTATTGTCCAGAATAGCTCTATTATTCAGAATTGGATTTCTATAGGTCCAATACACACAATGTGAGGGTTGACTAGTGTAGGATTATTGTCCAGAATAGCTCTATTATTCAGAATTGGATTTCTATAGGACCAATACACACAATGTGAGGGTTGACTAGTATAGGATTATTGGTCCAGAATAGCTCTATTATCCAGAATTGGATTTCTATAGGACCAATACACACAATGTGAGGGTTGACTAGTATAGAATTATTGGTCCAGAATAGCTCTATTATCCAGAATTGGATTTCTATAGGTCCAATACACACAATGTGAGGGTTGACTAGTATAGGATTATTGGTCCAGAATAGCTCTATTATCCAGAATTGGATTTCTATAGGACCAATACACACAATGTGAGGGTTGACTAGTGTAGGATTATTGGTCCAGAATATCTCTATTATTCAGAATTGGATTTCTATAGGACCAATACACACAATGTGAGGGTTGACTAGTATAGGATTATTGGTCCAGAATAGCTCTATTATCCAGAATTGGATTTCTATAGGACCAATACACACAATGTGAGGGTTGACTAGTATAGGATTATTGGTCCAGAATAGCTCTATTATCCAGAATTGGATTTCTATAGGACCAATACACACAATGTGAGGGTTGACTAGTATAGGATTATTGGTCCAGAATAGCTCTATTATCCAGAATTGGATTTCTATAGGACCAATACACACAATGTGAGGGTTGACTAGTATAGAATTATTGGTCCAGAATAGCTCTATTATCCAGAATTGGATTTCTATAGGTCCAATACACACAATGTGAGGGTTGACTAGTATAGGATTATTGGTCCAGAATAGCTCTATTATCCAGAATTGGATTTCTATAGGACCAATACACACAATGTGAGGGTTGACTAGTGTAGGATTATTGGTCCAGAATATCTCTATTATTCAGAATTGGATTTCTATAGGACCAATACACACAATGTGAGGGTTGACTAGTATAGGATTATTGGTCCAGAATAGCTCTATTATCCAGAATTGGATTTCTATAGGACCAATACACACAATGTGAGGGTTGACTAGTATAGGATTATTGGTCCAGAATAGCTCTATTATCCAGAATTGGATTTCTATAGGACCAATACACACAATGTGAGGGTTGACTAGTATAGGATTATTGGTCCAGCATATCTCTATTATTCAGAATTGGATTTCTATAGGACCAATACACACAATGTGAGGGTTGACTAGTGTAGGATTATTAGTCCAGAATAGCTCTATTATCCAGAATTGGATTTCTATAGGACCAATACACACAATGTGAGGGTTGACTAGTGTAGGATTATTGGTCCAGAATAGCTCTATTATCCAGAATTGGATTTCTATAGGACCAATACACACAATGTGAGGGTTGACTAGTATAGAATTATTAGTCCAGAATAGCTCTATTATCCAGAATTGGATTTCTATAGGTCCAATACACACAATGTGAGGGTTGACTAGTATAGGATTATTGGTCCAGAATAGCTCTATTATCCAGAATTGGATTTCTATAGGACCAATATACACAATGTGAGGGTTGACTAGTATAGAATTATTGGTCCAGAATAGCTCTATTATCCAGAATTGGATTTCTATAGGACCAATACACACAATGTGAGGGTTGACTAGTATAGGATTATTGGTCCAGAATAGCTCTATTATCCAGAATTGGATTTCTATAGGTCCAATACACACAATGTGAGGGTTGACTAGTATAGGATTATTGGTCCAGAATAGCTCTATTATCCAGAATTGGATTTCTATAGGACCAATATACACAATGTGAGGGTTGACTAGTATAGAATTATTGGTCCAGAATAGCTCTATTATCCAGAATTGGATTTCTATAGGACCAATACACACAATGTGAGGGTTGACTAGTATAGGATTATTGGTCCAGAATATCTCTATTATCCAGAATTGGATTTCTATAGGACCAATACACACAATGTGAGGGTTGACTAGTATAGAATTATTGGTCCAGAATAGCTCTATTATCCAGAATTGGATTTCTATAGGACCAATACACACAATGTGAGGGTTGACTAGTATAGAATTATTGGTCCAGAATATCTCTATTATCCAGAATTGGATTTGTATAGGACCAATACACACAATGTGAGGGTTGACTAGTATAGGATTATTGGTCCAGAATATCTCTATTATCCAGAATTGGATTTGTATAGGACCAATACACACAATGTGAGGGTTGACTAGTATAGGATTATTGGTCCAGCATATCTCTATTATCCAGGAGTAGATTTCTATAGGATCATTTCACACACTGCGAGGGCTGATTAATAGAACCATTAGATTATCAAATTACAGTTGAATAGTAACACTATAGTCTGATGTTTTGGTGGTAATCTTTTACAGGGAATCCTGGTTCAGTTGGTGCGGCACCAAGTCCAGACAGAGGTAGAAATCCGGCTGAAGATCTTGCATACATGGAAAAATGGAAACAGTTATCTAAGTACATTGATCCACTCACAAGGATGATAAATAAAATAAATAAAGATGAAGGTCAGTTTCTTTTAAAACATTTCTCTACCATAATGTCACTGTTATCTCTCATGACTTGTTATGTGTAAACTGCATATATATGAGAGTATTTGCCAGTGCATATTGCAAACACCATATTTTATGTTGTACAGTTTCTATTCAATATACTGTATATGCCGGATAGACAGGCCCAGTCAAACACAGGTCACCTTCCATTCTAAGCATTAGTGAATGAATTTGCATGCAGCTTTGGTTTCCCATTGAGTCTCGGGTGTACTTCATCATGGCCAGGGAAAGGGTTACCTCCAGGTATAATTTGAACTTGAGTACACCAACAGGCCCTTATGAGGGTAGTGTCATGTACAATCAAACTGTTCTATAATAAGGTATTTTGCTATTTCACATGCAACTTTTCACTGAAAAATACCCAATAGAAAATTGGGTGCATGTGTGCTATCTTCAAAAGGGTCTACTATGGGTCTGGTACCTGTGTTACTGGTGATCACTGGATGATGGTTAGTTTGTCGTAAACCGGTAATTGAAACTCAGATTATCCTGTATTAGTGAAATTAAAGATAGAGTGAGTTTGTAGTGGTAATTGAAAGTCAGATTATCCTAGATTAGTGTAATTGAAAAACCGCATTCTTTATAAATGAGGTTTAATATTTGATGGATAATGCACTTCAAATAAAAGGCAAAAATACAGTATGACAAAGTCAGGACGTGAACTTGAAGTCTAGTGAAGCAAAAGTTGTTGGTGTTAAAATAATGCTACATGCTTGTACCTTAATCATGTATCAAAATCTAATTTGTAATGCCATGTGGGGCACTGGTCACAAGTCATTTATACATTTTGTGTTATTTTGTTTTTTTTTGCAGATCGTAAGAATGATCTAAGTAAAATGAAAAACTTGTTAGATATCTTACAAGATCCAAACAAGAGGTTACCCATACAGACACTACTGAAATGTGAGCAAGTGTTAGAGAAACTAGAGCTGCAGATAAGACCGGTAATTTCACATATTGTATCAGTACATCACAAGCCTTATCACTGAAATGCATACAAATACTTTTGGATATCTATATTTACAGTTGTTGCTGAAACTCTGTCTGGATTGCAAGAACTCGGTTATATCATAGACTTTAGAAAACATATTATGTTTAACCTTTTCACCACAGGTTCCCTCTTTCATCCCAAAGTTACAAAATAGTTCTGTTTATAGTGTCATAAAAATTGCCAATTTTTTGAGTAAAATCTAAAAATTTACTCAAATTTTGTCTGTTGGCTTCAAAATTAAGATTCATTTTCAAAAAAGTTGAAAACTATAGGAAAAAAAGTACATTTGGGCAAAAATTTGGGTAAGAAAGTCTGGTGGTGAAAGGTTAATCAGGACAGGTTTGTGAAAGAAAGGTGTCAGTATTGTCTACTTTTATATCACATAAGCAACTCCAACTCCTCCCAAGTCAGTATTTTATTTTATTTACACAGTCATTTTGGCTTGCTCAAACTGATTCAATTTGTTTGCGAAGTATCATATAAACATATACAGTAAGACCATTTAATTTCACTATTTTGATGCTTTAAGGTAGCGAGAAGGGTTTTGTGACGTTTTCGAATGAAAAATTCTCTGTCTGTTGTCTCGTTCAGAACAATAATTTAGCTTATATATTTCAAAAGACTAAGTATAGAGGTACAAGTTCGCATAAACTGGACAGTCATTGTTTACATAATTATCACGTGATGTCAAAAATGGCGAACCTTGTAAAAATGACTAAGTCCGCGATTGCGAGAGCACACTGCGGAATTTCTGGTGAAATTTACGTCATGCACTGTTCGTAATCAAGTCCATTGAAATGTGTCCCCGGTAATCAAAAGACCTATTATTCCGATTTCTATGCAGGTTTGTTTTTTTGTCTCCAAATTATTTCATACTTGCCACCTTTAACAGATTATTATTCTGTGACAAAGCATTTTCTTTAAAAACCCAGACATATTTCGCACCATCATTATCTTTTAAACGATAACTGCGAGTTTGAATGTCTTAGTTCGAACGCACTTGATTTGGCGGCGGTCCCAATGAATTGTACTCAGTCAAAATCTCAACTCGAGAAAAACGCGAAAAACTGTTTTGGTTAATAAAACACTGTAGATTTGCTGCATTATTATACATATACACTAAAAATGGCCCAAAATATTAACCTCTGATATCATAGAACTCATAAAGAGTGTCAGATAATGAATAATTTCAAGCTCGAGCGTGAAAAATGAAGAAAACTGCTGCCATTTGAGTCCGTACTCCAGGAACGTTCGGGTTTCCATTGTTATGAAAACGCACAACGAGGGATAATCCTCTGACAAACATTACTTTCCCGCTGTACACGCTGACAGTTTACAAACAAGCTAATCCTTCAAGTGTCTCTGATAAGAGATCTAATAAAACGGTTTTCATGGCGAAACAAAATGGCTGATGTTTGAAAAAAAATTGCCGTTTCAGATTGCGACACTGAGTGGCAGATTTTTCTTTGCCTCGTCTGTCAATGCTTTCTTTTCTTCGCCATTGCGTTAGAAAAAATGGTATTACTAAGAATATTAACTTGAAAAATAAAACAATTTAAAAGAAAGTTGCGCAAAGTTACAGAACTTATTTCGCACAACCTGTCACCCGCTTCCGCTTTCCAATCACCTTTTTCACTCGCTTTTGCGACCGCTTGTTGAATTCGACCGAACAATTGCCGCTTTATTTTCGACCGCGCAAACCCCGAAATATCAACGCCCACTCGCTCGCGCGCATTTCACATTGTCTTATAATTGTCTTTCTGGTTTTTATGACAAAAGTTCAAATACTTTTTGTTTTAACTATCTTTATATGCACGCAATCTGACCCTTTGACCTAGATTTGGCTTGGACTGAATATTTTATTTTGAACAATATTCTGACGTGAAATACTATCGGCTGGTATCTAGTGTTCTTACACCAGATTCCAGCCGATACACCCCACTTTTTTTACTTCCATGCTTGCAGCATGATCTGTGTAATAATTTATGAAATAAGAATCTGGGCTTGGTCAATGTGTTTCCACCAAATAAAGTTTTAATATGATGTTATAATTATGACAATCATGCCATGGACCACGCTAACTCGAATCCACTCTGAATTTATCTGTATGTGTGTCGATCTTGATTATTTTTTTTATCCAATTAAACGTCGTTTTTAACGCACTTGCCCTCGTCATGACCCGACGCGTTCACCTATTTCAACAAAATTTCAACTTATTTCCACGCGACTGTCATTTATTTAGTAACTGTGATTTGTCGGGTTTTTTTTAATTATTTTATAGTGATCACTATGGTCTAATGTTTAGAATGTCAAAATATGTTCTCTTTTATTTTAATTTTGAAAGTTTTACTCAGACGATCGATGAAATAAAACAGTGTAGTGACGTGCCTAGTAACCTGCTAAATAACAAGATAATTCCGACGTCAAATTCTATTTTGTCCAGCGACAGTGTACAAATGTGAGCCGCTGACGATCACGGTGACCAGCTACACCAGAACGAACATATTTTGCATCTAACTCAACCCCATGCAACAAAAATTGATAGTATGTGTTCATTATGGTTCATTCCTCCTCGACGAACAAGTACATAAGTGAAAATTTAGTCAAAGACGAGAAAACTGCAGAAGAAATTTGCCTTATTTACACGTATCGGCAATGCAAGCTGCCATGCGACTTCCCCTTCTGACGTCACATAGGGGAATTTCTGTATGCAAATAAGAAGCTAATGAGGAGCCTCGTTTTAAAATACACAAAAATAAAGTTGCCGCAGATTGAGTTTAAAACACATTTTTTCACTTAAAAAAATAATTCATGCTTAGAAACATAAAAAAATAATAATATTTATGTATCAATGGATAATTTTAGGCGTGAAAATAGCAGCCATTTCACAGGCACTTTAAATACACTGGGCATCCACATACAAAACACATATTCCAACATGGCAACATCTATTTTGATGTGTTTCAATATTTTTATAAAATTATTTTCCTAATACATCTATCAACCATCCTCAAAACACTGTTTTTTTTACAGAGTCAACCTACATCAACGACATCGACAACCACTACAACAGCAACTGCGCCTACTGTCACTACAACCACACAGGTCAAACAACAATATATGTGTCAGCCATTGCTAGAAGTCATATACCAACATCTCAAATCACCAATGTTGAACCATACATTACAAAGAACATTTGGACCACCTTTACAAGCAATACATGGTACACCAATTAGGTAAGCTCAATGTCGTACTACCTGTGCCATGAAGTTGAGGGCGCCTGAACCGTAATGGGGGAAAAGCTTTAAAACTTTTTTTGAACCAAATATATTCTGAACTAA
The DNA here is from genome assembly GCF_978046115.1 of Saccoglossus kowalevskii. NCBI lineage: Eukaryota > Metazoa > Hemichordata > Enteropneusta > Harrimaniidae > Saccoglossus > Saccoglossus kowalevskii. The sequence goes on from NC_140656.1 coordinate 5,148,607, forward strand.
AGGACTAACTAACTTGGAAAAAAGATTATATTTAGTTTAAACAATACATACATATATTTAAATTGCTTAATTTTCATTGCAAGGATTTTTGACTCCCGTGTGCGAAGCACAAAAGGGAGTCTTTGCAGTTACCATGTATGTATGTATGTATGTATGTATGTATGTATGTATGTATGTATGTCACTTTTATTGTTCCACCGTTATCTCAAGAACCACTAATCAAATTTTGGTGAAACTTGGTACATAGATGCTCTGGGATAATGCGCAGAGTTAATTAGGTTTTGGTAAAAATCTATGAATATTAATTACCTAATTTGCATGATAATTAGCTGATTTTGTGCTGTTCCAAGACTGTTCCACTGATATCTGAAGAACTACTCATTGGATTTTGATGAAATTTGGCACATGGATGCTCTGAACTAGTGCACAGATTTGATTAGTTTTGGGTAAAAATCTATGAATATTAATTACCTAATTTGCATGATAATTAACTGATTTTTAGCTGTTCTATGACTGTTCCACTGATTTTTGAAGAACCACTCATTGGATTTCAATGAAACTTGGCACATGGATGCTCTGAACTAATACGCAGATTTGATTAGTGTTGGGTAAAAATCTGTTAATATTCTTAATTACCTAATTTACATAATGATTAATCAATTTTCGGCTTTTCCACTGATATCTCAAGTACTAATCATAACATTTCAATAAAACATGGTACATAGGTGTCATATGACACTGCACAGACCCGATAGTTTTTAGGGTAATATCAGTACATATTAATTACCTAATTTGCATAATTAATTAATTTTCAGCTTTTGATATTTCGAGTAGTAATGATCACGTTTCAATGAAACTTGGTGCATAGTTACTTGAGGACTGTGCAGAGACCTAATTAGTTTTTGGGTAAATATTTGTGCTTATTAATCACCTTATTAGCATAATTAGTTAATTTCAGCTTTTCACCTGATATCTCAAGTACTAATCATCACATTTCAATGAGACTTGTGACATAAATATTCTAGGACTATGCAGAGACCTGATTAATTTTGGGATAAATTATTGTGCCTATTAATTACCTAATTTGCATAATTAGTAAATTTTTTGCTGTTCTATGGCTGTTGCACTGATGTCTAAAAACCACTCATTGAATTTCAATGAAACTTTTAAAGAGTACCCATCACATTTCAATGAACCTAAGACTATGCACCATATTAGTTTTTGGTAAATATTTATGCTTCTTAATCACCTAATTAACATAATTAATTAATACTGATATCTCAAGTATTGATCATCACATTTGAATAAAACTTGGTACATAAATGCTCTAGGACAATAGACAGCCTGATTAATTTGGGGTTAAAATCTGTTCATATTAATTAGTATAATAATTAATATTTTTTTGGTTCTAATCACATTTCAATGAAACTTGGTACATTGTGCAGACCTTATTAGTTTTACACTTAAATCTGTTCATATTAGTTACCTTATTTGCATAATTAGTTTTCAGCTATTCCATCAATATCTCAAGTATAAGTAATTTTGAATTAATTTTTAATGCGTCTCCAAAACTCTCAGCACAAGGGAGTTCTTTCTAAGCTTTCTTTGATTTGAAATTTGATGAAATTACAGTATTTGTGAAAACAAAAATTTGCTGAAATTTTTTAACTCCAACCGAATTTTGAAATTTTGATCAACTCTTGTGAAATTAAAGCAGTGTACATTATTTGAACAAAAAAAGAAATGTCTTTATACTGTTATATTATGACCTATGTCCCCATGTAGATTTATGAACACAGAATTATACTTGTGTGGAAACACATGACTCGTGAACACAGAAAGACTTTCTAATTGTAGTGTGTGACCTATATTATTGTATGGTTGTTTATAGCTGTCCAATGCCACCTCCCAAAAGGTTAAAGGTTGAGAAGGAGGAACCAAGTATACCACATGTAGTACAGGGGGAAGTAGCCAGATTAAATCACAAATTCAAAGTCAACCTGGATCCAGCCCACCATACTGGCAGCAAAGTCATTCACTTGATATGCAAATTAGGTAAGAATAAGTCTGAATTTTCAGCCTATGGCATTATGCTAAGGAAATGTGACGCAAGAGTGTCATGTGACATGTTACCTGTGTCACACAGACTGTCATGTGATAAAAGATTATATCAATTATTATATCAAAGGAATCATTACACAAATCTTTCATCTGTCACAGAACCCGTGACACAAGCTTTTAGTTTGTGATATTCATTTTGTACTCACTGTTCTCCACAGATGATAAATATCTACCGAGTGTACCACCGATTAGCATAGTATTACCAGCTAATTATCCTCATTCAAGTCCACAGTGTGAACCCAATTCACCGGAATATGGTAAGTATCATGTCTGAATTTTAATACTGTGAGGTATTTGTTCTTTCCACATGAGCTGTCAGTAACTGACATATCTTGATTTCACTTTACCAAGTAATTAATTTAAATTAGTCCCAAGTAATTAATTTAAATTAGTCCCAAGTAATTAATTTAAATTAGTCCCAAGTAATTAATTTAAATTAGTCCAATTCTCTCAAAAAACTAGGTCAGCAGGTTTCTATTTCTTCTCCAAAAGTGTGAATTTGTATGCAAAGAAATTCCACAAAAACACAAAATTAAATTTGTTTAATGCAACAATTTAATTGTTTAATGCAACAAAACACCAGATCTTGTATGGTTCCATATCTCACAACAGCACCACCAATGTTTGGTTTGAGCAAAACTAATCTGTGATTTCCTAACATTCAAAAAGTGGCCCAGCCTTATGAGAGAACGACACCATGACCATGACTAAAAAATAAGTTGTGTATTTTCCCTACAGGTGCTACGCCATTCCTACAGTCAGTACAAAGGACTTTTACTTCTCAACTATTAAGAATGCCAGACAGATACTCTTTATCACAAGTATTAGATGCCTGGGAAATGAGTGTTAGACAGGCGTGTGCTTCATAGAAAACTTGTGCATTGCTGCCATTATTGTACTTTATAGGCAGGCTTACACACCATATATCAGCTCTGAGTTGCTGTTTACTCCATACCATTATTGTACTTTATAGACAGGCTTACACACCATATATCAGCTCTGAGTTGCTGTTTACTCCATGCCATTATTGTACTTTATATGCAGGTTTACACACCATATATCAGCTCTGAGTTGCTGTTTACTCCGTGCCATTATTGTACTTTATATGCAGGCTTACACACCATATATCAGCTCTGAGTTGCTGTTTACTCCATGCCATTATTGTACTTTATATGCAGGCTTATACACCATATATCAGCTCTGAGTTGCTGTTTACTCTGTGCCATTATTGTACTTTATATGCAGGCTTATACACCATATATCAGCTCTGAGTTGCTGTTTACTCCATGCCATTATTGTACTTTATATGCAGGCTTACACACCATATATCAGCTCTGAGTTGCTGTTTACTCCATACCATTATTGTACTTTATATGCAGGCTTATACACCATGTATCAGCTCTGAGTTGCTGTTTACTCCATGCCATTATTGTACTTTATATGCAGGCTTATACACCATATATCAGCTCTGAGTTGCTGTTTACTCCATACCATTATTGTACTTTATATGTAGGCTTATACACCATATATCAGCTCTGAGTTGCTGTTTACTCCATGCCATTATTGTACTTCGTATGCAGGCTTACACACCATATATCAGCTTTGAGTTGCTGTTTACTCCATACCGATATTGTACTTTATATGCAGGCTTATACACCATATATCAGCTCTGAGTTGCTGTTTACTCTGTGCCATTATTGTACTTCGTATGCAGGCTTACACACCATATATCAGCTCTGAGTTGCTGTTTACTCCATACCATTATTGTACTTTATATGCAGGCTTGTACACCATATATCAGCTCTGAGTTGCTGTTTACTCCATGCCATTATTGTACTTCGTATGCAGGCTTATACACCATATATCAGCTCTGAGTTGCTGTTTACTCCATACCATTATTGTACTTTATAGGCAGGCTTACACACCATATATCAGCTCTGAGTTGCTGTTTACTCCATACCATTATTGTACTTTATATGCAGGCTTGTACACCATATATCAGCTCTGAGTTGCTGTTTACTCCATGCCATTATTGTACTTCGTATGCAGGCTTATACACCATATATCAGCTCTGAGTTGCTGTTTACTCTGTGCCATTATTGTACTTTATATGCAGGCTTATACACCATATATCAGCTCTGAGTTGCTGTTTACTCTGTGCCATTATTGTACTTCGTATGCAGGCTTATACACCATATGTCAGCTCTGAGTTGCTGTTTACTCCATGCCATTATTGTACTTCGTATGCAGGCTTATACACCATATATCAGCTCTGAGTTGCTGTTTACTCTGTGCCATTATTGTACTTCGTATGCAGGCTTATACACCATATGTCAGCTCTGAGTTGCTGTTTACTCCATGCCATTATTGTACTTTATATGCAGGCTTATACACCATATATCAGCTCTGAGTTGCTGTTTACTCCATGCCATTATTGTACTTCGTATGCAGGCTTATACACCATATATCAGCTCTGAGTTGCTGTTTACTCTGTGCCATTATTGTACTTCGTATGCAGGCTTATACACCATATGTCAGCTCTGAGTTGCTGTTTACTCCATGCCATTATTGTACTTTATATGCAGGCTTATACACCATATATCAGCTCTGAGTTGCTGTTTACTCCATGCCATTATTGTACTTTATATGCAGGCTTATACACCATATATCAGCTCTGAGTTGCTGTTTACTCCATACCATTATTGTACTTTATAGGCAGGCTTACACACCATATATCAGCTCTGAGTTGCTGTTTACTCCATGCCATTATTGTACTTTATATGCAGGCTTATACACCATATATCAGCTCTGAGTTGCTGTTTACTCCATACCATTATTGTACTTCGTATGCAGGCTTATACACCATATATCAGCTCTGAGTTGCTGTTTACTCCATACCATTATTGTACTTCGTATGCAGGCTTATATGGCAACATTTGTGTCATTCAATTATCAAAGTCCAGAAGAAAAAAAAAAATCAATTTTGGAAGAAAATTGTTTTTCTTTTCTTTTTTCTGGACCTTTTCTTAGTTGTTGTGTTTGAAATGTATGATGTATTTATTTGGCACTTGTATTATATGGAATCCAAAGACACCTATGGATGTTTTTTTTTATGTACAACAAACAAATCTAGAGTACAATTTCATTAAATGTAACAAAAGCTGTGAATATTTTTCAAAAGTTGTTTTGTAACAATGTAATAAATACTATTGAATATGAACACTATGCATATCAGTGTATCAATTGTAAGTACCGGTATTACAGGTCTCAACATGACCGCCTCCAACAAGCACTCGAATCGTGCAAAGGCGCCCGCCCTCAGTGTTGTTTGCCACATTTGGAGGCAGCGCCCTCAGTGGTACATTTTTAACATAATGAACAGCTTGCAGAATCTAAATTAGGGAAATTAAAACATAATCTAAAGAAAGTATATTAATCTAATACTGTGAAAATGCATTGATGTGATCCTTTATTTGATGACAACACAGACTATAATTGTGACTGTTCTGTTCTAATAGATAGTTGCTGTTACCTGAGCTTGTCTATTCCACGATAGGAATGAGATTAATTTGATAATCCATCATTTGTAAGACAGTTGCTGCATTTTAATCACAAGGTCAATAGATTTCCCAGACTCCTTTACAATATACATATGAACACCAAGATGACAGGCATTTTATTATCCTCCATTGTGTACACGAAAAAGTATTTCTCGCATTTTCCGACCATTCAAACATATTCTAAGACAACATATACGAAAGCTGGTAGAATGATATTGACACTGTTGTCCACATGGTAGACTTGAAATTGTATTGGTTAATTTGCCGTTTGGAATGTTTATGTGTGAACCACATTATTGAAGGCATAATGTAAAGTGAGAGCAAAACAAGTTAAAAAGAAAAGACGATACTTTGCTTATACATTACATTTTATTACTGTAAATGACAACTAAAGTTTATGATCGAGATGCGAAGTACATGTATGATATGTATAGAGTTTAACATTAATGTTAATATCTCCGTCAGGTATACAAAGTATGGTAAGCTTTGCTGACATCAGAATCACAACACAATCCTAAGATATACCATCACCAATATTGTATAAAGGATGTGACTGTTTCACTATGAGGCAATTATTGCCATGGTATCTGAATTTCAAGTCCTGAACTATTAATGTAAAATAAATCTGAGGCGAAATAGTGAATTGTGTATTCATATACAGTGTCCTGACTTGAGCGATCTAGTCGCAAATTTTTCTTGTTACCTTTTATTTTATAGTTGAAACAGATGAATGTGAACATTAGTAATTGGTGATTTTCCATTCACTGTGAGGTCTTGCATCAAATGTCTGCACACTTTATTTTATACACCAAAATGCCTATCATTACTGCATCAAAAATGACCATCAGCAGATGTGTATAGCACACTATTATCAAAACGTGGAAATACCAAAAAAAATTGTTTTGCGTTTGTCGAATCCCACATGGTTTGACCTTTGTTTGTCCTGCTTTTACGTTCAATTTTCACTGTGAATGGAAAATGGTCTCTTGTTACAAGGATTCATCATGGTATACTGGTAATATAATAATTCCTACATGAGGAGACCACAATGCTAGAACACTGCACAGTATTAATTGCCTGCAATACAGGCGTAGGAACACAAATTCACTTTTTCTTCCTGTAAATGTAATATTGAAATTAAAACCCCATAAATACAAGTCAGGAAAATCATAAGATTCTGCAGTAGTGGACATTACACTGGAGTCTAGTACTCAAATACTCCCATAAATATTCAAATGGTATCAATTTCTAGAAGTTTTACAATTAAATGATCTACAACAGGTAAATAGATACCTCATCCCTGAAATTTAATTACAGAATGTATTTTGATGATTGTTGCCATAGTTACATTTACGAATGTTGCCAATGCGGAAAACCAATTAGTGACTTTGAGTCCCAAATTAGAGATAATTGTCAAAACGTGTGTTTTTGATTAAAATCCATAGAACACTTGTTCTCCATTAAATCAGAATTGGAGAAATAAAACAGAATACAAGTGGTTTTTGGTATATATGAGTTTTCAAATAACTTTCCATTAATGTTATTGAATTAAGTGGGCATCAATTTAAATGTACTGCTACAACAAATGTTCAGACAACACCAATGCAAGATCTTTCCCTCTACATCTTAAAATATACATATGGCATCAAAAATACTAATTAATTATAACATTTTTTCTTCTATTAGAAGAATGTACGCTTTTACGTACCTGACTAGTCGTGCAGTTTACATATCAGATGACTGATTAAGTTTAGTATAATTCAAAGAATGCTAAAATATGCTTTTCACATTCAAATGTACTAATAGAAGTAATATGGTATTTATCACATGACCACAGTGTATATTATTCACAGTAGTGACATACAGTGTAGAATATCAGATATTTCACACCAAAGTCAGCAGTCTGTGAAGGTAACAGAATCAAGCAATGGTATCATTTTTATCTCTGCAATACAAGAATTTCAAACTGAATAACAATTACTTGCATGGTGAAATTAAAAATAATGACTAAATTTAATTTAAAAAAAAATTATCGCTTTAAGTTATTTCATTAATATAATTTAACTTTATATTTCCCAAACCATCAGCAACCGTAACCGTAACTGCAAATGCAGAACCACCGACACAATTAGACGTCACCCCTAATTAGCATATGATATGTAAAATTACAATTTCTCTATTTTGAAACTGAGTAGGTCATGTGATAACAAAAGTTATCACCTTATATTCCATGTTGACAGAATACAAGTGACGAGATTGGCTAGTAATATCTCCATAAATAAAGGTAGGTGAAAAATACAACCTATGATGCCACGAGTAATTTATATTTAGAAGACGTGCACAATATTATTCATCACCAAAAACAACTAGAATTTATCTAATCGTACCTGGAAAGGTCAAGGCACACAGGTACTTCCATGGAAAGATGTATAATGACAGTGCAGAGCTTGACACTGAGGGCAGTCATATAGTTAAATTGCCATTCAGACAACTGAAAATTAACTCGCGTGCCTTTACAGACTATACTAGTACTACTATACAATACAGATTTCAGACAAGTTGAGAAGTTAACATCAAGCCCTGCATTGGGAATCATGCAGCATGTATGTATGACATGTGTACATTGCATTCATGGGACCCATGTCATACATTGACTCATCACGACGACCAACACCTTTTAAATATCAGATTACAAGAACTTGTTTTAAGTGATTCAGAGTCTCAATAGAATTGTATTCTAACAGTGAGTTAAAGTTACATTCCTACATTGCAAATATGTAAATATCACTTCCAGAATAAAATAAAAACATAAAATATGTGTTTAAAATGATGCTGTTTCAGCTTATCACATCACCTGCTAAAAGACTCCACTGACAGCCAAAATGAATTGGGAGAAAACAACGTTAGCACTGGAAGGTTTTATGAGGATTGCTTAAATGTATATTTTGTATTTAATTTCTCCATTATTCCCACAATCTCAATATTTGATGGTACCTCGGTTTGGAAATGGAAATGTAACTTTAAGGATTATAACACTGCTTTGTATTGTAAGGTAAGCCTAAATAAGAATCTTTCCGTTTCCCTTGAGTGTTGTCATTTGAATGTACGCTTGAAATTACTAAGTACACAATGTGGCTTGTATTTCTTTTAGATTGATCTTAGAATGTACAATCAAGTTGTCATCAAATTGTCCATCATATGCATTCTGTTCTGGTCCTCTGAACGCATGTTCTTTAATAAAGGTTTGTATGACATCTTTATCAGCATAAGGTAAACGTAAGATCTGTCGCCATGCAATCAATGCTATTGGCTGAAAAAGACAGACATAATAATTAGAACACTACTCTCACTGCTATGATAATGCTAAATTATTTCAACTTTGACTCTTAACCTTTCCACCATCATTGTGAACTTTGAACCTCTCGACCGTTGTTTTCAACTTTGACCCTTAACCCTTCCACCACCAGTGTCAAATTTAACCATAAACCCTTCCACATTGTTGTTAACTTTGACCCTCAACCCTTCCTCCACCAGTGTCAACCTTAACCATAAACCCTTCCACCATCGTTGTGAACTTTGATCCTTAACCCTTCCACCATTGTTGTTAACTTTGACCCTCAACCCTTCCTCCACCAGTGTCAACCTTAACCCTTCCACCATTGTTGTTAACTTTGACCCTTAACCCTTCCTCCACCAGTGTCAACCTTAACCCTTCCTCCACCAGTGTCAACATTTGTATTGATAAACATTGATTTTCCCACAATCCAATGCGCTCTTCAAATGGAAATCACAAGTATGAGATTTGACCTGGGCGCGATTTGCACTGATTACCACAGGTGACTCTTTTGATACCTTCCAATCACATGAAAATCACCTAATTAAAGCTTGAAAACGTCTCGAGTTCGTACTCGTTGTTCTGCGCAACAGTCAAAGTCGCCATCTTTGTTTATATGAGACCCATATATCTCGCACATGCGCAGCGCGACGACTACCGCGCTTTAACCATAAACCCTTCCACCATCGTTGTGAACTTTAACCATAAACCCTTTCTCCACCATTGTGAACTTTGACCCTCAACCATCATTGTGAACTTTGACCCTTAACCCTGCCACCACCAGTGTCAACCTTAACCCTTCCCCCATCATTGTCACCACTAATGCTAACTTTGACCCTTAAGTCATTCACCAATATTGCCAATAAATATGCCTTACCCTGTCCTTTGTAAGATGTTTATTAGGTGTAATGATGTATCTACCAAGGCATCCAATAACAACATCTCTTAATATGTCCACTTCATTTTTATCTGTACATGGGTGGAACATGGCCACTATGGCACCATGCTGAAATGATAAATAAAGTGACAATTTCTATTAAATGGAAACTCTCACATACTGCATTGTACATTTGCTCCGTATTGAAAACCTATTAACTCTAAACCCAGTCCACATGATCTGAAAATATAACGGTAACCAATAGTTTGGCAATTACCGGTAATGGTTCCAATTGATTTAAAAAACACACAGCTGGAAATTCATTTCAATTCTCAAAATTATCTTGAAAAAAAAAGCATTCATGAAATGGAAAGCATAAATGAGAAATTATAGTATAATTGTAAGTTAATTCTCACCTCCAGTGTATGAAGATATCGCTGAGGTGGCAAATATAAATACTCTCCATACTTTGGCCATAGAGGGCGGTGTGGTCCTACAGTTGGGATTTTGTCACTATAGTATATTTTTTGTTGCATACAGACATGTGTTGGCTGTAAAAACAAAAAGACAATGATCTACCACTAATTTCACAATTTAAATAGTTGGCCAGTTGGTGACATAGGAAACAACAATTACATAATAAGACTGGTGTGTGTTTTTTTATACAGGATTATTTCATGAATCAGGAAGTTTAAAAGTGATAACAAATAAATTTCTTCAAAGTGTTTTCCAAAAATCATGCCCATTTCAATGAATCAGGGAATTAAATCACATTGTTGATAAGCTACCATTGGCTTTCTGAATTTACATAACATGACTTGTCTTGAATGTCATCTTCATCATTATTAGGTGTGGTTAAAAAAGTATATCTCATATGGAGTAATTGTTATATCCGACCGTAATTTTAATTTAATAGTCATACACATCTTGTAAGAATTTCAAAATTAACAATTAATCTTTACTTTGTCTGAATTGGGAATAACAATCTTGTATCGGTTGTTATTTCAATTATGTTTAAGATACAAAAAGATTATACATTGACAATATTTATGATGTCTTACTGGTTCATACTTCTTTAGCTCAGGTGTCTTATCCCATTGTATGTTATCATTCTGCAAAAACATAACACAAGAATAATTAACTCATGATGAGAATACTAAATGCACCATTGGGGGGGGGGGGTGTTAGATGTTCCCACAATTGAAACATATAAACTGACACCAATAAGGCTCAGAAATAAGTTGTGTTACAGAGGTTACTGAAAAGGTGTTTGATGTAGACAGGTTTTAATTGTTTGAATAAACTGACCAACTTTGTATACTGTGTTGTGATATTTAAATAAGAAAACTGAGCAAAAGATCTAAGCATTTAAAGTAATCTCTACAGCCTTTTTAAATCTGTTTATATTTGTTAAAAATTACATACCCTTGTATGTTGCCTGTTTAAATGCAAATTTTTAAAATGCAATTTTACTGAATAAAAATATTAAGATATCAACCTCTGATGGTTGATACAAAGAACGTAACAATTTAAAATGGGAAACTTATTAGTTTTGTGTTGAGAATGGGAACAAAAATAATTTAAAATAATCTTTAATACAGAGCTGAAAACTTTCTGGCAGGACTGGTGAAATTTGAAAGTTACCCACCCTGTCAAATATTGAGAAATTTCAAACACTTCACAAAGTATTTTAGAATTCATAAAATATTTAATTACATTTTGCACTCTCTTTAATTTGATCCATATCTTATAATAATTCAAACCAATGTCACAAATAATGACAACATAAAAAAAGAGTTTATACATACGCGTTGACTTTTCCAATGGTTTGTCTGCATACAAGTGTAGTCATCCTTGGAACCATTCCAATCTTGCCATAAATCTGTCTGAAAATGAACAAAATTATTGATAAAGGTTATTGTGAGCTGTTTGACAGACTGGATCTGATGTTAAGTCATTATATCGGTATGCTATTACATATCTCCACTACTTGTTTCGATGGGATCTTCTAAATCCTGAATCAAACTTGGGGATGACACCCTAAAATGGCAGTTTGAGTGTTTGGCTAATTCTAAGTTGCAGGCTTGATGAATATATATGTATGCTGATTTTTGGTTTATAATAGTTTACATTGTTATTAAAGTAAATACTTGTGTCTGGGTTAAGCTAAAATGGCATCTTGTGTTTGGCTAGTTTCCAATTGCAAGCTTGGAGTATGAGTATACAATGTATATATATGTGAATTTTTGGTACCTAGGTTTAATAATTTACATGTTATTGTTATTACAGGAATTAATTATTATTATTTATTCATAAATGGTCTTCAATTTGATAGCTATAAAGAATTTCAAATATTTAATTGGCAGATTTGTGATACGAGTATTTACTGGGTTCCATTTTTAGTCTTACTTTTTCTCTTAGTGCGATTATAAATGCCAGGAAACAATAACAGCTTTAATTTAATAGCTGACTATTGGCTTCATTCAATCTGTCAAGAAACATTTTTGGTTATTAGTCTAGAGAGGTCATTTAATATTAAACACATGAATATAAATATATATATATACAAAAGATTAAACTTATACCGGTATATATGTAATATGTACCGGTATTAGTTTAATCCTTTGTGGATGGATTCCTATTGTGATGAATACTGTATTTTTTCTATTAGATTACCATCTTCAAGAGAATCACATGTAAATAACAGTGGCAAGAATTGGTCATTCGCACCCAAAGATAAAATAACGTTGTTCTGCACTTCTGTTTTTATTAAATATACAATGTATGTATTCCTGGTAATAAAACATCTTACATGTATGGGCAATGTTATCATAGCACATCATCAGCTAGTGATGACATTTAAATGCTGGTTGACAAAAATGTAAACTTATGACGTCACAGTACGATGCCCTATACTGCACAATTCAAATATCACTTATTTTGATCATAGACATGGCTTTCTTATTTATGTAGTCACATACACTTCTAGTTGAATATTTATTCCAATTGTGTTGCAGACATCATATATATACATTAGCGTCACAAATGGATATTTCTAAGACTCTAGTATCACATTCAAACTAGAATACTAGTTTTAGAACGAGCAGTGGAAACTCAAATTTCATTTTACTATTAACTATATTACAAACAACTAGAATATGTCAAAACATGAAAAATTTTAAAAATATCACGCTATATCTTTTTATTATTACAGTCAAAAATATTCATATAAATATTTTATCACGTCCATTTTATCATGTATTAGAAAAGCTACTATACGATGAATGTCCACATGTACGCTGGTATCGTAGAATTACATGTAATTAATTCAGTCTCATACTACATTAAATTGAGCTAATAAAATAAAACATAAGATAATAATATAAGGATATTTGCCAATTATAAGTTTGTAAACACATATGGGAGCAATCAGCACTGATAAATAGCTTAGTTTGTACAATGTCTTATACTTGGTAAATGCCAACCATGAGGCTATGTACGTGACGTAGATAAGCTGACATTATTCACACTAGACCAATGTCTTATACTTGGTAAATGCTAACCATGAGGCTATGTACGTGACGTAGATAAGCTGACATTATTCACACTAGACCAATGTCTTATACTTGGTAAATGCCAACCATGAGGCTATGTACGTGACGTAGATAAGCTGACATTATTCACACTAGACCAATGTCTTATACTTGGTAAATGCTAACCATGAGGCTATGTACGTGACGTAGATAAGCTGACATTATTCACACTAGACCAATGTCTTATACTTGGTAAATGCTAACCATGAGGCTATGTACGTGACGTAGATAAGCTGACATTATTCACACTAGACCCTATTTTAGGCTGCATTGGCAGGTGCTACAAAACTGTCATCAGGCATATACAAATAAAATATTAATCAACATGTTTTTGTGAAACAAAGATCTAAATTTCTTTAGAATATGGCAGTTGTTGCATTGGTTTCCATGGTGACATTCTTCTGACATATATAGAAATTGTTTTCAGTGACACAGCCTTAGATTGATACACTGTGCTATAGAATGTCGTTGACTTGGAATTATAAATATTATGGGGTTATAAAATTAATCCTGGATTCTACAAGACATATTAATAGATATAGCTTGCATTTTGACTGGTTATACCATATGGAGATTTCACTGCATGGAAGTAGAGACAAAACAACCGGAAATACCTTACATGATTACTGACTATTACAGGAAAGTGACATTGAATAGTTAAAAGTACTAAATCCCTGTTAAAATAGATTAATTGACAGCTGACAAAAGTACTTATAACTGAATACCATATTGTACAAAGTATATTTAATTTTGTACAATTTAACTTCTCTCACTAATGTCTATGGTTTGTTCATTTGTGAGTGTGTTTGTGGGGAGGGGGGTGTCTTATATGAAAACTAACAACTCCAGACAAAAAGAAATGAATGCATAGCAAAATATTCAATTTACTGAAAATACATGTTTGTACACGTATTTTTCAAGTAAATCCATTCCTAGGGTTAATCCATTACTAATTAAAACTTTTATCTAAAAAATTTTATATGAAAATATAAAGTGTTACATTAGTGTAAATTTATCGTAGTGGGAAATAATTTCCCTAAACTATGAGAAATGTTCATAAAGAAAGACTGTTATGGAAACGACTGTGAGTTCTGGCCTCAGGGACCCCTAGAATCAACTGCTACAGTGACTGTGAGTTCTGGCCTCAGGGACCCCTAGAATCAACTGCTACAGTGACTGTGAGTTTTGGCCTCAGGGACCCCTAGAATCAACTGCTACAGTGACTGTGAGTTCTGGCCTCAGGGACCCCTAGAATCAACTGCTACAGTGACTGTGAGTTCTGGCCTCGGGGACCCCTAGAATCAACTGCTACAGTGACTGTGAGTTCTGGCCTCGGGGACCCCTAGAATCAACTGCTACAGTGACTGTGAGTTCTGGCCTCAGGGACCCCTAGAATCAACTGCTACAGTGACTGTGAGTTCTGGCCTCAGGGACCCCTAGAATCAACTGCTACAGTGACTGTGAGTTCTGGCCTCAGGGACCCCTAGAATCAACTGCTACAGTGACTGTGAGTTCTGGCCTCAGGGACCCCTAGAATCAATTGCTACAGTGACTGTGAGTTCTGGCCTCAGGGACCCCTAGAATCAACTGCTACAGTGACTGTGAGTTCTGGCCTCAGGGACCCCTAGAATCAACTGCTACAGTGACTGTGAGTTCTGGCCTCAGGGACCCCTAGAATCAACTGCTACAGTGACTGTGAGTTCTGGCCTCAGGGACCCCTAGAATCAACTGCTACAGTGACTGTGAGTTTTGGCCTCAGGGACCCCTAGAATCAACTGCTACAGTGACTGTGAGTTCTGGCCTCAGGGACCCCTAGAATCAACTGCTACAGTGACTGTGAGTTCTGGCCTCGGGGACCCCTAGAATCAACTGCTACAGTGACTGTGAGTTTTGGCCTCAGGGACCCCTAGAATCAACTGCTACAGTGACTGCGGGTTTTGGTCTCAAGAACCCTTGAATTATATATTGATAGCACCAACTACATCAAGGTTTGCATTGAGGCAAGAAATGTTCCATGCTAGAAGTTTGCTTGGATGCAATGGCAAAGATATACCAGTACATTTTAAAGGGAATGGTCTAAAAAGGTTAGGCACAAGAAAACACATAATAATACAATAATGCTTTAAGGGATTTAAGAGATTTCAAATAAACTACAACTAAATCCGCTGAAAATATAGCACAACAATACATTAATTTATTTTCACCTTTACTTTTCTTATTTTGTAGGCTTTCTGTATGTAATTTAATAAACTGAGTAGACATTGTTTGTTAGTTGTGTTTAAAATGTGTATAAATTTATCTTTGTTTTAATTTTTGAAATTTGGATTGGAGAATAGACTTTATAAATCTTGTCTATTTTCTGTATAGAGATCACACTCAGTGATGAAATGGATTTCATCCTCAATGACGTTACATTTGTCACATTTCCTGTCCTGAATTTTTGTTTTTGGTTTTGTGTGTCTACCCACTTCTATGTACAGTTGATGGCAGCTAATTCTAAATTTGCTCATTGTTAGAACCGCTTGCCTATCAGTTAACTGTTGTAAATAATATTCTCGTTTAGTGTCTTTTTTGAATAAACTGTACGGTAAGTCCTCAGTTTAGATTCTGTCCTTTGTATGTCTATATTCCATTTGTTTGATTTTGTTGAAGTTTAGTTTTGTAATATCCATATGGATTTGATGTTCATTCACTATTTTGTTGAGTCTTGTTAGCCAGTAATCATTTGACTTGATGACATCATAAGATGCTGAAAACTCACTCATAACTAAATTTACAGAAATTATTGGTTGTTTGCAGAGAATAATTTGGGTACAGCAATATGCCATCCTAATATGGTCAGACAATCATGTAGACATAAACACTGCCACAATTACATAAGCTGCCACAATGGAAGTTAAAATATACATGAAAGACCGGAAACAGCAATATGGCTCCTTCTTCTATGTATGGCTACAATACAGAGTAGACAATTATTTCTAATTGAGAAGACATTTTCATTATTGATGACACAATCATTGTCATATCCTTGACCTGTCTAGAAATGACTCAGAATTGTTGTCTTCATCTAACATGCAATCAACAATGTACATAAAATATTATTGCATTTTTACAACAAAAGATAACGAGACGTACTCAACATAGCCATATGGTACCATCTATCTACACAAACATAAAAAAAACATAAATTCATCGGCGCTTTTCATTGATGCTTTCTGAAATAATAAATATAATGCATTGGTATATATGAATCGCTTTTACATAATCATGACAGATGCGGAACAACCACCTGTTGAAGTGTTGGCGTCACATGTACTGTATCAAAAATAATTGAGATTAACTGAATCTAAATGAAGTACTGTAAAATACTTTATTTTAGCTGGAATTAATTTTTCAATGAAAAGACTTTGTGGGTGTTTTGTATATGATTTATTTTCACTGACTTTTGACAAGTTGAATGTAAAATACCGGTATAGGTAAAAAGGTGTATTCGTTGGATTTGGATTATTTTTGCTGAATCATAAGAAAATAGAGAAAGTTAATTCCAAGTGAAAATAAAGTATTTTACAGTAATAGGTGCTCCATTTAATTAATTTTATTGACATTGTTCTGATCCTATCAGGTAAAAATATTACAGCAATAATTTCATTTATCACATGACCATCTACATATCATTCAAAGCTGTGAAATATCACTAAATAATACAGTGTAGTAAATATCACAATATTCACGTTGTTAAACATCTGCATATCATTCAAAACTGTGAAATATTGCTAAATAATACGGTATAGTAAATATCACAATATTCACGTTGTTAAATGTCATCATTTTATGAATGTGCTAACAGTGTGCGACAGTACCATTTCTATTGCAGCGATACAAGAATTTCAGATTGGATAACAATTACTTGAATGGTGCAATGAAACTAACTTATAATATCGACTGAAACTTTATTTCACATAGATATTGATAGAAGGGTCATTTTTTTGCCAATTACTATCAGTAGTCTAACTACAGATGAGCATCCACCAATGCCTTATTAGCATAAATTAGCATACTGTCCTATGATTAATACATGATATACTCTTTTGTATGGTCGATGGATAGTTGTGACGTCATATAAACAAGTGATATCATGAGATACCTCATAATGTAATTTGTCATGCAAATTAGCTGATTAATATGCACAAATTAGAATCAATTGGTAGATGTCAACAGCATCTCCTCATCTGGGAAGATAAGAAGGTCATATAAAATTGTCAAAGATATTCTGAAATGGATATCCAATGTTGACATTCAATAACCTGGATGTCAAATTAATTGAATTCTTCGCTACATCACAACCTCCATCAGGGATGAGAAGCAATAATCTGTAAACAACTCTCAAATAATCAGAACATGATAATACCCAACCAATTCTGATCACCATGACAACATGACATCAATCATCTTTGTCAGTGAATAGATTCTCTAGACATCTGTTTTTGTCACAATTACAATTGATATATCACAAAGAGTTTACGCAACATATTGACCTATACTTCCATCTTGTGAATAATTCTGAGATTGTGTAATCATTTTAATGCGGCACATGGTTAGAATAATGTGAACAAACAAGGTACATCTCTCATGGGAACTATATCGACTGATATTGTGTCTCTTTAACTAGACAAGGATTATGATATTGGGACATATATTTTTTTTTTTTTTAAATTATAATTTTATGATTGAATGTAGTGTAGTGTGGGGAATGGTTTATACCCAGTTTGCATGTACACATTCTGTTGCAATGTACAGTGTCTGTATGTCTTTCTGTGTTGTCATACTCAAATTTTCATTATAATTGGCAAGTAAATGGTACTACAACAGTTTCAGAAAGTGGCACAGTGACTATTTTTATTTGGGTCAGGTAGTCCCGGGACTGACATACTGGGAGTACACTAGACAGTGTAATGCTAGATATCTCGATCAGTAGATGTTCATCTGCGGGAAATCACACTATGTTCCCACTTGTAGTTACTGGCTGATGACCTGGTTGTACAAATGATGGCTTCACATTATTTATTTTATAAGTTTATTTAACATGTAGATTCTCAATGAGCAAGGTTGTAATAGTTATGATATGTTTTTTTAATCGCTCAATGAACCATATTTACATGAATTACACATGTCTTAAAAACTCTTTTATAATAAAGTCATTAAATTCTAATGCAGGTATTTAAAAAAGTGATTGATATTAAATTGTCAAAAAACATATGTTTTGTTTTTTATATCCCCAAATCTAGACAGCTATGGCTGATGTTAAGCTTAAACAACAAAGACTTTCAGTAAAAATGAAATGCTTGAAAATATTGAAATAACTCAGAGCTTTGGGACTTTGCGAAATTTGAAAGCCTGAAAAAAAACACTTGCAATATGAACCTCAGCGGTATCTATTTTAAACAATTTTCAATTCTGTCATTTTGCAGAAACAAGTTTGTTTACCCTTATTTTATTTACTCTTTTCACTTTTTGCTCAGCAAAATATCAAAAATTTGTATCATTTTCACATTTTTTCCTAGTTTTCATCAAAATTAGTTAATTAGTTTTCTTGAAAAAACTCTGAATTTGACAATAGCAGCTATATTTGTAGTATATGCACGATATGCAGGTATTGTCTGAGAGAATATCAATACACCAATATTGTGAATTTATATAGTATATCAAATAACCAATCCACCACATATTATTATTTCATTATGTAATCAAATATAATGGAAAAATCAGTCAAATTGAGAGGATAAAACAAGCATACTATGAACAACGAAAATCACAGCAACATACATGGTTATCATCAGCTATGATCTTATGCATATTTAAATAATTTCAATAGTATCTTTTACATCATATTTGTTCTGTAAGTAGCACACATGCTTATGTAAATAACAGAGGTGTGTCTATGCTAAAACTTTATTTCAGATTATATTTGAGATGACCCACCAACATTTGCCATGGAAAACAATCGTGTTCTAAAACAGACAAAATATGCTTTTTTCACGAAGTTTTGTAAATCAATTTTTTCTGAACTGAGTATGATGACCTCATACTTTTATTTCATTTTCTTCATTCTTGTTGAGTACTCTCATCTTGGATTACCCATGGACATGGTTTCCAAATATTTTTTTAATTATTTAAACAACATTTAATAACTCATTATGGCAAATAAAAACTGTTCAACCAATCACAGCATTATTGTGATCTTGATCTGGTGCAGTTGAATATAATTTCAATAATATTTAGCATTGTCCAATCAGCAATCAGCCTCATACATAGAGGGCGCCCTGATAGCAAATCACAATCTCTCATTCACATTTAAATCTGCATTTATAAATATTTACAACAAAATTAGGTAATAACTACATGGGTAATTCAAAATGAGAGAAGAATTCTAGTTTTGCGAATGATATAGGGAAGATAAGATGCTTTCACATTACAAATATTCAAAAAATATATACTGTCAATACAACATGATCAACATCTTAAAGGACGGTGGTCGTCACGCAGCATGTGTTCCAATTTCATGTAAACAAACAAGTATTTCACACACTTTGTGTACATCACTATGAGGCCCATATCGAACAGGCTGTCGCAGAACCATTGCCCTTTAAAAAGAATAATCACTACAATCTATATTTATATATAGTAAACTATATTTAGTTATAAAAAATATGTATCTCCAGACACAACCATTAAATCAGGGCACAAAATCACCTGTATGTTTGAAATTAAAACAGTAGTAAAACTCATCATTTAATTCCTGTCATGAACAATTCAATCCAGCCATACTGAATGATAAAACTGTAACATCATTATTATATGCAGATGATTTAGTTCTTATGTCTCAAACAGCACCCGGTTTGCAAAATTTAATAAATATTTTGGAGATAAATAAATTTATCTAAAACAAAAATCTTAATTTTTAGGAATAAATCATTAAAAACATCTGAATACTTCTATTACAAAAATACGATTATTAGCTGTGTGACAAGTTATACTTATCTTGGGATAATAATCTCATCATCTAGAAATTTTATCGAAGCGAAGAAAAAATTATCAGAGAAAGCATGCAAAGCTATGTTTATACTGGAAGGGAACACTGACATCAAACTCTTTCTGAAATTATTTCATTCAAACATTAAACCCATTTTACTCTATGGTGCAGATATCTGGGGATCAGATATTTTGGATTTTTGAAAATGGGAGAAATGTACAATTGAAAAAACACACTTGAAATTTTGTAAGAGAACACTATGTTTAAATAGATATACAAGCAACGCAGCATGTAGGAGCGAAATAGGCGAACTACCACAATTAATAGAAATTTTAAAAATGCTATCGGTAATAAAATACTGGTTAAGATTAAAAGATATGCCAGAGGATACCTTACAAAACAAGCATACTATGAACAACGAAAATCACAGCAACATACATGGTTATCATCAGTAAATAAAATATTAAAAGCTAATTACCGGTATTACCAGAGGTACAATACTTGGGGTTTGCAACGCGCATAGTACTGTATGGTGACATCATGTCAAGATCACATTCAAGTCTCATCTCGTAGATAGCGAGACTGATGCGACGACCTTCTGACATGACATAGGCAGTTTGTAATAATCAATAAAACATGTATTACCACATTCATAGTGAAACAAATTAATACATCGAAAATATACAGAAAATAAAGTTATCGTAATCCGTCATATCGTGAGCAGATATTTTGGTCCACCTGGACATTCCAGTATCCAAGTTACCTCGGGCATGCGCATTCGCATTTTTCTGAGTTGGAATGCTTATGCGAGAGCGAGATTGAAACGGGATCTTGGTATCATGTCACCGTAGTTGCAAACCCCAAGTAATGTACCTCTGTTATTACACATCATTAATAAATTTTACAAACAGGTATTCCAAAAAGAAACATTCATAAGATTATAAATAACATTGAAGCAAATATAAAACAAAAATATGTAAACCAGTGGAAGTCACAAATCTCAAAAGATAATAGTAAACTTAGAACATTTGCAAAAATTTAAATACTCTTTTGAGCCGTATTTGACACTACAAAACATTAATCATAGAAATGCATTACTAAAATTGAGAACAAGCACACACAAGCTTGAAATTGAAAAGGACAGGTACACACGACCTAAAACACCAGTAAATGATAAAAGTGCAAACAGTGAAAGATGAATGTCATTGAGGATGAATTGATTTGTCCAAAATATGGAAACTTGCGCCAACAACTTTTGTCTGAATTTAATTTTCTACCACATGATTCACACAATACATTCATTCGATTGCTCAGTGCAGAAGAATGTGAAATTATAAAAAAAGTTTCACAGTTTATTTACAAAGCCTTTCAAGAAAGAATAGATAGTTGATAGTTTTGAATTTTATTATTATTAGTCTTAGTTTTATTATTATTAAACTTATTAGTGTTAGTAAAAAAAATTTAACACATTACATTTTACTTTTAACAAATATTTTCTCTTTCTTTATTATTTCAATATTATTATTATACTTTGTTATACTTTTATTGCTACTGTATTTCTAAAGATGCAATAAATATTATTATTATTATATAAATTGCCCTATGATTTGACAATGATCTGAAAACAGGATAGATTTGTTATTACTAATGACAATCATTTTATTTTTCCCCACCTGTTAATGCACCGGTATATCACAGCACACATTAACATTTTGTTATCAAACAATGTATTCTACATGTTTTGCACATGTTGTATGGGACTCACATGGAACAGGACATGGCATGACAACCACCACCCTTTAAGTGAAAAAAACATTTTAAGTTTTATATGGCCTATTTTCGGAAAATAAAGTTTTAAAATGTAATTGTAATTGTAAATACGATTGAATGAATACTACATCAATTCAGTCAATGAATATTAAATTTTTTATAGCATATTACAATAAATAAATAGATGTTGTTGTTGTTGTTGTTGTTATTACTTACATGTCCATCATCACATCTTCCGTGTCTAAACGATGGGATCCCCATCGGAACACCTCCGTGCTTGTCCATAGCGTTACCATGGTTTCCTGTCTCTTCTTTGCTATTATCATCATCAGCATCCATCAGAGACGTCAATTCTTCTTCAAGATCTCGAATATTGATATATGAAGTTACTGAAGATAGCGATGAGGCGAGAATAAGCAGCAACGCTGCGGCGATTGTCGGAGAGAGCCTCATTGTAACCACGTTCTCCGGCACTGCCTCGACTTATCAACTCCGCTCGCTGTCCTCAGCGAAAGTGACTGTTTTCGTTGCGCGTGACAGACTCGGTCAAATCTCCAATTCTGAATACTGCGAAAAATACAATGCGATTGTCGTGACGGATTTAACCATATGGTTCAGTCAATTCACTAATGCGATGCAGACATAATGTGTAGCGACGATATCTGTTGAGCAGTGTGCCAAACGTCGTCTTCGTCGCGGCTTTATCTTCACAGTCTTGTGTCGCACGAGGGCGCAATTCAGAGATGTGTTGAAAAGATCCTTGATTTGCTTACTAGTAACATATCTTTTCGAAAAACAGATAAGAATGGCAAAAATACGACAATGTTTGCGAAAATGGAGAGTTTTCGTGATCATTCAGTTCTATTTATTTATTTTTATTTTTATTTTCAGGCATTCTTTTCAATTCGAAAAAACATTATAACTTGTAAGTAAGTCTCGTGAGACCATGTGTAAGACCCACGTTCGTATTTCAGAATCTTCAGGAAATGTTTCGTTTTTTAAATATAATGAACAGACTAGTGTTACATTGGCGTAGTTGGTCCGGTTTGTCTCGTCCCTACGTTTGATCATAATGTACCGTTCTTGGTACACGTGCACGTGACAGTTAGTTATTAGGAAATCATAGAAAATTTGTGTACAACAGCGATTACTATTGAGTGACAATAGTAAACATAATATATGTAATTGGTAGTTGTATAAACAGTGGTTTATTCCTAAGGTCAAGTTTTTGGCATAATTATACACGCCCTTCTTTATAAATAATGCTATTTCTATTGTAATTTCTCTATGGACCTTTGTAAATAAAGTATAAATAAAAAACAAAATAAAATAAACATTAGGGATTGAGCATTTGCGTCATTTTGGGATGGCTGTAAGATTTGTTAAGAAATAAATTGAGTGCAAGGTGTTGCAGGGAAAAAATACTTGCACATTGAAAAACAATTAAAAATGTACAGATATGACAAAGCAAAACAAAATGTTAAACTGGTCATAATACTCTTCCAGGCCCACCCTGATTTCAAATGGTTAACCCCTTACTGAGTAGAAACGTCGTAATGTAAAGGAATGTAGCCAACACGAGTATCATACAAATGAGAATAATACCTAGGCATTACACACAGCCTTCGACAAATATTTTTATTAATATTCAAAATTGACATTTTGTTTAATTATTTTTTTAACTGAACCGTAGATTTTGATGTTATCTGAGCTTCCTGGCAATGGTTCTCATGAATATACTATTCAAAAATAATAAGGCCATGAATTTATAAGGTGAGGGAATGCAAGTGTGTGTAAACTGTTATGGGAAGAAGAACTCGCGAGATTTGTAAAAATTGCGAGATGATTACAAAATCGAATGATAAACACACATGGAAAAATATATTTTATTGACACGCACGCAGAATATATTTATTTATTTATTGATATCAGGCACGTAGTTTTTTTAGGTGGGTCGGACGAACCCCCTAAAACGTGGTCGTTAATACATTTCTGACATCTAGTTGCATGGTAAATAAGGAGGATGGGTCGACATTATAAAAATATGTTATATTAATATTTATTTTACTAAATTTGGATGTTGCGTCATTATGGTTTGAATTCAATATTATTCCACGATAATATATTTTATATTAGTTTTTAGACATGTTTATATTACAATTAAATTTTATACAGTCTTAAATTTATATTTAAATAAACCAAAAAAAATATTTTTTTCACTCATATATCTAATAATTCAGTGATTTAATATTGGTGATAGACAATACTGATAA
Source organism: Saccoglossus kowalevskii (assembly GCF_978046115.1). NCBI lineage: Eukaryota > Metazoa > Hemichordata > Enteropneusta > Harrimaniidae > Saccoglossus > Saccoglossus kowalevskii. The sequence continues at coordinate 5,173,165 of NC_140656.1, forward strand.
ACAATTGATTAAATATGTGATGTCATTATTTGAAGCTTGGTAGCGTGCAGAGCACTTCCTGTACAGTTATTCATTTCAGTTTAGTTAATGAAATATTCCAAAATTTAGCATAAACTAAGGGATACTCATAGAAATTTAAAGCCAAAAATGAAGTTAAATTAAAAAAAAGACAAGGCAAAGACTGGAATTTTGCAAAGCTTGCAAATGTAAAATCTGGATTAGATCATGGAGGTTGGACTAAGCCCTGGTTTGCTACATTGAGTATAAGCATAAACACATGTTTATATTATTCCGGTGTAGTGGCTTAACAAAATGATGTGGACACACTGGACAAAAGCGCCAAATTTGTAGGGGTACTTCCTTAGGTGATAAGTTTTGAATCTGGAAGGGGTGCCAAAATATCGGTAAATTCTGTAAGCAGATAGAGGGCGGTTTTCAAAATGGCCACAAAAAATACTTGAAAATGGCTCATTATGGGGTAACATAGTCCCTTAAAAGGCATAATGGACAATATTTTGAAGGTTTCCTAATCATATAAGTATATTAAAACCATGACCATGTTAATGACATCCAAAGACATATTTCCAGTGAGTGCTGTAATTCAAAATGGCCGCCAAAATACCATAAAATGGCTTTTAGCTGTGAAAACAACATTATTTTAGTAATTGATGGGTGTTATAAGGTGGTAGTATACTTCTGATGGAACAAACATTTCAATGGCCTAATAATGATCAATATTATGTACTTCTAAAGAAGTTTTATTCACAAAATGTCGCTCAAGTGCGTTACGCAATTTGTGTAACACATACATATCTTAAAATATTACTTTCAAAATGTTAACTTTCCATTTTGTAGTATGACTTAAGTTCAAAGGTGATTTAATGTTCTTTCTAGTCATGTTCAAAGCACTAGATACAAATTGTACAATAGTCAATAGTCAAATCTCATCTGGAACCTAAGAATATCATGTTGGAGAGTATTATGTAATCGGTTACTTTATCTCGCAGTTACAATTACAAAGTTCTGTGCACTTCCAGTTTGTCTTTTAGCATCCACACCTGCCACTACAACCACGTTGGCTTTTGCAACTGCACTTCACAAGTTCACTACAGGCTTTGGAGGAAATGGGAAGGGTGATCAAAATAGGAATCCAAGATGGATTGTTTTGTGTCCATCCCCATCCATCTTGTGAAGGAACGTGTTGCTCGTGCAATTCGCTGGTTGTCCAAATACCAGCCTGGTATGCAGCACGTTTTGTGTGTTGCAACAGAGCGTCCTGTGTAGGTGGAATGCCATCCTCTTGTGGCAGAATAACTCTCTTTTTTACTCATTGACTGACTCAAGGTTACTGTACTTGTCATATAGCACAACCACATAGCGCTCCAAAAGCTGGAAATGGGGGAGATTGTAGATGTACAGATGCAAAGGGATAGAGTGCCATGTAGGTTGAAGCTTGAGTCACATCGGAGAAGGAATTCCAGGCGTCCCATGCTAATGTCTTTCCTTTTCGGAAGAAGACTGATGTAGTGTCACAGCGATGAAACTGTTGAATACAGGAAGTGCTAGAGACCTGTCTTTACCAAGAGCTGTGCAGATGGCGTTAACATGGAAGTATCTAAAATGTTTTCTACTACCGAAAGCATGCCATATGTCTACAGCTGAATTTAGGCTATGTAGATGTTGCAATTTGCCAATAAGAATCACCAGTACATCAATATCCACAGTGCGTACTTGGCATGTAGTGGAACCAATTTGTAATGCATCTAAGAGATGAATAAGTAGCCTTGTGTCTGCTTCTTCATGATCACACTCTGGCATTTGGTGGCTAATACCTATGCCCACCACTGACCTGCCAGATGTAATGAAGATCTCTTTTCCTCTTGGACATTCTGTCATTGAAACTTTGTTTTTAGAGTCCCGCAAATAGTCTTTCCAGTTTCCTGGTATCTTATACCGACCTTCCACTTTCCGACGAATCCCCATACCACGCTTTTCTCGAGTTGACTCTTTAATGCTGCATGCTGCTATCAACATAGGTATTCCATACCACATCCACTCTGTCAGCATTCTCTAAATGACGCAAAATGTGGGGTACAAATACATTATCAGCGTATTCGTCAAAGGTGGCAACATTACCCATGGAAAGAAGATGTACCACAGACTGCAGCACCATCCAGTACTTTAACATCAAAGTTAGTGGGCAGGTCTTTCTAATTCTTCAGTTCCAACTTCTTGAGAAGGTCAGCCTTGTTGGAAAACCGCATTTTGCTCCTGATAGATAATGAGGTAGGGTAAGAGTGATTATCATGCTGGAAGAATATACTCATATCACCTTCTCTATGCTGCATTACGATGTAAAGTCTTGAGAAAAGAGCTACTTTGTTCTTTAGCATTTTTTCCGTTTGCTTTGGTGACTTCTTGCGGGAAGGGCACTTGAAGAGAGGGAGAGAGTTTTTCCTAATTGGGTCATGAATCAATTGCGTTCGGTCTACGATGACACTCTTGCGGTAATTATTGTATTGCTCCTTGCCTAATGCTTCAATACAGTGAACTGTCTCAACTACTGTTGTATCCATAACATTGCGAGTGTCCATGACAAGCTGTTCCGGGGCATTATCTAAGAATGGATTACTCATGTCACTAATAGTGTGGACCAAAGCCTCTGTAGCAGTACCATGAAAATAATCTTTGGCTGTAGTACTTGAGGGGTTGTGGCCAATGTTGTTCAAGGCACCAACAGTGAAAAGACTGTGACGCAACTGAGAAGGGACACAACACCCTGTTCCTCAAACTGATTGCAGACAGCTGTCGCCAGTTTGGATTCAAGCTGGAGAACCATATCATAACTCACACATAGGCCCAATTTATACAGTTGGTGATCAAATTCTTTGATCTGGCGAGTGTGTGAATATTATTCCCTATATACAAAGGAAGTGGTGGCTCATAGCTTGTGGAATGGCGTGATGGTCTTTGTTTGCAGCTGAAAAAGATCAGCTGTGCTATAGAAAGACATGCCTGTGAATCTACTACTTGTTGATCCTTTAAATTGGCTCCACTAAACATCATGGACACAAAAAACTTTAGGTTTACAGGTGTTGATTCTTGCTGGCACTCTAAGGGAAATGAACCATCGAAGTGAAATCCCTTGAAATTCAAGATGTTATTGCGAACGATTCTGGCGGCTTTCACAAGAATAAGTGCATCACCGTCATAATCACAATCAGCCCCCTTTAGTAACTGCTGCATTCCTTGCTGAAAAACAAGAATGGTATTCTTCCCATCTGTTTGTTCTTGAGCCGTGGGGAATTGTTCAAGTACTTGTTGTTTGAAACGGACCCTATTGATCTCCTTCTGGATGCCAATATCTCGCAGCCGATTTTCATACAATTGCCGCAGCTCTGAAAACTTGAAGAAGAAGGTGCCATCTTCTACATTGTTCTCAATGTATGCTATAAGTTCAGCAAATGCTCTTGCTTGCAATTTTTTTTCTTCATTGGTTTTTATCGTGGACTCTTGGCTTTGCCTCTGTAGTGACAGTAAATCTGTCAAACAAGATAAGTGGTATTTAGCATCAAGTGCAATTAAGTCTACACTTCCTATTCTAGTTAGTGAGGATGTGTCTTGTAAAGCTGCAGCCATTGATCTGACATTTGCATCTGCTTTTAAAGTTGCAAACTCATGAAGAAGTCCTACATTTTTTTGGCAGAAGATACATGATACACTATTCTCTCTCTTTCGTGTGGCCCTCTTTAACTTTCCTGCTGAATATTTTAAATGGCAGGATTTATACCTATAAGAAGCTCGATTTCTGAATAACTCATGTACTGTAAGTTCCTTTCCAAACGCCAAGGGGACTAGAAGTCTGTGAAGCTCTCTAAAAGCACCTACATTATCCAGGAATGATTTATATGGTTCTAAGCTGTTGTTTGAGCCTTTTGCATTTACTGTACATTTAAGACTTTCACCACTGTCTGTTACACATTTGTTCCAGTCCATGATGACCGCAGAATTCCTGTAAACAAAATAAAAACATTATTATCAGTTTTGAAAGTGCATGACCTCCCCATGATTCCTTCAATTACACACAACAGCACAAACAAATATACATCTTAATTTTTAAAATATTTTATTTAAAATTTATTACCTGTTTTAAGGTTTACTCAAGTTTTGATTGACATTTTCTGTCTAGCGCAGCATAACTCAGAATTCATTATTTATTTATTTTAGCAGCCATTTTGAAAAGCGCCCTCTGTCGTTTTTTTCTTGCAAGCCACAGATATGTTAATAACCCTAGAAAACCATCTTTACTGATGAATACTTCCTTGATAAGAACTCAGAAGTTTTAGCCACTATTAAGCGATTTTCCAAGATTTTGGCGGCCATTTTGAATAACGCCCTCTATCTGGCCGCCGAATCATTAGATATTTTGGCACCCCTTCCAGATTTGATGCTAAGGGCCTAAGGAAGCCTCACGGAAACATTGATTTACCCCAGACCATTCGTCCCGGTGTTATCGCTATCGCCACACGAGACTCCAGCTTGTCTCCTATACAATTTGACTGCGCACATCCAGAAAGTAGATGTAGCTGTGATTGGTGGAATACTAATGAGTTGAGTGTCAATCAAACGCCCACGCTATCTTTAGTAAACAAAGTCACGTGACACGCGCCATTTTAGTTTTGATTAGTTCATCGGATCGGAGTGTCGGTGCTCGCCATCCATAAATCAAATCAAAATGATTTCTAATTGGAAATGGCATATTTTCATCAAACTCCTTTTCAACATCATGGTTGTTAATGTCCGTCACGTCGCTAAGTACATTTGAACTGCGGTCATCATTGCAAATTGAATGTGAGAAAGTTATGGAACGTCGTTTTGAACTTGAACGTGGTCGGGCAGGCGATTTCAAGGCAGCACGCTTAACCATTTCGTTCACAGGTTGGGAGATATTAGAATGACTGACAATTTCACGCCACTGTTTTACATTATTGGCGGATTTTTCTGCGCTATCAATCTTTCTCTTACAAACTAGACATAGATGAGATGACAGAGTCGCTCCTTTCACAACGTCGCACTGGATCAAATTGGAAAGACGATTTCCATAAGTTATCCCTCCTGCTTTTCCTGGCTTGAATAAATTCACACACGACTTTAACTGTCCACAAACTCGAAGACTACACGAACACAGTCTACAATAGTCGTCCGCAACAATATGTATGTATTTCTTCGGTGTACTGATGCACGAATGCACCATGACACGGTGTTTCTCGGGTGTCGCCATCGCTGAGAATGCCGCCGGCGCAATTTTTCACCCAACTCGCGATTCTGTTTTGCAAAATTTTATCAATATTCCCTTTGACAAAATCGCCGACAAAAGCACCGCTTTGCTGATCTTTTGTTCTATAATTCTTAATGCAAACACCGACCCTAGTAGTAATTAGTAACATCGCCTAGTACATATGAACGGTCGTCATTGCAAATCGAACATCCTTTTGAAATTTGGACGTCGGGCAGGCGATTTCAAGGCACCGCACTTAAATATTAGCAACATATTTTTCTGAGCGGTTGTTTATTCTCTTTCAAACGAGACATAAATGTGACGACATAGTCGATCCCTTATCCACCGCTAAGAATGCCGCAATGTTTCGTTCGTTTTGCAACATGCCACAAATCGTCGAAAAAACACCACTTCGACGGAAGCTTGCGTAATAAGGGGTTAAAACAAGAAAACAAATGCCATGTTTAATACATATCGACCTATTTTACTTGCGAAAGATAACGGAACATGAACTCGTTTCGTGCGACTTCGGAACCCGAAGGAACACACCAACAACGTTGAATTTACCCGCTATCTTCCAAATATGGTATATTAATTTATTCAGTTGTTTATTTAGAGTGACGTCCGCGGTCGAATGCGATTGGCTATCGATGTCAGTGCAAAGGTCATATGAATATTAAAATTAAGTGGGCGGAAGGAAAATTGTATAGGAGACAAGCTGGAGTCTCGTGTGGCGATAGCGATAACACCGGGACGAATGGTCTGGGGTAACATTGATTATAAAGCATCGACATCCCAGTTGAATCGATATACATGTTACTGCAAGCAGTCTGAAATATCAAGACCACAGCAATGCAAAAGTACTGTAAAACTATTTAATTTCACTATTTGATGTTCACGAAAAAAACAAGAAGTTCTATTTTTATTTTAAATATTCACGTGGATTTAACTTCGCAAATTATAATTATCAACGAAAATAGCGAAATTATAAACCGTTTACAGTAGGTACTACATGTTATGGCCAAAGTTCTGCTTTATTATTTTTACTTAGTCATTGTCACCGAAATATTATTTTAGGCTCTATAGCCCTATCTTATATTTCACTTAAATGTGCCTTTTGTTAGCTGACGGTATAGCGCCACCTACAGTTCGAGTTACGTTTATTACTTTGTTTTGGAGGTAGTAGATAACGAACTCACAGACGCTATCTGCTGCCTGAGAGCTGGTAAAGTTATTGATCTTCAAATACTTTTACGTCAAATCGTATTCAATGAACACAGAAACTACCGAAATACGACTATACTGAGGTCGATTGTGCTTGGGAAGATCTACAAATACGGTATGAAACATTTGATTGGTTTTTGAGTGATAATTCATGTATTTGCGTGAGGGCATGAAATGTTTATTTACCGATGATGCAATAACATGTGCTTTTAAACCCTGTTCACTTAGTACTTTACTTTGATGATTTCACATTATTCTTGCTCATGATATTTTCATAGATTACGCATGCCTAGTGATTTCTAAGTGATTATTTGATATGTTAGTGATAGATTTCTTGCATACATTTTTTTTGCTGCATTACGTCAGTTGTTTCGCCACTAGATGGCGCTGTCAGTCTACCACTCATTGTCAATTTATAATTGCCAAAATGTGTTAGTGTAGAGATGAGCAATGATATTTATTGTTTCTTTTATTTATTTGCTATTTCAGTCAATCGTTCATCATATGTGTACTCGTACTTCATTGCAAAGTTTGGTTGTACTGAGCTATACTTAAAGGAAATAAACTGTCATCAATCATTACGGACATTTGTTTCATTATTGTGAGGAAGACGCATTGACGACGGAGTGACCCAGCTAATCGGCATACGTATCTATAGACATTTTCATGAGCTACCAGTAGAAGACACAGGGCTCTGGAATATGGGTTTATAGACGCTACACTACACGTTCATTCAAGACAAAGTACGCCATCTGGTGGCAGCGTTCACAAGATATACAAATGATGACAAATAATTATGTGACGCGAATAAATTTGTCGTGGTCCCCAACTCGAGACGGCGGGATACTAAACCAAATACACCAGTATAAAAATTGTGATTGTTGTCCAATGAATAAATTAGACGAGACGAATACATTAATCATGTACAGTGAAAATACGTAAATGTTTTTACTCATTTGGCAGACCAGAATCAATGTATAACAATATGAATGATATAATGAATACAGTAAAGGACAGAAACCTGGGACGTTATAAACAGATGTTTTTACAAATCAAAATGGTAGTTAAATTTCAAATTGAACAATCCGGAAATGGTATTGTGCCAACATCGTCAGTTCTGATATCAACATTGATTGACAGTTTTAGTTTCTATGCAATGTGGTGCCATGATTAGAACTTCTGAACAAATCACTAATAATTATGTGAATTTGAATAAAAGCTGATGAAATAAAAGCTGATGATCAGCATTCACATGATTTTTTTAATGATTTTTGTTTTTCAAATAAAAAATACTGTATACAGTGAACGACAGAAATCTGTAATTTAGTTTGTAAACATATTGTAAATACCGATCACCAGCTTTCGTTCATTTATTTAATACGCATGCCTTGCTTCACGAAATTCAGAGTGTACTCCTATTTTTGACTCCCGTGTGCGAAGCACAAAAGGGAGTCTTTGCAGGTAGCCTGTCTGTATGTATGTATGTATGTATGTATGTATGTATGTCACTTTTTTTGTTCCACCGTTATCTCAAGTACCACTAATCAAATTTTTGTGAAACTTGGTACATAGATGCTCTGGGATGATGCGCAGAGTTGATTAGGTTTTGGTAAAAATCTATGAATATTAATTACCTAATTTGCATGATAATTAGCTGATTTTTAGCTGTTCCAAGACTGTTCCACTGATATCTGAAGAACCACTCATTGGATTTTGATGAAACTTGGCACATGGATGCTCTGAACTAGTGTGCAGATTTGATTAGTTTTGGGTAAAAATCTATGAATATTAATTACCTAATTTGCATGATAATTAACTGATTTAAGCTGTTCTATGACTGTTTCACTGATTTTTGAAGAACCACTCATTGGATTTCAATGAAACTTGGCACATGGATGCTCTGAACTAATGCGCAGATTTGATTATTTTTGGGTAAAAATCTGTTAATATTATTAATTACCTAATTTACATAATGATTAATCAATTTTCGGCTTTTCCACTCATATCTCAAGTACTAATCATAACATGTCAATAAAACTTGGTACATGTATGTCATATGACACTGCACAGACCTGATAGTTTTTAGGGTAATATCAGTACATATTAATTACCTAATTTGCATAATTAATTAATTTTCAGCTTTTGATATTTCAAGTAGTAATGATCATGTTTCAATGAAACTTGATACATAGTTACTTGAGGACTGTGCAGAGACCTAATTAGTTTTTGGGTAAATATTTGTGCATATTAATCACCTTATTAGCATAATTAGTTAATTTTCAGCTTTTCACCTGATATCTCAAGTACTATAATCATCACATTTCAATCAGTCTTGCGACATAGATATTCTAGGACTGTGCAGAGACCTGATTAATTTTGGGATAAATAATTGTGCCTATTAATTACCTAATTTGCATAATTAATTAATTTTTTGCTGTTCTATGGCTGTTGCACTGATGTCTAAAAGCCACTCATTGGATTTCAGTGAAACTTTCAAAGAGTACCCATCATAATTTCAATGAACCTAGGACTATACGCCATATTAGTTTTTGGTAAATATTTATGCTTCTTAATCACCTTATTAATATAATTAATTAATACTGTTATCTCAAGTATTGATCATCACATTTGAATAAAACTTGGTACATATAAGTGCTCTATAACAATAGACAGCCTGATTAATTTTGGGTTAAAATCTGTTCATATTAATTCTCTAATTAGCATAATAATTAATATTATTTTGGTTCTAATCACATTTCAATGAAACTTGGTACATTGTGCATACCTTATTAGTTTTACGCTTAAATCTGTTCATATTAGTTACCTAATTTGCATAATTAGTTTTCTGCGTTTCCATCAACATCTCAAGTTCAAGTAATTTTGAATTAATTTTCAATGTGTCTCCAATATTCTCAGCACACGGGAGTTCTTTCTAAGCTTTCTTTGATATAATTTCTTGACTGTACTGGCTATCAAACAACTATAAAGTGGTCATGATTTAAGGATTTAGTAGATTTACATTGAATTTGTTATACTTTATTGAATCTATCGCTAATTATTCTAAGACAATTTCATAGCTCTGTCATAAATAAAACTTGTATTTCAAATAATTAATAAATCACACAGTCAAGTGTAATATGAATTTTAGAACATCTATAGATGCTTACCAGTCTTATACACTTTACTGTACATCAATGTATTGGTCATAGAAGATTCAAAAACCATTTAAATCATCAATGCAGCAACTCCACTATTCATTTATCGATACGCAAATTAGTAGATATATTTGTTCTAATTTGACAAAATGAGCAGTCAAATGAAAACTACTCAGCAAACACTTCAGAGACATTGGATGTGGTATATACAGTAATTATTAAATTGACTCATTCTAATTTATAGTCAATTTGTCACATAATCTTGAGTTACGGGTAATTTGATCTCATATACTATGGTGCAATGGCAGTAGGTTGAATATTTGTCGGAATTGGTTGCCATTTAATGCTTTGGCTAGGCAAAACATCCCGGAAACTAGTTAGTATGTACAGCGGGAAAAAATGTTGCCTACTGCACGTGGCACATGCTCGTCTCCCATGCATGTACAAACCAAGCCCGATGCAGCTTAACCTCAGTGATCGGACAAGAACTGATGTATTCTGCAATGGTATGGCAGTAGGCTTAGATTCGCACTTTGCACCACTTTCCGAAAACTTTGCACCTTAGATTTGCACCGCTTTCCCACAACTTTGCACCTTAGATTTGCACCACATTTCCCCCACTTTGCCCTTAGATTCGCACTTTACATCATATTTTCATTACTTTGTACCTTAGATTCGCACTTTGTACCATTCTACAACTTTGCACCTTAGATTCACACTTTGCACCACTTTAATACTACAGTGACCCCTCGCTAAGTCGCGCCTCGGTAAGTCGCGATTCGGCTAAGTCGCGGGTACTTGGATGGCTCCCAAAATTTCTATTGTGTTTTGACAGCAGTTTTGAAGTACAAAGACTAACTTAACACCTACTGTCCGTCAATTGCTGAGATGCATTGGGTGATGGCAGCCTTATTCAAGGTGTCAACAGGGGTGTCGAGTAGTGTCCGTACGTACTTCTCGGCCGGTCCCATTTTGGTATACCTCTAAAAAACTCGCTACAATGAGTTGAATTCATTATCTGATTTCTATTTCTCGATTGAGCATGTCAAAGCGAAAGCTATCCAGCTTGTTCGTACGCCATAAACTCACAGCGCTCGACCAAGTCAAGAAGAGGTGAAACCAAGTTAAGGGTTGCACGTGATCTAGCTGTGGTTGAGCCCACTATTCGTGGGTGGGTAAAAAATGAAAAGTAAATTTGTTTTCAAAGTTGACCAAGAGTCGGGACTGAACAGAAAAACGTTCGAAATTGTTCGACAATGGTGACATCGATAAAGCTGTTACGTTTCTTCAAGAACGGTCTGCCGGAACTTCACTCTCTGGTCCCATCACCCAATGCAAAGCACACAACTCGGATAAGACAACTTTGAATTTGAGGCCAGTTCATGGTGGTTCTTGCGATGGCAAAGAAGACACGCTATCGATACACACAGTCTCAATCCAAGGCTAAGCTCGATCTGCGAATATGGACGCTGTCAGAACTTTTCCCGAAAAACTGAGAGAAATTATCGATGAAGGTGGTTATTTTGACGAAAAAGTTTATAATTGCGATGAAACTGGTTTATTTTGGAAGCTGTTACCGTCGAAGTCGCAAGCAACAGCAAACGACCCACATAATATCGAACACATACAAAATTTACAACGCAATGTTTACAGCAAACATAGTCATGATTTTATTCAAATACTGTCTGACACATGTGATGATACATCAATTAACTAAACCGAGGGTTTATATGTGCTTTTTATATGTTTTTCAATGCACGACCTCCCTCTTTCACGACGTCCCTCGGTAAGTCGCGGCCCTCGATAAGTCGCGGTTTTTGCTTGGATCCCGACACTCGCAACTTAGCGAGGGGCCACTGTACATTGCATTCTAGTTTGACATTTGCACCACTTTCCGAAAACTTTGCACCTTAGATTTGCACCACATTTCACTTTGCCCTTAGATTCGCACTTTGCACCATTCTACAACGTTGCACCTTAGATTTGCTTTTTGCACCACTTTAGTAGTAAGTTGCATTCTTATTTTACACTTTGCACCATTTTTTTACAATTTTTTACCATAGGGGCACACTTAGCAGCATTTTCCCCCTACTTTGCACTATAATATCACACTCTGCACCACTTTAGTACTATTTTGCTCTCCAGTTTCACTCTTTTCACCACTATTCCACTATTTTGCACTCTAGTTCTACATTTTACACCACTATTCCACTACTTTGCACTCTAGTTCTACACGTTGCACCACTATTCCACTACTTTGCACTCTAGTTCTACACTTTACACCACTATTCCACTACTTTGCACTCTAGTTCTACACTTTGCACCACTATTCCACTCTAGTTCTACACGTTGCACCACTATTCCACTACTTTGCACTCTAGTTCTACACTTTGCACCACTATTCCACTACTTTGCACTCTAGTTCTACACTTTACACCACTATTCCACTACTTTGCACTCTAGTTCTACACTTTGCACCACTATTCCACTACTTTGCACTCTAGTTCTACACTTTACACCACTATTCCACTACTTTGCACTCTAGTTCTACACTTTGCACCACTATTCCACTACTTTGCACTCTAGTTCTACACTTTACACCACTATTCCACTACTTTGCACTCTAGTTCTACACTTTGCACCACTATTCCACTACTTTGCACTCTAGTTCTACACTTTGCACCACTATTCCACTACTTTGCACTCTAGTTCTACACTTTGCACCACTATTCCACTACTTTGCAATCTAGTTCTACACTTTGCACCACTATTCCACTACTTTGCACTCTAGTTCTACACTTTGCACCACTATTCCACTACTTTGCACTCTAGTTCTACACTTTGCACCACTATTCCACTACTTTGCACTCTAGTTCTACACTTTACACCACTATTCCACTACTTTGCACTCTAGTTCTACACTTTGCACCACTATTTCACTGCTTTGCACTCTAGTTCTACACTTTGCACCACTATTCCACTACTTTGCACTCTAGTTCACACTTTGCACCACTATTCCACTACTTTGCACTCTAGTTCACACTTTGCACCACTATTCCACTACTTTGCACTCTAGTTCACACTTTACACCACTATTCCACTACTTTGCACTCTAGTTCACACTTTGCACCACTATTCCACTACTTTGCACTCTAGTTCACACTTTGCACCACTTTAAAAATTTCCCATAACTTTGCACCTTAAATTCACACTTTGCACCACTTTTCTACTGCTTTTCACTCTATTTTGCACATTTTCCACCACTTTTCCACTACATTGCACTACACATTCGATTTTACACCACTTTTTCACTACTTTGCACCCTAGATTCGCACTTTGCACCACATTTCCACTATTTTGCACTCTAGTTTTACACTTTGCACCACTATTCCATTACTTCGCACGCACGTTTCACGCTTTTCTACTACCATGCACTTTAGTTTCACACTTTGCACCACTTTCCAACTTCTTTACACTCGAGTTTTATACTTTGCACCACTTTCTCACTACTTTGCATTCTAGTTTCACACTTTGCACCACTTTCCCACACCGTTGCACCTTAGATTCGCTCTTTTCACCAACTGTCCACAACTTTGCACTTTAGATTCGATTTTTGCACCACTTTTCCACTACTTTGTACTCTAGTTTTACACTTTGCGCCACTTTTCCACTACTTTGCACCTTAGATTCGCTCTTTTTACCATCTGTCTACAACTTTGCACTTTAGTTTCACACTTTGCACCTCTTTACCACTACTTTGCACGCAAGTTTCACACTTTTCATAATTTTTCTACTACCATGCACTTTAGTTTCACATTTTGAACCACTTTCCAACTCCTTTACACTCGAGTTTCATACTTTGCACCACTTTCCCACACCGTTGCACCTTAGATTCGCTCTTTTCACCACTTTTCCACTACTTTGCATTCAAGTTTCACACTTTGCACCACTTTTCTACTACCGTGCACTGTAGTTTCACACTTTGCAACACTTTTCTACTGCCATGCACTCTAGTTTCACACTTTGCACAACTCTCCCACAATTTTGCACCTTAGATTCGTACTTTGTACAACTTTTCCACTGTTTGCACCACTTTTCTACAACTATTTGCACTTTGCACTTCACTTTCCGAATATTTTGCACTGTAGATTCGCACTTTGCATCACTTTTCTCCTACTTCTCATTTCTATTACTTTGCTCTCTAGTTCCACATTTTGCACCATTTTCCCATAACTTTGCCTTAGATTCGGACTTTGCACCACTTTCCCACAACTTTGCACCTTAGATTCGCACTCTGGATTCACACTTTGCACCACGTTTCTACTACTTCACATGCAAGTTTCACTCTTTGCACCACTTTCCCACAACTTTGCACCTAGATCCGCACTTTGTACTACTTTTCCACTATTTGCACCACCTTTCTACGTCTTTACGCCATATTATTATTATTATTACTAATATGTTTTTATTTCAGACATAGTTCATATATAAAGAAAAAGATACAAACAAATATGTAATAAGATAAAATTACAAACCATACAGATTTGAAAACTATAGTAAACTGAGTAGACTACCTTTGTCCAATGCTGCACTAAAGTAGACTTCCATCTCACATCACTATTGAGTAAGGCACACACAAGCGTAATGTTTGATGTTCGTAATCGATCCATAAAAGCATAAATTAGCTTTCTATATAAACTGGTAAAAGTTTGTTTGCGGTTTCAACGAACATAGTGCTTGCGCTACAGTCACGGGCGTACCCCAACAGTTTACGAAAAGCATTATCATAACTGACCCGAAGAGCATTAACAGTAGATTTTCTATACATAATTGGCAGCAATACAAACTAGAACAGAATGTTTTAAACAGCAAAGGTTAGACTTCGGGGCTACAGTTCTTAAATTTAAGTAGCATGATGTTTGCCCTCACACAGAATAAACGTTTCTGACAATCAATGTCCGCATCGTCTTTCAGGTCACGAGCAATTTTATGTCTTAGGTAATTAAACTAGTCAACAAAGTCAACATAATTTTTATATAAATACAATGTTCATGCAATTACGACTATAGAAATGCATAGATTTAGACTTGGTTGAGTTGTAGGTAATGTCATGCTCTTCAGCGTATAACTCACAAATATGTAACATTTTGCGCAAACCTTTAACAGAGGGCGCAATTACCCACATATCATCTGCGTAGCTCAAATTGTTTATAACTTCAAGTTTATCACCAATAAGACAGCCACACGGCATGCTATTGAGTGATACACTGAGATTATCTATATAAATACTAAACAGCGCTGAAGACATTACTCCTCCCTGTCGAACTCCATTAGAAACATAAACAAATTGTGAGATGGTACTTCTCCATCTAACACAGCACAACTGGTTGCAATACCAATTTACAAGAACACGAATGATATACGCTGGAACATTACGTTCAATACACTTGTTAAATAACTTTGTTGAAAGCCTTGGACGCGTCAAGAAAGCACACAAATACACTGCTACCAAGGCTATTATACTGGCGAATGGTTTCTTTTAAGAGCAGAATACAGAGATCTGTGGAATGTTTCTTTTTAAAACCAAACTGGTTGTCTGTAGTTTTAAAAAACTTATCACATCTCTTGAGTAATATATGTTAAAAAACTTTTGACACGGACAAAACAGATGATATTGCAATAGGACGATAATTGTCTGTGCTGGTAATATCTCCAGCTTTATTTTTCAAGAGTGGTACTATATCGACTTCCATCATAGAGCGAGGGAGTGTGCCGTGCACACAGAATGACGACATACACATTGACAAATGCGAACTAACACTGGGAGCCGCATACTTCAAGTGTTCTGCAAATAAACCATCCATACCACTAGATTTCTCTAGCGGCGGTTTTTAATAATCTCATCAATTTCCACAGAGGACACAGGATGATCATTTTCGTGAATTTCAGTAATATTATTTAGCACTTTAGACTTATATGTGTCATTCGTGATGGAGTTCAGAGATGATTCAAAATATTTCGCCCACATTTTTGTAATGTTCGTCTCACCAGACGCATTCCCAACAAAAGATGGAATGAAAGTGGCGCAGGATTTTGTGACTTCTTTCCAGAACGAGTGGTCATCTTTATTTAAAAGGTGAGTGGCTAATTTGTCTGCAGTCATACGAGAATGTGCAGATTTGTAGTTGCGCAGTGTAAGTTTGAATTTGTCCCTCGCCGACCTCATCATGTCATGAACAGCGCCCTCTCTTGGTTTGCCAGCAAGACGTCACAACCAAAAGCACTCACGTGCAAAGCTATGCGCATCCTTAACAATGTCATTCCATCCGGGGACTGGTTTAAAAGACGCAAAGGCCTTCTTGCGCACAAATGTTAAGTCTGTCGCGATTTTTAAGAGAGTTGAGAATATTCTCGTAATAATCATGAATAGTTCTTTTATGGTCAGTATTCTGACAGTTAACATGCGTACGACCAAAGGCGTCCACTGGTAAAACAATGTTATGCAGGCTAATAGATTCACACTTTGCACCATTTGTCCACTACATTTTACTGCATACTCGCAATATGCACTACATTTCCACTATTTTGCACTCCAGTTACACTCTTTGCACCTCTTTTCCAATACTTTGCACTCCAAATTCGATTTTTGCCTCGCTACTTTACACTCTAGTTTCACACTTTGCACAACTTTCCCATAACGTTGCACCTTAGATTCCCACTTTTCACCACCCCTCCGCAACTTTGCACCACTTTTCCACTATCTTGCACTCCGGTTACTTTATTTGCACCACTTTTCTACAACTTTGCACCTTAGAATTGCACTTTGCACAGCTTTTTCACTACTTTGCACTCTAGTTTGCCCACGAGTTTCACACTTTGTACCACTTTTCCACTAATTTGCTCTCTAGATTCGCATTTTTCACCACATTTCCATTATTTTGCACCCTTGTTTCACAATTTGCATCACTTTTCCACAACTTTACATGCAATTTTCACACTTTGCACTACCTTTCTACTACTATGCACTCTAGTTTTACACTTTTCACCACTTTTCCACTACTTTGCACTCTCGTCCACACTTTGCACCACCATTCCACTACTTTGCACCTTAGATTCGCTCTTTGAATCACTCTTCAACAACTTTGCACCTTACATTCGCACTTTGCACCACTTTTCCACTATTTTGCCCTCTAGATTCACACTTTGCATCGCGTTTCTACTACTTTACATTCGATTTTTGCACAACTTTTTCATTACTTCGCACCCTTGTTTCAAACTTCGCACAACTTCTCCATACTTTTCAATTTAGATTCGCACTACATTTCCACTATTTTGCTCTCTAGTTTCACTCTTTGCGCCACTTTACGACAACTTTGCACCTTAGATTTGTACTTTGCACCACGTTTCCACTATTTTACAATCTAGTTTCACTATTTGCACAACTTTTCTACGAATATTTTCACTATATTTTGCACACTTTGCACCACTTTTACACTACATTGCACCCCAGATTCGATTTTTGCACTACTTTTCCACTATTTTGCACCTTAGATTCGCGCTATGCACTACATTTCCACTATTTTGCACTCTAGTTTCACTCTTTGTACCACTTTTCCACTACATTGCACTCCAGATTCGATTTTTGCACTACTTTCCCACTATTTTGCACCTTAGATTCGCGCTATGCACCACATTTCTATTTTGCACTCTAGTTTCACTCTTTGCACCACTTTTCAACTACTTTGCACTCTAGTTTCACTCTTTGCACCACTTTTCCACTACTTTGCACTCTACTTTTACACTTTGCAACACTTTTCCACTATTTTACACTCTAGTTTCACACTTTGCACACCTTTCCCATAATGTTGCGCCATAGAATCGCTCTTTTCACCACCTGTCCACAACTTTGCACATTAGCTTTTCACAACTTTTCCACCACTTTGCAACTTATATCGCACTTTGCACCACTTTTCAACAACTTTCCTCTCAAGTTTCACACTTTGCACCACTCTCCACCACTTTGCACTTTATTTTCGCACTGTGTTCCTTTATTCAACTACTTCGCACTTTAATTTCCCACTTTCACACTTTGCACAACTTTGCACGAATTTTCCCGTAAGCATAGCATTTGTACAACTTTTCCACTACTTTGCACTCCAGTTTTACACTTTGCGCCACGTTTCTACTATTTTTCACTCTAGTTTCACACTTTACACAAGTTTCCCACTACTTTGCACCAAAGATTCACACTTTGCGTCACTTTTCCTCTATTTTGCACTCTCGAATCACACTTTGCCCCGCATATCTACTACTTTTCACTCTATTTTGTACACTTTGCACCACTTCTTCTACCATGCACTCTAATTTCACACTTTGCACCACTTTTCACTATTTTGCACTCTAGTTTCACTCTTTCAACACTTTTTCACTACTTTGCACAATAGTTTCACTCTTTGCAAAACTTTCCCACAACTTTGCACTTTAGAATTGCACTTTGCACAACTTTTACCATATGTTGCACTCCGGTTTCACACTTTGCAAAACTTTTCCACAAACTTTGCACCTAAGATTCGCACTTTGCACCACGTCTCACTATTTTGCACTCTAATTTCACACTTTGCACCACTTTTCACTATTTTGCACTCTAGTTTCACTCTTTCAACACTTTTTCACTACTTTGCACAATAGTTTCACTCTTTGCAAAACTTTCCCACAACTTTGCACCTAAGATTCGCACTTTGCACCACGTCTCACTATTTTGCACTCTAGTTTCACTCCTTCAACACTTTTTCACTACTTTGCTCTCGTGTTTCACACTTTGCAACACTACCCAACAAATTTGCACTTTGCATCACTTTTCTACACTTTTGCACCTTTTGCACCACTGGTCAACTACTATGCACTCTAGTTACTAACTTTGCATCACTATTCCACCACTCTACACTCTAATTCCTCACTTTGCACTTCTATCCCACTACTTTGCACTCAAGTTTCGCATTTTGCACCACGATTCCACTAATTTGCACTACAATTACGTACTTTGCATTACCATTCCACAACTTTTCACTCTAATTCCTCACTTTGCACTAATATTCCACAGCTTTGCACCACTACTCCACCACTTTCCACTCTTGTTCAGGAGATGGGGTAAATTACTGCATGAGGAAATGAGAGCTTGGTTACCCACCAGATCTGAACTACTATTCAATGGGTCATCCTACTCAGCCTAGTGATGAGCTAGATAAACCCGGAACTTCAGTGCTGAACTACATGAGCCAGGAACTTCAATGCTGTACTTGGTTGGACTACTTACAAACTTCTGGAAAGTTCATTCAGTAATACTTCAGCTTTACGGTAGTGCTTCAATGTTTTCTGGTTCCCTATGTTGGTCTATAAGCTGCCAAACCATAACTCTATATGTGGTTTTGACTCTGATATCTTTTATTTAAATTTGTTGGAAGTGATTAACAGTCTGGTTACATAGATTTGCCCTGGTTTGCACTCTAGTTTCACACTTTGCACCACTATTTAACTACTTTGGACTGTAGTTTCACACTTTGAACCACTACTTCACAACTTACCACTCTAATTCCACATTTTGCACTAATTTCCAACTACTTTGCACTCTAATTCCTTACTTTGCACTAATAATACACTGCTTCTATTTCCACACTTTGAATCACAATTCAACTACTATGAACTCTAGTTACTCATTTTGCATCTCTACTCCACAACTTTTCACTCTAATTTCAGACTTTGCACCACTACTCCTCCACTTTGCTCTTTAATTCCACACTTTGCACTAATATTCCACTGCGCTGCTCTGTAGTTTTGCACTTTGTACCACTAGTCCACCACTTTGCACACTAGTTACTCACTTTTATCTACTGTATACTATTACTTTTGCACTCTAGTTTCAAACTTTGCACATCTATTCCGTGTTGCACCACGACTCCACTACTCTGCACTCTAAATTCTTCACTTTACACCACTATTCCTATTGCTTTGCCCTCTATTTTCACACTTTGCACTACTATTCATATATTTTTCATTCCAATTCCATACGTTTTACTTTGAACTATGGTTTCAAACTTTGCACCACTACTCCACTCCACTACACTGTACTCTAAATCCGCACTTTATACCACTACTCCATCATCGTTTTGAACTCCAATTCGTCTCTGTGCACTACTATTCCGTAAGAATTATACTATAATTCTTCATTGTGTACTAATATTCCACTGTTTTGCACTTCAATTTCACACTTTGCACTACTATACCGCTACATTGCACTCTGGTTTCACACTTTGTACCACTACTTTACCACTTTGCACTCTAATGTCACCCTTTGCACCACTATTCCCCCATTCGCTCTCTATTTTAACAGTTTGCACCACTATTTCACAACCTGGCATTTTAATGTCACCCTTTGCACCACTATTCCCCTATTTCGCACTACAGTTCCACACTTTCCACACTATTATATCACTCGGAATTCGTCGGAATTGGATACTATTTAATACTTTGGCTTGGTAAAACATAAAGGTAAATAGTTTGGATGTACGATGCTGCACGTGGTATTCCCAGCCGGTCTGCCATGCAAGTACTAACCACGCCCATTGGAGCTTAACTTCAGTGATCGAATGAGAACTGGTGTATTCTGCAACAGTATGGCAGTAAGCTGAATATTCGTCAGAATTTTATGCCATTTAATTCTTTGGCTGGGCAAAACATCCCGGGAAATAGTTTTGATGTACAATGGAAGAAACATGTTGATTTTGTTTATACATGTCCAGTACGTATCTGAACTGTGTGTTTATACAGCCAGGTAGGAAGATTTTTGTACATACGTACACTTCGCGATCAGAACGTCATGATGCCACCTAGGCATGCTCCTGGCAGAACATTGTAGTTTATATAAATATGTGTTTATGGAAAACAGCGTATTTGCAAAAATGTAAGAATTACTACCAAATCGTATCATTGACTTGGCTGAAGGACATTGTGAATCATTGCCAAATTGTATAGGAAACTTGGTTGAAAAACTGCCAGACTGGATAGATGAGGTCACTGACCTGACTACTGAAACAAAGGATTGACAAAACCTTTGTCCCCATTCCTGCACTCCTCCTGGATAGCACATGTAGAAGCAGTCTTCCCTTGGTGACCGAGGTATGTCGTCCACTACGACGACAGTATTGTCCTTGCAGGCAGAAGGCCGAGTATTGTGAGCGGCCATCATGGCCAGCCCACAATACGAGGTGGCTTGGCAAAAAAGTCTAAAAAACAAAATACGGCAATACTAAAAGATTGCCAAAGTAATTCGAAGCAGAAAACTGCTACGATGAGCTAGGGATGGCTGAAAATTAGCCTGATATTTATGGATTGCAGGAGCAAACACGTCTAGACCAGACGAGAACTGGTGTATTCTGCAATGGTATGGCAGTAGGCTGAATATTCGTCGGAATTAGATGTTATTGTATGATTCGGCTGAACATCCTAGAAAATAGTTAGTTTGTACAGCGGACTAAAAATGATGATGTGGTATTCCCAGCCAGTGTCCAATGCATGTACTAACCAAACCCGATGCAGCTTAATTAACTTCAGTGATCAGACGAGAACTGTTTTTTGTTTTCTCTTTTATTAAAAGACGATGCCCACTGGCCCACCTTATTAGCAGGAAATATATACAAAGCTTTCAAAATAATCGTACAAATATAAAAGTTTACATGTCTCTGTCTAAAATATGTATTCATTGCGAGTTTTGATATAAAATGTAATTATTTTTTTAACAGATTACAAATATTATTATCATTAGTTACGATTACAAGACAAAGGTAACGTTCTTTCAATAAATATACAGTATTGCGGTAATATTAAAATCTATTGCAATTTCACTTTTAAATTTTTTTTTAAATGTGAAAACAATATTTACGTGTTGTTTTTCATTTTGATATAATCTGCGGCGATGTATTATAATAAAATGTGCTTATGAAAGTAAATAATTAATCAGTTTCTTTTTATCTCTCTCAAGTATGCTCGTAATTTACAAATATCATGCACACAGGCTTGTCAGTATCGTGTACTGGAGACTCGATTAAAATCTTACATATAAAGTTGAAGACAAAGTCCCAGAGCGGTTTGACTGTACTGCAAAGTGTTAACATATGTACAGATTGCATTGAAGTCCAAACCGGAGAAATAGTGCCCCCAATATGCCATGCATGAAGGCTTTTTTTTTATGGAACTTACGAGTTGTGTTAATTGTTTCGTGCTGAGGCTAGTAATAGTGAATGTCGCGTCATTGATTTGTACTTTTATTGTTGAGCTTTCATTTTCTTCGTTTTCTGGGATTCGTAATTTGCATTCAGATAGCCAATCGTTAGGTGTATAGTGAAATAGAGTATCAATTTGACTATTCAGACACATTACCGGTACTCAGTATTTCAGCAATGACATGTCGGGAAAGGACACCTTGAAGTACCCCGTATAATGACAGCATCTATGAAATTACGAAAGCTTACCATTTCTAAGTTTGTTACAGAATAAAGGCTGGTAGATTGTAAATGTTACGTAATGCCTGTGGTGTAGTGTCCAGTACTGGTGAGATTTGGCTCAGGACATTAACAACTCAGTGTAAAAACATGGTACTTGCAATATTCTCCGGGCATCAATTTCTATTTTAAATGTATCTGTCCACAAATTAAGACAGCAATATTTATTAATAAAGTATAACACCATGTATTTGAGCCTGTGATTAAAAGTTGTATCTAACAATTTTTCATCCATTTTAGTCTAAAAGTGTTTCTTTTTGTTTTTAGATCACTGGGGTTGATACCACTCATGTTGACTGCACTGGTGATAGTATCGTAATTCACAAGATGTTTACGGTCGTCCCCAAAAAACGATGTGACAATGCGTTTAAATCTGTTTATAATATTTTCAGAAATTAGTGTGACTGAGAGGAGATAATATTGTGGGCAGAAACCAATGATTTACAACAGCAACTTTACATTTGAATGAAAGTTTTCCTGCGTCTCCATTGGTTAAGTTAACAGTTACGCCAATAATACTAATATGGTCATTGTGATATTTTGCTACAATTGAAGTGTCACGTCGACCTTGGTTGCTTCCAATCCATAACATTTTCGTTTTGTTTATACTTATTTTTGCACCTGATATGTTTCCGTAATTGTTAAAAGTTGTGATACATTCTTGTATTGAGTTATCATCGGACAAGGTAAGAGTTGTTTCATCCGCATGTTGGTAAATAAGAGACGTTTCTTCCTTATTTGGTAGCGGAATACCTTGTATTTGTGGATTGGCTTTGATAGCGTTCTTCAGAGGTTCTATCGATTATACATATAACATAACAGAATAAATAATTGTGATCAACCCTGTCGAATGCCTTCATTTGGTCCAATTTCAATATTACGCCAGTTTGATTTGTTTCATTTGTGTAAGATACGACATCCACAAATAGTTATACCACTCGACTGTCGGTCCATCCGAGTCAGGTGATTTGCCGTTCACCATTTCAGAGAGCACGTTATTCAATTTGTCCTTCGTGGGTTTCTTCTCCAGATAGCTTTTATCATCATCTGATAATTTTGTTTCCACTAAGTGTTGAACATGTCTGGATTGCCGTTAGTCGGCTCATTAGAAAATAAGTTGAAATAATATGAGGTTATTACGAAGATACCTAAAAGTATGCACGAAGACAGTACAGCGGCAGTACCGACCGACGCGCAGCGGAGGTCGATGCGATAGCGTACTGTCTGAGTGCATACTTTGAGGTATCTTCGTAATAACCTTATTATTATACATCTTTTCCTACCAAGGATACATCATGGGAATGCCGAAATCTAAAAGTTTAGAACAGAATCAGCGAACTTCTTTGTATGGAGTCCGGTTAAATTCTGGTGGCAGCCATGTTTGTTTGTATTATTAGAGGGCGCTTACGCGCGTAATAATTCCATATTTGGAATTCGCATTTCCTAATATGGTAGGATGAACATACCCCGTAAAATACCGCAAAATTACGGCACGCTGTAACCTATGGCGTTACGGTGACAGATGTATACTAATATCCAGTTATGCTAGGAATTATCTTTTCAGGTGTGTCTAAAGTTTCGCCGTAGTCATTTATTATTTTCTTCAAGGTTTTATTATTTTGTTTAGTTTTTTCAAGGTTTGAGAGGTATTTTGTATGTTTTTCTCCTTCTCCAATAAATTGAATTTTACTGTGGGTTGCGGCTTCCCTCTTCTCGGTATTAGTCCTTACGTTTTTGGAGGTTTGAACAAAAGTAATCTGTAAATTTTGCGGCTTTTTCATATTCATATTTTTTTTCTAGTGTTTTTTTTTTCCTCTTTCGCATAATTTTAGACTTGCGTTTCGAAATACGTATACTAACATTTTTAATATCAGTCTTTAATTGTCCCCATCAGGTAAATTTATTTTCTATGTGAATCGGTTGCTCGTGAGCGCTATTAATCAACGTTTTAATTTCTAATGTGTAACTGGGATCTTTCAACATGTTATTGTAAGATTTCTAGATTTTTGTTCCCCGTATAACCTGAGAGAAATCGAACTTAAAAAATATAGCGTCGTGATCACTAAAAGGAAAATTTTGGATCGAGCTATCAGTACAGTAGTGTGCATATCCTATTGATAAGCAATAGTTGATGCGACTATGTAACAGTCGACTGCTGACTGGGCGTCGCCAGGTGAATTCACGATTAGACGAGTGTTGGGAACGCCAAATATCAATTAGGGAATTGTGGTTAATAAATTCGTTAAGGTAGTTTCTTGAATGGTCTCTATAGTGAACCACACTATGAGATTTATCAAGGTCAATGTCTAACACCACAATTAAAATCGCCAATAATTAAATTCATGTTATTGGGGTCTAAGTAGTCGTCAATAAGCCGAAAAAACAGGCGGCGCTCATTAATATTATTTGGTGCATATATGTTAATTATATTTATAGTCTTATCATCAACCTCAACAGTAGCTTGTATCAACTTTCCGGGATATCTACGGCAATCGGAGAAGGATGATACGGAAATACCCGAATTTTTAGAGAGTAGAAGAGCAACCCTCGCATTCCTCTATCTATCCCAATAGTTTTTAATATTTGAAACGAGTTTTGCCAAAATGAATGGCGACTATATCATCTTTATGGCAGGATGTTGGATATCTTGTCATAATTACGTAAGCCATTCGCATTTATCGGGAGATCAGGGAAACCATCACTACAATAAAACAATAAAAGAAGTTACATAACAGAGCCATTAAGCTTACTTAGATATGTCTGTTGCGTCGTCACATGTGTCCTCAGATTTCTTCTTTTTGTTCATAGATTTTGGAGTAAAGTTACTACGAGAGTGTTTAACGTTTGGTTTTGTTGACTTTCTTTTACGTCGTTGAGGGGATTTGTCGTCACGTTCGGTTTCAGTGTTGCTATTTGTGGATTCATGCTGGCGCTTTGAAGGTGTTGATGAGTTGGTATCCATATCAGCTGTCTCTGTGTAGCTTTTTGATTATTCTTTTTCAAGGTCTGTCAAAATGGGCACGTCAGCTGTATTTTCGGTGGTAATAATATTACTGATTTCCGGAGTGGGGTTTGGCTCAGTAATTTTGGACTCATCATCTTCTTTGCAATCATCGGTTGTCATATTTTGCGTATCATTTTCAGTTTCCGTGATTGGGGTCGTGTCTTCATTGGGTTGTGGACGGGTGCGTTGTTTAGCTTGAACAATGGAAGGACAGTCTCTTGCTGTGTGTCCAAACTGTCCACAACTGA
The DNA here is from genome assembly GCF_978046115.1 of Saccoglossus kowalevskii. NCBI lineage: Eukaryota > Metazoa > Hemichordata > Enteropneusta > Harrimaniidae > Saccoglossus > Saccoglossus kowalevskii. The sequence goes on from NC_140656.1 coordinate 5,198,628, forward strand.
AGCATTTACAGGTCTGACAATGTTTTTCACTATGACCTATCCCTTGCAAATTTTACATTCGTAATCAGGACAGTCATGAATAGTATGCGAGTCTTTTAGACAGTGTTTGCAAACTTGTTATTGATTATTATGTAGTAATCTTATCATATTTGCGAATAACAGCACTTCGGATTTTACATCCAAAGTGTTCAAGCTTTGTCTTAACATCCTCATCGCTTATATAGGCGGGAAGGCTGAAACAGTGACACGGTTACAAGGTTTCTACTCACGCCACGAACATAGTTCTTGTCGTTGATAGTCAGGCCCTGCTGTAGTAGTAGGTAGGCCTTCTCCTGAGATTGTAACGAAACTTGTCATATTCCATTTATACTGTAACTGTAACTGTAACTGTTTTCTTTTCAAGGCGATGGTCTCACACCCAGTGTGAAAAGTACATAAACAACAGTAATCAGCAAAAATTCAAACAAAAATAGACGTCTAGCCTAAAAGCTAGACAAATGAGCTTCCTATACGGAATAAATTGCGAATGAATGTCCTACAAAACGCTGGATGACAACGGATTTCAGGAGCACCGGTCTGAAGCGTCCATCTTGGACGGGAACTGGTGTATTCTGCAATGGTATGGCAGCAGGCTGAATATTCGTCGCAACTGGATGCCATTTAATGCTTCGGCTTGGTAAAACATCGAGGGAAATAGTATGTATGGTGGAATAAAAACTGTTGCTTACTGCACGTGATATTCCCAGCCGGTCTCTCATACAAGTATGCCATTTAAAATAGTTAGAATGTATAGCGGAATAAATAAATTTAATGTTTGTATATTACACCTGCTTTGATTCTCTTCACTGGCTTCCAATAAAGGGTCGTATTGTATATAAATTAATGCTGTTAGTATACAAAGCCCTCAACGGCCAGTCCCCCAAATATATTTGCGAAATGTTCCATTCACATGTGACACTTTTGTACAACCTAAGGGCATCTTTATACTTACTTACAGTACCATTTTCACGTTTAGTAACATGTGGTGGTAGGGCATTTGCTGTATGAGTTTGTGGAATGCTCTACCAAAACATATAAAAAATGGAACAATATTAATGATTTTAAGGTACTTTTGAAAACTTATTTGTTTAAGAAAGCATATAATTTGTAATTATTCTTTCTTTGGTGTAGTGAATAGCGCAATACAATTAATGAATTATTATTATTATTATTATTATTATTATTATTATTATTATTATTATTATTATTATTATTATTATTATTATTATTATTATTATTATTATTATTATTATTATTATTACTGAACGTGGTATTCTCAGACGGTCTCCCATTCAAGTAGAGACAATGCCCAATGCAGCTTAACTTCAGTGATCGGACGAAAACTGGTGTATTCTGCAATGGTATGGCTGAACATTCGTCGGAATTGGATGCAATTTAATGCTTCGGCAAGGCAAAACATTCCTGGAAATAGTGTGTACGTTGAAATAAAAATGTCGATGTGCCCACGGCACGTGATATTCCCAGCCGGTCTCTCATGCAAGTACTAACCACGCCGATGCAGCTTAACTTTCGTGATTGGACGAGAACTGGTGTATTATGCAATGGTTTGGCGGTAGGCTGAATATTCGTCATTTAATGTTACGTCAGTTTACCCAGAGACATTGCAGAACCTCCTTTGGCCAATTGATACAGCCGTGGTACAACAGAATTTATTCTGAATACTCACGGGGTATGGGAAAATGCTCTTGTGTTGCATGATGTGTATGTGTATGTTCACAGTTGTTCTTTAATGATGCTGCTAAAACAACATTATACATGCCGATCAACAGAGGGCGAGCTTTGAAAACAGATGGAAAAGTATCTTGTTCCAGTTGTTCTGTCTACGGTATAGAAGAGGGTTACGCGCACTAAAGAGGTGTATTTGGCAATGAAATATACGTACAGCGTAATGCAAGTAGTGGATCATTTTAATATATTCAAGTCTTATTCATGTTCGATTCCCGAACTTATAAATTCATATCAAGAATTTGTTTCAAAATTTACATGCAACTTAGTACCTGTAGATGTTATTGAAATGTTGCCCCAATGAATCTGTGTTTGATCCAAGTTTTTGCGAAGAATCCACGTTGATTTTAAATTAGTAATGAAGTTTATAACATTGTCGTGATCATTATTTGAGATTGTCCAGGCAGTTTTCCCAGCAGTGATCGTGTACACACGTTTTTCTATCTACTGTATATAGTGTTTGTTCACCGGAACTTCTATACATATTTCTATAATTCGCGCCCTCTAGAGATAAAACGCTTCTATGACGTCAATAGACTACTTTCTCAGAAGTCGAAGATACGGCTTTTCACATGCATGGGCATGCGAAATTGGGGTGTAACGTAAACTTGCACGCGTGATATTGTGCTTCTGGGTATACCAATTGACGTAACAAAAATAAAATTCTTTTCTATCGACTATCAGCAAACTGACTTGTTTGTATTTTTCGCCATGACAAAGCAGTAGTATATTGCACCCCAGTTTTGCTACTTCCGGGAAAGTGGTCTATGGGTGACATGAAGGCCGTCAATAAATCTAAATCTTTGATGTCGTTTTGATCTGTATTCGTCTACGAACGAAGATCATGTTTTTGTGAGATTTTACTATGTCGCTTCCATCCATACAAGTCATTTTAACGTCAAAAAATAACCCAGTCACTAGAGGGCGATTTTTAGTGATGGTGTATTGCCAAACGGATCATCAAATATCTAGTGTGTTTATGTTGAAGTGAAGGGGATTGAAATCGAACCGTGTCATACGAGTCGTTTGATCTGAAAGGCCACGTATCCATGTTTATACGAGTCATTGCTTTAGTACTTTTCAAGTAAATACACTGGTATATCTTTGGTAACATAAACCAGCCTGTCCAATCAGGATTATAGGTTCAATTCTTGTACTACTTTAAAATACTTTATTTTAGCTGGAATTAATTTTCGCTGAAAATACATTTTGCCTGTTTTGTTTCAAGTATATTTTCACTGATTTGTGATGAGTTGAATGTAAAATACACGGTATTTTAGCTAGCTTTTATTTTCTAGGATTCGTCCCTTCCGCTTCTGAGTGGAAATAAAGTACTTACAGTATAATACCGGTGACCAAGTAACCCAAAATCCATAGTTCCGTGCTGTAGTATCTGATTCCATCAACTATGGGAATACCGGATAGAAGAATGACTTTGAAAGATATCATTTCACTGGGATATCCACGCTCGTGTTAGACAGACTATATACCGTATACAAATATGTATCTGTGTGTAAACAAACCATTGTAAATAAGTTTATTCTGTCTACTTGATGGGCCTTTTTAATTAATAGCTATTTAAAAATATATTTTGATGGGAAACAGACTAGACTAGCTCTGCATGAGCTAATTTCTGTTTCCCAGCCATAGATTAATATTATTATTTATTAGTTATTATTTTCTTTTATATAATCTATGGCAAATAAACATTATCATTATTATTACAATTGTTATTCTCTGCATAGACTATTTGATTCATATCGATAAACAATATTCACGATTTATTAGCACATATTTACAATAAATGTACAATTTTGATGTCGAAGATAATGTGCAATGTTGATTTTGGTCTACATTCCGACTTAAATTTGTATCATATGCAGAATTATTGTGATACCTTGCGATATCGAAACACTGAATCTAACCAGCAATGAAGGCCGTGGTGTTTATTCACCAAATTAAATATGCTTTTCCTCGTTGTAATCAGTCAATGCCACTTCGAATTCACGATTGTGTGTGATAAGATTGATTATAACTGTACATAACCCAATTCCCTTATTAGTCAGCGAGAGTTTTTTTTACGGATCATACAATGTAGGAAAACAGCTTTCATGTTTTAGAGTGTACTGACAGCATTGCGTCAAAATCTACAAAGCAGTCTGTCGATCACACACATACCCAAACACTACCCAGACACTACATTGCTGTATTAGTAAGTCCTGGACCACACTCAAAAGACGTGTAATTAGGAGAAAATGGTGCGGCAATTCATGTTACGTGATTCCTACACTATAGTATACACTGTTGCCTGGGGGTCTCTGAAAACACAAACTGGAAATCGTTAGGGCCGTAGTACTTACTGTTGTCGTTATGTCTCCTCTGAAAACACAAACTGAGAAGCGTTAGGACTATAGTATACACTGTTGCCTGGACGTCTTCTCTGAAAACACAAACTGAGAAGCGTTAGGACTATAGTATACACTGTTGCCTGGACGTCTTCTCTGAAAACACAAACTGAGAAGCGTTAGGGCTATAGTATACACTGTTGCTTGGACGTCTTCTCTGAAAACACAAACTGAGAAGCGTTAGGACTATAGTATACACTGTTGCCTGGACGTCTTCTCTGAAAACACAAACTGAGAAGCGTAAGGACTATAGTATACACTGTTGCCTGGACGTCTTCTCTGAAAACACAAACTGAGAAGCATTAGGGCTATAGTATACACTGTTGCCTGGACGTCTTCTCTGAAAACACAAACTGAGAAGCGTTAGGGCTATAGTATACACTGTTGCCTGGACGTCTCCTCTGAAAACACAAACTGAGAAGCATAAGGGCTATAGTATACACTGTTGCCTGGACGTCTTCTCTGAAAACACAAACTGAGAAGCGTTAGGACTATAGTATACACTGTTGCCTGGACGTCTTCTCTGAAAACACAAACTGAGAAGCGTAAGGACTATAGTATACACTGTTGCCTGGACGTCTTCTCTGAAAACACAAACTGAGAAGCATTAGGGCTATAGTATACACTGTTGCCTGGATGTCTTCTCTGAAAACACAAACTGAGAAGCGTTAGGACTATAGTATACACTGTTGCCTGGACGTCTTCTCTGAAAACACAAACTGAGAAGCGTAAGGACTATAGTATACACTGTTGCCTGGACGTCTTCTCTGAAAACACAAACTGAGAAGCATTAGGGCTATAGTATACACTGTTGCCTGGACGTCTTCTCTGAAAACACAAACTGAGAAGCGTTAGGGCTATAGTATACACTGTTGCCTGGACGTCTCCTCTGAAAACACAAACTGAGAAGCGTTAGGGCTATAGTATACACTGTTGCCTGGACGTCTTCTCTGAAAACACAAACTGAGAAGCGTTAGGACTATAGTATACATTGTTGCCTGGACGTCTTCTCTGAAAACACAAACTGAGAAGCGTTACGACTATAGTATACACTGTTGCCTGGACGTCTTCTCTGAAAACACAAACTGAGAAGCGTTAGGACTATAGTATACACTGTTGCCTGGACGTCTTCTCTGAAAACACAAACTGAGAAGCATTAGGGCTATAGTATACACTGTTGTCTGGACGTCTTCTCTGAAAACACAAACTGAGATGCGTTAGGACTATAGTATACACTGTTGCCTGGACGTCTTCTCTGAAAACACAAATTGAGAAGCGTTAGGACTATAGTAAACACTGTTGCCTGGACGTCTTCTCTGAAAACACAAACTGAGAAGCGTTAGGGCTATAGTATACAATGTTGCCTGGACGTCTTCTCTGAAAACACAAACTGAGAAGCATTAGGGCTATAGTATACACTGTTGCCTGGACGTCTTCTCTGAAAACACAAACTGAGAAGCATTAGGGCTATAGTATACACTGTTGCCTGGACGTCTTCTCTGAAAACACAAACTGAGAAGCATTAGGGCTATAGTATACACTGTTGCCTGGACGTCTTCTCTGAAAACACAAACTGAGAAGCGTTAGGACTATAGTATACACTGTTGCCTGGACGTCTCCTCTGAAAACACAAACTGAGAAGCGTTAGGGCTATAGTATACACTGTTGCCTGGACGTCTTCTCTGAAAACACAAACTGAGAAGCGTTAGGATTATAGTATACACTGTTGCCTGGGCGTCTTCTCTGAAAACACAAACTAAGAAGCGTTAGGGCTATAGTATACACCGTTGCCTGGACGTCTTCTCTGAAAACACAAACCGAGAAGCATAAGGGCTATAGTATACACTGTTGCCTGGACGTCTTCTCTGAAGACACAACCTAAAAAGTGTTAAGGCTATAGTATACACTGTTATCACAATCGCAACAAACGAAGGAGAAAACATATATAACTGGTTGGACCTTGTTGTATATGGTAAAGTATAAGATATCTGAGCTGGACAAATACTTGCAACATCACAGTTTGTCCAGAATGGTAAGAAGCAAGATAAAGATAGAGCTGCACATATGATGTTCTAAGAAAAGCTGACAGATGATGTGCAGAAAAAAAGTAGTGGAGCGTATTCAGAATTCACATACCATTGATGGATATACAACATATTCTACAGAATATTATTTAGAGATTGATAACATTGTGATGATTCTGAAGATGAAGAAACTGAGACAATTGAGGATGTCTATATCACCAGATCAGGGAGGAGAGCAGAAACCTGGAGACAAGTCACATTACATTAACCTTAGTAAAATACCAGAAGTTTATTCGGGGTCACTGGATTTTCAGATATTATGAAGGGGTTACCCTGTTTGGGTTTTTCTATGGGGGGTCTTTTTTGCTTTTGCGAAATCAGTTTCACAGGCACCCCGGACTAGAAAAATGACCAGTCCCTAACGCATATTCTTCGTATGCAAATTAGTAAACCTAATTAGCATATGTATAAAACTCTAATGTTTACTAATTTGCATACTTCATTTATATGCACAACACACACAAATTATTTTGTACAAATCACATGCGTTTTAATACGTACAATTGCAATTTGCAAAATCTTGTCATACTACAAGGAATTAATATTTTATTTATAATAAGGATAAGACATTAATAGCAGCACATGGGAAATCGACGTACCTGTCAGTATGCAGTCACCGTATTAGCCAATAGAAGCTGTGCATTGAATCTACTATACAGTACACAATCAGAAATAAATACTTTATATTAGCTGAAATTAGTTTTTGGTATTTTTTTATGGAATTTATTTTCAATGATTTTTGATGAGTTGAATGTATATTCAATATTGGATTTTATTTTCATTGAATCATCCCTTCAGCGAAAAAATAAATTCCAAACGAAAATAACGTATTTTACAGTAGTTCATATGCAAATTATAGTTTCCGGGAAAAAAACAATGTTGATTTTAAAATTGTAATTTTTATCTCCTTATCGTGGTATAAGTCGGTAATTATACAAGTTCTCGTAGGTTTACAATTCCAAATCTCACTGTTTTCTGGAGAATGGGGTTTATAACATTCTACCGTGAAGTTTAGAATTGTAAACCTACTCGTATCCGAACAATTATCTAATATATACATATATCATATCATATCATATCATATCATATCATATCATATCATATCATATCATATCATATCATATCATATCATGAAATCACAGGTTATTTGTATTTGTAATTATTTACACTGGATAATATAAATGAAATTGTACAATATAGAATTAGAAACAAATGTAGGTAGCAGTTTGTCTGGTGTCGGTCACAGAAATAGCTCTGAGGAGCTCGTCTAGTCTGTGACTGTGACTTGATAAAATAAGTTATTTCAATGAGGTATATTAAAGAAATATGTATCAAGGCAGGTAGCATTAAATATGTACACAATATTAACACTATAATTTGTAATGATCGAAGAAAGAAATCAATTAAATTACATACACATATTATCAAAAATATAAATAAATAAGTCTGAAAGAATAAACTTTTAATTTTGATTTAAACTCGTATCTTTCAAATGCAAGATTTTTTAATTGTAAACTTAAAGCGAACCTAAATGCGGCCTTAATTTATAGTTGTGTATATTCGAGTGTTTCACAGAAGCATATTTCAGGTACCACTTATGCCGAGAAATAGTTAGATTGGCTGTAGGAAGACAGAGATTACCACTAGAAGGCGAAAAGGGCTGTCAAAGTAATGACTTAAGAGAGTGCGCAATTATTCAAGAATTTTAAGAGAACGAAACAATGGGCTAGAGTTTGCAGAAAAACTAAAGTAATGAGACGGACTAATTTTTTTGTAGGCGCAATAAGTGTTACCCCAAATTTCAATGCAGTATGTTAAATGAGGAAGAATTAGAGTATTATATAAGAGAACAAGAATATACCATGGAACATAGTGTCTGATATGTGAGATGATGCCAACCTTGAAACTGACGGTGTTTGTAATTTTGTTAATGTGTGATTTCCATGACATTGAAGGATTAATTTTGACTCCCTGATAGATTACATTGGAAACGCCCTCTATCGGCGAGTTGTCGATTTCTAGGCAGCCATCAACTTGGACGTGTTTTTGAGCATATTTTATTATCATGTAATTAGTTTTCTCGCTGATAATTGTGATTTATTTGCTTTACACCACTCTACAACTTTATCAAACTCTGGATTAATATTGTTAAGGTTAATTATGTCAGTTTTCGTGAAGTTAAATAAATTAGTATCATCAGCAAACAGTCGGAAATTGAAGACATTAGTACATGTGTTAATACTGGGTACAAAGTGGGAATAACAATGAACCGAGAACTGGCCCCTGGGCAATCCTACACTTAATTTGTCTTAGAGATGACGAAGTGCCGTTTACATTGACTTTTTGGTACCGACTATTTAAGTAACTTTGAAACCACTGAAGTGGGAGACCCCTAACCCCATAATGTTAAAGTTTGCGAAGCAAAATAACATGGTCTATGGTTTCAAATGCTTTGTTTAAGTCAATGAAGATGCCAAATGTGGCATAGCCTTTGTCCATATTTTCCATAATGTCTGAAACAAGATCAGCACGTGCAAGTTTAGTGCTATAGTGCTTACGAAACCATATTGTGTGGATAAGAGAATATTAAATGTATCAAGAAATATTAGTAGCTGAGACTTTACAGTGGATTCTATACTTTTGCTAATGACGAGCAAGAGTGAGATAGGTCTATAATTACTGACTTCAAGAAGGGACCCTATTTTATAAATTGGAGTAATTTGGGCTACTTTAAGTGTATCTGGAAATATGCCTGTGGTGAGGGAGAGGTTTATAATGTAAGCTAAAGGACTACACATATTATGGGCTGCGTTAACAATTAACCTGGAATGTATTTGATCTGGACCTATTGTTTTGTTTGGGTCAAGTTTTGCAATTTCTTTTAGCACGTCAATTTCATTGACAGGGTGAAAAAAAATGAGTTGGAGAGATTTTTGGCGGAAGGGTAATGGGTAAAATGTTTTGATGATTGGATTGGGAAGCCAAATTAGGGCCGATATTGATGAAAAAATCATTAAACATAGTAGCAATGTCGATATTTTCAGACAACACTGTATCGTTCTCATTGCAATTTACTTGCTTAGTGAATGTAGGACTATTATGTAATATGCTATTGATAATTTGCCAGGTTTTATTAGTATTGCCAATGGTAGATTGGAATCTTGCAACGCAATAATCTCGTTTTGCCTTCTGTTGTGAGAATTTTTTTTTAAATGTTATCCTGCCCCGTGGAGAAAAGAAACTTACATAGTGACATGATGTTCGAATGGGCCATTATGTTATAGTTTGAGTCATTATTTGAACACGTGGGGTTCGGTTTATTTTCGACATCATGTGAAAGTGAATGATATGCTTTATAGGGGACAACGGGTCATAACTTGAAGGGAGTTAACACCCATGATTTTAAAAATGCCTTGATCAATAAGAGTAAGTTACAGGGAAACGTTATTTTGATTTTTCAGTGGATCAAAAAATGGATTTGACAGGAAAATAGAAAAACTCGACCACAACAGCAATTAGAACAGCTTGCTGCATTATAAGTATCATTTCCCTGTCAAATTAGTGGTTCATACTTATTTGAATCTCACATAACAGGCCAATTCTATCACACCTTGCTAGGCTCAAACTTCTAATCTTCTAATCAGAGCATTCCAAATAAACATGATTCCCACAAATACTAGAGGGCGCTCTGACCAAAAAAAGTGCCATTATCTTTTGCCACGGCGATTGATTGTGGATCAACAATGTTTGCTTGGCGTGAGTGATGTTTATTTCCTCATCCGGGATATTATCGTAAGCTGAGGCAAAACGTAACGCTTTGCTTAATAGATTCTCGATTATGGATGAGTAGAATTCCACAACGTCAAAACAAAGTTATAGAGCGACTTGTTATCGATGTTGTCGAACCATTTTATCACAGAAAACGTATTTTTCCACTGGTGGATATCAGTAGCTTTGATGATTTTCTTGTTTATTCTACCCATGATTTGTTTGCTTATTTTCCCTATTTCAGATTTGGTTGGGTTGATTAGTCTGCAAGATGGGTTATTTGCGAAGTTCGGTTTGTGATCTTTTAGGGTTATGTAAGCCTTCTTCTTCGCGCTGACGTCTATTCGGTCGTCAATTTCCAATGACTGGGCAATTTTCTTATCAATTTGTGTGATGTTAGCAGCGGTAGCGTCGGTAGACATTTTGTACGATTTAGTTACGTTCTTTTCTAGGAGTTTACGATAAGCGGACGTTTTCATTCTATAAACGTTCGTGGTTTTATCAGCTGGAATTACCAGTTTGTTTTCATTTGAAATAGCGTCAACATCGTTGTTAAGTTTTTTGAGAAAAACATTACTCACGGGTTTAAACTTGGTGGATGTTATGATGCTTAGCATTCCATCTTCGAATTTATTTAACTCTTCTATATGCGGCGGGTTATTTGTTGAATTAAAACCATAGGTCTGTTTACTGGACGAGGATCGAGTCGGGTTCAGAAAGAAGTGAGCTTTCCATCGCATTCTACCTAGGAAGTGTTCCGTTTTCTCGATTAGACGATGTAGGTTGTCTTTTTGCGAAGGTATAGGGATGTTCTTGGTGGAGTAGCTGGGGTTAAATTTCTCCATGTCAGGTAATCGTAGAGTGCTGGACAAGTGTAACCAAGGAGCGGATTACCTGACATGGAGAAATTCAACCCCAGCCACTCCACCATATATACATGTATTTATATGGTCTTTATTTACAAGTTCAAGGCCATGGCTCATAAAAGTATATACATAAATATTCTTAAATTACAAAACATCAGCAATATCGCTTCTAAGTTTCAATGTGTGCCAAATAGGCTGCCAAACGTTTAATTATATTGGTTTCTTGTGAAGTTAATAATTCTACAAATTTATGAAAAGGTGAAAGGTGGAAATAATATTTTGGAAGATACAATTGACGAAATTCAGAATAAAATGGGCATAGGAAGTGATATTTGTTTTCAATTTGATTTGCATCACATACTTTACAAAGCCGCTGGTCTCTCTCAAAAGTTCCCCTGTCAGCTTCGATGCCCAGGCAATGCGAAGAGCAACGAAAACCTGCCAAGGTTTTTCTGTGGGGGTTTATAGTGACCGAAGTGAGATATTTGTTCCGCTGTAGCGCTGTTTTAAATTCGCGATATGTCACGAGTTTCTCAAACGTACATATGTCACTTAGCCAGTTATGCTGCAAGTAACATTTAAATCTAACAGTAAATGTTTCCAAAAACGTGCTTGTATTGTTAACTTCCTAACTGTACCAAAAATTGTGCATATTACAAATAAACAACAAATTCTTTATATCAGTGATCCATGTATGCTTATTTCTAGCTCCTGACTTCTATACTGTAAAGCATAACATTTACGGGGATATCTATTATGGGGCATGTTAATTAATTTTGCCCAATATTTTGAACAGCGTTTCGCGGTATATAGAAAAATGGGATACCTCCCACACTTACCTAATAAACAACTGTTTGGGGATTTTTGTGAGACACCAAGGTAATACCTACAAGCAAGAAACTGGATTCGTTCGATGCAATCATACTGTCGAAACCCCCAAATTTCAGCACCATATGTTAAAATTGGCAAAATTTTGGAGTCAAAAAGTTTAAAAAATACATCATAATTAAAGGGACCTGATTTGTCACTTATTTTCATAATGGCAAACATGGTCTTTTTGGCTTGTTGTGCTAAAACGCTGTCGACCATAGAAGTCGACAAGAAAATACAACCCCAAGATATTTATAGTAGGAAACTGCCTCGATTTCTTCACATTTATAAAACCATTTTTCATTCTTAGACAAGTGACCATCAACTTTAAAAAACACAACTTTTGTTTTTTTCCTTATTCACTTTCATTTTCCACCTGTCACAGTAACTACCTAATATTTTAAGAGATCTTTGCAACCCGATCACCGTATCTGAAAACATTGCTACATCATTTGCAAATAATAAGCAGAACAGTTCAACGGGGTCGGGGATAGCTGTATGCCATGATCATTGCGTTGCAGCAATTCAGGGACAGTTCGTTTTTTAAAAAGGAAAATAAAAAAGGCTTAGCATGCAGCCTTGCCGAACGCCTACAGGACAGTCAAAATATTCGGTCTTTCCATTTGGGGTGCGGACACAAGATTTCACGTTTGAATATATGCTGGACAATATTTTAAACATTTTTCCGTTTATACCCCGCTCCTTTAACAGAATATACCACAACCTTTGTCTATCAACAGTGTCAAAAGCCTTCGAAAAATCGAACATTTTCCCCGTTTTCTGGTAATGTACTTTTGAATAATTGACTACATAATTAAAATGTTATCAAACGTTGAGTAACCCTTTCTGAAGTGCTTCTACAGCCATCTGTAGGCATTTAGGTTCGCCATCTATTTAGTACCGAAGTAAAAATGTTACCAAATATACTGAGCAAGGATATTGCTCTATAATTCCCCGGGTCACCGGCGGACCCTTTTTTATATATTGGAATGACAATTGCTCTTGGCCAGACGTTTGGGATTTTTTCTTGATTCAAATATTTGGTTAAAAATGATGTTTAAAAATGGGGCCAAGGTAGGAAAAGAGTTTTTAAAGAATTCGCCAATCGGCTCCTACAAGACACGCTACTTGACACGTCTTTGCATGAAAACAATTACAGTTATCCAGAATGGACGTGTAAGCATTTTTATTTTAAAGGGCGGTAGTCGTTTCGCCACGCATGCGCAAGATATATGGGTCTCGTATAATAAATCAAACAGAACCCTGAGCAATAATATATTCTTCTTCGCTGAAAAAGAAATTGCCATTGTTGAGCAAGTCAATTACCTGGGTATTAATATAAGTGCTAATGGCAAACATAAAGAGGGTATCAATAATTTAAAAAATAAAGGGATGAAAGCTCTCTTTGCTTAGAAATGCAAACTCGGTTATGGCAACACACTAAACATACCCCTCCAACTATCTATATTTGACAAACTGTATATGGTAGTGATGTTTGGGGTGATGAAAGCACAACTAAGTCTGCAATTGAGGATGTCAATCCTTCATTTTGTCGGTTCATCCTTGTCTCTCCAAATTCACACCAAAAATGGATGTTTAAGGTGAGCTAGAAAGGTACCCCATTGACTGTTTTATCAAGAAACAACGACTTAAGTATTTCAACCGAGTAACAAACTCTGATAACACATTATTAAGAGAAGCCTACTTGGTAAATAATGGTTTACAAGTGTAGAAACCCTCATGCAAGATATTGATGTTATTACCATTGTAAACTCAAGTGAAATAATAAATAAGAAAAATTTAGACTTTATTCATTAAAAAATCATTTGAGAACCAATGAATTTTAGACATGCATAATGATAATAGAAAAAAAAACCTTGGCTAAAAACAAACTAAGAACATACAAACTTTTTAAACAAGATTTAAAAATTGAAAATTACCTAATTAATATGCAGAACCATGTTCTTAGAAGGTTAATTGCAAAATTCAGGACAGGCAATCCGTAAAATTGAGAAAGGCAGACATAATAATGTGCCACTGGATAAAAGAATATGTGATATGTGCAGCCAAAATATAATTGAGGATGAGCAACATTTTGTAATGAAATGTCCAGCTTACAGTCATCATAGGGACAAATTATTCCTGACTGCACAAAATAAAGTTCCAAATTTTGATAAAGAAAACAGCCAGAATAAATTCATATTGATTATGGGGAACCATACTCTAGCACCAGCCTTAGCAGTCTTCCTAAAAAACAGCTATGGAACAAAACAGCAACAACTATCAGTGTATTAGGTTACAATTTGTGTTCATTCTATATTCTGTATTTACCATTGGTTGCAAATTGTCTTTATTCATATTTGTTTTTGATTTTTGTAGATTATAGTTTTTTTTAAATTTCTTAGTGTAAGACCTTTTATATCTTTTCCTAAGAATTGTATGCGTCTAATAAAATATTACATATAAACAAAGATGGCAACAGATCAACGACGAATACAAACTAAGACGTTACCAAGCTAGGTATTTTTAGGTGATTGGAAGGTATCGAAGGAGTCACCGGCGGTAATTAGTGCAAGTCGCGCCCAGGTCAAACATCATTGTGATCTCCATTAAAAGAGTGCAATGGATTGTGGGAAAATCAACTTGAATGTTCATCAAAACAAATGTCGAACATGCGTGATGCGATGACTACCGCCCTTTAACGGGTGGTAAATGGCGTGCACTCTGAAAACAATGCGCAACACATGGGTTTTTGATCTGGTCGCATTGGATTGTGGGAAAACACTGTTCATCCAACACAAATCTCACACATGCGTAACATGACGACCATTGCTGGGCGACGGTCCCGTGTACTGAAGAAAATATCGTCGTTGTAGATTGACGAGGTACTACATTAATCACACATAGTCACCGCTTTGTTCAAGAAAATTGGCAATCAGTAACACTGTACACAAAAGAAATCCTCAATAAATGCCAGTCTCCAATACGTGATCTCACTTGAGACTCCTCAGCCGCAAACACTCTGTTCTCTGTATTACGTATACGGATAATCAATTCACGACTACCTCTCTGAAAGTTGACCGTAGATGGCGTTCCCAGCTAAACGATTTGAAGGACCGATACAACCTGCGAAAACGATACACGGGATTTCAAGCGTAATATTTATTTTGTTCTTCAATATTGTCGTCTGTACCTTTTTTTAAAAATAAACTTGTTGTTACAAACTAGTTTATGAATGAAATATTCATGAAATATCAAGACTTTTTACTCAATTCACTGTTTACTTACATTCCGGAGATTATGGCAAGCTTATGCCTAATATGTCTTGGCGTAGAAATGGTTGATCTCGCAAGAATGTGTGTTTCTCGCATATATTCTCGCGGGAATTGGAATGTTTGTCAGTGTCGATGTAATGTATCATACATGACGTGGTATTACTACGCCAAGGCCGTGTCATATGGGTGGTCTTACCTTGAATCTTAGTACTGCAAAGTGATTAAACTGAAGCCTACTCATGAATGCAAATACCCAGAATTTATTCATTTTCCGAGCAATACAAGGACTTAAAAATGTTGGGATCACTAGCTTAATTTTCGAAAAAATTATAGTTGTATTTTAATGGGTAGTGGCCATTTTGGCAGTATAATATCGCTTTTACCATAGGTTCCTGTGTGAATATATTATGCAATATCTCAAATTATAGCCTGGTAAGTTGTTGTTGTCCTCAATTATTCAAAATCTGGGTTTTAAAAAAAATCAACAAATGTTATTTTATGGTGCTATAGAACAATAGCTTTATGATTTTAAACAATATGAGTAGGCTTCCTACATTAACAGAGAAATTGACTACTACAACTATTGCTATTGAAATATTATGGGATAGGTCAAAAACACTTCGGGATCCACCACTCCTGGATTTAGAATTGGTCATTTACTCACGTGTGGTTTAATGGTCAGCCAGTAAGGTGCGCCACCTGGGAGATGACACTCGACGTGGTTGTGCGTCCATTATTTACCGGTGAATATTCTGACGTCACGGTGACTATGCCAGTCATCTCCTTACGCGTAAAGGCAATAATAGTATCATTGTTCCTTTCAGAAAACGAGAGGGTCTACTCTTTTCATAACGACAAGAATGGCTTACTTTCTAGGGCATTTGACTCTTCTGTTAAGCTGATCACATTGCACTGCTTTCTGTTCTTTAATTGCCTGGGCTGTTCAATGTCAAAGCCAAGGAAGCGCGGGAGACCTATAATATTAACACCAAAGTGTCTGGCGGTAAATTTGCCAAGGTCGCCGCTGTGAGATGACCTGTGAACACAGACAGGGTCAACGATGTGCTCTGTAAATGTCTATGTGTGATAGAAAGAACACTGACGGGTTGTGGCGGGTAAACAATGTTAACATAAGCAGCCATGAACAGTAAACAAAAATATATAAATAAAAAAGAAAAGTTGAGAAAATGTTACCGGGCTCGGAGCTAATATATAAAATTTAGTTGGAATACAAAGGATCACATTAAAACATTGAAACACTGTTTGTTTTCGCAATTTAACGTTCGGCGTGTCAAACGATAACGGTGCGACTTGTCCTAGTTCTTATATATTTGTTTACACGAACAAATCACTGCAATTTCAAGCATTTTAAACAAATTTTATGGAATCTATCCTTTGCATTCATGGCAGTAAATCAACCAATGATTCAAATTGAAGACTAAAACCATGCAAAGAAATGGGCGTTACCAAATGTTGTCTACACTCTATGAAAACATCTACTTTGAAGTTGAAAGAAGCGCGAGGATCTTTCAGGATAAATGTTTTACAAAATAACTGTCCATAAAACAAATTCACACCTTCTTGAGACCCGTTGTATTTCCAAAACAACTTCTCACTTGAGATTGTTATTTTGTTATTGACGCTATAGACATTGGTTTATGCGGTGTGTTCTCTATACAGAGCTGGGCAACAGAGGTAAAGGAGTTGAATAGCCATGATATAAAGCGGTACAATAAATCGTAACATGCTGTGTGTAAATCATACAGTGACATGACGTAAGTCGTCGTCGACCCATGTCCGATGTCGTCCGGGTCTATCAACGGTCATGGAACGGGTGCATAACCAAACCGACCACAACTTGACGCAATAAATACACTATTCAGACTCGGTACGTGCATTCATTTAGTGTCATCGCGGTGACAACTACCGGAGTGGTATGTGTCATATTACATCATATTGTCGTATGCCGTACAAGATTACGTACATAGTCTGTATTCAAGATCCTATATAATAATTTGTCCTCTAATTGGCATGCCTATTGGCCGAAATATAATAAAACAGACATTACATGAAATAGAATAATTACTATTTGTTAATACGATCCACGGACATTTCATGAAATCCGCATAACTCACGAGAAGTTATGTCACAATTTGTTGTTCGCCTATTTTTTCAGCAACAATTTTGAAATCGGACACATTTTTGAAACGCAAACTTAAGTAAAACGGTCGATGACCCACCACAATTTGGTTTTGGATATTACAAAGTACTTTGCTATTAAGGGTATACATAAGAACCAAAATATGAACACGAGTTTTGAATAAACACACCCACCTGTAACAAACATCGGATACAAATGTGAAAATAACCTTGATTTTATTCCGAAATCCTTAACAATTACATATAGAAATCCGCAACATTGTCATACAAGTAAAATATTTAAACGATTACAAAATAATTTGAATCGTTTACACACGCAGCTCCAATGCCCCTGAGAATAAGAAGTGTAAAATGCATCCCACAGAAATGATTATTTAATGAATAATTAAAGAAAATTGTTAAAATTCACAAGACTGCTATTTTTGTCCCGTGACACTTAAACAAATAAACGACATATTTTGATACAAAAGGACGCGGAATTTCGTCATCACAACACCCAACCACCCAAACAAAAAATGATAAATTGAAAACAAATGTAAAGTTCTCGTGCAGTTAGTGGAATTCAGTAAATCTACTAACTTTTATTATCTAAAGGGGCATTCATATTTGCTTGTGTTAACATTTTCACTATCCTGGGGAGTTTCCCGTATTTGAAGGTGTAGTGTATAGTTTAGACACAATTTATATTTTTGTCACAAAACTGTAAAATCCATGTTCAATTCCAATTCCAAACTAATTTTGTATTGTCATTTAGAATGCAGACCTTCAAAAAGTCTTTGTACGGTTGAGACACTTCCGTGGCTCTGCGTTTTCCTATACAGACGAGACGTGCATGCAGAGTTTCACGCTAAGTAGAAAATGAGTCACAAGTTCAACTGACTTCCAATATTAATATCCATCAGATTAATAAGTTCAACCGCTTGTGTTGTCTGGTGATTAATTTCAGTATTACTCGCCATGACTGTATTTTCGATGTAATTGTTATAGAAAATGTAACCCACTTTAACCTACTCAAATATTTAAAAGATTAAACTGAATTAAATATGCACAAAAACAGAAGATTGACAAGTATGCCATAAAACCCAGGGTACACAATTTAATCTTAACATCCGGGTATTTGTCGTCGCATAGATACCGCATATAGCAGAAGCTCTTTGGATATAACACTGGATATAAAACTCAGTTAGGTATTTCATTTAGGACCAAATAATCTCCTGCAATTTTTAAAACTATTTAAAAACATAAATAATTCGTCAGAGCACTAACAAATGTAATTTCAATTTTTACGCTACATTGTGCCGCCCATTAACACATTTGGTAGACACAGGTGACTGAACCCGGGTATATACACACAGCTGGGGTACGGGATATTATTTTTTTCAACCGGATCTACGCACACTGCGATTACACATATGTATATATAACATACATAACAGTGTTATAAACTCCAAAATTATTCACGGGTACGATATTTGAGGGGAATTGCCGGCAATTACGTAGCTTTTTTTAACTGACAATAATTTGTGCTGCGTGTGTTTCGGATCTATACACCATTGTCGCGGAGTATAATGCCACCAGTACGAAGTTGTTTTTTGGGTGGGTGAGTGGTCGAAAACTGAATACCGTCACGTAATAGAAACAAATATCGACATCAGAATTCGGTTCATGGTGAGCAGAATTACATCTTTAATATAAGACTAGTTGTATTTAACCCGGAGGTCGGGCGTTTCCATAGGAACAACGAAAGAGTGCACGAGACGATGTGCACTTTAAGATCCTGCCAGGAGAACGTCGGTTTCAGTGACAGAAACAGGAGTAAGCGAATACTCCATTTAACGTAAACATTAGTATAGCCTGGAGGTAGTTACACAGCGTCTGTGGCCTAGTCTGTAGCATTACGTTAAGACAGAAGTCGAGTGATATCAACTTACACCAAAAATAAAGACAGCGATAATAGCTCAATTTGTACTGACATTGGCATCCATGGAACGCCCGAGAACGGAGACTTGGGTTTTGCCTCCCCCGCCCAAATAATTGAAGAAATTTCGAAAGCATATCTGTAAAAATAGAGATGCAATACGACAGCGCGCATTCCTACAACAACAAAAAATGCAGGGAAAAGTTGGAGTAGGTAGTTTAGATCATGGTTTTGTTTGGAGATTTAATTACGGGCGTTCCAGTATGGCACAAGAGTGCGAGATAAGTATAGGTGACGAGGTCAAGCCCCATGTCCCTTTCCATTCAAAATGGGGACACCTAGAAAGAACGATCATCGATAAAAAACAACAACTCTGACTTCTTGCGAGTGATTCTGTATGCCCAACACGTGCGATATATGACCCCTCATGTGAGGGTGGGAGGTAGGTCCACACCCGGTTCTAGAGACCCAGACTATTCAAACACTATCGGGTATAATAGGACGTGAACAATCACGGCGTCTCGACAAATGATAGACCATCCATGAACAACAATATACAAATAGCTGTATTTCAAATGTCGTGTTCACCAAAACGAATTATATATGAAATATTGCTCGATTGTTAGAGTGCTATCACACTAGCAGATATATCACAACCGTACTGGTTTGTAAAGTACGTGTTATTTACCGCCACCAACAATGTTATTTTTCTTTAAAACAATACATTAGTTGAGATAAACCGGTAAATAAAATCCCAATGTTGTCAGCATCATGGGCTATAGAAACCTATGGCGGTTCTGTGTACATACTAAATATAAACACACTATATCGCAAATGAGCCGTAGACGTAACAGAGCACATAACTATAGAATAAAAAGAACGACCCTTCACTTGTTATGTAAAAAACAGAGAACAATGAGTGACGAATGAAGAGATCGCTTTTGAGTGTACGTTGGAGAAAGTGCAAACTCTGAGAAGAGTTTCGTGCTTGCCAGCCAACGCCCTGCAGCTAAAAATAGAAACGCGGTCTGTCTACAAACATGGGTTCGTCATAATACAGATATACTGGTCCCTAAATAAATAAATGCACAGAATGATATATGTTGTCTTACTGCTATATACTAGTATGTCATAAAGTGTATCTAATGAAGTATTGTGTTCACACATGGTGACCAGATCAAGACGTTACTATATGCACAGACTTCGATTGTCCACACAGTTAAAAAAATTCTATTCACATTATAAAGAGAAACTGTTTAAAATGCATCCATGTGGAATCCAGTGGAAATACAGCTACAGGAACTGGTCCCTGCTTCAACGCGGCGAGTAGCCATGGTAATGTAGAGGGTCGTAAATTTCAGGCGCGGTATAGTATTTTCATGGTAGCGTAATCCTTTGCCTCCAATTCCAAGGCACTTTTGTACCACTTCCTAGTGCCTTCCATGTGATGGTTCACTGTACTCAAGTAACTTATGACGGGGTATTTTGGAAATATGTACACGGTAGACTGGAATCGTCTTCCTTTCATAGAAGGTGTCATAAGTATCTCCGTTTTGTGGTAGCGTGTTCCGTCTTCGCATGCTACAGTTGTGCTGTACGACGTGGGAACCAATTTAGGCGTGCACTGTACGCTCTCTTTGTAACGTTGGTGTTGCTCGTACTTACAGGACTGCCCAAAAGTGTACTCCTCTGATGCCGGTGACTTGGCTAGCGATATGGTCTCACTATACACGTACGGAACAATGTGTCCATTGGTGTGTTCCACCGTGTAGTCACATGGCTGGCCGGGTTTCACACACACAACCATACTGAGAAGTTCACAGGAGGAAGTTTCCTGTAACAAGAATCGAAAAAAAGACAATGTCAACAAAACACTACAAATAAATAATATGGCACTTTTAACACGTGCTTACACCGTGTGGCGGTTTTCCCTACTGTTATTCTCGTGAAATAAAACTGCAGTCTGTTTACGGGACACTTTTTACTGGCGTATTTATTTATTTATTTAGTTAGGAACTAAAATCTAAATCTGCAGATTTCGGCCAAGGGCATACATATAGCCAGCGATATGCCCTTGCATACACACGAATGAATACTAACTCTTTGCATGGTACCAACACGGAGCTACACACCCCATGGTACAATTTATACTGTCGTAAATCGTGTAAGTCATTGCAGGACATAAAAGTGACTGGTTCTACGTCGAGTTAATCATGTATGTGGCCTCGCCCAAAGATACAAACGAGTTTTAGTGCATACCAGTAAAACATAACGACACATGACAATACGTTGCGCTAATACGGATATGTATTATCTGTTATTGAGTCAAGGTATGGTGACCTTTGATAAACAATTAGCCAAATATAGAATGTGAACTTTGACCGCAGGTGTAGCGCAGTAGCAAGTATTTATTGGAGATGTAATATTGATGTGCATAACGACAGGGGATCGTGCATACCTTGACCAAAGTTCCGCTATTTTAAGGGGCCAGCCATTAAAAATTATAGGTGAGTGGGAAAAGTGTGACCAGTGCATTTTTTAAATGCATATTTTTCTTGAACGTGCGAA
Organism: Saccoglossus kowalevskii; assembly: GCF_978046115.1. Classification (NCBI taxonomy): domain Eukaryota; kingdom Metazoa; phylum Hemichordata; class Enteropneusta; family Harrimaniidae; genus Saccoglossus; species Saccoglossus kowalevskii. The sequence continues at coordinate 5,220,327 of NC_140656.1, forward strand.
CATTCTTTTTTCTTCTCTGTATCCAGCCTACAATTTGTTCGCAACAAATCCTCCAGCCACCTCCGATTATTTTAAAAGGCCGTTCCCTCGAGGAATATTTCTTGGTTTGAACATGAACAAGCCCTGTGTGTAAAATGCGATATGACGTATCGCTTCTGCTTAGAACACACGTCACAGTGAAGTTCATATTCCGTGAAATTCCCCGATAACATCCAACCCGCCAACTGTTGCTATGGCCTTGGTTAGATTACGTAACAGCGATTAAAAGAAACACGTTACAATACAACAAAACGAGAAATGCAGTTTGAAAACGATTTTGACGAAAACGCGGAAGTTCCCCGCCACTGAATTGGCCTTAATAGTTTCAACAGTGGGGTAATCAAGCGTGTAGTGTCTTTTACAGAAAACGCAGGACGGCATGATTGCCAGCGAGCTTGATGTGTTTGGAAAGGCTGCATTGCATGGACGCTGTTTGAATACTGACAATACACTCAAGGTTTCTGAGGCAATTGCCAGGAATTAAAATAGCGGCACAAATGGATTTGAAACGACACACTGCAATGATAATGATAACTGCTGTTAACTGAGTGAAAAGACACCCATGACCCGATACCATGGTCTCCAAAGGTGGTGGGTGGGTGCAGGCAAAACGTAAGTCCACCGGTGCCGAACTAAACATACAATTTTACAACGATCACATCGTGGCACCTACACTAGCGATACATAATCTACAAACCTTATAATCGGAGTCTCTACGCTGTCTCGATGTGCGCCCGCACGATAAATTCGGTGTTCCCTATGTCGACTATTCGTCACTACTGACTCACTCACTGACCAGGTATAAGAGCTCTCAATGTAAGGTGATCGTTTGTTAGGTATAAATATCTACCCGCCGGTGTCACGTGACATGGTCATGTGATGTACACCGCCAACGCCTGTGTAGATGAATATGGGGATGTCCGTTTCATTTCCGCTTAATATTTACAAACTGACAGAAAATACGAGGTTATATATCTTCTGAAACTAACTAAATATAATAAAAATATATTCCCTCCTTAAACGAATTATGATTTAAAACATTAATAAAATAAATATCGGCTTATAATATGAGCCGACTGCCATTATCACTGATGTTTTGATGAAATAGAAAAGACAGATTTGAGTCGACTGTTTGCAGATCAACGTAGGCAGCTAAACAGGCATTAACTGCACGGATCGGCAGTCAAGTCATCGTAGCTAGGCTGCTACACATCCATCCATCCATGCCTGCTGGGCACTGCATGCTTTCACGCCTACGCCGTGGACTGAGTAAACCACTGACCGGATGTGTGAAGTTCGCGTGAATCACTGTGTATTCGAGTAATACCTGGACTTCTGTAAACCACAGGACTGTGTGTAAACTACTTTATTTTCGCTGAAAGGATGAATCAGTGGAAATATATTTTTTCTATATCTTACATTCAACTCATCAAAAATCAGTGAAAATAAAGTTCATAAAGCCAATGTCTTTTTAGCGAAAATTAATTCTAGCTAAACAAATATTGAACTGTATTATAGATTGCGTTGTTAGTGTCATGCCCGCACGTGAACTAAAACAATACTGGTACATTACATAATACAACTGATCATGGAACTATAAACCCCTAGTTCCATGAACTGATCAAGACAACTTAAATTTTTGTTAATGTTTGTAATCGGCAGCATTATCACTAACTATAATCAGTTTTTGTGAGGAAAACACAATGTCTGTCATATATTATACTACTGTACCCAGTGGTCCAAAACTTCAAAATTAGCTAATTGTTGTCGTGTGCTGAACGACGCCATCGCTTAGATTCACTACTCAGTAATGTATTGCGCCCTCTGACGGCCACTGCTCGGGTTAATGAGAGGTCGTGACAGCTAGATGAGCGTGTATATTCAATGAGCACGCTTAGTACTTGAAATCATTTTATTTTATTGTCTTATTGTACATGTATTTGAAGCTTCATTGATATGATTGCTAAAATCGTAATCTAGAATAAAAGAAAAAATGCGAACGTCAGTCTGGTTTTACCACCGTGAACCGTAAACGTAAAAATCAACGAGGCCCCAGAGTGGGTATTGCTGATCCAGACAGAGACTGTGCCATTAAAGTTGTTCATTACAATCCACCATTTAGGGTGTTTATTACCAGGCTTTCACCTTTGACATCAACGGAAGATATTCAAAGCTTTGTTAAAAAGTCGCTTAACGTGCAAGTTAACTGCGAAAAACTCAAAACTAAGTTCGACACATAATCTTCATTTCTTATTGAAACCACGCGAGAGTTCTCTTAGCAGATTATGGACCCCACTGTGTGGCCAACTGGAATTCTTATTCGCAAGTATTACTAATAACAATGTCTGTACGAATAGTTTTATTCAACTGTCGTGGAGCAAAATCCTCTATTAACGATATTCACGCTCTCTGTGACTCTCATGACATAGTGTTAATTCAAGAGCACTGGCTTAGTAACTCTGAATTAACACTTCTGGGGAGTATACATAATGGCTTTAATACATGTGGAGTTTCGGCAATGAATGAAGAGACGGGAATCCGCGTGGGACGGCCGTACGGAGGCGTTGCCATCTTGTGGCGCAAATCTCTTGGCAATAAAATTAAAATACGATATTTAAATGATAACAGACTTATTGGCGTGGAACTGCGTACTGAACATAGTCATATACTCATACTGTGTGCATATTTGCCCACTTGTTCAGATGATAATTTTGATGATTTTCTTAGCTATTTGGCTAAAATCTATTGTATTGTTCAGGATTGCAACGCTACGAATGCTATTATTCTAGGATCGCTATTTGGGCGCGAACTTGAACATTTTTGCTCAGAAAATAATATACATGTATATGTTTCGGATATATGTTTCCTTGGTCGTTCCACTGTAAACTTTACATATTACAGCGAGGCTCATGGTAGTACTGGGTGGTTAGATCACTGCCTTAGTACACCCTCTGCTCACAACGCAATTAAGAAAATACGTATTATGAATGATTTTATGTCGTCGGATCACTTTCCTCTCAGCGTTGAGATAGAGTGTGCGGGTCTGACACAATTTGAGCGCCAGCATCGATTTGGAAATTACCATAGAATTGTGACGAAATGGTCTAATGTGACCCAACATCAAATTAGAAGGTACCAATCTAGGACTGCTCAGCTTCTGTGTACCATTAATACATCAAATAACGTACTGAGTTGTCGTGATCCTAATTGTAAAAATCAAGACCATGTGATCGCTCTTAACAGTTATTATGCTGACATTGTTCAATCATTGCGGATAGCGGCTGAGGATACTATACCAACTGTCAAACCTAAACGACATCATGAAATTCCAGGATGGAATGAACAAGTTCGTGACTTTCATAACATTGCTAGGGACGCATTCATGGTATGGGTAAGTAATGGAAGACCTCGTACTGGACCAATATATGAATTGATGCGTAAAACGCGGGCAAAATTTAAGCTAATGATTCGAATGTGTAGACGAAACGATGAACAAGCGAGAGCTGATGCATTAGCTTATAAGTTATCACAGGGGAAATTCAAGACTTTTGGAATTCAGTTAATAATATGACTAACAATGTTGGCCCTATACCATCTACTATAGAGGGTTGTGATGGGCAAACAAGCATTTGCAATATGTGGAAAAAACATTATGAATCGCTTCTTCAGTCTGTAACAAATTGTCAAAACCTAAATCATGTGATATCTGCTATGAATGTCGTGAATTACCACGAAGATATGATGGTCACCTGTAATGAAATCAAAGTAGCCATTAATAAATTGGAAAAGGGAAAATGTATTGGAAAAGACAGACTGTGCTCGGAACATATCATATTTGCGGATCAAATACTGTATGTTCTACTAGCCTTGTGCTTTACTGCATTCTTTGTTCATGGACACCTGCCAGACTATTTTATGGATACAATGATTGTCCCAATTGTTAAAGATAAGACTAAAGATATCACAAGAGTGAATAACTATAGACCTGTTGCTATAGTAACCGTTTTATCGAAATTATTTGAGTTGTGCATTTTAAATCGAATTGAAAAATTTATCGAGACTAGTGATTTTCAGTTTGGGTTTAAACGCAAGCATTCAACAGAAATGTGTATCTTCGTAGTGAAGGAAATTGTCGACTTCTATAAAAGTCACAACTCGCCCGTTTTTGCTTGTTTTATGGACGCAACAAAAGCGTTTGACAGGGTAAACCATTGGAAGTTATTCAAAAAATTACTTGATAGGGGAATGCCTGTATTCATTGTGCGTTGTCTATTGCATTGGTATCGAGGTCAAACTTTATGTATCCGATGGGCTTCAGAAATATCTGCGTCCTTTAGAGTGACCAATGAAGTTCGACAAGGAAGCATTCTTTCGCCGACGTTATTTTCAATTTATATTGATGATCTCAGTACTAGGCTGCAACAAGCGGGTGTTGGATGTCATTTAGCTGGTAAAATAATGAATCATCTTTTTTATGCTGATGATATTTTGTTAGTTTCACCTTCTGTCAAATCATTGAAAAAGCTCGTTGAGATCTGCGAGTGTTATGGTGAGGAGTTTGACATTCTGTTGATAAACATTGATTTTCCAATAATCCAATGCGCTCTTCTAATTGGAATCACAAATATAAGGTTCGACCTGGGCGCGACTTACACTAATTACCGCCGGTGACTTCTATATCTTCGAATCACCTAAAAAAATACCTAATTAAAGCTTGGTAACGTCCCAGTTTGTACTCGTTGATCTGCGCAACAGTCAAAGTCGCCATCTTTGTTATATGAGACCAATATATCTCGCGCATGCGTGACACGACGACTACCGCCCTTAAAGACCAGGAGAGGTTTAGGGCCTGTGCACAAATAAGAAATGGATATAGCGCAGTTTCCTTCGCACACTAAATTGCCTGTGACCGTGACTGTGATTCCGACTTTGTTTCAAATTTATACCAAAATAAGCGACCCTTAATTATTGTCATTCTTAAATACACGACTCATTGATCTGGGGTTTTTCTAAGTATTAATCTAAGTAGAGTTTATTTCTTGTCATCTGTATGAGTGTACTGAATACTGCCACCAGCGGTGAGTTTGGAAAACAAATTCTATTTTAGTTACGTAGTTAGCTTTGCTTTGAAAACTGCGATAATGTACAGAGATAAATATGAAAACAGGTGACATTTAACATTTAACAAATGTATATATTCAGCCATACCCATTTAATGATTGAATAAAAGGGACACATTGCTTCTTCTAATATTACAGCGGAATATAGCGTGCGGTATATGAAACTGACCACAAGGGGACCACCGTGCGTCTTAGCCGAGTTATCCAATTTATTAATATGTAAACTAGCTATAAAATAAAAAGTGCACATTGTAATTACTTTTTGCATACACAATTAAGAAAACAAAGATGGTAATGTACAATTGCATTGTTAACTGACCCAGTTATTACTATCATGTATGTGCGTATAATTTAAAGCATACACGGAGGTGGTACTAGTCCGTGTTAATATCTGTCTATTGTTAATCTTATACGTATTATAATAATAATACGTATTATTTCTTCAGGGTGGGTATGCTCGATCTCCTGTCGTTATGCAGATGAATATTACGTCTCTAATAAGTGCTCGTTACAGTGCTACACCTGTGAGAGCCTGAGAGACTGTAAAATAATAGGCTCACAATTTTATTCGATTTGCATAGCTACAGTGAAAAAACATTTTGCCAGAAACCCACAGCTATAATAATTTACTAAAATAGTATACTATAATAATATACATTATAACATCAGCACTCTCTTATAAGACTTCTTGCACACCACCCGTCACTGAGTATTGCGGATTGCTCCCCAATATAAACATCAAATGTCACGCATGTTGTTACTTTATTCGGAAGATGACGGATAGCATATTTTGTTCTTTGGGCGTCAGCCAAGGAGCTAATCCCCGAGAAAATGGTCAAATGCCTACTCAACCAGGCACGAATCTCATCTCCTTTGTGTCTAAGTCCATTGTGACGAAACCATAACGTATGATTGAACTTTATAACTTGCCAAATAAGGAATGCTAGGCATGCATGGTAACAGTAGGCGTGGTGTACATGGAAAAGTTAACACACTAAGAACCCTGGACGTAATAATAATAACATTTTATTCAATGCGCGATTTAATTTACTAGTATATTGTTAGGTCATACAGTGGATACAAAATTATAAACCCAACTGTTTTCATTTGAAACCAATCTCGTTCGTTTGAATATGGCTGATCAAATTAACAAAATCGATGTTTATATATAATTTATGATGTCATCATGCCTTTGCTGACGTCATGCAAATACGCCTGATTTCAAGTTCTTTGCATTCTATTTCAAACACATGCGTTTGTCAGTCTGCGTTCAATTTTGAAAAAATACACACTCATTCCGTCCATTTCATTTATTCAGCAACAGAATGTACCATAGTTTTTATGGTATCAGGGGGTAAAATTCTCTCTCTCGGGGTTCTCCATACTTGTCAGGGGGGAATCTCGTCTCGTCTCTCTCTCGTCCCCTTGAGGTACGGGATCGGGAAAGTCATTTATACTTTACAGTCAAATAAGGCACACACAACGAAATACGTTTCAGCTCTCGTCTTAGTCGGTCAATCGAGCACTCTATATAAGACACAGCGCCCTGGGGAAAAAATCCCCAAGACTCTCACAAGGCTGAACCAAGACTCGCCCAAGACTGGACTGCCTCAAGGCTCGCCCCTGGACTGGACTCTCGACTGCCCAGGACTGCGTCTGTCGTGGAGTATTCGCCAAGACCAACTCAAACTCTCTTTATTCATTTTCAAAACTCTAACCAATTACAAAACAGTAAAACGACTCTAAGGCGTAACCTTCAATCATAAAGCCAATCACACTAAGTACTGAATACGTCATATCTTTTGATTAATCGTTCACTACATTAATAACTATGAATATAAACTGTCAGAATCGCGACGGTTAGCTGGTAATTAGTTCCAAATCACTGAGCCAAGTTCCGTCCAAAACTTCAAATAGGCCTAAACGATGACAGACATAACACAGCAATTCAGCTATTAATCAACTAATTAAGTCGGTCAACAGATACGCGAAAACAAATTCATGACAATGGTACAAGCGTGACATGTGATGTTGAAATTCTTTGGTATTGGGGAGCATTCTACAATATTCAAGGACGGATGTTATTACACCCCCACCTTTTCAGGCCAGCAGTAAACATAATAATGGTCATAAACTAAACCCAAAACATGAGGCTATGTTTGAAACAAAAACATCTAACAAAACAATGTCTATGTTTTCCAAGTCACGTGTCTGAGTTCGGGCCGCTAAAATGAACGCAAGTAGTGTCTTATTTCTTTTTTTATGAGTCAAAACAAGCCCATGAGTCTAGTCCAAGAGTGTGGAACACTGTTAAGACTGTGCCGCTAGACTTATTATAATAGATGGGAGTTATACTATGATAGATATGATATTATTTGCTCACACAGACTATAACAATGGCGGTACACATTTTTTAATTTCACCTTTTCAAAAGGCGCCACCACCTCCCCGCCCGCCTAGTTCGGTTAAAGGGCGGTGCTCGTCGCGCCGCGCATGTGTGACATTTGTGTTGATTGATTTTCCCACAACCTAATGCGTTCTTCTAATGAAAATCACGAGTACGAATTTTGACCTGGGTGTAACGTACACTAATTACTGCCGGTGATCCTTTCAAACACCAAGTTACCTACTTACCTGGTTACAGCTTGGTAACGTCCCAGGTTGTTCTCGTTGGTATGCGCAACAGGCACAGTCGCCATCTTTGTTCACATGATTCTCATATCCCGCGCATGCGTGGCGCGACGACCACCGCCCATTAAAGGTCGGCGGTCGTCGCGCAGCGCGTGTTCGAATTTAATATAAACAAACATTGTATTTTACACGCGTAAATGAAACCAAGTAAACCAATATGACGCCCACCAGGTGTTTTATTTGTTATGATACAATGACGTCATCGGAGGTTTAGTTTCGATCTATTTTTCGATTTATTATGAAAAAAGAATGGTGACATTTGATTTATCCTGTTATCTGTGTTTTACAAAATACTGTATTTTAGGCACACATCATGAATAATTGTCACGGTAATATTTTTAATTCAGCAACAAAACAAACAAAAAAAACTGAAAATTACGTGCGTGTAGCTTCCGAGTTGTATATTTGGTCGAGATAAAGCAAGAAGTAAAAGGCTCACTGTGCATCCGTTTTTTTGTCACCCAACCTGACAACTGCAATTTGTCTGTGGGTGAAATCTGGAGTTCATAATATTACCAGGAAGTCAGCTGAAAAATACGTCACAGGATCCGACAAGATTCTGAATAACCTCTCTTAATTACTATATTCAAAGAAGTAATTTCATGCTATGTGTGAATTTTTTAATGATGGAAAAAGCACAGAACAAAACATTGGAACGGTACTATACTGTATTGTGCACAAGCACATATGTTGGGCTCAGGCTGATCATCGGAGCTACGCAGGTATGGGACGGTTATTCGAATAACATACGTTGGCGAGTTGCGCGAAGTTAAAAACAAGATATGACTTGTACAAATTGTGTTCGTTGTTAGGCAGCACTTAAATTCAGGTTGTAATTTGCGTATCGTAAAATAAAATATAAATCAGCGTCTCAATTTGTAAAAATAAATTACAGAATACAGTTGCACCGACTTTTAATTGACTTGTGAAATGTGTGTTTACGGAAAAAGTGAATTATTAACCTTATTTTAAAAATTGATATTACCAATTATCCACTCACAGTTTACATTGTTGGTAAATAAACACACACCGGTCGTTTTGGATCAAGGTCAAGGTTTGTAGGTTGACCGTACTGAAGGACGTGGAATTTGGACTTGGTGTCACAAATATAACTACGAAAAAATGACCCCTCCTTTTAAATGTCGATATTTAGATAAATAACAAATAACGTAAAATAAACATAATATAACCTTTATGTGATCTTCACAAAACTGGAGGAATAACGATGCGTACATTCTCCCTACATGGATTACGGATGATGTCTCGATGTACTTACCCCTCGTATCACCTGAATACGTCTTTGCAGCGGAATGAGAACCATGGTTACAACAAAATACACCCTTCTTACTGAAATTGCGTCAAACTAAAGGGTAGTGGCAATTAACTTGTTACGTGGGTCCCTCAGATGACGCATAAAACGGAGCTGATTACGTACAATGGTACCAGAGCGATAGTCACAAGAATTATGCGCGTTTATCTCCGGGGGCTAGGTACAGGTGCACTGACGAATCGGCTGATCACGTCGCGTAGGCGATGGAGCTCGCGTGAACTCGATTAAAACAATGAGACTCTCGAAACACTGACAAGCTAAAAGGTCGAATGGAGAAAATCGATAAGCGGTTCGAACGATTTCCCGTTTCGTTTACATGTGTGTTGGCATGCTTGTAATCACGTTAAGGAAGTGCATGAGGAAGACGATAACACATTTCACGGGAAATACATAATTTAAATATCACCGCGATTTCAGACGCGCACATTATTTCCTTAGTTATTTCATTAGTCTGGTTCTAGTTTGGGTACCTCAAAAACCAAACAGAGACAACGTTATTATTTTATTGCATGTTTTATCTGTCTGCAATAATCTCAACTTTTTGCAAAATTTCCCGACGGAATTGAATAATATAATATTTGAGTTTGAAATTATTAGTAACATTGTTCTAGAACGGGGAGATTCATAATATACGTAAGGAGCTAAAATAATATTGTTCAGTTATTTTCAAACTCATTCTAAGCAGCATCACATTGAATATACTGCTATAAGTTGAATTCTAGTGAACTTCAGAGTAATGGGGGTAGTAAATTACGTTTCCGTATTATTTATCAGTTCATTAGTCCCATTAGAGAACATATACGCCCACTAACGGGCATTGCTACCATGGCAACTTCTTATCAGTACATGTGTACAGTAAAATAGCAACATTGTGTTTTGATAAACTGACAGACGCGACAACATTAAATACTTAACCACACGCAGAAAACATAGTTACATTTCAAACCATAGTGTATGTACAAATGCACGTAAAATCACGCGATGTCATGGTATAAACATTTACTAAACGAATTCGCTGTTATTATATTGACGTGATAAGAACGAGAACACCACGCAACTGGCTAATTAAAACAAGGTCCGATTTTTTTTTTGATTTTTCTTAAATATGTATTCAATTATTTATTTTTCATGTACTTAATTTTTTTTATTTGCTGACAGTTTTGGCAATTGCGAAAGCCCACGTTGTTAAAATAATGCAAAATAAAATAAATTACAAAAACATAAACAAATAATAAAATAAAATACACGTTGTACAGTACATAATATTTAATCAGTCCTTTATTTAAATAAAACTATACGGTGTTGTTGATATTGTTACAGAAAATAACCCTCACTGACACCTTTGGACGAGTGTGTGTGTGTGTGGGGGGGGGGAGTAACAGTTTGCCTCGGTGCGTATAGTTTCAGAGCTTGTAGCGAGCTTCCTGCAGGTCAGGGAAAACTCCGAGAACAGACATGATGAACTTCAAAAAGTGGTTCCTTTATAGACCAGCTAGCTCCGTTAATTAAAACTATTATATCTTGTTTTTTAGTCAGTATTTTAGTCAATTGTTTTAGTGAAATTATTAGGAGTCTCAGATGTATAGAAATGTTTTAAACAATGCTACCAGCCATAATTTTAATATAAAAATCGTCGTTGCCTAAGATCAATAAAAATATTAATATTAACATATGCCTGGGTAATAATTCAATATCATTGAAGTGGTCCCATTATTAATATACCCGTGACAGGTTAATTTTAGCAGGGGGATACAGGTAGTGACGTCACAGTAAGATTGTTATCAGATTGATACTTTTGTTGAACCACGTAACCACAAGGGCGTGTGTGACGTCAAACATATATGATGCAATCGATGCCGTTCAATACTGTGACTTGAAATAAGGTAAAATGGTCAAAATCGCAATGGCTGTAACATCAGAATAAATATACAATATACAATGTACAATACGAGAACTATTACTACGGATATTTTTAATTCTGTTGAATCAGACCAGGCGCTATAGTGAACTTAGAATAGAAGACAGATGAAATAACGATCTCACGGAACTTTAAATAAGCAACACTCTCAACAAAGTACGACCGATTGCGCGATGTACTTACCAGTGGTACATGACAGGCAGTCTGAACCCCGGGTCAGAACCGGACAGACAGGTGGTTATTCAACATATAACAAATCATCACGGTGAGAAATTCACAGAGGGGAATCGTATGACCAATACCTAAACATTTGTTTTGATAAAAGAGACGTTCTCTGTCATATAAATGCTCCAGATGCAGTTACTTGCGTACGTAACTCAGGTTTGGACGGGTAAAATACCCCAAATACCAAATGATAATATAACACAAACCACAAAAAACCCAGGTATATAAGCCGAATGCCGGTTTATAAGTTACGGCACGGTGAATCTAAACTGAAGTAAACCATAGACGTACGTCCATGAGTAAACGAACAACTTGACAATACACACTTATATACACACTTATATGCAGTTCTCGATGGTCACAGCGTGTGATCATGGTTCTTCGAGTAACACGGGAACTTTTAAAGACGCACGGAATAGTTCACAAATTTTAGTTCGTTAACTTAAAGCATAGTCATAATATTTTATCAAAATTCAGTCACCTTACAATATTTATGAATAATTTCAGGATAAACAATTGTTTCGCAAAATTCAGCGATTTTATTACAAAAGAGCCTCTCAAAAAGTTACTTGATCTATAGAACTAATTATTACCATGGACGTACTATGGTATCACAATGTCGACTGCTGTTATACTTCCTGTGATTTAGTTTAGACTTAATGTATACTAAGTAGTCGATGTTCTTATCGTCCAGAAATAAATGATTAACCTGTATCCTGCTGTTGGTTAAAGCGCGGTGGTCGTCGCGCAGCGCGTGTTCCAATTTCATGTGAACAATGTATTTTACATGCGTTGTATACGTTGCTATGAGTCCCATATCGAACAGGACGCGGCACGACGACTGCCGCCGCCCTTTAAATCCTGCGTGATTGACTAAATGACGGTAAATCGACCACAAGTTCCAAATCTTACAATTCGACCAATTGTTTTTTATTCCCAAAATTAAATACGCTTCGAACACTCGATTAAGAAAACTAATAAGCGTTATATTTTCATGTAAAATAATTGTTGTGCCAAGAGAAATGAGAAAAACTAAATGTAAATTGTTGTGCCAAGAGAAATGAGAAAAACTACATGTATATTGTTGTGCCAAGAGAAATGAGAAAAGCTAAATGTATATTATTGTGCCAAGAGAAATGAGAAAAACTAAATGTATATATGCATGACATTGGTACATGTAGTACATATGTCAATTGTGCTACAACATCAGATCACTAAGAATACCAGAAGGCGGATGTGTTCAAACAAATTTACAGCTGACATATTGCTATGGATGTTAATATGTTAATAATTACTAGGAACACACCCTTTTTTCAATTTTTTTCATTTCTCTAGGAATTAGATATATGCATGATTAATGAGATCTCATGACCAGATAAGTTAAAGTATCTTTATTCATGTTAGTATCTATATTATATCTGTGGAAATTTGATTTGCAAATAATTAATGTCACATGACCAGCTAGCTTACATTTTTATAATGATGCACCCAGCTAGAATCGAATAATTTCACACACAATATTGATATCATTATTTTTACATATTAACTGAGAATCTGTCAAGAATACTTTACATTTTAGTAGAATTAAACAAGTGAATATGAACATAAACATATGCACAGATGTATTATAAAATTAAAGTACAGTCAGAATTAAAGTCAAAAGTTACAAATAGCCATATATGTGAACCTATGACCATCATGACAAACCCTTGCAATATCAGTGTTTGCTTTACAGCCAGTAGACTTGCATACTGAAGGTCGTGGCTTTCAATCTCTTACTAGATGTTTGAAATAATTGTTTATTTTCCTTTATTTCAAAGGTCAACAAGTCATTGTCAATGACACAGTCCCAGTCATGTTTTAGTGACTTTGTCTAACGATGAAATGCTAGTCAGATTGTGTTTAAATATTGGGATAGCATTTAGCATATTAACTACAAATGTGCATGAAACAATCATAAAGACTAAGTTTGAATGAAATTTGTCAAGGCATGCCCCAGAAAGTGTTTATGACATGTCCAAATGTTGACTTTTGGGACAATTAATGGCTGTCAGTTGAAGGTCAACAAAATATAACAAAGCGACATGTATTACGACTTGTGATGTACCAACTTTAAACAAATCGGTCCAGGCATGCACAAGAAATGATGGACAGAAGAATGCACAAGAAAGTCAAAAAATCAGCAAAATTTTATCAACTTGCAAAACTGATTTGCAGCAGTTATGCATCAGATGTGATATTCATATGCTTAGTAAACGTGCTCAAGAAATGATACAGACAGCAACAGTTTTGAAGACAAAATTGGTTTAAACTTTGCCAAAGGCTGTTGACAAACAAATGGATGTGAATATGCACAACAGTTTAATGGCTCATTTTAGTGCAAGGTCTAACACTTGATTTTGGCATATCAGAGAAACGATATTGACAGACAAGACCCTGGACATAAGTTCTCATTACATTGTCCAATCCAATGGCTATAATGGCCATGTACTTGCATTCACAATGCATTGCATCTACTGAGTATATTTTACACAGAACTTAATAAACGAGCAGAAGCAACTTTTTCTATTCACTAATAAACTTTTACCTTTAAAGGCAAATGTCGGCCATGCTTGCCAATGTGTAGATTTGAATGAAATCGGTCAAGACATGTCCGAGAAATATCCAAATCATGTCCAAATGTTGATTTCAGGTGTTTTTTTGGGACAAAAATGGCCACCAGTCGGTCAAAGGTCAACCAAAACATAGTTGAGCTTGCCCTTTGTTATATAATATTATTCCCTTTATCATAGTTTGTTTCAATATAAAAATGCATTGTCATAATTAATTTTGAATACAAACAAGTTTTGGGGTTGAAACAACAATGGGAAAGCAGTTTACCAAATGTCCTTTATAGATGTAAATATCTTACAAAAACATTGGTGCCTAATTGTTTAATTATTTTTAGGGAAATAATATTCAGCTTTATTCAAAGTAATTCAGATTTTTTATTATAAAAACAAATGCCTCATCTCAGAAAAAAAGTGCTGCATTTAGACCTGAATAGATTCATAAATCATGCAAGATAACAGAAAATCTTAACTGGCTTTTGCCCAAGTATTTTGTACAAGTGTCTGTCAAAAATTAATGATTCACTGAGACAAATATGAACTGCCTTATTATATTCATTGTATGACTACTGTTTTATTTGAAAAGTAAAAAAAAACGCCCTCTATGAATAGCTATCATGTTGCAAGCTCTGCTTTGTATGCAAATCTAGTTGGTGTCCAGTGGAGAGAGAAGTCAACATTACTGTTGCCTCCTGAGAATCTACATCTTCAAATACTGCAATCTTTGTTTTTAAAGTGCATTATAAAATTATTATAATAAAAGCTCTATCATTCTGTTCTAATAGCTGAAACATATTCCTGTGAATTTTCATTTGTCGAATGAACTGTTTGTCAAATACAGAATATAAATTTTTGAGTACAATTTTTTTTTCAAAATGTGGATGCAACGTTTTGCTTTTTATGTATTTCTTATGTATTGTTTTTGATTTGATAACTTTGAACTAAACAGATTTTCTATTAGCTTCAGATCTTGATCAAAGTTTGGCACCCAGTTCGAAGGAGTGCTTATATTGATTTTCTGACATCTTGTTTTCTGTAAAGATTTTAGGTTTGCAAATGTGTATCAGACTGTGCAAAAACTCTCTCCATGAGTTGGTTTTGAAACCCAGTCTAGTACTCCCATGGGATTTGAAAGATACATTACCAAGTATATTATTACAAGATAAATTATTTACTTTATTGAACACAGACAACAATGCATATTTTCACTGAGAAGTAGTAGAAACAGTCAAAATATTTTATCAGATTTTCTCAATTTTTGCATATTTTCATACAGGACATCTGTCGTTATTACTCAGGGAATAAGGTGACCAAGTTTGATAAAGTTTTGTAAAGTTATTGTGCACACAATAAAAATTATTGACAATGACAACGCCGGACAGAAATTTTTCCCTTAATATACTTTTCCCTTCCATCTTTGATGTTACGGGCAAGGTAATCAAAAATAAATCAATGTGCACATGTCTCCCATTATGACTTGTCTTTGTACCAGACGTCTCTGAGAAATGAGGATGGACAAATGCATGGACGAAACCCAAAACATAATACCTTGTTTTGGACTACGTCTGGCAGGGACTAAAAAATATAATAAAACAGTAACTGATAAACATTACATACACCCAGTATATAAAATTAATTAATTAATATAACAATATGAACATTTGTTGAAAAAACCATGATCAAAATCAGAAGGGAAAGTGCCCTCTGCAGACAATAGACTTGTTTGGGATTCCCAAACAACCCTGGTTGCTTAGCTACCAAATTGAGGAAGGGGAGGTTGAATGAACATGGATTAACTTCCAGAAATACATAATTTTAGGTAGTTATTTTATGCAGTTTTGTACCAACGTTACCTTTGAAAGCTCACAAACTTTTCATAAAAACATGTTTTACATTCATACACTCAAAATGAATAAAGACAGAGTATCATTTATATTTCTATGGTATCCATACATGCATTTCTAAAATATCTTTGGAAGATAACATACAAGTATGTATATTCTACTTCCTAAAAACTGATGCAAACAGACTCACGAACCTTCTACCTTATATGACCATGATAAACAGCTGGTACTTAATGACATCTTGCATAGGCATTTATAGAAGTGGTAGACCAGCTCTTGGACATGCTATCGTAGAATTCCTATAGAATTTACACTTAATAACATATTTTACTTCTTTAATTTTACATCCAGGTAAAGTTTTACATTACACTGGAATGCATTCATCAAATCTTCAGCTGCCTCCGCCGAGATCTGAATTACTCGTTTCCCTTTTGTACCAATTAACATTCTCTAAAGGGAAAAAATATAGAATATTTTCTATTAGAATGGTTTGCAAAAATATGTTTTTTAATTAAATGTTACATGTATTAGGAAATACATAATTGACCTCATGAGAATGATATACAGGAAGTACTTAATTGCCCTCACAGGTGATAAGTTGTACAGGAAGTACTTAATTGACCTCACAGGTGATAAGTTGTATGGGAAGTACTTAATTGACCTCACAGGTGATAAGTTGTACAGGAAGTACGTAATTGCCCTCACAGGTGATAAGTTGTACAGGAAGTATTTAATTGCCCTCACAGGTGATAAGTTGTACAGGAAGTACTTAATTGACCTCACAGGTGATAAGTTGTACAGGAAGTACTTAATTGCCCTCACAGGTGATAAGTTGTATGGGAAGTACTTAATTGACCTCATGCATCAAGCTAATGTGATAAGTTGTACAGGAAGTATATAATAAGTTGTACAGGAAGTATATAAATGACTTCTGTGACGCATTTTGTGTAATCTGATATTTATAGACGTGTGTATTATTTGTATGCCAATAGAGGCTCACGAGAGGGCGTTAATAATGATCGAATTTACTGGAGCTTAAGGAGTCTCTGTCCACTATAAATGTAGGTCACAGGTCAATTTAAATTAGTCGTCTATTATCACCGAGTCTGGACACATGGCTAATCACCAACACCTTGCCACGTGGTGGCATGCAGTTGCTTCGTTACGAGTTTCCAAAGACAGATTGTTTCACGTCAAGCCGAATTGAAGACAATGTACAGTTTCACTATGCCATTCCACGGATGTTTGCAAGAACTGCATCGTCTCTCTCTCTCAGCAAGATTTACAAGAACTCACTGCCGTCCAACAATCACGTCACAATTGTTCAAGCCGAAGCCAGCCGAAGATTAGGCCACGTGTTGTTTGCGTCGAAAAGATTGACTTTTGAAACTAAGTATTTTAGTGTCCATATCATTTTATGACTCCAGGCGACTGTAAATGTATTTTCCTTGCGTTGTCTAATTTCGTGCGTCTTCCCACACTGTTATTGTATTATGCTGAATTTATGAATTTATTGTTCATTTGAGTTAATGTCATTTGATACCTCGTGAGTGCACTATATTTATTTACACGAATACAATAAAAGAATTTGACAATATCCTGTGTTCGTGTCGTTTCTTGTTGCGAACCCCTTGTTTGGGTTTGGGTCAACGGAAAGATTCAGGTCTGTCCGTCATCCGACTTTAGACCCAAACTCGGCCGTAACACTTCACATATATGTTCAACAGGAAGTACTTAATTGACCTCACATTAGCATGATGTATGGAAAGTTTATAATTGACCTATCATTAACCGTGTTGTGCAGCAGATAGATAATTGACCTACCATTAACCGTGTTGTGCAGCAGATAGATAATTGACCTATCATTAACCGTGTTGTGCAGCAGATAGATAATTGACCTATCATTAACCGTGTTGTGCAGCAGATAGATAATTGACCTATCATTAACCGTGTTGTGCAGCAGATAGATAATTGACCTATCATTAACCGTGTTGTGCAGCAGATAGATAATTGACCTATCATTAACCGTGTTGTGCAGCAGATAGATAATTGACCTATCATTAACCGTGTTGTGCAGCAGATAGATAATTGACCTATCATTAACCGTGTTGTGCAGCAGATAGATAATTGACCTATCATTAACCGTGTTGTGCAGCAGATAGATAATTGACCTATCATTAACCGTGTTGTGCAGCAGATAGATAATTGACCTATCATTAACCGTGTTGTGCAGCAGATAGATAATTGACCTATCATTAACCGTGTTGTGCAGCAGATAGATAATTGACCTATCATTAACCGTGTTGTGCAGCAGATAGATAATTGACCTATCATTAACCGTGTTGTGCAGCAGATAGATAATTGACCTATCATTAACCGTGTTGTGCAGCAGATAGATAATTGACTTATCATTAACCGTGTTGTGCAGCAGATAGATAATTGACCTATCATTAACCGTGTTGTGCAGCAGATAGATAATTGACCTATCATTAACCGTGTTGTGCAGCAGATAGATAATTGACCTATCATTAACCGTGTTGTGCAGCAGATAGATAATTGACCTATCATTAACCGTGTTGTGCAGCAGATAGATAATTGACCTATCATTAACCGTGTTGTGCAGCAGATAGATAATTGACCTATCATTAACCGTGTTGTGCAGCAGATAGATAATTGACCTATCATTAACCGTGTTGTGCAGCAGATAGATAATTGACCTATCATTAACCGTGTTGTGCAGCAGATAGATAATTGACCTATCATTAACCGTGTTGTGCAGCAGATAGATAATTGACCTATCATTAACCGTGTTGTGCAGCAGATAGATAATTGACCTATCATTAACCGTGTTGTGCAGCAGATAGATAATTGACCTATCATTAACCGTGTTGTGCAGCAGATAGATAATTGACCTATCATTAACCGTGTTGTGCAGCAGATAGATAATTGACCTATCATTAACCGTGTTGTGCAGCAGATAGATAATTGACCTATCATTAACCGTGTTGTGCAGCAGATAGATAATTGACCTATCATTAACCGTGTTGTGCAGCAGATAGATAATTGACCTATCATTAACCGTGTTGTGCAGCAGATAGATAATTGACCTATCATTAACCGTGTTATGCAGCAGATAGATAATTGACCTATCATTAACCGTGTTGTGCAGCAGATAGATAATTGACCTATCATTAACCGTGTTGTGCAGCAGATAGATAATTGACCTATCATTAACCGTGTTGTGCAGTAGATAGATAATTGACCTATCATTAACCGTGTTGTGCAGCAGATAGATAATTGACCTATCATTAACCGTGTTGTGCAGCAGATAGATAATTGACCTATCATTAACCGTGTTGTGCAGCAAATAGATAATTGACCTATCATTAACCGTGTTGTGCAGCAGATAGATAATTGACCTATCATTAACCGTGTTGTGCAGCAGATAGATAATTGACCTATCATTAACCGTGTTGTGCAGCAGATAGATAATTGACCTATCATTAACCGTGTTGTGCAGCAGATAGATAATTGACCTATCATTAACCGTGTTGTGCAGCAGATAGATAATTGACCTATCATTAACCGTGTTGTGCAGCAGATAGATAATTGACCTATCATTAACCGTGTTGTGCAGCAGATAGATAATTGACCTATCATTAACCGTGTTGTGCAGCAGATAGATAATTGACCTATCATTAACCGTGTTGTGCAGCAGATAGATAATTGACCTATCATTAACCGTGTTGTGCAGCAGATAGATAATTGACCTATCATTAACCGTGTTGTGCAGCAGATAGATAATTGACCTATCATTAACCGTGTTGTGCAGCAGATAGATAATTGACCTATCATTAACCGTGTTGTGCAGCAGATAGATAATTGACCTATCATTAACCGTGTTGTGCAGCAGATAGATAATTGACCTATCATTAACCGTGTTGTGCAGCAGATAGATAATTGACCTATCATTAACCGTGTTGTGCAGCAGATAGATAATTGACCTATCATTAACCGTGTTGTGCAGCAGATAGATAATTAACCTATCATTAACCGTGTTGTGCAGCAGATAGATAATTGACCTATCATTAACCGTGTTGTGCAGCAGATAGATAATTGACCTATCATTAACCGTGTTGTGCAGCAGATAGATAATTGACCTATCATTAACCGTGTTGTGCAGCAGATAGATAATTGACCTATCATTAACCGTGTTGTGCAGCAGATAGATAATTGACCTATCATTAACCGTGTTGTGCAGCAGATAGATAATTGACCTATCATTAACCATGTTGTGCAGCAGATAGATAATTGACCTATCATTAACCGTGTTGTGCAGCAGATAGATAATTGACCTATCATTAACCGTGTTGTGCAGCAGATAGATAATTGACCTATCATTAACCGTGTTGTGCAGCAGATAGATAATTGACCTATCATTAACCGTGTTGTGCAGCAGATAGATAATTGACCTATCATTAACCGTGTTGTGCAGCAGATAGATAATTGACCTATCATTAACCGTGTTGTGCAGCAGATAGATAATTGACCTCTTATGAGTTAAGTTGAGCAGAAAGTACATTTTTTAAGTGGAATTACTTTTAGTCGAAAGTGTAGTCAGAAAATAATGTCTATGGGTGCAAATAAACTCACAGTATGACTTCTTTTCCTGCATATAATCTTCTGTACAATCTGTAGTTCATTATTTTCTCCTTTTTCTAAAAGTTCAGTACTCTGTTAGATGAAAAAATATATAAATTTTGGTAAATAACAATTAACAGGCAGCTAAGACTGTAAGAAATGACTGACTACTATTTCTGAAGATGTTTTTCCATGGATGAGTTTTCTTGTTTTGAATATTTTGTGAAACAAAAACAATGGTACCATTCACATATATTATCCCCTATAGATATATACTATTACCGGTAGGTAAAATACGAACAAATACCATCATTACGTGTGGTTGTTTTATCATAGTGACATGATTGTTTTCATATTTTACCTGTTATACTACCACACTACAAGACACTGGGGCTGATCTGTTTACACTTATTTCACTATTACATGGACCAACTTATGCTATACAATATATATATAAACAACATAATAGAAATCACTTTTCAAACCATTAATATTGCATTTAGTTTCAATGTAGTGCTATTCTATAATGGACACCATCCCCCTTATCGCGTGGACGGGTTTCATGTTCTCTGCACGTAATAAGCTCGGTTATTAAGCATCCTTTTTTTGGGATGCCCGGTGGCCGAGGGGAAGACGTGTAGTGGCGTGAAGCTAGGCGATTTGGTGCCGTACGCGAGCGCTGGTTCGAGTCACGCACACAGTACGTATTTACTATAATTAGACATAGTCTTTACCTTGCCATTTATTCGGTGTTATTTGCTTACTTTACTTCCTATGTCGACAGCAACTATGAGTTTAAAATTATTTCTCAGTACTTATTCACTGTTACAATGCTGTACCATTACTTTCACCATCCTACTACAGTCAGATCTGAAGGCCTTTGCCGCATTCTGGCCATGCTGTGTGGCGCGTATCGCGTGGACGGGTTTCATGTTCTCTGCACGTAATAAGCTCGGTTATTAAGCATCCTTTTTTGGGGATGCCCGGTGGCCGAGGGGAAGACGTGTAGTGGCGTGAAGCTAGGCGATTTGGTGCCGTACGCGAGCGCTGGTTCGAGTCACGCACGCAGTACGTATTTACTATAATTAGACATAGTCTTTAAAGAACCTTGCCGTTTATTCGGTGTTATTTGCTTACTTTACTTCCTATGTCGACAGCAACTATGAGTTTAAAATACCATCCCCCTTGAATCTTTGGAGTTCAGAATATACTTGATGAATTCAACACACCTCTGTGTTAACCTTTCACATTTCACAAAATAGTCCCATTTATATTCTGCATTTCCGTCAGAAAAGTAGGACAAAAATAGCCAATTTTTTTAAATAAAAACTGAAAATTGACTCAGATCGAAGAATGTAAGAAAAAAGTACAGAAAATTTGGGCCAGAAAGTCTGGTGATGATAAGTCACACATAAAGTACTTATAGGCACATGCAAAGCATGAATGGAATCAGTCCAAAGGATTCTGAAATATGACTGCGAACGGACGAAGACCGAATTATAAGTCCCTGTTTTCAAAGTTTGTTCGAACAGGGACTGTAAAGGTTAAGGCTGACACAATATTTGAGAAATGAGATGTGTTTACATTGCAATAATCAATAACAATGCAGTGACTGTAGTTCAAGGTAAACCACATTACACCATGGCTACAAACAATAGGCATGTGACCTAATTCTTGGCCGAAATTCACTTCATATTTTTAGGTTTACAATAGACAATGACAAGAACTGATGCTGGGAATAGATTTGTATATTCTGTTGTCAGATTGTGAGTACAAACTATAGGAATGTCAATGGGATGAGGATGGATGGGGGTGAGGATCAACGGTCAGAACTCTGCCTTGTACATATATGCGAACCTATGAGAAGACATGTTCAACCTTGATACAAGTATACAAAATTTCGACCAATGAACGCTTATTTTGTCAAGTTCACATGAATCCTACCAAGGCTATATAAGGCCAACTTGTATCATGTTGCTTGATACTTCTTTACCATTCCAATCTGTGTTCATCTTTTGTTGTGAAATACAATATGTAGTTAGTATACTCATCCAAATTACACTATATTGTTTAGTCTGACACAGCACCCTCTGTCATCATCCAAATATCCCGAACCCCTCTACTCGTTTCCCACAGAAATCATTGTGTCTCTGGAAACATATGAATAAATATTTTGATATCAAACCTGTTCAAGTTGATATGGAACTTCTTCTGGTAAATATTCCAATAGTTTGGAACGGACAATTTCATAGATGACCGTTTCCGGTCCTTGGTCTGTAAAGAGATCCGGGTGATATTCCCACTCACCAGGTCTGGCTTGTGTAAATAAATAGTCCTGGAAAATGAACAAGTTTGTGTCATGTTTATTATTTGTTTGCAATATGCAGATTAAGTTAAAATACTACCTGATTGGTTAAGATGAATCAATGAATACATCACAAGAATT
This sequence comes from Saccoglossus kowalevskii, assembly GCF_978046115.1. Taxonomy (NCBI): domain Eukaryota; kingdom Metazoa; phylum Hemichordata; class Enteropneusta; family Harrimaniidae; genus Saccoglossus; species Saccoglossus kowalevskii. Next base: position 5,243,190 of record NC_140656.1, read on the forward strand.
TTCTTGGATGTAAAAAAATAAATACTACTTTGTGTAGTAGCAAATGAATTCATTATGATGGACAATGGAGACATTGGACAAAACTTATTCAGAGTTAAAATGAAAACAATTGAATCAATCAATCTGCACTCATTAGATGACATAGTCCCTGTCAATAATTCAAGTACTTGATGTTTTAAGAACCACCTACAATCTCTGAGATTAATTTTAAAAATAAAGCATCAAGACAGTAATGTTGATTCAGAAGAACAGGAACAAAATGGCCACCAGATGGCCATCTTGAAATGGATCAGCATGCAAAATATATGGTCACCATAGCAAGTTTCAATGAAAATTTGTCCAGTCATTTGAACTGGTTGCGAACACACTTAATATTGGAATTTAACAATTCTTTCACCAACAGGAATGAATGCTTCCATAATAATCATGAAATTTCTTCTTAGAACACATATAAAAAAATCAATATTCTATTTACATATGGCCTGCCCTCTAGTGGCTAGAAAGGGGAATAAATACCTGTAAATCATCGATACCATCATTGAACAGGGCAGATATCATAAACACACCATCAAAATTTGGCCATCCAGTCTTTCGTAAAAGCTGCTTCTTTGTCCTTCGTTTCTGTTCCAATTTTAGTTGATGTTTAATCCACTTTAAATCTTTATCACTTAATCCCTTGGAACGCAAAACATCGTCACTTAAATCAGAGTGTCTAAGAATGGCCTCAACTCCTTGGAAATCATTTGCATCTTTACAGTCCACAGATTCATCAGCAAAAGAATCGTGTAATTTGCAGTCTGTATTTTCATCAAACATTTCTCCCCCCATATTTGAATGCTCTGTGTCCCTGACGTTTTCATGTGATTCAGACAGCCTGTCCCCTGATTTCACAATCACGCTAGCTTGTTTTTGTGTTTTGTCTTCCAAAACGGCCTCGCCAGTAAACAATCCTTGACTCTCATATCCCACCATGTCCTCACCACGATTTAGTTTGCTGTCAACAGAAGGTGACATTTGATTTGTTTTTTTAGTACTAAAATTCTGCATCCACAGATCCTTAATTTCAGTAGACTTATCATGACTTATCACCTCATTGGGTTGCCCATCAGAATCCTGCAACTCTTGTCTCTTCTTCCACTGCTCTACAATTGCCTCAATCCTTCTTTTGTCTATGCCACTTTGACTTATTTTCTCAAGTTCAAGTTTTCGTTTGCGGTCTTTTTCAAGTCTGTTGATCATTTTGTGCATAACTGATACGTAATCTGCTTTCATGCTGCTGCCGGACTCCACAGAGCCAAGACGCTTGGCAATAACAGCATCAATCTCAAAACTTTTACCATTCACAATTCCTTCAGTGAGCTGAGCTGTTATACTAAGTAATAAATTCTTTTTTTGTACTGTGTCAATCTGGATGTAATTAAAACAAAATGGATGTGATTACCCTGGGTTATTTAGTTGAAGACAGCATTGCATCTTTGACTCCACTCTAATCTTAATCTGAGGCAGCATTTTATTCCAACTGTCTTTATCACAACATAAATTCATTAAATGACCCGTATGAATGCAATAAACTCTCAGTAATGGCCATAAATATTTATTTTACACTTTTCATAAAATGGAAATAATTACAGATGAAACAACTCTTTTATTGTTCATCCACCCAACCCAATTTTTCTGTCTTACAACTTTTGATGCCAAGAATTCAGTGGTGTATCTTTAACCTTTTCACCACTAGACTTTCTTGCCCCAATTTTTTCTGCATTTTTTTCTTACATTCTTCAATATATTTAAAAATAATCCTAATTTTAGACCCAACAGACAAAATTTGAGTCAATTTTCAGATTTTTACTCCAAAAATGTGTCTATTTTTTTGTTTCTGAAGGAAAGTGCAGACTATAAACAAGACTATTATGTGAATTTGTGATGAAAAGAGCGAACTGGTGGTGAAAAGGTTAATTGAACAAAATGCAGCTGGCATATAATGCTCATAAAAAATTCATTGTCATAACAAAGACACTCACTCACCTTGTTAAGAACTAGAAGTGATTTGACATTAGGATAAGAATTGAGAGTCATTATGATATCAGAATCCAGTTTAAACCGTGTCCATTTATTAGAGACATCAACCAGCACCATGACTACGGGTACAAATGAAATTACTGGATACTATATTTTTTCCTACAAACACTACTTTATATTTATTAAGAAACTTTTAGTTCAAAATCGTTATTTATATTCTATTTGTACTAGGTCACCTAGACAAAATAGACAACTTACCCAGGTCACCTAGACAAAGTAGATGACTTACCTATGTCAGCTTCTTCAAAAACATTTCTTGGATCAACCACCATAGATCGTCCTAACTGATGTCTGCAACAGAAATAGGTAACCATGGTAACATGATGATATATTTTCTTCTACATGTGTATATTTACCAGTATTCAAAGATACGGAACTAAAAATAGGATCATATGCTTTGGCATGCCTGGACTAAGAAGCTTTTAGAAACCTAATTCTTAAGGTTATTGGCTAATATTTGAAAACACAGATAACCCATGAATACCTTGCCCATGATTAGATGTAAACTAAGAGACAATGTACAACAATCAAAACAACAGACATGGTAACCTCTATACCTATCCAATCTGTTATCATTACAGGCATGGTAACCTCTATACCTATCCAATCTGTTATCATTACAGGCATGGTAACCTCTATACCTATCCAATCTGTTATCATTACAGGCATGGTAACCTCTATACCTATCCAATCTGTTATCATTACAGGCATGGTAACCTCTATACCTATCCAATCTGTTATCATTACAGGCATGGTAACCTCTATACCTATCCAATCTGTTATCATTACAGGCATGGTAACCTCTATACCTATCCAATCTGTTATCATTACTGGCATGGTAACCTCTATACCTATCCAATCTGTTATCATTACAGGCATGGTAACCTCTATACCTATCCAATCTGTTATCATTACAGGCATGGTAACCTCTATACCTATCCAATCTGTTATCATTACAGGCATGGTAACCTCTATACCTATCCAATCTGTTATCATTACAGGCATGGTAACCTCTATACCTATCCAATCTGTTATCATTACAGACATGGTAACCTCTATACCTATCCAATCTGTTATCATTACTGACATGGTAACCTCTATACCTATCCAATCTGTTATCATTACTGACATGGTAACCTCTATACCTATCCAATCTGTTATCATTACAGGCATGGTAACCTCTATACCTATCCAATCTGTTATCATTACAGGCATGGTAACCTCTATACCTATCCAATCTGTTATCATTACAGGCATGGTAACCTCTATACCTATCCAATCTGTTATCATTACTGACATGGTAACCTCTATACCTATCCAATCTGTTATCATTACAGGCATGGTAACCTCTATACCTATCCAATCTGTTATCATTACAGGCATGGTAACCTCTATACCTATCCAATCTGTTATCATTACAGGCATGGTAACCTCTATACCTATCCAATCTGTTATCATTACAGGCATGGTAACCTCTATACCTATCCAATCTGTTATCATTACTGACATGGTAACCTCTATACCTATCCAATCTGTTATCATTACAGGCATGGTAACCTCTATACCTATCCAATCTGTTATCATTACAGGCATGGTAACCTCTATACCTATCCAATCTGTTATCATTACAGGCATGGTAACCTCTATACCTATCCAATCTGTTATCATTACAGGCATGGTAACCTCTATACCTATCCAATCTGTTATCATTACAGGCATGGTAACCTCTATACCTATCCAATCTGTTATCATTACAGTCATGGTAACCTCTATACCTATCCAATCTGTTATCATTACTGACATGGTAACCTCTATACCTATCCAATCTGTTATCATTACAGGCATGGTAACCTCTATACCTATCCAATCTGTTATCATTACAGGCATGGTAACCTCTATACCTATCCAATCTGTTATCATTACAGGCATGGTAACCTCTATACCTATCCAATCTGTTATCATTACAGGCATGGTAACCTCTATACCTATCCAATCTGTTATCATTACAGTCATGGTAACCTCTATACCTATCCAATCTGTTATCATTACTGACATGGTAACCTCTATACCTATCCAATCTGTTATCATTACAGGCATGGTAACCTCTATACCTATCCAATCTGTTATCATTACAGGCATGGTAACCTCTATACCTATCCAATCTGTTATCATTACAGGCATGGTAACCTCTATACCTATCCAATCTGTTATCATTACAGGCATGGTAACCTCTATACCTATCCAATCTGTTATCATTACAGGCATGGTAACCTCTATACCTATCCAATCTGTTATCATTACAGGCATGGTAACCTCTATACCTATCCAATCTGTTATCATTACAGGCATGGTAACCTCTATACCTATCCAATCTGTTATCATTACTGACATGGTAACCTCTATACCTATCCAATCTGTTATCATTACAGGCATGGTAACCTCTATACCTATCCAATCTGTTATCATTACTGGCATGGTAACCTCTATACCTATCCAATCTGTTATCATTACTGGCATGGTAACCTCTATACCTATCCAATCTGTTATCATTACAGGCATGGTAACCTCTATACCTATCCAATCTGTTATCATTACAGGCATGGTAACCTCTATACCTATCCAATCTGTTATCATTACAGGCATGGTAACCTCTATACCTATCCAATCTGTTATCATTACAGGCATGGTAACCTCTATACCTATCCAATCTGTTATCATTACAGGCATGGTAACCTCTATACCTATCCAATCTGTTATCATTACAGGCATGGTAACCTCTATACCTATCCAATCTGTTATCATTACTGGCATGGTAACCTCTATACCTATCCAATCTGTTATCATTACTGGCATGGTAACCTCTATACCTATCCAATCTGTTATCATTACAGGCATGGTAACCTCTATACCTATCCAATCTGTTATCATTACAGGCATGGTAACCTCTATACCTATCCAATCTGTTATCATTACAGGCATGGTAACCTCTATACCTATCCAATCTGTTATCATTACTGGCATGGTAACCTCTATACCTATCCAATCTGTTATCATTACAGGCATGGTAACCTCTATACCTATCCAATCTGTTATCATTACAGGCATGGTAACCTCTATACCTATCCAATCTGTTATCATTACAGGCATGGTAACCTCTATACCTATCCAATCTGTTATCATTACAGGCATGGTAACCTCTATACCTATCCAATCTGTTATCATTACAGACATGGTAACCTCTATACCTATCCAATCTGTTATCATTACTGACATGGTAACCTCTATACCTATCCAATCTGTTATCATTACTGACATGGTAACCTCTATACCTATCCAATCTGTTATCATTACAGGCATGGTAACCTCTATACCTATCCAATCTGTTATCATTACAGGCATGGTAACCTCTATACCTATCCAATCTGTTATCATTACAGGCATGGTAACCTCTATACCTATCCAATCTGTTATCATTACTGACATGGTAACCTCTATACCTATCCAATCTGTTATCATTACAGGCATGGTAACCTCTATACATATCCAATCTGTTATCATTACAGGCATGGTAACCTCTATACCTATCCAATCTGTTATCATTACAGGCATGGTAACCTCTATACCTATCCAATCTGTTATCATTACAGGCATGGTAACCTCTATACCTATCCAATCTGTTATCATTACTGACATGGTAACCTCTATACCTATCCAATCTGTTATCATTACAGGCATGGTAACCTCTATACCTATCCAATCTGTTATCATTACAGGCATGGTAACCTCTATACCTATCCAATCTGTTATCATTACAGGCATGGTAACCTCTATACCTATCCAATCTGTTATCATTACAGTCATGGTAACCTCTATACCTATCCAATCTGTTATCATTACTGACATGGTAACCTCTATACCTATCCAATCTGTTATCATTACAGGCATGGTAACCTCTATACCTATCCAATCTGTTATCATTACAGGCATGGTAACCTCTATACCTATCCAATCTGTTATCATTACAGGCATGGTAACCTCTATACCTATCCAATCTGTTATCATTACAGGCATGGTAACCTCTATACCTATCCAATCTGTTATCATTACAGTCATGGTAACCTCTATACCTATCCAATCTGTTATCATTACTGACATGGTAACCTCTATACCTATCCAATCTGTTATCATTACAGGCATGGTAACCTCTATACCTATCCAATCTGTTATCATTACAGGCATGGTAACCTCTATACCTATCCAATCTGTTATCATTACAGGCATGGTAACCTCTATACCTATCCAATCTGTTATCATTACTGACATGGTAACCTCTATACCTATCCAATCTGTTATCATTACTGACATGGTAACCTCTATACCTATCCAATCTGTTATCATTACAGGCATGGTAACCTCTATACCTATCCAATCTGTTATCATTACAGGCATGGTAACCTCTATACCTATCCAATCTGTTATCATTACAGGCATGGTAACCTCTATACCTATCCAATCTGTTATCATTACAGGCATGGTAACCTCTATACCTATCCAATCTGTTATCATTACAGGCATGGTAACCTCTATACCTATCCAATCTGTTATCATTACTGACATGGTAACCTCTATACCTATCCAATCTGTTATCATTACAGGCATGGTAACCTCTATACCTATCCAATCTGTTATCATTACTGGCATGGTAACCTCTATACCTATCCAATCTGTTATCATTACTGGCATGGTAACCTCTATACCTATCCAATCTGTTATCATTACAGGCATGGTAACCTCTATACCTATCCAATCTGTTATCATTACAGGCATGGTAACCTCTATACCTATCCAATCTGTTATCATTACAGGCATGGTAACCTCTATACCTATCCAATCTGTTATCATTACAGGCATGGTAACCTCTATACCTATCCAATCTGTTATCATTACAGGCATGGTAACCTCTATACCTATCCAATCTGTTATCATTACAGGCATGGTAACCTCTATACCTATCCAATCTGTTATCATTACTGACATGGTAACCTCTATACCTATCCAATCTGTTATCATTACAGGCATGGTAACCTCTATACCTATCCAATCTGTTATCATTACAGGCATGGTAACCTCTATACCTATCCAATCTGTTATCATTACAGACATGGTAACCTCTATACCTATCCAATCTGTTATCATTACAGTCATGGTAACCTCTATACCTATCCAATCTGTTATCATTACAGGCATGGTAACCTCTATACCTATCCAATCTGTTATCATTACAGGCATGGTAACCTCTATACCTATCCAATCTGTTATCATTACAGGCATGGTAACCTCTATACCTATCCAATCTGTTATCATTACAGGCATGGTAACCTCTATACCTATCCAATCTGTTATCATTACAGGCATGGTAACCTCTATACCTATCCAATCTGTTATCATTACTGACATGGTAACCTCTATACCTATCCAATCTGTTATCATTACAGGCATGGTAACCTCTATACCTATCCAATCTGTTATCATTACAGGCATGGTAACCTCTATACCTATCCAATCTGTTATCATTACAGGCATGGTAACCTCTATACCTATCCAATCTGTTATCATTACAGGCATGGTAACCTCTATACCTATCCAATCTGTTATCATTACAGGCATGGTAACCTCTATACCTATCCAATCTGTTATCATTACAGGCATGGTAACCTCTATACCTATCCAATCTGTTATCATTACTGGCATGGTAACCTCTATACCTATCCAATCTGTTATCATTACAGGCATGGTAACCTCTATACCTATCCAATCTGTTATCATTACAGGCATGGTAACCTCTATACCTATCCAATCTGTTATCATTACAGGCATGGTAACCTCTATACCTATCCAATCTGTTATCATTACTGGCATGGTAACCTCTATACCTATCCAATCTGTTATCATTACAGGCATGGTAACCTCTATACCTATCCAATCTGTTATCATTACAGGCATGGTAACCTCTATACCTATCCAATCTGTTATCATTACAGGCATGGTAACCTCTATACCTATCCAATCTGTTATCATTACTGACATGGTAACCTCTATACCTATCCAATCTGTTATCATTACAGGCATGGTAACCTCTATACCTATCCAATCTGTTATCATTACAGGCATGGTAACCTCTATACCTATCCAATCTGTTATCATTACTGACATGGTAACCTCTATACCTATCCAATCTGTTATCATTACAGGCATGGTAACCTCTATACCTATCCAATCTGTTATCATTACAGGCATGGTAATATAACAGATTTCCTTCATTTATACTGTGGTTTATATTTTATGCTGTTGTACACAAAACTCAGATAAAAACATCTCAAAATTGTGTTTAATTACACATGGTGAGAAAATCGTATGTAATTATAGATGGATACTTATGAATGTCTGATGCTTTAACATAGAAATAATTTCAACTATGTCATGAATTTCGTTACATGATAAAATAACAAAAGTCATTGAAAATGACACAGTCCCCGTTGAATTTTTGAAAGTTCTCTTTGTGCTCGTCATATTAAAGCGGAGGGGTTGTCGCGAGCTTGTCCTTGAAACTTGAGTTCCAATTGGCGTATACAACAGATTGTTTATTTACATCAAAACACGTGTTTCATGTAGTAGTAATATGGCCAAAAATAAAAACAGCTGTTATTCGGCCATCTTTGATCTGATTATAAAACAAAGTGATATGTATGATATATGTGCCAAATACGAATGAAAATGGTACATAAATTGTGGAAATATAGTAGTAAGGTCAAAAAGTCAGATGGCTGTCAATCGGCCATCCTTGAACAAATTGTCATGGACATGCATCCTAATATGTATAAAGTACATGTATGTGGCAAATTTGAATGAAAACTGACAGAGCATGTCCAAGATACCGCATAAAAAAACAAAACAAGATGCCTGCTTTCGACCATCTTTGATCCAATTGCGAAATAAATCGTCATGGACATGTATCCAAACATGTATAATTTATGTACCAAGTTTGAATGACAACTGACAAAACATGTCCAAAATACAACATTTTCAAAAAACAAGATGGCTGCCAGTCGGCCATTTTGAATTGAATTGCTAAACCACTGCATGTGCATAAGTTCCACATGAGGTACTAGGCACATGCAAAGAATGAACGGAATCGGTCAACAGGATTCTGCAATATGACTCTGGGCACACGGATGGATGGACGGACAGACTGAGGAACTCACGGACGGTTGGGACATGTATCCTAACATGTATGATCTATGTACTAAAATTGAATGAAAACCGACAAAGCATGTCCAAAATACAACATTTTCAAAAAACAAGATGGCTGCCAGTCGGCCATTTTGAATTGAATTGCTAAACCACTGCATGTGCATAAGTTCCACATGAGGTACTAGGCACATGCAAAGAATGAACGGAATCGGTCAACAGGATTCTGCAATATGACTCTGGACACACGGATGGATGGACGGACAGACTCAGGAACTCACAGACGGTTGGGACATGTATCCTAACATGTATGATCTATGTACTAAAATTGAATGAAAACCGACAAAGCATGTCCAAAATACAACATTTTCAAAAAACAAGATGGCTGCAGTCGGCCATTTTGAATCAAATCACTAAACCACTGCATGTGCATATGTCCCACATAAAGTACTAGGCACATGCAAAGAATGAACGGAATTGGTCCAAGGGATTCTGAGATATGAATCCGGTCGGACGAACAGACTCACAGATGCACACACGGACGCACGGATGGATGGAGACCGAATTATAAGTCCCCGTTTTCGGACTTCATCCGAACAGGGACTAAAAAGTTGATGACCCGTTTGCAGACTTCTTGATAAACAGTATTTAATTGACAAATCAAAAGAGTTACTAAGTTACAAATATGCAAGCAAACCTCTTTAGAGGCAGATATTTTATCCACCAAAATTCAGTACAAATATTTTGTAAAATACCGGTAGTCACTGAATTTCGTCATCATTTTGGACCATACAGACTGTTTCATATATTCTTTTTAGTTTTTAATCAAAGGGTTTGTTCAATTTTAATCAATATTTGATAATCATTTTGTGGATGTAGCCAATGAATAAAATTAAAAGATCCCATTAAGTTGTTTTTACCATATCATTTCATATTAATTGCAGAATACACAATCATTTGCCATGGAGAAATATTAGTATTGTCTACAAATGATATGCAAATGAGATAAAATGAGTGAGGCCATGGTGTTGTGTCATACAGCCTGACAAGGTCGTGTGAGTTGTGTTAACTCAAATATGATCCAATCCTCTTTGAACTTCAATACTTTATAGGGCTTAATTATTCGCTGGGTTTTATTTTCACTTATTTCGCTGAATGCAGTAAATTAAAATGCAGTGAATATTAAAATTAAACAAGAGAATGTTCTCTTTTCTCCACAAACATGGGAATTTAAAACCCAGTGAAAATCTCTGCAATCTCAAATTCTCTGAAATTAAATCCGGTAAATGTTTTCCCCTCTAAAGTATTATCAAGTTATATTTTGATACATATTGCATGTATGTTTCTAATTTACATAGAAACTAACACTCTTTTATTTACATTGGAAACATGTTATTACCGTTTAGCTTTTCTAACATTCACCATTCCAGGAGTATCCAGAAATATCTGCAAAACAAGAGACGACAATGCAGTCAGTCATAATTCATTTGCATATTTTTATTGAAAATGAAAAATACATTTGCTCTAAACCAATCGTCTTTTCATTTGACAAAATGGGAGAAAAGCTGTGAATTGCGTAAAGTAAAAATTTCAAAAGCAATGATTTTAATATCTTACTATCTGTGTATTGTTCTCTGTTAATATAGCAGTGGTTCTTTGTCTTGTTGTATGGGCTTTACTGGATACTGATGATACCTATAATAGAAGTACTTATGGTAGTTAGTATGTTCTGAAGTATAAATCATTTAATTTTTGTGGCTGGAAATGTACACGATTGAGCATTTCATGTCATTCGTAAAAAAAATCGCAAAACTCGCTGTATGACCCCAGAGAAATGTTCACCATTACAAAATTTTACAATTATTGAGATTTGTGAAAAATTGTCTCTGCTGAAATAAATCAATTTAAAATATGCAAATTGAAAATCTACAAAGTAACTCAACTAATTTTTAACCTATCCAGAACAAGTAGTGATGTTTTCAACCAATCAGAGAAGGCCTATTTTAATTGGCTGATTCCAGTACAGTTGTTAGTACAATATGGAAGACATCAAGAGTACTGGATTCAAGATAAATTGTGAACAGACTAGGGAGTATGATGTAGACTGCAATCTTTTACAATTCTGATGTGACAGCGCTTCTACAGGAAATTATTTTTATACATTTCCCTTGTGACAACAAATCCTACATTTGAGTGTACAAATAAAAACTTGTTCACAATGATAAAACTGCTAATATTGGAACAATATAACATTATTTATACTTGTATGGCTCGTTACAAGTTCATGGGAGCAAAAGACATTCAAATTTACCCCCCCCCCCCAAAAAAAAGAACAATTTGTGACTGTAAAATGGAATCACATTCTTTTAATTGACATGTATAGATCAGACTAACTTAAATCATCAAATGCTAATCTGAATGTGACAATTAACGAAGATGAGAGAAAAATTTGCATCTTACCCATCTTCCCATCAACTGATTGGTTAGTGTGGATTTGCCACAGTTGGGTGTACCAATCACAGCAACTTTTAATACCTCGGCATTCTCTGGTTGGTCAGGGTGTTGTGCACATAACAAATCATGATGAACTGATAAATAAAATAAACAATCACCATGGTGACATACTATCAAGTCATTACAGTGGGATGTGCTACAATGCAGCATTTACAAGGTCAAAATGCAAATAAAAATAGATGGTATAAAAGATTGTTTCCAAGTCAACAACACAAATTTGTCATTTTGAGATTTTTGTGTATTGGTTTTGTTAATTTTTTAGCCAGATGACAACAAATAAAGCATGTTGATGATGTGAGTTAACCCTACCTTGGCAGCCATTTTGAATTTAATATTGGTCCAAAAAAATACAACTAGTTCAATAACACACATTAGTTTCTTTCTACATGTACTTTCAAATAACCAAAAGAATATAAATATCTTTTTGAAATTTGAGGTAATTCCTGTGCACACATCAGATAGATTTAAACCAGAAACACACCTAAAGATCTTCCTCTATCAAATCATGGAACTGAAAATTCCTGCTACTTTTTGAACTATTTGAGATTGTTTTTCTTTGAATAAATTTCTTGTTTAATAAAATAGTTTATAATTTCAGGAATACAATAAGATATCCTGTCATAAATAATGTATACCCCCAAAAATAGCAGGATGTGTGATCTATGCCCTTCACTATTATGTCAATGTAAATAGAAACAAGAGCTACTAGTACATTACATTTAGTAGCTGACATGGGTTTCAGTGGTTCACCATATAGCTCCAATTCATGGTATTTCCCTTGCTCTTTTATTTTACTCCTGATATCAACAACAGGTGCAACTGAATTATACTGCCCTCTGTGGTGAGATGAGATGATGAATGTTCCTGTAATAGAAAATAATGAATAAACAATGACTAAGTGTGCATGTTCATTTCAAGATTAAGGAGTAATATATGTGAATGAACTGTCTGCAATCACACATGTAGACTAAATAGTACAGACGTTGCCTAACCATGCATCCATTTTGTCATTTACCACATTCATGGCACTCAAATATTCATTTGCATCTTCTAATTATCATGCTTGCCACATACAGCAAATCGTACTTGGAATCAGACAGGCTCAACTATGTAATTGGATTTTTTTTATTAAATAACAAGTCAATATAAATGCACAACTTGTATCTAATATAACGAACAGTACACCTGTTAATACAATAATGTGATTGGATTACAAGCTATCCACAGTAATGCCACTCATTAGCATATTTACACTTAGCCCTGAGTACAGTCTTGTAGGTTGGCCTCCTTCCACTAATCATTTGGCCCCCAAAAATAGCCACCATTTGGCCATTTTGAATAGGATCGTCAAACCAATATATCTGTTTATCTATGACATGATGTATAATGAATATTTAAAATTTGAACATAATCAGTGAAAGCAAGTCAAAGATATGGCATGTGAACCACATTAATTCAAACAAAATGGCTGCCAGTCGACCCTTTTAAATCTTATCTGAAAAACAAAATAAAAATCCCATAATGTCTAATGTATATACCAAGTTTGAACAAAATCCATCTGTAAACAGCCGAGAAATGCTTGATTATGATGATTTTTAGCACAAAAATGGCCGCCATTCGGCCATCTTGAATCAGATCGTGAAACAAATTGACGTGCATATGTATAATATCATGTATGATATATGTGTGAAGTTTGATTGTGATTTGTCCAGGCATTTCTAAGATACAGGTCCGGTCACACGCACTCATGCACTCATGCATACACGCACGCACTGACACACGGAGGTCAAAACATAAGTCCCTGTTTTCGGACTGCGTCTGAACGGGTACTAAAAAATCCAATTACATAGTTGAGCCCGTCTGATTCCAAGTACGATTTGCTGTATGTGGCGCAAGCATGATAATTAGAAGATGCAAATGAATATTTGAGTGCCATGAATGTGGTAAATGACAAAATGGACCAACCTACAGGACTGTACTCAGGGCTAAGCCCTGCGTACAGTGGGGTACAGTGGGGTACAGTGCTGTGTGTACGGGGACGCGTTCGGTGGGGCATCTATCATTCGAACGTGTGAATTGGGGGCATTTCGCCCAATTACCACTTCGCCCGAACGGTTTCGCCCGATTACCATTTCGCCCGGTTGCCATTTCGCCCGATTGCCATTTCACCCAATTGCCATTTCGCCTGATTCCTCGTATGTTTGGTATTTGCGTGTAGTCAAAACAAGATAACGTAGAAGTCAAAATTTGTTTTTATAAGGTGACGAACGTGAAGTTTATAACGGGGTTGTAACGTAATTTTATGCCGTTGTGGCTATCTTGTGTGGGTCATACCATTTGTGTATCGGGAGGAAACAATGAGTTGAGGGACAGTCACACCTTTTTGTTTGATGGTGGTAGTTCCTTTAGTTAAATGCACTGTGACCCTTTAAAAACACAATTATTTGTATAAGAATGTAAACCTCTGTTTTTAATGTAATTCCAATCTGATAAAACTTTATTTTTCCTTTAATATTAGCATTTTTTGGTAACTTGACACAGTAAAACACAGAGCTACAACAATTCAACAAATTGAGTTGAGGAAAAACTTTTGAAATATTTTACTAGTATTGTGTTTGTTTTCCCCAGTTTCACTTCCAATATTGCATGAACTTTTTGTTTCCTGGAAGGGGGAGCAATGAAAGTAAAGATATAATGCATAATTTACATTTACATTACATTTATTTACTTACCCTCGAATAAAAATAAAGTAGCACACCAGGTGCTAATACAATCGAGCAATATAAAAAATCACAAATACCAAAAATATATATATTAGTACATGTATTACATATGGAATGTCTACGTAGAAATTGAAATACAAATTGAAAAATTACATCTTTGATTCTTTTTTTAAATATAATGTTTATTACATTATATTTAAAAAAAGAATCAAAGATGTAATTTATAATGTAATAATAATTTTATTATTCAGTGATAAAATGTATTGAAAAAAATAAAACTCAACCTAGAAACAAACTTCCAGACAAAATATTTGAAAATAGTTATGGCGAATAAATTAAAACTGCTTTAGCAAAATTTTAATATACTTCCAATCACATCAGGACACCTAAGTTAAATCAGGCTCTAATACTATATTAATTATATACAATGTTGTGTTTCTATTTCAATTTAAAAGTATAGTCGAAATTTAAAATAAATTAGTGTAATTCTGGCCCTAATACTATACTACTTGTATACATTGTTGTATATAATGTGTTTCAAGTTCCCAACACCGGAGGGCGTACAAAGCTTCCGTCAATGGTCAATCTTTGCATAAAATGCGCGGATTGAAATTATTCTGCCAACGACATCACTGTGAAAGTATTTTATTCAAACACCGATGGTGAAACAAGTGAAAAATCTGTGTATGACGGCCGATGCATACCTGTCCCTATGCCTGTCGGCCACCCCTCTATTATGAATGGGATGACTACCCGCAATGGCGGACATCAGTTGCAGTGTTCGCATCGGCAAGAAAACCCTGACTAAAATGCGATCATATGATAGATTTTATGCATTTTACCAGATGTACATTTCGTATCGAAACCCCTAGTAGGCCTACTGTGTAACATCGATAAATCGGGCGAAAAGGAAAACGGGCGAACTGGTAATTGGGCGAACCGGTAATTGGGCGAACTGGTAATCAGGCGAAGGAGTTCGGGCGAAGTGACTGTACCCCCACAGGGAGCCCAGGAACTATAATCAACTGTAATACGCAGTCTCTATGAGGGGGGGGGGGTATCGGCTGGTATCTAGTGTAAGAAATAGACAAGGGATGAAGGCTCCAGCCAGTTGAGCAAGGCTAACCGAGTCGTGACCTCGATGTGGTTCGTAACCAGTCTTGTGATTGGTTGTTGACAAATGCTGAACAGGCCACGTCTCCAACTGTGCCGTGCGTTGAAGAAGCAACTAATATTCTTCAACCTGGTATTTTTTTTAGATTTTATTTTTTATTTTTGTCGTCTGTTTTTTCGAGTTTAAAAAATGTGAGCTGGCTGGAGCCTTCATCCCTTGTCTATTTCTTACACTAGATACCAGCCGATACCCCCCCCCCCGCTCATAGAGACTGCGTATTACAGTTGATTATAGTTCCTGGGCTCCCTGTGGTACCCCGAACGCGTCCCTGTACACACAGCACTAATACGCAGGGCTAATTTACACTGCAATATCAGCGTGTTTTTACAATGCATACTCTGATACAGACTCAGCCATTTGGAAGTATGCCCTAATCACTTAACTAGTTTCCTGGAACAACAATGTTCACTTTGGCACAGTTAATATACAGTGATACACACCGATCTCACTGATCAACACTGATACCAGTCGACTCGTCTGTAGACGTCATCGATGAAATCATAAATGTCCGATTACAAACACGGTGATGATGTCCAATCGTTCACATCATATCAACATTGTGATGAAAAGGAAACTCAAACTATTTTACAATACTTACTGCATATAGGGTATTTAATTATTCCATGCCGGTGTGTAGTTTTGATACGCAATGGACGAGTAAAAATAAAAACGCGTGAAAGCATGGAGGCAGCCATTTTAAAATTATGGCTCCCTAGGTAAGTGTTGAAAATCTCAGTTCGTGGTGTATGCTTGGCGAAATTTTAAAAATACTTATAGCTGAAAATTTAAACATATTGAAATATTGGTATTTTCGACTAACACGGTAGTTTTTGTCTTGAATTATTTTCCTATTATTTTGTTATTCTGTTATATGGAAACTGTAGTCTCACTCACGTGATAGTCGCGTACATGTGTGAGATATACTCCTATAAACAAAGATGGTAACATTGACTTTGCGCCGATCACGGGGGGGGGGGGACGTGTTGTCTCTGAATAAAATACCGTACGCAAGCTGAAGTAAAAAAAAAAAACGCGTAAGAGGAGTGTTATTTAGTTATTTGACACGTATACGCTTGTACCGTGTTTAGGGTCAAATAACGTAGAATAAATAGTGAAAAAAGGAATCTCGTGAATTAATGTTATCTCAACTCGGAAACAGTGTGATTTAGTATGTATATAGGGTATCTATTTTATGTTTCTGCACTTGAAAAGGGGCAAAATTTCACAAAAATAAGTATGTGTTTAGAGCCTTTTTTGAAAGCTACAGTCACAGTCAGCTGGCATTGGTGTCGCTGGCTGTATATGATAAAGGGAAGTTGTGCAACCAAATTTGCCGAGTTCGCAGTTTTTCGCCAATAAAAAAATAAATAATAATGTAGGGGTAAATTACTTCTTTATTAAAACCAACCATGGAGCTGCATTCAATATCAAATGAAATGACCGAGCACAAAAAAAGAAAACGAGAAAAAAACATGTACATATTAAAAAAACGTAATACATGTAACATATGTTATTATAAACATTATTATATCACATAATGTTCACTATTGGTTTTTCAACCACAGTTTAGCCATTAAACTCATTGGCTACCATTAAAACATACCACAAAACGTCCTCTACTTATATGGTTTTATTTTACATTATTCACAAAATCCAGAAAAATATCAATCGTATGATCAAAGAACAACCATTTAGTATTTCCTCCCATGGTAACAAGTTGACGTCATATCTCAAAATTGTGTCCGGGCGAAAAATAACATGTTGCTATAAAATGTACCCATTTGTGTATTTGATGATTGTCCCGAAACCCAAACGTTGATGAGTACATTGCTTGCTAAACTCTTTTCTGGTATTTGGTATTCCCCTTATGGTTTACCGACAAAGACAAGGATTGTTATGTTACATAAAGGTAACCTAACGTGCTTAGGACTGAAAATTGAAACTTATTTTCAAGGTTCGGAAAACAGGTTACTAATTTTAATGTCACAGGCTCTGTGTTTGATAAATAGGGACAATTATTACAAGTTGAAGTCCCGGGGGCAATACATAGAACTAAGGCAATCAACTATCAAATTTAAACGGAGATTTAACACGGTGATGAGGTGTTTCTATGGTCAAAATACATATTTTAATAAATCAATATACAATGCAACTGTTGGTTTACATGTGCTTATATTGGAGATACTCTTCTAAATAGAGCAAATATGGTAACTGTTTTATTTGGACTAAACAGTGACGACAGAAATGGTACTTTGGTATAAATATGGGTATCCAGGTATAAAAATGGTCACTGTTTTGAGATCCCAGGGACACCTCCCTACCCAGCTATGTATCAACTAATTCATCACAGTCATACTGCAGTACTGAACGTTTCATTCGTAGTATCGGAACAATTCAGAGCAATTTTGTGTAATGTTATAATTGAAGTTCATGAAAGTGTGTGAAACAAATAGGAATCATGGACCAGATTTGTGAGATGATGAACTAGCCTGGTTTCCGCCTGTAGAGGTCGGCGATGGCGACCTCTAGTAGCGGCAACCAGACTAGATACTTCACGGATTCTACAATCCGTGAAGTAATCTACACCTATAAACTGGCAAATAAGAAAGTATACATGTCTTCTGCTTTACAAAAAAAGTCGCTAGTTGTCGAGAAAATGAAAAGAATTTACGTCTACATTCATGGTCGTAGGTAATCGTAATATCACCCTTTATTGATTGTATAGCATAGCAACGCGTATCGCGTCGGGATGTTGTTTTGTCAGGTTTAGTTAGAAGCTTTCAGTAACAGTTCTCCAACCTGCTAGTCGCAATTATCATAGCGGTCGCCATAGTTTTAATAATTCACAATTAGCCACTGTTTGAACCGATCACAAAGGAAAAGTTCTACGTCACTTGGCCGCCCGGCGAATAATCGAAAACGCGCCTCAACACACAACAATACGCACTGTTGACGTTTAAGAACAATGTGCGCGTCATGGCGCGTACTTGTGCGCAGCGTGGAATGAACAATGGTTTGACAACGTTGAATAATGGAACAATAAGAACATATAGTGGCCACGGTACGAGAACATTCACATTACAGTCAGCGGCAGTGAGGCGTAAGACACCTGTGTTGGTTAAGAGCACAAACGGCAAAATGTCGTTTTCCAGTTTGAGCGGGAAACACTTTTTGCATATTAAGGACAATTTTAAAGACGGTAGGTTCGAGCAGGCATACTGTTATAAGCCGCAGTTAGAATATAGGTAGTTTTCTATGGGAAATTTTCATGACAAACACATCTGAACGAATGTTACTGTAAAAAAAAATACATAGTTTTTTTCTTGTTAAATACAGTCAGTGGGCAGTGCCAAGTCGTAGTTACATGGTGACACGATATATTTCTTTGTTTGTTTGTTTTTCAGAAACCGCTAGTAAATTGATCACTCATGTTCCGGACATAGTTATTAAGCAGGGTCTTCAGAAGAAGATACCTTACACTCGTCCTATGTTTGGCGTACTCATGTTTGTAGATGTCTCAGGTAAGATTTGTTTTCAACATCAGATGCGTTATTTAGAAGACGTGTCTTGCAGTGCAGCGATCACGAGCCTGTGATTGTGTTTTCTCATCGTCAAATTCTAGTCACGGACAGTGGAACGCGAAGTCTGTCCAAAGATGAATGTTACTTCGATTAATACTTATTCTAAGTATTGGCTTGTTTGACAATTCATGTTTATTTCTTGACTGTTGTCAGGTTTCACTGCCCTATGTGAGAAGTATGGCATGGAGGCTAAAAAAGGTTGTGGCTCCGACGCCTTGACTAAAACTCTAAATGAGTACATGGGTGCTATAGTTGAGAATATACTGGACTCTAATGGTGACGTCATCAAGTTTGCAGGTACAGTGTGCAAAATGAGAGCTATTATTGCAGGCAAAAATAAATTGTAAAAAAATCATATTGACTAATTAATTGTTATAATTTGTTGTATATTTGCCTCTATAACATTTATAATTTCTGGTATTGTTTGTTTTTGAGGGAACATACAGTTACGGCCTTCGCAAAATATATGGTCAGAACTTTCTTGCTGGACTGTCCATTCGTGGCAATTCTATTGTTTTATACCTGCCACGAAAGAGTTTGTAGATATATCGCTTAAGTCGTGGTAATTTCGCGCCAGACCAAGATTTTAAAAAAGGATTATTAAATTGCCTCGACTATCAATTTTCTCGTCAGTAGCCCAACATTACAGAATATTTCCGTTGATTAATTTATTGAGTTTTCAACTTGCGCAGTTTTCTGGTCAACGATTTGATATCATAAAATTAATATTTATTGTGAAGTACTTGTTTCCGGTGCATTTAGCATGTGGTTCCGGTGCATTTCTACAGTTCAGTTGTTGTAATCTTGTACATGTACTACTTTCCATTACTACTTCCTTTAACGCGTACCGGAAATAGAATCTATGACGGCATTTTTATTTCAGTGAAGACGATAAAATTAAATTTGTCAAA
The DNA here is from genome assembly GCF_978046115.1 of Saccoglossus kowalevskii. Lineage (NCBI taxonomy): Eukaryota > Metazoa > Hemichordata > Enteropneusta > Harrimaniidae > Saccoglossus > Saccoglossus kowalevskii. Next base: position 5,263,420 of record NC_140656.1, read on the forward strand.
ATATGTAAAGTTTCAGTAAACACATGGTCGGTTGGCCAGGCAACTAAAATGTTTGTTTGTATGTAAGTATGCATTGTTGTGTATTTGTTTGTTTATCAACTCACATATCATAAATAAAGATTTTGTCTCAATATATACCACAGGAGACGCTATTCTCTCTTTCTGGGAAACAACAACGAAGACAGCCCTCAACGGTCTAGTCAGTGCTTTAAAATGTGGAATGAAAATACAAAAAAAATGCGACAATTGGGACACGGAGGTTGGAGTGAAACTACGAGTTAAGATAGGTGAGTTGAAAAGTACATATGTTTATTTCAAATATTATACAGACACGATAAAACCAACGAGTACTAAATTGACAAAGGATAGTAAAAACAAGAATATTTTCTGACTACGCGGAAATGGAAAATGGATACATTCATGTTTTGCCGTTTTATAAGTCGGAGAAACCGTTAAATTATTTAAGTTTAAAATCCACAAGAGACGGACCTATCCTGAAACAGTATGAAAATGAAAATGTGTGAATTTTATTTTAAATATCAGTCGTAATATGAACCAAACTTTCCGCCATGTTGGACGATGGCGACCGTTGCAGAAATAATAAGACTTTGCAGCGAGGGCACGAAAACATTTCAATGTTAACATCTGAAATGTTAGTACTTCACGTCTCGACTTCAGTCACAGTACAGGAATCATTTTCATTGTAAAATATATTATAGGAGTGGCAGTTGGACCACTGTACGCAACGTTCATAGGGAACAAAGACAGTCAACAGTTTGTGATGTCAGGTCCATGTATCAATAATGTACGAGACGCGGAGAACGCGGCAAGTGCAGGACTGCTTGTCTTGTCACCCAAGACTTGGAAAGTTTGTCCCGATAAGAAAAGAATGACGTATGCATTGATGAGAGATTCGGAACATGTAAAGGTAACACCATGTCTTACATAGTAGCATATTTTCTCTAAAAGTGTGGGAGACTATTGTTAATGACATGCGCCTGATTTTAATTCTAAAATGCCAGAATGAGCTATAACGTTCAAGAAAATCAAGGAATAATTGTGGGAACTTATATATCGATCCAGCAACTTGGTTTACTAGTAATTGCAACTTGTGTACGGTCGCATACAAAAAAATGACAAAAGCTTGTATGCAGCCTTACTCACTGGTGATCAGTATATTGTCGGGAATAGACAGACACAATGTCTGTTACCACGTTACGTAACATGTAAGGTTATTTACATTGCTTGATTGCCTTCCGGACCAACTACGGCTTGGACCAACTACTGTTTTAGTGTCCATTAGTGGCACCCTTTCAAGTTTACAGTAATGACTATGACATACATTGTAGTGCCAGTGTATCCTATGTCAAAGTCGATGTCAAACCAGTAGACCATTTTTCGTTCACTGCGAGATCCTGCGCTATGCGTGAAAGCGAACATAACAATGAGACGAACAAATAACGTCGTAGTGACGTGACGTCAAAACATTGTGTGGGATTCGAAAAACGCGAAACTAAATTTATTTCAGCGCTCAATAATGTGCCATACACATTTGATCATGATCAATTATATATTTGTTTGTTTCAGGTTCTGAACATTACCAAGGACTGGGGAAAGGAATACGACCCGTCGAAGTCAAAGGTCGTTTCCGGTAAGTATAATTTATCTGAACAATGCCACAAACTAGCATACTTTGGTGATGATGTCGCACATTGTGTAACCATGGCAATATACACAAAGTGCAGCGTTGGGTTTCTCAAAAGTTGTTGCTTCGAAATCGTCATATTTTGTTCTTATTTACAGCCGTCAGTTACTTCACGAAGAAAAGTAACTCAAATTTTAACAACGCGTTGCCACGGAAACGACAGCACATCGATACTATTGGTAAGTATAAAATTCAGTTATCACCGACGTGTAACATTGTTATAGTTTTCCGATCATTAAAACATATGTGATTGCATACGGTATACTTTGTATTTATTTCTGTGTATTTCCCGTTCACAGTGCGTAAAGGAATGCTGGAACCTTACGTAGCGGCGCCTGTAATTAACAAGGTAAGTCAACATAGAAATCTTATTCCCTTATTCGAGAATTATATTCATTTCAATTTCAAAGTGATATCAGAACCACCGAACCAACTGGTTGGGCGTAAACACAAAACAACGTATAATATTTAGTAAGTCAAAGTTTACCAATGCGATCGATAAACTTTGGTTTCTTTTACCGTGACGTTGTACCGTTATAGAAAATATTTTATAGTCTTTGGACCAATATATTGTTTCTTGAAGTATATTGTAGCTGATTGTAACAGTATACTATATTTTAAGTGATGTAGATATTATTCTATAGATATAGATTTAATGTATCGTGTTCAATCTTTTACAGATAGAGGAAAATCAGCCACTGGAATATCTGTGTGAACTTCGACAAGTCTCCATCGTCTTCATCAATCTCACTTTAACTAGCGTTCCTAAAGAAGTCGAGTGTTTTATTCTTCAAGACGCTTTCGATGCTATCAATGAGACAGTGGTTCAGTTTCAAGGTACACACCACACAATTATTGTAACATATGTTTTAGAAATATTGAGTATTCACAGGACATCGCAATTCTTGTGACAAACGCTATGCCTTAGCCTTTTCACCAGCAGACTTTCTCGCCTAAATTTGTCTGCACTTTTTGTTTCATATTCTTTAATATTTCTGGAAATTAACCCTAATATTGGAGCCAACAGACAAAATTGTCAGTTTTTACTAAAAAATATCGAATATTTTTGTCAAATCTTCTGTAGGAAAGTGCAGACTATAAACAAGGGTATTTTGTTAATTTTTTGATGAAAACAGGAAACTAGCGGTGAAAAGGTCAATACTATACTTATTACACCTTGTTGTCGGGAGATCGGAGTTCATCGGTTGTCTCTGCTTCAATATCGTGTCACAACCCAACAACTGACACATTACATTTTCTTTAATTCGCAGGATGCTTGAACAAAGTATTCATGTTCGATAAGGTGGGTACTTCCGTTATTAATATTTACATATTTGTTAACACCTATGAATAAGACGTTGAATTAATAAATTTAAATGATAGTATGTGACGTCATTCTAACACCTCTTATTTATATTTCAGGGATGTACATTCCTCGTCATCTTTGGTCTCCCTGGTTACAAACACGAGAACGAGTGTGCGCATGCGCTTCAATGTTCTCACAGAATCAGAGAGCGTATTGAATCCATCGACAAAATCATGTAAGGAAATGTTTAATATGTTTTTCGCGTTGTCCAGGTTATATTCAATAATTATACCATACATTCGTATATATTAACTGCGCCAACTGATGCAGCCTTGTCATTGGTCCGCGTTACAACTCACGTGACGCAACATACAATTATCATTTATTAATTAACATTCGTTAGAAATTTTAAAATTGACATATCATGAAATAAATGTGTTTTTTTTTATTATAGACGTGCTTCAATTGGCGTTACTACTGGCAACGTGTTTTGTGGTGTGGTTGGTCACCCGGACAGGCATGAGTACACTGGTATGTCAATCCTAACACAACTTATACAGTACTAGTAACAGGAAATGATGTAAAACAATCTCAAACATTAATAGTCTGAGAAGACAATAAGACTATATCATATTGTATTCACATCCAATCACCATATGTCGCCTGGTAACAACATATCTGTTTTCTTTCAATTACTAGTTATTGGACGCAAAGCCAATATGGCAGCTCGTTTGATGATGCATTATGCTGGCATCATTTCCTGCGACGAAGCGACATATGAATTGTCTAAACTTGGCCTTCCTTGCTTTAAACTTCTACCGAGTAAGGAAATGAAAGGTCTGAGACAAGCTGGTCCGATCAGGCAGTATTTGGAGGACAATCACTGGTAAGTTCAGCATCGATGTAAAGTAGTCTGTCGCTGGGGGCGTAACTGAAAACCAGGAATTCATGAACAAAATGCAGCTGGCGGCGTGATTTTGCCGTTGACTCAAAACAACAGTGCAATACTATGTTTAACCTTCTAAAAACCTTCTCGCCACGAACATTACACGAATATACAATACAACTGACAGACGGATGGACAGACGACCAGACAAGGACATCATTAATTTTGCTTATCATGTTTGAAATTTGTATTCATTCTTTATTTTGTTATTTTTTCCTTTAGTTCCATTGAGAAAATGATTCAACCATCGGACTCTAAATTCCCGTTACTGGGTATGTATGTTTTTGAGTATCGACATTGTTGTTTTTCTTGTTAATGTCGTTTTCACTAATTATCAATAACCAGTATATACCGTATAATGATACGTCTTCTGCCACATGGGACGAAAGTCAATGCATTTCTCCTTCATGTTGACCATTTCAACCAAACTTTCTCGCTCAAATTTGTCCGCGCTTCTTTTTTATATTCCTTAATATTTCTGGAAATGAGCCCCAATTTTGGAGTCAGCAGACAAAATTTGAGTCAATTTTCAGTTTTTATTCAAAACTTTTGCTATTTTTGTTCCAATCTTCTGAAGGAAAGTACAGACTATGAACGAGACTATTGTTGTGATGAAACGAAGGAAAACGTTAGGAAATGACAAGTGGAACACACAAGTATAGTATTATATTCATGAACCATTGGTACTATGTTCGTTTTACAGGTTATACCAATGAAATGGCACAGTTCACTTCGGCTCTAAATCTTATCACCGAGCACCGGGAGAAAAGCCATCGCCGATTGGTGGTCTTTGAGGGTGAAGCTGGTGTCGGAAAGTCACGCGTCCTGCAAGCAGCAACAGACTTGGCGACGCAACAAGGTCACAGGTAAAAACTGACATCACCATGGAAACCAACATATGTAAATTACATCATTGCGAAATATAAATTCTTATCGACTTGTTTCATCATTCCTTTGAAATTATTATTAATGTTTATGGAAACGCAAGGGTTCATAGTAAAACAACTAACGACAACTTCTTATACCGACATACAAAAAACGTTATAGATATATGCATAATACATGTACTTCCTTCAACAAATTAAGAGAACAGAATACCATTCATTATCGCACTTAAATAGGCGCTGGCGAGAGACATTACGAATATGAATTAAAATATATGCTTATATGTATGATATCTATCCAAGATTGCATTAGTATACGCTCCAAACAGATTTAAACTCAGTTACGTGTGCTTATATTTTACAACGTGGGCATATACGGACACTTTCTACCGAATTCGTGTTGCGTTCACAGTACAGCTATATAAACTAATGTTGGGTAAAATGCATTTTCAGGGTTGTTTCATGTCCACTGTATTTGAACGATTCTACCAACCCCTACTACACTGTGAAGAGACTACTCAAGACATTGTTCAGCATGGACGGTTGCAGTACCCACATCGAACGCGAGGAGGCTCTGTATAAATGCTCAGATGGTATCACGGGGTACCTCTGCCTTCTCAACGATCTGCTTGGGCTACAGGTAAGCATGCACTGTGATCTTTTTACAATATTACCGATCACGTTAAACACGGTAATAACAATAAAAAGGATGACACGAAAGTTGTTGGAAAGATTTTACTGTATTCTAGATGACAAACAACTACACTCCAAACACAGTGGCCGATTTGAACCACATTGCCTTCACCCATATACGTCATGTTGTCGTCACAGAAGCATTATATCACTAGAGGGCGCTATTTATAGATATTATACGAGTAGTATGTTAGTTACTGTAAACTTTTTATAATTGTTGTATTTGTCTGTTTGCAGATTACATGCGATGAAGAACTGACTCACATGAGTACTTCAAAACGAGATCTGGAAATGAGGAAACTATTGAACCAAATTATTCATCAGGTGACTTGTCATACTTAACAACTTACGTCATTTAAAGCATGCCTGATTATGTTCGCCATAGTCATGTTGCATTATGAGAATTATGCACATTATTGAAAAAGTACATATTTATTGATATTCATCTTCTTTTGTGTTCTCTAGTTCGCCAACAAAACCTGTCTGATTTTTGCGATCGATGACGCACACTTCATGGACAATGAATCATGGGAATTTTTAACTGATCTGGCTTCTGATTCCAAAGCAGTTTGCGTTTTAGCGATGCGACCTTGCCCGACAAACAAAGAACAGTGCCCAGCAGCAACTGTCGCGCTCAACAATGAGTACACTTTACGTATCAAACTGAAGGGCCTCGAGCCGCAGTTCATGGGCCCTCTAGCGTGTCAGTTTCTTGATTGTGTGAAGGTAGCAGAAGAACTGCTTAGGTATGTATGCAATTTTACTTTCAATTTTAGTTTTGGTAGAATTTTGCGCAAATATCAAAGATTCGTGTTACTATTCAACTCATTTTAAACACGATAGATTGAATGAATACTAGTAATCTGAACATGGTGGCGCCCTCCATGCAATGGAGCTGAGACCCAAAGTACGCCACCACATGATTGCAAAGAATTTCATTCCTTGTTTTCGCGTTCTAGGATTTTGGAAACTCGCAGCCATGGATTGCCTTCTTGGGTAGAAGCACTTGTTAATGATCTGATGGCAACAAACAAGATACACGTAGTCCACAATCAGGAAGGCCATAACGTTTGCATCGTGACGCCAGGCTTGAAACTTCACATGCTGCCCATACCGGCATCTCTATCAGGTGTGTATAACATCAGTCGGTCCTATAAAATGACGTGCAGTTATCCCATTGAATTCTTGATGCAAAGATTTAGTTTAATTTTCTCAAATTTGAATGATAATTTGGAACAAATTAAACATAATGGGAAATTGTTCATTGTTGATCATCGCCATCATCATCATGTGTAATCATGTGATTTCGTTTCAGGTATGATCTTGGCTAAGATCGATCGCTTGTCAGCCACTGAACGCATGGTAATCAAGTGTGCCTCAGTCATCGGCATGTCAATGGAAAAAGATACCCTGTTACGGATATTGCCAAATGCCAATGCAAAGAAATTCGAATCGTCTTTAGCTATTCTATCAAAAGCAGCACTATTAGATGTGTCGTTCAGCAGCGATAGCTTCAAAGAGACTCTTCGATTCCGCACCGCCATTGTCCAAGAATGTGCCTACTCTACCTTACTCGAAAGTCAACGCAAGAAGCTCCACGGCAAGGTTGCTAACTACTTAGATGAAAACTTCATCAACTCCCAACGTGACGATCAAGGTGATTACATAACTTTATTGCGATAAATGTGTTTTTTATAATGGATTTACCACACAAATACTATGCTAACAATTAATTTACTTCTGACATTTGTCAGGGTGGTGGGTCGGATTTTCTAAGAATATTAATTATATACTAAGTATTGATCACAAAATATCTTTTTTTTTGAACAAATACTGGTAAATAATTGTAAGCTCATAGTAGCTGGTGACGTAGAAAGTAAAGCAAGTAAAAAACACCGAATAAACGGTGTGGGAAATACTGTAAAATATGTTTAAATAACTACTTGCCATTTTAGCGAATTTGACTCAATACATGAATTAACTGATTCTTAATTTAGCTAAAATGCCAATAATCTCATTGTGAGAATATACTTTACTTTAAATTAGCGAAATAACAGATTAGCTAAAGTAGCTAAAATAACATGCTAGCATGTTTTACAGTAGTATGTCAAGTCAAAGTAAACATGTACTGTGTACGACGTTTGTCTTCCTTTTCTTGACAACACAATGCAAGGAGTATGTTTATTACATTTTCCAACATGTTTGAATCAATTTAGTCAAACGTCGTCAGTTTATTAGCAATGCTGCCACAAAGTTCTGACAGTACTGCGTATTTTTTTTTTCTTAATAGGAACTGGGTACAAGCCTCTTTCATTTTTCAAGAAAATGAAGTTCAACAAATCACGCGGCACGCCATCAAAACTGAGTTGCTCGCCGAGCACAACAAGGTATGTCATGTTTCCATGTAAACCTTACATTCGTATTTCAATTTCTTGCTAATGTTCGCCACTATATTAAGCGCAATGAGACGTATTATCTCATAGTGCTTACCTTGGCAACTCAACATTACAGTTTGCCCTCCACACCAGTCACAAGTCCAAACAATAACGAATTATATAATCTAATCTTTCACATCGGCATTTCTAACGTCATTTTTTATTGCAGTTTGATAACCGAGAAAAGCGAGGAGGAAGAATTAGTGACGGTGTATCCTCAATTGATACGCCATTGGCGGGCTGCTGGCAGCAACTCAAAAACTAGGCACTACCTCATAAAAGCAGGTTCCATCGCAATCAGCACAGGCCACAATATGCAGGTGAGAGTTACAAGTCGCTATATAAATGGGCTTCTTTTTTAAGATTGAGGGCGGGGTGACCCCGGTAAAATTATACTTAATCGGTTTGTTTTTACGACAAGATGGTGACACTTTGCTATTGAGACGTGTACTTTTGTTTTTTTTATAATTTCACTCAGTGCAGAAGGCAGTCAGTCTAGCTAATGTTGTTAGTAATGTTATAACGTTGTTTTTTTACAGGCTATATCATACTTGGCACAAGCAAAGAATCTAAATCCTTCCAGAGAACAGTTAGCTTACATCGACGATCTTCTTAATTTGGTGAGTGATGTCATACTATATAATTCTACGATTACAGCTAACACTGAAATAAAATGATTTCAATATTTCGGAAAGTACGAGATATGCACAAACTATGTATTCCGAGTATGAGATTTACAAAAGTTAATTTATTAAAGCCTTTCGTATATCTTAAAAGTTATAGACACCTCGGACCAACTCTTAGTATATGGCTGAGTCGCCCTTCCTAATACCGTTTTCATATAAAAAGAACTACTATATGGAGATTTATTGTTCTCATGATAAAGTTTGTGATTTTGTTTTCATTACACAGGCTTTGAACTGGAGTTTAAGAACTTTCACCGATAACGTCAAGGTAATATAAGAGTCATAATGATTTGACTAACTATGATATATACTTTATACCATTTTCTATATATTACATTGTATGTTAATGTGGAGAAAAGAAATATTTGTATGCATTGTGTGTGTTTCAGGGCCGTGATACCCGCTGGAAGGGCGCTCTCAAAACAGTTGTACGCAGTAGACGAGGCAAGGCAGTGTTGAACCATCCCGATCTCTACGATGATGATGGTGTCGTTGCTAGGAGATCTTGTCGTTGTTTCTACGTCATATTCATGATGTTATTATTTGCCGCTGCTGCTGGATTTTCCATTTTCTACTGGGAGCTGCATCATCAACTATAATTTGAGAAATGATGTGTATAAACCATATATGGTTATGTGATTAAAAATGATTTGAAACGCAATTATGTGCACAATGTTTCGTTTTTGCATCTTTTTCGATGTGTGATTATATTTACTGCCGCCATGTTTTCGAATGACGTCATTGAATCGACACAGTAACTTTATTCAAACTCGATGAAAGTACCTACCGGTGTTAATACAATCAAAATAATGTCCAGGGCATTATTTTGCTAAATGTATTTGTGTAATGATTTGAGGCTATGACGTTTAGTTTAGTAATTATGCAAATAAGCATAATGATATTGATACATTTTATGGAACATCTCGTGAGTATTTAGACTCAGTTCCAGGCCTAGCAGTTGAGCAATAAACACCTGGCTACAAGTGTTCCTCTCCAGTGCGTTATTCTCCTCCGAATTTTGTGACCAATCAATACTCACTTGGTTCACTCTACCTTGAAAAGTCTATTCAGTTTACAATTTGCTAAGCCCTTGGGAGGATGTGAATGACATTCATCGACATTTTGTTGTTATGTGCATCATGTTTGATACACATTGGATGCGGCTGACGCGGTTGTCAAATGATAGAATAGCCAAAAACGCATATAAATATTGGGTTCATGACATTTCATAACAGTATAACAGTTGGATAACAGTTATCGGGAAATTGGAGATCACCACCATCTTGTTAGTTCGAGTACTTTGAGTCAAAATGTACGATGTGACATTCCGAGTAGACCGATCAGGCCATGCTGTGTGGCGCGTATCGCGTGGACGGGTTTCACGTTCTCTGCACGTAATAAGCTCGGTTATTAAGCATCCTTTTTTGGGGATGCCCGGTGGCCGAGGGGAAGACGTGTAGTGGCGTGAAGCTAGGCGATTAGGTGCCGTACGCGAGCGCCGGTTCGAGTCACGCACGCAGTACGTATTTACTATAATTAGACATAGTCTTTACCTTGCCGTTTATTCGGTGTTATTTGCTTACTTTACTTCCTATGTCGACAGCAACTATGAGTTTAAAAATTATTTCTCAGTACTTATTCACTGTTAAAATGCTGTACCATTACTTTCACCATCCTACTACAGCCAGATCTGAAGGCCTTTGCCGCATTCTGGCCATGCTGTGTGGCGCGTATCGCGTGGACGGGTTTCACGTTCTCTGCACGTAATAAGCTCGGTTATTAAGCATCCTTTTTTGGGGATGCCCGGTGGCCGAGGGGAAGACGTGTAGTGGCGTGAAGCTAGGCGATTAGGTGCCGTACGCGAGCGCCGGTTCGAGTCACGCACGCAGTACGTATTTACTATAATTAGACATAGTCTTTACCTTGCCGTTTATTCGGTGTTATTTGCTTAGTTAACTCATCGAAAGTTTTCCCGCCTGAAACATTGGGCATGATGAGCATGTATAATTTATCTGGTCGACCTCGAGGACTAGTGTGGGTTTCTGGTGGTATCCGAAAAAAAAACTTTTTCTTTAACCGCTGCCACCATATGTAAACTGAGAACAGACTTCTCAAAGTAGAGTGAACCAAGTATACAGATTTACTTGAAAAATTACATTTCTGTAGTGTTCTGTTTTTCCATTAATTTATCTAACACATGTTATTGGAGTCAATTTTTTTTAAAATAGTATCATCCTGTCATTTCATTTTGCGATAAAATTTTCACAAGTATATTCGCATAATGAAAGACAATAATCCTCTAAATTGGAGCTTTCCGCCATTCATTTTTGAAAAATATACATGTTTCCTAACAAGAAGACAAATAAAATTCAACAATAATGTTTCATCTGGGTCTGATAAAATCATACAAAGCCTGCTGGGAGGTGAACTCAGTTGCAGCGAGACAGACCTACCCCACCAGAATAGCAAATCCTTTCATAGGAACATTGTATAATTACAGTCATGGAAGAGATGCTCATAGTTCTCTGTTCTGGCAGAAGGTGCACAGTAGTGGGATAGGGATATTTATGTGGGTTGATTCTATGTATACGAATAAGAGACTACCTCTTATTCGTATACAAAATGTTATGAAGAGTTTTGAATTTCTGGAACTGAGTTTAGACTCACGAGATGTTCCATACAATATATGTATCAATATCATTATGCAAATAACAAAACAAAACGTCATAGCCTCAAATCATTACACCTTCATTTTTATAAGTTTCACAATTCAAACCAAAACGAAAGGCTTACAATGCCCCGATGGAATAACGTCGGGGTATTTTCAAATGACGTTCGTAAATTGGCTGGTTGGATCCAACCGCTTTTGCAATTTATTAAAAATTATGAAAATGGAGGGAATGTGTTTGTTATTGGAATGTCTGAGTTTTCTGACGCTAAGTAAAGGCTAGCTAGCTAAACTCAGACATTCCAATAACAAACACATTCCCTCTATTTTCATAATTATTTTAGTGTCAGGTTAAATGATGGATACTTGAGCGGACAAGAATAATTCAGTGACTGATCGAACTCACGACCGTCAAAATATAACCTTACGTTAAAGCATAATGGTTATTAATTAATATACATCTGTCACCATAACGCCATAAGTTTCAGCGTGCCGTAAGTTTGCGGTATTTTACGGGGTATTTTCATCCTACCATATTAGGAAATGTGAATTCCAAACATGGAATGATTACGCGCGTAAGCGTCCTCTAATAATAAAAACAAACATGGCTGCTACCACAGAGTTCGCTGATTCTGTTCTAAATATTTTGAATTTCGGCATTCCCATGGTGGAAGGAAAAGATGTATAATAAATAATAAGGTTATTTACGAGGATATCTCAAAGTATGCACGAAGACTACTGTACTAGCTGGAGTATCGACCAACGCGCAGCGGAGGTAGATGATGCGCAGCGCACTGTCTGAGTGCATACTTTGAGGTATCCTCGCAATAACCTCATATTATAAAAATAAAACATTACGGCGTTTTCCACGCAGACGGGGGTCAACCAATCACGGTGAATGTGTACTAAATTAATAATTGAATATCAGTCAAGCTTATTATGGTTTCAAAACGTGCACAGTTCAAAGTAAGGAGATAGGAGTTAGTCGATCGCCCTCATACTAGACCACAGACCCTTTATTTCTCATCTCATTCTCATCATCATCATCGATCGCCAACCTGTTTCATGATTATACTCGTAGGTAGTTTAGTCAGAAAACCATGTTTTAGTGTTTTTATATTAGCCATGAAAGAGTGTGAATATCGGTGTATTTGTAAGTACTGCGTTCTGTATTGTGTGAACGTATTCCTAGTTTATTTGCCACTTTTTAACACCGCGGGGCAAAACAAAGTAAGCACTGTAAGACTTTACCGAGGGCGCACATCTTGTTTTCAGATTTCGAGGTCAATCTACTCAACCAGCGACTCATTCTCGATTCGAATCACACTAAAATTAATAGTAACTGATATCAATATGTGTCATTTAAAACAAATTTATGCAGCTTTTGTATAGGTTAACGATCTTTTAATATACTTTAACGAATTAGTTGTCCGGATTAGTTCGACAAGTTCTCTGACTGGCATGTGTATTGATTGAACCAATAGCAGTATCTGTTACTCACAACAACCATTTAAGCGAATAAAACGAAGAATCTGATAGGTTCGGGAGCATTCGTGAACACTTCGGGGGAATATTCACTTCGGATAATGTCGACATAAAGAAGAAAATCAAAGGTGGGTAGATTGTGTGCTTACGTGTTTTACTAGTTTATCTGAGAGTTTTCTGCCAAGGGATTATTGGCGATCCTGGAAAATAAGTTTGGCGATATTTTAGTTAAGTGGATTTATTATCAGTTTTGTAAATGACAATTTAATTGAAAGTTCGACTTTGACAATTTATGATGAGTGTATCGAGGTCATCGTGGGATTGGATTTTCCCTCGTATGACTTTTTAATTTTTTCAGAGATCAACAAATCGAATGTCTATATTCCTGTGTGTTGATAATTTCCAGACGTGATGTTAATGCCTTACTTACCCTCCTATGGCCACTGATGTTTTTGAGAAAATGACCGATCACGCCATGTTCCCTTGTTGGGCCGTTCACATTGGCCGTTCACATTTTTTGCATGAAGCACATGCGTGGTCGACACCATCGCGCACTGCTTGCTAGAAAAGATGTTGCGAGGTTTTTCCAAAAATACTAATATTTTAATAATTATGCATAATATTTACTATTTACTGTGTACTCTGTTGTGTGAATAAAGGCGGGAATAAATTCTGGAGTGACATAACGGCCCTTTTAAAATCATTGGTCTTAAAAAGATATTACCTTAACAAGTTTTGTATGTGCTCCTATCATTGGTGCAGGGTACCCCGAATTCATGCAATTTCATACTTACTATGTAATAATATTTTAAATACATTGAAAGACATTATATATCATTTTTTTCACCATATGTCAAAGACCAATATTTTGAGATGTATCCTTGTCATAGGAAACAATGAGGAAATGTATTTTTGAAATTGCATCCATCACATCACCACTTTTCAACATTCAGTAGAAGTCACAATGTTTGCTTTAAATTGGTTTAAATGCTGGAAATGGTCTCCTGGAAAATAATGCAAGTAATTCAAGGAAGCTGTTCTTTTAAAATCGCTCTCAAAACCAATTTGACTAATCACAGACATTATGCTAATTCCCTGGTACATAATTAGTACTTTAGAAAAAATGTAATTTAGTGATTTCAGCGGTTAGCAAGCAACAAGCTAACGCAACTTGATTTTGGGGATTCCATTTTGGCTTTGGATCCTGACAGAAGCAGTCGTATAAAGGTAAAATTTTATGATCGCCGGCTGTATACTATAACTACTACAACTGCCAGGTAACAGTTGTATAGTATACTATATAACTGTTACCTGGCAGTTGTAATTGGAATAAAGCACAAGAGCTCACTCAATGTAGTTTACAGTCTGTTACTGTTGATGGACTGAAGTGAAGCAGTTAAAATCTTTGAGGTTTTGAAATATAAGTAATTACTGGCATGTTTCTATTTCTCAGATACAGAAATTGCTAATAATTGTAGAGTCAATCACTTAACTCATAATGTCTACTGGACGAGCTCGTGGCCGTGCACGGGGTCGTGCTCGCGGAGCTGATGAACCCGGTCAGGCCCGCCGTCCTGGTGAGCCTGTTGGTCCACCTAAAGCAGCCGTTCCAAAGCCTACACAGCCTCTAGTACCTGTTGCTGCTGCACCACCTCCAACTATGGCTGGAGCCCTTCGTCCTCCACCAGCAGAACCACTGGCACCACCGGCACCTGGGAGAGGACGTTCTAGAGGAGGCTTAGCCCAAGCTCCAGCACCTGGAGCAGGTTAGTAATATCAGTCAGTAATTATTATGCAAGGTTTTGCCTAAGGTTTTCAGTGATTATGTTTCCATTTTTTCATTGCAATTTCATATACTGTGCGAGTTCATTAAAGGAAAAATTAAGGCAAACAACATGAAAGATGAAAGAGCTCTACAAATGTAGGAGAATGCAATTTTCAGTTTTTTTCTAGCACTTCTAATTCTCTAGATAATAAAATTTTCATTAATATTATGTGGTCTGCCATCTTGATTTTCCATCAAAGGATTGTGGGTAAAGTGTGACATCATATCCACTGTTGTGAAAAATTGAGTAAATACTTTCATCTATAATGTGAGAAATACTGAGGGAATTAGTTCAAATTTTCAGCGCATATTATTATTTATAGAATTATAATAATGGAAATAAAAATGTTACAATTACATAGAAAGTAAAAATATTACCAAAATGCTAAATAAATAAAAATCATTATTTTGGTCGTTGAAAATAGAATTGACAATTCTTTTTGTCTTCTGTTTGTTGTCAACAGGTTATTTATCACTTGCATAAGCTACTCGCATCAATAAGAAAAACACAAAAATGAATATTTTCAGTTCTATTGCCATGTCAACTATTTTATATGCATGTTTGGCACCTGTACGTGTACGCTATCATGTTCTAAACTTTCAACCAATTTGAAGTTACAGATGAAATTATTTTCTCAAGTTCTTCACAACATGGGGATATGTCATGCTTTACCCATAATCTTCTGCTGAAGAATCAACATGGCGGACTACATAAACTGATGAAAAATTTAATATTTAGAGAAGGAAAAGTAATATAAAAAAAATGGAAATTGTTAAATCTGTCTCTTTGGCTATTTCGGTCTTCTATTTTGTATTTCAAGATGAGCAACCTATAGAAAACTGAATTTTATTCTAGTTTCTAAATCTGGTGGCCTACCTCAAAACTTGGCACAAACCTCTGATAAAGGAGCATTCTTAAGAATTGTTTTTATTTTTGACTCCCGTGTGCAAAGCAGTTTGCGGTTAGTGTCTGTCTGTCTGTCTGTCTGTCTGTCTGTGTCTGTGTGTGTGTGTGTGTGTCTGTTCCATCGATATCTCAAGAACCATCGTTCGGATTTCAATGAAACTTGGTATATAACTTGTCTGGGGCAATGCGCAGATTTGATTAGTTTTTGGTTGACATCCATACATATTAATGAGCTCATCTGCATAATAATGTGTGAATTTTAAGCTATTTCAGTTATATCTCAAGAAGCATTAAAACGATATTTATGTAACTTGGTAAAAATGTTACTAATGATTGGCTGCTGCAATTCATTGTTTTATTTTACATTTGAATTAAAATTTAGCATTTTTATGTATTTTTTTATTATTTTTTTTTTAAATTATATTCTGCCCAATTGCATGAATACAACTAATAGGAATCGGTGAGTGGTCTAATTTGAATAATGATGCGCATGCATATTCTATTTTTTATGACCAGCAATTTATGATGGTGTCGGCCATTTTGTTATTTCCAGTGTGTTGTACAAAAACGAAGCAAACGCCCGGGAGATGACATGTATCAGTTTACATTATGAAAAGGTCTAAGAAATTACATGTATGATTGTTTATTATCGTATAAGTAAATAAATAAATAAGTAATTGACCAAATGTATAACCTCAATGACTGTGAAACGAATTACTGTGCAAGCTAGTTTACATTCACGTGTGGTATACATTTACATTCAAACCACGGAACATTGAACCCTGTGTGAGCCCAGTCAACAAAATAATGAATGTGAGATTCATCATCGCCAAAACCATGGCAGTGTTGAAGATATGAAAATGGTTGGTAGGTTCGATTTCATGGTAAAATGTTGTGTAAATTCGTTGTACTTGTGAATCCTGATTTATCACCGTATTATTGAACGCGAGAACAAATATGGTGACCTCCAGCATCAATGTAGTTGTATCAAGTCGCTGCCGTAAGGAGATATTTGTATCGCTTACCAACATTGTATTGTACTTCTTTCCTTTATTTTCCTTTACACATTTGGAAAACTTGCATGGTGCACTTTCACCCCCACCTTCCCCAAATTACGAAGCTATGAAGTCGATTAGTAGGTATAGGATGTCTATGTGTGTTGATGACTACTGCGTTGTGTAAGGGCTTCTCGTACGTAAAATGGGGCACATTCCCAGTAAAAATATCTATTTACACAAAGCTGACAAAATTCGCCTACAGTACTCATTCCGCCCAACCCGCTTTTATCGCTTTTTTTCCCGATCACTTAATTTCCGATCGCTTGCTGCTTTCCGACCGGAAACTGACCGTTTTTTCTCGCTTGCTCGCATTCGCTTTTGTTCGCTCGCTCGCTCCTGCTATGGCTGGCTTCAGAAATATCGTTCGCTTGCCAACCGCCCGCTGGAATAACAATGATTGTACATTGTATGTATAAACTAATGTTTTTATTCGTAATAAATTTAGGTTTTAATGACAATTCAAAACACAACGCCTATTGCTTCTCTGTTTTGGGAAGGGGGACATAGACGCATTCAAATCACTTGACACATTGTATTGCTTGCTACGCAAGTCGAACTGTGACCTGTATTTACATATTTACGTTCTTGTGTGTGTAGTTCAAGCAGCTATATAACTGGTCAATCGCGATATGTATTGAGTACTAGTATTTGTGTGTTGTGTGTGTGTTTCTGTGTGTGATTTTGACTAAATTTATTCCGAACGGTGCTCAAAATAATTTGACACTTTGTTATTTGCGAACGCAACTCACACTATGACCCTTACTCAATTTGCATAAGTAATACGAATGCTGTAGTTCAGAAAATCTGTCGGTTAACTTTTGCTTGTGTCTGGGTGCGCAAAACAAAACTGCACATATAATTATCGCATAGCTGAATTTCTACAAATCAATTGGACTTAAACTACTTGTATAATGACTGTGGCAATTAATCGCTTGTCTGAGTACATGCGGCGACGAATTATTGGTTTGGCAGCAGCCGGACGAAAAATGAAAGATCTCGGAACATTTAATTGTTGAGGAAAACAAAACAAACGCAGCCAGTGATACATTTTGAAAACAAAAATACAAAATAAACTCAATCAGAGGCGCTGACCACGCGCGTTGGAAATAAATAAAACGTGTTGTGACAGTCTCACCAAACTTTCACTCGCGCAATATAATTATGTTATTTCCCAAAGCACTTATTAGTCCCCGTTCGAACGTAGTCCAAAAACGGGGACTTATGTTTTGCCCTGTGTGCGTCCGTGATCACCTGTATCTCGAACATGCATGGACCGATTAAGTTCAAACTTCACTCATACATCACACATTATATGGGACATGTGTACATAAATTTTTTTCATGATCCGATTAACGATAGCCGAATAGCGGCCATTTTAAGGTCGAAATGCATCAAAATCGCACATTTTCACCATTCCGGACCCGGATCTCAGTTATGCATGGACAGATTTTGTTCAAATTTGGTACATACATTAAACATAATAGGACCTTGATGCACGTCATTTTTTTTTTTGGATCGGGTTTGAAATGGCCGACTGGCGGCCATTTTGTTTTAAAGAATTCAGTTCTGGATCCGTATCCAAGACATGTCTGGATTGATCAAGTTCAAACTTCACACACACAAGGTACATCATGTCAAAAGTATGTATGTGCATTTGTTTCATGATCTCATTAACGATAGCCAAATGGCGGCCGCTTTAAGGACGAAAATGCATTGAAATCGCACATTTTCACCATTCCGGACCCGGATCTCAGTTATGCATGGACGGATTTTGTTCAAATTTGGTACATACATTAGACATAATAGGACCTTGATGCACGTTATTTTTTTCTCGGATCAAGTTCGAAATGGCTGACTGGCGGCCATTTTGTTAAAGAATTCAGTTCTGGATCTGTATCCAAGACATGTCTGGATTGATCAAGTTCAAACTTCACACACACATGGTACATCACGTCACAAATAGATATGTGCATTTGTTTCATGATCCGCTTAACAATAGCTGAATGATGGCCATTTTAAGGCCGAAAATGCATCAAAATCACGTATTTTCACAATTCCGGAACCGGATCTCAGTCATGCATGGATGGATTTTGTTCAGATTTAGTACAATGTGTTGTACATATGCAGGTGCATTTCGGTCATGATCTGCTTTGAATGTATATGTCACTCAATTATGAACCGAACGGGGACGTGTCATTGACAATGACTTGTATTTTAATACATTGACGAAAAATTCACTGCAAGAAAAATGTATATCAGGCTTGTAATTACCAATAACTCTACTCGAACGCAATGTTGATCACTGTAAAAGTGTATAAATTCGAACCGTCATCAAGTTCAAAATTCAAGCGATCTCGTTCAATGTCAAAAATAAACTTGATGTTTAGAAAGACAAAAACAACAACATTAGAGTGCAAATATGTTAGCAGCAAAGAACGAGAAGTGCATGTGGGAAAGCGATGAGTGAACTGCAGGAAAATTGTGCTAATGTGAGAACAAGCTATATACCCCGTGGAATACTCGCTAAAACATCGAGGAAATGTGCCATTTCAAAGGGCACCCTTACAAATAATGTCTGCGATTGTGTGAACATGATAACGTGCAAACAAGGAACAGAGCTTGTGGTCCACCAAGGAAACTTATCGATGGTACAGTTAGATGTAAACTCTTTCGATCTCATATAAGCAGGTTCACGTGGATGTATCATTTTCAACTATTATTAACAACATTATAATAAAGACATTGTGAAACTCTTTTGTTTTTATGAAGAAAATTACGGTAATTTTACCAAGTAAAATCATATTTATTAAAATTGTTGTTCATACATAAGTTGTCGAACACACTACATAGTTTGTAATTTCATCCAGCTCATGATTCAAGACAAATAAAAGGCACAAATATAGATAATATAGCAAATTTTTTTTTTTCTGTAATATTCGTGTGTAATCAGTAATTATGAAAAAACATTATGGGTATATGGAATACATTTCATTATGAATTATTCTTAATATCAATTTCTAAATGAGGTTTTTTTCAGGGTTTTTCCCTCAAAACGAAAGAATTTCATAATGTCAGGAATTATTTATTGGGAACGGGAAGTCTTTATCGTAGTGCTTCGCCTCGGTTGACAATGAGCTCTGTTGGGATGAACATTTGTATTATTATACTGAATAAATCTTAAATCACAGAAATTGTGGCACTCAATCATGGCAATATTCCAGGTCATCATTAGAAAGATGATCGGGATTCAGGTACCATAGTGTTTGTAACAGAAAAAAAAAAAAAACTTTCGCGTGGGATTTTTCATGCAAACATTGTGAATGGTTCCCCGACACTGATTCCTTTTTAAATTTAAATTTTTTTAAGACTTGGTAAACCCTGCTCATGACCGGAGACGTTGTCGAGATGCAGGTGCGATTCCTCTTAGCAACGCGTTCTATTTATTTCCAAAGCGTGCGGTCGGTGCCTTTGATTGCGTTTATTTTGTTCTTTTATTCACGTAATCTATCACTGGCAGCGTTTGTTTTGTCGCGTCTCACAAGTTGTCCAAGCTGACTTTGTTTTGGCTGTAAGTGAACTACGTACAGCTCATGGAAGTATTTTGCCCAGAGTTCGCAAAACGAAATACCCTGCAAAATTTGAACCCTTTATTTTATAACGAGACATTGGGTGCAAAAATAAAAACCATAATTGTAATTAAACAAGTTTATGTAACGTGTTAGTCCGCTTGCCAGCCGCCTAGTTAAAAAACGCGATCTCCATTGATGTCGGCTTCGACAACTTCGAACAAGTAAGATGGGCGCTGGCCGACATTACATTTGCAAGTATTGTATTTGTTTGACAAATTGTACACTATGGTCATTCTATAACAATCGATTGGTCGTTTTTTTTCACAGTCTTACTATTCCTGCAGATATTCTTCAATTGTTATAGGTGCCACGGATTTTAACATAACTACAACTTGACCCGTGTTAAACCCAAACCATGCGTGCAAGGCAACCATCACCCTACACACGGTTACTCAACGAATACCAAATAGAATGGTTTTATTTCATATTAGTTGTGTCAGTGCCGTATTTGATTTCGCATGTTTGGTTCGATCTTGTTTATGGTGGACATTATTACTATGCGTATGTATTATTACCAATTTTATATGGCTGTGTGAAATTTCTTATTTTAACATCATAAAAACAAAAATGATACACTTGTACATGAAACTGTAGGTAATGAACTGTAAATGCGGGCGGTTGTGCTGTCAGGCGAGCGACCGGATACTTTTGGATTTGCGCGGTCGGGAAAAAAAGCGGAAATTGTCCGGTCGAACAAAGCGAGCAAAAAAAAAGCGATCGAAATCCGGAAGCGGGCGAGAGGTTGGGCGAAATGAGTACTGTACATGTGTAAATATATGTTGGGATTTGGAGGGAAAAAAACTCGTAAAACATACCGAATTTACCGTGACAGCAGTGATCAATTTTGGTGCCGATTGTTGGTGGGCTGATCAGCATGTTGGATTATTTCTGAGAACGTTCTTCGTGTGGGAAATCACAAAATCATTAGCACTAAGTAGACTGGTGTACCTTATTTTTGTGTCAGAGTACCCTGTACAAATGACATGAATCGACATGCGATGATTACCAAAACAATTTGACAATCGGTGTCTCATTTGTTCACCGCCCCCTCAACATGGTGATTTGTTATGAGGGGTATTTTTTCCCGGTCCTTTTCGTCGGTAATTACAAATTCATTGGCTCTAATATATCCTAGTTTACTTTAGTTGTTTCATCCGATTATTCTGTACATTTATTTTACCTAGCAAAGGAAACAATCGGTGTCTGGCTTTGTTATATTTACACTATTGCAACACTTTATGTGGGTCCCCAGCGTGGGCCTCGTGTTTCACTATTTTTTTCATTGAATATTACACGGCACGTTATCCCTCAAATCAGAAGGCACATTTATTGCTCGAGTTACTGTTCCTATTAAGAAAAGCCATGGAGCAAAAAAGAAAATATGGTTAAGCTGAATACCATGCTTCATGTGGAATGTATAGACCGTGATGTCGGCATTAACTACTGGATGCACAGTGGAAACCACTGGGGCAACGCCACGCTGACCGGCGTCTCCTGCCTGGTAAAAAACAAACATGTGGGACAGGCTGCAGGGTTTTAAGCAGTCATAGATGTTTTCGAAACGAAAATTAGCGAATAGGTTTTGTTTCGAGCCACTTAAAATGTTCTGTGTGTATTTTTGGTTGGTTCTCATCCAGTGTTTACTCTAGGATGCGCGATTGCGCGATTCCCCGCCTACTACACTTTGTGCGCCCTTAAAAAAATACTCCAGGGACGAAAATTGCCCCTTTCTTCACTGCCCATTGAATTCTTTTAATGATGGTCTGTGCATGTACCTCCACGGTCTGTGCGTGTATTGGACTGCGACGCGCCTAGTAGCTTGCTGATACAAATAACAATCATCCTCCCGCATATTTCGTTTAAAATTGTGCGTCCTTACATTGAAAAACATTACATTGTAACCTTTTTCTGTTATGCGTACGTAAGTTGGGATAGCCCGCATTGAGTTTCTGGAGTGCGTGTGTGACAGGGCGACGCGTTAAGCAACTTGGCGAGGCAACAATAAATTGTCCTTCCCGCTTGTTGCGTGATTTAATTAATTATTTTGCGTGTCCAAATCATTTAAAAAATATTTATTATTATATGAATTTGCAGTGTTATATGTAACAAAACACCACTTGATGTACACGTCACGTTTAATAAATTACGTCGGGTTTTCGATTCACCCATGGAGCTCATGATGCACCGTTGTTTCTCGGTTGACATCTCCGGTGATACCAACAGGAAACTCATCGTGCCAGCGATGATTTCGATTGAAGACCAACTTTAATCATGTTTACTCAAGAAATAAACGTAACTACAGGCATATGGCAAGAAAAGTGCTTTAAAACAATGCATGCAGATCGTAACACTTGCTCAGTCAACGCAGAAAGCACCCCAGCGCGAGAGACTAAGGCGCCATGTTGTTGAAAGTTTGAAAGTTCATCGCTACCATATATGGAAGCAACAAGTGACCTGATGCGTGAATTCACGTTTTTAATTGGATAACTGCTTGACACGCTGTCAAGCCCGCCAGATCGGCACAGCTCTCTGTTGTGCGTAGTTTAGAATTTCCGATTGCAACTAAATTAATTAAACAATGAGCTTGCATTACGTTTTTTTGGGGGAGGGGGGGGGGGGAGTGTGTACCCAGTTTTTTGGAATTTCCATCTTTGGCGTAACAGGGTCACTGTTATTTTTTGGCTGATTTGCGTAATTTATACAAAGCTGTATGGAACGAAAGTGTTGTACTGTGAAGTTCTCGCTGAACCTACCCATGCTAGATCAAATCATAACAAATGACTGTTTTCACCCGTAAAAAAACAAATCACTATTTAATGAATCGACTAAAAAAAGATTCCATTAATTCACACACAATACCAAAAAATATTCCCATTTGTAATCTATTAATTAGCGGCCTTGAAAAAATAATATTTTTACTATGGCGAACTAGTTAACACCCCCACCCCCCCCACCCCCCCAACTTAGGGAACTGATCATTACCACCAAGCCGGTTTCCTGTGAGTCTCCTGCGGCATGCGTTTCTTTACCGTACCGGCCGCTGCTTTACCGTACCGGCCGCTGCTTTACCGTACCGGTCGGTTCTTTGCCGTACCCGAAGGTCATTAGCCGTACCGGCAAGGCCGTTACCGTACTGGCAGGAGGCAATTCACACTTCTGACAAGTTAATTTATGCATTGATTTTCCGGTTTACCGGTAAAATGCCGACCTGTTTAAATTTCAGTTTTATGCACAGGATCGCCAGAGAAAGCAAAACTGTAGAATTAATTTGAGTAGAATTTGTTTAGTTTGTAGTTATAGTCTGTTTATAAATCATTTTGTTCATGTTTGCTATGCGGTAGCTTTCGAGGTCAAATACACCACCAGGGCAATTTGTTGCGTCTTTTTATTTGTCAGAGATTTAACTTTACCATTATTATTGCATAATATTTACATTCAAGTTGCGCGTGATAATGCTACACATGATTTTTGTGAGACCATGGAGCTCCCAGTACGTCCATGTGAACTGTTGGATATGACTACAGACGGAACTGCATCTTTATTTTATACGATATTTTTTTTTTTTTAAATTGGGATCAGTGCTCCCAAATCAACTGAGCCGACAAAGTGGATTACAAAAATAACAGTTCCATGAAAGTGGCTATATTTGTGTATGATGAATCCTGAGTCGGTAGTTTTGGCATGTAACCTAATGGTTTTGGTTATTGTTACAAATGCACAGTGCAGACGTAATTTTGTTTTCATTTTTTCACTTTATCTGGCGCCAGTGCACGTGTGCTTGGATGTTTTTTATTCAGTGATTGGGCTAAATATTTGACGACGTTGCCAACGTATTCAACATACGAAAATAGCATGTGTGTGCGTGTGCGTGAATGATAGATGCAGACGAGATTTCTCGTCGCCACGCGTTTTATTAGTTTATTTCCAACGCGAGTGGTCGGCGCCTTTGATTGCGTTTAGTTTGTTCTTTCATTCGCAAAATCTATCGCTGGCACCGTTTATTTTGTTATGTCTCACAACTGAATGTCCAAGCTGACTTTGTATTGGCTGTAATTATATTTTTTTTTTGTAAAACAAAAAAAAGTCCCGACCTTTCCAGTCTAAAACGTATTCTGCCCCAAACCAAACAGCCCTTTTCAGGGCCAATCACATGTTCCAAAAAGAGATGTACCGGCACACTTGCACACTCTGTTTTGTTATAATAAAGTTACATTGGGGATTGTTGGAAGGGATGTGTAAATATGTTTGGTCAATTCCATAAGCAAAATCACAAAATGAGGTCGAAAAGCAATGGAAAAATGTTGACCTAGAGCAAGGTCAAATTCCGTTTTACGCACTTGAATTTTATCTGGACTACGTGCACGCGTTGCGCGTGTTATTGTCAAAGTATCAAAACAGATTTTCGAACGCCCAAGCCCGAATTTAAATACATGTGAGCTCGGCCAAGAGAGTCACGCTGACAGATTATGCAAGTATCATCGAATTCATGCGACAGGTTGAGACGTTTTATTCAACGTTGTGGGTAAGCTACGATTTAGGACTGTCGTTTTATAGCGTTACAGGCGATCATGAATATGTGAATAACACACATATATTGAAAAAAACACATGCGAAGAATTTCAGAAAGACTTTTTTATTTAATTTATTTATTTATTTGTATTTCGACGGTTGTCCGACTTTCTTTCCACTGTGTGAGCTACTGACAAATATAAACAAATAATTAAACCATCGAGTCCTCTAGTCGACTGGGACGTAACACTCTGTTGTACAAGTCCTAAAAAAAAATTCTTATTCTTTGCAAAATGCCCAATTAATTCATGCATGACTCGCGGTTACCGGCAGGGCGCCGATCAGTTACCGGGGCTTTGTTTACCATGCATTCATTAATCGAAGGTGATAAATAGTCGGTATTGGTACTATCAGTACGGTAATTGTCCAGCCGGTACAGTAAAGCACCGGCCGGTACGGTAACGCAACGGTCGGTACGGTAACGCAACGGTCGGTACGGTAAAGCAATGACCGGTACGGGAAAGCAACGACCGGTACGGTAAACCGAGTCAAACTCACAGGAAACCGGCTGGGTGGTAATGATCAGTTCCCTTACGCGTATGTAACAGCCAAAACAATGAATTAATTATGAGTGGTGCTTACAGTACTAACAGAGATGATGTCATTCAGAATTTGCCAAGCACTTCATCTGAACCCGAAGATGCCATTCAGGATTTGCCAAGCACATCGCCCGATCCCGATCCGAGCCTGGGCAGCACGAAATGTGATGACGGTGACACCACGGCAGCCAAAAAAAAAGAAAATCGATGTTTGGAAAGATAACTGGTTGGCATTATATTCATGGTTGGATAAACCACATGACAAGTTTGGAATGGGCTGTCGAATCTGCAGAGAAACTGGCAAAACTACGCCATTCTCAAGCGATAGAGGATGCAGTAATTACAAGACATCGACTCTAATGCGACATGCTGCCAGCGCCAAACACCGGGAAGCCTTGCGGGACATCACGATGCGTTCTGATATGCAAAAACAAGATGCAGTGGTTGTTGCAATCAAATCTGTTTACTGGCTAGCTAAAGAAGCCATAGCAACTGATAAGTATTCAAGTTTATTCGACTTGTTAGACACCAGCGGCTGTGAGCCTGTAAAGAGCCTTAATATTGCCCGCAACGCATCTTATCGATCACACACAACAGCCGAGGAATTGCAACAGGCTTGTGCGGATTCGATAAAAGCCAAAATAGTGAAGATATCCAGAAAAGCGAGTTCTTCAGCCTCTTAACCGATGAAAGTACCGATATATCAGTTACCGGCCGACTTGTTTTGTATACTCGTAGCGTTACCCCGGACTTTGACGTTCAATCTAACTTCGTTGGAAACCTTCACCTTGTCGGAAAAGACGCGACTTCTGTAACAGAAACACTCTGCAATTCCGTAAAAGAAAACTGTCTCGAAACAACGAAAATGCTTGGCCTGGGAAGTGACGGTGCGTCCGTAATGGTAGGGAGGAAAAACGGTGTGAGTGCTAAATTAAAAGACATTAACATACATTCTGAACGTACACTGTGTTGCACATTGGCTCGCTCTATGTACAAGCCAGGCTGCGTCAACGCTGGATTATTTGAAAGAATACAAAAATATTCTAACCAATCTTTTCTACTACTTTAAGGCATCTTCTCTTCGTTCATCGCGACTACGAGAGGTGGAAATAATGCTGGAAAGCCCACAACTCAAAGTAAAGGAAATTCACGAAATACGATGGTTTGCTTTTTATGATGCGTTGCAGACAGTGTACCGTTCGTGGAATGCATTGGTCACATTTTTCGACGCGTAGAACAAATCCAAAGACCCGAAGGCAGTCGGCCTATACGACAAATTAACACAATATAAATTTGTCGCAGTTACCCATATTTTGATGGACATTATTCCTATCGTTACTCGTCTTAACCTCGTGTTTCAGAAAGATGAGATTGACATCGCCGCCGTGAAGCCATGCATCAGAGCAACCATCGAGCAATTGAAGCAGTACAAAGAGGGAAACGTGAAGGGATTTTACACAACTAAGTTCCAAGACGAGGTCAAAGTCAGCCATAATTTGAAGAATAGATCGAAACAAATTGGCGTCATTAACAACGTGAAAAATGAGTTTATCAATAATTTGATAGACAATATAAATACACGCTTCCCGGAAGACAGTACCAGCGTCATTTCGGCATTCGATGTATTGGCAATGCGTCATCTCTCCTTCGTACCCACCGACCAATTATGAGATCACGGCAATGAGAAATTGGAGACTCTGATCGCACATTACGGTGTTGATAAAGTAAACAAGGAGAGCCAAGTTTACAAAGCTCTTATCGATCCAGACGAAACCCGACATGAGTGGTGTTTATTAAAAACACTAGTGATGCAGCAAGCTTACCCTCGTGACAATTTTACTTTACTATGGAAATTGATAAACACGAATCATAAGGCCACGGTACCAAATTTAATAACTTTGGCAAAGGCAGCTGTTGTTTTGCCTGTGAATACAGCAATCTGTGAGAGGGGATTCTCTGCCCAAAACAAGGTGAAAACGTTCCTCCGAAATCGATTAGAGGCTTCTTTGAATCGTCTGCTCACCATCCTAGTAGAAGGTCCTCCTCTTGCGAAATTTGATGCCAGTGAAGCTCTCAAATTATGGCAAATCAGAAAATCTAGACGTATTTTCCAGGTTTAGAGAAAATAAAAATAGAATACTAAATACATGTTTCAGCTTTCCCTTGCAGCTTTTTGTGTTTTGGCAATTATTACTACAATTGTTCATGAAACATATTGCACGTTGTGTTGACAGGATTTCTCTGATTGTATGGTAACATGTGCAGAATGTTATTAACATTAAATAAATAACAAATAATGAAATTATTGTGTGGACTATAATTATTATATTTGCAAAATTACATACATTTTAGAACACAAAATGAAAAACATAACAATTGGTAACAAGTGAAGAAAATAATGAAAAATTACTGCCAATGTTTTTATTAAGAAAATTTATGCTTATTAGAAATTCCCCCCTTGTTACAGAAAATCCCCCTCTATTTTGATCTGAAGCGGCGACAATTCCCCTCATGAATACAAAGCTGGAGAAAACACTGCTCATCGCGTGCGACGTGCCCCAGATAGTGTCAATTTATACGCAGTAACAAATGAGACGCGTTGGGGATTACTTTGAATTTTATGTACTGAGAAGTACGTCTGTCGTAAATTATTAATATTTGTTATGGTACTGAGCTGTACGATGGTTGTAATTTTACCATGTCGATTTTCGGGATATACGAATCAATCGAAAAGATTGTGATGCCTTCCTTATTAATATACGTAACTGAAAATAAATAAATTTAATATTCATTGACACACATATTGATATTAAGATAGTGGTTTGAATTTTAGATATTTAGATTGTGATTGTTTGTCAGAAATTTACATAGTTCTTGCTACTTTACGTTTTCCGTGTTAACTAAATTTCTAAAATATTTTTAAATGCCCTATAAGTTTATTTTGGACATTTATTTGTTTACTTTTTTCGTTGCATTTCATTTTCCCCAATGTTTTATGAATTATTTCAGTTTTCTTTTTATGCATATTTTTAAGTAGGCTTATTGTAGGTATATGATGTCTGTGTGTAGATGACTACTGGTGGCTCCTTATTTAATAGATTATTCATAATTTGTTTATCATTTTCAAATATTCCCGAATATTACATCATGATCCCTATTCCCTCAGCACACAGGAGTTCTTTCTAAGCTTTCTTTGATTCAATTTCAGCTTTGTTTCTGTTTACTTGTTATTTAGCTGATCAGTGATACATTTCTATTTGTCTTACCCATGTTAATATCTTTCTTGATCTTCTCAGATGGCGCTGCTGCTCAAGCTGCCTCAGGAGTGGCTGGAATAATGTACCAGTTGGCTAATCTCTCTATTGGTGGGCCAACCCGGGGAAGTTTTCGTGATAATGATGTTACAGGCCCAGAAGTTAAGACAAGACCAGCTCATGTAGTAGATAAGACAGGTATGACTTGGTACTTCCTGTGGTGTTAAAATATTGGATTTGAAAATGGGCAAAAGGAATCTTTCAAGGTTTATAATTCAAAAAAAGTTGTTAACCCCTATTTTTTCTCAATTTAAAAAAAATAATTCAAAGCATTGTTTCAAGAAATTGCTTTCCCAAAAGTGTGTTAGCCATGATCATAGTCAAATAATTAGGTTACCTTGGTGATCACACTAAAATGCACTAGCGCAATTACCACGACGTGAGCTGAATCCTGTGAGATGTATTTTTCCAGTGACACATAATCATATGAAAATTTCTGCTTACAACTCTTCCAGGGGGATTTTGGTTTATAACACAATCTAAATCCAACTTTAAGCCAATAAACATTCCTGTTGACGATCAGATACAAGATGACTGAATGTCATTTTCGTTGTGCAAATTAGCTTTCTGGCCATTAGTCTTGTGTTACATTTGTCAATGGAATTTTAATCTTTTGTGAGTATGGTCTGATCTTGTTGTTATGGTATAAAAATTGCTTGTTTCTTTCTATGTGCAGGAAAAGCTGGTACATCTCTTCCTTTGATGACCAACTTCTTTAGACTAAAAACTCGTCAAGAATGGTGTTTGTATCAGTATCATGTTGACTTCAACCCTGAAATAGACAGTAAGAATCTGAGATTCAGCTTGCTCCGTGAGCATGACGATGTGTTACAGCGGCCAAGAGCATTTGATGGAATGATGTTGTTCCTTCCTAGAAAACTGGAAAAAAAGGTACGATTCATATTTTCAAAAAGTATTGCTGAAAGTTGTGAACGTAAAATATCAGACACTGGCATGATACACTGGTAAATTTCACTTGTTTAATGTAATACAGAAAGTTTTTTTGCGCCTTATTTGTTTTGCTTTGTTCTTTAAAATGGTAAGTCAATCTTATCTGGTGCTAATATACCATACTCGACTGCATTAGTGCCCATGCTTTGCTAAGCGCCTATTATTGGGACATTTCTGTTTCCGGGTTCACATTTGGCTAAGCGCCCATCCCCTTCAAAATGCCCCAAATTTGACTAATCATAAAACTTGGTCTTTGATCATTGTTTAACTTTTCCCGAATACTGGTAATCATTTTTATATGATACAGCATTGATATTGTGAATGTGTAGGCCACGGTAATCGTGCGAGAACTACGCTTCGACAATGACCTGTTAACAAAACAAAAAGTAAAATTTGGCGGAAAAAATCATGCCATTTATTTGCCAAATTCAAATCCAACAGATCGTACTTCAACATCAATAATTCACTTCCGAATTGCGTTGATACAACACAGCATTCTGACATTGTTGCAGGTAAAATCATGCAAGAAAACATGGCAGAAAGTGCTTTTTATCAAGAGTTTGTGTACGATCCAACACATTCGAAAATGAAGATAATGATGAAAATTTTAACCTTGTAAATTTGGGTGGTACGTAATTAATATTGCAATAAAATGTGCATATCTGTTTTAGACAATTTGTTTCTTCATTGTAAAAGTCAATGGCGACGCAAGTAATTTTATTTTCCCCCCAAAGGCGTAATATGTAATATTCCCCTCAATCTGTCACATTAAAAACTAATATTGTCATTTGTTCTCTATTCCGAGGGGGGTGCTCGGGTAAAGCACCAACCCCTAAAAAATCATGATTTCTTGAGTTGAGGGCGCTGACGCAGTTGAGTATTGTAATTACCCCCTCCCAATTAGATGTCTTTGTTTCTTGTGCCTCAGTTTTATGATCAACAACCCCTTTGCCACATGTTTTTTGTGATATAACCATTTTTCATTAACTTTTCATGGTCAACACATACTGACCACTATTCCTATATTTCACATTTTAGGATACTGAATTTATTTCACGTCGTCGAAGCGATAATGCGGATATCAAGATAACAGTGTCATTGAGAAATGAGCTCCCACCAACATCGCCCACATGTCTGCATTTATACAATTTGATATTTCGCAAGTAAGTCTCCTATACTTGGGGTTGTCCATGAATAGTAGCTAGATTATTGACAAAGAGTGTGTCGCAATATTTCTACTGTAAGTGCGGTGTAAATGACATCATTTAAGATAGAACTTGTTAAAACTGTG
The DNA here is from genome assembly GCF_978046115.1 of Saccoglossus kowalevskii. Lineage (NCBI taxonomy): Eukaryota > Metazoa > Hemichordata > Enteropneusta > Harrimaniidae > Saccoglossus > Saccoglossus kowalevskii. The sequence goes on from NC_140656.1 coordinate 5,294,311, forward strand.
CCAAAATTGAAACATTTTACAACAGAATGCACATATGCAAACAGAGACATTCTATATGCAACAGCCATATTCTGTATAGATGGATTCCAAGATACGACTATGAAACTATGAAAAAATCATACAAATAATGAAGTAATCAAAACACTTAATTAATAAAAAAAAACAAAGTATATTGAACAGTGTTAGGGAAGAGTAGGAAATCAAATGGGCGGTGCACCGCGGTCATTACCGCGGTGTACCGCAGAACGCCGGGGAGAGCCGCGGACTGCTTATAATTAGGGGTCTCTACCGCTGTACCGGTCTCTACGCGGTCCTCGGTAATGTGTGAAATACGTACTTAACAGTTTCTTTGTGATTCCATGAGTCATTGTTTTAAAATCCGATGCTGTAAATGAATACGATATGTGCGCTTGTTTAGTATTTAGTACATGTATTTAGCGTAACACTGGAATAAAGTTTACAATTGAAAAGAGGACGATTTACAAAGTTTCAGCGTATCCAAGCCGTATCCTGGTTCTTGATTGATTTGGCAGTATCATGTTCACCATTTGTGTCACACTCCAGAAAAAATGGCCAGCAAACGAGAAACGGGCGAACTAATCAAAACAGGTCAGGCTGTCTGCATTGCACTGACAATGACATGATTATTTATTTTCTGTTTCGTTTCACAAATCTTGCCTTGCGCATGTATTCTTGGTTGACAGAATCTTTTTTAAACAAAAGATGTTATTTTTCTGTTACATGTTCGTGTTCCATGGTACTCGTGAGTGTGAAAGGCATTTTGAATGAATAATTATTGAGTTTATGATACCGTACGATAACGCTAGCTGGCTTGATTAGAATTTCATTGCGTGTGAACCGCTGAGGTCATTGCCCGTTACTGTGCCAACCGCACGTAGTTCAAAAGCACCTGACGTTGTTTTGTTTTTTTTCACTGGAAATGTAAGCTATCGAATACTCTGCGTTCAAAGTACGCTGCCCCGAGTTTGAAATTACAGTAAATTGTAACGCATGGATTTTATTTACATGAAATTTAGTTTATTTCAAAATGATATAGATGTCAAACCATAATTATTATTTGAAATGTTGTTTCTTGACTTGACTTTTCTGGCTTTAATGTTTTGTGTGTGCGTGTTTGTTTACAATATCATTATCAACAACAGTTATTCAGTGGCCCCGTCTCTGAGGCAGTAAGTCGCGGTTTCGACTAAGTCACGTAGTTCGATGGCTCCGGACGATTGTATTGTGTTTTGCCGTCAGTTTTAAAGTAGAAAAACTAAGTCTGGTATTATCGCGTATTTAATTGCCCGCTCAATCAGTTGGAGGTGACAACTTAACACCTACAGACCGTCAATTACTGAAATAGAAAGGGTGATAGCAGCCTGACTCGAAAAATAAGTTTGCGTAATTATTGCAAAGGCAATGCATTATCAAGTCGGCAAAGTTGAAATATTCACAGCCAGTACGTAAGCAATGGAAAATAAGTTTGCGTAATTATTACGAAGGCAACGCATTATCACGTCATCAATGGTGAAATATTCACAACCAGAACGGTAAAAAAATTTACGTAGGCAACGCAGAGCCAGTAAAAATTTGCGTAATGGGATGTGTATAATAAAAAGGTCAACGCGCGGAGCGCGAATGGTCACCAAGGTAACAACCCACTTGTTCAGCGCGTGACTTGGGGTTAAACTTGGGCCAAGGTTTATTAGATTAGTCAGTTTCGCCAAGAAGTGCGCTATTTTTTTCGCTGATCACCCAGTTGTTGTAGTATTTATTGTAGCACCAAGTGTGTGACACTCCCTCTTCGACTTCGGCTTGCTTTTCCTACTTAGTGCATGGTCTCGAGGTAACGTAAACTGCGGCCTCTCATAGAGTGTTTTACACTCGGAATTTATACTTCGCCCGATTATATTGGTATACGCGAAACATTAATCTTTTAAAATAAATCCTGAGACTATACATGATGTAAATTCAAAATAATGTGATAATATTTTACATTATGTGGGGTCTACATTATTCTGGGTTGCTTTGCGATGTTATACCAAGACTCGTGAAAATAAAATAGTGTTCTTCTGCGAACTAATATAGACGATTTTTCCAATCTTCTGGTACCACTCGATTTTATTATTTGAACTTGGCGGCAAGTAACCTTTAGTTTCCCAGTCTATTGTGTCCATTCATAGTCTTAACAATAGGGTGTAAATTGCCATGCGAGCCGACCGCACACGACCGCGGTAAACCGGGGTCATGGAATCTATGCATAAATTTGCATAAAATGCGGTCGACCGGCGAGCACCCACCACCACCGCGGTAATGACCGCAGTAAACCGCGAGTTTGATTTCCTACTCTTCCCTTACAACATAAGGAATACAATATAAACTACCGGTACTTCTGCCATATTCTTACGTACCAGGTATGTGAATTGTCACACCTTTAATATTCACGGATAGTTTTATGATTGCTCAACTATATAAAAACTTTATTTTAACTACTTAACCAAAAAAGAAATGTCACATCATTGTCTATTCTATTCTAAACTTTGCTGTGATTTCTCTGAATCCTTGACAGTTGCTGGTGAAGGACCTTTCACCAATTGCTGACACGTTTCAAAACACTTGGGATTCATTCATAGTAAGAAATACTTTATTTTAGCTGGAATTAATTTTCGCTAAAAAGACTTTTTGGGTGTTTTATACGGAATTTATTTTCACTTATCTTTGACAAATGGAATGTAAAATATAGAAAGGTATATTCGCTGGGTTTTATTTTCACTGAATCATTTCTTTAGCGAAAATTAATTCCAAGCGAAAATAAAGTATTTTACAGTACATGAACGCATACTACAATTACTTTGACTAGAAAGCAATGGTAAATTACACCAACATTATAGTTAACAGTAGAAAATATGCCAAAGAGAATACCTACCTTTCATTGCAGGTGGGGAGAAAAATCAGTCTACTGGTAAAAGCAAACTGACTGGTCATTTGGTTTTTATGACGTTTGTTTCTGAATATTCAAATCCAAATGCAGGTTTTTGTTGGTGTATGTTTGGAGTGTAGTGGAAAATTCTGTGATGGCGAGAATCTTTCTAACCCTATGAACAATTATTGAGATATTTATAATTTTCAAATTTTTTTTCACATCCTGTATGGACCTTTTGTGATGAAGTGTGACCCGTGTAGAGTACTTTGATTTGGTAATTAATCAAGCTAAGCTTTGTATAAATTGATAATCTTAATACTCGATCAGACCAAGTCCAACAATGAGGACTTGTGGGTTGACCTTTGGGGCATAAGTCTCCCACTTGGACATGCTTTGGCCGATCACACTCAAACTTCACACATACATCATACAATGCTGTTTAAGAGCCATGTCTCTGATGTACATTGACTGATTGCAGTCGCTTTACAACTACACTATACATCAAATGTTCTGTTTTGTTTACTATTTATTTGTCATGTAACTTGTTTATTTTAGGATTCTGTACAAGATTGATATGAAACAGATAGGACGTAATTACTACAATCCCTTGGATCCTGCAAGGATTCCAAAGCATAAGTAAGTAGCTGCAATTATTGTGTTTTCTTCAGTATTCTTTCACATCAAATGTAAAATAATTATCAAGTGCTTTAGTAATTTAAATCTCAAATGCCCTGTCTCTTTTTAGCTCGGCTGTCGACTTTGTTGAGCGGAGCTTATAATATGAGTGACTGTCTGACATTGTCTGTGTCCGTGTTTGATACTTTGTGTATATGTACATTGCGTAGAACTCACTTAGATTTGTTCATTTCATGATGATATCTTCAATTCTCTAATATTAATGAATATTTTTGTCATTTTTGGTAAAAGTTTATATTTTTGACTTCTTGTTAAAAACCACAAGTCTGATTGCTTTGATATTATACATATAGATACCTCATGTGAACCGATTTCAGATTTGTTGATTTGCAATGATATTTTCAATTCTATAATTGAAATGTGCATTGCTAACAGTTGAGCTTTCTCAGCCTGCTTGTTGTTTTCCGCTTCCCACAAACTGCGTTTTAGTGCAAGTTCAGAATCAAGGACTTGGGAGTAGGGTTATGTGCCATGCCATCCGAGTGCACTCTTAGACTAAATATTGTCCATTTGTTTTTCGTATTTTAATCAACAATCCCCTGATGGTCAGTTTTGAAAACTTGTGCTGTCTTATCTAAAACTTGATTGAAATTTTAAGGCACGAAGACAATTCATGTGAAAGAGAGTGAATTTGTTGAATTTTACTTAACTTGTTAGTGGCAAGCCACCATGTGCATGTCTTCTCATAGATGACATTGTTATTTACAGACTGGAGTTGTGGCCTGGTTTCATTACATCCATCCTGCAGTATGAAACCAATGTAATGCTGTGTGCTGACGTATCTCACAAAATTCTCAGACAAGACACTGTATTGGATCTACTCTATGAATTATATGAACGAGGACAACGTAATTTCCATGACGATGCTTCTAAAAAGTTGGTTGGTGAAATAGTGCTGACAAGGTGAACATTACTATTTATCAATGAGTTAGAAGACTTCAAACTGGATCTAATTTGATTCACGAATTGTAATCCAACAATTAATTCACAATTCTATTTCTCAGATACAATAACAAGACTTACCGTATTGATGATATTGACTGGAACAGAAACCCTAATTTCAAATTCTCTACTTCTGACGGCAATGAGTTGACTTACGTGGAGTACTATGCAAAGGCTTACGAAAAGAACATCAGGGACCTGGATCAACCTTTGTTAATAAGCTTACCAAAGAAGAGGGTTAGTTTAGTGCAAGACCTTTAAATTTTATAAATAACATTCACTTAATTAACTCTGGAGGTGATCTCATTTCATTCATTGTAAAGTCTGCAGCTATAACATTTACACTTTTTACCTAACACTGGAGATGATATTTGGCACATTTTAATACATTGCCACTGCTGCCCATATTGTGGAAAGTAAAACTATACCATAGGCATATGACTACATCACTTGTATGATGACTTATTACTTTTGTGCATTTTTGAAATCCTTTTGTCGTAAAACTGAGTATTTTTCATAGTAGAACACGTAAAACATGTGAATTAATTAATCCCAGTAGTTACAAAGTTGTTAACACAGAATTGAACATTATTTAACTTTTCACCACCAGACTTTTCCGCCCGCCCAATGTTTTCTGCACTTTTTTCACATTTTCTACAATATTTCTGAAAATGAACCCTAATTTTGGAGCCAACAGACAAAATTTGAGTCAATATTAAGTTTTTGTTCAAATCTCCTGAAGGAAAGTGCAGACTATAAACGAGACTATTTCGTGAATTTGTGAGGAAAAGAGGAAATTGGTGGTGCAATTAGACGTGAATTTAGACAAAGTGGACAGCAATAGACTTAAGTACCTCTGTATCAAAAGATTTCTTTTCTTGATACAATATGAAATCTCTGAGTATCTGACTGCATCGAGTTTGTGTATTTCTTTATATTTTATAGGATGCAAAACGTGGTATGGGACCTATTCATCTGATTCCAGAGTTGTGTACATTAACCGGTTTAACAGACGATGTACGTTCTGACTTCAGTATCATGAGGGACATTGCTGTACACACGCGCGTTTCACCAAGTCAACGTGAGGGTACCTTGCAACGTTTTATGCAGACCATACAGTCTAACAAAGAGGCTTCCGAAGAGCTTCTGAATTGGGGTTTGCAATTTGATGAGAAATTACTACGTTTCAATGGCAGAGTTCTTCCCTCTGAGAAGATATACCAGAAATCAACCAATGTAAGACCTTTTAAAATTAAATTCTCATACACACAAGTTTTTTTTTTTTTTTTTTTTTGAACAGTTTCTCAACTGCATCCATGATCCATATACTCTTTAAACAATAGATGTTATTTATAATTACACATTATCTGCAATGCTGTAAATTTCGTGCCGATCCAGTTGACAAAAGTAAAATTCACACCCATATGTACACTCTCATATGCACAATATATCACTGAGATTAATTACATCTTTTGTTTTCAACTTCTGTAGTACAACTACAACCCTGCTTCAGCTGATTGGTCCCGTGAAATGCGTGGTAATACACTGATATCATGTGTGGGTATGCACAGTTGGATGTTACTGTTTTCACGTAGAGATGGTCCAAAAGCACAAGACTTCTTGCAGGCATTAATCCGTGTTGCAGGTCCTATGGGTATGCAGGTTGAAAACCCTCAAATGTACGTATTTAACAAAGCCATGCCTGCACATAGTTAACTCACTTGAATACTTCATTTACCAATTGACAGTTGTGTTTCCAAATGTTATAGTAATGACAAGGCTGCGTTTTTATTCTCGTGTAGAAGACATTTCAACACTTAAGAAATTGAACTTGACCATGTTATTTTACTCCTGGGTGAAACAATAATAATATTAAAATATTAGCAGCTTCAAATTTTGAAGGACCTCTGGCCAGGAGAAACGAGTGGCGTACATATGTTTTGCGACTTTCTAAAAGTACATGGTTGAAACATGACAGTAAATATTCTATTCCTTCTCTGCACAGGATTGAACTACAAGATGATCGTACTGAAACTTACATACAGACCATTCGGCAAACCATGAGTTCCAACACCCAGATGGTTAGTTGTCTTTGTTAGTCCCCGTTCGGACGTAGTCCGAAAACGGGGACTTATGTTTTGCCCTGTGTGCGTCCAATCCTCCCTTGGGTTAACTGAAAAGGATTACCCTGTGTGAGGGTGCCACAGACTCAATAGGAAGGCAAAATCCATTGGCCGAGTTTCATTTACTAAAATTGTAACCACTTTATTTTTGTGAGTTAAATAAAATCCTGACATTTTGTAGCAGTAGAAAAAATATATCTGGCGCCCTCCCTACGAGTGTTACTGGCTTGCAAAATTTTGTCAAAACTAATGCCACAAATCACAAGTGTTTCTAGCAGTGGAAATTAAATGGTTCACAGTAGTATATTGTCTTCTCATATTTGATATCTTAATTATCTGTTCATAGGTTGTGTGCATTTTGCCTAATAATAGAAAAGACCGCTATGATGCCATTAAGAAGTTCTGTTGCATTGACCATCCTGTGCCGAGCCAAGTCATACTTGGACGTACCATAAGCAAGAAACCAATGTTGATGTCTGTAGCCACCAAAATAGCCATGCAGTTGAACTGCAAGCTTGGTGGTGAGTTGTGGGCACTAGAAATACCAGTAAGTACATTTTACTGAAACCAATAAATGTTTGCCACATTTAATGTCCCTGGACAAGAACAAAAATAATTAAATTACTGAGCAGATCTTATTGTGTGTAGCTTAGGATCTGTATTTGAAATTTTGCACAAGGGAGATTGTTGAACACCGTGCTGTTGTATTATTGTCTTCACAAAACTTACCCGCATACCCTCTGGTTGGTCGCCAGTTCAGTTCAAGCAGCTGATAGTAAATTTGTTCATGTGATTATTATGCAGATCAAGAATATGATGATTGTTGGCATCGATTGCTATCATGACAGTGCAACAAAGGGACAGTCTATTGGAGCATTTATTGCAAGTACTAACAGGACAATAACCAGGTATTTGGTGTATAAGTAATCTTATGCTGAAACACGTTTGTGAAGCATATCTATGTAAACAGAATCAAATCAATGTTATACCTTGTTTGATATGATTAAACAGTAATGCTCAGTATCACTTTGTATTTCTGTAGATTCTATTCCCGTGTCACATTCCAGCATACTGGACAGGAGTTGATTGATGGACTCAAAGTGTGCTTGCAAGGTAAGATACGATATATCAGATTGTTTTAGTATTGTGGTCATGACCCACTATGTATTGACCTGGCCCAAGTGGTTATGACCACTGATGTGTGTTTACCTGGCACAAGTGGTTATGACCAGTGATGTGTTAACCTGGCACAAGTGGTTATGACCAGTGATGTGTTAACCTGGCACAAGTGGTTATGACCACTGTGTTTACCTGGCACAAGTGGTTATGACCACTGTGTTTACCTGGCACAAGTGGTTATGTATGACCACTGATGTGTTTACCTGGCACAAGTGGTTATGACCAGTGATGTGTTTACCTGGCACAAGTGGTTATGACCACTGATGTGTTTACCTGGCACAAGTGGTTATGACCAGTGATGTGTTTACCTGGCACAAGTGGTTATGACCACTGATCTAAGCTGCACCCATTCTGGTTGTAATCATTATGTGTTCTCGTTTCATTCCTCTGAGCAACTGACTTGGTTTGAATTGTTCTAGCTTCTTTGAAGAAATACCATGAAATCAATAAAACACTGCCAGAGAGAATATTTGTCTACCGTGATGGTGTTGGAGATGGTCAATTGCCAGCTGTCGTTGAACACGAGATCCCCCAGCTGTTGGACTGCTTCAAACAACTTGGATCTGATTACAAGTAAGTGAATAATCACAGTATATTACTTTTATTTTATTGTACACATGAAGTCCCAAGAATCTCTCCTCTATTTTGCTGGCATCTGTGACACTGACCCAAGTATGAAAATCTCAATCTTCAAATGGTTACCCTGACAACTGTCGCTGCAAAAAAATGGAACACATTGCAACACTTTTGCTAGCAATATTACAATAACTGCTCCTCAAGTCCTACAGATGTTTACACTTGCACGTTCATAACCCCAGATTTGCTGGCATTTCTTTTTTGTGATGACAGTAATTTAAATTGGTCAAACTGCTTAACCTTTTCACTACCCGACTTTTTCATTCAAATTTTTCTGCACTTTTTGAATCCCGTGTGCGAAGCACAAAAAGGGAGTCTTTGCAGTTAGTGTGTGTGTCTGTCTGTGTCTGTTCCACTGATATCTCAAGAACCATACATTGATTTTTGATGAAACTTGGTGCATAGATGCACTGGGCCAATGCGCAGATTTGATTAGGTTTTGGTAAAAATCCATGCATATTAATTACCTAATTTGCATGATAATTAGCTGATTTTTAGCTGTTCCATGATTGTTCCGCTGATATCTAAAGAACCACTCATTGGATTTTGATGAAACTTGGCACATAGATGCTCTGAACTAATGTGCAAATTTGATTAGGTTTTGGTAAAAATCCATGCATATTAATTACCTAATTTGCATGATAATTAGCTGATTTTTAGCTGTTCCATGATTGTTCCACTGATATCTACATCACATTTCAATAAAACTTGGCACATATATATCATAGGACACTGCACAGACCTGATAGTTTTTAAAGTAATATCAGTACATATTAATTACCTAATTTGCATAATTAATTTTCAGCTTTTGATATTTTAAGTAGTAATCATCACATTTCAATAAAACTTGGTACGTAGATATCATAGGACACTGCACAGACCTGATAGTTTTTAGGGTAATATCAGTACATATTAATTACCTAATTTGCATAATTAATTAATTTTCAGCTTTTGTTATTTCAAGTAGTAATCATCACATATCAATGAAACTTGGTACATAGATGTCATGTGACACTGCATAGACCTGATAGTTTTTAGGGTAATATCAGTACATATTAATTACGGTACTTAATTTGCATATTAATTAATTAATTTTCAGCTTTTGATATTTCAAGTAGTAATCATCACATTTCAATGAAACTTGGTACATAGATGTCACGTGACACTGCATAGACCTGATAGTTTTTAGGGTAATATCAGTACATATTAATTTGCAGCTTTTGATATTTCAAGTAGTAATCATCACATTTCAATGAAACTTGGTACATAGTTACTTAAAGACTGCAGAGACCTGATAAGTATTGGGGTAAATATTTGTGCATATTAATCACCCTAGTTAATTTTCAGCTTTTTGCCTGATAACTCAAGTACTGATCATCATATTTCAATGAGACTTGCTACATAGATCCTCTAGGACTATGCAGAAACCTGCTTAGTTTTAGGGTAAATAGTTGTGGATATTAATTACCTAATTCACATAATTAGTTAATTTTTTCCATGAATGTTCCACTGATATATAAAGAACCACTAATTGGATTTTATTGAAACTTTTATAGAGTATTCATCATCTCATTTCAATTAACCTAGGACTATGCAGAGACCCAATTAGTTTTTGGTAAATATTTATGCTTATTATTCACCTAATTAAAATAATTAATTAACACTGATATCTCAATTACTGATCATCACATTTGAATAAAATTTGGTACGTAAATGCTCTAGAACAATAAACAGGTCCGATTAATTTTGGGTTGAAATTTGTTCATATTAATTCTCTAATAATAATTCATAGTTTTTTTGTTCTAATCACATTTCAATGAAACTTGGTACATAGATATTGCATTACACAGGCGTTATTAGTTTTACACTCAAATCTGTTCATATCAGTTACCTGATTTACATAATTAGTTTTCAGCTATTCCATCAATATCTCAAGTACAAGTAATTTTTAATTAATTTTTAATGTGTCTTCAGTACTCTAAGCACACGGGAGTTCTTTCTAAGCTTTCTTTGTTTTCTTGTAAATTAACCCTAATTTTGGAGCCAACAGACAAAATTTGAGTCAATTTTCAGTTTTTACTAAAAAAAAATTGAATGAATTTGGGGACAGTGTCTGACATGTAGTGTGTTTTCAAGTCCCAAGGTGGCTGTTGTGATTGTCAAGAAGCGTGTCAATGCTAGATTCTTCCACATGGCTAGACAAGATCTGAGCAATCCTCCTCCAGGCACAGTTGTGGACAGTGAAGTAACAAGACCTGAATGGTAAGATGGAAACATTTATTGCACTTGAATTATTTGAAATATTGTATCTGCTGCTTGTGGATACCATATTTAGTGTTCTTCAGCTAAAGAAAGGTCCAAACATATAGTATCTAATTAGTCCTGATCCCATATATTTTGAATACTGAGAACCAAGATTTGACCTCCATTTGTGTATGTATGCGTATGTCTCTACTAACATCTTGGACATATCTGAACTGATCAAATTCAAACTTCATACATACATTATACATACTGGGATATTAATGCACATCCAGTTCCCTTATTTGATTCAAGATGGCCAAATGGTGGCCATTTTTGTGTGCTGAAACCGTTCAAGCCCATAGATGGGTTTTGTTTAAACTTGGTGCACATCACTTTGTATTTCAGATCAGATTCAAGGTGGTGCCATTTTGTTTAAACAAGTGCTGTTCCAGGGCTATATCTCCAACATGCTCTGACCATCCATGTTCAAACATTATAAATACATGAATTTTTCCAACAAACTGGCAACACAAACATTGATCAGATTTGTTTATATAAATTCTAGAAAGCAAAAATGAAAACACATTGATCAAACTAGGTAAATTCATTTATCAGTGCTTTAACTTGAGAGAAGAAAACATGAAACTTACCACACCAGTGATTTTAATTTTTTTTCTATTATTTAGCTATTTTAGTAATTACTGTATTTTACTTTCCTTTATTGTTAATTGTTTAATGCCCTAAAGAGGGTACAATGTCAATAAAGTTTACTTTACATAATTTGCATATTTATAATTAACATATCTACTGTTATAAATGATCACTCAAGTCAATATCATCTTATTCTATGATTCTATATTCTAGGTTTGACTTCTACTTGGTATCTCAGTCTGTACGCCAAGGCACAGTAACACCTACACATTACCACGTTGCATGGGAGACTACTGGCTTAAAACCTGAACATATCCAGAGATTGACTTACAAAATGTGTCACCTGTACTTCAATTGGCCAGTAAGTAACTCACAAAAATACTTTTTACTTTTCAGCTTCAATGGTGGCTCAGCAGCTATATTTATCAATTTATTTTTCAGCAATCTTGTCGCTGAATTATTTTTAGAAATCGTGTCCCTGCCTTGAAGTAGACTTGCTATCATATTATGTGCCAAGACAAAGGTACAATGTTGTCATACTTCAGTACATTACCATAACTAACATGTGCCACTCTATTGTAGGGTACTATTCGTGTGCCAGCTCCTTGTCAGTATGCTCACAAATTGGCTTTCCTGGTTGGTCAGAGTTTACACAAAGAACCTCATGCTGAGTTGTCTGATCGTCTGTACTTCTTGTAAGAAGCAGGAGGCAACCTAATTATTGTTAGGAAGATGAGAGAAACGTGGAGACAAGATGAATTGATGCTGAAACTTTTTATTTAGCAAGAGTAACTTTATATTGACAGATATAGAAATCATGATGTCAAATTCTTTGCCTTAAATTTATTTTCCAATGACAAAAAAATTAAGATTATCATGTTGGCTTGATTTTTTATGGCTGTTTAATTTTGATGATAGTTCAGTTACAAAGTGCCTCTCTGAGAAGTAAAAACTAACTCTTGAGAAAAAGAAAATGCTGGCAATTTATTTTTATTCTATATATTTTTTACTATTATATAGATTAGTTTTTAAGTATCGCTGTGGACATACATATAGAACATTTGTAAACTGGGATAACAGAAGTATGTGAACAGACTGATGCTTTATCTTGTTGTTACTGTTGAAAAAATATTCAGTTCTAATTTTGGACACAAATATGCTTGATATTGGTTCACTTAAAGTTACTTACATATATTTATTGTTATGTAGATTAGATTTTTATGCCTGCAGTTCCAGACAAAAAAGATTGTATTCTGGGATCATTCCTATTCGTCAAAACTGAATGTTGCAGATTGTTTTTTATTTCAGTTTTGATTTTTGAAAGCATGCTTAGAAGAATCTAACATGTACATCTTTATTGCTGATTGTTTTATGAATTCGTTGTACCAAGCCTTGATTGTTTTTTTATAGAACAGACTTATGCAGTAGATCTATGAATTAACCAAAGTGTCACCTCACCTCACCTCACCTCACCTCACCTCACCTCACCTCACCTCACCATGGTACAATATCTTATATTTATCTGTTGTCATATGAATGGCTATGTTGCCATGATATTATGTTGATGTTCAATAAAACTGTTATAAAAGAAAAATCGTTTTTGTTTGTCTACTATCACCACCACAAACCCATTCTTTTCATTTTTATAAATATAGAACACAATTCAAACTAAAAGGAAAAGATCATATTGTCCACTGGAATAGCATAAATTTGTCAAAATACGTTGCTGCTCAGTGATTGGCTGGTGGGATTCAAATGCAATTGAAATCTATGAATATTTATCAAATACTAGGGAGTGGGTTTGTTGAGTCGATAGTACATGTATAAGACGACTATTTTGCATTTATAAAATGTTGAATCATTTTAGTAGCAGTGAAATATAGTGTAGTTACGGCAGCCTGAAACTGGCGTGCATCTCATCGGACATGCCTGGGCCAATTTCATTCAAACTTCACATCACATCTTGTAAATATGCACAGCTAATTCAAGATGGCAGTCATTTTAGTGCTAAAAATTCATCAAAGTTGAGTATTTCTGTCATTCCAGTACTGAATCTTGATCATGCATTTTATTGTTAACAAATGCCGTTTTTGGAACCTTATGGCTAACATAGCTGGATTGATCGTGTTATTATATTTATACAATCTATATACATGCATCTGTTTTATGCTAAAAATGGATTATGAATGTCATGGGCAAATAAAGTAAGGATTCACGCTAATAAACTGGCTCCACTTTGTTTCTTTTGAAAGTGTAAATAATTATTTGGTGCTACCGGTAATGTTGACAGTCGCTAACTGGGAGTACTCGTACTCTGGACCGATTACATTCAAACTTGATTCCTACATCATGCTTAATATTATATATATTAATCAATTTGTTTCATGATCCGATTCAAGATTTCATTGTAATCAAGAATTTTTTGCATTCTGTATCTCTGCCGTTTACAGATAGTTTTTGTTCAAGCTTGGTACATGCATTGGACATTATGGGACTTCGATGCACGTCATTTTGTTTTTCCCCCGATCAAATTCAAAATGGCTGACTGTTGTATCTCTGACATGCTATGACTGATGTTCAAATTTGATGTATTCAGTACATTATGTAATAGATATACAGATGTATTGGTTTGAAAATCAGATTCAAAATTGTTGACCAGTGCCTATTTTGTCTTAATCTATGCTTTACATTGGAATTTGGTTAGGCAAGTATGATTACATATCAATTTGTGTACAATTTACATTTTGAGAACAAAGCAAAACTGTATTTATAATCACTTTTTAAAACCAGAGTGCAGGATTCTTGAAGCACAACATAAAATAAGTCTTAAAAACTTTCCAGCGATTTATCCATAATCACTTTTTTTTTCCTAGTGCTTCTGGTATGCGTATACTGCTTTCTAAATTATCGTAAAAGTTTCGGAAACTTGTGTATCTGCAGGTTTTGGTAATTCGTATAGTGATTTCATGTAGGCTATTTCCTGTGGTTTTGCCAATATTGTTTGTCGAGTAAATTGAGTAAACATACTTAGTCAATTACTTAGCTGTAAGCTTTTGATACTTTGCAGCTTCACCATATACTTTGGAGCGCAGATACTGAAACTTCCAAACTGTGGCGGGGTTTGTGTTTATGTCAACTGCGAATGAAAAGGAGTTTTTAAAACTGGTCTATTTTAAAATTTACCTGCTAAACTGGTCTCTGGTGCACATGTGTTAATTTCAATGAATTTTCTGGCGTATAGTAACAATATACATTGTTTTCATAGTAAAATATGGCATATGATCAAAACTGCAGTTATAACTGACAAAATGACCACCACTCATCAAAATATAATCGTTTTCTCGGAAAATAGGCTGGTAACCCTGAAAGTTATAACAGACCTGAACTATAAATGCTCCTGTGTGTTAATAAGTCCTTGTTTGCATGTAGTCTGAAAACCGGGACTTGCAGTTTTACGTGTACGTCTGTCTGCACCTGTATCTTGGACACTCAAATTTGGTACATGCATTCGTCAATATGAGGAGGCCTCTTTGATTAGCAGATTAGATTCAAAATGAAACAACTAGTGTCTATTTTGTTTTAACTAATGCTGTTCTACAGACGCAGAAAAATACAAGTAACTACTCAATCAGGAACCTGGAACATTTTGTTGTCTACTAAACAAACACAGTTCCTGTTTGGTATTATTGGTATTCGATCTCAATGTTCCGTACAATTCACATCTCTACACAGAAGTGTTGTGCCTACATCTCCAAAAAATGGTGTTGCCCGGACACATTTACAGACTGCGATTTTACAATTTTAGATAAAATGGCCATCAATTTAACAAACTGAATAAAATCACAAAACACAACCTATGGTATTTGTGAGTATAGAACTCGTGTGCAAACTTTCAACTGAATCAGGTGATATATTAGGGAAGAGTCGGCTCAGACTTGAATGCAAACTAAATTGCCACTAGTCATGTAACATGATCATGATACAAAGTTTCAATGAAATCAACCAGTTCATCTCTGAGAAACAATTCAAGACGTGTTTAAGCAAAGTTGAGGACAAAAATGGCTGCCAGTCAACCATATTATATCAAATGCTATAAATGCTAAAAGTCATCATACATGGTCTGTGTTGAGTTTTAATGAGATCAGTCAAAGCATGTACAAGTCCCAAACTAATAGTATCCAATTTCGGACTAAAAAAGATAATAAGCGTTAATTATAAATCTTGAATCTTAAAAAAAAAAAAAATATAGAGATAATATTAAAATGTTTAAATTTGAAAGTTATTATAAGTAGTACTCTTAATAAATTGTCTCAATTTAGTAATTAGGATCTGCTATATCTGTTGTACTTTCACCGTAAAGTTGTGATTCCCATTGAGAAAGCTGACTGACAAAACCTCTGTTAGGACGAATATTAAATTTGCATTCTTCAACATGGCTGTAAGCGTCCTGCGAATGAAAAAGTAAATAGCATGGTAGTTGGTTTGTGCAAGAGTTCTTGTAATCACAGTGATGGTAATGAAGGTGATTGGCAATTGTAGTGAGTATGGGTAATTAATAATGAAGGGGAGGGTGAACCTGAATTCTGGTACCTTGAATTGAAGGGACAAAATAAATTTAATGAGGAGAGGGTTTAGTCGTACCTTGAGAGACCATTTGTAAAGATACATGAGATGTGCTAATACTATGGTGACACTTCGACTGATTCCCAAATCACTGTACACAAACACCACTCGATTTGCCTTTGTATGCGATTCTGAAATAAGAAAGGAAACATTACAAATTTAGATGAATTGAAATTACAGTTATTTTCGCGATCTGAATACGATGCTTGCTTTTCACGGGATATAATGGATGATTTTCCATTCACTGTTCACTTTTCTGTTCTTGCATACTGTGTGAAAGATGCGGACCGAACATCTGTCAAAAATCAAACAATTTGATTTCGAATTTCTTTTCAGTATTGAAATGATGATTGTTGGTGGGGGAATCTTGCATTGAGATACCCTTAATTCATCAAAATCTAGCATCAAGTGGATAGCACATTATTAAGCATGAAGATACCACCAAAATACTCGCGTTGTTGAATCTCATGTTTTGACATCACTACAACGCTGTGACCTTTGTCCAGATTTTACATTTGATTTTATGTGGGATCTCACAGTAAACAGTAAATGGTCTATTTGTTATTGACTTTGGGTGTTATTATACAGATGATGAACTACTACAGCTTCTGAAAACTCCTAGAATACTACAAAGCTGTCAACTAAGCATTTGCTGGCAGCAATTTCATTTTTGACTCCCATGTGCGAAGCACAAAATGGGAGTCTTTGCAGTTAGTGTGTGTGTATGTGTGTATGTGTGTCCGACTGTTCCACTGCTATCTCAAGAACCATACATCGGTTTTTGATGAAACTTGGTGCATAGATGCTCTGGGCCAATGCGCAGATTTGATTAGGTTTTGGTAAAAATCCATGCTCGTTAATTACCTAATTTGCATGATAATTAGCTAATTTTTAGCTGTTCTATGACTGTTCCACTGATATCTAAAGAACCACTCATTGGATTTTGATGAAACTTGGTACATAGATGCTCTGAACATATGCGCAGATTTTATTAATTTTTGGTAAAAATCCGTGCATATTAATTACCTAATTTGCATGATAATTAGCTATTTTTTAGTGGTTCCATGGCTGTTCCACTGATATCTAAACAACCACTCATTGGATTTTGATGAAACTTGGTACATAGATGCTCTGAACTAATGCTAGGTTTTGATTAGTTTTTGGTAATAATCCGTGGATACTAATTACCTAATTTGCATAATGATTAGTCAATTTTCGGTTTTTCCACTGATATCTCAAGTACTAATCATCACATTTCAATGAAACTTGGTACATAGATGTCATACGACACTGCACAGACCTGATAGTTTTTATGGTAATATCAGTACATATTAATTACCTAATTTGCATAATTAATTAATTTTCAGCATTTGATATAAGTAGTTAGCATTACATTTCAATGAAACTTGGTACTTACATACTCAATGACTATGCAGAGATTGATTGTTTTCGATAAATATTTGTGCATATTAATCACCTAATTTGCATAATTAGTTAATTTTCAGCTTTTCCACGGGTATCTCAAGTACTACTTGGTACATAGATCCTTTAGGACTATGCAGAGACCTGATTAGTTTTAGGGTAAATAATTGTGCATATTAATTACCTAATTTGCATAATTAATTTTCAGCTTTTCTACTGATATCTAAAGTACTAATCATCATATTTCAATGAATCTAGAATTATGCAGACCCAATTAGTTTCCGGTAAATATTTGTGCATATTAATCACCTAATTTGCATAATTAACCAACTTTCACACTGATATCTCAGGTACTATACATCACATATCAATGAATGTACATGGATGCTGTAGGACAATAGACAGACCTGAATAATTGTGGGTTAAAATCTGTACATATTAATTACCTAATTTGCATAATTAACCAATTTTAATCTTTCACACTGATATCTAAAGTACCGTAAAAACTCCAAAATTTCGACTGGTTTTAAATAATTTGTGTTAGAAATGTGACGTGTTTTTAGAGTCAAAATTAAGGTGCATTTTCGGACGGTCGAATTTTTCAGAATAGAAATCAGCAAAAAAAAATGGGGATGATAGACAGTGTGCTTCATTAGTTTTTAAAAAATGCAATGTCCGTCAATTGACGTAAACTTCCTCATGTTTCACGGTAAAAGCAAAGGTCGTGGCCGAGTTGTAACTCAAAATCTAAACAAAGTCATCAATCAGTGAGTATTATGACAAGCAAAACAAAACATCAAGACGCGGAGAAGAGGTCAGCACAAAACTAATAGGTCAAAAGACAAAGCTGTCTCGCACTACCTAGGAAAACTTGCGAATGTTCGAAGTACAGGTACCCATTGGACAAAAGATACATGGAAGTTTAGCAAACGATCTCCCCGACCCAGTGCAATGTATCCGGTTAGAATCAAAGCTCACGTGTCCCTTATTTGAGCACCGTACCGGTGATTTGAGGGACCAAATTCTGCCGTAAATTCGCCCTTGGATTAAAAAATATAATGGGATTTAAGAAAATAAAATGGGACTTTTAAGGTGTATTTTGGCGTCATTTTTCGGACATTTCAATCAATCCTGCCGGCTAAAATAGAGTCTAAGTTTTACCGTAGTCATTGACGTCTGTCTATTCAAGAGTACACGTGTATGATTTTTATCGTGACTAGCGTGAGCGGGTAAGCTTCCTTTCGACAATGAGCTGTTATCACTGTGAACAATGTTAAATTATTCTTCAGATGACCAGTTTATTTTTTAAAAACAACTAATTTTTTTATTTAAAAAAAATCATGCCGTTTTCGCATCATCCAGCTTTTTGATTGGTTAATTAGCGATTTGACCTATTTGACCTAAGAGAACATGGCGGATATCCTACAGCATCAAACGTTTATAGGAGACCGGAATCATTCGCTTACGATGAAACTAAGTTGACTTTTATTTGTATTTCATAACCATTCAACAAATTTATTTTGTGTACATTATTATAATCACTACTGAGTACAGTAATAATCAACAATTCAGAAACGCAGCATGCCGAGATTTTTGTGTTCGTTTTTATTTGAAACTTCGTTTATTTAGAATATATTTTCGTTACCAATAAAATAAAAATCTCTCAGTCAATCAGAAACCCGGATTCATGCCTTTGAGGAAGGTCCCGTTTGAACGCTCACATCTGTTTTTTTTTTCGTTTGGGGGAAAACTAAAACTGGTCGCAATTTTCGAATAAGAATGAGTCGGCAATTTTTAGTGGAGTCGAAAATTTGGAGGTAAATAAAACACCGAAACCCGGCAAATAAATAGGCGGTCAAATTTTTAGAGGGGTCGAAATTTTGGAGTTTTCACGGTGCTAATTATTCCATTTCAATGAAACTAAGTACAAAGATGCTCTAGGACAATGTACAAACCTAATTAGTTTGGGGTAAAAATCTGTTCATATTAATTCCCTAATAAGCATAATAATTCATAATTTTTTGGTTCTAATCACATTTCAATTAAACTTGGAGACATAGATTTTCTGTTACATTGCGCAGACCTCATTAGTTTTACACTCAAATCTGGTCATATTAATTTTCTGATTTGCATAATTAGTTTTCAGCTAAGTAATTTCGAATTATATTTAATGTGTCTCCAATACTCTCAGCACATGGGAGTTCTTTCTAAGCTTTCTTTGATATACAGATGATGTAAAAAAAAAAAATAGAATTACCGGTACATTTGCCCCTTGATACAAACTCTTTTGGCTTATGCCAGTAAACCTACAGTTTATCATAGTTGGATTGTTGCTAATAAAACATGGGGCATTATCTCCTTGAAATATTAATCATGTGAAACAACAGGGATGTTTTGTAAATTCGAGCACATTTCTTACCAATGAACTGACAAGCCGCTTCAAATTTTGAAAAAAGGTCTGATTCATCGTCATCAGGGACTGGTATGTGCAATAAATTGTCAGTGTCTTCTGGTGAAAAACTGTAATAAAGGAAAACAACGCAGATTAGTAAATGTACAAGTGACAGTCGGTAATTCACATTGTCATGTCAGTGACACACCTGCAACCATCTGTCACAGGTAAAATCTGCTGGTCTAGGACAGGTGGGTCTGGTAATTTCTGCAACTACCTGTCACAGGTAAAATCTGCTGGCCTAAGACAGGTGGGTCCGGTAATTTCTTCAACCACCTGTCACAGGTAAAATCTGCTGTTCTAGGACAGGTGGGTTTGGTAATTTCTGCAACCACCTGTCACAGGTAAAATCTGCTGGTCTAGGACAGGTGGGTCTGGTAATTTCTGCAACTGGTACCTGTCATAGGTAAAATCTGCTGGTCTAGGACAGGTGGGTATGGTAATTTCTGCAACTGGTACCTGTCATAGGTAAAATCTGCTGGTCTAGGACAGGTGGGTATGGTAATTTCTGCAGCTACCTGTCACAGGTAAAATCTGCTGGTTTAGGACAGGTGGGTCTGGTAATTTCTGCAACTGGTACCTGTCACAGGTAAAATCTGCTGGTCTAGGACAGGTGGGTATGGTAATTTCTGCAGCTACCTGTCACAGGTAAAATCTGCTGGTCTAGGACAGGTGGGTCTGGTAATTTCTGCAACTACCTGTCACAGATAAAATCTGCTGGTCTAGGACAGGTGGATCTGGTAATGTCTGCAACTACCTGTCACAGGTAAAATCTGCTGGTCTAGGACAGGTGGATCTGGTAATTTCTGCAACTACCTGTCACAGGTAAAATCTGCTGGCCTAAGACAGGTGGGTCTGGTAATTTCTGCAACCATCTGTCACAGGTAAAATCTGCTGGTCTAGGACAGGTGGATCTGGTAATGTCTGCAACCACCTGTCACAGGTAAAATCTGCTGGTCTAGGACAGGTGGATCTGGTAATGTCTGCAACTACCTGTCACAGGTAAAATCTGCTGGTCTAGGACAGGTGGATCTGGTAATGTCTGCAACCACCTGTCACAGGTAAAATCTGCTGGTCTAGGACAGGTGGATCTGGTAATGTCTGCAACCACCTGTCACAGGTAAAATCTGCTGGGCTAGGACAGGTGGATCTGGTAATGTCTGCAACCACCTGTCACAGGTAAAATCTGCTGGTCTAGGACAGGTGGGTATGGTAATTTCTGCAACCATCTGTCACAGGTAAAATCTGCTGGTCTAGGACAGGTGGATCTGGTAATTTCTGCAACTACCTGTCACAGGTAAAATCTGCTGGTCTAGGACAGGTGGGTCTGGTAATTTCTGCAACCACCTGTCACAGGTAAAATCTGCTGGTCTAGGACAGGTGGGTATGGTAATTTCTGCAGCTACCTGTCACAGGTAAAATCTGCTGTTCTATGAGAGGTGGATCTGGTAATGTATGCAACTACCTGTCACAGGTAAAATCTGCTGGTCTAGGACAGGTGGGTATGGTAATTTCTGCAACTACCTGTCACAGGTAAAATCTAGTGGTCTAGGACAGGTGGGTCTGGTAATTTCTGCAACTACCTGTCACAGGTAAAATCTGCTGGTCTAGAACAGGTGGGTCTGGTAATTTCTGCAACTACCTATCACAAGTAAAATCTGCTGTTCTATGACAGGTGGGTATGGTAATTTCTGCAACTACCTGTCACAGGTAAAATCTGCTGGTCTAGGAGAGGTGGATCTGGTAATGTATGCAACTACCTGTCACAGGTAAAATCTGCTGGTCTAGGACAGGTGGATCTCATAATGTCTGCAACCACCTGTCACTGGTAAAATCTGCTGGTCCAGGACAGGTGGATCTGGTAATGTCTGCAACTACCTGTCACAGGTAAAATCTGCTGGTCTAGGACAGGTGGGTATGATAATTTCTGCAACTAGCTGTCACAGGTAAAATCTAGTGGTCTAGGACAGATGGGTTTGGTAATTTCTGCAACTACCTGTCACAGGTAAAATCTGCTGGTCTAGGACAGGTGGGTATGGTAATTTCTGCAACTACCTGTCACAGGTAAAATCTGCTGGTCTAGGACAGGTGGGTCTGGTAATTTCTGCAACCACCTGTCACAGGTAAAATCTGGTGGTCTAGGACAGGTGGGTCTGGTAATTTCTGCAACCATCTGTCACAGGTAAAATCTGCTGGTCTAGGACAGGTGGGTCTGGTAATTTCTGCAACCATCTGTCACAGGTAAAATCTGCTGGTCTAGGACAGGTGGGTCTGGTAATTTCTGCAACCACCTGTCACAGGTAAAATCTGCTGGTCTAGGACAGGTGGGGTATGGTAATTTCTGCAACCACCTGTCCCAGGTAAAATCTGCTGGTCTAGGACAGGTGGGTTTGGTAATGTCTGCAACCACCTGTCACAGGTAAAATCTGCTGGTCTAGGACAGGTGGGTATGGTAATTTCTGCAACCATCTGTCACAGGTAAAATCTGCTGGTCTAGGACAGGTGGATCTGGTAATGTCTGCAACCACCTGTCACAGGTAAAATCTGCTGGTCTAGGACAGGTGGGTATGGTAATTTCTGCAACTACCTGTCACAGGTAAAATCTAGTGGTCTAGGACAGATGGGTTTGGTAATTTCTGCAACTACCTGTCACAGGTAAAATCTGCTGGTCTAGGACAGGTGGGTATGGTAATTTCTGCAACTACCTGTCACAGGTAAAATCTGCTGGTCTAGGACAGGTGGGTCTGGTAATTTCTGCAACCACCTATCACAGGTAAAATCTGCTGGTCTAGGACAGGTGGGTCTGGTAATTTCTGCAACCATCTATCACAGGTAAAATCTGCTGGTCTAGGACAGGTGGGTCTGGTAATTTCTGCAACTACCTGTCACAGGTAAAATCTGCTGGTCTAGGACAGGTGGGTATGGTAATTTCTGCAACCATCTGTCACAGGTAAAATCTGCTGGTCTAGGACAGGTGGGTCTGGTAATTTATGCAACTACCTGTCACAAGTAAAATCAGCTGGTCTAGGACAGGTGGGTCTGGTAATTTCTGCAACCACCTGTCACAGGTAAAATCTGCTGGTCTAGGACAGGTGGGGTATGGTAATTTCTGCAACCACCTGTCCCAGGTAAAATCTGCTGGTCTAGGACAGGTGGGTTTGGTAATGTCTGCAACCACCTGTCACAGGTAAAATCTGCTGGTCTAGGACAGGTGGGTATGGTAATTTCTGCAACTACCTGTCACAAGTTAAAACTGGCGGTCTAGAACAGGTGGGTCTTGTAACTTCTGCAATTACCTGTCACAGGTTAAATCTGCTGGTCTATTTTTTTGTATAAATTCCACACTTCACAATTACAATTAATTACACTTAGAAATAATAATTTAACGAATAAAAAAATATATTAACCGATTAAAAAAATTCCCTGGTCTTCTGTTTTTATGTTTATCTAACATTATATGCAGCCCATACACTACATTGATGAACATAAAAAACTAAGGAACACTTTTAACTTACAATTGGTCATTTTGTAATGTAACGTTAATCCTTGCTTTGATCTTTAAGTCTTTCTGTACAACAGCACTGCATGACTGTTCTAGATTGCCAAGGTACACTTGACCCGGAAGTACTTCAATGGGGTATGTTTTCAGTGCATCTAGTTCTTGCGGCATATAAATGATTTTCTGAGTTCTGAGGAATGGATAGAGTGCTGAGAAATCTTCATATCCTCCTCGAAGGACCTTGACTGGATTTTTACTGCCCATTTCAGACATGATGTGTCCACAATCTAAGGCAAGTCCTAGGAATGAGAAAGAACAGCAGACAGAAACTGTTATATTTAATGTATTTCTGGTTCATTTAATTAATACAAAAGCCATATATACTGGTACTTGCATTGTAGGAAAAAATTGTAATCAGGGAATCGATTAAAGAGATGTTTTAAGTCTGTCTGGTTGAGAGCAAAAGCCTCGTTAAAAGCATGAATCAATATGCTATTGGAAGTCACAATACAATTTTGGAAAAAATACAGCATTGGTTGCCTCTGGTGAAAAGTATGCTCTCAGATACGAAATGTTACAAATGTGCTGAGTTTGCAGTTTGAAATTCATAGAAGAATCTAAATAAAATTTATATTCTTTCCATATATTTTTCCTCATATTTCTTAAGTACAGTTGTGGCGATGAAATTGGGTTTAGTTGACATTCTGGAGTGTAAGCTGTCAATACATATACCAGTAATGTCATCGATCACTTCCATATCAGAGTATTTAAATGTGACGTTAATATATTGTGCATACTGTAAAACATGTGTTTTTAGCTAGCATGTTACTTTACCTAATTTAACAAATCTGTAATATTGCTGATTTTAAAGAAAGTATATTCTCACAATGAGATAGTTGGCACTTTAGCTAAATTTATAAGATTCAGTTACATGTAATTCATGCATGGAGTCAAATTCCCTAAATTTGTATCCAGCTATTTCAACATGTTTTACAGTATACTAGTATCCGCATTTCATACTGTGGAATACTTTATTTTCGCTGGAATTAATTTTCGCTGAAAAGGCTTTTTGGGCGTTGTGTATGGAATTTATTTTCACTGATTTTTGATGAGTTTAATGTGAAATATAGGAAAAAAAGTATATTCGCTGGATTTTATTTTCACGGAATCATCCCTTCAGCGAAAATAAATTCCAATCATAAAATAAAGTATTCTACAGTACAATCTGTGTAGACAGACATTTTTGGCTTACCGTATTTGCTTTATTACGTACTGGGTAGATGGTCTATGCTTTGCTTATGGTAAAACTTAAGTCTTTTTTAATTATTACTTTATTTGTGTTTCAATGAGAGAAGCATTTCTAATAGAGCAAATCCAGTATACATATTGTTTATACTCCTACAGTCAAAATGCATACTTACCATCTTCTCTCAAACTTCTAGTGTTATTATCAATTACTACCACATGGGTTTTACACTCTAACTCTGCATCATATGGTACGAGGAATTCACCATCCTTTGTCTGTGATTATGAAATAAATAAATACGCTGTATTCTGATAAATCAACCTTCATTCATTGTGGGATTTAATACACACACAATGTTGCAATCTCTAAATGAATTGCTAAGATAGATTCTTGAATATTATTCAAAAATACAGTGATACAAAAGAAATATTAAAAAACAAATGCATGTTAAATTACATAAAACCCCCAAAATAAAACCAAAGCAAACACATGCATTCGGTTGATTTCTACTAGAATAGGCAAATAAATACACCACTGGATACTAGAGTTGGCTTCGACAGAATGATCAGTTTGCAAAGGACAGTGCAAAGGTCTCTGTGGTTCTCTGGACTGTACACAAAATATACTGAAAAATTGGCATCATTTAAAAGCATGTCATCATCCACAGAAAATAAATTAAACGTAAGAAAAACATTGCTTGCTATAAATTATATGTTTCAGTAGCACAATTTTTTCTGACATGATTCATGATTTTTCCATTTTGCCTCATTTGCGAAATGTCTAATCTAATTTGAAATTCGATATTAAAATAAAAAATAATTAGCATTAGTCAATGTGGCTACACCTATTTTATCCTTAGCAGGGGCAAGAGATATAAAACAATTTTGAATTTAGAAAAGAATGTAGAAATCATTTATCCATGTTGTAACAGAGATACAGAAAATAAATAATGAAATAAACAAATTTTAAAAAATGCACTTGGCATGTGACAAATGCAATTTAAGGTTAAAATAATATGTACACTTACTGTTGGTGCATTTTTTGATGTTATAACATGACTTTCATTGTACTCGTTTACTTTCCTTGAATCTGAAATACAACCATGTATATATACATTATGTTTGATTCATTGTAAATAAATTGTTATCAAAATGGATCTCATGCTTTTTCTTTGTAAATTAAAGCGGGGGAGTCGTCGCCTGCGCATGCTTCAGATGGTCATAGCGTATCATTGTTTACAAACAAGCATCTACCCATGAGCCTTTGCATTTTTAGCTTGTGTTGTTATCGTCACATGGGACTCAATTCCCACGCGAGCGCAGGTGACAACCCTCCCACTTTAATCTATGTTCCTTTTTAGAAGTTGCAGAGCAAATATATGACATACCCGGTACTCGTTATATGACAATAATTCTAATATTATTACCAATAAGAAAGAAGCATCACATGATAGCAAATTTTTAATTTAATTCATTTGTGCTCTAGATTGTATAATAATAATATTCAGATTCTCACAATATTAAAACGTTTTTTAAAAAAGTTCGAGCACAATTTTGGCATCTACTGTATATACTTTTAACACAATTTGACTAAAATGTGATGCATTAATGGGAAAAATACCATCTCATTTAAAACACAGTATTACATGTAATATGTCAATTCATTCAAATTTGCAACAACAATAGACACCATGTAATGACATTATATCATATTTTCAGCTTATGACACCAGCCAAATTTTATAGATATGATGAAAAACATAATACATAGAAACCCATGCAATTACATTTTAAACAATTTCATATATAATTAACAATTTGTTTTTAAAAGCTCAAGCTGGTTATAATGTATTTATCCCGACTGTCTCGTGTTATGAATTAGCTACAATCAAATTTTCCCTCATGGTGTTTCATTCCATATAGCGTGCAGATACCTGATGGCAGACAACAAGGTGACATGAAATTTATCACTCTGATTGGTCAAATAGTTTTCAACTGTCATTTGTGATTTATAAACATTTATCTGAATGTGGACCAAAGTTATTATGGACAGTAATATTTTATGTCATATTTAGTTAGTGGAAAATGATCCACTCATGATTGTGCAAGAACAATATCACAAAAGCTAGTCTTGAGTAGAGTCCTGTTGCTTGGCCTTCTTATTCAATATACGACCATCCAGCCACCACTGACAGAAGGGTCAGTTTTCGAAGGTCAGTGCAAATGTCTTTGCATGCTATCTGGGCTGTACACAAAAGTCACATATTGCAAAACCTAATGACTTCGAGTTCATCGCTCATTGTGATGAATATACACTCTGTTTTCCACAACATCAAAACCTTTATACACAAAACAAACATGCCCATTCAAATTACAGACGTGCGATCATGGAATGGTGCGATCAATAATTGCAGTCACAAACGTGTTTTCTCAAATGATAAAACACCGGTGTATGTCACATCAATCAATGAACTGACGCAATAT
Organism: Saccoglossus kowalevskii; assembly: GCF_978046115.1. Lineage (NCBI taxonomy): Eukaryota > Metazoa > Hemichordata > Enteropneusta > Harrimaniidae > Saccoglossus > Saccoglossus kowalevskii. The sequence continues at coordinate 5,321,432 of NC_140656.1, forward strand.
TTATTAATTTATCTGTACATTTGGGGAAGATCATACTAGCGGGTGGACACGTTATCAATATCTATACAATAATATTACAGACATACGAGAAGACGTGTCTTTATTATGGTAAGGAGATATATAAGTACACACATACCGATCAATAACAGGTAGTTTGGATCGCTGAGGTTCGGATATGTTGTCTGTTGCTGTAAAATGTTGTACAGTTCGGTCGGTTCACACATAATTATCCCGGCCATTTTTAAAGAATTTCCTGGATTATAATATTAGCTATATTAAAACCCCGTGAGTAGAATAACAACGCCTTTCGGCCTTATACACGCAATAAACAACCCTCTCTCCCTCGATGCAGGTTGTGATCAGCAACAGTGCCGAGCAACACATTTCCTAAATACAATATCCTTCCCCATCAAAAAAGATGTAGTACTTTGCAGACAAATATTTGAATACCTGTAAAAATCAAACCATATTTCATGATGCCCTTGTTGAATAAAAAAACAATAAGTGGAAAAATGGGTTAACAATTTGAGTCCATAGCTTATATTACTAATTGAAACAATTTCCTTATTTTTTGTAAGCATCCGCCAAAGTGATGTAGTTCCTGGAGACGACGTCTTGCGCATTGCACCCTGGGTACAGCAGCCGACGAAACTGCGCATGTCAGTAACTGTACACTGAGGTCGAAAGGTCGCTACTTTTCTCTGGGACTGTCTTTGAGTTTTTATGCAACGTGTAGTAAATCTGCCATTTCAAGATTAATCATAATGTTTTCACGAGTGGCGAAACCAAACAACATTTCTGCGTTATGTATTGTTGCCAGGAACTTTTCGTCGACTGCCAGGGTGAGTGAAAATACGGAGTAATCGACTATTCGTGCACGTGCACTGTCTGACATGAGCAGACGCCGGTTCTCGCGTCGCATACCACATCACATGTCTGTTATGTCGGCAGCGAGTAATATTTTAATTTACGATCACCATACATGTTTCTCGAGGGTTTAAGATACTTATATCACTATTACCTTCCTTTACCGACTGCTAAGCCAGGCTAATCCAGGCTAAGCTAAACTAAACTAGGGCATAGTTGAGGGGCTTTGGCAAAGGGTTAACCAACATGAGATGCTCTGGTGCAGAGAAAGAGGGGTTTGTGTGGGGAGCGGAAGTTAAACGAGTATACTAGCACATTTTTCCTGTACTGAAATAGTTATTTTTTTTTATAACAGCAACTAGGGACAAATTTGTGTCGGAAGTTTTATTGCATTCATTTATTTCAGCAATTCCAGGCACTGATTTGACGCTGAAGTAGTGCTAGATGTTGATAACTTACTACAATAGGTTACACACTTTGTTTTCAAATTTACAGAAGTTGTAACTAGAAATATAAACATCGGCTATAAATCAGAGGAATGATTGACAGATATTGCCCACAATGTTGGCAGGACTCCAGAACGAGTACCTACACTTTATGCAATTTTTTCAACTGTGTTCGTACTTCGACGACTTCTACTGGCTTCCATGTGAGGTAGTTTCTTGTGTTCTGTTTTTCTGACTTGAGTTCTTGATATACAGAAGTTGCTGTTTATGTTTTTTTTTTCTTTCATATCTTGTCTTGTAGGAGTGTCCTGTCTGTGATTCGAACTTGTCCACTGTACCACAAGTGTCTTAACACAAATGATAGGATTTAAGTCCTGCTTATAGGATCAATGTTTTCACTAGCATTCAAAAATCGTACTAACCGTACTGGATTCGAACCAGCGATCTCTCACATTGCCTACACTGTACATATCCACTGAACCATATGGGTAGTCATGCAAATGAATGATTTGTTTTCATATTTAGCTTTATTGCAAATTAGTGTTTGCGAAAAAAAACTGGCTGGCATGAGAATTGAACCCGGGTCCTCCTGAGACAAGACCACAATTGATTGACTGGATGTGTTTGCATTTGATAAGACTATATAGTGTGTCTATATATAGAAATACAACATATTCCTATTATTAAGTTACAATTGTCAAAAAAATTGCCAATTTTGTGTTTTTACTTGTGTAAACTATATGCATGCCATAACCCGTTGGTGTACATCTTGCCAATTGGGTGTTTGCCATTTGTGTTGCCCATACCTGACCCGACCCTAACCCTAATGCCAAGACACGTTCCCGTTTATAATTGGTCAATAATGATACTGTGTTGTGCACTGTCTGCAGGTAAGTTGCATTGATGTCAACTGATTAAACAACTCTCGTTGTTATTTTACACCATTATAAGTTGTTAAATTGAGACTAAATGTGTGGACAAATATTTTAGACTTATTTTAGTGTAGAAAAGTCGCATTTAATTTACTTCCACAAATTACAAATTGTTAAATTGAGAGAATAAATGTGTGGACAAATATTTGAGATTTATTTTGGTGTAGACAACTCTCGTTTAATTATTTTACACCATTACAAGTTGTTAAATTGAGAGAATAAATGTATGGACAAGTATTTGAAACTTATTTTGGTGTAGACAACTCTCATTTGATTAATTCCAACAATGACAAGTTCTTAAATTGACAGAATGAATGTATGGACAAATATTGACCATTATACTTGTGAGTAAATACCTGTTGTTTAATTAATTTCCATCTCTACAACTACATGTACAAGGTTGTTAAATTGAGAAAATAAATGTGTTGACAAATATTTGGTATTTATTTAGGTGTAAGAACTCGTGTTTGACCAACTTCCACCATTGCAAGTTGTTAAAATAATGAAATAAATATACTGGTATCATTGGATATTTGATTCAATTGTGAAACTTTCTAACAAAATGTTAACTGCTGGCTTCGAACCCTCAATCAACAATTCCGCAGACACAGTATAAATTCCACAACACCACAGAAGATATTCGTCTGTTGCCTGAATTGTTTTCATAATATAGGGAACGCCATCAACACTTTAACAAAACTTACCTTGACTTGGGTCTTGTTTATCTCTTGTCACAATCTGGAAACTGTTGAACAAATTGCGCGTCGTCCAGTTTAAGGCGTAATTATTTTATTTATTCATTCAGTTTTGTATGGTGGAGTTTTGTGAGGTTTATTATTTTTTCGCGACGTTCTTTGTTTACTTGTTTACGGTTTAAGAGATTTCAGTTTATTTGATTTACGTTTTTACGGTAGCTCTGAGCGGGACTCAAACCCACTGTCTTTTCAAGCTAATTTTGTTTTATTTTGATGGCACGCTTGTGTACCATGCCACGACGTTGGTCGTTAAGTTGTGTTCATTTTTCTAACTACGCCAGTGTTCCGATGAGTTGAACGGAAAAGCCAAAACGATTGCTGGCTTCTGATTGCTTCAGTTCTGGTGAGTGTGTATCTAGTGTGATTCGAACCCATGTCGTTTGTATTGGGCGTTTTTTTATTTCCCATGTTGGCTACACCGTAATATGCAACCACTTCCCCGTTTTATTGTGATTTTGAGAGTGTTTAATGATGTCTTCCTCACCCATCACGCCATGACCCAGTTTCAACCACACGGCCATTTTGCAGCACAGTGCGTGACCCTCGGCGTGACCCGACCGACTATATGAGCGTTCTGTTCAACTGTTAAGCTAGGATTTATTACGGTTATTATCATTATATTGTCATGTGATTTGTTTTACCTTATGTGTAATGTCTTAAGTATCTTTATTGTAATTTGTATATACCAATTCGTATATACCGAAGAAACTACCCCGATTGAAGGTCGTGTATTTTGTGACGTCACCAATTCATGTGTAGGTACGGCTTCTAGATCTGTGCCACAATGTTTTCTATTTTTGCTACAAAGTCAGGTACACCTAGAGTTTGATACGCGTCTGTCTTTCATTCATTTTTGGTTACGGTCAGTCATCGTGTCGATTGCGTGTCTACAAATCTATATTTGTCTAAGATGGAGAAGCAAGGAGTTAAAAAATAACAGTTGAAGTGAGAACAAGAGTTGTCGATTTTTCGTGGACTGTCATTTGCTGAGATTGGAGATCGAAATGATGATTCAAAACAGACAGCTTATAATATCGTCAAACGGTTTGTTACCACCGAGAGTATCCTAAGGAAACTGACAACGTTATAGACTATGTCGAATATTATAACATATTGCGACCGCGCATTTACAGACAGGAAATTCAACAAAAATTACTTGTGTACGGCGGCCACCCTCCCCGGACGTGTGATCGTGTGTTGCCAGTGATAAGCTTTTTAAAGCGATTATTTGGTGGCACATCAACCTTTTGGTTCTCATCGTCGAGAACTAATAATTGAATAACTGATATTTCTTTGGCATAATAGGAATAATGCACCTTGATCAATAATTCTGTCATGATCAGTCGATCAGCTGGTTCCGTAAAATAACGTTCTTTACAGTGCCACCACTTTATGCGCCCCTCTCACTGAAATAACATGCGACTCAAATTAAAGTACGAAACTAAGTTGAGAGTCTCGATCGTTTATTGGAGGAGAAATTCAAAACTAATGTACCGCCACTTTTATGGGCGGAGCTTTCTTCCGGTGTGCTTCAAATTGCAGACGTGCTGTCTGCATTATTTCTAACAACTTCTGTAAATTTGAAAACAAAGTGTGTAACCTAATGTAGTAAGTTATCAACATCTAGCACTACTCCAGCGTCAAATCAGTGCCTGGAATTGCTGTAAATCTCAAAATGGTTATACTGAACAAGAAGACTCAATACATTATACAGAACATGCCCACTTAGCACTAGCACAAAATAAAAAAATCCTGCTACAATACAGTGAAATGCATCACTACAGAAATGCGAGCTTAAAATTAGAACACTTATAAATCAAAGAAAGCTTAGAAAGAACTCCCATGTGCTGAGGATATTAGTGGCTTAAAGGTAAAGTGCCGGTGCAATGCCCATCCTCACGTTTCCTATTTTAGATCTGTGTTCCACTGAAATGGACAGTTATTGATTTTTTTGCTGAAAATGATTACTCGTATCCAAGTAAATTTGGGATATTTCACGTGTTGTAGCCAAGCCCACCTATCCTGAAACGGTCAACTGTTTCCGGATTTCAGACTCTCGCCGAAAGTGCGCCACCAAATGACAAAATGTGAGAGGAAGTCATATCCCTGAGCTGTAATAACACTGGTCATTCAGTATACTTTTAAACGATATACATTTTTCGGTCGGTGTTTTTTCTATTTTTTTGTCTATTTTATTTTTTTGAGAGGGAGTTTTTAGATGTTGTGTTGTGGGCAATTGCAGTGAAACGTATCAAGTCATAGTGCAAGTATTCACACGTTTCTAATCGATCCGAAGGTGCGACATCAGTGGACGAAAGCCACTTAGCCTAAGATTCTTTTTTTTTTTGGAAAAACTGTCCTCGTCCATGAAAAAAACAACTAGGTTTAAAGGGAAACGCCAACAACGTAAACCTGGCACAACACTTTTGAAAGAAATAGATTACGGACCAGCCCATGATCACCGAGGCGGATTTCAGAAGAGAGAGAGACGTCCGGCAAGTGTTTCAAATGAGTTGACTTTTTTTGCGATCGTTTTATAGAGACCATTTAGTCCCTGTTAAGTAAAAAGGTAGCAATAATTTTGACAGTGACACGAAAACGAAGCGTCGAACAAACAGGAAATTACACAGCCTTACACACTGCTAATTGTTTTCATATTCGAAGGCTAAAGCACAGTCCCTCTATCTATAAAGGGACTGGCTAAAAGTTTCTGAATTGTTTGGTGATTGGTGTTGAATGTCGAATTCACATCTGTTTTCTTTTTACCTCCATGCTTGCAGCTTGATCTGTGTAATAATTTATGAAATAAGAATCCGGGCTTGGTCAATGTGTTTCCACCAAATAAAGTTTTAATATGATGTTATAATTATGACAATCATGCCATGGATCACGCTAACTCGAATCCACTCTGAATTTATCTGTATGTGTGTCGATCTCGAATATTTTTTTTATCCAATTAAACGTTGTTTTTAACGCACTTGCCCTCGTCATGACCCGACGCGTTCACCTATTTCAACAAAATGTCAATTTATTTCCACGCGGCTGTCAGTTATTTAGTAACTGTGATTTGTCGTTTTTCACTATAGTCTAATGTTTAGAATGTCAAAATATGTTCTCTTTTATGATAAATTTTGAAAGTTTTACTCAGACGATCGATGAAATAAAACAGTGTAGTGACGTGCCTAGTAACCTGCTAAATAACGAGATAATTCCGACGTCAAATTCTATTTTGTCCAGCGACAGTGTACAAACGTGCTCCGGTGACGGTGACGACCACGGTGACTAGCGACACCAGACCGGACATATTTCGCATCTGACTCAACCCCATGCAACAAACTTGATACTATGTGTTCATTATGGTCCATTCTTCCTCGACGAACAAGTACATAAGTGGCAATTTAGTCAAAGACGAGAAAACAGCACAAGAAATTTGCCTTATTTACACGTATCGGCAATGCAAGCTGCCCAGCGACTTCCCCTTCTGACGTCATAAGGGGAATTTCTGTATGCAATTGAGAAGCTAATGAGGAGCCTCGTATTAAAATACACAAAAATAAAGTTTCCGTAGACTGAGTTAAAAACACATTTTTTCACTTAAAATAATTATTTATACTTAGAAACATAAAAATTAATAATATTTATGTATCAATGGATAATTTTAGGCGTGAAAATAGCAGCCATTTCATTTCTTCAATACAAGTACATGTAAAGATAAAATTGTCTATTGCATGCCAAATCATTCAAATAGTTTTTATTTTGTCCATAGACTTGTCTTTGTCCTATATTTTTACAAGAAGCACTTCTAACGTGCTTCCAATAGAGCAAATACAGTATATAAAAATATAACTACAAGCAATAATTAGGGTAGTTCCAAGTAGCTATGATACAACAATTATCGTATCACAAAGTTTTTGTTTTGTTTTTTAATTTGTTGGCACCTTTTTTTCATGTTGTATTGTGCGATAACTACATTGTGTAGGTCATTCAAAAAAGCACAATAATGACGACCCGCTTTTTAGTGCAACCATAGAACTAAATAAGGAGCTCCATGAAAACTACTTTCAAAAGATTTTGTAGGCCCTGTGTGCATTGAACAACTGTATTCATTTATTCATATTTCATTACATACAAACACTTTTGAAAGGTAAACTGAATATAAAATGAAGTAATTACCATTTTTCACGCTTGTTAACAGGTCATTGTCAAAGCGTAGTTTGCACATGGTTACATATTCGTATGGTATTCATGGTTGATATATACACTGTAATATATAAGTTTTGATATTGTTATTTGGAAAAAATCAATCACTGCTCAAAGAACAGGTTTTATGACTAGACTTTGGGGCATTTTGTAGGGAAGGGTGCTTAGATGAACGTGATTCAAAAAATAGGAATACCCCAAAAGTGTGGGGGGGGGGGGGCTCAGTCAAGCATTTACGCTCTGTCGAATGAGTTCAGTACTATTATGGCATTGTGTGAAAATACTGACAAAAATGGCCACCATTCATTAAAATGCGAGTCATAGGTGTAAAAATAGGTGATCCCAAAGTCTAATTGATGAATTCTGGCTATTTTCATTTAGATTACCTTGAAGAATTTAAGTAACCTATTTACAACAGTTTTAGCAAAAATGTTGGTTTTTTTTACATTTTGCAAAAAGATTGCACTTGCACAAGTCACCACTGGTTTGCCACTGATGCATGCACACTGTATAGTGACTTGTACTCTCCATGACACATACAGTTTTCAGTACTCCAGATACATTGTTATTTCTATTTATGTTATCATGCTAGATATACTAAAATATATTATTTCACTTCTAGGCTAACCGTAAAGTAGCTGTGTTGGGAGCATCTGGTGGCATTGGACAACCAATGTCCTTACTACTTAAACAAAGCCCCCTTATAAGTCATTTATCATTGTTTGATATCGTGCATACTCCTGGTGTAGCTGCTGACTTGAGTCATATTGAGACAAGAGCCAAAGTGACTGGACACACTGGTAATGATGAATTAGGTGCTGCGTTGGATGGATGTGAAGTTGTAGTTATCCCTGCTGGCGTGCCAAGGAAACCTGGTAAATATACACTCATATGAAGTTATCTAGCACTAAAAACAATAAAATTTACTATTCTGTAAAAGGCTCTATCTGCATTTGTTCCAAAACGTATCTGCAATCAAGATGGTTCACTTTGTTCAACAAAAATCAGCATTTCTTGCCCAATTCTGCTTATATCTCAAATTTCACCATTTTGCCAGTATAGACTTGCACATGCTAGGTGGTCTTGCAGTCAAAGATGTTTAGTTCAGTGTATAGAACTTGATACATGAATTGTTACCAAAACAAGAGCATATAAATGCTGACATTTCATTTCTCCATAGTAAAGTACAAAACTGCAACATTCTCAGTAGCTTATCCTTATCATACATTGTACATCCTTGTAGTGTGAATTTACGGTAGTCAGCGATAATGAAATTTTATGTCTATGAGATTTAATAGATTCTCATAGTGTGTGTTCTTATGTTTGTATTTAAGGTATGACTAGGGATGATTTATTCAACACCAATGCTTCAATTGTACAGACATTAGCTGAAGGTTGTGCCAAACACTGTCCAGAAGCCATGATATGTATAATATCCAATCCTGTAAGTATGCACTTTGCTGTACAAATAGTCTAATAAAATGGAGCTCAGTCCATGTTGAAGATGTGTGTTACAGTTGGAGTAATGCACTATGTAATGTACAGTGTTCTATGGTGCAATCCCAGAGATTAACAGCGTCCCTTCTATGGTAATTTAGGGTTTACATGTGTATTGTGAAACCAACCAATATAATTTTGTCACATGAACCATTAAAATATTACTTATTCTATGCATAAACACAATTTCTGTAATTAATACAAGTGCATGCTCTAGTAATAAAGTAAATACAGTACTGTCTATAAACTCGGTAAATCACAACTGGATGCATCCTTTTTGCAGGTCAATTCAACTGTTCCTATCACTTCAGAAGTATTCAAGAAAGCTGGTGTGTATGATCCTAAAAAGATATTTGGTGTGACAACACTGGATATTGTTCGTTCTAATACATTTATTGCCGAGGGTAAAGGTCTGGATGTATCAAAGACATCATGCCCTGTGGTGGGTGGTCATTCAGGGATTACTATAGTACCACTTATTTCACAGGTACGTTGGTTATTCACACATCACTAATATTTAGTTGATATTACAGGTACCAGTAAACAAAATCTGTAGTGTTTGTTTGATATTTTGCAAATAAAGAGCTGGGAAACCTGTGTTGTGTTTTGAAGGTTGTTTAGTTTACAACAGACGATCCTACCAGCGTTTGCCCGTAGGTAACAGAGGAATGTACCTTTGGCTACACACTGCTCTGTCCATATAGTGTTTCATTCTTGTTGTTACTCTCACCATTTGGACAAAGTCTGAAAAAGGAGACTTAAAATTTCCTGATTTAAATCTGCCAAATAGCAACTATTCTTGTGCAAGCATTTCTACCATTGATGCATGTCACTTTCTTTTTCACACTGGTTCCCCTCACATCAGTCTGGTTCCCCTCACATCAGTCTGGGCAACTCTGATCTGTGTATTTCTTGATTCATCTGCTGTGTTTAATTACAGTGTAGCCCAAAAGTTTCTTACCCTCAAGATGAATTGGAGAAACTAACAAACCGTATTCAGAATGCTGGAACTGAGGTGGTTAATGCTAAAGCTGGAGCGGTGAGTATCTTGCGTGTTACATGTCTGTGTACATTTACTGGGGCTAGTAAGCTATTTAAGTTAAGTAGATGTTCATAAATACCACAGGAGGAGGCAAATTACAAAGATAATATTTTACAAAACTATTGTTGGTTATAAAATTCGTTATGCTAAATGGGACAACCACTCAGATGGGGAAAATTGTGCTCTGGAAAAAGTTTGTCTTCTGTATAAACTCAGATTTTGTATTTCTATGCCTTGCAACAGGATTTTACATATGGTGAATCTGCATAGCATACCTAAATTTGTAATTCTATGCTTGTATTTTTAGGGTTCTGCTACTTTGTCTATGGCATATGCTGGAGCTAGATTTGCTTGTTCGGTGAGTTGTATTTTGATTCTGTTTACATTTGACGATACGATTTATTTAAATGGTAACATTATTTGACAGCACACATGGATGAAGGTTCTCGTAAGCCACAAATAGTTTTTACCTTTCTGCATTGGAAATTACATGCATTGTTAATTTTCTAATACTAGCATTAAAGCGAGGGGGTCGTCACCTGCGCATGATACACGCACTAAGAACGCAAAGGCTTGAGGGTAGACGCTTGTTTGTAAACACTGGCACGCTATGGCCACCTGACGCATGCGTAGGCGACACCTGGGGGGGTGTCATTTTATATGCTGTTACTACCCCATGTGCGTCCTAAATTTTGCAGTGAAAGTAGGTGTTTTTCACCTTCTAAAGTGGTCCCGCTCGGGAGGCAAATAAAGTTCTAATGTCTGCAATATACCCCCAGGAATGAACTTGCACGGTTGCTGTGCCCGCTGTAGGCCCAACAACACTTGCAACAACCACTCCCATACACCGCCCTTGGCCATAGCTTACTTGAGTTGATCACGACCCACTTGAGTGGAAAAAAACAGCAGAGAATGCTTGCAATAGGAGTAGGATGTTCTTAATATATGTTTGCAATAGGGGGGTGTGTTTTTTTCAATATGTCTGCTCTAGGGGATACTAAATTTACAGTGCGCCTGCAATAAGGGGTATGGTTTGGCAATGTGCTGCCAGCCCTAGGGGCCTATTATCTTTTAGCAACTCCCCTGCTTTAATAATAATAAGCAAAGTTGGCAAAGTGGTATCCTATTTACTGTATTAGTAGTATAAGTGACATCTTTGGTCAAAATTTGGCAAATTATAATGATCCAGAAAACAACACATGCAACGGTTAGTTCATATGTGCTGCTATCAGAGATGCACTCGTAATAGAGCAGTATACACCTTTCCTTAAGGTAGTAGCCTACTCATAAATAAAAATACCCAGAATTTATTCACTCTAGGGCATAAGGATATTGACTTGGTGTCATCAGCTTAATTTTCAAGAAAATGATGGTTGTATTTTAGTGTGTATCAGTAGTGTAACCTGTCTCTGCCATTTCAGTACTTTAATTTATTAGGAAGGTGTATCAGTTTGATATCATAACCTGTGGTAATGCTACTGTACTATGCATTTCATGAAGGCATGCATTTGTTTGATATAAGATGTTTTATAAAATACAACTGATGTTTGTTAACCACTAGACCAATCAACACGCATTTAGGATGTATAGTCAATGAGTGGGCATTATCTAAATGGCTTACAGAATATAGCTAATGGCAACATTGTCTTTGTAATTTAATGGAGCATGAAGATCTTCCAGGGTAACTGTTTTATAAATGTCCATAAAACAAATTCATACCTTCATGAAATGCACAGTTCATTGAAAATTAATAAGATACATGTTATTTCATCAGTTGTTAGAAGCTTTGAATGGTAAAGAAGGAGTGATCGAATGCGGATTTGTCAAGTCTGATGTCACAAAAGCCACCTATTTCTCTACACCACTTCTGTTAGGGGTAAGTTTGCTTTACCACTAATAGCTAGGCTAGCTTGGGGAATTCAAATTTTGTACTACTGAGCATGTTACCTTGCATATATACAATGATTATGGGATATTATAATGGAAAAGTCAGTACCTCGCTAAATTATGTCAAGACATACTATGCCATCCTATCCTATCCTATCCTATCCTATCCTATCTATCCTATAGTGTACGTGTACACTTTAAACCAGCCAGTAAACCGTGTACATCTATTACACGTGCTATGTGTGCATCTAAGCCACTAATAGTAATGTATGCAACAAGCAACTCCAGGACTTTGCAATGTATAATAGAAATGGATATGCTTGTTTGTACATAACTACTGAAAAATAATTGTAAAGTCATAGTTGCTGTAGACATAGAAAGTAAAGTATGCAGATAACACGGAATAAACGGCAAGGCCAAGGGGAAGACGTGTAGTGGCGTGAAGCTAGGCGATTAAGTGCCGTACGTGAACACCGGTTTGAGTCATGCACGCAGTACATGTTTACTATAATTTGAAGTAGTATTTACCTTGCCGTTTTTTCGGTGTTATTTGCTTACTTTGTTTGTACATAGACATGTATTAGTGTTAGAAATACTCTTGAACTGAAATCTATTTCTTTACAGCCCAAAGGACTTGAGAGGAATCTTGGTCTGGGTGAAGTATCAGACTATGAGAGGAAAATCATTGAAGAAGCATTACCAGAGTTAATGAAAAACATCAAAAAGGGAGAAGATTTTGTTAAATCTCGTTAACCAATGAATTTGATAAAATAAAATTGCTTGTGAAACTTAGGAAAATGCTTTTGCAGTTTTTGGTTTCATTTGGAAAGTCAACAGTTTTAATTTGGATATGTTTTTGCACTACAACCATTTATTTGTATAAATAATAAAAAGATATGTATATACAGTAATATAAGTTGTTCAACTCTCATAGTTGCACATTTTTACCTACCATCAGTCTAATATTTGTACTAACCTATTTTTGGTCTGCTGCGTATTGATACTGTATACTGTGAAGAAAAGTAAGTCTCCAATCATTTAACAAAATCAAACCAATTAGTACATTATGCCGCTTTACATCTGTCTGCTAAATCCATATTAAGCGTTTATTCTATTTATGCTATTTAATATGAATAATGGCTACTTTCAATGGTAAATAATCATATGATAATTTATGTAGTCTGCATTCATAATTACCACTGTAATAACTCCCAACTTGTCAGGATTGTTTCCAATATAAACTGTGTACAATAATAAATTAAAACATTGAATTCATGTGTTAGTGTCTTTTGTATATGTAAACTTAAATAGACCTAGACTGATTTTATGAAGCCAGTAGTTTATCATTGCCTGCAGGTAACGAGTCAGTCACTATGGTTGGTTGGTTGGTTGGTTAGCTTAGTTTGGCTTTGGCTATGTATGATCTCTACAGAGAATAGAGATCATGAATCCTGCTATGATCTGAATGGTGGAAACTACTCGGCCATGTTGGAATGCACAAGTGGAGTGCAATCATTCTGATGTTGAAATACACATAAACACAAGGGCTCCAGGCTTGAGTTGAAGTTTAATATTTGTTTAAAATTCTAAGTGGATGATGTTGCATCGTAAAATCAACTAATCATCACATTTCAATGAAACTAGATACATAGATGCTCTAGGACAATGCACTGACCTGATTAGTTTTTGTTTAAATTGGTGCATATTAAATACCCGGTACAAAATTTGTGTAATAATTCATAATTTTTCAGCTTTTCCATTGATATCGCAAGTTCTAATCCATGTAGATGCTGTGACATTGTGCAGACCTTGTAAGTTTTACATTAAAATATGTGCATATTAATTACATTTTGTACCTGGTTTGCATAAGTCGTATTTGAAGGATTGTTTTGGTGGTTTCTCTTGACATGGGGGGGGGGGGGGTACCTCATCAATGTGGCGCTGAAATTCAAATGATCTACTGCGGTGCTTATAAAATAGAGGGAGAAACTCGTTTCGAATCGGGCTAAGTTTGACGTGCCGTTAAAATCTAAATGGAAAGGCAATACCGGTACTGGTAATTGTTACGGTACCTTATTGAGAAGCTCTGAATGTCGACACTTGGTGGCGCTATATTGTCTCCAACTACCAACGCAATATCGAATGTCAACTTTCTTATGAGCCGCCCTGTCATTATTGTTAGTATATGATGGGGTCTATACTGTTTCACAAATTTGTTTGTGGCAATTTTTTATTAAGATTGATGTTCATGGAGCTATAATCTTTTACTTTCGTGGTTTCTCTACCAACACCATTTGTACCGTATTATCGCTCCCGCATGGACGATAGTGATTACACAGTTACGAATGGTCTGGGCCGGGGGCAATAGGTAGGAGTATTGATACGAGTATTGTGCAAAATAAAAAAAACAACCCTTTTCCACTGATTTTTAAATAAAATTTACCCCCCCCCCTCTATTTTGATAAAATTCGGTCTTTCAGAGAAAATACTGACTTTACTATTTACCTAAGCTAACTTTTTTTTTTCTGTCTCGTATTCCGTTCGAACGCCTCTGTGCATGTGGATTTGATGTCTACTTTCCGTTTAGTAACCGTAGTTTAGGTGGAACTACCGAAACAAGAACGTCCTTCACTACCTAAAACTTTCTTGTTTTAAAAACTACCTCTCAGTTTTCTAGTTTTAGCGGACATGCCACTCTCTCCGCGAAATTCAGAACACGCATGCATGTCCCTTATAACTAACTTGTATGTTACACTCCCAGGAGATTTATCACAAAAATAAAAGTTGCATTGTAACGTGTTACTACAAATCAGAACAAATACATAACTGATTTCAACGTCGTGCTTGCCTCGTTATCGCCTCACGAATTTCCTCTATAAATGCATGTACTATAAAACATGAGACAACCGGGAGGACAAATTCCCCTTTATTAAATAATGGCAGTATGTCCACGATTATATTTTACAACGGATATATCAAGATATACATCCAGGTTTCAGTTTATGAACTAATTTCATTAAAAAATCACTTAATTATTTTGTAATTTTTCAAAAACTAGTGTTTATTGCGTTATTCTTGTGAGTTTGGGCTTGTCTGTTCGTCTTGTCATAGACACCTGCAAAAGATGTACACACAAATACATAATACATGACTAGGGTCTTTGACAAAGAACCAACACATTAACCTGATAGTGGCTTCTATTATTATGATTCTTTTTCGTGGGTTTTTAGTTGACTTCTATCTCCTATACAGTGTGTACTACTCGTCTGAACCGTGGTTTGGACTTGCGGTGAGACTGAATGGAAACCAAATACAAATGATGTAATACTGGTTATATTTGTATTTGATTCCATCATATGTACTGAGTTTGGGCAAATAAATCTGGAAGATGTGGCATTTTTATGTTCCATCAATTTCCGCATAAATGCCAGATATCTGTATCGATTTAATAATACTTTGCAAACATCCGGACCGAAGAGGAACACTATTGTTATCGTGACGGCACACACGGTGAAATACTGGTACATATGTACGTTACTAGTATTTACATGACTACGGGGAAAATCCATTTGTTTGTACATGCTGCACTAAAACAGAACTTTATGTCGAATGACTTTGTCCTCGTCCCGCTATGTGCCCGTGGTTGGTATCAGAAGAACCTCAATCCCCTCAACGTTGTTTGGGGACTGTGGAAGAACGTAACATTGTGATCACGTTCCAAGAATCGCCTCAAGTTTGAATCTATTAAAATAGCATCGGGGCTCGGGACTCCAATAGAAAAGACACAGAGAAATCCGAATTTTATAACTTTCAAAATTACATGAAGTTAGAGGAGCAGTCTAGTCAAAGCGGCATTTAGCAATGTTCGGTCTAATTTGGTCCAGAAGTGTGATTCGACTGTTCGGTCTATTTTGGTCCAGAAGTGTGATTCGACTGTTTGCAAATAGACGAGCACTGAATTATCTTTGATTACGCCAGACAATAGGGAATGGCAATAATCTATCTAGGGTGGGTAAATGGTGAGCAAAATTCAAGTCAAATATGGAATCTTTGTCATGAAAATGTCCTTTCCTTGAGACATAATTCCCCTCCTCCATTTCAAATAGCCGACCCTTAACCTGTTTCAAGAGAAAATGTTGCTCACCTTTTATGACAAGTATTCCTTATCTGATTTTGTGAGCCCAATGTTTCCAACCTCAAAATGTTCTGATATGAAAGTGTAATATGCTGGTTTTCAAAGCTGGTACACTTTGGTTTCATTATTTCACATTCTTAAAATCAATGAAGTAAAGATACAATTATGTTTTAACGTATCACAATGTGATACTAGTTTGGGAAAATGGTTTTGTAGTTATATAATTGTTTTAGAGTTATGTTAGAGATGTACGAAAGGAGTAACCTTGACAACTATACTTATATATTATAAATAAAATTCCTTTTTGTTTACTTGTTTTGTTAGCCCTTATCTTGTGCCTGTCATGTATATTTTAGTGACCTTACTGCTGATGCCGGAGACAGTGCTGTGGATAACAAATAAATAGCACTGCTTTTTAGTAAACTGAAACGATAAAACTCTCAATATTTTCATGAAAATACATTATGATTTAATCATTAGTCGCAATACCGTGTGATAATATTGCTCGGGATTGAAACCTTCAAGTTGGCATTTAAACCACTTCTGTCAATCAATGGAAACTGAATGACGTCATTAAACAGAGTACAGCGGCCAATCTTATTGGATGCCTGGGGTTTGGCATCCTAGTTTTACTTGTCATGACCAGTGACGTCATTATTGCGTGAATCGTACACACGTAGTAGAAAATTTAAAATTAGAACGACATAATGCAAATATGCATTGAAAGAGACGAATGAGTGCTGACTTCCGCGTCTCGAGGGGTCATTCAACTCGATTACCGAGTGACGGTGTGAGCATAAAGCGCGGTGTCCTTGAGTACACCAATAACCATCACGTTCGGATGTCGCTACTCGAATATGCCCTTCGTCAGTTTCAAATAAAATAATAAACAATGATAATCGATAAAGAAAAAGATGATTGAAGTGTTATAGGCTGTATTTTGGCATGAATGAGAAAATGTTCGCTAAATGTCAAGTCACGTGAAGACATATCCATATGTCGGTGAAAGTAGCAAGACAAATTAAAATTGCAGCTGCCATTCTCGGAGTAGTCAATGTCATTCATTCATTCATTCATTCATTCATTCATCCATTCATTCATTCATTCATTCATTCATTCCTTCGTCCGTCCGTCCGTCCGTCCGTCCGTCTGTCTGTCTGTCTGTCTGTCTGTCTGTCTGTCTGTCTGTCTGTCTGTCTGTCTGTTGTTTGTTTTTTTGTTTTTTTTGTGTTGTTTTTTGTTTGTTTGTTTGTTTGTTTGTTTGTTTATTTATTTATTTATTTATTTATTTATTTATTTATTTGTGTCTCTATATTGCGTAACCGACCAACATGTACCATCACTTGTCAGTTAGTGCGACGGTTGAACATACTGTGTCAGTAGTAATTGCAGAATCATTAAATTATTTTGTCATTGTACCAGTCATATGGTATTCTCCTCAATTAACATTATGCATAAACCTGACTGTAGTTCTACATCAATGCATATAATTAACATAATCTGAACCAAATGGTGTGGTATAATAATAATTGAACAAAAAAGGGGTCGTCAGATTAAATGTATGTTGTAACAGAATACTTTAAAAATGGCACCTGAATAAATATTTTATTAAAATATATAAGGAGATTTAAAATACGTGTAAAACACTTGATAGCATATGTTCAAATTCACTTATTATATGAAGATATAATATGAATATCATTATAGTTTATATATCTGAGTAAGTACGGCCTTTGTCTGACGTTCACGTCGGGAGAAGTCGGTAGTCCGAAAACAGTAGATTGCGACAGGAAAGGCAAGGGGGAAACAGCTCGAAAAAATTTACTTGATTATATTTTTTTTTCAAATGCCCATTCAAGGGCAACAGAAACCAATAAAATTAATGTGTTGATGGGCATTTCACATGCACATTTAAAGAAACTGAAACATTAACATTTGTACATTTACCCCCACGTGTTGTCATACAGTCCAGACGTGAAATTTAGTGATACAATGAAACCTGTTGGTGTCACGGTAATAAAGACGGTGAATATGCATCTATGCCCGAAAGTGGTACCCTCATAGAGTAAATTAATTGGCCTGTGTCAACGATATGACTCAAGGTCGAGGTCACGCGCAACGAAAGTTCTCAGTGGGGTCAACGAATCTGATACTAAACTGTCAACAAATTATGTACTAATAAAGCAAATACGAATATGAAAAGGTGGATAAACAGACAGCACCGTCGAGTTCATTGGCGTGATAGATTACATCGATATTTGGAGAGTCAAGATCGCGACCACATAATGCTATGAATATATATAAATATATGAATATATATATATACTCTATTATTAAACCCACAGCTTTATATGGGGCTGATGTGTGGGGAGGGGTTATGCTGAACATCTACAAGGGGTCTGGTAAAAATAAATGTACAGTTGACAATTGCAATTTTGAAACAAAACTTTTCTTAGATAAATTAATTCCAGAAAAACTTCATATTAAATTCTGTAAAAGAGTTCTGGGTGTGCACAGGAAGGCATCTAATGACCCATGTAGAGGTGAATTAGGTCAATATCCACTTATATTGGATATTTGTGTTTCAGTTATGAAATATTATCAAAGACTAGTATGTAAAAAAAAACAAAACAATTCTATCATTGATGCAGCCTATGAAGAATCCAAAACTCTTGTGCATGACCCATGGCTTAACTTTATACAAAAATTACTAGTCATAACAGATCTAACTAATTCAGACCCACATCAGTATAATTTTTGTGATATTTTTAAAGAGAAGCTCAAATGTTTGTACCGTATGAAGTGGAAAAACAATTTGTTGAACAATTGTAAGCTTGACTTTTACAGGTGTGCTAAAAAAAATTTGAATTTGAACATTATTTAGAAAAAAATTAAAAATAAAAATCATAGAATAGCTTATACTAAATTTAGAACTTCTGCACATTTTCTTCCCATTGAATCCGGTAGACATAAAGGCATTTTGAAGGAAAACAGGCTATGTAATCTCCATGAATGGAATGAAGTAGGGGATGAGAAACATTACATTTTATATTGTAATAATTGTCAAATCAAAGAACAAAGATCTAGATTCCTTGCAGCTTTATACATCTATGCCCCAAAGCTGGAAGATTTTAGCATGGATGAATTATTTCCTATTATTTTTTCAAGTAATGATTTTTTCATTCTTAGCATTTTTGCAAAATTTATTTTCTATATTCTTGATATGTTTTAGTACTGAAAGTTTTTGTTGTTCTGAATGTTTTGTCTTGTTTTGTTATTGTTATTTTTGGACTTTACTCAAGATTTCATTGGTACGTTCCAAATAAAAAATTCTATCTATCTATCTATCTAAAAATACAAATGTACAAATAAACCAAATGTAGCTAGTGAGAAAGGTAATCATTTTAACAAAAACACCAATAAAAACATATATAATTGAGGAAAACATTAATGTTTATGTCCAAACATGATCCAATTTTGAGAAACTATGAACATATTTTCCCAAACATTCTAGACAATGTATTACTATAATAATTCATTGTTTTTAAAAGTGTGTTATATCTACCCCTATAACGGAGGATCGGTCACTTTGTCCACCACCAACCGTAGTCAACCTCAACGTGGATCGTTTAACCTGATGTAACTGTTTGCTACATGTGTGGTCGGTGTGTCACAGCTTTATACACGGCACACGCATTCAATTCTTAGCCGTGGCCGAGCCATGACATCCGGACATAAACCGTTTATTTGCACACAACAGCAATATGAGCAGTAAATATCAGGTGCGCATTAAATAGCCAAGGCAGAGGAATGTGACCCCGAGCGATACTCACTCGGCTACAATTACGCATAGTGCACCAGGTCGTAGTAACAACCGTTGCTAGTGCTGTAATTGATCAACGATTCCCACCAATCAGAGAAGCAGACTACTGTCGACAAAACAAACCCATTCCCTTCATTTTCATAAATATTTTTAATGTTCAATGGTAGTTGAATCCAACCAGCCAATCAACTAACGAAATATCAAAATATTATTTAGTCAGCTGCAGTAAATAACATACAGTTCAAAAGTGAATCAGCCATTCCATGTACTTTGTTTTTATTTTTGCTTGCCTGATTTTTCTTACCAAAAAAGAAAACATTTTTTTTTACGGTTTGAATAGAGCTCTATTTTATTCTTCTATTCCATTCTATTACCATGTAACATCATTTGAAAACGTTCCAATATTATTTGAATTGAATTCTAAAATTTACATATATAATATTTTGTTGTGTCCATGGTAACGTTACTAATAACACATATAAATCGAATTTACAACTAAAATGTGTGTTTCGTTAAAGATAAAAATCGTTTTCAGCCTGAGTTTTTATGAAAAAATGAGATGTGATGACCTTGTGAATTATGTCACGGTCATTCTGAGCGTTCGAGACACGGATGTTGTCACGACTTATTTCCTATCGCACTGTAAACGTAGACACACATTCAAAACCCTGATTTGAACACGTACGAGAAAGAACATCATGAAATGAACTTCAACTGTTAAAAAGATTCACACAGTGTCAGACAGAGTCACTGAGGGACATAGTTATTGACAGCCGCGGCGTAATGGTATTCTTGTATACGTTCAGGCATGAGTGTTATTACGTGACATAACCCGGATATCCAATAACTTGTTTCGGGAGGAACTAGACTGTCTGGTAAACTGTGATAGCGATTACTAAGAGAATGACACATTAATTCGGAATCGTGTAGGTCAAAGGTCAAAGCCGGTTCGGAAGTATATGAATTTCAGTTTGTGCAAATGTAAATGGGTAAATGGTGTAGATTTTATGGGCTAAGCAAAACTTGTACAAGTTCAATTTTGCTCACCAAACTGAATGTGGAATTATTGCCGTGCATTCAAAATTTCACATGAAATAAACAATGGCCTACAATTTGAAATATACATGGGATGAATAGAAATGTCGGGGGGGGGGTGCAGAGCTCAGTGTGATGTGCCAGAAATACATGTACGTCACTTGCTATTCAATAATGGTCAAATAATTCGAAACTTCGTGGGTAGTTATATTACTAATCATTTATTTTGTTTCGAAGATAAGTCAAGTATCCTATCCCATCTTTGGGGCCAAACTTTGAAAAACTCGGACGTTGAACTGTTGACGTGTTTTGTATTGACCTATGACGTCATCATACAAGAAACTAGCGTTAAAGTAATAGATACAGATAGTACTTATAGAAATTTAGAAATTAATACACAATCATCTGCATATAGAAGTGAATTTATTTTATTGCCATTTAACTGAACTTGATCTCCTGCGGAGTTATCTAACGAATTATGTAGGCCATTAATATATAGATTAAATAGAATACGACTAATGACACATCCTTATCGGACTCATGGTGTTGTCTCAAATATTGGTGAAATATTGGTGCAAGTTTGTAGCGTATAAGTGATTGTGTATTATTATTTATGTACTTAATATTTCTATTTATTTTCCCATTGATTTAGTAAAATGTAGAAGAGGCCATTTCTCCAAACTGTATCAAACATCTTTTGAAAGTCAATAAAGCAGGTATACAGTTTATCATTCAGCTACAAGTATTTGGTGATAATAGTTTTCAAAATAAAAAATGGTTTGTAGTACGATGATCTTTACGAAAACCTGTCTGGCTATATTGTGTAAAACGTCATTGGTCTCAATAAAGTGACCAAGTCTACTCTTAATTACACTACAACAAGTTTTTTTCCTACGCAACTAGAAGCTGCAATTTCTCTATTAATAATTTTCTGGCTGTGATCTGTCACCTTTTTTTTTTTAATATGAGAAATGGTACTAATATTCCACGTGTCTGGGTAGATTTCTGAGTTCAGAATTAGATTGAATTGTTTTTTTTAGTGGGTTTACAAGAAAATAAGAACTATACTTTATCATTACTGAGCAGAAGCCATCATAATCGGATGTTTTTTTTAGTCTTAATTTATCATGATTTAATTGCAATTTTGATCTGTTCTCATTTATTGGATTATTTAATTCACTCTGAACCATTTGTTTGTTTTCTATATCATGTGAGTAAACTACTGTGGAAATCGTTATCTTTATATCTCGTTTAATTTTTCATAGTAGTTTTTTTCCAAGTTTCTGGTAAGATTGGGTTAGGTTAATCCATGTATTGAGGTATGTTTATACCTCAATGATCTATGAAACAACCTGTCACACATCAAGTTATCCGATTCAAAATGCCTCGTATCTCACACCATATCCGCCGGCTGTTTACGGTGGTAAACAGCCGGCGGATATGCCGACAAAACCCATGCAAACTTATTTCGGAAGATGCTGATATTCAGTTGCTTGTGGTCATCACGTTTCTAATTTCGTTGACCGCTTGGTTTAGCATATTGAGCGGTTCTATTGATAAATAAATGACTGAGTTCAAAAACTGAGACCGTCCATGAAGTGAGTGTACCTGCATACTGACAAAAATGTATACGCGTATGTGAAAAGATTCCAACAACTAACTTAAAATGATCGACCCTCGCCCTGTTCAAGAAGAAACTGTTTCTCAGTGTTTATAACAATGAATTCCTATCTGGTTTTGTGAACAAAATATTGCAAACTTTTTTTTTTACTGGGAACACTTTTCCAACATAACGTACGGTAGTCAGCAACGTTCTTTGAAATCTCGGTATTATAATAAACTGGACTATTACATGTAAAACAAAATATATGGTAGTAGTTGAGAAGGGGAATTACTAGTTACTGCACATTAATGTACCTAAAACGTTACTTGGGTCACGGGTATAAATTGAAATAACAACAATTTTGTCAGTTTTTGATTCGTGTTGCCGTGGTAAATGGTTGTTGTGCTAAATATTTCTCTTCATAGCTCAATTGTTTCATGGGTGGTGGCTTATAGAGAGGCAGTTATAAATATGATAAGACATTACTTTCTTTATCTTGACTTTTTTATCTGGGTTATAAGTCAAATGGAAACTAAGAGTGTGTTACCGTGTCCATGAAAGCTTAAAGCGCGGTGGTCGTCGCGCAGCGCGTGTTCTAATTTCATGTAAATAAACAATGTATTTTACACGCATTGTATACGTCGCTATGAGTCCCATATCGAACAGGACGCGGCACGACGACTGCGAGTAGGAAAAAATGCACAACAGCTTCTCTGTTATCGTGTACGAGTGAAGGACAAAGTAACATTTTTCTTGAAAGGTTATATTATATCTAGTCAATATATATGACGTCATTGAATCATCTGGCGATAAAACAAGGATACCCGTGAAACACGACAAGTCGTTCCCACTGTAAGTTACACGTGACTTAAAGTTGAATCACCCACCGAACAACGCCCCCACGATTCACGTTACACATGTGACTATCCTCAACCGAATGTGTTCTAAACGTCCGCTTGGAACAGTCGCTGTGTTAATACTGGCTGCGTCGCATTTTATATAAATGTGTTTACGGATTATTTACTTCGTTGCTTTACTTTTTGTCGTCGGTGTACTTGACCTTGGTAGGATCTCTACAAAATATATTTAGCTGTGCTGTGGCCTTCAAAGAAAGTCTCGTGAACTCTCGCGACATCTCAACGAGAATACGACGGGGCTTTGTCTCTGCTCGCCAGTTCACAACTTGCCGGGGTCTTTCATTTTTATTTCGTAATTTTTCACATTTATGGCTACCCTGTTTTGAAGCATCTTTCTTCAAGGCTGCATTTATATCTTACCTCTCTGCCTGCACTAATCTACGTAGTTTTAGGTTGTAGAAGCACGATGAGCCTTTGTTAAATTTGAGCGTACCGCGGTGCGTATGTACTGCATTCAGCTAGGCAGGCGTTCAAGTTTGTAATGGCGGTGGTGGGCAGTCACAGTAGACAGATGGCTTACAACGGGGCCCCCGCTCCCCGAGAACACGCAATTCTGAGCGCCACTCAGCCCTTCTACCAAGCAGCGACAGTAACCCGTACAGATGTAGAACCAGACCGTCCCATAGGCTATGGAGCTTTCGGAGTTGTGTGGTAAGTAACCGCTTGGTCACTACTTGCATTGCGAGTCTTTGTCTGTCGGTTCGGTTTAAATTGCCGACCAGCTGATCGTTGAACGCCGGTTACAGAGAAAAACAACTCTCCAGGACACTTCAGTCAACTGACCCAGCCATACAAGTAAAAGTTCTCAAACTTTTTCCTCTGTCTCTCGGCATTTTCTTGCATTTTTTGAAAAAAAACGCACCAAAACTTAGAAAGGATGTCGGTCCGTTGAAATTTTCTTTGTTCCTTTTTAGGGCTTCACTAACAGTGATGTTTCGCCTATCCCTCTTTGTTTCCGTATACTGCGATCGATACTGTCGATATTTTAGGAACTTTAAAAGAAAAATGTCGAATTTGACCCTGTGTATAGAATTATTCAAACATTGTTAGTAAATATTTATTTGAAGAAGTTGCCAGAGTTGGCCTCGCCAGAGATTTAAATCTTTAAAAAACCGAGTTAAACGTCAGGCTGTTGTATTGTTAAATATTCAACTTTTTTGTCGCATTTCCTTACTCATTTCTATTGGATGTTAATTTTTTGGCGTCAATAACAGAACCATGTGATCAAAGGTGATAGTCTGATTTTGGTTTAAAGAGAATATTCTCAAAAACGTTTCTTCCATTACTTTTCATATAATATTACTACAACTAGTACAATTATTTTTTAATTATTTAGCTGGCAAGAGAAAAAAAGTATGGGAAAAAGACAATCTGCCTATTAGTAAATCTACAATCTAAAGTTTAAACATTACCACAAGGTCATTGACTTTTATGATACATTTAAATATGAACTTGAAATTCAGAAATCGAAAGGAAGTATTGCCGGAATGTTCAAGATTACTTGTGCCAAAGTCATCAGTTTGAAAACTCAACTATTTCTGTATTTACAAAAATTATTTATATACCCCCAAAATAATATCAAATGACTAACAACTTTGATACTTTTTTTTCTTTTTTAAAAAAAAATTAAAATTAAATTAGATTTCTAGTATAATTGCAAGGCATTGGATGTTTCAATCTGCTAGAAGATTGAAGTGTTGGCATTATTTACAGTGACTACTAATGGGTACTTGTCAGTAACACAAGTCCTTCACATGCAGTAATGTGTTGATAAATAGGAAACATATTGGTTATATGCGAGTACAACCTTCAGTGATAGAAAGACCATAGTATCGCTCTTAAAGTCACTTTTCAATCTAGGTTTATTCAGACGTATCTGCCGACTAACTCACAGATGTCATAAATAACTGTTTACTGATATTTGTAGAAATACTTGGATGATCACCAAAATAAAAGATGATTATTATGAATCTAAAATAAAGATTCGTTTATTAATTGACATAATTAATTGCTGTACACCCGTTAATGTCAAATTGCAAATGTAAATTTGCTGACTGTGAATCCTTCACACTTCTTTGAGGCATTTTTCAAGTGTGAATTAATTGTTGTAAATTGGTGCTTTTAGTTGGCACTTTCAATGAGCAGTATTCTTCTGTGAAGTTTCATTCCAAAGATCTGGAAAATGAATCGCATGTGAGAGCACTCGTTGCCGACTGTTTGGATGTCTTAGTGATAACTAGTTTTGAATACGACTGTAAAGTATTTGGCTACTGATAAATTAAAATAGTATATTTCTCTTAATTATTATTGTGATAATCAAATTTTCTGCTTATTACTGCCATAATCATTCATGTATAGAAAAAGCCTTTTAGTGGAACTGTGAGATTTTTCATGGTGTGTTTACTCTTGTCCTGTGGATACAAGTTTACTACTGTAAAATACTATATTTTAGCTGGAATTAATTTTCGTTTAAAGACTGTTTTCACTTATTTTTGCCGAGGTGTATGTAAAATATAGGAAAAAAGGTATATTCGCTGGATTTTATTTACAGTGAATCATTCCTTCAGTGAAAATAGCGAAAATTAATTCCAAGTGAAATAAAGTATTTTACAGTATTCCAATATTCATGGTTTAATTGTGCAAATATGACTTTTAGTACGAGTAATGTGTTCACATTTTGTAATGAATGCTGTGTCAGATTGGGTGAAGTTAACCACCAAAGTGTTCATACCATCTTTCATCACTGTTCTCAATTTGTCCAGTTAAAGTTCATTGTTGTCACTACAAGTCTTTGCTACATATTGCTCTGAGACCTTGTGTCCACTTCAATGCTTTATTTGTTGCTTATATCTTCCAAAATTATAATTAATAATATTTAACGCAATAACAATGTCCCACATGACCTTTTGATCTGCAATTTGATAGTTATTTCAAATTTTATGGATTTCTATATGTATTATTAATTTCAATTATAAGGCGATAACTTCTATAACTTTATAATCATTTATTTCAGGTCAGTTACTGATCCAAGGGATGGCAAGAGAGTGGCACTTAAGAAAATGCCCAATGTCTTCCAAAATCTTATATCCTGTAAAAGAGTCTACAGAGAACTTAAAATGCTATTCTATTTTCGTCATGATAATGTGAGTTCTACCTCTTTTTAGCTCCGCTGTCGACTTTGTCGAGCGGAGCTTATCATATGAGTGATTGTTCGTCGTCCGTGTCAAAGTTTTACTTTTTTGACTTCTTCTTGAAAAGTACAAGCCTGAAAGCTTTGATACTTGGTGTATATGTACCTTGGGTAGACCTCTCTCAGATTTGTTCATTTCATGATCATATCTTCAATTCTCTAATTTTAATGAATATTTTTGTCATTTTTGGTAAAAAGTGATATTTTCAACTTCTTGTTAAAAACCGCACGTCCAATTGCTTTGATATTACATATATAGGTACTACATGTGGACCTCTCTTAGATTTGTTCATTTTGTAATGATATCTTTAGTTCTCTAATTTTGGTGAATATTTTTGTCATTTTTGGTAAAAAGTGATATTTTCGACTTGTTAAAAACCGCAAGTCCAATTGCTTTGATATTACATATATAGGTACTACATGTGGACCTCTCTCAGATTTGTTCATTTTGTAATGATATCTTTAATTCTCTAATTTTGGTGAATATTTATGTCATTTTTGGTAAAAAGTGATATTTTCGACTTCTTGTTAAAAACCGCAAGTCCAATTGCTTTGATATTACATATATAGGTACTACATGTGGACCACTCTCCAATTTGTTCATTTTGTAATGATATCGTCAATTCTCTAATTTTGGTGAATATTTTTGTCATTTTTGGTAAAAAGTGATATTTTCTTCTTGTTAAAAACCACAATCATTTATGGTGAAAAATGATATTTTTGAATTCTTGTTGAAAACAGCAAGTCCCATTGCATTGATACTATGCATATTGTTCATTTTCTAATGATATCTACTGTTCTTTAATTGAAATGTGCATTGCTAACAGCGGAACTATCTCAGCCGAGAGGCTGCATGTTTTTTTTCTGTTACACCTGTTTAAGCTAAGAACTACAGTGGTAAAGATAGTTGAAATGTCTTCTGTCAGCATGGACTGAAAAATGTGTTCAGTTTAGACAGGTTTCTGATATACGCAAGGTTTGGTTTTCTCGGGTTTTAAAATTTATCAATTTGTTGACATTGATGTCATACTTTATGTAGGAAGCAAAAATCAGGGTACTGTCAAATACTTAATTTTAGCTGGAATTAATTTTCGCTGAAAAAACTTTTTGGGTGTTTTGTATGGTATTTATTCACAGATTATTGACGAGCTAATGTAAAAAAAAAATGTATATTTGCTGGATTTTATTCTCACTGAATCATTCATTTAGCAAAAATAGCGAAAATAAATTCCAATTGGAAATAAAGTATTTTACAGTATACAGTATGTGTGAGCTGGATCTCTGGGTTGAAAACAATGTCCTTTTAACAGCGATCCAGTGGTAGCTAGATAGAAATGAAATGGTGTGAATGTTGAGTAAAGCATTTAAACCACTGGATGTGTAGGCAGATTGCAGATTTAGCCCACTGGTACATATAAGGAATTTTCACAAAGCAATTTAGATCTCCAACATGTGTCAACAAGGCCTAAATGTTTTGTTTGGTTAACTTACAAAATGGCCCCACCCTGTACTGTGAAACCATTTAACTATTGTAAAATTTTTGCTTGGAATTAATTTTCGCTGAAGGAAGATTCAGTGAAAATTAAATCAAGCAAATATACCTTTTTCCCCTATATTTCACATTCAACTTGTCAAAAATTAGTGAAAATAAATTCCATAAAAATCACCCAAAAAGTCTTTTCAGCAAAAATTAATTCCAGCTAAAATAAAGTATTTTACAGTATTTTGATGTTTTAGCTGAAGGATTTTTCTTATCAAAGGTATTTTACTTACCCCAAAAAATTAAAGTACAACGTTGAATACAAAAATGTCTTAGTGAATCTGGTATCACTTGGGTTGTTTATTTTTACTGAATTTTCCATTATTTACAGGTATTAAAAGCTTTAGACATTCTCCAGCCTCCACACATTGACTTCTTTGAAGAAATGTATCCTTTTTGTACAACAGGTTTGTTATTTACAACTTTCATGGAATTCATAGTAAAGCAGGTCATGTGTTTGCTTATTTTTAGCTCAAATATTGAAGTATTCTTGCATTTATTGATTATTAATTCATTGCATGTTGTAAACATTAAATGTTTCTACAATAATCCATTTTCAAGTTATGGCTACTTTAATGTCAATGGAAGGAGCGTATGACTGAGAAGAATTTAAATGTCTTGTTGTAGAGTACTGTTAAATGAAACAAAACGTGGAATAGGTACATATCATTTATATAGACCTATTAGTGTATCCAAAGTACAGTTGATAAAACCAGAATACACTGAACAAGGCAGAGTAAATTTGGAAAAAAAAAAGTAAAGGAAATTCCTGATGTTTTTAGTGAGTAAAAGAATATTTTCTTCAGTGTTTTGGAAATGGCAGCGTGGAAATAAAATAATGAGGGTCAATTATATACTGTTTTTGTTGTTTCAGAGACACTGTGTTCAGAAAGTAATAACAGAAAGTGGTTTTTGTAGCAAATACGTCTCGATCTTTTTGACTGTATTGTTGTATCAGTTTCGTATGTAAGTGCTGTTAGTGTGGGACCTAGTATTTTTTTTTACCTTTTGCAATTTACTATTTGTTTTAGTTATTTGCATATTGTAAGAGGGCATATCTCCTATCTGTATGTTGTTGATAGAACCCAGTGAAATGTAATTTTGCTGCCTCTGTATTGTTTTATTCTTGTACACCAATATATGTCATATTGGATGTATGTGTTTGTATTTGTTTTCATTCGACAACTCAGCTGATGTTTTTAAAATTGTTGTTGTGACAGGCACTTGTTTGTTTGTGTTTCATTGAGTAATGTACTCGGCATGCAATGAGCTGATACAAATCAATAGCAACATTAAAACCACGTTTGAGAAGAGTATACTTAATTTGAATTGTTTAGCTTTAATTAAATGTTTTAAGAGTCCTTCAAATACTGGAATAGTCAAAAAAAACTTTAATCAGTGGTTTCATTTAGTTCTGAAATGGGTGATTTAAACGATAGAATGCCAAAATGGGACACTTTCCTATGGGTTCTGGCTGCAAGTCTTAAAAAAAATACAAAGGAGTCAGCTATACTAGACAAGTAGACAGCTATTTAGCATGCAGTCACCTCATAATGAAACTTTTGCTACAATTCAAATTAATTGTAATACGTTAGTTTCAATTATTTATGAGGTGAATGCAAAATGCATTAAAATATATATCCCTTTGATCACCATGAAAAAATAGCAAATTGAAAATATTAAACATTTAATTTTTTTTGAAAAAAAAAACTTAAATGCAATAACTGAAGTTTATCCACTGCATGGCTTGAATTCTATGGCAGTTTAATAATCCGAGATTTATATGTTAAATCGTATCAATTAACATTGGTATTTACAATGTATTAAATTACCAACATGGGATCTCTAGGCTCTTTAATGATTAAAGTTAAATATGAAATTGCATTCAGAATTTATATATATTATAAAAATGCAGTTGTATCCATGGTGATAAAACGACTGGGATGTCAACAGTTTTTATTTCAAAACATATGTTTTCAAGTCTAAAAAAAAATTTACTTGGGTACTTTTTTTACATTGAGAATTATTTTCCTTTCTTACTGTAATGTAATGTAATGCGAACTGTTTACAATACAACAAGACACACTGAAAGAAAACAAATGGAAAGATAACAATACAAATACAAAGGAAAAGGATGTAACACTATAAAAATACATTCAATAATATATATATGTATTATTGGTAACTTGGGTACTTAATAATTTGTTCAACAATAAAACGTACTACAGTAAAATGCCACTCATGAGTAAAACATTTTTTCTACAATTTTACATATTTTGTGCTATAAAAATGAAGAATATAAAATAAAAATATAGGGTCATCATACTAGGTTTGGAGAAAATTAACATCAAAATGAGGTCAGATTACCTTTTCTGTTTTTAGATCATTTCAGAGCTCTGGATGGATAATTTATTGATAAGTGACTAAACAAAAATAAATTAGGTAAATGATTCAGTGTGTTGCTTGTATATGAGAGAGCATGAATTTCATGACAAAACTCGCATAAAGACCAGTTTGGCAAAAAGTGTTTTCAACCGTGGAGGGGGGGGGTATATGTGTCGACATATGTTAATTACAGTATTAAAAAGCTCAATATGTACAAGTAAATTCTGAAACAATTATAATCTAGATGGCACCTGGGAAATGATACAAGTGTACTTTATTATCAAGAATTTTTGAATAATTTATTAACTTGATTAAGCGTTGAGGTTCTAGTTGTTTGATATCTTGTAAATTGTTAAACGTCTACAAATTAAAAAACACTTGGTATTTCCTAATCTATTTCTCTGTTTCTATTATTGCTATAGATAGTAACATCATGATCAGCTGAACTCAACATACCGGTACTTTTCTGCAATTATAATATTAAGTTAGAATATCATTTACTTCGAAATGATATATACAAAAATTCAGTTAAATTACAAATTTTAAAATGATTTAACTGGCGCAGTACAAGGAAACCACATTGAACAACTCCAATCTCTTAGGTGTTGAAGGTCAGACTGTACTTGCCCAAACAAAGAGATAGGTCAAGGACTGTCCTCCAAAGTGATACTAAAGTGTCAATGTTTTATGCTAAATTGATGCACACTTGTACCCATCTATTTGGACAAAAATTACTATTTTTTCCTTTCATTCATTAAAGTATGAAATTATTGAAAAAAAGTTGACTAGCAATACTGAATTATTTGTGCTTTGACAGTTAACACCCCTCTAAACGTATTTTGTTTATATCTAGGTCAGTGCTGTACATTGTAGGTACTGGAAGATGAGTTTATTTAATAGACATTTCACAATTTCTATAGATTTGAACATTTTGCCCAGAGTCCTGGTAACTTTAATAGAATTTTTACCCTCGTGTATTATATAAAATGATCATAATATACTTTATTGTATGTACCTCCACAATGTGTCGTATGATATAGGGTGAATCACAATTTGTATCATATAGTTTGATACATGCATTTTTTCCATTGCACGCATTACCCAGGCGATAGCGAAATGTTGACTGAACCTTCTGGACGTCTTATGCAGTCCAATAACTACGGATTATGATAAGCATGATGCGTTTAGCAAGTGTATGGTTTCGTTTTTTCAAATTATCATTTAAACTTTTAAAAATAATCTGTTGAATATTAGTTGATTTGCCTTAAATAGTTGACTACACAACTAACATATGACATTTTTTATGCTCTTTCGGGGAAAACAAAATTTACACAAGTGTTGGGATACTTTTTTATTCTTTGTTTGATACAAAACTTCAGCTTTGACCACTTGTGTTTGCTAACGTTGACCTAAAAGTAAATATCGTATATATATAACAATATACTTGTGTCCACAAAATATTATCTATAGGTTTTCATATAATTTGTCAATTCAATTTATCCACAAAAGAAACGGTGATTAAAACACTTGTCAAGAGTTGAAACGCTACATAAATAAAAATACAACATACAAAAATGTTTCTTATTTAAATTGCATGATATTTCTCTCTAGAGAGTTAAACTGACTTTGTTTAAAAGGGCATTATATTGTCTGTTATATTGTGATCTCTTGCATTTTACAATCTATTGAGTTGACAGTTTACAATTGTACTTTGTATTATAACTGTAACTTGTCACTAGGACCAATGCCATGCTTAGCAGCATTATTTAATTTTTTACAAGATGGCTGATTTGCTGAGGAATACCTTTGTTTTATAGATTGTAGTATTTATAAAGATTTTAAACTCAAATCAGAGTGTCTAATTGCAATATTTCCATGATTTTAAACTCAAATCAGTGTCTAATTGCAATTGACACTCAACAATTTGACATTCACAAAGTGACGAATGAGTTTGGTGAATATTAATTAGGCCATGAATACTGACAGTTTGGTGAATATTAATTAGGCTCATGAATAATGACAGTTTGGTGAATATTAATTAGGCTCATGAATAATGACAGTTTGGTGAATATTAATTAGGCTCATGAATAATGACAGTTTGGTGAATATTAATTAGACTCATGAATAATGACAGTTTGGTGAATAATAATTAGGCTCATGATCAAGATGAGTTTGGTGAATATTAACTAGGCTCATGAATAATGACAGTTTGGCGAATATTAATTAGGCTCATGAATAATGACAGTTTGGTGAATAATAATTAGGCTCATGAATAATGAGTTTGGTGAATAATAATTAGGCTCATGAATAATGAGTTTGGTGAATATTAATTAGGCTCATGAATAATGAGTTTGGTGAATATTAATTAGGCTCATGAATAATGACAGTTTGGTGAATATTAATTAGGCTCATGAATAATGAGTTTGGTGAATATTAATTAGGCTCATGAATAATGAGTTTGGTGAATATTAAGCTTTTGAATGACTTTTTGGTGGGTGTTATTTAGACATTTGAATAATAATGGTTTTGTAAATATTAATTAGGATCGAGAATATTAATAAATGTTTGATTAATATTTATACTTAGAGCAAGAAACACCAAATTGAAAAACCCAGAAAATGCAATTATGCGTTCTTTTAAAGTTGTAATTAATTTTTATTTAGTTAGTTGTATGCCTCATCCAGTTAAAACAGGCTTAGCTTAGCCTTGAAAAAGCTCATTTTCAGCAATTTAGGTGATTTATGATGCATATTAGAATCTATTGTTTCCCCAAGTAAGACCTTTCTTTCATCAGCTGCCAGCTGAAATTTATGATTTATTGTATTGGTGACTCTGAAAGAACATAATTTCACTACCCAACAAAGCATTGTGTGAACTTTGTAATTGTTCCTTGCAATGGGGACAGTGATTTTGGCCACCAGTGTACATTTCTTTTGAACTACCAATTAACTATCATCTTAGGGAGCCCCTAATGGGATTTGTCAACACCTTCCAAAGAAAACAATTTTTGATTGGTTGTTAAGATCTAGAAATAATTTGCTTAGCTAATTGGTCACATTTTATTTGAGGTGATCTACACCAGTGGCAACCTATATCTAATTTGTAATAGGTTTGGTCTACAGATACTGGAAAAGGTGTTTATTTTAGTCAGCTTAGACTGCAGTTCGGTTTACTCAGGTAAGCTATCAACTCTAATTAGATTCTACCAGTCGTTTGAAGGTGAGAATGAATTGACAAATTTATTGTGAACTTCATTTGTTTTCAGTTTAAATAAAACCGGAGACAAGACGTGAAATAATAAACTGTTACGAACTACTTAAATTAAGTATCTGCTTAAAAGCTTCTGGCAATGAATGCACCTACAATAAAGAATTGTTCAAGTAGAGAAAGTTGTAAAGGTTTGATTAATGAAAATTGTATTGCCTAGTTTACAACATTGAGAACACTCAATTCTTATGTACAATAGTAACTAAATTAATAAAATCTTTTTGCAATTTATTTAATATTACTGCTGCATTAATAAAATGTAAAGGATATTTTTTATTTTTTATAATATAAAACATAAATCTGATAATGGGAAAAAAATCCAAAAATGGTTGGTCACATTTCAATACAGTTTAATAAATTAAAACTATTTACAGAAAAATATTACTGGCATCAGTTGAAGGATTTGTCATAACCGCTCTACCGTTTTTTTTATTTTATTTTAGATATTGTAGAAAACTTTATTTCTGTTATTTCATATACTTCAGAATTATTTTTTCACTACAGGGAAAATCCAAATTGGGATTATAAACGAAAAATGTAATTCCGACTAAAAAAAAAAATGTATCCATATTTTCTACAATGTGTTGTAGTAAGAGTATCCTGAGAAACCTACGACTTTTTCATGCTTGCTTAAATCTTTATAAATTTGAAAGTCTAAAAATTTGTTGAGTGTGTTTTAAAAAAATTGGTGCATTGCTGCTGAATTTTTGAATTCAAGTCACTTTTATTAGCAATCTGACCATTAGTAATTGCAAATGGGTTTGACTTGTAATTTCCAATGCACAAAAAGCAGTGTACTAATTAATAATACAGAATAAATGTTTGTTGGAAGAGTTCTTGATGATTCTTCTCAATTCACAGTGATAATAGGAAAAGGTACTATCGCTTGAGACATCAAATGTAGACAAATTTATTGTGTATTTTTGCCACTACATGTACTTTGATTTTCATTTATTATATTATACCTTCAGTTTGACAAATTTCAGAAATAATTTTATTACTCCTTGTAGATATTGATGAATCAATAATAATAAAATGATTCTTAGCAATAATAAGAAAATACTTTTTGCATGTTAGGTTCAAAAAAAAAATCTTTGTTTACCATGCCCCACATCAGTTCACAGGATTGATTTTAGAAAAATTGAAATTGAAGTTTTGATGACAATTTAAATAAAAATTAAAGGCCACTTGAGATTTCACTTTGCAGATTTCACTTTGCAAAAACTTTGAAGGAATACATTCTGGATGTGCAGTGATATTTTATGACAAAAATTTACATATACTGTTGCATACATTGAACTACAAATGATGAATGGCCGTCACTAATGATACTCAACATTTTTCTCTGTTCAACCTCGTTCTCCGGATACAGGCACCTCATCAAGTAGACTCATTTCACAACAACACACATATTGCATGCACATCAGATAAGCATCAATACAATCATGGCTAGTGAGCCAAATTTGCATTTTCCACATCAATTTCCACAGTTAGTAATGCGAGCGAGAACGGCAAGTGGCTGGAGTGTTCAGATACAACAAAAGAACAACAGTGATTCCATTGTATAGTTTTACAATTGAATGGCTGAAGTAAAAGGCATCCTGTGGCCTCCACCTTTCTATATCAATCACTGTACTAACAAAACATCTGTGCAGGGCATAATGGTAAAAGTTATTCTTATTCCCATCCTTCTATTAACACCTGTTATTCACCAACAGCTATTGGCCCATTGTTTAAAATCTAATGAGCTTCCAAGTCAACTAATTTCTCAATAATATGAGAAGTTTATAATTTTCACTGCTAGAAATGTTTGCGTTTTCCGGATTTAACAGCTTTTCTGCTCGGGAGAGGGGGGGGGGGTTCCTCAAGTACTGATTAAAATAAATGTATTGTTTTTGACTTGCCAATTCATGAAAAATTGTCTTGAAAAATGTAAGTGGTTTTACGGTAATTTCCATCAATAATTGGTAGTTTTCCTACAAATTACACATAACTGGGCTTTTTCAGAACCAGACTGCACTTTTTCAGAACCAAACTGCACATTTCCAGAACCAAACTGCACATTTCCAGAACCAGACTGCACATCTCCAGAACCAGACTGCACTTTTTGTGGCTGCATGCCATTCAAGCAATTGTATCAGTACCAAGCTTAACAGATGAATACTGTTAGGTTTTTTTATCCATTGCTATGTACTGCTTTCAAAACAAATTTAGTTCAAGGTTTACTGTGGAACTAGGTTGCCTATTTATCCACCAGATAAAATGCTATGGATGCCATCAACATTTCCCACATATGTCTTCCTTACTATCTTGCCTCTTGGCAACATTTATCACTCTTTTAGTATAACAAATTGCCTACTAGTGCTTTTTTTTTACAACTTCATTATTTTGTAGAATATTGCCACAAGGTAGATCCATATCTTAATTAATGTAATTACCTTTTAAATGACTCCTCTAAAATTAGTTTTGATGCCCCTCTGTTCAAGGACATGGTAACACAAAAGACTACACTATTATTGTGCCTTCATTGTCTGCAATGTTATTGTACATATAATCACTCTTGTCTGTGTTTTTATACAAGGCCACTGTATAGTGCTGTAATTATGTCATAACAGGTATATATAGCAGTAAAATGAAAGCCTTTGAGTGTCAAATTGTTGGTCATCATTTCTAAGTATTTTTCTATGATTTCTTCATTAAAAAAACATGGTCAAATTTTGGTTTATTTTGAGAAAGGCCTAAGTTGTCTTTGGTATTAAATGCTGTTAATTATTGGTACTCTACTGATGAATGTCTGTCAACCGCTAGATTATTGCACGATTTGCAATAAAATATGGTTCCTTGAAATTGCTTGATTTGAATATTTATTGAATTAGAATTTGTTAAATTTATAAAACCCCTTGATTGTCTCAAAGCACTTAATATTGGGTATCAGTTAACGCATTGCCTCATGACTCCATTTTTTCCCCATTCATTTTGACTATCAGCTGGAGGCTTATAGCACGCTTCTCTGCTTTTGTTGCTGGCTTTTTTGAAAATAATGTCGGACACAATAGACTGAATATAGTGTTCAATATAGGGTACGAAACTGGAAATAAGACATTGTGGAGAAAAATTAACTGATGAAATACAAGGTTTGTGAAAACACAAAATGAAATAAAACTGAAATGAAAAGCATAATCAATTAGTGGCAGTTTAATTTAGTTTGCTTACTCCCACTGGGAATTGAGCACAATAGCTGTATTCAATGTAAAATAGTTAATCATTTTAATTTAATGGCTGGGTAGAGGAAGGATGTTTGTAATTGCTTTGGTGGCTTTATATAGCTGAGTGGCAAACATCTGTGAGGAAATCAAATAGGCTAGGTGTCTACTAAGCACAGGAAAAGTATTCAGAGTAGCTTGTACAGGAAGTCCTATATTTTGGTGTTTACTAAATACAATTTTAATTCTGAATACTGGAAAATTGGAAAACTAGGTATATGGAGAAGGTTATTTCATGAAGGCAATCCTCTATTCCTACACATATGTGTATTATACTACGTGTATTGTAGTGACAAAAAAATATGAAGTGTTAAAATTGTACATTTATCTGAGCCACAATTATACCTGAAAGAAAAATTTTGAACTTGGCTGTAACATTATAAAAATGTGCATCTAAATAAGTTATAAATAAATTTACAAATCTTACAAATGAGAGTTGTGTATGTTCAATTAATTCTATTGTTCTGTCTAGGAAATTTATAATGTAATTAAAATTAATTTATTTTCATTAATGTCTCTCATAATTTAGATTAAAGATTTGAAGACATAATACAGTGATTCTTTAATCTCAAACTAAAATTTGTGTGGTACTCTGTTGGCCGCAGACTTTTTATCCTCTCAAATATCTCAATAAAAGTATAATTTACAAAGCATGACTGATATATTATATTATAATACATTTCATAATACACTGTTAAATATATACAAATGAAAGACACAAACTTTATGAACAATTTAACAGAATATACAATAATTTCTCAATACAGAATTACATAGACAAATTCAAAATGATTTTAAACATGACAGAGCCATCTCTGCTTAGACATGTTATCAGATACTTAAACAATGCTTTTACTAAAAGACTACCGTTAAAGTCCTAATATAAACCGCATACGTAATAGTAACCGCACCCCCAATTCCGGCTTCGGGGTTAAAGAGTTCTTAACAAAAATTGAAAACTTGAAAAGTACCTATTACTAACCGCACCCCCAATTCAACAAGACCGTGACTGACTTCATTGTTTCAACCAGCTGTTCCAAAACGGCATTGTTCTTAATCCAATTCATTTGTTTCGACAACATGCCTAACTAACTAGTAGTTAAGTTGGTGTTTATATACACTATATCAAAAAAAAAAAAAACTTTATTATTTACAAACCAAAAAAGAATTGTAACTTCTTTACGGTTATAATAAAGGTTATTATTATTATTAATAATAAAAAATTGACATTGACAATAAAAATGTTATTTATGTACTGTTTCAACAAACAAAAGAATATCAGACATAACCCTTATTTGTATTATGGCTCATTTGCTCTGCATTTTTAATGTCCTTTCCAGCAATACGAGGTGTTTTGATGAGATGAATCAACCCTTGAAATAAGTTGAAAACAGGGTACAATTCACATAGAACATAAAATGTATCAACCCTCAAAGATGTTTTGTATTTGTGATTTGGCTGTATGAATCAGTTTAAAACATAAATATGTACATTAGTTTCCACTTGCTTATCTTGCTAGATTATAGTTTATTATACCCACTGTTCAAGAGCTAATGCCAATCCAGCATAGTAATTATTTTCCTCGGTGTACAAGTATAATAATTCTTCTCAAAATAAAGTTTTGAAACAAGAATTTTTTTTACATAAATTTACACGTTTTTGTAGTTTTATCCTTAACTTTCACTTCTCAGTTATGTAGTTACAGAATTATTACAGAGTGATCTTCATAAGATTATAGTGTCTCCCCAGCCACTGAGTGCAGACCATGTCAAAGTCTTCCTCTATCAAATATTACGAGGTAAGTAAACAATATGTTATCATATACGGTACTGCTGTCTTGTATTCATGTCACTATCCTATGTTATCATGGCAAATTTTAATGCATGTGAGGTGTTGAAGCAGTCATTGCTCTTTCCAAATTACTCACATGCCGCATGATGCTTGAAGATGTTTTTATGACAATTTGGATATTGTCTATTTTGAAGGACAGTGGCTATTTTGAACATGACGGTGGCTATTTTGAACATGACTGTGGCTATTTTGAACATGACGGTGGCTATTTTGAACATGACGGTGGCTATTTTGAACATGACGGTGGCTATTTTGAACATGACGGTGGCTATTTTGAACATGACGGTGGCTATTTTGAACATGACGGTGGCTATTTTGAACATGACGGTGGCTATTTGTAACATGACGGTGGCCATTTGTAACATGACGGTGGCTATTTGTAACATGACGGTGGCTATTTGTAACATGACGGTGGCTATTTGTAACATGACGGTGGCTATTTGTAACATGACGGTGGCTATTTGTAACATGACGGTGGCTATTTGTAACATGACGGTGGCTATTTGTAACATGACGGTGGCTATTTGTAACATGACGGTGGCTATTTGTAACATGACGGTGGCTATTTGTAACATGACGGTGGCTATTTGTAACATGACGGTGGCTATTTGTAACATGACGGTGGCTATTTGTAACATGACGGTGGCTATTTGTAACATGACGGTGGCTATTTGTAACATGACGGTGGCTATTTGTAACATGACGGTGGCTATTTGTAACATGACGGTGGCTATTTGTAACATGACGGTGGCTATTTGTAACATGACGGTGGCTATTTTGGACATGACTGTGGCTATTTTGGACATGACTGTGGCTATTTTGGACATGACGGTGGCTATTTTGGACATGACGGTGGCTATTTTGGACATGACGTGGCTATTTTGGACATGACGGTGGCTATTTCGAACATGGCGGTGGCTAATTTGGATACGACTATTGCCAATTTGGATATTACTGTTGCCAATTTGGATATTACTGTTGCCAATTTGGATATTACTGTTGCCAATTTGGATATTACAGTTGCTAATTTGGATATTACGAAGCCTAATTTACCTATGATGGTAGATGATATAATATCAATATCTTGTATGGCTTTTTGTGAAGTCCAACTGTTCTTAAGAGACTCCGGGTTGATAATCTTACATTCTCTCTGCTGTAATATATTCTGATTGCTTTATTGATATTGTGTAAAAGGTCACCTATCACACAGCTCCACCAGCATTGTGTATCTCTCATGTCATGTATCTTTAAATATCTATTTTGTTAATGCTGGTATAGGTTTTTTTATTCTGAATGATTTTTATAGTCATAAACATGTCTATTTTAGAAACTAATTAGTTCATTGATAAAATTGCAAATAGTGAAAATTATCAATAAATACAAAAGTGAGCTTTTGCCCCCCCCCCCCCCCCCAGATTAATTTCCACTTAAAAATGAATTGGATGTGAAGTTTTTCCCCCATAATTTACTACCACTATTTTACTATCTAATGTGTATTCACTCATACCATGTTGTTCTATAAAACAGTAGTGAATTGTCTTAAATATGATATAGCGGATGAGTTATTGGTTTGGTATGCATATTTAGTCATAGACTCGCCCAGTAATCCCAGCTGACTCCTTTGTCCTCCCCAACTTTTACAATATCTTATTCTTTAATCTTTAATCATTTACATGTAGCGCACTTTAATTTGCAGAAATTTCCTTCAAATTTATTGACTAGGAGAGATTGAACTTAAATTGAAAAATTGTATTTTCCTGGAAAGTTGAAATTTACTTAGAATTTATCTTCGCTGTTTTTAGGGATGAATCAATGAAAATAAAAAAAACTAGTGAGTCCCATTTTTCGCCTATTTTACATTCAACTCATCAATTATCAGTGAAAATAAACTTGATACAAAACAGGCAATACCTAAGATTTAAGTAGGAAAGTCACATAGGGAAATAGTGTATGTATCCAGTACTTTTATTCATATATATGTACATTCTTCCAGAAGGGTTTCTTTACTTGAGTGCCTAGGTGATGCAATTGATGCAAGAATGGATAGTTTCACATCATTTGTATTGAGTGCATACAACTACAGTTTCCTGAAAGACGTATTAACTGAAAGCTGCTTAGTTTCCTCAAACTAAACTTTAAAGATTTGTATGCACCAACTGTAATAATTTACCTCTATATTCCCTGTTCAAATTGCGGTAAATTTGATAACTTTTTCTGTAATTTTCACTGAATCGTAATTTTAGATAAAAAAGAAAATTTTACATTGCTTTTAGTTTTTATTCAAAATTTGAAATTTTCACAACATTTTATGTGGAAAAGAGCGGATTTTAAATGAAACTATTTGATAAGTGTTGCCTGAATTGACTTTGGATTGAAAGGTTTAATTTATGGTTATACTTTTTCATAATTTAATTCCTTGCAAAAATGTGCTATATAGTTTGAATTGTAATTCAACCATATTCGTCCTTCAATTTTGTTTCTTTTAATCTCATGTCTCTGACAGTCTTATTTTTCCAGGGTCTTGGCTCTGAGGTCAAGAAGAGCTAAGGTACATGTACATCTGTGGAATGAATATTAAATTGAAAATCATAATGGATGGGTATGGCCAGGGAAATGTAGGGTACATTAATTATGATTACATTACCATAGTTGCTTACATTAAAACATACCCCGGTAGTATATTTTTTTATATTATATACTACTGTTTACAAAATTTAGACAAATACATATGGCCACTAAAGTAATTTCTTTGCACAAAAAATAGGTAAAAAAATC
The DNA here is from genome assembly GCF_978046115.1 of Saccoglossus kowalevskii. Taxonomy (NCBI): domain Eukaryota; kingdom Metazoa; phylum Hemichordata; class Enteropneusta; family Harrimaniidae; genus Saccoglossus; species Saccoglossus kowalevskii. The sequence continues at coordinate 5,362,842 of NC_140656.1, forward strand.
TTTAGATAGTTTGATTTGAGAAATTGACTATTGGACCATTTTGATCTGATCATACGATTATCATACCTCAACATTTCGTTTGGAGATGTACAGCAAAAAAAAGTTATAAGATAGATACTTGTGGTTCACTGTTATGAATTAGAAGCATTTGTGGTACTTAGTATTTTATAAAATAGTGCTTTAATCACAAGTTTCTTGCCTATTTTTTAGAAAAAATACTCTATTCTGAGTAAGAATACAAATGCTGATTATCTAAATAAATATTAAATTAAATTCATATTCCTTATTTCATAGGTCATACGAATTATTATGGAGTGAAAAAAATTGGCAGAACATTTTTTTATTTTATTTTTTGTTGGAAACTTAAACAACTCTCAGAAATCAGAATATGTACCGATATATGTTAAATTCCCCCCAAAAATGAACTTGACCAGCCTTTTTAGTTATTTTCTCTATAATACGGTAATGATCAAATTAAAATATGTTTTGAATTGTATTTTTAATTTTTTTTTCTATCTTCCCTATAACCTCATAATACATGAATGACACTACAAGGTCAGCTCCAAGTTGACATGTGGTATATTCTTCTTTGATGGCTTTGTGCTTTCAAATGCTTGTATTTTTATTACCTGTACATTGAAAGGTCATTGATGTCAGGTTCACTGTGGCAATAAAATCCTTGTATGTTTTCAGGTTTTAGTTTTTCCCCAATAAAAGATTTACGTGTAGTCTAATACTGTGGAATACTTTATTTTCGCTGGAATTAATTTTCGCTAAAAAGGCTTTTTGGGCGTTTTGTTTGGAACTTATTTTCACTGAGTTTAATGTGAAATATAGCAAAAAAAGTATATTCACTGGATTTTATTTTCAAGGAATCATCCCTTCAGCGAAAATAGCGAAAATAAATTCCAAGCGAAAATAAAGTATTCTACAGTAAATGTTTTTTTCAATTTAAGTATGAAAGATCCCATAATTATAAGAAAAAAAATTATTCAATCAAATCTGTATATTGTCCATTATTTTTAAATTTATGAATTATACTTATGCCATTACTTTATATTCACTGTACAAGTTTGGTGGCACACTGAAAACAGGTGTTAGAAGGAAAAAGGTCTTTTTGCACTAAATATTTTACCATTATTACCCAAAATACAACTGCCCTTGATTGTCAATAATGGGCTTGAAATCACTATGGAAACAAGTCTGCTCTTTTCATGATTGGACCAAATATGACTTGTTTACGTTAAAATTTGCATAAAATACTGCATCATATTGCTTATATGGATATTTTGCAGGAAAAAATCTGTCTTTACATTTTATTTTAATCAACTATCCAAATTGATCATTCTGATTTTGATTTAGGAGATTGTTGCCTAGTAGGTCCTACTTCATTTGAAAAAGCTAATTAGAGCACTGTTTTCTGACAAGTATGATTATTAAACGGAATCTTATTAATATCCTTTTTTTTCCTGTTGTCATTGATAAATGATACTTTTATTAATCTATCTATTCGACATGATGATTATGAATGAATGTCTCCTGTAAGTTCTAGCTTTACAAATTGTTTTTGTCTTGAAATGAAATAACATAAAAATGAACAATATTGCAGTTTCTGTTCTGTGGATAAATCAGCATTTCATACTGTTCTGTTTTTACATTCTTTGTTTCTTTTTCATTAAAAAAACATTCTGAACACTTTGGTTGAAATTTGCGAATCTACAGAAATAGTGAAAGTGGTGGTCTTTAGCTTGTTCTCACAGTAAATTTCATAATAATGGTTGACGAAAAAAAAAATTAACTGTTTGCAATATACATGTACTGGTGACAAAAATTATGTAAACATTTTTTAGCAGAATAAAAGATTTTAAAATTTAACTGTATTTATAAAATATTAACCTGTGTACCCCCGGTAATTCTTTTTTATTTTTCAAAAAAAAAAAAAAATTATTAGGACCAGCAGTTATATCCATTTGGTCCAAAATTATTGAAGAAATGATTACAAAAATACAGAAATTTTGGAGGTAAAAAATATGGCGTCGAAGGTTTAAACTTGCCTAAGAAACAATATTCTATATTTTGCAGTCTCATTTTTGAGTTAAATTGAATTCAATATATTTATCAGTACATATTAATGTTGTGTCTTCACTATATCTATATAATCTAAAGATAGGCAAGCGGCATGTCCTTGGCATCCACAACAAAAACGATTTTGCCGTTTTTTTTCGTTTCTAGGTTAAAATCAGCCTGATTTCATTAACAGAATTCAGGCACATGCCTAAGGCATAATTTTGTTTTCTCACTTTAAACATTGAGTAGTTTTAGTATATGCATATCTTTGAGCTCAGATAATGTTTTGGTGTTGAAAATGCAGATTTTATATTTATAATAATTATACTGAGGATTTCAGAATCTGTAGAAGCTTACTTACTTAGCTACAATATTAAGGTTAACTAGCTGTGAATTGCCCACAGACACATTTGTTTTTGATTTCTGTTGCCCAGAAATGGACATTTGAAAATAAAATAATAACTTAATAAATAAAATTATAAAGATTCTAAGTAACAGCCTATTGTAGTTGACAGTTTCCAGCTTCTCCCAAAGTGAAACTACGCCACCAAATGTCAGACAAAGGGAGGAAGCCGCATAAGAGGCTTGTACTGATTACCGTAATAACTCATAGTAAAACTGATTTAAATAAAAATCATGCTTTTATTATTTGGAAATTAACAGAATATTTTAAAATAAATTGAATTTGAAATAAATTTCTGTCATTTCACTACTGATTGGATTTTTTTAAATCTAGTACAAAAACATATTGTCTAGCAATGGCAACACGCAAATTGAATTTAAGGTCATTTGCGGGTGTTTTAACCTATTAACTATATAATAACTATGGTGAAAATTCTCTCACAAAATTTAGTTTTAAAAGTGCTCATTTAATTAAAAATTTGGATATGTGCCATAGCCTTTTGAGTATTTTGAGTACCCGGTACACATCATGGTTTCTGGGAAAATCGTTTGTTGGAATGTCATGTAGTTTTGTGCAAAAGAACACAATATAAAACCATAGTGTTAAAAATCCTGGAAATCTGAATATCTGTTTTAATACAACGAACAACCTGAAAAAAAAGTTTATGCTCAGTGATGCCTCTAAACAATTATCTAACAAGAAAGCTAATTTGATACAATAAGCTTGTGATACGATACCAGATGTGATGAATGGTTGAGTGGATTGACCAATGAAATGCGTGTTCTTGTATCCGGTTCTAGAATTGTCCATGTCTATGTTGTGTAGTAAATGCCCTCTGGTGCCTTAACCAAGGTCTACTTGTATGCAAATCAGGAGCCTCACTGTGAAATGCAATAGTGAAATGACTAGTTGTGCTCAGATATATTCATATACCAATAAGTGATTTTGGACATCAGGGTAGCAGTGTTTCACAAACACTTGAGTGCAACTGATAATTGGAAAACATGCGAAACAATTATTTTGTTACATTTATGTTACCCAGAAATAATTGAATACAAATAAATACCGGTACTGAAAATATAACTGCCTGTTATTTTGTTGAAGAATTTAATGTACCGTATTTGCTCCATTGCAATGTGCATGTTAATAGGCGTGTTCAGTGGTCATAATATACCCAGTAATAAGTTAAATGATTTGTTTGTCTTCTATGTGTTTAATGGAGCACATGTATGATATACAATGCAGGGCATAAAGCTGTGGACATTATAAACATAAATTTTTATATATCAAAATTGAATGTTACAATTAAAATTGTGACATCATAGATAGTTCAATATCCAATCAGCGATTACCGCATCTCATTTTGAATATGTGGGCGATCATGGTTGCTATGTCAAGTTTAGGTATGTGTGCGCAGTAGGGGTATAGACCATCTTGGGCCAATCACAATTAAATATTTGAATAAAAGTTGCTCATCTGTATTTACAAATATTAATAAACACATTTATAAACTTACAGTACAGCTTTATGCCCTTCACTGTATTAAAGGTGCATTATGTTCTAGCCTTCCAACAGAACAAAATAGTGTGAGTGTACTAAAATGTTGCCAAAATAAACATTTTGGACTTGTAGCTGTACATGTGGTAGTTTGCTTTCCCCTCTTTTTGTTGACTTGCTTACTTAGGTCTGCCTGTCACACTAGTCTGTCTGCTGCCCTTTAATCGGGACTTGTAGCAGTTAGACGATCAAAAGACATGCTATAGCAATTGGATACGCGCGGGGTCTACAGGAAACGAAATGTTGACCTGATAGATTGTACGCAATTCAACAAACTCCCTCGTTTATTTATTTATGAGGAGTCTTTAGAAGACTTCGTTTTACCACATAATGGTGTATCTATGATTAATGGATATCTAGCACCGAAAACAATAGACAAGGGTAGTACAGGTCGTGATGATGTACCGTACTGCCTTCGTGCATACTTTGTGGTATTCTTGTAATAATGTACCGTAGTATTGGTGTTTTATTTATTCAAGTTCAAGTGCAGAATACTAACATTGTAACTTGAATAAAAAAAAAATGGTTGTTGATGATCTTAAGATGTCATTTCAAAGTTGTAGTAGTTGTACATCTCATCAGTTATTTCTATTCACTTACAGGCTTGAAGTATCTGCACTCAGCAAATATCCTCCATCGAGATATCAAACCAGGAAATCTTCTTGTCAACAGTAACTGTGTACTTAAAGTGAGTAATCAAAACATAGTGAAGTGCTCTATCTATTGTTGTAACATACGATTTTATCATTGTTTTGTTTTCAGCAATTTTTATTAATAAAATGTAATTATTATGGTTACTGTAAATGCATTAATTATTCACTGGATTTTAATTTTGGCTGATAAAAAAAATCTGCTAAATTAAATCTACGTGAAAATTAAAACACAGTGAATATGCTCAAAAAATCAAAATAGTGAAAATAAATTGTTTTGCAGTATAACCATTGTTTTCTGTAAATATTCTTTTGTCCTAATATCAAAAACGGTAAAACAATATACCTTCTTGCTTTAAAAGATGGCGAGGTAGTTGGCTATTCAAACTTTCTAGTGAATCATTATCTAGATTCTTAATACTAATAAATGAGTCATTTTCTCGCCCAGCATGAAACTTTGTTTAATGTAATTGTCAAAGTTATCTCACTGACCCCAATATCAACAGGTCAGTCTTCTCAACTTTTCCATATGTTGCTGTATTATTTTATCTCTGATATGTGCTTCTATCATAGGGTGTGATCATTTTTTGTATGTTTTTATATTATGTCAGTTATTTGCCCATGACACCCTAGACTAATGAGTCTACACTGCAATAGACGTGTCTCAAAATCATCTCCGCTTCTGTTTTAGATTTGTGATTTTGGTTTAGCCAGAGTGATTGAACCTGATGAAAATAGACATATGACATTGGAGGTTGTTACACAGTACTATCGAGCACCTGAAATCTTAACGGGAGCAAAACATTACAGCTATGGGGTTGATGTGTGGTCAGTCGGGTGTATATTTGCTGAACTGTTGGGAAGGCGAATATTGTTCCAAGCACAGAGTCCCGTAGCACAAGTAAGTCTGAAACTGTTATAGCTTTGCAGAGTATTTATCATGTGCATAAAATATTTTAAACATGTATTGGACTTTTTCTGATTTTTGATTGTGGTATTTCTGAAACTCAGTTTTCTGAAGTTGAATTTTAAAAAATCTTCAAATATTTATCTTGCATGTAAGTGTGTATCAGTGTGAATTGTGCCAGAAATAAAAAAAAAAAAAAAAAAAAAATTGTGTAAAAATTTAAATGAACACTCACAAAAACTTGTTTGCATTGTTTTTGGTAAAATTGACAACTTTTTTTCCTCGACATATATTCAATTAAATTTTTTTTCTGAAGGAAGTGATGCATCATGGGATTGTCACGGTTCAAGAAGTGATGGCATCACATACAATTTTTTTTTTATTATATCCTTGCATTGCAATTATATGTGTACAAACTTAAACCACTGCAGTGTTTCAACAGTGTGTAAACTACCAATTACTGTACACTATGACTATCAATTAGTGGCATTTCCTGACCATGTCTAGACTTGAGACATTCCATACAAGTGACTGTCTTCATGTATATTATTCTTAACCTCAAACACTTACAATGTGTGTAAGGTAAATTATAGCCATGTACACGAGAGAAATGACTGTGAATGAGGCGTGTCTCAATCCAGGGAGTATGATAAATATATGATAAATGATGCATTTCTTTTCAAAACAAAGAAAACAGACCTGTATTATAATCCATATAATTTAAATTTTAGTTGTAGTAAATTTCAATATTTACAATATTTAAGATGCAATAAAATTATTTGTTAGCATATTGTTATATATAATGTAACATCAGTGATGTTTAGGATATGTTTTAAAGTATGTGCCAAGATATTTTTGGGGGCTAAATAAAGGATGCCTGCTGTATTTCAGCAATAATGTGATGTCACTGACCATATACAGTAATCACTAGTGATCTGTGAGTGTACTTGGTCTATAGGGAAGAGGGAATTCTGTAACCGAAACCTAAACATTGAAATTAGCATTACAATCATGTTCAGACAGCATTGTAATTATCCTTTTTTTGCAGTTGGATCTTATCACAGACCTGTTGGGAACTCCAAACATGGAAGATTTAAAACATGCCTGTGAGGGCGCTAAAGCACATATACTCAGGGGAGCCCAGAAGCCACCAACATTAGCAGCACTCTATAACCTATCAAACCAAGCTACTCATGAAGCTGTACATTTACTATGCAGAATGCTTGTCTTCAATCCTGTAAGTGTTCACACTGTGGGCAGGATCTAAACCTTGACCACATATTCTTTAATTGTTGTAATGTTGCATTGGGTCTTAAAATAGCTGCACATGAAAACCACTATTTTTGTTTCCATTTTACATAATATTGAAATCTTTTGAGGAATTTTCCTGTGATGCAAAAGAAAGTGTAGTTTGTGATTTTTTTTTTTTATGCATATATTATTCAATACTTAGTTTTGACTGGTATTTAATTTCACTATTTTAATATTTTGAGCATATTTGATGGTTTTAAGTTAAAAAATTTGCCTGTGGAACTATGAGATTTATTGTTATTTCAAATGTTCGCTTAAGATTTTACGTATCAACGAAAAGAGCAAATTAAAACCCAGTGAATAATTAATGCATTTACATGTGCATAACATACAGTTCATGATTAATATTGAATGAGATTTACTGTGTTTGTTTAGTTAAATAAATAAATGCAGAGTATAACGAATAGATTTATCATTTGTATTCATTATTAATGTACATAAATAAAGTTTGTGAAAAATGTCATTCAGAAAATGTATTTTGTAAAGTTAATTTTTTTGTTTGAACATCACAATTGTTTAAAGGCTGTCATTTCAATAAAACAAAGAATCCTACGAAAACAACTTTATAGAGTATTAGTTAGCATGCGACAATGTATGCATGAATGCAGACTAACTTTAAATTTGTTGTGTATTTAGGATAAGAGAATCAAGTGCATAGATGCCTTGGCGCATCCCTACTTAGATGAAGGAAGACTTCGATATCATACATGTATGTGTCGATGTTGTCATAATACGTCATCAGGAAGACAATATACATCAGACTTTGAACCAATTGCTCCAGTGCCATTTGACTCAAATTTTGAAGACCATCTCACAACTGCTCATCAAGTCAAAGGTACGTTTCAATTATATTGTACTTTTTTGATATCTCATACTATTGGCATCACTGTTTTTAAAAAGTAACTGTTTGCTTGTTCACTTCTGAGATGCATATTCAAAATTTTCCAACCAACTGAAAATGATACTTTGTAAACTTCTACATAAAAATGAGGCTGTCCCTTATAATAAGTATCATGTACTAAACCATGACTGTAAACTTTGTTGCTATCATTATAATAATTCAGTCAAACCTAAAAATATGATTTATTTTACTCCCCCCAAACAAAAATGTTTACTAATATACTTAATCAGAGTTGTCTATTGTAAATAAACATTAAATAAAATCCTTGTATTTGTAAGAATAAAGCACTACCACGTTTGTTTCACTGGATGCATACCTGAAGTAAAAGTGCATATTGTGTGCCAGAAATGTTTATTTCAAGAATTAATCACTTATTACACCACTCCCATATTTTCTCCATCTATAGATCGTCTTCATACATTTATAACAGACAGACACCATGGTAACAGTGTACCATTATGCATCAACCCTCATTCGGCTGCCTTCAAGAGTTTTGCCAGGTAAGGATGGTTAAAATATGAAATGAACATTATGAAAAAACTTTCCTGTTTAGTTATAGACATAATGATCAGGTTATGTTTTCTGTAAATCTGATTGTGGCAGTTGAATTCCTAAAATTCAATATGTCATCCACCTGATTATGAATGTTCATTGCGACAACAATTTCTGACAATTTTGTTTTCTTATACTGCCTTGTAGACAATTTTAATTTATTATATTTTATTATCCCGTTTGCAGCTCATCTGTTGCTAGTGCTTCAGAATTACCTCCATCACCTCAACCATGGGAGTAAGTTACTATGGAGACCAACTCTTTTTCTACCACTCAAGGTGCTGGACTAAATGAACACATGTAACAGTGCAAGTTGTTTGACATTTCATCTTATTTATTTGGAGAGAAACAGGGATAGTATATTTTACAACCAGAAATTAAAAATGAAGAAAAAATAACTGCCAACAAGTCTTGGACTTGTCAACGCTTTATAATACAATTTTTTTGTAAATAATTGAAACTGAAATAAGTGGTGTGCCGTATCTGGTTATCCAAAGATTGGAAACTGAGATTCATATCGAGGCTTGTGCATAACTTACCAATTGTAGAAGCAATCACTAGCGACAATCTGACCTGAACTGATGGCAATCAACGTAGTATTGTGGTTCTCCTGACTGCCATTTACTTCAATTCTCTGTTTACATGGGAAAAGCAGGTCAAAAACTAGGAAGCCATTTGCGCTCAGGGTAGGCTGGAAGATTTATTAAATGCATTCAATAATAGACCTGCCACCCCTTTCACAGTTAATGGAATCTGCTGAACTTTTGCATATCGTAGGAATTGTCCATTTTGGAGGGGTGTGTAGGCTATTGCTTTTGATGATGAGCAGGTGAAATCAAATGCAGCTCTCCCAGGAATCAGCCTGCGTAACTGCTGTCCAAACTTTTTTTCTGTACATATTTTTATTTGATATTTGAGGACTGTAGACAAAATTGTGGTAGTCATAAAAAAGAAAATTTGGAAAAAAAATTAAACCAAGGAGTATTTTGGAGATCGGCTGAACTTTTTTCATCTTTGCACTTGACCCCAAAAATCTTATTCAAAACACTGCACTTTTCAATAGCAGACATATCTTGAGCAGGGATCATAGTTTTAGTTTGTACGTAGAAACACTTTTTACTTTCATACATTGCATGTATTTTTAATTTTTAGAAAAAAAATGAATGGTCACAGGCCTTTTTTTGCATTCCACTCTGCCTGTCATTTGTACTTTGTAGAATTTTGTAAAATCAAGGAAGTAGTATTTTATAGAAATTCTCATCTAGAATTATAGAAAGCTTGATTTAAAAGAAGTGATAACCATGTCTGTGTTTAGATTTTTAGATCTGTGTAAAGTCCCAGGGAAATGTTTTTTTTTGTGTGTAAGAGTACTACAAGTAAACTATAGCTTTGGTGATAACAAGTTGTGCAATGAGCAGTTAGTTTCGTGCCAATAAGTACCATCTTGTATTTATTTGTAGTCTGCAGATTCTTTCAAGGTCCACTGTATGAAAACAAATTTTGAATTCCATTTTTTACTTCTTATATCAACTTTTACAATCATGAGATTAAAAAAAAAAAAATCAGAGGCTTTGTCTTGGCAATAAATAAGCCGATCAATCAGGGATGTGAAACTTTTTTTTAAAACGTAAAATATTCTGTCAAAACCATCCAGCAAGGATGGGGCGTTTCTGTAGACAGTTAAATAAGGGTACAAGAAACTCTCAGAGTTCTTCTGTGAAGGACAGACAATCTATGCCATTTACTGTGGTATACATCTTGAGCCTTTTTTAAAACTACATTCTTGATTTATTCAACAAATGTGAATCAGTCGATGCAATACAACACTTTTATAAGAGACAAAGCAATACTGGAAGTGTATTTTGAATTGTCTTTGCATCATTATTATGTAGTACATTCCTTTTAGAATTTATCTGTATTCATACTAAGAACAATGCAATGAATCCCAACATCATGTTATATTTATTGAAGTAGTTTGCTGATTTGCATATTTAGATTATTTAGCCATAGCTATATTATCACTGTACAGCAGACTAACATCATTACCATGTATAAAAGTAATTTAATATAAACCTATACCAATAAACTTTTTTTTGAGAATAACTTCATGCTCAGCCAAACTACTGTAAAACATGTCTTTTTAGGTAGCAGGTTATTTTAGCTAATTTAGCTAATCTGTAATTTCGCTAATTCAAGATGTCGCTAATTTAAAATAAAGTATATTCTCACAATGAGATTATTGGCATTTTAGCTAAATTAAGATTCAGTTAACTCATGTGTTGAGTCAAATTCGCTAAAATGTAGCATGTTTTACAGTATTCTATCGTAAAGAATTGCAGGTATTTTCCATGGCAAAATCAAAGATTTTTGCTATTGTCCTTGTGACTTTTCTAGCTTGGCTGAACACGGCGCTATTTTCAAATTTGACTTGATGATCACAAAGTACTAAACTAATATGCAACCTTAGATTTCTAATACACTACTTTAATACACCAAGATTGTCGACTATGCACAGCATTAAGTACTCTATATAGATACCTCCCTGTAAATGTAATTTTAAATATGTAACTTGGTAGTGTCTGCAGACTACTCACTTTGCCTTTACCCCCCCATATTTTCTATACAGCATTGTTGCCTTACTCGCTGTTTATATATGTTATGAGAAAGTGTTGTCAACAATAAAGACGTCTCTGAGTAAGAAAGGTTTTAAAATGCTTGTTGCGACTCGGTAATTTTGTGGATGCACATGTATGGAAATGTTCATTTCGTGAATGTGATACGTTGCGACTCAGTAGTTTTGTGGATGCACATGTATGGAAATGTTCATTACGTGAATGTGATATGTTGCGACTTGGTCGTTCTGTGGATGCATTGTATAGAAGTGTTCATTGCATGAACATGATGAACATGGCTAGGGGGCTATGTGCACAGCAATTGAAGTCTTAGTTTAACATTTAAACTCCCCCCCTCCAAACAAAAGTGTAAACAGTGGAAAATAAAATTGAACAAACATTAAGTCCCTTCAAATAAAGATGGGATGCCCAACTTGTTTCCATGGAAACTGATTTCGCCCCATGTGTTAAACCTCTCTTGCAGCCATTTTGATTTGAAATTTATAATGTACCATAATACTAGTGGAATTCATAATGTAAAATTGAGAATTTAAAACTGATTGCAGTACAGCATAAAATTGAGAATATGAAACTGATTGCAGTACTACAATCACTATCATTTGATGTCACTGAATTTTAATTATCAGCTTGCAAAGTTTAGCAGATAAGTCGATGATTGCCATACATGGTGCCTACTTGGATAACAGTATCCACTTATAAATGGTGCAGTTTAAAGTACCGGGAGTTATTATTCAGTGATGAGCGCCCTCTAAAGGCAATACCGGGTTTGTGATTTTATTCAGGGAAGAGCGCCTTCTAGAGGCAGTTTTGTAGAAAACTAAGGTGAAAGTGTAGTTTACATAACTAAAACGTAGGGCATATTCAATGCCTTTGTCACAATGCATATTTGCTCTATTAGTACACACAAATTGTAGAAGTGTGTCTGTGGTGATATTTTTGACTTTTCGGAACTATTAGTACCAGATGTGTGTCTGCTCCCGGGGTCTGCCCATCATGGAGGTTGTGGGCACAGTCAGCTGGCATCGGTGTCGCTGGATGTATATGATAGAGGGAAGTTGTGCAACCAAATTTGCCGAGTTCGCAGTTTTTCGCCGATAAAAAAATAACTAGGGCAAAAACTCGCGATTTTTCAGTATTTTTGTAATAAAGACATTATTTTCTATGGATAATCCTCCCAAAACAGGAATATTTCTACTAATTCTTGTGTTTTTTTGACGTTTTTCGAAAAACCTGCGATTAGGTTGCGAAAGTAGAAAGTATACAATACTACATGTGTATATTATTAAATACATCCTCATTTTTACATTTAGCCCGTTCAAAATATGTTGTTTTGTTTACTAAACAACCCAGAGTAAATGACTTGATTCCGTTAAACAACAAATTGGACAGGGAACGATAATAAAAATAATTTTGTCAAATTACATACCCCCACAAATATCTTATGTTGATCCTGTATAGTTAAATGTCAGTGGTTGTCGTGCAGTGTCCTGTTTGATATGGACTTATAACAACGTACATAACCTTCGTTGTTTGTTTACAAGAGATTCGAATACGTGCTGCGCGACGACTATCGCCCTATAATGTTCACCATAATCATGAGTTTGTTTACGAAAAATCTCCGACTAAACAAGTAGATGATATTTTGCACAGCAGATTGTAGCGCCCATATTATTAATATAGTTTTTCAAACAAAACAGCGATGCATTATATACCCACATAACTCCATAGAGTTAGTGGCCGTTACAATATTGCATTTGCTCACTAAACAGCTTAAAGTAAAGAAGACGCAGCAACTTTAACCGACAGCAAATCAAATAAATCAGACGAACTCATCACAATCTTGTACTGAGCAACTCAAAGTGAAACATGCCGTTAAATAACAAATTGGCAGACAGAAATACTGAAAACCAAGTTTTTCAAATCAACCTAAATACGTAATTACGTATACACATGCATTTGTTCCATGATCTAATTCAAATGACGTCAATTTTGAAGCCAACATGTCGTCAAATCCAGAATTTCCATCTTTCTTCTTCTTTTTGTCATACATAGATAAATTTCGTTCAAACTGGTACATATATTGATAATAGTATATTTATTTTCATTTCGGATTTACAGTTGCTACCTGATTTTGTTTTAATGATTGTTGTTTTAGAGACACATCTGTGACACTTTCCGACTTTCAGCCTAACTCAACTCAACTCAACTTTCCTTTATTGACTTTTCACCCAACTGTTTTTTAATCTTTTTGACTTTTTAGGCAACTTTTACAACTTTCCACCCAACTGTTTTTTGTCTCTCCGGGCCTGTTACAATTATTGAATTTCCACCTGTTTCGTCTTACCACCATTCTTCATCGATTTGTATACAACTTTTTACCTACAGGTAGATATTTTAACTTTTCATCCATCTTTTTCAACTTAAATCTTTTCGCCCAACTTTAACACTTTCTATCAACTTTTGTAACTTCCCAGTTACCTGTTACTACTTAGCAGGCGGCTCTAAAGTTGTGTCGACATTTCGGGCGAATTTTACAACATTTCAATAGCCCGGGAACACATATTTCCGACTTTTCAGGCAAAAGAAATAAGAACAAGCAGCCTATCGGCTGAGATAGCTCCGCTGTTAGCAATGCACATTTCAATTAAAGAACTGAAGACATCATTAGAAAATGAACAATATGAATAGTATCAAAGCAATCGGACTTACAGTTTTTAACAAGAAGTCGAAAATATCACTTTTTACCAAACATTACAAAAATATTCACCAAAATAAATTAATTAGAGAATTGAAGATATCATCACAAAACGAACAAATCTGAGAGAGGTCCACATGTAGTACCTATATATGTAATATCAAAGCAATCGGACTTACAGTTTTCAACAAGAAGTCGAAAATATCACTTTTTACCAAAAATGACAAAAATATTCACCAAAATTAGAGAATTGAAGATATCATCACAAAATGAACAAATCTGAGAGAGGTCCACATGTAGTACCTATATATGTAATATCAAAGCAATCGGACTTGCGGTTTTTAACAAGAAGTCAAAAATATCACTTTTTACCAAAAATGACAAAAATATTCACCAAAATTAGAGAATTGAAGATATCATCACAAAACAAACAAATCTGAGAGAGGTCCACATGTAGTACCTATATATGTAGTATCAAAGCAATTGGACTTGCGGTTTTTAACAAGAAGTCGAAAATATCACTTTTCACCAAAAAATGACAAAAATATTCACCAAAATTAGACAATTAAAGATATCATTACAAAATGAACAAATCTGAGAGAGGTCCACATGTAGTACCTATATATGTAATATCAAAGCATTTGCACTTGCGGTTTTTAACAAGAAGTCGAAAATATCAGTTTTTACCAAAAATGGCAAAAATATTCACCAAAATCAGAGAATTAAAGATATCATTACAAAATGAACAAATCGGAGAGAGGTCCACATGTAGTACCTATATATGTAATATCAAAGCAATTGCACTTGCGGTTTTTAACAAGAAGTCGAAAATATCAGTTTTTACCAAAAATGACAAAAATATTCACCAAAATTAGAGAATTAAAGATATCAACATGAAATGAACAAACCTAAGAGAGGTCTACCCAAGGTACATATACACCAAGTATCAAAGCATTTAGGCTTGTAGTTGTCAAGAAGAAGTCGAAAAAGTAAAACATTGACACGGACGACGACGGCAACGGACGACGACGGACAATCACTCATATGATAAGCTCCGCTCGACAAAGTCGACAGCGGAGCTAAAAAGTCATGGAATAATGACATGTACAATATCAGAACAGATCGAAACAAGTGTTCATCCCGGGTTCTACTGTGCATCCGTTGACCACAATGTGTTTAATAAATCAGAAGCCGAGATGGTGTTTCTAAAATTCAAGATACTTGTTTAGTGGTGATAGTTTTGTTCACATTTTATTATTAAACAGTTTCATACCCTTTACTTTTACTCTTATACAAACACTGACACAATGACATAGACTGAATTACTTTCAGCAATTAAGACTAATACATCATTACATGCGTTCATTATTCGAATTTCCATCCTATTTTATCAACTTTCAAAACCAATTTTCACATATCCATCCAAATTTTCAGGCAACAAGTTTTCATCCAACTTTTTGACTCCCGTGTGTGATGCATGCAATGGGAGTATTTGTGGTTACCCAGTCTGTGTGTGTGTGTGTGTTATGCATGTCTGTTGTACCATTATCTCGAGAATCAATTGTCGTATTCAATGAAACTTGGTACATTGTTGCTCTGGGACAATGCACAGACCTGATTATTTTTTGGGTGAAATTTGTGTTTATTAATTACCTATTTTGCATAATAATTAATCAAGTTTTGGCGTTTCCATCAATACCTCCAATACTCATCATTGCATTTTAACGAAACTTAGTACATAGATGCTTGGAATTAGGCGAAGTTCTAATTAGGTTCAGGTTAAAAGCCGTATGCATGATAATTACCTAATTTGCATAATAATTAGTAAATTTTCGGCTTTATACAGTACTAATCATTTCTTTTCAATGAAACTTGGTACATAGATGCTCCTAGACAAAGACCCAATTAGTTTTAGGATAATAACCGGTCAGTGCTTATTAATTACTTAATTCGCATAATAGTGTTTCAGCTTGATTTATCATAAGCTCAAGTACCAAACATTGGGTTTCAAGAAAACTTTGTAAATATGTGCCTTATACACATTATTAGTTTGATGTTGAAACCATTCATATTAATTATCTAATTTGCATCAGCTTTTCAACCAATATTCCTGAAACCAATAATTGCATTTCACTGAAACTTAGTACATATGTGTCTTGGAACAATGAAAATAGATTGAAATTTGAGCATACTATATTTACACATTTATACCGATATATCAGAAAACAATCATCACAATTCAATAGGACTTGGAACATAAATGGCGTGGAATATTCCAGATACATCAGATTTCAAAGTACTCCAGAAAACTAATTAGTTCAAGGTTGAAAAAATACATATTAATTACATACATTGTAATTTGTATTAATGATGCATTTTTTTTGTTCTACTGATCTCAAGTATCACTAGTCAGATTTCAATGAAATGTGGTATGTATATGCCTTTGGGTACACAGAAGAGATTACTAGTAGTTTGCGGTTGAAAACAACCCATAATAATTATGTAATTTGAATAAATTAGGCAATGTCTGATATATAATAAACTCAGATTTAAATTGAACTTATGGTACTATGGAATAAATCAGACTGCAAACCAGAGATGTACAATCAAATGTTTACTCCTTTTGTTATAGTTTTCTGTGAATATTATAAACTTCAATACTGTGGGTCACATTGTTTTTCACATTGTGCATCTCAAATACCAGACTTATATTAGTTGATTTAATTTTAAATATTTCCTATTTTTACTTCATATGCCTCCAATTTTTTCAGCTTTCTTTGGTCTTACTTTTCAAGCCACTATAACAAGTTTCCACCCAAAACCATGGTGGATTACAATATCCATACAAATAGAACTGTAGCAGTTTACTAATCTGCATAAAAACAATAAAAGTGGATTTTCAGAAATGTACATACTGGTCAAGCTATGAGTTGCGTAACCAAGCATGGTGGAAATCAAATAACTATACCTGTACTTAAAAAACAAAGGTCCAAATTTGTTAACTATTTCTCTATTTCTCAAGGACAGTTATAAATAAATTTACATACATAATTCATAGCATTCCCATATAATAGGTATAATTTAAATATACTTTATTTCTGTAATAAAAACATTACACCAAGTGTTATTAATTCTAACAATTAATAATAACTCTAAAATATCAACCATATTCGGTAGAAAAAGACAAACACAGAGATACTGATTAGCTTGATACAATACATTGCAATTCCACAATATATCCCAAAGAGGTTAGACTTTTGTAAAACCATACATCCAGGGTAAGTAACACACCCATTAGTGCTGTGTAGCCAATACTGTAAAAAGTATTGAAATAGCTACATGCCATTTTAGCAAATTTAACACAATGTATAAACTAATAGAAGCCAATTTTAGTCAATGGTGAGAATATACTTAATTTAAAATTAGCGAAATCTAGAATTAGCAAAATTACGGATTAGCTAAATTCGCTAAAAAGACATGTTTTACAGTAAGCAGTAGTTTGAAGAAAAGGAAATGTATTCAGCACTATGGAGTTATGTTGCAAAATAATAACTTCAAGTAACAGAAACAAAACTCAAAGTAATTAAGGAATATTGTCAATAGACAGTGGACACAAATGAAAACTGAGTTTTGTTGAGAACAAGAGAGCCTTTGCCTCTCCATTCTCTCTAGTTATCCCATCCATTGTTACCATGGTTACATAGGTCAGGGGAGCAGTGGACGCGATGAAGACTGAGAACAAATACAAGGCTAAGTCTTTCTCACTCTTAACAAGATCTGGGTGGCACTTTGTGACCAAGGCAAAGACTTCAACCTAACATTCTCATATTTTAATGCTATGTTTGTGAAATTGAATCCTTTGCAATATAATTTGTGGGGGCCAACCCAACCAGGGCAGTGGTCAACGTAACTGCACATGATCCACTTTTGTGTAAATAAATACATATTTGATCAAATTTTGAAAAAAAATGATATAAACAAATCATAGAAAACACGAGTCATGAAAACTCTAGTGCTTTGGTTGACATGGTAATTAAACCACATTGATGATTTATCTACTTTTCTGTAGAAACGATGACTGGACACATTTTTATAAAATTAAAAGGTGGGGTAAATATACTTGACATTATGTAATTATTAAGTACATTGCAACATGTCAATTCAATTTAGATCTCTAAACCTAGGAGTGAGGTTTACAAAACTCATTTATATTACAAAATATGCAACTGCCAGAAAACCATGTTTGATTATCATTGGAACAGTGATTCAATTTGAGCATGTGTGTGTCTAACTCTTCTAAAATATAAATACAGAATTAATTTGTTTTTCATTTTGTACCTTTCCCCAATGCCCAATAGGAAAGGTAATGCCTGTGAGTGAAAGATAATAACAATATGAGAGGTACAGTAAATGTAAACCTGTAAACTGTAAAACATCTTTTCTTGAGACCCCGGTATCCCTGGAATCGGCCAAGTTTCAAACCACTAATAACTTGATAACCATTTTACTTGATGCTATCTTGGTATGACAAATGGTTTAATTTTGTGTGAAAATTAACCATCACGAAATGTTTTATCAGTGAAAATTAAATGAATTTTTGTAACTTTAATCCATCATTAAATTTATCAAACCATCAAACTTTAATGGTGTACGAAATGGTGTATGGAACACATTTAATTATATTAAACAGATTTAATTTATACAAATTTAGCAAATCATGGAAATTCAAGAAATACTGTAGCAGTGAAAAAATGATTTTTGCAAAGTCCTTGCAAACTCTCAGGAAATTGCAAACACTTCTAGACACATTTACTTACCAGTTTACGGTATATATCGGTAACAATACAAACTGCTACAGTAACGATAGAAACTGCTACAGTAATGATAGGAACTGCTGCAGTAATGATAGGAACTGCTGAAGTAAAAATAGGAACTGCTGCACTAGCAACAGAACTGCTGCAGTAATGATAGGAACTGCTGCAGTAACGAAGGGAACTGCTGCAGTAATGAAGGGAACTGCTGCAGTAACGAAGGGAACTGCTGCAGTAACGAAGGGAACTGCTGCAGTAATGAAGGGAACTGCTGCAGTAACGATAGGAACTACTGCAGTAAAAATAGGAACTGCTGCAGCAACGATAAGAACTGCTGAAGGAACGATGGGAACTGCTGTAGTAAAAATACAAACTGCTGCAGTAGCGATAGGTACTGCTGCAGCAACGATAGGAACTGCTGAAGGAACGATAGGAACTGCTGCAGTAAAAATAGGAACAGCTGCAGTAACGAAGAGAACTGTTGCAGTAACAATAGGAACTGCTACAGTAACGATAAGAACTACAACAGTAAGTAACAATAGCAACTACTTCAGTAACGATAGGAACTGAAATATGAACCACTACATTAACAATATGAACTGCTACAGAAACGATATGAGCTACTACAGTAACGATGTGAACTGCTACAGGAACGATAGGAACTACTGCAGTAACGATATCAACTGCTGCAGTAACAACATGAACTGCTACAATAACGATAGGAACTGTTACAGTAATAACATGAACTGTTACAGTAACGATATGAACTGTTGCAGTAACGATACAAACTGCTACAGTGCTACAGTAATAACAGGAACTGCTATAGTAATGACAGGAACTGCTACATGAACTGTTACAGTAACGATATGAACTGTTGCAGTAACGATACAAACTGCTACAGTGCTACAGTAATGACAGGAACTGCTACAGTAATGACAGGAACTGCTGCAGTAACAATAGGAACTGCTGCAGTAATGACATGAACTGCTACAGTAAAGATAGGAACTGCTACAGTAATGATATGAACTGCTACAGTAATGACATGAACTGCTACAGTAATGACATGAACTGCTACAGTAATGACATGAACTGCTACAGTAATGATAGGAACTACTACAGTAACAATAAGAACAGCTACAGTAATGACAGGAACTACTAAATTATTGATAACCATTGTTAAAGTAATGATGACAGTAATGATGACATCTGATACAGTAAATAAGAACAAGATCTGCTACAGTAATAATACAGCGCGTTACAGAAGGTAAAAAGAACAAGATAATCAAAATGCACGATAAATCTTATAAAAATAGAACAAATATATACTGCTTGGCAGAATTTCTATAATAGTAAATACAAATTAATTTTCTTCAATTGAAATATGGCCTCTTAATAGTTTTAAGCAATACAATAAAAGAATGAATGGATTGGTACACCATCTTGTACAATCAGAATGCTCCAATGCTTTAGTGTCATCATCCATATCCGACTCATGTCATGATAGAAACCATCATTTTACACCACCATATCTGACGCATGTCATGATAGAAACCATCACATTACATCACCATATCTGACTCATGTCATGATAGAAACCATTACATTACATCACCATATCTGACTCATGTCATGATAGAAACCATCACATTACACCATATCTGACTCATGTCATGATAGAAACCATCACATTACATCACCATATCTGACTCATGTCATGATAGAAACCATTACATTACATCACCATATCTGACTCATGTCATGATAGAAACCATCACATTACACCATATCTGACTCATGTCATGATAGAAACCATCACATTACATCACCATATCTGACTCATGTCACGATAGAAACCATCACATTACATCACCATATCTGACTCATGTCATGATAGAAACCATCACATCACATCACCATATCTGACTCATGTCATGATGGAAACCATCACATCACCATATCTGACTCATGTCATGATGGAAACCATCACATTACATCACCATATCTGACTTATGTCATGATAGAAACCATTACACTACATCACCATATCTGACTCATGTCATGATAGAAACCATCACATTACATCAACATATGACTCATGTCATGATAGAAACCATTACATTACATCACCATATCTGACTCATGTCATGATAGAAACCATCACATTACACCACCATATCTGACACATGTCATGATAGAAACCATCACTTTACACCACCATATCTGACACATGTCATGATAGAAACCATCACAATACATCATCATATCTGACTCATGTCATGATAGAAACCATCACAATACATCATCATATCTGACTCGTGTCATGATGGAAACCGTTATGTTACATTACCATATATGACGCATGTCATGATGAAAACCGTTATGTTACATTACCACATATGACGCATGTCATGATAGAAACCATCACATTACACCACCATATCCGACTCATGTCATGATAGAAACCATCACTTTACACCACCATATCTGACACATGTCATGATAGAAACCATCACATTACATCACCATATCTGACGCATGTCATAATAGAAACCATCACATTACATCAACATATTCGACTCGTGTCATGATGGAAATCGTTATGTTACATTACCATATATGACGCATGTCATGATAGAAACCATCACAATACATCATCATATTCGACTCCTGTCATGATAGAAACCATCACAATACATCATCATATCTGACTCGTGTCATGATGGAAACCGTTATGTTACATTACCATATATGACACATGTCATGATAGAAACCATCACAATACATCATCATATCCGACTCGTGTCATGATGGAAACCGTTATGTTACATTACCATATCTGACTCATGTCATGATAGAAACCGTTAAGTTACATCACCATATCTGACTCATGTCATGATAGAAACCATCACATTACATCACCATATTTGACTCATGTCATGATAGAAACCATCACAATACATCACCATATCTGACTCGTGTCATGATAGAAACCATCACAATACATCATCATATTCGACTCGTGTCATGATAGAAACCATCACAATACATCATCATATTCGACTCGTGTCATGATGGAAACCATCATTTTACACCACCATATCTGACTCATGTCATGATAGAAACCATCACAATACATCACCATATCTGACTCGTGTCATGATGGAAACCATAACTTTACACCACCATATTTGACTCATGTCATGATGGAAACCATTACAATACATCATCATATCTGACTCGTGTCATGATAGAAACCATCACAATACACCACCATATCTGACTCATGTCATGATGGAAACCATTACAATACATCATCATATCTGACTCATGTCATGATGGAAACCGTTATGTTACATTACCATATCTGACTCATGTCATGATAGAAACCGTTATGTTACATTACCATATCTGACTCGTGTCATGATGGAAACCATTATGTTACATTACCATATCTGACTCATGTCATGATAGAAACCGTTATGTTACCATCATTACCATCATATAACTTGGACAGATCATAATTATCATAAACCACTGCCAGAGCTCTGAATAGCCTTATTTATTTGAGAGTTGGGTTTAGTAGAATTTATACTGCAAAGAATGAAACATTTCAATGAAGGGGTAATGTGAACAATGAGCATGTTTGAATAATTATTCCATCTTGATTTATCATAGTGTAAAAAAAATAGTTTTGGTTGCTAATATAGCAGTATTTGTTTGAAGAAATAAAGATTTGTTTTTTATTCATTTACCTGTATGTAAAGGTGAATTACAGGTTTTCAATTATTTAAATACGCTCATAAAAACATAGACTGATCCAGTCGTGGCAATTTTATCATTTTATATACTGAATTCCTTTAGAACAAGTTTGTAAAATCTCTCACATTGACACAAAATTACCATGACTGGTCCATTCTGCTGCACCCTCTATAGTTATCACCTCATTTTATAAGGTGATAAATATGCTAATGAGTAGCATGACTTGTAAGCTGCCAACCAATCAGAAAGACAGCTTTTGGTCTGATCTGTTCTACGCAACTATAATGCACGCGTGGCCCGGCGTGTAGAATCATTAGTATCTAGTCAAATCATTTCAAGTGCATGCCTATTTGCCTTTTATGGAAGTGTTCTACTCCCAGGTTCCATAACATCACTGCATATCATGAATAAGTGATATTAATAGATATGTTGCAGAATTGACCAGTCATGGTAATTTCATGTCTGACAACGATTCAAGAAAGACAATTATAAAACTGCCATGGCTGGGCCAGTCTAATAAAAACACACTGCCTCTTTAAGTCTCCCACAAACATCGCCCCCAGGTGGCAGACAATGATTTGACTTTATTTTCTTCATGCAAAACATAACCTAATAATTACTTTGGCATACTTATTGCTTGGCACTACTGGAAATATTTGGAGAAACATTCATATTATTTAAAACCATTTATTTTCACTATTTTGATGATCCAAGGTAAATTCGCTGGCTTTTTAAGTTCATGAATTTGCCAGGGAAATAATAATTTCTATTTTTAATTTCACATGTTTATGTAGAGTATCAGTGAAAATAGTAAAATTCAAAACCAGTGAATAATTAATGGATTCACATTATGGCACTCTCTTAATATAGAAATGTCCTTATATGGTACTTTCCTAATATAGAACTATCCTTATATGGGAATTTCCTAATACATTGTATGGAAATTTCCTAATATGAAAAAATCCTTTCATAGAAATAGCCTTATATGGAAATAATCTGCCATATAGAAATGTCCTAAGATAGCACTCTCCTAATATGGTAATTGCCTAATATGGAAATACTGTCCTAATAATGCAAATATGACCTAATTTACAAACTCACAATAAGTATATTGGAATGGCACTGATCAACAGTGCCTGATACAAACATGTTGCATAACAATCTTGGCAAATCATCTGAAAAGCAATATGAATACTAGACTAAAACTAATTTTGCATAGAATTAAAATATTCCAGGGGTGGTGGTAGTTGGGGTTGGTGGGTAGTATTCAGGAAATTGGGTGTGGTATTGCAGTAAACTTTGGGATTTCCTAAACACATTTCAGAGAATATATAAATTTACATCCTTTTGTTAGTTGTCATTGAATAAATGAGTTTCTTAAGACAAAAAAAAGTTTTCTCGTTAGTGTCAATTCTTAGAAGACATTTTCAGAACAGAAAATTATAACCCTTAATTTATTACTTGTGTAACTTACCTGAACAGAATATTCACCCCTATACAATTTGGTGTATTTTTTCTTTCTTTCAAGGTTACATAACCAAAAGTCATAACAATATTCACCCCTATACAATTTGGTGTATTTTTTCTTTCTTTCAAGGTTACATAACCAAAAGTCATAACAATATTCAGTTGGTTTTAGATTCAACATATTGTTGGAGAAACATGTCTTGCTCCATACAAAATATAACAATATGTTTTCACTCAACACTGAGGGCACTGTTTTAAAATATATCAACCACAATGTTAATATTTATATTAAAAAAAAAATCCTCTTAAAACTGTTCATTACTTACTAAATTGTACCTTATATTGGGCAGTATAACCAGCAGTAACTGTTACCACCAGGACAAACAGAATTGTGCTACGTTCATACAATCACATATTATGTTAATATGCATACCACCTAAGTTACTGAAAATTAGAAAAGACTTCAAGAAATGGGTCATAAAAGTTAAAGGTTTTCTGAACACAATTTTGCCCAGATCAATATTGTAGTCGAAACCCGGTACTACAAATGTGGACTCTCTGACCAATGAATAAACTATTAGTAATTAACATACTATTGTTATGCCAATAAGCCATAGCACTACACAGTTTTCCTGGGGTGAACACTTAAATGCTGTTTTTTATCTAAAAAAAAAAAATTTGTGAAAAATAGTGAGTGGTGTTTTTAGGTGACGAATAAACGTTTATTCTCACGGGACATAAATCCAACTGCTTTAATATTTTGATACCTGATTCAGTATCGACAGATTTGCCAGTCATTACACATCTGCAAATGTCACACTACTTTCTGCATTAACCCTTTGAACGATATATCTTTTCTGCCAAAACTATGGTGTAATATTTGACATATTTCTATGAATTTGTCTATAGATTGTTATTAATTTTGAACCATATAAACATAATTGCCTTAAAAGACATGGGTTTTGAACAAAACTTTTCAAAAATATGAACAAATATTATGTGGGTACATTTTGCAAAAGTTGACTTGGGAATTCAAAGGGTCAAATAAAAGTGATTGCAAATATTAATGCATCAATTCACATCACAAAAGATGTTGACACTTTCATAAAATAAAAGATTTAGGCTTGAATATTCTATTATAGGTACATGAAAAACATTATTATTTTTAAAAGTGAACCACTACAAGTTATATCAATGCAAGTATATCATATTTTAAAAGTTTATTTACGTATAGATAAAATCATCACTGAAGGAGCAGCTATCTTCGGTCTTTGTACAAATATATAACAAGTTCCATTCCAATGTGATATTCATACAAATGAGTACATATTTTCCACAGCTCTTCCCTGGTTTCCATGACTTGACTGTCGACTGCTGTCGCTTCCCGCTGAGTTTGAGCGCACGCGCACAGATCCGCCAAATGTAGTTATTTGGTTTAGTCCATTGTCTGTAGAATTGTGGAGGCTATGTGATCCACTGTTACCTCTGGTGGATGTTAGTTCAGATAGTGGCATTCCTGCGTAACCGGGAACAGACAGAGCTTGTTGCAGCTGTGGTATGAGATTAGGATCCTGCACTGAACTGGGAGTTGCCGGAGCACTTACGATAGCTCTTTCTGGTGATGGTACATTCACAACAAAATTAGTCAAAGTGACGTCAGATGTTCCCCCTGATTCCAGCGGGATTGGATGTGAGCGAAAGTGTTCTAGCATGTCAAATATGGTCTGAAACCAAAGATGTTGTACACGACACTGCCCTTCACCGTTCAATGACATACGCAGATGCTGTGAAACAAATATACATATTCGGATGATGACCTTATATAGCAGTAATGCTAGATGTATCCTAAATTTGACCTCTGACCCAAACTCGACCTATGACCAGAAAAATTTAGTAGGCGATATATAATCATGTCATTACTTGT
This sequence comes from Saccoglossus kowalevskii, assembly GCF_978046115.1. Classification (NCBI taxonomy): domain Eukaryota; kingdom Metazoa; phylum Hemichordata; class Enteropneusta; family Harrimaniidae; genus Saccoglossus; species Saccoglossus kowalevskii. The sequence goes on from NC_140656.1 coordinate 5,388,479, forward strand.
TAAAAACAGCGATAACTGTGGAGTGAATTAGAAATGTCACAAGAAAACAGTTATTGTGAAATCCCAGTCACATCGCATGATTTTAATATGGTGTTTAGTAGATCACCTGCCCTTATATTAATCCACTCTTGATGCAACAAAAAATATATGAATGATACAGCACTGCCATGTGATCTGATGTATGAGGCACCATTAAAGGGTCATACATTGTATTTTTCTATTTTATGCATGTCACAGTTAGCCCCCCCCCCCAAAAAAAAATTGGCAAATAAATCAGGTCTAACAACCGAAATGCTCACCTTTGCTCTACCTTGAAAATTAAATGTAAGTACGTATTCGCCCCTCCGAGTTTCACTTTGTCTTACTAAGAATACTCCATGACTCATTGGACCACCTTTCAAGACTAACTGTGCAGCATCTATGCGTGAGAGTGTGCCATGAAACCAGGGATATCCGGCCAAGGGATGGTCACCCCCGGCCGCATCATGGAATCCCTCGTAACCAGCTGGCCCTGGCCAATCAAGTGGATCTCCTGTAGACACTAAAACAAAATAAATTATTATTGTAAAATAATGTATAAGTCTCCAGTAAAAATCAATTTAAAAATAAATCAGTCAGCAATTTTGGGTTTATGTGCACTTCTAATTGAATGCTCATCTAACAAAGGAAAGGAAATACAGTAGTGCAAAACCAAATGAAGATTCTATGTGTTGATACTAACCGGCTGGAGAATCTGGTCTATATGAAGCCTGTATGTCCGAGGCACCACTTGACAATCTCTGTCTCATATCTGCAGGCTTTCTAGGTGGTAACTGGGGTGGTGTTCCAGGTGGAGTGATGTTATTCATTGGCAAGAATAATGCAGAGTTTGGTGGCACATGTGCTGTTGGTTTGTCTCCGCCTACTTGGCCAACTCCTCCTGCAGCAGCTGTGAAGAAGAGACATGGTGGATGAAAGTTGTCTAAAATCAATATTGAAATGCAAGACAGTAGTTGATGGCCACAAACTTGTCTATTTTTTTATTGATTGATTATAGCTATTTCGTAAAAAGTAGAAATTTTCAATCAAAAGATGACAGGTTTGCAGAAATTGTGCGTGCAAATCAAAATTTTCACCTGTCTGCAATGTGGAATACCTGTATAGAATGACAGGCAGACAGGTGCCTGGTTAACTGCCTGGTTGCGTTCCCATTATTGGATGTAGAAAATAAAATTCTAGGTTGGTTGTGATGATATAAAAACAAAAGATATCCACATCACACCACCAGAGAGTGCCCTAACTAAATGACCTTATAATCATTTTTTTTTAAATTTCCATAGAAAAATTGCAGAACATAGAGACTGGTTAAGCATACTATTCATTCAGTTTAAGGTAGAGATGCTGGGTCGTGAGCACTTACTTTTGCTTTTTATTATCCAAACAGCTATAGACTGTTAAAATTTTGTAGAATTGTGAATAGTGGAACATACTCAAAAAACCGATTTTAAAATATAGATAACAGGTGAAAACATTCTCTCTTTTGAATACTTAGCAAGATTTAGCAAGGCTGTACATAAATAATGAAAAAAGAAACATGGTGAAAAAAAAATGACGGGATCTCCATATTTAACTTTTAACAGAACGATAATACATTTAAATTTGGAACTGTTACAGCCATTTTAATTATGAGCATAAGCAAACTTCTCACTGAGTGAATTGTTATGCAAATTAGCAATTATCTCAGCTTCTTTTTAGTGCACATCCCAGAACTTTAAAAAGAAACAGCTCCTAGACGCTTTGACCTTTTGTGTTTAAATTTTCACAAAAGATTGACAATGTGTTTATCTTCAAAACGCCGTCAGGGCATTGTTTCTGGTTGAACAGTGTTACAACAATCGTACAGACAACTAGCCTATATGTTAATTTATGCATAAACTTGAAGTAGTGAAATTTGAGCTGCTGCCCTGCAAAATTGACAACTGGTAGACAGTTTTCAAGACGGCACTTTCTTCATAGTAGATGTACCCATAAACTAATTTTGACAGGAAACAAAAGCATGGTTTAGAAGCCAATTTTTTTTAAATCACTTTTGACCAAAAAAGCACATTTTTGTGCATATTTCAAACTAAAGTGTCCATAAAAAAAAAAAAAAAATTTACAATTCATACAATAAGCTTTCCGAAAATATATAGTTTTGTGGACAAAGGAGGTCATCTCGGTTTTCTAATTAACTAATTAAAATACCTGTCAGGTGGACTGCATCTCTACCTTAATAAGCTGGTTGTTTACTATGTACAGAGACATACTGTGATTCTTTTCACATCATAATCAAATGAACTAATTTTACAGGGCATCAGTGGCCTGGCTCCAAAAGAAGATGAGTCAAGAATGCATTTGGTGTTTAACATTAAAATGGTCACCAAACAAATACATGAGCATTTTTGTAATACGATATATGATGTAAGTGAAAAGTTTGAACATGATCGGTCAAGCTTGACCGATCATGTTCAAACTTTTCCACCCTAACACAATGGTGGTACCTGAACATACATGTCCAATGCCCACCCATGACACAATGGTGGTAGCTGAACATACATGTCTAATGCCCACCCATGGCACAATGGAGGTACCTGAACATACATGTCCAATGCCCACCCATGACACAATGGTGGTACCTGAACATACATGTCTAATGCCCAGACATGACACAATGGTGGTACCTGAACATACATGTCTAATGCCCAGACATGGCACAATGGTGGTAGCTGAACATACATGTCTAATGCCCACCCATGCCACAATGGTGGTAGCTGAACATACATGTCTAATGCCCGACCATGACACAATGGTGGTACCTGAACATACATGTCTAATGCCCAGACATGGCACAATGGTGGTACCTGAACATACATGTCCAATGCCCACCCTAACACAATGGTGGTAGCTGAACATACATGTCTAATGCCCACCCATGCCACAATGGTGGTAGCTGAACATACATGTCTAATGCCCGACCATGACACAATGGTGGTACCTGAACATACATGTCTAATGCCCAGACATGGCACAATGGTGGTAGCTGAACATACATGTCTAATGCCCACCCTAACACAATGGTGGTAGCTGAACATACATGTTTAATGCCCACCCATGGCACAATGGTGGTAGCTGAACATACATGTCCAATGCCTACCCATGGCACAATGGTGGTAGCTGAACATACATGTCCAATGCCTACCCATGGCACAATGGTGGTAGCTGAACATACATGTCTAATGCCCACCCATGGCACAATGGTGGTAGCTGAACATACATGTCCAATGCCCACCCATGCCACAATGGTGGTACCTGAACATACATGTCAAATGCCCAACCCAACACAATGGTGGTATCTGAACATACATGTCCAATGCCTACCCATGGCACAATGGTGGTACCTGAACATACATGTCCAATGCCCGACCATGGCACAATGGTGGTAGCTGAACATACATGTCTAATGCCCACCCATGGCACAATGGTGGTAGCTGAACATACATGTCCAATGCCCACCCATGCCACAATGGTGGTAGCTGAACATACATGTCCAATGCCCACCCATGGCACAATGGTGGTACCTGAACATACATGTCTAATGCCCACCCATGGCACAATGGTGGTAGCTGAACATACATGTCCAATGCCCACCCATGCCACAATGGTGGTACCTGAACATACATGTCAAATGCCCAACCCAACACAATGGTGGTATCTGAACATACATGTCCAATGCCCGATCATGGCACAATGGTGGTAGCTGAACATACATGTCTAATGCCCACCCATGGCACAATGGTGGTAGCTGAACATACATGTCCAATGTCCACCCATGCCACGATGGTGGTACCTGAACATACATGTCCAATGCCCGACCATGGCACAATGGTGGTAGCTGAACATACATGTCTAATGCCCACCCATGGCACAATGGTGGTAGCTGAACATACATGTCCAATGCCCACCCATGGCACAATGGTGGTACCTGAACATACATGTCTAATGCCCACCCATGGCACAATGGTGGTACCTGAACATACATGTCCAATGCCCACCCATGGCACAATGGTGGTAGCTGAACATACATGTCCAATGCCCACCCATGGCACAATGGTGGTAGCTGAACATACATGTCCAATGCCCACCCATGGCACAATGGTGGTAGCTGAACATACATGTCCAATGCCCACCCATGCCACAATGGTGGTACCTGAACATACATATCCAATGCGCAACCCAACACAATGGTGGTATCTGAACATACATATCCAATGCGCAACCCAACACAATGGTGGTACCTGAACATACATGTCCAATGCCCACCCATGCCACAATGGTGGTACCTGAACATACATGTCAAATGCCCAACCCAACACAATGGTGGTATCTGAACATACATGTCCAATGCCTACCCATGGCACAATGGTGGTACCTGAACATACATGTCCAATGCCCGACCATGGCACAATGGTGGTAGCTGAACATACATGTCTAATGCCCACCCATGGCACAATGGTGGTAGCTGAACATACATGTCCAATGCCCACCCATGCCACAATGGTGGTAGCTGAACATACATGTCCAATGCCCACCCATGGCAGAATGGTGGTACCTGAACATACATGTCTAATGCCCACCCATGGCACAATGGTGGTAGCTGAACATACATGTCCAATGCCCACCCATGCCACAATGGTGGTACCTGAACATACATGTCAAATGCCCAACCCAACACAATGGTGGTATCTGAACATACATGTCCAATGCCCGACCATGGCACAATGGTGGTAGCTGAACATACATGTCTAATGCCCACCCATGGCACAATGGTGGTAGCTGAACATACATGTCCAATGTCCACCCATGCCACGATGGTGGTACCTGAACATACATGTCTAATGCCCGACCATGGCACAATGGTGGTAGCTGAACATACATGTCTAATGCCCACCCATGGCACAATGGTGGTAGCTGAACATACATGTCCAATGCCCACCCATGCCACAATGGTGGTAGCTGAACATACATGTCCAATGCCCACCCATGGCACAATGGTGGTACCTGAACATACATGTCTAATGCCCACCCATGGCACAATGGTGGTAGCTGAACATACATGTCCAATGCCCACCCATGCCACAATGGTGGTACCTGAACATACATATCCAATGCGCAACCCAACACAATGGTGGTATCTGAACATACATATCCAATGCGCAACCCAACACAATGGTGGTACCTGAACATACATGTCCAATGCCCACCCATGCCACAATGGTGGTACCTGAACATACATATCCAATGCGCAACCCAACACAATGGTGGTAGCTGAACATACATGTCAAATGCCCAACCCAACACAATGGTGGTACCTGAACATACATGTCCAATGCCCACCCATGCCACAATGGTGGTACCTGAACATACATATCCAATGCGCAACCCAACACAATGGTGGTATCTGAACATACATATCCAATGCGCAACCCAACACAATGGTGGTACCTGAACATACATGTCCAATGCCCACCCATGCCACAATGGTGGTACCTGAACATACATATCCAATGCGCAACCCAACACAATGGTGGTAGCTGAACATACATGTCAAATGCGCAACCCAACACAATGGTGGTAGCTGAACATACATATACAATGCCCAACCCAACACAATGGTGGTATCTGAACATACATATCCAATGCGCAACCCAACACAATGGTGGTACCTGAACATACATGTCCAATGCCCACCCATGCCACAATGGTGGTACCTGAACATACATATCCAATGCGCAACCCAACACAATGGTGGTACCTGAACATACATGTCAAATGCGCAACCCAACACAATGGTGGTAACTGAACATACATATACAATGCCCAACCCAACACAATGGTGGTATCTGAACATACATATCCAATGCCCAACCCAACACAATGGTGGTACCTGAACATACATATCCAATGCCCAACCCAACACAATGGTGGTATCTGAACATACATGTCAAATGCCCAACCCAACACAATGGTGGTATCTGAACATACATATCCAATGCCCAACCCAACACAATGGTGGTATCTGAACATACATATCCAATGCCCAACCCAACACAATGGTGGTACCTGAACATACATATACAATGCCCAACCCAACACAATGGTGGTACCTGAACATACATATACAATGCCCGACCATGGCACAATGGTGGTACCTGAACATACATGTCTAATGCCCACCCATGGCACAATGGTGGTAGCTGAACATACATGTCCAATGCCCACCCATGCCACAATGGTGGTAGCTGAACATACATGTCCAATGCCCACCCATGGCACAATGGTGGTACCTGAACATACATGTCCAATGCCCACCCATGCCACAATGGTGGTACCTGAACATACATATCCAATGCGCAACCCAACACAATGGTGGTAGCTGAACATACATGTCAAATGCGCAACCCAACACAATGGTGGTAGCTGAACATACATATACAATGCCCAACCCAACACAATGGTGGTATCTGAACATACATATCCAATGCGCAACCCAACACAATGGTGGTACCTGAACATACATGTCCAATGCCCACCCATGCCACAATGGTGGTACCTGAACATACATATCCAATGCGCAACCCAACACAATGGTGGTACCTGAACATACATGTCAAATGCGCAACCCAACACAATGGTGGTAACTGAACATACATATACAATGCGCAACCCAACACAATGGTGGTATCTGAACATACATATCCAATGCCCAACCCAACACAATGGTGGTACCTGAACATACATATCCAATGCCCAACCCAACACAATGGTGGTATCTGAACATACATGTCAAATGCCCAACCCAACACAATGGTGGTATCTGAACATACATATCCAATGCCCAACCCAACACAATGGTGGTATCTGAACATACATATCCAATGCCCAACCCAACACAATGGTGGTACCTGAACATACATATACAATGCCCAACCCAACACAATGGTGGTACCTGAACATACATATACAATGCCCAACCCAACACAATGGTGGTATCTGAACATACATATCCAATGCCCACCCATGCCACAATGGTGGTATCTGAACATACATATCCAATGCCCAACCCAACACAATGGTGGTATCTGAACATACATATACAATGCCCAACCCAACACAATGGTGGTATCTGAACATACATATCCAATGCCCAACCCAACACAATGGTGGTACCTGAACATACATGTCCAATGCCCAACCCAACACAATGGTGGTATCTGAACATACATATACAATGCCCAACCCAACACAATGGTGGTATCTGAACATACATATACAATGCCCAACCCAACACAATGGTGGTATCTGAACATACATATCCAATGCCCAACCCAACACAATGGTGGTACCTGAACATACATGTTAAATGCCCAACCCAACACAATGGTGGTATCTGAACATACATATCCAATGCCCAACCCAACACAATGGTGGTATCTGAACATACATATCCAATGCCCAACCCAACACAATGGTGGTACCTGAACATACATATACAATGCCCAACCCAACACAATGGTGGTACCTGAACATACATATACAATGCCCAACCCAACACAATGGTGGTATCTGAACATACATATCCAATGCCCACCCATGCCACAATGGTGGTATCTGAACATACATATCCAATGCCCAACCCAACACAATGGTGGTACCTGAACATACATGTCCAATGCCCAACCCAACACAATGGTGGTATCTGGTGGTATTAGCCCTATAACACCCGACTAGGCAATGGATTTGCAGACTGTGTATTTGTCTTGATAAATAAACTTACGATATGTTTGGTTGTCCAACAGCATGGGCTGTCGACTGTTTACTGATACTGGCTGTAGGCGTCCAGCTGGTCGTGACGATGATGTGGATGAAGATGCTGAAGGACCAGCAGGTGGTTTTTCTCTATAATGCAAGCAAATGAGTTCAATATTGTCTAGTCTATGTTCAATGATATCTTAATATCTAAGAAAATAAATCATTGTAAATGACATAGTCCCAGTCTATACTTTATGTTCATTGATATTTTTAAAGAATTTCAGATTACGCTTAAAGGTCCCTATGTAGACATGTATAAATACATTTGCTTTTTTACACAAAATTCAAACATGAATGACCACAGCTCTTAAAAAAAAAGGTTTGGGATAATAATTTAGACTCAGAGAAACAGATAGAGAATACATGTGGTGCAATCCATTATGCCAAGCTTGATTGTAAACCTTACTATGATAATCTTTAAATTATTAATTTAATCACACTCAGGTCAGATATTTTAGCAAATGTACTGTGCTATATTTCTGTTATACACTGCACTGTGGTGTTATTTTGTTATATTTAGCCATAGTCTCAGGTATAATTATATAACATGCATATAATGGTCAACTTACCGTGGTGTAATTTTGTTATACTCTGTATCTTTTTTAATACAATCTTTTATTATATTTAGCCATACTCTCATCTCGGGTACATTGGCAGCCTCTATAACATACTCCATTGTATTTGCAGTCTGCAATAAACAAGTTTTGAATAATTAGTTTTACGATTGACTTTATTAAATTAATTAGTTTTAAGATCGGCCTTTTAGCATACAAAATTAAGGTGAAATCTTTACTGCTAAAAGTCGATGATTACAAAAAAGTTTGGCAATACACACAAGATGCCTCACTTGTATCTAGAAAAGCAAAAACCGTGTCAAAACACAATTTCAAGCATATTTTTGCGATGCTTCACGGCTTAGGCAGAGATTATAACTATGTCTGTACTAAGACAAAAACAAAAAATTTTGCAAGTAGGTAAAATACACATCAACTGTTATCATTTTGAAAGTTGTTTAAAGTATTTTAATACTTGTTTTCACTATATAATAATGCACTTTTCCAGCCAAACACCATATATGCCATAGGTTTTTACCATACTTCAACTTCGATAATCATGAAATTCACTCCCACAATGTATTGTGGTGGTGTCCAGTATTAGAACATATTGGTAACTGTCAGCAGTTACCACATGACATTCTGATTGGTTATTGACATTCTTGGCCTATCACAGTTGTAGGTCAACTCAGCATGATAGATATGAGCTTTGTAAGAAGCCATCTCAATCATTAACTCAAGGCAAAACTTGATTTACACATTTAATGTATAGAACTATAACTAATAAGCAACGCAGGTAACTTAAAAAAGTATTTTTTTGTGTGTATGTGAATGGTTTTTGATTGTGAGGGATGATTAATTTTTCCTGCCATCTCTTAACCTTTTCCTCAAGGGTGTTTTGTTCTCATCTAAAGCCTAAATTAGCATTGAACCATCAGCCTAAGAAGGAACATAATATGAAAAAAAAAAAAAAAAAAAAATTGAAAAAAATGCAATTTTAGAATTTTGGAAGCAAATAAATGACAATAATCTGTCCTCACCATGAATGCTGTTCTATTTTTCATGGAATGATTTTAAAAAAAATATTCCTTTCAGTACACAATGAAGCAAGAGTAATCTGTGAACTTTGAGCACTACACAATATAATTCAACAACACATGGGTCTGATTGATAATCAACAACTTTTACAGCAATTGTACTTTGCATTTGTACTAGCCAGGGTGAAGAGAATTGCTGTAATGTATGTTGGGTCAACCATTAATCCAATTGTCAAAAAAAAAAAATGTTATTTCTATTTTCTTTTGTAGCTTATTGTTATTTAGTAGAACATTTTCTGTTCACTGCCAGATCTCATGCTAGGAATGAAATCGTACATAAAAACAGATATCAACGTCAAAACATCGCATATGATTCAACAAATGTGAAATTTTGGGAGTATTTTCACGCCTAATAATGTGCTATACACATTTGAATGATGGTCAATTTTTATAGAATAAGGGTAACGCAATATTGCCCTCTCAAAGATCAGCATAATTTTTGACATTGAGCTATATATGTTTGATTTTTGCCAAATGTTTGGTAGTATGCCTTTCATACCATTCATGAGATCTGACAGTGAACAGAAACCACCTACAGGTATTACCTTGTTTTCTATGTATAACAACTGATATAAAAGCGGTCTCTTTGAAACTCAGAATCATAAACATGCTACGTGCTATACTGACCACATGTATCAATAAGTAGACTAGGTTCAATCATTTACTCCACACATGTGTACAAGTCTTTAAAATGTCACGATCACTCAGCATTCATGCACATATGCACGGCATTCAAGAGGTTAATAGAAATGTCAAAAAGCTAAGTCAATTATCATTCTGTTATTTCATATAACAATGTCTAAAATATTACAGAATAAATGTGCAAATGTAGTTTTCTACAAAACAGGTCCTCCTAAACTAATAAGGTTTATTACTTAATAAGGACTGAGAATTTGTAATAAATGGTTAAGATTGTTAATAGTTTGATATTATGATTTTATGTTCGAGAAATAATCTTGAAAAAAAAAATTGATAAACAGGTGGAATCGATAACCTCATTAACTATATATTAAGTAGTATTATATTGTATACTGCCTGAAATGCTGTATTTTTATTGGTCGATCAGTAACACATGCAGCTTTGTTATTGTCTGTACTGCTTGAGGTCAGTACAAGAGGATACGAACAAGGCTGTGTTTGTCACTCACCAACATTCAATGTTTTCCCTGTGTTTATGTGAACAGTTTAAACAAATCCACCATTATTTGTTCATGTTAAGAAATCTTAGTCATTTTCATCTGAAAATCTGCTTACTACGGTAATAGGTTTCTACGTTTGCATGTTGTTCTTCTATGTGTAACTGGACTACAAGCATCCATGTCACGCTAACCACCTTGTCTATTTATTTCTTTTCAAGATTACACGTACCACGAAATGTGTATTTCATTTTTGGACAGTTTATTTATGCTTGCTGTTTTCAACAAGAATTTGAAAATATCACTTTTCAACAAAAATATTCATTGAAAATTGAGGATATCATTACAAAAGTAACAAATCTGAAAGCGGTCCACATGTAGTACATATATATATAATATCAAAGCACTCAGACTCAAAAAATCGGAAAACATCACTTATCCACAAAAATTACAAAAATATTCGTCAAAATTAGAGAATTAAAGATATCGTCATAAAATGAACAAATCTTAGAGAGGTCTGCCCAGGGTATATATACACCAAGTATCAAAGCAATAAGAATTGTAGTTTTCAAGAAGAAGTTGAAAATGTAAAAAGTTGACATGAACAACATACACTCAACAAAGTCGACAGCAGAGCTAAAATAAAGTCTGCACTGCCCATTATTGCATGAAAACAAGAGTCTGCTTAAATAGTGAAGTTGACATACTATTAACTGATTTATAACCATTTTGAAAAGTGATGAATATTGACAGTCAGGAATGGATAATAGGGTCTGTGATAATTATTTTTTAATTAAATTATATAATTATTTTTAGAGATTAAAAAATTTATTCTGAGACATGCACACCTAAAATAGTAATATGATGTAAAAACATCTTTATGACATGTACGTGTAATCTCACTGAATAAACTGGTGTCTGTATATATCATAATTAATTTTATTACTCTGGCATGAGAAAAAGTTGTAAATTTTCTGATTTACTCGTTCAGCTTGTTCTTACAGGTACATGTAACCGATATAAGGAATGGGGCAGTCATTCCACAACACACATTAGTCAGTTGGGAGATCAAACTTGCTGCCTTCTGGGTATATATATATATTGTGAAAGGGTTAATTCATGACACATGATACTTTGTGGCTCAATGTTGCATGATGTATAATATAAATTTTAACAAGCAGCCTATCGGCTGAGATAGCTCCGCTGTTAGCAATGCACATTTCAATTAAAGAACTGAAGACATCATTAGAAAATGAACAATATGAATAGTATCAAAGCAATCGGACTTACAGTTTTTAACAAGAAGTCGAAAATATCACTTTTTACCAAAAATTACAAAAATATTCACCAAAATAAATTAATTAGAGAATTGAAGACATCATCACAAAACGAACAAATCTGAGAGAGGTCCACATGTAGTACCTATATATGTAATATCAAAGCAATCGGACTTGCGGTTTTTAACAAGAAGTCAAAAATATCACTTTTTACCAAAAATGACAAAAATATTCACCAAAATTAGAGAATTGAAGATATCATCACGAAATAAACAAATCTGAGAGAGGTCCACATGTAGTACCTATATATGTAGTATCAAAGCAATTGGACTTGCGGTTTTTAACAAGAAGTCGAAAATATCACTTTTCACCCAAAAATGACAAAAATATTCACCAAAAATAGAGAATTAAAGATATCATTACAAAATGAACAAATCTGAGAGAGGTCTACATGTAGTACCTATATATGTAATATCAAAGCATTTGCACTTGCGGTTTTTTACAAGAAGTCGAAAATATCAGTTTTTACCAAAAATGACAAAAATATTCACCAAAATTAGAGAATTAAAGATATCATTACAAAATGAACAAATCTGAGAGAGGTCCACATGTAGTACCTATATATGTAATATCAAAGCAATTGCACTTGTGGTTTTTAACAAGAAGTCGAAAATATCAGTTTTTACCAAAAATGACAAAAATATTCACCAAAATTAGAGAATTAAAGATATCATTACAAAATGAACAAATCTGAGAGAGGTCCACATGTAGTACCTATATATGTAATATCAAAGCAATTGCACTTGCGGTTTTTAACAAGAAGTCGAAAATATCAGTTTTTACCAAAAATGACAAAAATATTCACCAAAATTAGAGAATTGAAGATATCATCACGAAATGAACAAATCTGAGAGAGGTCCACATGTAGTACCTATATATGTAATATCAAAGCAATTGCACTTGCGGTTTTTAACAAGAAGTCGAAAATATCAGTTTTTACCAAAAATGACAAAAATATTCACCAAAATTAGAGAATTAAAGATATCAACATGAAATGAACAAACCTAAGAGAGGTCTACCCAAGGTACATATACACCAAGTATCAAAGCATTTAGGCTTGTAGTTTTCAAGAAGAAGTCGAAAAAGTAAAACATTGACACGGACGACGGACGACGGACGACGGACGACGACGACGGACAATCACTCATATGATAAGCTCCGCTCGACAAAGTCGACAGCGGAGCTAAAAAGCCAGATGTCCTTTTTTGGAGGAATGTAATCTGGGATATTTTAAACATTGAAATAAATATTGAAGATTGTGTATGCACTACTGGGGCTGAACCTTGCATCACAGGGGTTGAACCATGCACCACTGGGGTTGAACCATGTACCACTGGGGTTGAAACATGCACCACTGGGGTTAAACCATGCACCACTGGGGTTAAACCATGCACCACTGGGGTTAAACCATGTACCACTGGGGTTGAAACATGTACCACTGGGGTTGAAACATGTACCACTGGGGTTGAACCATGCACCACTGGGGTTGAACCATGCACCACTGGGGTTGAACCATGCACCACTGGGGTTGAACCATGCACCACTAGGGTTAAACCATGTACCACTGGGGTCGAACCATGTACCACTGGGGTTGAACCATGCATCACTGGGGTTGAACCATGCATCACTGGGGTTAAAACATGTACCACTGGGGTTGAACCATGCACCACTGGGGTTAAAACATGTACCACTGGGGTTGAACCATGCACCACTGGGGTTGAAACATGTACCACTGGGGTTGAAACATGTACTACTGGGGTTGAACCATGTACCACTGGGGTTGAACCATGTACCACTGGGGTTAAACCATGTACCACTGGGGTTAAACCATGTACCACTGGGGTTAAACCATGTACCACTGGGGTTGAAACATGTACCACTGAGGATGAACCATGTACCACTGGGGTTGAACCATGTACCACTGGGGTTAAACCATGTACCACTGGGGTTAAACCATGTACCACTGGGGTTGAACCATGCAGTACTGCTGTGTTTACACTATTAATTATCCAAAAGTATCTCACACTTATGCCGGACGTGCCAGTGAACACGTTCAAACCTTTTTCCTAGATACATAAACTACAAACTAAGAATATCTGCCCTGGAATCATTGCTATGATTGCAATGCAAATACTTTATTTATTTATTATTATAAGTATACTCATAACTCTGAGCATCTATGTAACGAACAAACAAACACATGCTCAATACATGTATATGTGTATGATTTTTTTTTCCTGTATCAAAATAAAACAAAACAAAAACATACATACAAACTTTGGTCTGGAAAAATACCTCAATGCTGTTGAAAACTTCGTAGATAAAGCTGCTCTAACTAAATTAATGCTCACACATGTACTCAACGTTTCACCACCAGTTCCCTCTTTTTATCACAAATTCTCCAAAATATTACTGTTTATAGTCTACACTTTCCTTCAGAAAATTGGAACAAAAATGGCCAATTTTTTTTAGTAAAAACTGAAAATTTACTCAAATGTTGTCTGTTGGCTCTAAAATTAAAGTTCATTTCCAAAGATATCAAAGAATATGTAAGAAAAAATTGCAGACAAATTTGGGCGAGAAGGTCTGGTGGTAAAAAGTTAAAACTGAAGCAGGCAAACACATTTGACAAAAAATGTCTCAGCTTTCTGTAAAGGACAAGCAAATTGAGGATGAATGTCATTACATTATACAATGTCAGACTGAAATTTGTTGAAACCAAGATGACAAATAAAACAGATTTAGATCATGAAAACAAATGATAATCACATTTAATGGAGTGAAACTGTTAGCCATAAAACAAATTTGGAAGATGTTGACAAACTTGTTTTCAGTTATCTTTATTTATTTTTTATTTTAAGCATAATTGCATTTTTGTCTAGATCCCAAATGAGGACATGATTTAAAAAGTATTTTATTATTAATATTACAGTACATGAATGAGGGAGTGAACATCTGCTGATGTGGAGCTTAAGTTGTGACACACATCCTGACATGCTGGTCTGCGTAGGTAACAGGATAGCTGAACCAAGGACCTAGTACATGTACATGCATGAATGTGTGGGTGGGTGTGTCTCTTAAACAGCAATCATGTGAGATCACAAAGGGATCCAGTTGAACAAAAATATATACCAGAAGATTTATTTAAAAATTTGAGAGCAACATTTTAATGACATATAATAAAGTATTTTGTGCTGACACATGCAGGGAAACTAATTATTAAAAAAAAATGATTTTATTATTTGACAAAGCAACTACATAAAGCTGGTAAACAGCTACTAACTGCTGCTTACTGCTATATTTATACATATTATTCATACCAATATTACATTTTAATCCTTTAATACTATTTTGTATCAAATAATCAACGCTATTTTTAATTCTAATAGTTCTATTTTTAAAAACATTTTATTGATTTATTTTTGGAAACAGGAACTGTACATGCACGTTCCAACATATTCAAAAACAGGATGCTATCCCCTCGATGCTATCTTTTTACATTTAAACTTTTTTCAATTTCAGGTTTTTTCATTTTTTATCTTGTACAATATATTAAAAAAAAAAACATGTTTTGCCCAGCATACATAACAAATAGAAGGATCTGCCTTTTAATTGCACTCATCTAGAAAGTACATTCCTTATTTATTTATTTATTTATTTATTTATTTATTTATTTATTCAAATAAATAAAATTAAAACTAAAGGAGTTTAAATGCTTATTAATTAATTAATTTTTGTACATTCTGACATGAATGAAGTGATTAGCAACAACAATACTTGTTTGTTGCGCGGGTTCACAAAAATTGAGTTTAATTGTCAAAATCAATGAAGTGTTTCAGACCTAAGTAATTGTTTCGTCTCTCACACATGTCTTGTCTGCATTTAGAAGGAAGAATTACAGACTGTATTAAATTATTATTCACAGGAGCACAACAATCATGAAATCATCTATGAGTACATCAGGTTATCATAGGTACACACTACTTGTCATCAGTGAAGCACAACAATCATGAAATCATCTATGAGTACATCAGGTTATCATATATACACACTACTTGTCATCAGTGAAGCACAATAATCATGAAATCATTTATGAGTACATCAGGTTATCATAGGTACACACTACTTGTCATCAGTGGAGCACAACAATCATGAAATCATCTATGAGTACATCAGGTTATCATAGGTACACACTACTTGTCATCAGTGGAGCACAACAATCATGAAATCATCCATGAGTACATCAGGTTATCATAGGTACACACTACTTGTCATCAGTGGAGCACAACAATCATGAAATCATCTATGAGTACATCAGGTTATCATAGGTACACACTACTTGTCATCAGTGAAGCACAACAATCATGAAATCATTTATGAGTACATCAGGTTATCATAGGTACACACTACTTGTCATCAGTGAAGCACAACAATCATGAAATCATTTATGAGTACATCAGGTCATCATAGGTACACACTACTTGTCATCAGTGAAGCACAACAATCATGAAATCATCTACGAGTACTTCAGGTTATCATAGGTACACACTACTTGTCATCAGTGAAGCACAACAATCATGAAATCATTTATGAGTATATATTAGGTTATCATAGGTACACACTACTCCATCAACTGTTCAAATCCCATGACTTTTCAGTCTATTCTAGGACTGTACAAACCCTGAATGTGTTTTCATTATTTTTATTTCATTGTTTTCACATTAATTCAACTGTTAAGTCTTTTACATAGTTTTACATTCCACTAAGAAGCAATTTGCAACAACAACAACAACAACTATATTTTTATTTATGTGTTTATTCTTAAAATACAATTAGCATATGAAGCCATTATTTCCGAAGGTAGCTCGTTTTTTTTTTCAGCTCGCAATATGAACATTAACAACACAATACTTGATTATCTTGAGTTCTCCTTTTTATAGGATACCATTCTCTCAAATCAGATACTGTGTGTTTAATAGTCTAGACAGAATGAACATGAACTGTAGCTTGTATCAAATGCAAGGTCAACATCCTTACAATGCAATCATATTTATTTCCTTATTTATTTATTTATTTATTTATTTATTTACTCTGTATTTCTATGTTTAGTTCTATGTACTATTTATTTACTGTTACCGTAAAATCTGTATTAGAAGCCGCATCCCTAATAGAAGCCATACCCATACTTTTTGAACAATTGATACCTAAAAATTCACCATTTCTCATATGTGTAGATGCTCTAATAGAAGCCGCATCCCCTCTGTTGCATTGTACCATTTTATTAGAAGCCGCGGCTTTTAATACAGATTTTACAGTATAACTCGTCTTTGTAGCATTTTTTGTAATAATCAATTGTGTAAGGTGAATACTACACCTTTGTATTTTTTTTTCCCATTGAAATAATTGTATACAGGGGAACAGACTTGTCTAGCATTACGATTGCTATCTTCTGTTACCCCAGCCATGGATCAGTTGCTCATTTTATTTTATTTTATTTTTTAATATTTATTATTTCGCAATGTACTCTCTTGTCGTATGTTTTTAGTTCTTTGTACTACCTGTAATCTATAGCAAATAAATAAATACTAAATACATGTATAACATGTATTAATTTCAGGGTTCTCAGGAGGCCATTAAAGAATACAATAGAGATGCTTAACACATTGTATTGTTATGCAAATTAACCAATACTCTCTGGGGTTTTTAAGCTAGACACTGAATTCATATTCAACTTTTGACTCAGACTGACACAGCATTATTCAAACTTATAAAGAATTTGAAATTAAGAGTAAGTGTATTGAACAACTCACCTTTAGTACAAATGTATTTTCTAGATCAGGAAGTTCTAAGGCAGTAGTCTCTCTGGCTTCTTTAATAAGAAAACAAAAAATACCATTCTTGGGTTTGTGAGACTGGAATTGAAACATAAAAATGAATAAATCACTGAGAGTGAGGTGAGTAGTGAAGCAATAAACAAACACACACCATGTGACTTGTTATTTGTGAAGCAATCAGATGTATCATATTTGCTCTATTCAATGCATGTATAAACCAATTGTCATATATATATATATATATATATATATATATACTTATTAATTAAGCAAGAGTTGGCAGAGCCATCTCGATGCTGGGAAAATAAGAGTTTTAAAGGTGTGTTTTGGAGCAATGAATTGGCGAACAGACAGAAAAGCAATTTCAAAGACTTTGACTGTTTTAATGAAAACTTGAAGTATACATGAGGTTACGTATTATTTATTTATTTTGGAAACTAAATTTTTAACTGAAGGAATTAAACTAAATTAAATAATCATGTTAGAAATGACTACTGCTCCACTCCGGACGTTTAATTGTACTTAGCATATGTTACTATATAGTCACAATCAACCAATTCGAGAAAAACAGTCAACAATGACTAAATGCATGGTCACAGCCAAATCGCTGTTTAATTGAAATAAAAAAAAAATCAAAGAAAACAGAGAACTCTAAGACAGAAAAAGAAACACGAGCGATGTAGTCAAACAGGCATTATGTCAACCATGTTTGTTTCACCTCAATACAGTATTACCCACGATGCACTATTCCCATAAACATGGGTATGTGGAAGTTCATAGCCAACTACTACTAGGTACAGTACTAATAGTGCTTAAATAAGAGAAGAAAATTTTCATTGTGCTTGGAAGTCAGCATATAATTATAAGATGATTTAAGATAGGTAATAACATGTTTAATGAGTTTTATTTCTGATGTATATATATTCATGATATACTTAAATTTTTCAATATTACTGGCAGACTGGAAATTGTTCAGTGATGACCATATATAGTTTCTCTCAATCTGTATTATAGAGTTTACAGGATGTAATGAAAGAAGAAGATGGATACAAACTACACCACCGAGTGTAGTAGACATAACCCTAATAGCAATAGGAAGTTCGAAGAAAGCTAATACAGTTGATTTACAACAGACGAAGTAAATAGAAATCACTTTTCAGTCCTGTTGAGGCACAAACGTATTTAAATGAGAGATGATGGCAACTCCACGTTGTGGCAGATTTACACACTACTACAGTTTGACTAAAGTTTACAAACACGACGGTCAGTCACACAAAGTCCCCCAAATTCAAAAGGGATTTTTAACTGCACCGAGGACAAGGAGACGAACAATTGTGCATACTTAGATGACGACTCCTCGCTAAACGCAGCATGCAAAAGGCAATTTAAACCTTCCGGGGCAGACTTACATAATACTACAGTTCGATAACATGGCCAGTCACATAAAATCCATCAAAAGGGAGCTGCAAGTCGTATAATGCCAAAACAGCTAGTCCCATGATTTCACAACTTTCGAAATACGTTCGCTTTTATCGATGTCCACTGTACGCCAGTAAATGTCTTTCCGTTTGCAGAAACACAAAGCATAAACTATCAGAAATTCGTAACACATAATTCGAGTGATGGTATAACAAAATAACTTATCAATCCATCAAAAAAGTATAAAAAACATTTTTATAAACAATTTTTAATTATATAAATACACTTTGAAAAGAAACAAGATTCATAAATATAAATCTATTTGAATACATTCTCACTACAAATTACACAATACTTATTTTCTAATGAAGTTTCTTCACAGCACAAACTATTGGAATCATGCACACGTGTAAGTAATTCGGTGACACATTTTATAGCTACGCCCAAAATAGTCCATCATTTATTACGCAACTGTAACCACATGACATCATTCTGTTAACATCCACACATTTTCATAAAATCTCCATGCACTTTTTGACCTTTCATAAGTACAATACACTACAATTTACTCCAGAAAAACAATTTTCTTGGTACATTCCTACAATCTTGCATACTAATGCGGGATTCAGACACATTCCAAGCTGAACAATTTGCTTGGACTAATAACAATTAAAGAGAGTAAAATATGACAATCAGCAACAAGACTCATATACCTGTTGAAATGACTAACATAAGATTCATCCTTTGTAGTTCTATTAGTTTTGGGGTCATTAATTAAATATTTCCTGGGTTGGACAAACACACTTGTGCTCATCTAGCAGTCTTTCAGGATTTCACTAGTGAGCTTGCCATAATTGCTTTTTTCTTTCTACTGAGTGGTACAGTTGAAGCTTCTCTACATCTTTTTGCACAGTCACTAACGTCATTGGAGACTAATTAAGAAAGCCTTGGGGACATTAGTGGCAATCAGCTGAGGTAAGTCTCCTGCAAGCAGCTGATCTCAGCAAATCATACTAGTAGACACTGATAAAGAGTTCACCATTTACAAGCCTCGAAATGAGGTCTGTAAAAGATTTTACTTCCATCACTACAAAAATGTATACGATTTGTATCCAGATCCGTCAATTTAAATTACATTGATTCACAATGGAAGTTGCATCATACTGACCCTCTGAGCTCTCACTGGACTATAACAAGAATTGGACGGACTGGGCTCTAACTGGGCATATAACAAGAATTGGACGGACTGGGCTCTCACTGGGCATATAACAAGGATTGGGTCCTACTGGGCTTTCACAGGACATTTAACAAGGATTGGGTCCTACTGGGTTCTCACTGGGCATATAACAAGGATTGGGTCCTAGTGGGCTCTCACTGGGCATATAACACGGATTGGGTCTACTGGGCTCTCACAGGACATTTAACAAGGATTGGGTCCTACTGGGTTCTCACTGGGCATATAACAAGGATTGGGTCCTACTGGGCTCTCACTGGGAATATAACAATGATTGGGTCCTACTGGGCTCTCATTGGGCATATAACAAAGTTTGGGTCCTAGTGGGCTCTCATTGGGCATATAACAAGGATTGGGTCCTACTGGGTTCTCAAAGGACATTTAACAAGGATTGGGTCCTACTGGGTTCTCACAGGACATATAACAAGGATTGGGTCCTACTGGGCTCTCACTGGGCATTTAACAAGGATTGGGTCCTACTGGGCTCTCACTGGGCATATAACAATGATTGGGTCCTACTTGGTTCTCACATGACATTTAACAAGGATTGGGTGCTAGTGGGCTCTCACTGGGCATATAACAAGGATTGGGTCCTACTGGGCTTTCACAGGACATTTAACAAGGATTGGGTCCTACTGGGTTCTCACTAGGCATATAACAAGGATTGGGTCCTACTGGGCTCTCACTGGGAATATAACAAGGATTGGGTCCTACTGGGCTCTCATTGGGCATATAACAAAGATTGGGTCCTAGTGGGCTCTCATTGGGCATATAACAAGGATTGGGTCCTACTGGGTTCTCACAGGACATTTAACAAGGATTGGGTCCTACTGGGCTCTCACTGGGAATATAACAAGGATTGGGTCCTACTGGACTCTCATTGGGCATATAACAAAGATTGGGTCCTAGTGGGCTCTCATTGGGCATATAACAAGGATTGGGTCCTACTGGGTTCTCACAGGACATTTAACAAGGATTGGGTCCTACTGGGTTCTCACTGGGCATATAACAAGGATTGGGTCCTACTGGGCTCTCACTGGGAATATAACAAGGATTGGGTCCTACTGGGCTCTCATTGGGCATATAACAAAGATTGGGTTCTAGTGGGCTCTCATTGGGCATATAACAAGGATTGGGTCCTACTGGGTTCTCAAAGGACATTTAACAAGGATTGGGTCCTACTGGGTTCTCACTGGGCATATAACAAGGATTGGGTTCTACTGGGCTCTCATTGGGCATATAACAAAGATTGGGTCCTAGTGGGCTCTCATTGGGCATACAACAAGGATTGGGTCCTACTGGGTTCTCACAGGACATTTAACAAGGATTGGGTCCTACTGGGTTCTCACTGGGCATATAACAAGGATTGGGTCCTACTGGGCTCTCACTGGGAATATAACAAGGATTGGGTCCTACTGGGTTCTCACAGGACATTTAACAAGGATTGGGTCCTACTGGGTTCTCACTGGGCATATAACAAGGATTGGGTCCTACTGGGCTCTCACTGGGAATATAACAAGGATTGGGGCCTACTGGGTTCTCACAGGACATTTAACAAGGATTGGGTCCTACTTGGTTTTCACATGACATTTAACAAGGATTGGGTCCTACTTGGCTCTCACATGACATTTAACAAGGATTGGTCCTACCTGGTTCTCACAGGACATTTAACAAAGATTGGACCCTCTGGGCTCTCACTGGACATACAAAAATTGGACCCCCCCCCCATCACTGGGCCATAACAGGAATTGGATCCCCTTGCATGCTTGGGCTCTCTCACTGGATTGTTTTTTGTCTTAGTAATCTTCATAACAGTGATGAAAACGCTATTTCCATACATAGTTCATCTTGAGATATTCAGTAAATTTAGAAAGAAAAACTCAATACACTACAGACGCTAGAGAAAGCATAGATTCTCAAAAAGACTAATTACCGTACTGGACCAGGTTAGTGCCCAGTCTCCTCAATTCAGAAAATCATGATTTTTTTTAAAAAGAGTGCAAACAATAATTCTAATACACCATGTGATTGAGGGGATATTACGTCTTTCAGGGAAAATAAAATTACGAAATTAGTTGCGTCGTCATTGACTTTTACAATGAAGAAACAGAAACGGTCATAACAAATATGCTCATTTTATTACAATTTAATTACATACCACCCGAACTTATGAGGTTAAAAATATTAGAGTCAGTTGGAACACAGTCAAAGTCAAAATCTTCATCATTATCTCACTGATGAATGTGTTGAATTGCACACAAACTCTCGATGAAAATTCCTGAAGACTTTCTGGTAACGCAATGCGGACGTGAATTATCGATGTCAAAGTACAATCTGTTGGAGTCTATTTTGGCGAATAAATGGCATGGTTTTTTTCAAAAAACAGGTACCAGGTAACTAGCAGTTTTTGATAGGTAAACTGAATATGGCATGAAATATTTACTGAATTTTACTTCTATTAACAGGTTATTTACACATGGTTACTGTGGTCTGTGCATTCACAACATATTCACGATGGTCGATATCAATGCTGTATCATATAAAAACGAGTACCTATATTCCTTAAGAAATGATCAAAGACCAAGTTTTAAATTAGTGGCATTTTGGGTGCTTTGCCAAATGTGACTCCGAATCTAAATATTGCGCGCGCGCGGGGTGGGGTGGGAGGTGGTGGTAGTGGTGGTGGTGGTGGTGGTGGTGGTGGTGGTGGGGGGGGGGGTTGAGGCTTGACTGGGCATGGGCGCTAACAAAGTCCAGTACAATATATGACCAGATTACAACCTAAAATGCTACACACATAGCAACAAAGATAAACAGTCCACGTCATGAAATACGACAATGAGTATAAAATGTACATGTAAGCCAAAGGATGCTTTGCAAAGCCCCTAGGCTATTATGAACTGAACCACTGGAGAGCATAAACACTTATGCTTGTCTAACAGTCCTAGCAAATATATTCGCATCATGTCCAGACATAGCAGTGTCAACTTATCTTACAACATGTACATATCATCAGTCTCACTCTACAAAGAGATGGTTAAATTAGGACTAGCCACAACTCTTATTTCCCAGTCATTTGTTCCTGTGTGATTAAGATGAAAGGTGGAACAATTCTAAGGTCAACAAAATATGGGCACTTTTTATGAGAATATCATTGTTTACAGTTAACACCCCTTTTAATGCGTCCTTTTCCTACATGTAATCACAGGGAATAAATTACAATAAATACCCAAGCGTGCTTAAGTGAATTGTTTCAGATTTATCCTTTTTAATGATTTCATAGATGTTTAGCAAAAAAAACTGCAAATTTTTGCTATTGGCATCCATCCTCGATGATATTGGTGATGGGTATGTGAGACTAATGTCATGAGTTCAACGACGATGAATATTTCTGTGTTGAAATGTGAATACTGTAAAACCATTTATTTTCACAGACGTTAAATTTCACTATTTTGATGTTTTGAGCATACTCACTGTGAGTTTTATTGTTATTTTACATGTTCACGTAGATTTAATTTAGCAGATTTTACATATCAGTGACAATAGTGAAATTAAAACCCAGTGAATAATTAATGCATTTACAGTAAGAAGCACAGGTGGTTTTGCTGCAGACAGGAATATGACATATATGCATTAGATTAAGGATATATAATTAAAAACAAACTCCCTGAACATCACTGAAAGGACAACATGATATACTACCATTGAATCAAGTACGAGTTATCTTGCTAAGCCAAGAAATCATTTTCACTACCCTGGATGAAATGACAATACATATGTAGCTAGGGTTACATTTTGCAAAATTACTTGTCCAGTCATATCCACAACCCTGGAGCCAATAGTAATAAACCTCATTTCTAGTTAGCAAGCATGTATATATATATGACCTTGATAAACTGAAATAATATCTTATGCACAATCATTTATTTGTCATTTACTATTATTTGATATTTGTTCAACACATTGCCTGCAGGTGTTATTTTTCTTATTCATTTTAGCTCTCTGTGGAGGCTTTCTGTAGGCGCTGCATTTACAACTGACTTCATGAAGGCTGACTGAAGCAAAATTTAATTTTAGCCAAATCATTTTGGAAATCTTCCAAGCCCCTAAATATTTCAAATGTTCCATTAATTTGAAGGAATTAATGTATAATATAATGTATTTATATGAGAAGTATTTTCCTTACACAATGTAGGTCCTTAAAGCACTGAGATTTGGCTATGAAAATACCATGCTTCGTTATTCAAGAAGACAATACAAAACAAAACAAAACAATAGATTTTGCACATATTTTATATACAAATTACATTGTGTTATGTAAATTAGCAGACATGCTTAAAAAAATTTTCTGGAGGGGGGGGGGCACTAAGAAGAAAAGAATACCAATTTCCTATTTATTGTGTAAACTAGAATTACCGGTAACAGCTCCACACCCTACATATTTAAGCAGTACATGTATTAATAGTAATATTTGTGTTAACATCTTAGTGTGCCAAATTCTATAATGTTCGCCATTTACAAAATAAATTTGCATACTTTTTTCCATCAGTATCCAATGATTCAAAATTATCAAAAAAATTATATGAAAATATACAGTAAATATTAATAGGTTTAATAGTTTTTACCTAATTGCAGCTTCTCACAGGTGTTAACTATACAGTCATTTTGACACACAAACTGCTATAAATACTTTGTAATTAATTCAGCTGTCAGAGTATTTTGTAAAAGACCTTGAAATACTTTGGGATTGTGAGACAGTCAAAAACTATGAAATGAATCCATCAGGAAAACAATAAATGGCATCCTAGGAACTACATGCACCACCCACAAGCACAAACTGGATAATGCACTCCTACTGTGTTGATGCTGTTTGCAGAATGTGATAGAGTTTTATTCACTCACTCATTCACTGTGGAATATTGCATGCATCACAGTCTGGGTGACAGGGCAAACAGTGATAAGTAATGCATGCATACAACGCAGTATAAAATTATATCTTTAGAAAATTTAAATTATAAGAACACGACACTGTGTTCCCAGATGAAATGACATCACTCAAATAAATACAGCAATTCTATGACAGGGATCAGGGCCAGAGCAGACACAGTATTCTTTGAGGGTTTGACGTTTTGAAAACACATCTGGATATCTCAGCTACGATATATCATGTGTACTACAAAATGACCAAGTGTATCCAACTGACTATACAATCCTCAATAATTATAGCACTAGCCTAGGAGTAATTATTATATACAAAATGACAATCTTTCTCTTTTGTCTAATGAATTGTTATTTTAGGTTAAAGCAATGAAATAAATTTAATAATAATTTGACATTTAATCTCTCAGTAAACAACGTAACAAATTACATAAAGACAAATTATGTTAGCCTCCCTTCACATCCGCATTCTCTGGTAAATAGAGATGATAAACAAGTTGTAAAGAGAAATATCGCCTATCCTTGCAATCCATGCGAAAGTAACTATAAAATATAAACCTCTGAATAACTTGGAAAGCAGACTAGACTATGTACATGTATACACAGATTATTACAACTAGCAACGTTCAATCCAGAGTAACTGAAAAATTAGGTTGTAAATTAATTTCTAATAGGGTTGGAGCAGATGGGGGTGGGCATTCAACTGAGACTGAACATGGGATACGCAATCTTGAACGAAAAAAAAATAGGGCTAAATATTTTGCCAGGGATGTTGCACACTTTGGTTAATAAATTGCTATGTTCAAATATCTAACATACTGTGGAATACTTTATTTTTGCTTGGAATTAATTTTCGCTATTTTCGCTGAAGGAATGATTCAGTGAAAATAAAATACAGCGAATATACCTTTTCTCCTATCTTTTACATTCAACTCGCTAAAATTCAGCGAAAATTAATTCCAGTGAAAATAAAGTATTTTACAGTACTTCTTAGAAAAAATTCTTGTCAAAAGATCAAAAACACCTGATTTTAGGCTTTGCAATAGCAGAAATTAAACAACTATGGCATGTTTTTTTTCAGGGTTTTCTATAATTATGTCATGCATTGTGCTGCATGCCCTGCACTTTTATTGCATCCAACAAATCAACTGCTTTATATGTGCATGTGACCATGTTAAGGGTATAATCTTTTATCAATACTTGACAATATGTTGAAAGGTTACTTTTCAAGGTGAGGAAGAGTGAATTGCTAAAATTGTTGGGTCAGTTCTCCAATGACTTCCTCTTGTTAGAACAGTGGGCAGATGAGACCAGTGAATGGTGAAACAAATCTTATAATACTGCAATGTCAAAGATACTGTGGTCTTTGCATGTCTGCGAACTCAACTATTAATCCATTGCATTGATCTAACTGTAACGAGTCATGCAAAACACAGAAATATCAACAGTGAGTTTCATTACAGAACTATTTTGTACAAAACTTTGCGCTTATTAGGCAATTTAAAGGGAAACCGCTCAATCCCATGGATTGCACCAAAGAATCATGGGACACTATTGTTTATGTTGTTTACAATGTTAATCTTTCTTTTTTTATCCATTGTTATTTTAATCCAGAAAGTAAATTTGTTGTGAGATTGGGCTTAACCAGAAGGTGCCCCTTTAAAATCTAATACACCCCATGTGATACATCTATGGAGGAAGCTACTGGTACTAGTAATATGAAAGCAAGTGATTCACTTCTATGAAACAGGTGTTGTGTTTGGATAATACTATATTTAGTGAGCACAGACGTACAATTTAAATATTTCAACCGTCTATCTAAAAGTAATCTTAATTAACCAACATAACGCCTTCAGAAAGCTATCCATTAAGTGGTAGAAATCACCTTTACTGCGAAAGTCATTCAAAGAACATTTAATAGTACTTGCAAATGCAGTCTGCTGTGTAATTCAGAGAACTGTCAGTGTACATTGACAAGACAAAATCACTGCACTCAGTAAATCAAAGCAATTAACAAAGGTGAATTTGTTTTGATCCCTTAGCAGGCAGAAATCACCTTTCTCTTTAGAAAGGTGATTAATGATTTCAAAGTTCATTGCTCATTCACTCACTCAACTGAAATGAAATTAAGTCACATGACCAACCAAAAATGAATTAATCGATCTACATATTATATTGCGAACACTTTTGATTTTCTCATCCTGGGTTCCTGGGTGGTGGATGGGGGACACTTTAATTTTTATGTTAACTACTGACAATCCACTAGAATGGCATATTTGAACACCCACCCCAATATTTGATGACAAATTCACATTTAAGCTTTGATAATGCCACTATTTAACAACAAGGTTTTATCAGCATAGACAAGCAAAATAAATTTGTGTCAATGCACATTTGTGTACACCCATGACTAAGTAACAAAAAGTACAAAGTACTTCAAGGAGAAGTTATAAACAAGAGGGGAATCAAAACAAGTTCTGCCCTCCAGGCAGTGTTATAAGGTTTCCTTTCTCAGCATAGAGCATGACACGCCCTATGCACATGCAGAAACTAATACTTCAAAGACCTTAAACGAAATATTTTTTAAAAACTCTGAATATCTGATAATGTAGTTGGAGGGTGGCTCTTTTAATGAAATGTTTTTCCCCAAAACTACCGGGGGGGGGGGGGTACCTGTGTAAATATTGTGGAATACATTATTGTTGTGGTTTGCAAATCATTTTATATGTGTAAATACTGTAGAATGCACTATTTTTGTGGTTCCTGCAACTCATTCACATGTTTTCAAATGAAAGAAAAGTGATAGAAGACAGTTAAACAGGTTTTGTTTTTTTTTCTTTTCACACTCTCAAAGAACTTAATTGTCATTGAAAAATAACTCCTAAAAAACAAATTCCAAAACTAAAACACCAATTAAATTACACAGTATATGTATAACCAATTTCTGGCTACATCAAACAAAATAAATTACAAAAAAGAAAAAAGATTATCATTATCAGTTTTCTCCACCAACTTTTATCAAACGTCTCTGTCTGATCACAGAGCACATAGACTTTGGTAGAGATTACGAAGTCAGCGAAGCTGGGTTAGAACGGGACAGTAATTTGGACATCATTAGTAGAAATACAACAGTTGAAATCAAAAGTTACTGTAAACCCCCATGCGACAAATCTTTGCAAATTTCGTCAGTGAAAATCACCAAACTTTGTGGAAGTAAAAGTTTTTCTGGGGTCCCAATTTTGCAAAATTTTGTCTACTTTAATGCTATAAATTCTTGAAATCGTCAAAAATTTCCAGAGAAATTTAACCGTTTTACTGTATTTAAAGTACACCAATAACATTCTCATTTCTTCACCTTAACAAAGGTCATCCAGAACATTAACATTGATTAATTTAACATTTGGTCTTGTGCATTTTTTGTTTTGATTTTACTGCCCAAGCGAACACCTTCAACAACAATGCTCTTTTACGAGAATTCGATTTACAGCATTCCTTGACATTTTTTCACAGGCTACTACTACTACTTACCATTTAACTAGGACTAAAAATAAATCATACTGGATACCGATAACAAAAAAAATAGGATACCATGGCAACTCATAATCCGTTTATAAACGAACAAATTGGATATGCAATCATAATATTGACACACAATTCAGTCAAAATTAATACGGTTACATAAACACCTGTCAGCAATTAATTTCCTATTTGATAGTGATACTTACTTTCGGGGGGCTGTAAAATTCCAGCATATGTCCTCCGTCCGTTTTAACAAGCATCAGTTTACTTTTTTCCCACTTATTTTTCCCGTGTTGTGGATCTGGGAAAATAAGTTGGTTGACTATTCCTTCTTTCAAAATGTCTTGTTTTGATCGCGTCGTGTGTTTTGATCCGTGGTTTAAGTCCTCTGAATGCTTGCGGAATTTCGATCGCACTGTTTCTCGCATACTTTTGAAAGACATTTTTTTGGTGAGTTGTGTCTTGGAAGAACCAGGCATTTTTGTTTTTTCTGCCTTGGAATGTGAAGAATGTGATTGATTATTTTGGTCTTGGGTCGACGTGGTTTCCTGTTGAAAATGCGAATGGTGAAAATCCATCTCACCGCCCTGTCTTCCGCCATTTAGATTAGTCCCTCTTCTGTCGCCAGAAGCATTGAAACCCTTGTGCGCCTCAACCTCAAAATGGTCCAGAAAATGATCGACATACCGACGTGCAAATTTGTTACCGGCATCCGGCTCGTCAAACTCAGGGTTGTCTGTGAGAAACTGACGGAAATGTCGTGCAAATTCAGCTGCCGCAGCTTGGGCATGATGTTCACATAATTCCGCCCAGTCGACCGTAGTCTCGGTTTCATGATTGTGTATACTGCCGTTTTCCATAATTCCCGTTAACTGTAGTCCATCTGTTAGCCAGCTAAGAAATCATCGTGATATTTGGCATATACTTATTGAACATAACAATGTCATCTTTACATATAAACATTAAAACTCACGACTCCTTCCTGTTAATGCCAGAAAAAGGGCTACTTTGGTTTCCTAAATAATTCACTCTGGCTGCGTTTGCTACTATCCACCCACGAGATTTCGGCGCAACGTGTATTCACAAACAAACCATCCCTTTTACTAAATCTTATTGGAGATTGATATATATTCGTGATTAATGTAATTTGCAATGGCTACGACCCGTCTAACGATTAGCATAGTCACGTTTTGAAAACTAGCTTGGGTAGCCTTTACTACGTCGTGGGCCAGGGTTTTAAAAGAATGCCCGGATGTGCGCATTGATAGGTCGTTGCTCTCTCTATTTGTAACAGCTGATCATTTGTTGTTGTTCACTTCATTCTAACAATTGGGGTTGTGATTGAATCGGATGTGTCAGCTCAATCAGGTCAGTAAACACGGGATCCTTGCGTTGTGAGTATCGATGAACGGTAGGTTCAATTCAGGTGTATTTCACGCCATTGAGCGGTTGCTCAAGTTGCGACATCGTACTCTAGTATATTTGTTTATCAGCGGTTAGACAGATTGTGAACCCGACATGAAATCTACTACACGTCACTCTGAACTCACGCGACACGACTGACGTTGCCACGCAAACACTTATGGAGTATGGGGAATGTGATTGGCACTTGAATCCAAACAACAGAACAGATCTTGACATTGGCGGACGTTCATTTCCTGGACCTGTACAGTGTTGTGGTCTTCACGCTTTTAGACGACAAAGTCAAACTATTGTCACCCTTCACAAATGTAACCGGCATTTTCCACAAAATTAAGTATGAAAATATGGTTTCTGACATTTTGAGTGGAGGGGCGACATATGTCATCAATGTTGAGAAATTTAACTTCTGTCAGATACCGGAAATATTAATTACCTGTTTTTTAATATAAGTATTTTCATTTTACCAGTCCTGGTTGTAACTCTGCATGTCTGTTGTTTCTTGCTCTACGGTACCCTAGAAACACTGTCCCTCAACTTGGTGCTCACAGAAACAACAATGTCACTATCTGAAATGCTGAAATGGATGCAGCATTGTTCAACATTATATATATATATGACTTCATAAAAGATTATATTATTACTCAAACTAACTTAATACTAACCTGAAATTATACATGCATGTTTGAAATAGAATAAAATATTGCTTTATTACAAACTTAACCATTTCACCACCAGTTCCCTCTTTTCATCACAAATTCACAAAATAGTCCCGTTTATAGTCTGCACTTTCCTTCAGAAGATTGGGGGAAACAATGAAAATTGACTCACATTTTGTCTGTTGGTTCCAAAATTGGAATTCATTTCCAGAAATATTGAAAAATATAAAAAAAAAAGTACTGACAGATTTGGGCAAGAAAGTCTGGTGGTGAAAGAGTTAACCAAAATCAAACAATTTTGTATGTTTCTACACATGAAATAAAAAACGATTTGTCACAGGTTGTTTTCCATGGTTACTGATGAGTGTCCATGGTGTGCTGTAACATTGTTACATATTAGCAAGAACACTGATATTTGTACACATGTACACGTGAGGTGGGGGTGATTCATTGACTGTTCACAAAAACAGGACTTAAGTGCATGTATTATGATCCATATAGATATCAGCCTGTATATTCAGGTATTTGACCTTCAGACTGTGTCTAATGTCATGTCTATATAAACCTTGTAAAGGTGAAATCTTGTTTATCATTGTTTCTATTCATACATTTGTAGCGTGATTACACCGACTAGACTTCCAATACGTATACGCAGCAACCAAACTTCCAATACTAAACAGTAAGTTTGTAACACTTTTAGTTCTGTAATATGTTTTTGTAACTGATCGAAAATAGTTGTGAGTTTTACTTTGCATACCATGTCTGTGAGGAACTGGCAGAAATATTGTGCAAACTTGGCTGCCGTAGCTCATTTGACTGTAGTCTTGGTTTTATTATTGTAGTCCGTCCACTAAATCATCATGGCATGTACATAATAAACATAAATTTTTTTGCATATAAATAATAAATCTATAATAATAATGATTATAGTTTATTTCTCTTGAAGTTGAAAGATGAATGACATCATGACATCAGATGTGACGCCGCAAAGATGCCTCCGATTCATCACATACCTTGCTCCAAGTGTTCCAATTGAATTCTTTCAAACTCTGACGTATTATTTAGAAGAGAAACTGAACATAGCGTCCTTTCTAATGTATGAAAGTCGATGGTCTGGTCCAAATCCAGATGCAGTTGATCCTTTCACTCTCAATATAGCTGATGTTGGTAAGCTTCATAGGTTGTGTTTGAGTCACAGTCTGCTCATTACTATTGATATTATATACGACCAAGCTGCTATTAACAATTATATTAACTACTATTACGAAGATCGATAATGTGACATTATTTATAAAACTAGTGTGGATTTTGGTGGATAATCATTTTGAACAAAGATGCAATGATTTCAATAACATTAGTACATTTGATTTTTGTGACCATGGATTTAGTGTCATGAATTAGTTTTCGCGTATCTGTTGACCGACTTAATTAGTTGATTATTAGCTGAATTGCTGTGTTATGTCTGTCATCGTTTAGGCAGGCAAGGTCCTGGACGGAACTTGGCACAGTGATCTGAATATTGAATATCTGAATATTGCATCTATACCAGTGTAATGTCTGGACATTGCATCTGTACCAGTGTAATATCCGGATATTGCATCCATACCAGTGTAATATTTGGTCCGTGGATATTGCATCTATACCAGTGTAATATCTGGATATCGCATCCATACCAGTATAATATCTGGATATTGCATCCATACCAGTGTAATATCTGAATATTGCATCCATACCAGTGTAATATCTGGATATTGCATCCATACCAGTGTAATATCTGGATATTGCATCCATACCAGTGTAATATCTGGATATTGCATGTATACCAGTGTAATATCTGGATATTGCATTCATACCAGTGTAATATCTGGATATTGCATCCATACCAGTGTAATATCTGGATATTGCATCTATACCAGTGTAATATCTGAATATTGTATCTATACCAGTGTTGTATTATCTGGATATTGCATCCATACCAGTGCTATATCTGGATATTGCATCCATACCAGTGTAATATCTGAATATTGCATCTATACCAGTGTAATATCTGGATATTGCATCCATACCAGTGTAATATCTGGATATTGCATCCATACCAGTGTAATATCTGGATATTGCATCCATACCAGTGTAATATCTGGATATTGCATCCATACCAGTGTAATATCTGGATATTGCATCCATACCAGTGTAATATCTGGATATTGCATCCATACCAGTGTAATATCTGGATATTGCATCTATACCAGTGTAATATCTGGATATTGCATCCATACCAGTGTAATATCTGGATATTGCATCTATACCAGTGTAATATCTGAATATTGCATCTATACCAGTGTAATATCTGAATATTGCATCTATACCAGTGTAATATCTGGAAATTGCATCCATACCAGTGTAATATCTGAATATTGCTTCTATACCAGTGTAATATCTGAATATTTCTTCTATACCAGTATAATATCTGAATATTGCTTCTATACCAGTGTAATATCTGAATATTGCATCCATACCAGTGTAATACATGTATCTGAATATTGCATCCATACCAGTGTAATATCTGGATATTGCATCCATACCAGTGTAATATCTGGATATTGCATCTATACCAGTGTAATATCTGAATATTGCTTCTATACCAGTGTAATATCTGAATATTGCATCCATACCAGTGTAATATCTGAATATTGCTTCTATACCAGTGTAATATCTGAATATTGCATCCATACCAGTGTAATATCTGGATGTTGCATCCATACCAGTGTAATATCTGGATATTGCATCTATACCAGTGTAATATCTGAATATTGCATCCATACCAGTGTAATATCTGGATATTGCATCCATATCAGTGTCATATCTGGATATTGCATCCATACCAGTGTAATATCTGGATATTGCATCCATACCAGTATATTATCTGGATATTGCATCCATACCAGTGTAATATCTGGATATTGCATCCATACCAGTGTAATATCTGGATATTGCATCTATACCAGTGTAATATCTGGATATTGCATCCATACCAGTGTAATATCTGGATATTGCTTCCATACCAGTGTAATATCTGGATGTTGCATCCATACCAGTGTAATATCTGGATATTGCATCCATACCAGTGTAATATCTGGATATTGCATCCATACCAGTGTAATATCTGGATATTGCATCCATACCAGTGTAATATCTGGATATTGCATCCATACCAGTGTAATATCTGGATATTGCATCTATACCAGTGTACTATCTGAATATTGCATCCATACCAGTGTAATATCTGCATATTGCTTCTATACCAGTGTAATATCTGCATATTGCATCTATACCAGTGTAATATCTGGATATTGCATCCATATCAGTGTAATATCTGGATATTGCATATATACCAGTGTAATATCTGAATATTGCATCCATACCAGTGTTATATTATCTGGATATTGCATCTATACCAGTGTAATATCTGCATATTGCATCCATACCAGTGTAATATCTGGATATTGCATCCATACCAGTGTAATATCTGGATATTGCATCCATACCAGTGTAATATCTGAATATTGCATCTATACCAGTGTAATATCTGAATATTGCATCTATACCAGTGTAATATCTGAATATTGCATCTATACCAGTGTAATATCTGAATATTGCATCTATACAGTGTAATATCTGGATATTGCATCCATACCAGTGTTATATTATCTGGATATTGCATCTATACCAGTGTAATATCTGCATATTGCATCCATACCAGTGTAATATCTGAATATTGCTTCTATACCAGTGTAATATCTGAATATTGCATCCATACCAGTGTAATATCTGGATGTTGCATCCATACCAGTGTAATATCTGGATATTGCATCTATACCAATGTAATATCTGGATATTGCTTTTATACCAGTGTAATATCTGACTGTTGCATCCATACCAGTGTAATATCTGGATGTTGCATCCATACCAGTGTAATATCTGGATATTGCATCTATACCAGTGTAATATCTGAATATTGCATCCATACCAGTGTAATATCTGGATATTGCATCCATATCAGTGTAATATCTGGATATTGCATCCATACCAGTGTAATATCTGGATATTGCATCCATACCAGTGTAATATCTGGATATTGCATCTATACCAGTGTAATATCTGAATATTGTATCTATACCAGTGTTGTATTATCTGGATATTGCATCCATACCAGTGCTATATCTGGATATTGCATCCATACCAGTGTAATATCTGAATATTGCATCTATACCAGTGTAATATCTGGATATTGCATCCATACCAGTGTAATATCTGGATATTGCATCCATACCAGTGTAATATCTGGATATTGCATCCATACCAGTGTAATATCTGGATATTGCATCCATACCAGTGTAATATCTGGATATTGCATCCATACCAGTGTAATATCTGGATATTGCATCTATACCAGTGTAATATCTGGATATTGCATCCATACCAGTGTAATATCTGGATATTGCATCTATACCAGTGTAATATCTGAATATTGCATCTATACCAGTGTAATATCTGAATATTGCATCTATACCAGTGTAATATCTGGAAATTGCATCCATACCAGTGTAATATCTGAATATTGCTTCTATACCAGTGTAATATCTGAATATTGCTTCTATACCAGTGTAATATCTGAATATTACATCCATACCAGTGTAATACATGTATCTGAATATTGCATCCATACCAGTGTAATATCTGGATATTGCATCCATACCAGTGTAATATCTGGATATTGCATCTATACCAGTGTAATATCTGAATATTGCTTCTATACCAGTGTAATATCTGAATATTGCATCCATACCAGTGTAATATCTGGATATTGCATCTATACCAGTGTAATATCTGAATATTGCATCCATACCAGTGTAATATCTGGATGTTGCATCCATACCAGTGTAATATCTGCATATTGCATCTATACCAGTGTAATATCTGGATATTGCATCCATATCAGTGTAATATCTGGATATTGCATATATACCAGTGTAATATCTGAATATTGCATCCATACCAGTGTTATATTATCTGGATATTGCATCTATACCAGTGTAATATCTGCATATTGCATCCATACCAGTGTAATATCTGGATATTGCATCCATACCAGTGTAATATCTGGATATTGCATCCATACCAGTGTAATATCTGGATATTGCATCCATACCAGTGTAATATCTGGATATTGCATCCATACCAGTGTAATATCTGGATATTGCATCCATACCAGTGTAATATCTGGATATTGCATCCATACCAGTGTAATATCTGGATATTGCATCTATACCAGTGTAATATCTGGATATTGCATCCATACCAGTGTAATATCTGGATATTGCATCTATACCAGTGTAATATCTGGATATTGCATCCATACCAGTGTTATATTATCTGGATATTGCATCTATACCAGTGTAATATCTGCATATTGCATCCATACCAGTGTAATATCTGGATATTGCATCCATACCAGTGTAATATCTGGATATTGCATCCATACCAGTGTAATATCAGAATATTGCATCTATACCAGTGTAATATCTGAATATTGCATCTATACCAGTGTAATATCTGAATATTGCATCTATACCAGTGTAATATCTGGATATTGCATCCATACCAGTGTAATATCTGAATATTGCTTCTATACCAGAGTAATATCTGAATATTTCTTCTATACCAGTATAATATCTGAATATTGCTTCTATACCAGTGTAATATCTGAATATTGCATCCATACCAGTGTAATATCTGAATATTGCATCCATACCAGTGTAATATCTGGATATTGCATCTATACCAGTGTAATATCTGAATATTTCTTCTATACCAGTATAATATCTGAATATTGCTTCTATACCAGTGTAATATCTGAATATTGTATCCATACCAGTGTAATATCTGAATATTGCTTCTATACCAGTGTAATATCTGAATATTGCATCCATACCAGTGTAATATCTGAATATTGCTTCTATACCAGTGTAATATCTGAATATTGCATCCATACCAGTGTAATATCTGGATGTTGCATCCATACCAGTGTAATATCTGGATATTGCATCTATACCAATGTAATATCTGGATATTGCTTTTATACCAGTGTAATATCTGGATGTTGCATCCATACCAGTGTAATATCTGGATATTGCATCTATACCAGTGTAATATCTGATTATTGCATCCATACCAGTGTAATATCTGAATATTGCATCCATACCAGTGTAATATCTGGATGTTGCATCCATACCAGTGTAATATCTGGATATTGCATCTATACCAATGTAATATCTGGATATTGCTTTTATACCAGTGTAATATCTGACTGTTGCATCCATACCAGTGTAATATCTGGATGTTGCATCCATACCAGTGTAATATCTGGATATTGCATCTATACCAGTGTAATATCTGAATATTGCATCCATACCAGTGTAATATCTGGATATTGCATCCATATCAGTGTAATATCTGGATATTGCATCCATACCAGTGTAATATGTGGACATTGCATCCATACCAGTATAATATCTGGATATTGCATCCATACCAGTGTAATATCTGGATATTGCATCTATACCAGTGTAATATCTGGATATTGCATCAATACCAGTGTAATATCTGAATATTGCATTCATACCAGTGTAATATCTGAATATTGCTTCTATACCAGTGTAATATCTGAATATTGCATCCATACCAGTGTAATATCTGAATATTGCTTCTATACCAGTGTAATATCTGGATATTGCATCCATACCAGTGTAATATCTGGATATTGCATCCATACCAGTGTAATATCTGGATATTGCATCCATACCAGTGTAATATCTGGATATTGCATCCATACCAGTGTAATATCTGGATATTGCATCTATGCCAGTGTAATATCTGAATATTGCATCCATACCAGTGTAATATCTGAATATTGCTTCTATACCAGTGTAATATCTGGATATTGCATCCATACCAGTGTAATATCTGGATATTGCATCCATACCAGTGTAATATCTGGATATTGCATCTATACCAGTGTCATATCTGGATATTGCTTAAGCACTGGTGTAATATCTGGATATTGCATCAGCACCAGTGCCTGTGCCATCTTGAAACAAAGTCATTACTCTTGTCAATTTTAGATACTGTCTTAAATGATTCCTATATATTTATAGAAAGCATTACCAATACAATCAGTTGTACGTGATTGGTCAGTACAATCTCTAGATTCAGTTTATGTGTTGTAAGCCAGATGTTGTACTCATGTTTTTCAATCATTAAGATATTGAACTTGAACTTTTGGCCTTTGTATCATTAAATATATCATCCTACCCTATGACCTGCTGATGCTACAGCATTACCTGAATATTTTATTTTAGGGACAAAGCTATCCTGACTATTCAACTGCAATACCTTGAGTTAACAGTAAATTTGTTAATTATTACAGGTTTTATTTGCAGTACATCATTTATGCAGTTATTGCATGATAAGAAAGCACCAGTTGAGTTGCTACCAGTTGGTCCAGTTTACATGCATCCTAGAGCACAGGGTAGACCTGTTTACTTCTCTGATGTCATTGTACATAAAGATAACAAGTAAGATTTATCTAGTGTTATCTTGCAAGAGCCACAGCACTGTCATGCATAGCCTCACAAATTTATATGTTGCAATAATAATCTCTAAACCACTTAAAGTTTGTTGATTTGTTGTGCAATACATTTTGTACATGTTCCAATTTCATGTAAACAAACAATTTAGTTTACACACGTTGCGTACGTCGCTATTAGTCCCATATCAAACAGGATTCAGCGTGATGACCACCGACCTTTAAATGTAGCAACATTGATAAAACACTTGAAAATAAATATGTATATGATTCTGATATTCTCTAAACGTTACTAAGCATTCCACTATACATGTACCAACCTATGTATCATCTGAAAGCTTATATGGGCGAATGATGTAGAGCTTATGTCGTACCAATGTTTTTGTGAGGAATTTCCTGATGTCTAATTTGTGCTTTTTTGACTGTTCCGACTATTGAAAGCACTGTTTTTTAAGCTATTTCAGTAACGCAAATGACTTGTGCATTGCATAGGACATTTGTAACATTGTAGCCTAGATGATTGCAGTGTGAGTTTCAATTTTTCATTGTCTTCTAAAATATTCTACAGCAACAGATTGTTGGTAACATTTTTGTAGTTATTTGGTTGTACTTAGTAAACAAAGGCAAATTAAAAAAATAAACAAGATAAACTTTGCTTATGATATCCTGTATTTGCTTATATCTAAGCTTTCAGATGATATATAGGTTGTTATAGTAGCATGCTTAGTAACTTTTAGAGAATATTTGAATCACAGATTAGTTTTTAACACATTTATTATTCATTAAAAGAACACAATTTATAAGATATGGTGTTGAAGCCCAGATAAAAAAATCCATGTTTCTGTTCGTTGAACATGTCAGTTACCGGTATATACATTTAACAAAATTTTATTTTTTTTGGTCATAATTTCTGAAAACAAATTTTTATGAAAGATCAAAATAATTGCATCTTTTTAGCTCCGCTGTCGACTCAAATACTTAATTGATATGTTATCTGTTTATCTAGCTTATTACATTATTCATTGATGTACATTGTATTCTAATGTTTTGTTTGATTTCAATTTCAGAGAAAAATTCAAAGAATTTGTAAACTTGAGAGGATGTAAATGGGCTTATAATGATGCTCATTCATTGAGTGGTTGCTACACATCACTGAGAAAATTAAAGCAGATGGGAGAAAGTGCAAGCTTTTTTGGACACACAGTACACTCTGGTATACAATTTGGTTCTATTAGTTATTGTTTAGTTTATTTGTTTTTGAATCAGTCGGCTTTCCAAAAGCCCTCTATAATGAATGCATAAGTCAATAAACTCTACTCATGGTCAGGTATTTACTATAAATGCGATTGGGTGATTGAGCATTGTCAGTCATTTAGGAGGTCACATGATTATGGGAATTTACCAGCATGCTGCATTTAAACTGGCCAATGAGTGGAGAGTATTTTACTTCCAAGGGTTCAGATATAACGGTCTAGTACAGTGTAGCAATGAGGTTGTGTCATTGGTCGTTTGAAAATGTTTGATATCAAATACTTATACATGTAGAAGTTTGCATATAAATCAACAATATTCAATGTTTGTTCCCATGATTTATTCACAATAACTATACTGAACATGTTTTCACTCATGTGAGAGTGGTTGACTCTCGAATCGCTAACCACTGCATGTATAAATGTTTTCACTCATGTGAGAGTACTTGACTCTCAAATCGCTAACCACTGCATGTATAAATGTTTTCACTCATGTAAGAGTGGTTGACTCTCGAATCGCTAACCACTGCATGTATAAATGTTTTCACTCATGTGAGAGTGGTTGACTCTTGAATCGCTAACCACTGCATGTATAAATATTTTCACTCATGTGAGAGTGGTTGACTCTCGAATCGCTAACCACTGCATGTATAAATGTTTTCACTCATGTGAGAGTACTTGACTCCCTAATCGCTAACCACTGCATGTATAAATGTTTTCACTCATGTGAGAGTGGTTGACTCTCGAATCGCTAACCACTGCATGTATAAATGTTTTCACTCATGTGAGAGTGGTTGACTCTTGAATCGCTAACCACTGCATGTATAAATATTTTCACTCATGTAAGAGTGGTTGACTCTTGAATCGCTAACCACTGCATGTATAAATGTTTTCACTCATGTAAGAGTGGTTGACTCTCGAATCGCTAACCACTGCATGTATAAATGTTTTCACTCATGTGAGAGTGGTTGACTCTTGAATCGCTAACCACTGCATGTATAAATATTTTCACTCATGTGAGAGTGGTTGACTCTTGAATCGCTAACCACTGCATGTATAAATGTTTTCACTCATGTAAGAGTGGTTGACTCTCGAATCGCTAACCACTGCATGTATAAATGTTTTCACTCATGTGAGAGTGGTTGACTCTTGAATCGCTAACCACTGCATGTATAAATATTTTCACTCATGTGAGAGTGGTTGACTCTTGAATCGCTAACCACTGCATGTATAAATGTTTTCACTCATGTGAGAGTGGTTGACTCTTGAATCGCTAACCACTGCATGTATAAATGTTTTCACTCATGTGAGAGTGGTTGACTCTCGAATCGCTAACCACTGCATGTATAAATATATTTTTTTCGTGGTATTATAATTGAAATAAAGGAACTCGCACTGCCCATTATTACATGATAAAAGGGCTCACATAGGGGGATTTTCACTTAAGGTAAAAGCCTACTCATAAATGCAAATACCCATAATTTATTCATTTTGCAATAAATTTTACTTTACAGGCAATATAACGATATTGACTTTAAAAAAGTTGGGGTCACCACCTTAATTTTCGAGAAATTATTGGTTGTATTTTAGTGGATAGTGGCCATTTTGACAGTTTTATAACGCTTATAGGTTCCTATGGTAATGATATTGTGTCATATCTCAAATTGTAGACTGGTGATATAAGCTGAACAGATCATATATTGTTACTGATAGGATATTGTTGTTTTAAATTATTTCAAAAATCCGGGTTTTGAAAAATGTAGAAAATTGCAATTTTTTCGTTAACATTGTGCTCTATGGAATTGTTCTAAAAATAGCGATTTTTGAAAAATATTAAGATACATCACTGTAACACACATTCTTTATTCACTTAATACATGTTTACATGGCTAATATACAACTACTATGAGTCAATCTCTGTTGCTATTTCTTGATAGGTGCTCACGTTAACTCCATCAAATTGGTCTTAGACCAGACTGTAGATGCAGCTGCTGTTGATAGTAATTGTTTAGCTATACAAATGAAGATGAATCCGGAGTTAGCACAAAACATCCATGTCTTGGAATCCTTTGGACCACTGCCAATTTATCCTATTGCAGTTAATGCTAATCTGCCAGGTAAGTATGTCCTCTAGTGGCTATATACTATAATTTGTTTTTTTACCTTGATTTCGTTGCATTGTGAACGTCATCATGCAAATTGTAGGTTTCACTCCATTAATTAATAAATCACACAGCATGAGATCACAGTCGGTTTAGTTTATTAAAAAAACAAATTGTTGAAATGTTTAATGCACCTAACTTCAATGCTTATTTACCACTACACAGAATAACCAACTGACCCACTACAACCCCTCCTCCCACCAAATAAACGTAATAACTTTCATTTTTGCTTGCAAACATCTATAAATTTAGAAGTAACATTTTTGATCTGTACATGCTGTTTGAAGAAGACATCTGAGAAAGTCAGTAGTTTGCAGGTATTTGACATGGTTACAATGTAAAGATACTGTACAAAATGATATTATTAATGTAGAAAAACAACATACCCAAATGATGTCCTAATTCATAGTTAGGGAAATTTACACACAAAAAAATACATCACTATCATTCAAAGCAATGACTGACAAACAATAAAAAAGAACAAAACCATCCAAGTACACATCGATAATACAATTACCGTAGTATGATTATATATGAATCTCACTGTATACATGACATGATGTCCAGTATTTCAAAAAGAGTGGACATATCCTGCTTCATATACTCGATATATCATTCTCAATCAAATCAAATTGTTTCTGTTTGAAACCCAATGTGTACACCAGACAGTTGACATCTGAGATCATCAGTGTTATCATATCTAAGCTTAACTTGTAATATCTAGCCATAAAACATTTTAAATGTTAAGACCAGTCTTGAAAAGCCTTACTTCAATAAGTTTGGGCTAAAGAAGACCGTTCTGTATATGTACTACAGTCAGTATGTGTATCTGTGCTTCTGTTTCAGATAAGTTAAAAAAAGACATTGCCAAAGCTCTGCTTGAAATGCATGCAGATATCAAATGGAGTCCCAAACTAAACCAATTCCTGGTGTCACGTTTTGTTGAAGTCAGTTTGGATAATTATAAAAAAGAAGAAGAGCTACGGAATGACGTCAGCGGTGTGTCCATGGATCGCAATGTTTATTATTAGTCACAGATTTATTGTCTTGTTTCCTTAGAAATGATCTACTTAAACAGACTATTTGTGGGGTTTTGGTGAGTGGGATGTACTCTGACACAGAAACCCATAATAATGGTCTTTTGTTGTCGCAATATGTTGAAGTGAATTACAGAATGTGTCCCTTTAATATTCAAACACTGATATTCCATATATGAACTTTAAATGTGAATTGATGTATATGTATGACATGTGGAAAAAAAGTATTGTGAGTTAATGTGGTTTTCTACTGTTTTCTTCTCAAAGTACAACTTTTTAAGCCTGTAATTTGTACTGATAAGGGTTGTATTGGATATGAACCAGTACAAACTCAATAATATTTGGAAGTAAAAAATGATGGCGCCAAAAGGTTTCAAAAGTTGATACAAATTCAGTGCAATTAGATGAGTATGGTTCTGTTATCGTTATGTGTTTAGTGTTGGAGGTGAATAAACTATTTTGACACAAGTATGTAAAACAGCGTTTATAGAAATTACACTGTATTGACAACCAAGTGTATTTGTATGTGAATACGGTTGGTTGAGTGCAGGGTATTTACTGGTGTAAGTGAAATTAATAAATTATTACCCATACTTAGCTAACAGATTGGGGTAGATTTTCGTGTAATCAATGTGAAGTCATAAAATTGCTACTTTGTTATTAATTGTAACATTAGCAATAATAAATGTATATATTGGCTATGATGTCCATCCAATTGTATCAGATTTTTTTTTCAGGGAGATATTCTTCAAAGTTTATTTTTTATTGTTATTGTTGGTGGGACATATGAGCATGTATTTTTATTGTGCTTGTTTCCATTTTTAATGCAGTGTGAATCTCAATTTCAGTGTATTTACTTTAGTATGCCCATGGTGCTTTCAACACACACACAGACATGTGTATATATATATATATATATATATATATGAAATAGCAAATGTTTCTACTGTGACAACAAAGCAATTTCATTTAGCAATTTTGGTGCTCGCAATATGAACTGAAACTTGTCCTTCTCATTCCCCTTGTTCAAATGACATAGTCATCTCCTGCACTCCACCATTAAGGTAGAAGCCTACTCATAATTTTTGAGAAAGTCGGTCATAAATCAAAGACAATGTTCACTGGTTTATTGTGTAAAATCATGGAGCTATTGTTTCATGACACTATGAAATAGCATTCTTTTGTGTGTTCCAGTGACATTTTGGAAAACTTGTCCTAATATTTTTCAAAAATATTTTAAAATAATTCAGTAGAGCAAAATGTTTTTTTTTTTTAAAACCCAGATTTTTGAAATAATTAAGGACAACAAAAAGTACCCCATCATTAACAATATATGATTTTTTCAGCCTATGTCACCAGGGAACAATTTGAGTTATGACACAATATCTACCATAGGATCCTATTGTAAAATTGTTATAATACTGTCAAAATGGCCACTATACACTATTACAACCATCATTTTCTCGAAAATTAAGCTGGTGACCCCCAACTTTTTTTAAGTCAACATCTTTATAATGTCTGGAAGTACAATTTATTGGAAAATGAATAAATTCTGGGTATTTGCATTAATGAGTAGGCTACTACTTTAGTGAGTGCTGCCCTCTAAGTTTGAGATTTTTCTTCTATTTGTGTATGTGTATGTAGTGATTTTAATGAGTGGGGTATATGATCCCAATAATTTCATTTTACAGTAATAAACTACGCACAAATGTAAACTTTG
Source organism: Saccoglossus kowalevskii (assembly GCF_978046115.1). NCBI lineage: Eukaryota > Metazoa > Hemichordata > Enteropneusta > Harrimaniidae > Saccoglossus > Saccoglossus kowalevskii. The sequence continues at coordinate 5,433,325 of NC_140656.1, forward strand.
TATTAAGCTTCAGATTAAATATGTATTTGTAAGTACATAAATATTATAAATCACATATGACATATTAAAATATATGATATTTAAGTTTTTGAGTGAGATGATTTATTTTGTGTTTGTTTACAATGTTTTTACCCTAAGTAAAAAAGTAATTGTCTGAATGAATCCAGGAACAGAGGGTGCTGCAGAAAAAAAAATAGTAGAATTCATAACAGTGTCTTATTCTAGATTCTTGCATTGCAGCTCTAACTACTGCACTTGCCTTACTTCTGTCTAATGTCATGGTTAATGACACAAACTGGCCAGAAACAGAGTCAAATGAATCCATCTCATCGCACACATGACTTAAAGGGTTACTTCCAATTAAAACATCACATTCTGAAACTATTTTAGCTCCACTGTCCTCAAAGATGACAGGCTGAGCTTCTGGTATAGATGTTTGTTTGTAGTTTTCGTAGTCTCACCTTCCTTCTTAAACCTTATTCCTCAATTGGTACTTGGTAGGTCCTCTATTAAATTTGAACATTTATAATGAAGATATTTTAATTACTTTAATTTTAGTGAATGTTTTCTGTCAGTTTCGATGAAAATGCTATTTGACTTCTTGATGACTGCTAGTTTGATTGAATTGATATTTGGTATATATGCATATGTACATTGGGCGGATCTCTATTAGATTAGATCATTTTGTGACATAATTTGGCAACTATTAAACATATTATTAGTGATAATATCTAAACACAGTAATGGGAACAACGCCAAGGTCCGTTATTGCTATTACTACTATTATTGATAGACTAGTTTAGTTATCTAGTTGAACATTATACATTTACGAATTTGAATTTTGAATGTCTCAATAACAACTCATCAGATTTTAATAAAACTTGAAACAGGTGCTCTGGAACAATCCATAGAAGTGATTAGTTTGTTTACTATATTAAACAAACAAAGGAACCCCCCCCCCCATGATTCCCTGGTGCTATCCCTGGGATTGACAGGTAGTCCTTTAAGTGTAAATTATTGCATATCGGGATAATAGAGAAAACACGTCTTACTGCACAAGATATTACAAGACAAACGCTCATTTCTAGACTTACCTTAAAGCGCGGTGGTCGTCGCGCAGCGCGTATTTGAATTTCATGTAAACAAACAATGTATTTTACACGCGTTGTATACGTCGCTATGAGTCCCATATCGAACAGGACTGCCACCCTTTAATACAAGTAAAGGAGTGTGAAAACAATAATTTTGCACATCAATTGTATTGCATGAGTTTATTTCCCTAAACAGAATTATGTGACCGACAAACCTGGCCCATTTTTGTTTTCCCGAAATCAATATTTCCATGGTTGCCAATGAGTGTCCATAGTGTGCTGTACGTTGTACTAAATACGTGTTACACCCGTGTTACATATCTTGTTAAGAGTAAAAAATAAAGAATGCAGTAATATAGTGCACTGTGCTTATCAGTCAGAGTGTACAATCAATAGCAATTCATGGGCAAACTTTGTTAGCAAACTACTTGAAATAACTCGATTAAATGAAACGGATCATAATGCTAACATATTTAGAAACAATCTTAAAAGAATTTACTATGAAACAATTTGGTTGCCAACTCTATTCAAAAAGGAACATAATAAACTACGTATTTACAATAAATACAAATCAGATTATGAATTTGAACCATATCTGAATAAAATTAATAATTTAAATCACAGAGTTAGTGTAACCAAATTTAGAATTTCAGCACATAAATTACCAATTGAAAAATTAAGATACCAAAAAATACCCTCAGAGAAAAGATTTTGCACACTGTGTTCTGATCAGTCTGTTGGTGATGAAATGCATGCTCTTTTTGACTGCAAACTGGATGAAATTGTAAAGGCACGTAGCAACTTTTGGAATACTCTATCATTATACAATGATAATATTTTAAAATTACCAAAAGAAGATATGTTTGTGCATATTATGGGAATAAAAGACAGTTTCATTGCGTATTGCATCATTCTAGGAAAGTTTATTAACATAATTTTACAATACCTAATACCTAATAGTTGTTAGTGTTATCTGTTTTAACATTTTATTTTATTTTTAATATCTGTATTTCTTGTTATTGTGTTTTTTCTTTTGTGTATGATTATTGACCATGGTTTATGTACTTCCAATTCATTAATTTGAGTCAAATAAAATATACTATACTACACTATACTACCTGAGAGAACACTGATATTTGTACACGTGAGCCGGGGGTGATTTAGATATCAGCCTGTATATCCAGGTATTTGACCTTCAGGCTGTGTCTAATGTCATACCTTGTAAAAGTCAAATCTTTGTAAAATATTAATATATTAATTGTCATTTCCGTTCGCAGCGTGACAACGACCACCATACATACTACAACCGGTATATACAGACCTGCAATACTAGTACAATTACTGAACAGTAAGTTTGTAACATTTTTAGTTCTAAAATGTATTTTTGGTAACCGTTAGGAAATACTTTTGGACTTTGCAATACACAAACCTGCTTTCACGATGGCCATGATATCGTGGTATTTCACGATGGCCATGATATCGTGGTATTTCACGATGGCCATGATATCGTGGTATTTCACGATCGACCATATTCGACCATTATATGACTGTCATGTGAAACATACATGATCAGACGATGGTCGTTCATGGTCAAGTAACAAACTTAGGACTTCTATACGTGGTGATCATAATTGTGGTTTGTGCTCAATTAAAAAGTGATCATGAAATTGTGATCGACAATGAACTATCATGGTTGCTGTCTTGTGTCAAGCTTAATTTGCAAATGAAAAATATACAGTCTTTGGCGTAAATAATTTTAGCCCAGGTTGTATTTTTAACTATGTTATTGTTGGTCCGGGAGTATCGGGCAATGAAGGCCTCGAATTAGATAGATATAAATAAGAGAGGCGACCTATATAAATATCCACATATAGCCATGACAATTTCCAATATGAATTCATTTAATTCAGAAGAATAATTGCTAATTAATATTTTGTCATTTACATATCAAATAATGTATTTAACCACAGCTTGTTTTATGACTTTATTTAGCTAATGGATTCCAGGGTGTGGAGGGCATTTTGTTCAAGTGGGGGACTAATCCTTTAAATACAACATAGTTAAAGTTGACTCACGGTACCGAAAACCCGCTATCAAAACATGATATAGTGGGGTTGATTAGTCAAGAAAAGCAGGTGTAGCCTTCCCATGGTTATTCTGCATATGAACCCCTGGACCCTTCTACGTGGTCCTCTTTATTGCTGATAGCAAATTTAATTGCCTACACAGACCAACTCACTTAATTAGCAGGTTTGCTCTGATTTTCTTATGCACGGCAAGGGAATAGATCCTTTAAAGTCGGTCCATTGCCAGTGATTGATAAGCCCGGACTTCACCGTAATGCCTCCCCGAGGCTAGGGATAATAGAAATACCTTTTTGTGAGACCATGCAGCTATAGGTTTATAGTGGGCACTTTAATAACACAATCTAGCACAAAAAAGCGACTCTGGCAATTGTTTTTCCTACAGAGGCCTGGAGTTTTGTATACGTAGCTATTAGTAAATAGGTCTATGCAAAGTTGCAGTCAGCTGGGAACCATTCTATCTGTAAAATTATTAATGCGACAACATGTCTGCTATTGTATTCAATTTACATTTTTAGTTCCCAGCTGAATATTGTTGGAATGGCACCAAAGAAGTATTTTGGCTGCTTAGACTCATAGAGTGCTTGCGGCGTTTCATAATAAATGCTTTCTATTAATAATTGCATCTTAAAGTTATTAGCATATTGTCTGTGAAGTGCACATATTCCAGGTTTTCTTATTTATTCCACAACGCATGCGTAACAATGTCGTGGTGTAGTTGGTACAAAGAGTTCATCGATTAGGGAAGGGTAATGCCACTTTCCCAGTCTTGTTGACACTGGAAAATATTGGATTAATACAATTATTCCTTCCCATAAAAACAATCAACAGGTATAACCCATGTCTACATCAGTGAACTTCACCAATGTCTAGTTTGGGTTCCCATAACTCTGGGTGATTCAATGTTGCCGACTTTGTGTACATAAATAAGTTAAGAGATTACGTGACGGGCAGTAAATTGAACAGGACGATGTAGGCTAGCGGACCACGTCCCATTTTTTCTTTTACTATTCCGACCACTGAAGTATTGAAAACACATATTTAATTACGCGAATGACCTGTAAATTGAACAGGACGATGTAGGCTAGCGGACCACGTCCCATTTTTTCTTTTATCCGCCTTAATTTTTACCCATGACCAAATAAGTACGAACATATTACCGACAATGTATTTTCTCAAACTTTCCACTTTCTGGAGAAATTGGTATGTTGGGCTACCATTCAATTGTACCATACTTTTTGTCCCATTCAGACGATTGTTTTCATTGCTACTTTGGTTGGCACTTTTATTCATTGTAAGTGTTTCATCAGCCGCTGAATTATAATATCACATCTGACACCACGTTTCAATGGTTTCTCTGTACCTTGATTAAATAATAATGTACGTCCGAGTCTATATAACATATACTAGATTTATTTTGACTGTCACTACGCCATATGCATCCTGGATGACCAAAAATACACATGTGCACGAGTTACTAATACAGAATCTTGCAGATTATATTAAACGTCTTACATCATCTTAAATTGTGTCCGTTACTAGCTCACATAATCTGACCTACTCAAGTACAAGGTTAATCAATCAGAGAACTTAATTAAATGCAATTATATTCAATTATGTATCGTAATGCATACATACAGTGATATGCATTGTTGTTTGAAACCTGCTTGTAACTAGTAGGTTGTATCCCACAATGCACTGCACTGAGAGTAACATTTACAAACATGATATAATGAATATAGTTTATTTATCTTAAAGTTACATCATGCCGACATCAGATGTGGCGCCACCAAGATGCCTCCGATTCATCACATACCTTGCTCCAAGTGTTCCAATTGAATTCTTTCAAACTCTGACGTATTATTTAGAAGAGAAACTGAACATAGCGTCCTATCTAATGTGTGAAAGTCGATGGTCTGGTCCAAATCCAGATGCAGTTGATCCTTTCACTCTCAATATAGCTGATGTTGGTAAGCCTCATAGGTTGTGTCCGAGTCACAGTCTGCTCATTACTATTGATATTATATACGACCAAGCTGTTATTAACAATTATATTAACTACTATTACGAATGATCGATAATGTGACATTAGTGTGGATTTTGGTGGATAATCTTTTTATAAATATGTAATGATTTCAATAACATTAGTACATTTGATTTTTGTGACCAAGGATTTAGCTTCATGCCTTGATCAATTCCCCGTATCTTTCAAGTAACATTCCCTGAGCTCCAGCTTACGATGTCATTTTACAGTAGGTAGACTACATGACGAGTTTTGAGTAAGACACAAAGCTAGTTAAGCAAGGTTACTTAAGATATAGTCTGATTCGTAAGTTGTTCACAAAATCTCTTGGAAGACATGATCATTATAAAATATAATTTGTATGTCCCGGAAATTATGCGAGACAGCATTCCTAAATCAGAGATTAGATTAAAACAACAACAACTGTTAGACTTGTTTGTGGTCAATGTATGCTGTTCGAGAGACCAAATTCTTACACGTGCCTTGACTGCACGACTGATTCAGAATAGCTGGCCCATTTTATCTTTTTTGAACAGTGGCACTGTATTTATCATGTCTCGACATGGGAGACTTGCCAATGATTAAACGTTCTAAGTAGACAACTACAGCTACAGATCAAATCCTAGAATTGCCGATTCGCATCTATATGCCAACATATTATCATATACTTGGCATGTTTGTATCACAACATTATGTGAAATGTAATATTTTAGAGACAATACTGTCCTCACAATGATACTGCAATACCTTGAGATAACCATCAATTTGTTAACTATTACAGGTTTTATTTGCAGTACACCATTTATGCAGTTATTGCATGATAAGAAAGCACCAGTTGAGTTGCTACCAGCTGGTCCAGTTTACATGCATCCTAGAGCACAGGGTAGACCTGTTTACTTCCCCGATGTCATTATACATAAAGATAACAAGTGAGATTTCTCTAGTGTCATTGAACAAACATTGAAGATGACTCTGGCGTCATCTACTCTTCGAACTACTTAAATATTTCGCAATACATATTAGTTTGTGTCATAACAAATAAAAATAGGATGGATTTTGACAATTTCTCAAATACATTAAATTTGTATGTTATTTGTTTCTGGTTTCATTTCTCAATTTTCCCCATTCCATAATAATCAATTTGTTGTATATTGTATCCTAATGGTTTGTTCGATTCAATTTCAGAGAAAAATTCAAAGAGTTTGCCAACTTAAGAGGATGTAAATGGGCATATAATGATGATCAATCATTGAGTGGTTATTACGCGACATTAAGAAAGTTAAAGCAGATGGGAGAAAATGCAAGCTTTTTTGGACACACGATACATTCTGGTATGAAGTGTGATTATACTGTCTAGTCTTTTAAGCCTAGACTAGAATCTGTTTCCAAAATCGCTCTGCAATAAACGCATAAACACACTGGTATTGATCAATATGTGATTGGTTTATTAAGCACTGTCAGTCATCTGGGGGGGGGGGGAGGTCACATGAATGTGGGGAATTCCAAGCATGCTGCATTGAAACGGGCCAATGCAAAACTGGTAGTACTGAAACCATTGTTGTCTATCAGACAGATCACCTGAAGCATTTCTCTATAAGCTGATTATCTAAATCTTTGCTTTATGTTAGGTTAATCACCAGAAGCGTAGCTGTCTTTCAGGCTAATCTTTCGGAGCCTTGCTGTCCATTAGGCTGATCATTTGAAGCCTTGTTGTCTATCAGGCTGATCATTTGAAGCCTTGCTGTCTATCAGGCTGATCATTTGAAGCATTGCTGTCCATTAGGCTAATCATCTGAAGCCTTGCTGTCTATCAGGCTGATCATTTGAAGCCTTGCTGTCTATCAGGCTGATCATTTGAAGCCTTGCTGTCTATCAGGCTGATCATTTGAAGCATTGCTGTCTATTAGGCCGATCACCTGAATCCTTGCTGTCTATAAGGCTGATCATTTGAAGCTTTGCTGTCTATCAGGCTGATCATTTGAAGCCTTGCTGTCTATTAGGCCGATCACCTGAATCCTTGCTGTCTTTCAGGCTGATCATCTGAAGCCTTGCTGTATATCAGGCTGATCATTTGAAGCCTTGCTGTCTTTCAGGCTGACCATCTGAAGCCTTACTATCTATCAGGCTGATCATCTGAAGCTTTTCTGTCTATCAGGCTGATCATTTGAAGCCTTGCTGTCTATCAGGCTGATCATTTGAAGCCTTGCTGTCTATTAGGCCGATCACCTGAATCCTTGCTGTCTTTCAGGCTGATCATCTGAAGCCTTGCTGTATATCAGGCTGATCATTTGAAGCCTTGCTGTCTTTCAGGCTGACCATCTGAAGCCTTACTATCTATCAGGCTGATCATCTGAAGCTTTTCTGTCTATCAGGCTGATCATTTGAAGCCTTGCTGTCTATCAGGCTGATCATCTGAATCATTGCTGTCTTTCAGGCTGATCATTTGAAGCCTTACTGTCTTTCAGGCTGATCATCTGAAGCCTTACTGTCAATCAGGCTGATCATCTGAATCCTTGCTGTCTATCAGGCTGATCATCTGAAGCCTTACTGTCAATCAGGCTGATCATCTGAATCCTTGCTGTCTATCAGGCTGATCATCTGAAGCCTTACTGTCTATCAGGCTGATCATTTGAAGCATTGCTGTCTATCAGGCTGATCATTTGAAGCCTTGCTGTATATCAGGCTGATCATTTGAAGCCTTGCCGTCTTTCAGGCTGATCATCTGAAGCCTTACTGTCTTTCAGGCTGATCATTTGAAGCATTGCTGTCTATCAGGCTGATCATCTGAATCCTTGCTGTCTATCAGGCTGATCATCTGAAGCCTTACTGTCTAACAGGCTGATCATTCGAAGCCTTACTGTCTATCAGGCTGATCATTTGAAGCCTTGCTGTATATAAGGCTGATCATTTGAAGCCTTACTGTCAATCAGGATGATCATCTGAAGCCTTACTGTCTATCAGGCTGCTCATTTGAAGCCTTGTTGTCTTTCAGGCTGATTATTTGAAGCCTTACTGTCTTTCAGGCTGATCATCTGAAGCCTTACTGTCAATCAGGCTGATCATCTGAAGCCTTGCTATCTATAAGGCTGATCATTTGAAGCCTTGCTGTCTATCAGGCTGATCATTTGAAGCCTTATTGTCTATCAGGCTGATCATCTGAAGCCTTGCTGTCTATCAGGCTGATCATCTGAAGCCTTACTGTCAATCAGGACGATCATCTGAAGCCTTGCTGTCTATCAGGCTGAGCATTTGAAGCCTTACTGTCTTTCAGGCTGATCATCTGAAGCCTTACTGTCTATCACGCTGATTATCTGAAGCCTTACTGTCTATTGGGCTGATCATTCAAAGCCATGCTGTCTATTAGACTGATAATTTGAAGCCTTGTTGTCTATTAGGCTGATCATCTGAAGCCTTGCTGTCTATTAGGCTGATCATCTGAAGCCTTGCTGTCTATTAGACTGATCATTTGAAGCCTTGCTGTCTATCACGCTGATTATCTGAAGCCTTACTGTCTATTGGGCTGATCATTCAAAGCCATGCTGTCTATTAGACTGATAATTTGAAGCCTTGTTGTCTATTAGGCTGATCATCTGAAGCCTTGCTGTCTATTAGACTGATCATTTGAAACCTTGCTGTCTATCAGGCTGATCATTTGAAGCTTTACTGTCTATCACGCTGATTATCTGAAGCCTTACTGTCTATTGGGCTGATCATTCAACGCCATGCTGTCTATTAGACTGATAATTTGAAGCCTTGTTGTCTATTAGGCTGATCATCTGAAGCCTTGCTGTCTATTAGACTGATCATTTGAAGCCTTGCTGTCTATCAGGCTGATCATTTGAAGATTTGCTGTCTATCACGCTGATTATCTGAAGCCTTACTGTCTATTGGGCTGATCATTCAAAGCCATGCTGTCTATTAGACTGATAATTTGAAGCCTTGTTGTCTATTAGGCTGATCATCTGAAGCCTTGCTGTCTAGTAGACTGATCATTTGAAGCCTTGCTGTCTATTAGGCTAATCATTTGAAGCCTTGCTGTCTATCAGGCTGATCATTTGAAGCCTTGTTGTCTATCAGGCTGATCATTTGAAGCCTTGCTGTCTATCAGGCTGATCATTTGAAGCATTGCTGTCCATTAGGCTAATCATCTGAAGCCTTGCTGTCTATCAGGCTGATCATTTGAAGCCTTGCTGTCTATCAGGCTGATCATTTGAAGCCTTGCTGTCTATCAGGCTGATCATTTGAAGCATTGCTGTCTATTAGGCCGATCACCTGAATCCTTGCTGTCTATAAGGCTGATCATTTGAAGCTTTGCTGTCTATCAGGCTGATCATTTGAAGCCTTGCTGTCTATTAGGCCGATCACCTGAATCCTTGCTGTCTTTCAGGCTGATCATCTGAAGCCTTGCTGTATATCAGGCTGATCATTTGAAGCCTTGCTGTCTTTCAGGCTGACCATCTGAAGCCTTACCATCTATCAGGCTGATCATCTGAAGCTTTTCTGTCTATCAGGCTGATCATTTGAAGCCTTGCTGTCTATCAGGCTGATCATCTGAATCATTGCTGTCTTTCAGGCTGATCATTTGAAGCCTTACTGTCTTTCAGGCTGATCATCTGAAGCCTTACTGTCAATCAGGCTGATCATCTGAATCCTTGCTGTCTATCAGGCTGATCATCTGAAGCCTTACTGTCAATCAGGCTGATCATCTGAATCCTTGCTGTCTATCAGGCTGATCATCTGAAGCCTTACTGTCTATCAGGCTGATCATTTGAAGCATTGCTGTATATAAGGCTGAGCATTTGAAGCCTTACTGTCTTTCAGGCTGATCATCTGAAGCCTTACTGTCTATCACGCTGATTATCTGAAGCCTTACTGTCTATTGGGCTGATCATTCAAAGCCATGCTGTCTATTAGACTGATAATTTGAAGCCTTGTTGTCTATTAGGCTGATCATCTGAAGCCTTGCTGTCTATTAGGCTGATCATCTGAAGCCTTGCTGTCTATTAGACTGATCATTTGAAGCCTTGCTGTCTATCACGCTGATTATCTGAAGCCTTACTGTCTATCAGGCTGATCATTCAAAGCCATGCTGTCTATTAGACTGATAATTTGAAGCCTTGTTGTCTATTAGGCTGATCATCTGAAGCCTTGCTGTCTATTAGACTGATCATTTGAAACCTTGCTGTCTATCAGGCTGATCATTTGAAGCTTTACTGTCTATCACGCTGATTATCTGAAGCCTTACTGTCTATTGGGCTGATCATTCAACGCCATGCTGTCTATTAGACTGATAATTTGAAGCCTTGTTGTCTATTAGGCTGATCATCTGAAGCCTTGCTGTCTATTAGACTGATCATTTGAAGCCTTGCTGTCTATCAGGCTGATCATTTGAAGCTTTGCTGTCTATCACGCTGATTATCTGAAGCCTTACTGTCTATTGGGCTGATCATTCAAAGCCATGCTGTCTATTAGACTGATAATTTGAAGCCTTGTTGTCTATTAGGCTGATCATCTGAAGCCTTGCTGTCTATTAGACTGATCATTTGAAGCCTTGCTGTCTATTAGGCTAATCATTTGAAGCCTTGCTGTCTATCAGGCTGATCATTTGAAGCCGTGTTGTCTATCAGGCTGATCATTTGAAGCCTTGCTGTCTATCAGGCTGATCATTTGAAGCATTGCTGTCCATTAGGCTAATCATCTGAAGCCTTGCTGTCTATCAGGCTGATCATTTGAAGCCTTGCTGTCTATCAGGCTGATCATTTGAAGCCTTGCTGTCTATCAGGCTGATCATTTGAAGCATTGCTGTCTATTAGGCCGATCACCTGAATCCTTGCTGTCTATAAGGCTGATCATTTGAAGCTTTGCTGTCTATCAGGCTGATCATTTGAAGCTTTGCTGTATATCAGGCTGATCATTCAAAGCCATGTTGTCTATTAGACTGATAATTTGAAGCCTTGTTGTCTATTAGGCTGATCATCTGAAGCCTTGCTGTCTATTAGGCTGATCATCTGAATCCTTACTGTCTATCATACTAATCATCTGAAGCCTTGCTGTCTATCAGGCTGGTCATCTGAAGTCTTGCTGTCTATTAGGCTGATCATCTGAATCCTTGCTGTCTTTCAGGCTGACCATCTGAAGCCTTACTATCTATCAGGCTGATCATCTGAAGCCTTGCTGTCTTTCAGGCTGACCATCTGAAGCCTTACTATCTATCAGGCTGATCATCTGAAGCCTTGCTGTCTATTGGGCTGATCATTTGAAGCCTTGCTGTCTTTCAGGCTGACCATCTGAAGCCTTACTATCTATCAGGCTGATCATCTGAAGCCTTGCTGTCTATCAGGCTGATCATCTGAAGCCTTGCTGTCTATTAGGCTGATCATCTGAATCCTTGCTGTCTTTCAGGCTGACCATCTGAAGCCTTACTATCTATCAGGCTGATCATCTGAAGCTTTTCTGTCTATCAGGCTGATCATTTGAAGCCTTGCTGTCTATCAGGCTGATCATTTGAAGCCTTGCTGTCTATTAGGCCGATCACCTGAATCCTTGCTGTCTTTCAGGCTGATCATCTGAAGCCTTGCTGTATATCAGGCTGATCATTTGAAGCCTTGCTGTCTTTCAGGCTGACCATCTGAAGCCTTACTATCTATCAGGCTGATCATCTGAAGCTTTTCTGTCTATCAGGCTGATCATTTGAAGCCTTGCTGTCTATCAGGCTGATCATCTGAATCATTGCTGTCTTTCAGGCTGATCATTTGAAGCCTTACTGTCTTTCAGGCTGATCATCTGAAGCCTTACTGTCAATCAGGCTGATCATCTGAATCCTTGCTGTCTATCAGGCTGATCATCTGAAGCCTTACTGTCAATCAGGCTGATCATCTGAATCCTTGCTGTCTATCAGGCTGATCATCTGAAGCCTTACTGTCTATCAGGCTGATCATTTGAAGCATTGCTGTCTATCAGGCTGATCATTTGAAGCCTTGCTGTATATCAGGCTGATCATTTGAAGCCTTGCCGTCTTTCAGGCTGATCATCTGAAGCCTTACTGTCTTTCAGGCTGATCATTTGAAGCCTTACTGTCAATCAGGATGATCATCTGAAGCCTTACTGTCTATCAGGCTGCTCATTTGAAGCCTTGTTGTCTTTCAGGCTGATTATTTGAAGCCTTACTGTCTTTCAGGCTGATCATCTGAAGCCTTACTGTCAATCAGGCTGATCATCTGAAGCCTTGCTATCTATAAGGCTGATCATTTGAAGCCTTGCTGTCTATCAGGCTGATCATTTGAAGCCTTATTGTCTATCAGGCTGATCATCTGAAGCCTTGCTGTCTATCAGGCTGATCATCTGAAGCCTTACTGTCAATCAGGACGATCATCTGAAGCCTTGCTGTCTATCAGGCTGAGCATTTGAAGCCTTACTGTCTTTCAGGCTGATCATCTGAAGCCTTACTGTCTATCACGCTGATTATCTGAAGCCTTACTGTCTATTGGGCTGATCATTCAAAGCCATGCTGTCTATTAGACTGATAATTTGAAGCCTTGTTGTCTATTAGGCTGATCATCTGAAGCCTTGCTGTCTATTAGGCTGATCATCTGAAGCCTTGCTGTCTATTAGACTGATCATTTGAAGCCTTGCTGTCTATCACGCTGATTATCTGAAGCCTTACTGTCTATTGGGCTGATCATTCAAAGCCATGCTGTCTATTAGACTGATAATTTGAAGCCTTGTTGTCTATTAGGCTGATCATCTGAAGCCTTGCTGTCTATTAGACTGATCATTTGAAACCTTGCTGTCTATCAGGCTGATCATTTGAAGCTTTACTGTCTATCACGCTGATTATCTGAAGCCTTACTGTCTATTGGGCTGATCATTCAACGCCATGCTGTCTATTAGACTGATAATTTGAAGTCTTGTTGTCTATTAGGCTGATCATATGAAGCCTTGCTGTCTATTAGACTGATCATTTGAAGCCTTGCTGTCTATCAGGCTGATCATTTGAAGCTTTGCTGTCTATCACGCTGATTATCTGAAGCCTTACTGTCTATTGGGCTGATCATTCAAAGCCATGCTGTCTATTAGACTGATAATTTGAAGCCTTGTTGTCTATTAGGCTGATCATCTGAAGCCTTGCTGTCTATTAGACTGATCATTTGAAGCCTTGCTCTCTATTAGGCTAATCATTTGAAGCCTTGCTGTCTATCAGGCTGATCATTTGAAGCCTTATTGTCTATCAGGCTGATCATCTGAAGCCTTGCTGTCTATCAGGCTGATCATCTGAAGCCTTACTGTCAATCAGGATGATCATCTGAAACCTTGCTGTCTACCAGGCTGATCATTTGAAGCCTTGTTGTCTTCCAGGCTGATCATTTTATGCCTTACTGTCTTTCAGGCTGATCATCTGAAGCCTTACTGTCAATCAGGCTGATCATTTGAAGCTTTGCTGTCTATCAGGCTGATCATTTGAAGCTTTGCTGTCTATCACGCTGATTATCTGAAGCCTTACTGTCTATTGGGCTGATCATTCAAAGCCATGCTGTCTATTAGACTGATAATTTGAAGCCTTGTTGTCTATTAGACTGATCATCTGAAGCCTTGCTGTCTATTAGACTGATCATTTGAAGCCTTGCTGTCTATCAGGCTGATCATTTGAAGCTTTGCTGTCTATCACGCTGATTATCTGAAGCCTTACTGTCTATTGGGCTGATCATTCAAAGCCATGCTGTCTATTAGACTGATAATTTGAAGCCTTGTTGTCTATTAGGCTGATCATCTGAAGCCTTGCTGTCTATCAGACTGATCATTTGAAGCCTTGCTGTCTATTAGGCTAATCATTTGAAGCCTTGCTGTCTATCAGGCTGATCATTTGAAGCCTTATTGTCTTTCAGGCTGATCATCTAAAGCTTTGCTGTCTATCAGGCTGATCATCTGAAGCCTTACTGTCTATCAGGCTGATCATCTAATGCTTTGCTCTCTATCAGGCTGATCATCTGAAGCCTTACTGTCTATCAGGCTGATCATTTGAAGCCTTGCTGTCTATCAGGCTGATCATTTGAAGCATTTCTGTCTTTCAGGCTGATCATCTGAAGCCTTACTGTCTATCAGGCTGATCATTTGAAGCCTTGCTGTCTATTAGGCTGATCATCTGAAGCCTTACTGTCTATCAGGCTGCTCATTGGAAGCCTTGTTGTCTATTAGGCTGATTATTTGAAGCCTTACTGTCATTCAGGCTGATCATCTGAAGCCTTACTGTCAATCAGGCTGATCATCTGAAGCCTTACTGTCTATCAGGCTGCTCATTTGAAGCCTTGTTGTCTTTCAGGCTGATCATCTAAAGCCTTGCTGTATATCAGGCTGATCATTTGAAGCCTTGCTGTCTTTCAGGCTGACCATCTGAAGCCTTACTATCTATCAGGCTGATCATCTGAAGCCTTGCTGTCTATTAGGCTGATCATTTGAAGCCTTGCTGTCTTTCAGGCTGACCATCTGAAGCCTTACTATCTCTCAGGCTGATCATCTGAAGCCTTTCTGTCTATCAGGCTGATCATCTGAAGCCTTGCTGTCTATTAGGCTGATCATCTGAATCCTTGCTGTCTTTCAGGCTGACCATCTGAAGCCTTACTATCTATAAGGCTGATCATCTGAAGCCTTGCTGTCTATCAGGCTGATCATCTGAAGCCTTACTGTCTTTCAGGCTGATCATCTGAAGCCTTGCTGTCTATCAGGCTGATCATCTGAAGCCTTGCTGTCTATTAGGCTGATCATCTGAATCCTTGCTGTCTTTCAGGCTGACCATCTGAAGCCTTACTATCTATCAGGCTGATCATCTGAAGCCTTGCTGTCTATCAGGCTGATCATCTGAAACCTTGCTGTCTATCAGGCTGATCATTTGAAGCCTTGTTGTCTATTAGGCTGATCATCTGAAGCCTTGCTGTCTATTAGGCTGATCATCTGAAGCCTTGCTGTCTATTAGACTGATCATTTGAAGCCTTGCTGTCTATCACGCTGATTATCTGAAGCCTTACTGTCTATTGGGCTGATCATTCAAAGCCATGCTGTCTATTAGACTGATAATTTGAAGCCTTGTTGTCTATTAGGCTGATCATCTGAAGCCTTGCTGTCTATTAGACTGATCATTTGAAGCCTTGCTGTCTATCAGGCTGATCATTTGAAGCTTTGCTGTCTATCACGCTGATTATCTGAAGCCTTACTGTCTATTGGGCTGATCATTCAAAGCCATGCTGTCTATTTGACTGATAATTTGAAGCCTTGTTGTCTATTAGGCTGATCATCTGAAGCCTTGCTGTCTATTATACTGATCATTTGAAGCCTTGCTGTCTATTAGGCTAATCATTTGAAGCCTTGCTGTCTATCAGGCTGATCATTTGAAGCCTTATTGTCTATCAGGCTGATCATCTGAAGCCTTGCTGTCTATCAGGCTGATCATCTGAAGCCTTACTGTCAATCAGGATGATCATCTGAAGCCTTGCTGTCTACCAGGCTGATCATTTGAAGCCTTGTTGTCTTCCAGGCTGATCATTTTATGCCTTACTGTCTTTCAGGCTGATCATCTGAAGCCTTACTGTCAATCAGGCTGATCATTTGAAGCTTTGCTGTCTATCAGGCTGATCATTTGAAGCTTTGCTGTCTATCACGCTGATTATCTGAAGCCTTACTGTCTATTGGGCTGATCATTCAAAGCCATGCTGTCTATTAGACTGATAATTTGAAGCCTTGTTGTCTATTAGACTGATCATCTGAAGCCTTGCTGTCTATTAGACTGATCATTTGAAGCCTTGCTGTCTATCAGGCTGATCAATTGAAGCTTTGCTGTATATCACGCTGATTATCTGAAGCCTTACTGTCTATTGGGCTGATCATTCAAAGCCATGCTGTCTATTAGACTGATAATTTGAAGCCTTGTTGTCTATTAGGCTGATCATCTGAAGCCTTGCTGTCTATCAGACTGATCATTTGAAGCCTTGCTGTCTATTAGGCTAATCATTTGAAGCCTTGCTGTCTATCAGGCTGATCATTTGAAGCCTTATTGTCTTTCAGGCTGATCATCTAAAGCTTTACTGTCTATCAGGCTGATCATTTGAAGCCTTGCTGTCTATCAGGCTGATCATTTGAAGCATTTCTGTCTTTCAGGCTGATCATCTGAAGCCTTACTGTCTATCAGGCTGATCATTTGAAGCCTTGCTGTCTATTAGGCTGATCATCTGAAGCCTTACTGTCTATCAGGCTGCTCATTGGAAGCCTTGTTGTCTATTAGGCTGATTATTTGAAGCCTTACTGTCATTCAGGCTGATCATCTGAAGCCTTACTGTCAATCAGGCTGATCATCTGAAGCCTTACTGTCTATCAGGCTGCTCATTTGAAGCCTTGTTGTCTTTCAGGCTGATCATCTAAAGCCTTGCTGTATATCAGGCTGATCATTTGAAGCCTTGCTGTCTTTCAGGCTGACCATCTGAAGCCTTACTATCTATCAGGCTGATCATCTGAAGCCTTGCTGTCTATTAGGCTGATCATTTGAAGCCTTGCTGTCTTTCAGGCTGACCATCTGAAGCCTTACTATCTCTCAGGCTGATCATCTGAAGCCTTTCTGTCTATCAGGCTGATCATCTGAAGCCTTGCTGTCTATTAGGCTGATCATCTGAATCCTTGCTGTCTTTCAGGCTGACCATCTGAAGCCTTACTATCTATAAGGCTGATCATCTGAAGCCTTGCTGTCTATCAGGCTGATCATCTGAAGCCTTACTGTCTTGCAGGCTGATCATCTGAAGCCTTGCTGTCTATCAGGCTGATCATCTGAAGCCTTGCTGTCTATTAGGCTGATCATCTGAATCCTTGCTGTCTTTCAGGCTGACCATCTGAAGCCTTACTATCTATCAGGCTGATCATCTGAAGCCTTGCTGTCTATCAGGCTGATCATCTGAAACCTTGCTGTCTATCAGGCTGATCATCTGAAGCCTTGCTGTCTATCAGGCTGATCATCTGAAGCCTTGCTGTCTATTAGGCTGATCATCTGAATCCTTGCTGTCTTTCAGGCTGACCATCTGAAGCCTTACTATCTATCAGGCTGATCATCTGAAGCCTTGCTGTCTTTCATGCTGACCATCTGAAGCCTTACTATCTATCAGGCTGATCATCTGAAGCCTTGCTGTCTATTGGGCTGATCATTTGAAGCCTTGCTGTCTTTCAGGCTGACCATCTGAAGCCTTACTATCTATCAGGCTGATCATCTGAAGCCTTGCTGTCTATCAGGCTGATCATCTGAAGCCTTACTATCTATCAGGCTGATCATCTGAAGCCTTGCTGTCTATCAGGCTGATTATCTGAAGCCTTACTGTCTATCAGGCTGATCATCTAAAGCTTTACTGTCTATCAGGATGATCATCTGAAGCCTTGCTGTCTTTCAGGCTGATCATCTAAAGCTTTGCTGTCTATCAGGCTGATCATCTAAAGCCTTACTGTCTATCAGGCTGATCATCTGAATCATTGCTGTCTATCAGGCTGATCATCTGAAGCCTTTCTGTCTATCAGGCTGATCATTTGAAGCCTTACTGTCTATTATGCTGATCATCTGAAGCCTTACTCTCTATCAGGCTGATCATCTGAAGCCTTACTGTCTTTCAGGCTGATCATCTAAAGCTTTGCTGTCTATCAGGCTGATCATCTGAAGCCTTGCTGTCTTTTAGGCTGATCATCTAAAGCTTTGCTGTCTATCAGGCTGATCATCTGAAGCCTTACTGTCTATCAGGCTGATCATCTAAAGCTTTGCTGTCTATCAGGCTGATCATCTGAAGCCTTACTGTCTATCAGGCTGATCATTTGAAGCCTTGCTGTCTATCAGGCTGATCATCTGAAGCCTTGCTGTCTTTCATGCTGATCATCCGAAGCCTTACTGTCAATCAGGCTGATCATCTGAAGCCTTGCTGTCTTTCAGGCTGACCATCTGAAGCCTTACTGTCAATCAGGACGATCATCTGAAGCCTTGCTGTCTACCAGGCTGATCATCTGAAGCCTTGCTGTCTATCAGGCTGATCATTTTAAGCCTTACTGTCTATCAGGCTGATCATTTGAAGCTTTGCTGTCTATCACGCTGATTATCTGAAGCCTTACTGTCTATTGGGCTGATCATTCAAAGCCATGCTGTCTATTAGACTGATAATTTGAAGCCTTGTTGTCTATTAGGCTGATCATCTGAAGCCTTGCTGTCTATTAGGCTGATCACTTGAAGCCTTGCTGTCTATTAGGCTAATCATTTGAAGCCTTGCTGTCTATCAGGCTGATCATCTGAAGCATTTCTGTCTTTCAGGCTGATCATTCGAAGCTTTGCTGTATATCAGGCTGATCATTCAAAGCCATGCTGTCTATTAGACTGATAATTTGAAGCCTTGTTGTCTATTAGGCTGATCATCTGAAGCCTTGCTGTCTATTAGGCTGATCATCTGAATCCTTACTGTCTATCATACTGATCATCTGAAGCCTTGCTGTCTATCAGGCTGGTCATCTGAAGTCTTGCTGTCTATTAGGCTGATCATCTGAATCCTTGCTGTCTTTCAGGCTGACCATCTGAAGCCTTACTATCTATCAGGCTGATCATCTGAAGCCTTGCTGTCTTTCAGGCTGACCATCTGAAGCCTTACTATCTATCAGGCTGATCATCTGAAGCCTTGCTGTCTATTGGGCTGATCATTTGAAGCCTTGCTGTCTTTCAGGCTGACCATCTGAAGCCTTACTATCTATCAGGCTGATCATCTGAAGCCTTGCTGTCTATCAGGCTGATCATCTGAAGCCTTGCTGTCTATTAGGCTGATCATCTGAATCCTTGCTGTCTTTCAGGCTGACCATCTGAAGCCTTACTATCTATCAGGCTGATCATCTGAAGCCTTGCTGTCTTTCATGCTGATCATCCGAAGCCTTGCTGTCTATCAGGCTGATCATCTGAAGCCTTACTGTCTATCAGGCTGATCATTTGAAGCATTGCTGTATATAAGGCTGAGCATTTGAAGCCTTACTGTCTTTCAGGCTGATCATCTGAAGCCTTACTGTCTATCACGCTGATTATCTGAAGCCTTACTGTCTATTGGGCTGATCATTCAAAGCCATGCTGTCTATTAGACTGATAATTTGAAGCCTTGTTGTCTATTAGGCTGATCATCTGAAGCCTTGCTGTCTATTAGGCTGATCATCTGAAGCCTTGCTGTCTATTAGACTGATCATTTGAAGCCTTGCTGTCTATCACGCTGATTATCTGAAGCCTTACTGTCTATCAGGCTGATCATTCAAAGCCATGCTGTCTATTAGACTGATAATTTGAAGCCTTGTTGTCTATTAGGCTGATCATCTGAAGCCTTGCTGTCTATTAGACTGATCATTTGAAACCTTGCTGTCTATCAGGCTGATCATTTGAAGCTTTACTGTCTATCACGCTGATTATCTGAAGCCTTACTGTCTATTGGGCTGATCATTCAACGCCATGCTGTCTATTAGACTGATAATTTGAAGCCTTGTTGTCTATTAGGCTGATCATCTGAAGCCTTGCTGTCTATTAGACTGATCATTTGAAGCCTTGCTGTCTATCAGGCTGATCATTTGAAGCTTTGCTGTCTATCACGCTGATTATCTGAAGCCTTACTGTCTATTGGGCTGATCATTCAAAGCCATGCTGTCTATTAGACTGATAATTTGAAGCCTTGTTGTCTATTAGGCTGATCATCTGAAGCCTTGCTGTCTATTAGACTGATCATTTGAAGCCTTGCTGTCTATTAGGCTAATCATTTGAAGCCTTGCTGTCTATCAGGCTGATCATTTGAAGCCGTGTTGTCTATCAGGCTGATCATTTGAAGCCTTGCTGTCTATCAGGCTGATCATTTGAAGCATTGCTGTCCATTAGGCTAATCATCTGAAGCCTTGCTGTCTATCAGGCTGATCATTTGAAGCCTTGCTGTCTATCAGGCTGATCATTTGAAGCCTTGCTGTCTATCAGGCTGATCATTTGAAGCATTGCTGTCTATTAGGCCGATCACCTGAATCCTTGCTGTCTATAAGGCTGATCATTTGAAGCTTTGCTGTCTATCAGGCTGATCATTTGAAGCTTTGCTGTATATCAGGCTGATCATTCAAAGCCATGTTGTCTATTAGACTGATAATTTGAAGCCTTGTTGTCTATTAGGCTGATCATCTGAAGCCTTGCTGTCTATTAGGCTGATCATCTGAATCCTTACTGTCTATCATACTAATCATCTGAAGCCTTGCTGTCTATCAGGCTGGTCATCTGAAGTCTTGCTGTCTATTAGGCTGATCATCTGAATCCTTGCTGTCTTTCAGGCTGACCATCTGAAGCCTTACTATCTATCAGGCTGATCATCTGAAGCCTTGCTGTCTTTCAGGCTGACCATCTGAAGCCTTACTATCTATCAGGCTGATCATCTGAAGCCTTGCTGTCTATTGGGCTGATCATTTGAAGCCTTGCTGTCTTTCAGGCTGACCATCTGAAGCCTTACTATCTATCAGGCTGATCATCTGAAGCCTTGCTGTCTATCAGGCTGATCATCTGAAGCCTTGCTGTCTATTAGGCTGATCATCTGAATCCTTGCTGTCTTTCAGGCTGACCATCTGAAGCCTTACTATCTATCAGGCTGATCATCTGAAGCTTTTCTGTCTATCAGGCTGATCATTTGAAGCCTTGCTGTCTATCAGGCTGATCATTTGAAGCCTTGCTGTCTATTAGGCCGATCACCTGAATCCTTGCTGTCTTTCAGGCTGATCATCTGAAGCCTTGCTGTATATCAGGCTGATCATTTGAAGCCTTGCTGTCTTTCAGGCTGACCATCTGAAGCCTTACTATCTATCAGGCTGATCATCTGAAGCTTTTCTGTCTATCAGGCTGATCATTTGAAGCCTTGCTGTCTATCAGGCTGATCATCTGAATCATTGCTGTCTTTCAGGCTGATCATTTGAAGCCTTACTGTCTTTCAGGCTGATCATCTGAAGCCTTACTGTCAATCAGGCTGATCATCTGAATCCTTGCTGTCTATCAGGCTGATCATCTGAAGCCTTACTGTCAATCAGGCTGATCATCTGAATCCTTGCTGTCTATCAGGCTGATCATCTGAAGCCTTACTGTCTATCAGGCTGATCATTTGAAGCATTGCTGTCTATCAGGCTGATCATTTGAAGCCTTGCTGTATATCAGGCTGATCATTTGAAGCCTTGCCGTCTTTCAGGCTGATCATCTGAAGCCTTACTGTCTTTCAGGCTGATCATTTGAAGCCTTACTGTCAATCAGGATGATCATCTGAAGCCTTACTGTCTATCAGGCTGCTCATTTGAAGCCTTGTTGTCTTTCAGGCTGATTATTTGAAGCCTTACTGTCTTTCAGGCTGATCATCTGAAGCCTTACTGTCAATCAGGCTGATCATCTGAAGCCTTGCTATCTATAAGGCTGATCATTTGAAGCCTTGCTGTCTATCAGGCTGATCATTTGAAGCCTTATTGTCTATCAGGCTGATCATCTGAAGCCTTGCTGTCTATCAGGCTGATCATCTGAAGCCTTACTGTCAATCAGGACGATCATCTGAAGCCTTGCTGTCTATCAGGCTGAGCATTTGAAGCCTTACTGTCTTTCAGGCTGATCATCTGAAGCCTTACTGTCTATCACGCTGATTATCTGAAGCCTTACTGTCTATTGGGCTGATCATTCAAAGCCATGCTGTCTATTAGACTGATAATTTGAAGCCTTGTTGTCTATTAGGCTGATCATCTGAAGCCTTGCTGTCTATTAGGCTGATCATCTGAAGCCTTGCTGTCTATTAGACTGATCATTTGAAGCCTTGCTGTCTATCACGCTGATTATCTGAAGCCTTACTGTCTATTGGGCTGATCATTCAAAGCCATGCTGTCTATTAGACTGATAATTTGAAGCCTTGTTGTCTATTAGGCTGATCATCTGAAGCCTTGCTGTCTATTAGACTGATCATTTGAAACCTTGCTGTCTATCAGGCTGATCATTTGAAGCTTTACTGTCTATCACGCTGATTATCTGAAGCCTTACTGTCTATTGGGCTGATCATTCAACGCCATGCTGTCTATTAGACTGATAATTTGAAGTCTTGTTGTCTATTAGGCTGATCATATGAAGCCTTGCTGTCTATTAGACTGATCATTTGAAGCCTTGCTGTCTATCAGGCTGATCATTTGAAGCTTTGCTGTCTATCACGCTGATTATCTGAAGCCTTACTGTCTATTGGGCTGATCATTCAAAGCCATGCTGTCTATTAGACTGATAATTTGAAGCCTTGTTGTCTATTAGGCTGATCATCTGAAGCCTTGCTGTCTATTAGACTGATCATTTGAAGCCTTGCTCTCTATTAGGCTAATCATTTGAAGCCTTGCTGTCTATCAGGCTGATCATTTGAAGCCTTATTGTCTATCAGGCTGATCATCTGAAGCCTTGCTGTCTATCAGGCTGATCATCTGAAGCCTTACTGTCAATCAGGATGATCATCTGAAGCCTTGCTGTCTACCAGGCTGATCATTTGAAGCCTTGTTGTCTTCCAGGCTGATCATTTTATGCCTTACTGTCTTTCAGGCTGATCATCTGAAGCCTTACTGTCAATCAGGCTGATCATTTGAAGCTTTGCTGTCTATCAGGCTGATCATTTGAAGCTTTGCTGTCTATCACGCTGATTATCTGAAGCCTTACTGTCTATTGGGCTGATCATTCAAAGCCATGCTGTCTATTAGACTGATAATTTGAAGCCTTGTTGTCTATTAGACTGATCATCTGAAGCCTTGCTGTCTATTAGACTGATCATTTGAAGCCTTGCTGTCTATCAGGCTGATCATTTGAAGCTTTGCTGTCTATCACGCTGATTATCTGAAGCCTTACTGTCTATTGGGCTGATCATTCAAAGCCATGCTGTCTATTAGACTGATAATTTGAAGCCTTGTTGTCTATTAGGCTGATCATCTGAAGCCTTGCTGTCTATCAGACTGATCATTTGAAGCCTTGCTGTCTATTAGGCTAATCATTTGAAGCCTTGCTGTCTATCAGGCTGATCATTTGAAGCCTTATTGTCTTTCAGGCTGATCATCTAAAGCTTTGCTGTCTATCAGGCTGATCATCTGAAGCCTTACTGTCTATCAGGCTGATCATCTAATGCTTTGCTCTCTATCAGGCTGATCATCTGAAGCCTTACTGTCTATCAGGCTGATCATTTGAAGCCTTGCTGTCTATCAGGCTGATCATTTGAAGCATTTCTGTCTTTCAGGCTGATCATCTGAAGCCTTACTGTCTATCAGGCTGATCATTTGAAGCCTTGCTGTCTATTAGGCTGATCATCTGAAGCCTTACTGTCTATCAGGCTGCTCATTGGAAGCCTTGTTGTCTATTAGGCTGATTATTTGAAGCCTTACTGTCATTCAGGCTGATCATCTGAAGCCTTACTGTCAATCAGGCTGATCATCTGAAGCCTTACTGTCTATCAGGCTGCTCATTTGAAGCCTTGTTGTCTTTCAGGCTGATCATCTAAAGCCTTGCTGTATATCAGGCTGATCATTTGAAGCCTTGCTGTCTTTCAGGCTGACCATCTGAAGCCTTACTATCTATCAGGCTGATCATCTGAAGCCTTGCTGTCTATTAGGCTGATCATTTGAAGCCTTGCTGTCTTTCAGGCTGACCATCTGAAGCCTTACTATCTCTCAGGCTGATCATCTGAAGCCTTTCTGTCTATCAGGCTGATCATCTGAAGCCTTGCTGTCTATTAGGCTGATCATCTGAATCCTTGCTGTCTTTCAGGCTGACCATCTGAAGCCTTACTATCTATAAGGCTGATCATCTGAAGCCTTGCTGTCTATCAGGCTGATCATCTGAAGCCTTACTGTCTTTCAGGCTGATCATCTGAAGCCTTGCTGTCTATCAGGCTGATCATCTGAAGCCTTGCTGTCTATTAGGCTGATCATCTGAATCCTTGCTGTCTTTCAGGCTGACCATCTGAAGCCTTACTATCTATCAGGCTGATCATCTGAAGCCTTGCTGTCTATCAGGCTGATCATCTGAAACCTTGCTGTCTATCAGGCTGATCATTTGAAGCCTTGTTGTCTATTAGGCTGATCATCTGAAGCCTTGCTGTCTATTAGGCTGATCATCTGAAGCCTTGCTGTCTATTAGACTGATCATTTGAAGCCTTGCTGTCTATCACGCTGATTATCTGAAGCCTTACTGTCTATTGGGCTGATCATTCAAAGCCATGCTGTCTATTAGACTGATAATTTGAAGCCTTGTTGTCTATTAGGCTGATCATCTGAAGCCTTGCTGTCTATTAGACTGATCATTTGAAACCTTGCTGTCTATCAGGCTGATCATTTGAAGCTTTACTGTCTATCACGCTGATTATCTGAAGCCTTACTGTCTATTGGGCTGATCATTCAACGCCATGCTGTCTATTAGACTGATAATTTGAAGCCTTGTTGTCTATTAGGCTGATCATCTGAAGCCTTGCTGTCTATTAGACTGATCATTTGAAGCCTTGCTGTCTATCAGGCTGATCATTTGAAGCTTTGCTGTCTATCACGCTGATTATCTGAAGCCTTACTGTCTATTGGGCTGATCATTCAAAGCCATGCTGTCTATTTGACTGATAATTTGAAGCCTTGTTGTCTATTAGGCTGATCATCTGAAGCCTTGCTGTCTATTATACTGATCATTTGAAGCCTTGCTGTCTATTAGGCTAATCATTTGAAGCCTTGCTGTCTATCAGGCTGATCATTTGAAGCCTTATTGTCTATCAGGCTGATCATCTGAAGCCTTGCTGTCTATCAGGCTGATCATCTGAAGCCTTACTGTCAATCAGGATGATCATCTGAAGCCTTGCTGTCTACCAGGCTGATCATTTGAAGCCTTGTTGTCTTCCAGGCTGATCATTTTATGCCTTACTGTCTTTCAGGCTGATCATCTGAAGCCTTACTGTCAATCAGGCTGATCATTTGAAGCTTTGCTGTCTATCAGGCTGATCATTTGAAGCTTTGCTGTCTATCACGCTGATTATCTGAAGCCTTACTGTCTATTGGGCTGATCATTCAAAGCCATGCTGTCTATTAGACTGATAATTTGAAGCCTTGTTGTCTATTAGACTGATCATCTGAAGCCTTGCTGTCTATTAGACTGATCATTTGAAGCCTTGCTGTCTATCAGGCTGATCAATTGAAGCTTTGCTGTATATCACGCTGATTATCTGAAGCCTTACTGTCTATTGGGCTGATCATTCAAAGCCATGCTGTCTATTAGACTGATAATTTGAAGCCTTGTTGTCTATTAGGCTGATCATCTGAAGCCTTGCTGTCTATCAGACTGATCATTTGAAGCCTTGCTGTCTATTAGGCTAATCATTTGAAGCCTTGCTGTCTATCAGGCTGATCATTTGAAGCCTTATTGTCTTTCAGGCTGATCATCTAAAGCTTTACTGTCTATCAGGCTGATCATTTGAAGCCTTGCTGTCTATCAGGCTGATCATTTGAAGCATTTCTGTCTTTCAGGCTGATCATCTGAAGCCTTACTGTCTATCAGGCTGATCATTTGAAGCCTTGCTGTCTATTAGGCTGATCATCTGAAGCCTTACTGTCTATCAGGCTGCTCATTGGAAGCCTTGTTGTCTATTAGGCTGATTATTTGAAGCCTTACTGTCATTCAGGCTGATCATCTGAAGCCTTACTGTCAATCAGGCTGATCATCTGAAGCCTTACTGTCTATCAGGCTGCTCATTTGAAGCCTTGTTGTCTTTCAGGCTGATCATCTAAAGCCTTGCTGTATATCAGGCTGATCATTTGAAGCCTTGCTGTCTTTCAGGCTGACCATCTGAAGCCTTACTATCTATCAGGCTGATCATCTGAAGCCTTGCTGTCTATTAGGCTGATCATTTGAAGCCTTGCTGTCTTTCAGGCTGACCATCTGAAGCCTTACTATCTCTCAGGCTGATCATCTGAAGCCTTTCTGTCTATCAGGCTGATCATCTGAAGCCTTGCTGTCTATTAGGCTGATCATCTGAATCCTTGCTGTCTTTCAGGCTGACCATCTGAAGCCTTACTATCTATAAGGCTGATCATCTGAAGCCTTGCTGTCTATCAGGCTGATCATCTGAAGCCTTACTGTCTTGCAGGCTGATCATCTGAAGCCTTGCTGTCTATCAGGCTGATCATCTGAAGCCTTGCTGTCTATTAGGCTGATCATCTGAATCCTTGCTGTCTTTCAGGCTGACCATCTGAAGCCTTACTATCTATCAGGCTGATCATCTGAAGCCTTGCTGTCTATCAGGCTGATCATCTGAAACCTTGCTGTCTATCAGGCTGATCATCTGAAGCCTTGCTGTCTATCAGGCTGATCATCTGAAGCCTTGCTGTCTATTAGGCTGATCATCTGAATCCTTGCTGTCTTTCAGGCTGACCATCTGAAGCCTTACTATCTATCAGGCTGATCATCTGAAGCCTTGCTGTCTTTCATGCTGACCATCTGAAGCCTTACTATCTATCAGGCTGATCATCTGAAGCCTTGCTGTCTATTGGGCTGATCATTTGAAGCCTTGCTGTCTTTCAGGCTGACCATCTGAAGCCTTACTATCTATCAGGCTGATCATCTGAAGCCTTGCTGTCTATCAGGCTGATCATCTGAAGCCTTACTATCTATCAGGCTGATCATCTGAAGCCTTGCTGTCTATCAGGCTGATTATCTGAAGCCTTACTGTCTATCAGGCTGATCATCTAAAGCTTTACTGTCTATCAGGATGATCATCTGAAGCCTTGCTGTCTTTCAGGCTGATCATCTAAAGCTTTGCTGTCTATCAGGCTGATCATCTAAAGCCTTACTGTCTATCAGGCTGATCATCTGAATCATTGCTGTCTATCAGGCTGATCATCTGAAGCCTTTCTGTCTATCAGGCTGATCATTTGAAGCCTTACTGTCTATTATGCTGATCATCTGAAGCCTTACTCTCTATCAGGCTGATCATCTGAAGCCTTACTGTCTTTCAGGCTGATCATCTAAAGCTTTGCTGTCTATCAGGCTGATCATCTGAAGCCTTGCTGTCTTTTAGGCTGATCATCTAAAGCTTTGCTGTCTATCAGGCTGATCATCTGAAGCCTTACTGTCTATCAGGCTGATCATCTAAAGCTTTGCTGTCTATCAGGCTGATCATCTGAAGCCTTACTGTCTATCAGGCTGATCATTTGAAGCCTTGCTGTCTATCAGGCTGATCATCTGAAGCCTTGCTGTCTTTCATGCTGATCATCCGAAGCCTTACTGTCAATCAGGCTGATCATCTGAAGCCTTGCTGTCTTTCAGGCTGACCATCTGAAGCCTTACTGTCAATCAGGACGATCATCTGAAGCCTTGCTGTCTACCAGGCTGATCATCTGAAGCCTTGCTGTCTATCAGGCTGATCATTTTAAGCCTTACTGTCTATCAGGCTGATCATTTGAAGCTTTGCTGTCTATCACGCTGATTATCTGAAGCCTTACTGTCTATTGGGCTGATCATTCAAAGCCATGCTGTCTATTAGACTGATAATTTGAAGCCTTGTTGTCTATTAGGCTGATCATCTGAAGCCTTGCTGTCTATTAGGCTGATCACTTGAAGCCTTGCTGTCTATTAGGCTAATCATTTGAAGCCTTGCTGTCTATCAGGCTGATCATCTGAAGCATTTCTGTCTTTCAGGCTGATCATTCGAAGCTTTGCTGTATATCAGGCTGATCATTCAAAGCCATGCTGTCTATTAGACTGATAATTTGAAGCCTTGTTGTCTATTAGGCTGATCATCTGAAGCCTTGCTGTCTATTAGGCTGATCATCTGAATCCTTACTGTCTATCATACTGATCATCTGAAGCCTTGCTGTCTATCAGGCTGGTCATCTGAAGTCTTGCTGTCTATTAGGCTGATCATCTGAATCCTTGCTGTCTTTCAGGCTGACCATCTGAAGCCTTACTATCTATCAGGCTGATCATCTGAAGCCTTGCTGTCTTTCAGGCTGACCATCTGAAGCCTTACTATCTATCAGGCTGATCATCTGAAGCCTTGCTGTCTATTGGGCTGATCATTTGAAGCCTTGCTGTCTTTCAGGCTGACCATCTGAAGCCTTACTATCTATCAGGCTGATCATCTGAAGCCTTGCTGTCTATCAGGCTGATCATCTGAAGCCTTGCTGTCTATTAGGCTGATCATCTGAATCCTTGCTGTCTTTCAGGCTGACCATCTGAAGCCTTACTATCTATCAGGCTGATCATCTGAAGCCTTGCTGTCTTTCATGCTGATCATCCGAAGCCTTACTGTCAATCAGGCTGATCATCTGAATCCTTGCTGTCTTTCAGGTTGACCATCTGAAGCCTTACTATCTATCAGGCTGATCATCTGAAGCCTTGCTGTCTTTCAGGCTGACCATCTGAAGCCTTACTATCTATCAGGCTGATCATCTAAAGCTTTGCTGTCTATCAGGCTGATCATCTGAAGCCTTACTGTCTATCAGGCTGATCATTTGAAGCCTTGCTGTCAATCAGGACGATCATCTGAAGCCTTGCTGTCTACCAGGCTGATCATCTGAAGCCTTGCTGTCTATCAGGCTGATCATTTTAAGCCTTACTGTCTATCAGGCTGATCATTTGAAGCTTTGCTGTCTATCACGCTGATTATCTGAAGCCTTACTGTCTATTGGGCTGATCATTCAAAGCCATGCTGTCTATTAGACTGATAATTTGAAGCCTTGTTGTCTATTAGGCTGATCATCTGAAGCCTTGCTGTCTATTAGGCTGATCACTTGAAGCCTTGCTGTCTATTAGGCTAATCATTTGAAGCCTTGCTGTCTATCAGGCTGATCATCTGAAGCATTTCTGTCTTTCAGGCTGATCATTCGAAGCTTTGCTGTATATCAGGCTGATCATTCAAAGCCATGCTGTCTATTAGACTGATAATTTGAAGCCTTGTTGTCTATTAGGCTGATCATCTGAAGCCTTGCTGTCTATTAGGCTGATCATCTGAATCCTTACTGTCTATCATACTGATCATCTGAAGCCTTGCTGTCTATCAGGCTGGTCATCTGAAGTCTTGCTGTCTATTAGGCTGATCATCTGAATCCTTGCTGTCTTTCAGGCTGACCATCTGAAGCCTTACTATCTATCAGGCTGATCATCTGAAGCCTTGCTGTCTTTCAGGCTGACCATCTGAAGCCTTACTATCTATCAGGCTGATCATCTGAAGCCTTGCTGTCTATTGGGCTGATCATTTGAAGCCTTGCTGTCTTTCAGGCTGACCATCTGAAGCCTTACTATCTATCAGGCTGATCATCTGAAGCCTTGCTGTCTATCAGGCTGATCATCTGAAGCCTTGCTGTCTATTAGGCTGATCATCTGAATCCTTGCTGTCTTTCAGGCTGACCATCTGAAGCCTTACTATCTATCAGGCTGATCATCTGAAGCCTTGCTGTCTTTCAGGCTGACCATCTGAAGCCTTACTATCTATCAGGCTGATCATCTGAAGCCTTGCTGTCTATTGGGCTGATCATTTGAAGCCTTGCTGTCTTTCAGGCTGACCATCTGAAGCCTTACTATCTATCAGGCTGATCATCTGAAGCCTTGCTGTCTATCAGGCTGATCATCTGAAGCCTTACTATCTATCAGGCTGATCATCTGAAGCCTTGCTGTCTATCAGGCTGATTATCTGAAGCCTTACTGTCTATCAGGCTGATCATCTAAAGCTTTACTGTCTATCAGGCTGATCATCTGAAGCCTTGCTGTCTTTCAGGCTGATCATCTAAAGCTTTGCTGTCTATCAGGCTGATCATCTAAAGCCTTACTGTCTATCAGGCTGATCATCTGAATCATTGCTGTCTATCAGGCTGATCATCTGAAGCCTTTCTGTCTATCAGGCTGATCATTTGAAGCCTTACTGTCTATTATGCTGATCATCTGAAGTCTTACTCTCTATCAGGCTGATCATCTGAAGCCTTACTGTCTTTCAGGCTGATCATCTAAAGCTTTGCTGTCTATCAGGCTGATCATCTGAAGCCTTGCTGTCTTTTAGGCTGATCATCTAAAGCTTTGCTGTCTATCAGGCTGATCATCTGAAGCCTTACTGTCTATCAGGCTGATCATCTAAAGCTTTGCTGTCTATCAGGCTGATCATCTGAAGCCTTACTGTCTATCAGGCTGATCATTTGAAGCCTTGCTGTCTATCAGGCTGATCATCTGAAGCCTTGCTGTCTTTCATGCTGATCATCCGAAGCCTTACTGTCAATCAGGCTGATCATCTGAAGCCTTGCTGTCTTTCAGGCTGACCATCTGAAGCCTTACTGTCAATCAGGACGATCATCTGAAGCCTTGCTGTCTACCAGGCTGATCATCTGAAGCCTTGCTGTCTATCAGGCTGATCATTTTAAGCCTTACTGTCTATCAGGCTGATCATTTGAAGCTTTGCTGTCTATCACGCTGATTATCTGAAGCCTTACTGTCTATTGGGCTGATCATTCAAAGCCATGCTGTCTATTAGACTGATAATTTGAAGCCTTGTTTTCTATTAGGCTGATCATCTGAAGCCTTGCTGTCTATTAGACTGATCATTTGAAGCCTTGCTGTCTATTAGGCTAATCATTTGAAGCCTTGCTGTCTATCAGGCTGATCATTTGAAGCATTTCTGTCTTTCAGGCTGATCATTCGAAGCTTTGCTGTATATCAGGCTGATCATTCAAAGCCATGCTGTCTATTAGACTGATAATTTGAAGCCTTGTTGTCTATTAGGCTGATCATCTGAAGCCTTGCTGTCTATTAGGCTGATCATCTGAATCCTTACTGTCTATCATACTGATCATCTGAAGCCTTGCTGTCTATCAGGCTGGTCATCTGAAGTCTTGCTGTCTATCAGGCTGATCATTTGACGCCTTACTGTCTTTCAGACTGCTCATCTAATGCTAGCTCTCCAACAGGCTGATCTACCAATTTTCATCTTTGATTCCCTATATTTACATTTTATTTTTCATCAATATGTCAACTGCAATATCTCCACAGGTTCCCACATCAACTCCATTAAATTAGTCCTAGATCAGACCATAGATGCAGCAGCTATTGACAATAATTGTTTAGCTTTACAAATGAAGATGAATCCGGAGTTAGCGCAAAACATCCATGTCTTGGAATCCTTTGGACCACTGCCAATATATCCTATTGCAGTTAATGCTAATCTTCCAAGTAAGTATGTTCTCTACGTATATTATGTTTTTTATATGCTGCACTGTGAATTAATATCAATTATATGGCCTGAGATCATACATTTACATACATGTTTTGCTGAGACTGATCATTTCATTTTCTGTAGCACATTAATTTCTATATCACTGTACACATCGCTCTATCTAGGCATGTAAACAATATATAATATATCCCTATATAAATTAATGGATAGGTATGTCATTGCTTTGTTGACCGTATATCACGATAGATCACAGCAGCTTTAAGTTTTATTAACAGCAAGATCCAAATTATTGAAATGATTAATTCACCAAAATTCAACAACACTTTGTTCAAAACATTTATCATAAAATATGACCACAATATTAAATAATTGCCAACTATACAAAATGCACCTTTGACCTGCTTTTCCCGATGTAATATTTGTGGGTATATAAATATTCAGAAGACCCGTCCCCAATCAGGGAAGCTCTATGGTTTGTATGTGCAGCATGCAGAATACATTAGTATGCTGGCATCTTAAATTTGACAATGTAGACGTCCACTACAAAATGATAATATTAGAAAAATTACCAAACGATATCCTAATTCATAATCAAAACAAAACAAATACAAATCAAACAAGTACACCATTGTCGTTCAAAACAATAACTGATAAACAATCAAGGACAAAACAACTGACAAGTACATAATACAATTAGATATGAAGTTATGTTTCAAAAAGAGTGGGCACAACCTGTTCCACCCTTAGTCAGTTATCTGTATTTGTACTTCTGTTTCAGATAAGTTAAAAAAAGACATTGCCGAAGCTTTGCTAGAGATGCATGCTGATATCAAGTGGAGTCATAAACTAAACCAGTTCCTGGTGTCGCGTTTTGTTGAAGTCAGTTTGGATAATCATAAAACAGAAGATGAACTCATGATGGAATGATGTCAGCAGCGTGTCTTTGAATAGCAATATGTTGTGGGTGTCAGTATGACAATTAACACAAGGCAAACTTTACAAGGAAAAACGGGTTCTTTATTTCACAGAACGGAAGAGATGTTGCTCCTTCACTGGCTTGGTACAATCTGCCTTTTAGTTTACTCTAGCTGTCTATTGTTTCAACATTCTGTTTACCTAGTTACATAACAAAGTGATTCACAAGTTTGTACTACACATGCTCTATCAAGGTTATTATTAAATTCACTAAGCTAAAATGATATCACATTCACTTGTGAGTAAATTCACAGGTCTGATACTTGTGCCCATTTATAACAATATATTTAACGTAACTGACATTACTAACTAGAATGATCACAATACCTAACATGTGGGTTCTTAGTCCCTAAAGTCATAACCTTGACTCATCCACATAACTTATACTTGATCACATGACCACATTCCAGAAGCCATCACACTCTCCCCCTTCTAAATAAACGTCTTGTGACATTTGGTTCAACCCGACTATACCTATCCCTAACACTAACTATCTACTGCTTAATTCATGAGATGACAAAGACAAACAGAAAAAAACAATAAGCATAAAACAAGAATAAAAAATCAAATGAAAAGAAAGCTACTGTTCAATATTGGTGGCAGTGTTTGTGGTAATTGGTGCACACACACTGTATCCAGTGGTGGCAGTCTTTGAGGTAATTGGTTTACACCCACTGTATCCAGTGGTAGTAGTCTTAGTGGTAATTGGTGCACACCCACTGTATCCAGTGGTGGCAGTGTTTGTGATAATTGGCACAGACACACTGCATCCAGTGGTAGTAGTCTTAGTGGTAATTGGTTTACACCCACTGTATCCAGTGGTAGTAGTCTTAGTGGTAATTGGTGCACACCCACTGTATCCAGTGGTGGCAGTGTTTGTGATAATTGGCACAGACACACTGCATCCAGTGGTAGTAGTCTTAGTGGTAATTGGTGCACACCCACTGTATCCAGTGGTAGTAGTCTTTGCGGTAATTGGTGCACACACACTGTATCCAGTAGTAGTAGTCTTAGTGGTAATTGGTGCACACCCACTGTATCCAGTGGTGACAGTCTTTGTGGTAATTGGTGCACACACACTGTATCCAGTGGTGGTAGTCTTAGTGGTAATTGGTGCACACTCACTCTATCCAGTGGTGGCAGTTTGTGATAATTGGCACAGACACACTGCATCTAGTGGTAGTAGTCTTAGTGGTAATTGGTGCACACCCACTGTATCCAGTGGCAGTAGTCTTAGTGGTAATTGGTGCACACCCACTGTATCCAGTGGTAGTAGTCTTCGTGGTAATTGGTTTACACCTACTGTATCCAGTAGTAGTAGTCTTTGTAGTAATTGGTGCACACCCACTGTATCCAGTGGTAGTAGTCTTTGTGGTAATTGGTGCACACCCACTGTATCCAGTGGTGACAGTCTTTGTGGTAATTGGTGCACACACACTGCATCCAGTGGTAGTAGTCTTAGTGGTAATTGGTGCACACCCAATGTATCCAGTGGTGACAGTCTTTGTGGTAATTGGTGCACACACACTGTATCCAGTGGTGACAGTCTTTGTGGTAATTGGTGAACACTCACTGCATACAGTAGTAGTAGTCTTAGTGGTAATTGGTGTACACATAATGTATCCAGTGGTGGCAGTGTTTGTGACAATTGACACAGACACACTGCATCCAGTGGTAGTAGTCTTTGTGGTAATTGGTGTACACCCACTGTATCCAGTGGTAGTAGTCTTTGTAGTAATTGGTGCATACCCACTGTATCCAGTGGTGAGTCTTAGTGGTAATTGGTGCACACCCACTGTATCCAGTGGTAGTAGTCTTTCTAGTAATTGGTGCACACACACTGTATCCAGTAGTAGTAGTCTTAGTGGTAATTGGTGTACACATAATGTATTCAGTGGTGGCAGTTTTAAGCTGTAATTGGTTCACAACCCCTAAATCGAGTGCATTGTAAATGTGAAAAAACATGCATCACATTTTTCAATTAAAGAAAGCTTAGAGAGACTCCTGTGTGCTGAGAGTATTATAGACACAGTAAAAATTTATTCAAAATTACTTGTACTTGAGATATTGATGGAAAAGCTGAAAACTAATTATGCAAATCAGAAAATGAACAGATTTGAGTGTAAAACTAATAAGGTCTGCACAATGTAACAGACCATCTATGTACCAAGTTTCATTGGAATGTGATCAGAACCAAAAAATTATGAATTATTATGCTAATTAGGGAAATATGAACAAATTTTAACCAAACTCATCAGATTTGTACATTGTCCTAGAGCATCTTTGTACCAAGTTACATTGATATGGAATAATTAGTACTTTAGATATCAGTGTGAAAGCTTAAAGTTTATTAATTATGCAAATTAGGTAATTAATATGCACAATTATTTACCCCAAAACTAATCAGGTCTCTGTATAGTCCTAGAGTATCTATGTACAAAGTTTCATTGAGATATCAGTGGAAAAGCCAAAAAATAACTAATTATGCAAATATTTATCCCAAAACAATCAATCTCTGTATAGTCCATGAGTATCTATGTACCATGTTTTATTGAAATGTAATGCTTACTACTTAAAATATCAAAAGCTGAAAATTAAATTATGCAAATTAGGTAATCAATGTGTACTGATATTACCCTAAAAACTACCAGGTTTAATTGTGCAGTGTCCTATGACATCTATGTACCAAGTTCCATTGAAATGTGATGATTAGTAGTTGAAATATCAGTGGAAAAGCCAGAAATTTATTAATTTTCATGCAAATTAGGTAATTAATATGCACAGATTTTCACCCAAAACTAATCAAAACCTGGCATTAGTTCAGAGCATCTATGTGCCAAGTTTCATCAAAATCCAATGAGTGGTTCTTTAGATATCAGTGGAAAAGATCATGGAACAGCAAAAAATTAGCTAATTATCATGCAAATAAGATAATTAATATGCATGGATTTCTACCAAAACCTAATCAAATCTGCGCATTGGCGAAGAGCATCTATGCACCAAGTTTCATCAAAAATTGATCATAAAACACAGAAAGAAGCCAATTACTAA
Source organism: Saccoglossus kowalevskii (assembly GCF_978046115.1). Taxonomy (NCBI): domain Eukaryota; kingdom Metazoa; phylum Hemichordata; class Enteropneusta; family Harrimaniidae; genus Saccoglossus; species Saccoglossus kowalevskii. Next base: position 5,468,777 of record NC_140656.1, read on the forward strand.
ACAGAAACCTTCTGTTCAGAACTAATTGTTAGGTACAGGTAACAACTATTCTTTATGTACAACATAATGGAGGTGATACTGCTTGTTCTGAAATGTTTATATGCTGCAGAGGTAAATGATAGCATGGTTGTTACACTCATCAAAGACAAAATTATCTCAATCGGATTAAAAACACACTAGCACTTGACTTTCCCTTACAGTAAATAGAACAACTCGCTAAACTATAAACATTAGGCAATTGAGTGGTGCCATTGGTCATGCAAGGTGAAGACACATTAAGTAAAATAATGTGTGATTTCATTTTGAACTGAAGTATCAATGTAAGCTATGATTTAATAGGTTGAAAAATAAAGATGAACAGGCATGGCTTAATTGGTCTGCACATTACCACCAGCAAGTGATCAAACTTTAGTCAGTTACAAATATTATTTTAAAGTACAAACATGTAGACTACAAAGCTGGATGTGAATGCTAGTGAGGTCACTCACTTGGTGATCTTAGGTCACTTTTTGTGGATAGTATTATTTTACACAAAAAGTCTGCATAAGTCGCAGGATGGTCAAGATATACTTGGCATAACTTGTCAACTGTACTTGGAAAGCGAGCATCCTTTCACATTGGATGCTCACTAAGCAGAGAATCAAAACAGTGTCTCAAAGGGTTCTCCCCAGACTAGTAGATTGGTACCACTGCTACAACAGAGTCACTCTTTTTTTTCTCTCTAATTTTTTATTTTTCTATTTTTAACTTTCAACATTTAAATTTATTGTATCATGAACCATATCTCAATTAAGGATACGTTTATCAATAAAGATTATTATTATTATTATTACTTATTCATTTTTCATCTAGTTTACCCATACCATGTACCTCTGTACTCAGTATTGATATTCGCATTCAATATAACATCAGAGGTACATTACATGGGGTTTGCATCTACGGTAACATGATACCAAGATCCCGTTTCAATTGTGCTCTCGCATAAGCGTTTCAACTCAGAAAAATGCGAATGTGCATGCCTGAAGTAACTAGGATACTGGGATGTCCAGGTAGATCAAAACACAGTCCCGGACTACGATCAAAATAGCTGCTCACGATATGACGGATTACAATAACTATATTTTCTGTACATTTACGATGTATTACATTTTTTCACTATGAATGTAGTAATACATGTTTTATTGTTTTATTTAATACAAACCGTCTATGTCATGTCAGAAGGTTGTAGCATTAGTCTCGCTATCTACGAGATGAGACTTGAATGGGATCTTGGCATGATGTCACCATACAGTACTGTGCGCGTTGCAAACCCCAAGTAATGTACATTTGATAACATTTAATTAGAAGATTTTATGTTTCTACTGAGTGTCACTACTGGAACTGTTGCAGTATTTTGATCTCTCCCAAACTGCTAAAGCACCCAGTTGTCAAAAACAAAGGTGCTTCTCAATCAGTGCTTTATATTTGGTTGGATGTCAGTGGCATATATTAGAAGTATGCTTTATATATTGTGTCATAACAGATTTTACTAGTTACCCACTCACATACATATGATCAGCTTTCTGTTTCACTTTAAGACATTGTGTACTCTGATTGGATTTTGGACATCATGCAATGTCAACAACTTTCACATTAAAAACATAAGTTAATTAAGTGAAGAAAAGAGAAATAAACTCAAAAGCAAAAAAATAGATCTCAGTTAAATTGGATTATATTAAAATCCTGATAAAAATAAATAATCTGGTTATGTATATAAATTTTAAAATAAATTCTACATTTTCATAAAAAGTAAACATTAATGCTCCACAATTTACAAACTCAGAACATGCATCATTTTAAAATGTTATTTGTGAACATTATTTACATTTAAATAACTTTGTTATTGATTGCTTTGACACCTTCTTCCACTTCCTTCATTAGTTTTAAACAAAGTTCTTCTTGCCATTTTAAAGCGATACACTGCACTCCAACGGGGATTCCCACAGATCCAGTACATGCCTGTAATACAGAAGTGGAATTTCCATAAATAATATTGCATCTAATATTGTATGACAAATAAGTCAAACACACACAAAAACGCAATCAATCAAAAACAACCAAACAATTTAGCGACACTGTTGTTGTAACATGTACATGTCATATGCTCACTAATATGAGGATGTTTACATAGCGGCCGGTAAGAGAGAGTTAAAAGGAGGTTAAGGGAGCTGCTAAAAGCAGACCACTCATTTACATAGCGGCCGGTAAGAGAGAGTTAAAAGGAGGTTAAGGGAGCTGCTGAAAGCACACCACTCATTTACATAGCGGCTGGTAAAAGAGTTAAAAGGAGGTTAAGGGAGCTGCTAAAAGCACACCACTCATTTACATAGCGGCTGGTAAGAGGGAGTTAAGAGGAGGTTAAGGGAGCTGCTGAAAGCACACCACTCATCTACATAGCGGCTGGTAAGAGGGAGTTAAGAGGAGGTTAAGGGAGCTGCTAAAAGTACACCACTCATCTACATAGCGGCTGGTAAGAGACAGTTAAGAGAAGGTTAAGGGAGCTGCTAAAAGCAGACCACTCATTTACATAGCGGCTGGTAAAAGAGTTAAAAGGAGGTTAAGGGAGCTGCTAAAAGCGTACCACTCATTTACATAGCGGCTGGTAAGAGGGAGTTAAAAGGAGGTTAAGGGAGCTGCTAAAAGCACACCACTCATTTACATAGCGGCTGGTAAGAGGGAGTTAAAAGGAGGTTAAGGGAGCTGCTAAAAGCACACCACTCATTTACATAGCGGCTGGTAAGAGGGAGTTAAGAGGAGGTTAAGGGAGCTGCTAAAAGCACACCACTCATTTACATAGCGGCTGGTAAGAGGGAGTTAAGAGGAGGTTAAGGAAGCTGCTAAAAGCACACCACTCATTTACATAGCGGCTGGTAAGAGGGAGTTAAGAGGAGGTTAAGGAAGCTGCTAAAAGCACACCACTCATTTACATAGCGGCTGGTAAGAGGGAGTTAAGAGGAGGTTAAGGGAGCTGCTAAAAGCAGACCACTCATTTACATAGCGGCTGGTAAGAGGGAGTTAAGAGGAGGTTAAGGGAGCTGCTAAAAGCACACCACTCATTTACATAGCGGCTGGTAAGAGACAGTTAAGAGAAGGTTAAGGGAGCTGCTAAAAGCATACCACTCATTTACATAGCGGCTGGCACTCCCCCTAAAAAAAATTAAGTTTTATAACACATAACAGTAGCATTTTCAACTTGTAAATACTGTCAGGAGAACTTGAGATCACCAAATTACTATGTTTCAATTAGGACACACAATTATCTCTGAATTGACATTAAAAAGGGTGCGCAGAAATAAGCAGTCACAAATAATACAATCACAAAAACCATATTTATCTTATTGGAATACATAGGAGGGCACCATGTTTACTTTATCTACCAGAATGTACCAATCTGCCCAGACCCACTACAAAGTGAAAAGCAATAAAAGTAGCCAGCTCTTGCATCAACACTCACATTATATCCAGCCATATTACAGCAAACCAATGCGCTCTAATACTATTTCAATAGCAGGACTTATTTTGAGAGCTACATGTATACCGTAGCCTACATATTTCCGAAAATTAATAGGCATGACTCACAGGCTGAAAACAAAAGTACATAACATGGACACTGATAAAATTGTCCATATTCACAATAAAAGCTCCACATATATATATAATAGTTCTGACTGACATATTTGCTTATCACATTACAGCCATACTGCATTTAAAAAGTGCATAGTGGCTACAGTCTAGGTATGAAAAAACTAACAAACGAACAAAACAACAATTAATAGAACTTCATCAAAATCTGTAGAAGAAACCAATTGAGAAAAATACAACACATGATCAAAAAAAATGTTCAATCTCTTTGCAAGGTAACTAAAGCTTTTCATGGTTATCAATGTAAAGTCATTTTACCTCCTTAGCCAGTCTGTCCCATTCATCTTTAACTTCAAACCTGGTTGCTAAGTTATCTTCATCTTCTTGTGTTACCTGGGTAACAGGAACAGTGCCTGCTGGGATATCTAGTATATTGTAGATTGCAGTTGTACCAGCTAGACCTATTAAAGACACATACTAGTATTTGTACATTGCATAGTAATATTAGTAATTGTACATTACATAGTCTCAAAGCCATCAATATGTTAGTAGGCAAATAACACCGAATAAACGGCAAGGTAAAGACTATGTCTAATTATAGTAAATACGTACTGCGTGCGTGGCTCGAACCGGCGCTCGCGTACGGCACCTAATCGCCTAGCTTCACGCCACTACACGTCTTCCCCTCGGCCACCGGGCATCCCCAATAAAGGATGCTTAATAACCGAGCTTATTACGTGCAGAGAACATGAAACCCGTCCACGCGATACGCGCCACACAGCATGGCCAGAATGCGGCAAAGGCCTTCAAATCTGGCTGTAGTAGGATGGTGAAAGTAATGGTACAGCATTGTAACAGTGAATAAGTACTGAGAAATAATTTTAAACTCATAGTTGCTGTCGACATAGGAAGTAAAGTAAGCAAATAACACCGAATAAACGGCAAGGTAAAGACTATGTCTAATTATAGTAAATACGTACTGCGTGCGTGGCTCGAACCGGCGCTCGCGTACGGCACCTAATCGCCTAGCTTCACGCCACTACACGTCTTCCCCTCGGCCACCGGGCATCCCCAATAAAGGATGCTTAATAACCGAGCTTATTACGTGCAGAGAACATGAAACCCGTCCACGCGATACGCGCCACACAGCATGGCCAGAATGCGGCAAAGGCCTTCAAATCTGGCTGTAGTAGGATGGTGAAAGTAATGGTACAGCATTGTAACAGTGAATAAGTACTGAGAAATAATTTTAAACTCATAGTTGCTGTCGACATAGGAAGTAAAGTAAGCAAATAACACCGAATAAACGGCAAGGTAAAGACTATGTCTAATTATAGTAAATACGTACTGCGTGCGTGGCTCGAACCGGCGCTCGCGTACGGCACCTAATCGCCTAGCTTCACGCCACTACACGTCTTCCCCTCGGCCACCGGGCATCCCCAATAAAGGATGCTTAATAACCGAGCTTATTACGTGCAGAGAACATGAAACCCGTCCACGCGATACGCGCCACACAGCATGGCCAGAATGCGGCAAAGGCCTTCAAATCTGGCTGTAGTAGGATGGTGAAAGTAATGGTACAGCATTGTAACAGTGAATAAGTACTGAGAAATAATTTTAAACTCATAGTTGCTGTCGACATAGGAAGTAAAGTAAGCAAATAACACCGAATAAACGGCAAGGTAAAGACTATGTCTAATTATAGTAAATACGTACTGCGTGCGTGGCTCGAACCGGCGCTCGCGTACGGCACCTAATCGCCTAGCTTCACGCCACTACACGTCTTCCCCTCGGCCACCGGGCATCCCCAATAAAGGATGCTTAATAACCGAGCTTATTACGTGCAGAGAACATGAAACCCGTCCACGCGATACGCGCCACACAGCATGGCCAGAATGCGGCAAAGGCCTTCAAATCTGGCTGTAGTAGGATGGTGAAAGTAATGGTACAGCATTGTAACAGTGAATAAGTACTGAGAAATAATTTTAAACTCATAGTTGCTGTCGACATAGGAAGTAAAGTAAGCAAATAACACCGAATAAACGGCAAGGTAAAGACTATGTCTAATTATAGTAAATACGTACTGCGTGCGTGGCTCGAACCGGCGCTCGCGTACGGCACCTAATCGCCTAGCTTCACGCCACTACACGTCTTCCCCTCGGCCACCGGGCATCCCCAATAAAGGATGCTTAATAACCGAGCTTATTACGTGCAGAGAACATGAAACCCGTCCACGCGATACGCGCCACACAGCATGGCCAGAATGCGGCAAAGGCCTTCAAATCTGGCTGTAGTAGGATGGTGAAAGTAATGGTACAGCATTGTAACAGTGAATAAGTACTGAGAAATAATTTTAAACTCATAGTTGCTGTCGACATAGGAAGTAAAGTAAGCAAATAACACCGAATAAACGGCAAGGTAAAGACTATGTCTAATTATAGTAAATACGTACTGCGTGCGTGGATGGTGAAAGTAATGGTACAGCATTGTAACAGTGAATAAGTACTGAGAAATAATTTTAAACTCATAGTTGCTGTCGACATAGGAAGTAAAGTAAGCAAATAACACCGAATAAACGGCAAGGTAAAGACTATGTCTAATTATAGTAAATACGTACTGCGTGCGTGGCTCGAACCGGCGCTCGCGTACGGCACCTAATCGCCTAGCTTCACGCCACTACACGTCTTCCCCTCGGCCACCGGGCATCCCCAATAAAGGATGCTTAATAACCGAGCTTATTACGTGCAGAGAACATGAAACCCGTCCACGCGATACGCGCCACACAGCATGTTTGCATCCTTTATTGGGGATGCCCGGTGGCCGAGGGGAAGACGTGTAGTGGCGTGAAGCTAGGCGATTAGGTGCCGTACGCGAGCGCCGGTTCGAGCCACGCACGCAGTACGTATTTACTATAATTAGACATAGTCTTTACCTTGCCGTTTATTCGGTGTTATTTGCTTACTTTACTTCCTATGTCGACAGCAACTATGAGTTTAATATGTTAGTAGAGTCTTTAATATTCAAAATCATACAAAATAAATTTTTAATCTGAGAAATCGAATTAAAATCCGTAACTTGGTATACAACACATGATCAAAAAAAATGTTCAATCTCTTTGCAAGGTAACTAAAGCTTTTCATGGTTATCAATGTAAAGTCATTTTACCTCCTTAGCCAGTCTGTCCCATTCATCTTTAACTTCAAACCTGGTTGCTAAGTTATCTTCATCTTCTTGTGTTACCTGGGTAACAGGAACAGTGCCTGCTGGGATATCTAGTATATTGTAGATTGCAGTTGTACCAGCTAGACCTATTAAAGACACATACTAGTATTTGTACATTGCATAGTAATATTAGTAATTGTACATTACATAGTCTCAAAGCCATCAATATGTTAGTAGGCAAATAACACCGAATAAACGGCAAGGTAAAGACTATGTCTAATTATAGTAAATACGTACTGCGTGCGTGGCTCGAACCGGCGCTCGCGTACGGCACCTAATCGCCTAGCTTCACGCCACTACACGTCTTCCCCTCGGCCACCGGGCATCCCCAATAAAGGATGCTTAATAACCGAGCTTATTACGTGCAGAGAACATGAAACCCGTCCACGCGATACGCGCCACACAGCATGGCCAGAATGCGGCAAAGGCCTTCAAATCTGGCTGTAGTAGGATGGTGAAAGTAATGGTACAGCATTGTAACAGTGAATAAGTACTGAGAAATAATTTTAAACTCATAGTTGCTGTCGACATAGGAAGTAAAGTAAGCAAATAACACCGAATAAACGGCAAGGTAAAGACTATGTCTAATTATAGTAAATACGTACTGCGTGCGTGGCTCGAACCGGCGCTCGCGTACGGCACCTAATCGCCTAGCTTCACGCCACTACACGTCTTCCCCTCGGCCACCGGGCATCCCCAATAAAGGATGCTTAATAACCGAGCTTATTACGTGCAGAGAACATGAAACCCGTCCACGCGATACGCGCCACACAGCATGGCCAGAATGCGGCAAAGGCCTTCAAATCTGGCTGTAGTAGGATGGTGAAAGTAATGGTACAGCATTGTAACAGTGAATAAGTACTGAGAAATAATTTTAAACTCATAGTTGCTGTCGACATAGGAAGTAAAGTAAGCAAATAACACCGAATAAACGGCAAGGTAAAGACTATGTCTAATTATAGTAAATACGTACTGCGTGCGTGGCTCGAACCGGCGCTCGCGTACGGCACCTAATCGCCTAGCTTCACGCCACTACACGTCTTCCCCTCGGCCACCGGGCATCCCCAATAAAGGATGCTTAATAACCGAGCTTATTACGTGCAGAGAACATGAAACCCGTCCACGCGATACGCGCCACACAGCATGGCCAGAATGCGGCAAAGGCCTTCAAATCTGGCTGTAGTAGGATGGTGAAAGTAATGGTACAGCATTGTAACAGTGAATAAGTACTGAGAAATAATTTTAAACTCATAGTTGCTGTCGACATAGGAAGTAAAGTAAGCAAATAACACCGAATAAACGGCAAGGTAAAGACTATGTCTAATTATAGTAAATACGTACTGCGTGCGTGGCTCGAACCGGCGCTCGCGTACGGCACCTAATCGCCTAGCTTCACGCCACTACACGTCTTCCCCTCGGCCACCGGGCATCCCCAATAAAGGATGCTTAATAACCGAGCTTATTACGTGCAGAGAACATGAAACCCGTCCACGCGATACGCGCCACACAGCATGGCCAGAATGCGGCAAAGGCCTTCAAATCTGGCTGTAGTAGGATGGTGAAAGTAATGGTACAGCATTGTAACAGTGAATAAGTACTGAGAAATAATTTTAAACTCATAGTTGCTGTCGACATAGGAAGTAAAGTAAGCAAATAACACCGAATAAACGGCAAGGTAAAGACTATGTCTAATTATAGTAAATACGTACTGCGTGCGTGGCTCGAACCGGCGCTCGCGTACGGCACCTAATCGCCTAGCTTCACGCCACTACACGTCTTCCCCTCGGCCACCGGGCATCCCCAATAAAGGATGCTTAATAACCGAGCTTATTACGTGCAGAGAACATGAAACCCGTCCACGCGATACGCGCCACACAGCATGGCCAGAATGCGGCAAAGGCCTTCAAATCTGGCTGTAGTAGGATGGTGAAAGTAATGGTACAGCATTGTAACAGTGAATAAGTACTGAGAAATAATTTTAAACTCATAGTTGCTGTCGACATAGGAAGTAAAGTAAGCAAATAACACCGAATAAACGGCAAGGTAAAGACTATGTCTAATTATAGTAAATACGTACTGCGTGCGTGGCTCGAACCGGCGCTCGCGTACGGCACCTAATCGCCTAGCTTCACGCCACTACACGTCTTCCCCTCGGCCACCGGGCATCCCCAATAAAGGATGCTTAATAACCGAGCTTATTACGTGCAGAGAACATGAAACCCGTCCACGCGATACGCGCCACACAGCATGGCCAGAATGCGGCAAAGGCCTTCAAATCTGGCTGTAGTAGGATGGTGAAAGTAATGGTACAGCATTGTAACAGTGAATAAGTACTGAGAAATAATTTTAAACTCATAGTTGCTGTCGACATAGGAAGTAAAGTAAGCAAATAACACCGAATAAACGGCAAGGTAAAGACTATGTCTAATTATAGTAAATACGTACTGCGTGCGTGGCTCGAACCGGCGCTCGCGTACGGCACCTAATCGCCTAGCTTCACGCCACTACACGTCTTCCCCTCGGCCACCGGGCATCCCCAATAAAGGATGCTTAATAACCGAGCTTATTACGTGCAGAGAACATGAAACCCGTCCACGCGATACGCGCCACACAGCATGGCCAGAATGCGGCAAAGGCCTTCAAATCTGGCTGTAGTAGGATGGTGAAAGTAATGGTACAGCATTGTAACAGTGAATAAGTACTGAGAAATAATTTTAAACTCATAGTTGCTGTCGACATAGGAAGTAAAGTAAGCAAATAACACCGAATAAACGGCAAGGTAAAGACTATGTCTAATTATAGTAAATACGTACTGCGTGCGTGGCTCGAACCGGCGCTCGCGTACGGCACCTAATCGCCTAGCTTCACGCCACTACACGTCTTCCCCTCGGCCACCGGGCATCCCCAATAAAGGATGCTTAATAACCGAGCTTATTACGTGCAGAGAACATGAAACCCGTCCACGCGATACGCGCCACACAGCATGGCCAGAATGCGGCAAAGGCCTTCAAATCTGGCTGTAGTAGGATGGTGAAAGTAATGGTACAGCATTGTAACAGTGAATAAGTACTGAGAAATAATTTTAAACTCATAGTTGCTGTCGACATAGGAAGTAAAGTAAGCAAATAACACCGAATAAACGGCAAGGTAAAGACTATGTCTAATTATAGTAAATACGTACTGCGTGCGTGGCTCGAACCGGCGCTCGCGTACGGCACCTAATCGCCTAGCTTCACGCCACTACACGTCTTCCCCTCGGCCACCGGGCATCCCCAATAAAGGATGCTTAATAACCGAGCTTATTACGTGCAGAGAACATGAAACCCGTCCACGCGATACGCGCCACACAGCATGGCCAGAATGCGGCAAAGGCCTTCAAATCTGGCTGTAGTAGGATGGTGAAAGTAATGGTACAGCATTGTAACAGTGAATAAGTACTGAGAAATAATTTTAAACTCATAGTTGCTGTCGACATAGGAAGTAAAGTAAGCAAATAACACCGAATAAACGGCAAGGTAAAGACTATGTCTAATTATAGTAAATACGTACTGCGTGCGTGGCTCGAACCGGCGCTCGCGTACGGCACCTAATCGCCTAGCTTCACGCCACTACACGTCTTCCCCTCGGCCACCGGGCATCCCCAATAAAGGATGCTTAATAACCGAGCTTATTACGTGCAGAGAACATGAAACCCGTCCACGCGATACGCGCCACACAGCATGGCCAGAATGCGGCAAAGGCCTTCAAATCTGGCTGTAGTAGGATGGTGAAAGTAATGGTACAGCATTGTAACAGTGAATAAGTACTGAGAAATAATTTTAAACTCATAGTTGCTGTCGACATAGGAAGTAAAGTAAGCAAATAACACCGAATAAACGGCAAGGTAAAGACTATGTCTAATTATAGTAAATACGTACTGCGTGCGTGGCTCGAACCGGCGCTCGCGTACGGCACCTAATCGCCTAGCTTCACGCCACTACACGTCTTCCCCTCGGCCACCGGGCATCCCCAATAAAGGATGCTTAATAACCGAGCTTATTACGTGCAGAGAACATGAAACCCGTCCACGCGATACGCGCCACACAGCATGTTTGCATCCTTTATTGGGGATGCCCGGTGGCCGAGGGGAAGACGTGTAGTGGCGTGAAGCTAGGCGATTAGGTGCCGTACGCGAGCGCCGGTTCGAGCCACGCACGCAGTACGTATTTACTATAATTAGACATAGTCTTTACCTTGCCGTTTATTCGGTGTTATTTGCTTACTTTACTTCCTATGTCGACAGCAACTATGAGTTTAATATGTTAGTAGAGTCTTTAATATTCAAAATCATACAAAATAAATTTTTAATCTGAGAAATCGAATTAAAATCCGTAACTTGGTATGCAGTGTCTTATCAAGTTTGACTGAAATTTGAAAAATCATATCAGTAAAAAATTTTCTAGACACTCAACTATTAGATTAAACCATTTTAATGTCAAATTTGCCATTTCAAACAAAACAACAACGTATCATGTGTGATGTGAATCACAAGATTGAATTGACCCATGTTTGCATGAAAAAGGATTTATGGCATCTTCAAATGGTTTTGTGTGGACAAAAATGGTTGCTAGTCAAATAATCCAAAATAAAAAAAAAATATCCAATGTGCATATATGTAATCATTATCATGAGTTGCTTTGAACAAAATCAGCCAGGGCATGTTAAACGAACACACACACAGGTACTTGTTTTAGTACTACATTAGAGGGAGACTAACAATCACTTTAAACTGTAATTTAGTGCAACATTTTTTTCCCTATTTTTAAGAATTTTTCTTTTATATAATTTTGGACCAATCGGATATAGTTTCATATCTAATACAGGTCTTCTTTGAAAAAAATCTGTGAATAATGAAACATATTTAATTATGTGAATTGTGCCGAAAGTTAAATTTGACACTCAATGGGAAATTATCTTGTATTAACATTTTGGCAGGTTTTGGGAGGTACATGTACAGGTTATCCTCATTGTTGAAAGTAGATTTTGAACAATCAATATATTAACTAAATTGAAGTTTGAATGACAAGAAAGGCATACAGTTAATATTCACATTAGGACATTTCATGAGATCTTTATTTTTAGTAAAAAGTTGATTGAATAGATTGTACAGCAACATCAACAACTTACAAAAAAGTTTTGCTGCATATTTATTAGAACATGCAGTTATACCAAATCCAGGACCAATAAGTACATCAATATTAGCATCCTTCCATGCACTCACAAACTTAGAGAAATATTCCTGAGAAGACAACAAGTCATTGATGATTTGTGAACACAATTAGTATGGATATGTACAAAACGTTAGTCTGGATTGGTGAATGCATGGATAGAGGTTGAATTCAATCTATGACAAGCATTAACATTGCACAGTGTGGTTTTATTGATAGTCAATGTATATCTACATCACATATCACTATGGACCTTATCTATTTATTTATATCTTTAATATCACATACATCTGTCAATATGCATCATCTTTGATGGTAGTAAATGTACATAATAACAGCCAAATTTGGCTATAACAAAAGCTAACAAATCATAACATAAAATTGCATATAAATCACATTTCCAAAAAAAAATCCATCATCAAACAGTGAACATTAATCTTTTTCCCCACCAGACTTTCTCACCCAAATTATTCAGCACTGGAAATGAATCCTAATTTGTAAGCCAACAGATAAAACTTGAATCAATTTTTACTTAAAAAATGTAAATATTTTTGTCCCAATCTTCTGAAAGAAATTGCAGACTATAAACAGGACTATTTTGTGAATTTGTGATGAGAAAAGGGAACAGGTGGTGAAAGGGTTAAGCATAAAGATTAACTCACAGTAAGTTTCTTGTAATCAGACCATATCTGAGAAGTACTTTTATTTCCATTGCAGCATGCCTCATAATAATTTAACATTCGTCTAGACTGGAGCAATTTAATAAATGACAATTTAAATTTAACAATATTTAATACACAATCTGTCCACACAAATGATAAATGTATTGGATTGCCTTATAAGAACTACCAGACAGACAGCATACATGTACTTACAAATTTATTTAATAATGAGTTGAAACTTTACAATCATACATTTTTGCAGACCAAAAATAAGTTTTTGCTTCTTGTCATCATGTCAGTTTAAAACTTGCGTCTCACACATTTTTGTTGTTGCAATTTTGCACAACAGTGAAACAGTGAATTGCGTCGCATATGATAGCATGGAGAAATGTTTGTTTTTTATTTTAGAGAATGCTTTGTTGATCCAAGTAAACTTTTAATTCATGTTTTTAAAAACATTATTTAATAGATGTTCAATGCTTAACATATATCCTGTTTTTGTGATAATGTAAATCTCAACAATATCCCAAGAATGGGAATCAAAATCTTATTTTTGGCTTCTTCATTAGAACACAAATATTATACATCTTGCAAACTAATTTGGTGCATGAAGCCCAAAACTGGGAATGGTTAGGAAAATTGGTTGACCTTTGTTGCTAAGAACTATGAGATGAAACATAACCACTTTGTTGTTCCATATTTGTTTCCTAATATGATATAATGCAGATATCTATGGTGTGTATATATGCATAGTGTTATGGAGACACAACAACAGAGATAAATCAACCTTACCATGAAAGGCCGGCGTAATCTTCTACTAAATGATGGGTGAATGGAGTATCGTAACTGTGTTGACAAGTGTTTATCAACTGCTTCTCCCTCTCTGAAATGAGAAATAATGTTAAAAACATCGCCATGGTTGCAGCAAACAAAAACAGTTGAGACAATTTGTAACTTACAGGTGAGAGAGCCAGGCTTTGTTACCGTCTGCATGCAAAAGTTCAAATACATGATTTCCAGCTGTAACATCCTCTTCATCATTATTATCACCACTAAGCAATGGGATGTTGAAGGGAATTAACTGCGAAGGAAAAACACTTACTGATTCAATAAAAACAGGTATCTCAGCAATAAAAAAACTAAATTATATTTGCTATAAAATCCTACCGTATGTCCTCTTGATTTGAGAGCCTCTACAGCCACAGACACAGCACGTCTACATGCAGGAACAGGGGTGAAGTAACCATCATCGTCATAGTAACCAACTCTCATAACCTTTTGATCTGAAAATTTCTGAATGAATATAAATATTGTACTTCAATATTTAAGCAATAACTTAGATGAGTCCATATATGGAGTGAATTATGCAATACCAAATGGTAATACCAGACTTGAGGTACGACCAATAGCAGACTAATATACATGTTTGATATTATTGAGATAAAACATGTAAATATCTAACACATGTATCTGTATGGTGTAGTGCACATTTGAAAAGTAAAATGATCGTCGGAAATGTATTACAATGTTTGACATTTTTGAAACTTGATCATTTTTGAAATGAACATTTGACATTTTTGAAACCCGTGCTTGGGCTGGGAAAAGCTTACATTTTTAGCAGTTTAGGCATTTTTGAAACTTGATCATTTTTGAAACTTGATCATTTTTGAAACCCTAAAGATAACAGTGGTCAGCATCATACAATTTTTAACTATGGCTGGCATATAATAAAACAAGACTTTGGTCTTTGGGTGCCATAATTTTACCTGACAAAATTATATACTATGTTTTTAATAATTGTGTTTTATTTTGTGAAAGGTGGCAACAAATAGTTTTGGCACTAAAAGGATAATATAAATTATGAAAGAAGAAAGATAAATAAGAAAAACATTTTTACAACAAATCCAGTTTTAAGATACACAAACCTTTGCATTGAACGGAATAGGAGGAAGACTACTGTCAAGTCTGAACATCTCAGATGTTAACAAAGCTTTCATTGTTAAAACCACACCATCAACATCACGAGCCATTACACCATTGAGTCCAGATACTAAAAGCAAAATATTCAACATGGCTATAAATACCAAAGCTTCCAATAGTGAGTTATTGACTTGTACTAGGAATTCCAACCTTGGCTGTTGCTGGAGCTAACTGAAGTGAAATTAAATTGGTGTTGTCCAAATTACCATTTAGATTTAAAATCATTTGCATTTGTTTTAGGTGTGTTTAAAAAGAATGGCAGAAACGTCCTTGAAAACCAATAATTTCAAAATACAAATAATAATTGTGCATCCAAAACAAAGAAAACAAATTTACCCAAATTGCAATTAATAAAAATGTTCTCAACTTTAATGAAAAAATAATTTAAATATTGATTGAGATAAATTTAAATTTTTCACTTACGACCTTTTTGACCACCAATAACTGACGGTTCTCCTTGTTCACTAAACAAATACAAAATATATTTTGTTATTACACAAAGCATGAAATTCCCTGTTGAAACGGCTAAGTCAGATGACAGTGAAAAATCATGTCAATTTTTGCAGTCAATATTTAAATAACATCATTTTTGATTATCTCTTAACCTTTTCACCACAGTTTCCTCTTTTCATCACAAATTCACAAAATAGTCCTGTTTATAAGATTGGGACAAGTATGGCCAAATTTTTTGAATAAAAACTAAAAATTTACCAAAATTTTGTCTATTGGCTCCAAAATTAGGGTTCATTTTCTGAAATATTCAAGAAATTTAAGAAAAAAGTGCCGAGTCTGGTGGTGAAAAGGTAAAACCAGAAATGACACTCTATTGAGAAATATTTACTCATATTTAGGAAAAATCTAATTGAAATGATATTAGCAAGATTTTTACTGAAGCCACTCTGCGTCTAAATTAAGAACTCCAGTAAAAATTTTATTGCTCACGATATGTTAATGATTTCCCCTGACTCTATCAAGGAAATCCTCTGATAATTGTGAAGTTGTTTACAGGTTGAACTATAATAATGATATTAAACTGACCTTATCCTGTTTTTTGTTGGTTTCAGGGAACAAATGCCACAAAAGTGTGCCGGGACACGTACGCTTCCAGCTATGTCGGAACCAATTCCAATCTGTGATCCATGCATACCAATTAGAGCACCTTCACCTCCAGAAGAACCACCGGGACATCGTTCACAATCGTGTGGATTCAATGTCTCTCCATATACTGGGTTACTACAACTAAAACTGTTAGGGAATATAATGAAGTAACTCAATAGTTATTAAAGGACATAACAAGCGATCTGTTGATCTCCTCTGTCGTGGTTAAGCAGGTCAGACTATATTCGCATCCTGACTGTTAGTCTGTAGAACATCTGAACTGTACTATAATATGTTCATACAAGTTTGAAAATATGAGTAAATAAGAACAAAAACAAATGAACACGCCAATGTATACTAAAAATCGGTCAAAGCATGTCTAAGAAAAGATTAAAACAACATGAAAACAAGCCATGCATGGCAAAGTCCCCGTTAGTTATCAAATTTAAGATATATAGTTTTGTTTATAGTAATATAGCTGGTATATAACCATGTCAGGAATATGATTTTTTAACATTAAAATGATTGACATTTGTATCTGCTCGTCAAACAAGTACTTGTCCATATTGAGAGATATTGCTCTGGAACAGCATTCAAAATCAGCCATTTTGAATACATTTATATATATAACATGATGTATAACGAATATATAAAAATTTAAATATAATAAGTCAAAGCATTTAAGAGGTATGGCTCTAGAAGCCTAATCATTAAAACAAAATGGTCGCCAGTCCACCATTTTGAATCCAATCTGAAAAATAAAATGACGAGTATCAGGAACCGGTAATGTCTAATGTATGTACCAAGTTTGAACGAAATCCATCCTTAAATGCTTGATATTTGATGATTTTTTAGCACAAAAAAGGCCACCATTTGGCCATTTTGAATAGTATCGTCAAACCAATATATCTGTATATCTATGACATGATGTATAATGAATATTTAAAATTTGAACATAATCAGTGAAAGCAAGTCAGAGATATGGCACAAGAACCACATTCATTAATGCAAAATGCCCGCCAGTCAGCCATTTGCATCAAGGTCCTATAATGTCTAATGTATATACCAAGTTTGAACAAAATCCATCAGAAAACATCTGAGAAATGGTTGATATTGATGATTTTTAGCACAAAAATGGCTGCCATTCGGCCATCTGGAATCAGATCGTGAAACAAATTGACGTGCATATGTATAATATCATGTATGATGTATGTATGAATTTTGATTGTGCTTGGTCCAGGCATTTCTAAGATACAGGTCCGGACGCACGCACGCACACACACACACGGACACACGGAGGTCAAAACATAAGTCCCCGTTTTCGGACTGCGTTCGAAAGGGGACTAATAACACCAACATGGCCACCAGTCGGCCATTTTTAATCAATTATGTTCCCAAAATAAATTGATGTGCATCAGTAACCTACCATGAGTAATATCAAAACCAAGTTTGATTGATTTAAATCGGTCCAGGCATGCTTGATAAATTGTTGATGACGTGTTCAAATGTTGATTTATGGTGGTTTTTTTGGTAAAAATGGTCACCAGTTGGCCATTTTAAATAAAATCACAAAACAAACTGATGTACATCAGTAACCTATCATGTGTGATCTTCATAGCAAGTTTAATGAAATCACCATAAGTATCCCTGAGTAACAGTTGACATTTTTTTTTTACGAAAATGACTGCAGTTTCATCAAATTCAAAAATAACAGAAAACAACATTCAGCCACTTATTCTTGCCTTTGGACAAATTTATCTAAATTTGTAAAATAAATATCTCTGAAAAAAGGGCAGAACACTTGTAATAAAATAATGGCCACCAAATCATGAAACTAAAAGAGTAACCTGAATATGAGTGATGTCAATGCCATATTCAAATGAATTCAGTCAAGGCATGACAGTACAGTTGATGACATGTTCAAATGTTGATTTATGGTGTCTTTTGGGACAAAAATGGCCACCAATTGGTCAAAAGTCTACCAAATGAATCTCATCATGACTTGTCTTTGTACCAACTTTGAACAAAATTGGTTTAGGCATATCCAAGAAATGATGATGGAAATGGCCACCAGTCAATCACTTTAATCAGATCTGAAAAGCAAAACAATATGCATCAAGGTCCAATATTATGTTCAATGAATGTATCAAGTTGGAACAAAATCACAACAAAAACCTGAAATGTTCAATTTATTTAATGCATTTTGAACATTAAAATGGCCTTCATTCAGCCACCTTAAACGCAACCATCAAACAAGGTAACAAGACTCAACATAGAAGCTTATCTCCCCCAGAACCCTCAAATAGTATACAAAAATTGTTAGTAAAATACAATAACAGCCAAAAATATATGACAACACAATTTACACTGTAACAAAAAATACAAGAGCCATTTTTAATCAGCCTTGAGGTAAGCATGTTTAAAACTACTTAATAAGCTTGAGTACTTGACTGAATACTCTTCCAGTATTTAGCATGGACAATTGCAAAAGCTTCTACGATAAAGATCCTTACTGGTTAAACTTGTAATATTAAGCATTTATAAAGCATACATATATTTTTGTGGGAAATTCATCAATATGCACATTGCACATCAACCTAATGGCTCTTTTTTAAATCTTACACAATTTATTTACAAAAGATGTTTCACTCCATTATTATCTAAAAATATGTGGTGTATGATGTATCTATAAAGTTTTAATGTGATCAGTTGGGATATGTCAGAGATATATAGTTGCAGAACAGCATTCACTGAAAATAAAATGGCTGCCAGTCAGCCATTGCATCAAGGGCCCATAATTTTTAAAATATGTAAAAAGTTTGAACAATATCCATATATACATGACAGAGATCATTTGGCTATCTTGAATTGGTTTGTGAAACAATGTGCATATGCATTCTAAGAAGTCCACAAACTTAATTAAAATATTCATTTTAAAAATAATTATATAATGACCACTTACCTAAGCATAGTTTGTGGTACATTGGTTCTCATAAATGGTATCGCTCCTTCCTTTTTTAACACTCGAACTATGACATGATCTTCAGTACATATTTTACCAATGTATTTGGATATACCAAAATGACTGTCATATCCCTAGAATAAAAACACCACCACTGATGTCATCCACAATTGCACATAGGATGTTTCATCTACACCACTGATGGGCTACATGTCTTGCACATACCGGATTCTGCCGTAAATTCGCCCTGGGCCGTTAAACGGCAGTTTGGGTTTTAAAAAAAATAAAATGGGACCAAGAAATCGTGATTTTTTGGCAGTTTTTTAAGGTGTTATTTTAATCTTTTCTGATGCCTGAAAGTTTCACCATAGTCAAGAGTATGATGTTTATTGCGACTAGCGTGAATGGGTAATCTTCGTTTCGACAAAGAGCTGTTATCACTGTGAACAATGTTAAATTATTCTTCATGCTCAGTTTATCTTTTGAAAACAACTATTTCTGTATTTAAAAACAAATTGTGTCGCTTTCCCATCAAAATCCAAGCCAAAAGATCGTACAACAACATCGGCAAATCTCTTCCATGCTGTGTTCAATAACATTATCATATTTAAATAAGCTATCATGGTAAGTTGAACATGTTGGCATCATCCATCGTTTTCATTGGTTAATTAGCGATTTGACCTGTCAGGTCAAAGAACACCGTTCCAGGTCAAACATGGCAGATATTCATTTCTACAGCATTGAGCGTTGAAAATGCGATCGGGATCATTCACTTACGATGAAATAAGTAAAAATTTTTTTGGGAGAAAGATTCGCGGTCTATTTTTTAATCCAGCAAGAAAAAAAAATGTATAAAATTATAGATTAGCTTCTGCAATAGTTTCTTTCGTTTTGAGTGGTCCAATTACCGGTGTTAAATATAAGCTTCTTAAAAATATTTGATGACACCAAATAAGGGCCCACCAGTTGTGAAACCGCCCAGGGCGGTTTTTCGGATGGGCGAATTTACAGCAGAATCCGGTAGTATGTTTTAGTATTTTCATTTAAACCACTGTTATCCAGAATTACACATAGTACATTTCATTTACATAAATTCTTTCTAAACTCAGCAAAGGGTGTCACAATGTATTAACACATATACCTTAAGATACACACACTCTTTGACGCTGACTGGTATACCATAAAGAATTCCACTTTTGTCTCCATTTGCATCAAGTTCTTTTGCCCATTCCTGTTAAAACAATATAATTCACACTCAGTGTTTGTTCATTCATGACAGTAATACTACTTGTTGGTTTGTCTCTAATGTACTAACAGTTTGGCATTTACTCGGCAAGTACTCTTTCATAGTTCAGAACAGTACTTGCTTACTAGTTAATTTCTTTATTTTTAAAAAATCTGTATAGTAGTCTCGGTTCTAGTAAATGTTTTTGGTCATACAGGCCATGGATGTTTACTAGAACCTCTACCCTATCAGGCTGTTAACTACTGTTAACTATCTTTGTAGCCATCTTTCAACTATCAGTGAATTAACATAATGGTGAGTGGTTATTAGTGTCACATGTTTGATTAATTAGCGAAAATTACAGAATTCCTGGTGACTGGAATATTGACTATATTCTTGGTGACTAATGAAAGTCATAGAATTCATGGCGACTGGTGAAAGTCATTGAACTTCTCATAACGGGAAAGGCACTGAATTGCTGGTAACTAATAGAAGGCATTTAATTACTGGTAAAAGTCACTGAATTCCTGGTATCTGGTAAAAGTCACTGAATTCCTGGTATCTGGTAAAAGTCACTGAATTCCTGGTATCTGGTAAAAGACACTTAATTCCTGGTGACTGGTAACGGTCACTAAATTCCTGGTAACTAGTAAAAGTCACCAAATTCCCGGTATCTAGTAAAAGTCATCAAATTCCTGGTGTCTAGTAATAGTCACTGAATTCCTGGTGTCTAGTAAAAGTCACTGACTTCCTTGTATCTAGAAAAAGTCATTGAATTCCTGGTGTCTAGTAAAAGTCACTGAATTCCTGGTGTCTAGTTAAAGTCACTGAATTTCTGGTGTCTAGTAAAAGTAATTGAATTCCTGGTGTCTAGTAAAAGTCACTGAATTTCTGGTGTCTAGTAAAAGTAATTGAATTCTTGGTGTCTAGTAAAATTCACTGAATTTCTGGTATCTAGTAAAAGTCACTGAATTTCTGGTGTCTAGTAAAAGTCATTGAATTCCTGGTATCTAGTAAAAGTCACTGAATTTCTGGTGTCTAGTAAAAGTCACTGAATTCCTGGTGTCTAGTAAAAGTCACTGAATTTCTGGTGTCTAGTAAAAGTCACTGAATTTCTGGTATCTAGTAAAAGTCATTGAATTCCTGGTGTCTAGTAAAAGTCACTGAATTTCTGGTATCTAGTAAAAGTCACTGAATTTCTGGTGTCTAGTAAAAGTCACTGAATTTCTGGTATCTAGTAAAAGTCATTGAATTCCTGGTGTCTAGTAAAAGTCACTGAATTTCTGGTATCTAGTAAAAGTCACTGAATTTCTGGTGTCTAATAAAAGTAACTGAATTCCTGGTGTCTAGTAAAAGTCATTGAATTCCTGGTGTCTAGTAAAAGTCACTGAATTTCTGGTATCTAGTAAAAGTCACTGAATTTCTGGTGTCTAGTAAAAGTCATTGAATTCCTGGTATCTAGTAAAAGTCACTGAATTTCTGGTGTCTAGTAAAAGTCACTGAATTCCTGGTGTCTAGTAAAAGTCACTGAATTTCTGGTGTCTAGTAAAAGTCACTGAATTTCTGGTATCTAGTAAAAGTCATTGAATTCCTGGTGTCTAGTAAAAGTCACTGAATTTCTGGTATCTAGTAAAAGTCACTGAATTTCTGGTGTCTAGTAAAAGTCACTGAATTTCTGGTATCTAGTAAAAGTCATTGAATTCCTGGTGTCTAGTAAAAGTCACTGAATTTCTGGTATCTAGTAAAAGTCACTGAATTTCTGGTGTCTAATAAAAGTAACTGAATTCCTGGTGTCTAGTAAAAGTCATTGAATTCCTGGTATCTAGTAAAAGTCACTGAATTTCTGGTGTCTAGTAAAAGTCACTGACTTCCTGGTATCTAGTAAAAGTCATTGAATTCCTGGTGTCTAGTAAAAGTCACTGACTTCCTGGTATCTAGTAAAAGTTACTGAATTTCTGGTGTCTAGTAAAAGTCACTGAATTTCTGGTGTCTAGTAAAAGTCACTGAATTTCTGGTATCTAGTAAAAGTCATTGAATTCCTGGTGTCTAGTACAAGTCACTGAATTTCTGGTATCTAGTAAAAGTCACTGAATTTCTGGTGTCTAGTAAAAGTCACTGAATTTCTGGTATCTAGTAAAAGTCATTGAATTCCTGGTGTCTAGTAAAAGTCACTGAATTTCTGGTATCTAGTAAAAGTCACTGAATTTCTGGTGTCTAATAAAAGTCATTGAATTCCTGGTATCTAGTAAAAGTCACTGAATTTCTGGTGTCTAGTAAAAGTCACTGAATTCCTGGTGACTAGTAAAAGTCATTGAATTCCTGGTGTCTAGTAAAAGTCACTGAATTCCTGGTGTCTAGTAAAAGTCATTGAATTCCTGGTGTCTAGTAAAAGTCAATGAATTTCTGGTATCTAGTAAAAGTCACTGAATTCCTGGTATCTAGTAAAAGTCACTGAATTTCTGGTGTCTAGTAAAAGTCACTGAATTCCTGGTGTCTAGTAAAAGTCACTGAATTTCTGGTGTCTAGTAAAAGTCACTGACTTCCTGGTATCTAGTAAAAGTCATTGAATTCCTGGTGTCTAGTAAATGTATAATAACAATCAATTTCCACATAACCCTATCATGATTTTCCCCAAACATATTCCTTACCTCTGCTTCATTTATTGGTTCAGTTACACAGTTAATCTGACTGGTACATTCTAATGCCTGTAAATAAAACATCACCATGGTAATCACAATAACTCTTATGTAATTTCTTTCTAATCTAGGTTTATCACTCAACAATGTTATGCTTGCTTGTATGGCTGATATATAGCCAATCATTTGGATAGGGTTATCCCCACAGTATTATAGCAAAGGGGACTTCCACTATGGAGTTTAATCACCATAACAACAGCCAATAAAATGAGAAATATTATTTTTGTGCAAATTAGTCGATACGCTATATTTTCCAGGAATGAACACTGAAGTTAATTTTGATATCAGTAATCATTATAGATTTTGTGCAAAAACATGAAAATTGAAAAATGGTACAGTGACGGAGTTTTAATTTTTGTTTGTATTATGACTATTTAAATACCATTACAACAAAATAATGCATTTGAATAAATGTATTAAATGTTTATTTGATCAACAAAACTTGCTCTGAAACAGAAAACAAACATTTCCCCATTCTGTCAAATGTGGCACACTTTACCGATAGAGAAAATTGCAAAAAGAAATGTGTGAGGCACAGTTTTCAAATTGACATGCACAATGATGACCTAACATGCAGTAACTTTTTAACTCCATTGTAAAACTAGTCATGCTCTATTGTTGTAAAATGTGCCACTTTATTCTCCCAATGCAAAAATGACACTCCAAATACTGCAAAACACAGCTTCATGTAAAATCTGAGGTTACTAATTTAGCATGCTGGCAGGAACTAGGCAAATATCTTCTATAAGTTTTAAATGTAAAAGAAATTCGTAAATACTGGTCTAAAATAAACAAAACATAGTGTAACTATTTCAACTTGGCCCATTTGGAATCTAGATTAAATAACAAATGGATAGATGGATACAAACTAATGATGTACAATTATTTCCTTGTATGGCAAAAGTGAGTATAAAAGTTCAAAAACAACGCAATAATATATCAAAACATTTTGTACAAAAATAATAGTTAAAATGCTTATAATTACATAAACAAACAGCCTGTCGGCTGAGATAACTCCGCTGTTAGCAACGCACATTTCAATTAAAGATCTGAAGATATCATTAGAAAATGAACAATATGTATAATATCAAAGCTGTTTTACTGTTTTCAACAAAAATTCAAAAATATCACTTTTCACCAAAAATAATCATCAAAATAATTGAAGCTATCACCATGAAATTAACAAATCTGAAAGAGGTCCATATATAAAAGCAATCAGACTTGCAGTTTTCAACAAGAAGTCAAAAATATCACTTTTTACCAACAATTTTAAAAATATTCACTAAAATTAGAGAATAAAAGATATCATCACAAAATGAACAAATCTGAGAGAGGACCACATGTAGTACCTATATATGTAATATCAAAGCAATCAGACTTGCAGTTTTCAGCAAGAAGTCGAAAATATCACTTTTTACCAAAAATGACAAAAATATTCATCAAAATTAGAGAATTAAAAATATCATTAAAAGAACAAATCTGAGAGAGATCTACCTGTAGTACCTATATGTATAATATCAAAGCAATCAGACTTGTCGTTTTTAACAAGAAGTCAAAAATATCACTTTTTACCAAAAATGACAAAAATATTCATCAAAATTAGAGAATTAAAAATATCATCATTAAAAGAACAAATCTGAGAGCAGTCCACATGTAGTACTGATATGTATAATATCAAAGCAATCAGACTTGCAGTTTTCAGCAAGAAGTTGAAAATATCACTTTTTACCAAAAATGACAAAAATATTCATCAAAATTAGAGAATTAAAAAAAATCATCATTAAAAAAACACAAATCTGCGAGAGGTCTACCTGTAGTACCTATATGTATAATATCAAAGCAATCCGACTTGTAGTTTTTAACAAGAAGTCAAAAATATCACTTTTTACCAAAAATTAGGAAAATATTCATCAAAATTAGAGAATTTAAGATATCACGATGACGACAGACAATCACTCATATGATAAGCTTCGCTTGACTAAGTCGACAGCAGAGATAAAAACAGAATTGTGAATTTTTCCTACCTTGGCTTGATATGCATGTAAAACTTCTACTGCAGATAAAGAACCAGATTTCAAAGCTTTACTCAGTTCACTCAGTGACATTTCAATGATCTTTGAACGTTTGAATAACACAGCCTAAGAGTCAACAAAAACATTTAACAACATAAATCAGTGTGATAGGTAAAGCAAACACATTATGAAATAAAATATCAAATTTGCAAATTAACATATCCCGATATACTGGGTATAATATCATTATATACCAGAGCTATTGGTGATAAAGTGTATACATTACTAGACTGTTAAGGTCTCATGCCATCAATTAACCTATCAGCGTTCATAGCCCTCAAATCTTATGGTTGTTGTTAGTCAATGGGTTTTCTCTCACCATGTTTTATCTGATATGTGATGTATGAGGGCGTACTTCAATTATGCCACCTGTTAGACTTGTGTGTGCATGTAGTTTTGTTTACAGACAAATACCGTTGATCTGGACAACTCTTAATTAGACACTTCCAAACTGGCTGCATTTCTGAGAATTTGAATTATGAGATTACAAAAACAAGACAAATTTCAAAAACTATTAAAATCTAGTCATATAGTTATGGTTAATTTATAAAATCAAGTTTCATCTGTACATTATTTATTAGTAATATATAAGCACAGATGATATATTGTGTATATATCATTTTGTGTCAAATAAAATATTCTATTTTTTCCTCCTATTCTGTTCTATTCAAAGCTGTTCTATTAATCTACAGCGTCGCAGTAATTTTAAAGCGGAGGGGTTGTCACCTGCATACACGTGGGAATTGAGTCCCAAGTGACGATAATGCATGCTAAAAACACAAAGGCTCATGGATAGATACTTGTTTGTAAACAACAACACACTATGGTCTACATGCGCAGGTGACAACTCCACTGTTTTAAGGTTACCCAAGAATGTGTGGCCAGTTGTAACTATTATGAAAGATGAATGAATGGCCTCTATTTACCAACAATCCCTGAAATGAGATTTCAGATTTCAGATCTAGGATTTAAAATTTAAGAATAAATAATTTTGATTTGACCTATTAACTGAATGTGTCTTGACAAGACATGTATTTTTTGTAATTGACTAAATATTAATTTATCTCACAACTTAGATCTTCAAACAACCGAAATGTGGGTGAAACTAAAAACCCATTTTTAAGGTTGTGTACCCCCCCTCCCGACACACACCCACACACCGCCCCTTCACTAAAAGCTCAAATTAATATATTTATTCAAACTGACTATTATATCTGAACTATAGCTCAACGCTGGGAACTCAACCTAAGTAGTTTAGAAAATTAAACACTGGGGTCGTTCACATAAACTGTACCACTGACCTCGTCGACTGTATGGAGTTTCTCTGCGAGCGCCATTTTCACATCCGCGGAATCTTGCCGCCTGTCCAACGCGCTATCACGAAACATCACCAATCGCCTTCTCGTCGCTGCCTTCTTCTTCCCCATGTATATGCCACCTAGAATAACTGCGATCGCCGCGATGAACGTCTTTTGACCACATTTTTTCAAAAACTCTTGCAACGTCATAAAACTAAACATATTGCCCTTGTTTTACTTTCTGAACTTTGAACTTTGAACTGTGTACGTTCATTTGACCAATGTACACTTAGTATATATGTCACTGAAATACAAGTTGCAGATGCTACATCAAGGTATAAATATGAACACACTTTTCGCCCCCCTGACATTTTATATCACGTAATTTGGCTGATAACAAAATATTTTTCATTAGTTCACGCGCAATAATTAAATATTACAGCATATTAAATTTGAAAAATACTTGTCATATATGGATTTGCCAAAAAATGTTATCCAAATTTTTCATCTCAGTGACCGCAATCTTGAAATTGAACTAGAAAGAAGGAAAAATTCAGACTAAATACAGATTATACAAACAAATTTAAACTAAATAATGAAGTCCAGACGAGTGGCGCTTTAAGCTTGGCTGCTGCTTCTCCAATAAATAAAGGGAGTGTCTATTGAAAAGTTATCAAATAGATATGTTCCATAAACCAAACAAAATAATACAATTGATTAAAATCATGAAATTTAGCATGGAAGTATTCAAAGTATTTGAAAAGCTCAATCTGGCAAACCGTCACTCGAATAAAGAGGGTGGGTGGCGGCGGGGAGTAAACAAAAAATATTGTCTTGTTATGTAACATTCATTTTTTCAGAATATGTAAATTTGTTGTTTTTACTTTATTCCAACGACACAGTTATTGTTGAGCTGCACTACAGCCTCCAAAAAAGGGGTTTAAACGCGATTGAATATCTTCTAATATAAACCCTACTGTGAGAAAAAGAAAGAGTAACTATTTGCAAGATCAGACTCGTTTGTGAAATGTAGTAAAGCCCTGATATAACAATTAAAAATAAACAAAGATTGCTTTCGTTTTCAAAATGTGCAACATCAGGCTTCAAATATGAACTCTCCCCCATCCTCCACAGCTGTATTTTCACACATCGCCCAAATTGATCTACAAAAGAGGAGCAAAGGAGCTTCATAACTGAGACCTAGAAAGACAATACTTAGCCACAAAAAGATAAACAAATTATTTTATCTAATAAGTTAAGTCAGTATCCACCTCGTTCGCAGTGAATATTTTTGTGGAGACACCCTAGGAGTAGCATTGTAGAATTTGAAAACCAAAAAAATAGAAAATTGCTTGTACCGATATATATAATGCACAGGAAATGGTAGTATATAATCGTAGTTACGTAGTTCTTGGTCATTGACCAATTTGCAATGTAACCAGACGTTTATGGCTTCTGCCTCTCATCGGTGTTACAACAGTGCTATATTCGTTGCCCGAAACGTCAGATTATATGGAATAATTACCCAGCACTACGATTATATCTTTCTTGCCGTCAGAGTTTATTTCCGCTTCGAGACTCAACGAAATAAGACACTTGCAAAAGAGGTCGAGACCGTGGCGTAGGACGATACATTATATACGAATACATGTATATGTATTAGAAAAACAATGAAACTTGTCATGCAATATGAGAGTTTCATGTACCAGTCAATTCCACCATGCTTTTACTATGGACGTACATCATGTTTTTACAGATCGTTCACTGGACATGGCATTCGACTTACTAAATGCGAGCAGAACAAATAATTGTTGGTTTCAAAATTGATTTAGATGAAAGAAAACTTTAAAGCTGTTTTACCACGTATCATGAAATTTTTTTTAAAGAAAAATCTTCTGAAAACATGCAAATATTGACTTTTTGAAAGTACAATGTATTTTAATAGGAATTTATTTTATTTATATATATTTATATATATTTATTTATAGGAATTTATGTTAACGTATTATTTTATAAAAATAGATAGTATTCGAAAGAATTTCCAAATAATTCGGCGCAACCATTAGTGAACATATTATAAGGATATGATGTTTTTAGCACATGTAATCCGAACAAAATTGTGAGATGTGTCGAAATCTTGTTACCATGGTAACTAGTCGCAAATTATTAAAAAATCATTATTTGCGTGAGTGTTTTACACATTTTTGTGTGTGCGTGCAAAAAGTAATGGACGACGAACTTTATTTTTGCACAACAAATAGGTATTGCATATTTGAAATACTGCTGCTCCTGGTTATTCTCGTTCCGAGAATTTCGGTGATGACAACATTCTATGTAACTTAATTTCGGTGATGACAACATTCTATGTAACTTAATTTCGGTGATGACAACATTCTATGTAACTTAATTTCGGTGATGACAACATTCTATGTAACTTAATTTCGGCGATGACAACATTCTATGTAACTTAATTTCGGTGATGACAACATTCTATGTAACTCAATTTCAGAGTTGATAACATTCTATGTAACTTAGTTTCGGTGTTGACAACATTCCATGTCACTTAATTTTGGTGTTGAAAGCATTCTATGTCACTTAATTTCGATGTTGACAACATTCTATGTCACTTAATTTCGGTATTGAAAGCATTCTATGTCACTTAATTTCGATGTTGACAACATTCTATGTCACTTAATTTCGGTGTTGAAAGCATTCTATGTCACTTAATTTCGGTGTTGAAAGCATTCTATGTAACTTAATTTCAGAGTTGACAACATTCTATGTAACTTAATTTCGGTGATGACAACATTCTATGTAACTTAATTTCAGAGTTGACAACATTCTATGTAACTTAATTTCAAAGTTGACAACATTCTATGTAACTTAATTTCGGTGATGACAACATTCTATGTAATTTAATTTCAGAGTTGACAACATTCTATGTAACTTAATTTCGGTGATGACAACATTCTATGTAACTTAATTTCGGAGTTGACAACATTCTATGTAACTTAATTTCAGAGTTGACAACATTCTATGTAACTTAATTTCGGTGATGACAACATTCTATGTAACTTAATTTCAGAGTTGACAACATTCTATGTAACTTAATTTCGGCGATGACAACATTCTATGTAACTTAATTTCAGAGTTGACAACATTCCATGTAACTTAATTTCAGAGTTGACAACATTCTATGTAACTTAATTTCGGTGATGACAACATTCTATGTAACTTAATTTCAGAGTTGACAACATTCTATGTAACTTAATTTCGGCGATGACAACATTCTATGTAACTTAATTTCAGAGTTGACAACATTCTATGTAACTTAATTTCGGTGATGACAACATTCTATGTAACTTAATTTCAGAGTTGACAACATTCTATGTAACTTAATTTCGGCGATGACAACATTCTATGTAACTTAATTTCAGAGTTGACAACATTCTATGTAACTTAATTTCGGTGATGACAACATTCTATGTAACTTAATTTCAGAGTTGACAACATTCTATGTAACTTAATTTCGGCGATGACAACATTCTATGTAACTTAATTTCAGAGTTGACAACATTCTATGTAACTTAATTTCAGAGTTGACAACATTCTATGTAACTTAATTTCAGAGTTGACAACATTCTATGTAACTTAATTTCGGTGATGACAACATTCTATGTAACTTAATTTCAGAGTTGACAACATTCTATGTAACTTAATTTCGGCGATGACAACATTCTATGTAACTTAATTTCAGAGTTGACAACATTCTATGTAACTTAATTTCGGTGATGACAACATTCTATGTAACTTAATTTCAGAGTTGACAACATTCTATGTAACTTAATTTCGGCGATGACAACATTCTATGTCACTTAATTTCAGAGTTGACAACATTCTATGTAACTTAATTTCAGAGTTGACAACATTCTATGTAACTTAATTTCGGAGTTGACAACATTCTATGTAACTTAATTTCAGAGTTGACAACATTCTATGTAACTTAATTTCGGTGATGACAACATTCTATGTAACTTAATTTCAGAGTTGACAACATTCTATGTAACTTAATTTCAGAGTTGACAACATTCTATGTAACTTAATTTCGGTGTTGACAACATTCTATGTAACTTAATTTCGGTGACGACAACATTCTATGTAACTTAATTTCAGAGTTGACAACATTCTATGTAACTTAATTTCGGCGATGACAACATTCTATGTCACTTAATTTCAGAGTTGACAACATTCTATGTAACTTAATTTCAGAGTTGACAACATTCTATGTAACTTAATTTCGGAGTTGACAACATTCTATGTAACTTAATTTCAGAGTTGACAACATTCTATGTAACTTAATTTCGGTGATGACAACATTCTATGTAACTTAATTTCAGAGTTGACAACATTCTATGTAACTTAATTTCAGAGTTGACAACATTCTATGTAACTTAATTTCGGTGTTGACAACATTCTATGTAACTTAATTTCGGTGACGACAACATTCTATGTAACTTAATTTCGGTGACGACTACATTCTATGTAACTTATTTTCGGTGTTGACAACATTCTATGTAACTTAATTTCGATTTTGTAACATGTTGTACCTCAGCCAGTATTGGTTGCAGTTTTCGCACATAGGCGTATTTGAATTTTGAATTGAACGAATTCTGGGCGAACATCAATGTCCAAAAATATTTGTTCTCACGCATATCGTATCCCGGTATTGGTGTGGAATTGGGTTGCGTAAAGTAGTCTTCATAGGAATGCCTTAATTATTACATCACACAAGATTGCACAATAAGAATTGCACAACCTTTTGGAATACAAAATTTGGATTTGGGTCGGGAATGTAACTACATAAAGAACAAATACAACACAATTGCAAAGAAACATAAAGAGAAGGAAAAATGTCAGACAAATAATTGAACGTCATCAATATTCAGGGGGCGTTGGCGGTGTTACACGTAAGTCAATTGTTCGTGAAGAAAGACGTAGACGCACTAGTTACTCCAACATTATAAGGTCATTTATTATCAACAACCCACATGCATTTTATATCTCAACAATATTTTATTTTGGAGGATTTGTTTGCTCTAGTATATCCAGTATAAGTCCAAGGATCTTAACCATCATGACCCAACGCCCTCATTTTTCCGAGTTAGAAAAATAAGAATGTCTTACTATTTCCTTACAGAGTCTTTATATATAGACATACTGTTTTCTCAAAAACGAGGTTGGAGCTTTATTATTGCTAATATATTGTGATATAATAATCTCTCAGAGCACAAACAAGTGTCATGATGAACTTTTACTGATTTGCAACACTGAACTACAGAGGGCGCATAGGCCCATACTATCATAAGCGAAGTGCACGTACAGTCGGTTTCATTTGTAATATTGTGACTGTCCGGGCGTCCGAAATTGAAATTGAGTCTAGTTCAACCGTGGTACAAACTACAATATGCTGGGTCTAGAATTGGTGCTAAATCTTGTGAAAAAATGTCAACAGAAAAAGCTTCTTGTCGCAATTGCAGTCGTACTGGGCATCTACGTAGCAAAAAGGTCAGCAGCTCGGAGGCGGTTATTGATGCATCGAAAAAAAGCTTTGGAGAGACAACACGAAGCTACTCGTATGAAAATAGCGCTCGCTGAGAGACTCCATACACACGACAAGGTAACATAAATTTGAAAAGAAATCGTCAAATAACATTTTCATAACATATACAACTCGAGCATACAACCCAGGATGCTTTGCCACTGATTTTCCCTAGTATGTTTTGTGACCGCAATCGTCTCGTGTGGGCGTGTCAAGGGCGTCACTATCCGCTATCGCCGATGTTTGTGGGAGAGTGTGTGTGTGTGTCGTGCAGTATGATGATAATTAATATAAGGACTACCGATATGCATACTCACCCTGCCTACAAGGCTGTTATAGGGATCATAATTATCAGATCAACCGCTGAAGGAGTGATTCAGTAAAAATAAAACCCAGCGAATACTGTAGACTACTTTATTTTTGCTTGGAATTTATTTTCGCTATTTTCGCTGGAGGGATAATTCCGTGAAAATAAAATCCAGCGAATATACTTTTTTTTCCTATATTTCACATTAAACTGATCAAAAATCAGTGAAAATAAATTCCATAAAAAACGCCCAAAAAGCCTTTTCAGCGAAAATTAATTCCAGCGAAAATAAACTATTTCACAGTATACCTTTCTTCCTATATTTTACATTTAATCAATGAAAGTAAATTGAGTACAAAACACCAAAAAAGTATTTCCAGTGAAAATTAATTCCAGCTAAAATAAAGTATATTACTTGATGAGACAAAATTATTAGTTTCCATTAAAAAAAAATTGACCACGGCATTTTGACTGAATGATTGACGGAATGCCATGAGACAACAAATTTAAGCCACAATAGTGTGAACGAATTAAGAGCACTTTTGTTTGACAGTTCATATTATAATACCGGTAACTTCTGAATATATGCAACCAAAAGGTAATAATAAACATAATGATGGTCTGTTTAACTGTAAAAGTGTAAAAAAAAAAAAATACCAGAGACTCGTGTGGCTCAGTGTTTCAGTCTGCCATGTACTACTACCGTAAAGAATGTGAATATAGATGTGCAGCACAAAGTTAAAATATAAATGTCTGCATTGAATGAACAGAGTGCAGATTTAGCCCACTAATAAGGAATATTTACAAAGCGCTTAACCCTCCATTTCTCACCCCATGTGACCAAGGCTAGATCAGCAGCACACAGAGCTATGTGCATTAGATGAACTCAACATATACAATATTAACTTTTACTCACTCTAATTTTCTGCACTTTTTTATTCTGCAAATGAACCACAATTTTGGGACCCACAGTCAAAATTTGAGTAAATTTTCAGTTTTTACTCAAAAAAATTGACTATTTTTTGTTCCAGTCGTCTGAAGAAAAATGCAGACTATAAACAAGACTATTTTGTGAATTTGTGATGAAAAGAGGGAACTGGCGATGAAAAGGTTAATAGCCACAGCGACACTGATTCACAAGCTCTATATAGCTAGATAAAAATAACATATAAATACAAATTACCCAACAATCCTCATAATATTACATGGTATTAGGAGTGAACTTAGTCATGTGACAAGTCACAGTGAAAAATAAATTTTTGCTATGAACCTCATGTAACATTATTTTACAAGGATGAAATAAAATTAATATTATTTTGCAGGTAATTCTGGCTAAACGTTTAAGGATCATTGAAATGTCACTGAGTGAACTGAGTAAAGCTTTGAAATCTGGTTCTTTATCTGCAGTAGAAGTTTTACATGCATATCAAGCCAAGGTAAGAACTCGATCACCGCGTACATCAACTCAATCACCGCGTACATCAACATACTTCTTTCACCTCCGTGTACCGGTAATATAGATTTTTTACAGTACTAAAATAATTCCTGAACAGATTTTTTTCTAAACTGGGGAACAGGGGCACGGTGCTCTGATACTCTCGGCTGGTGCCCTCTTGCTGATTGAACTTTCAAGTCATAAATATATTTCTTGAGCCATGCTGCCGTATACAACATGAAATCTTTCTCAAATATATTTTTCTCTGTGAAAACTTCCCAGCAACACCCAGCTGACAATGTGTCTGGACACCAAATACACTAAAATTACTCCAAAAATATTTCAATGGCGATAGATACACTGTTAAAACGATGCAGAAACCTCTGATATGGTGTTTCCAGGTCGATACGCCCTTCCACACCTTCCACACCTATCCCCCCGCTTGGTCGCTCCGCTCCCTCACCTGTGTGTGCTCCCTCTTGTTCATTTTTTCTAGAAAAACCCCTGCTGATTAATATCAGGAAGTTGGTAATATTTGGTAAAACACTGGTCTTCATTATAATGATAAAAAATTCCTCTCAGCTTTCCAATTTATATTTTATTTCATATTTTTGTCCATTATTATTAGTAAAACCAAACAATATATATAATATATATATATAGCTAAACCACTCATTTGCATAATTTTTTTATTTTTGGTCTGTTTTGAAAACACTGACCAGTACATTTCATAGTGTGAGGTGGGTTTGTAGTGTAATCCTCTTATAATACCATTTTTACTGAATTATCCCAAACACTGACATGATATAGAATGAGATAGTAAACATAACCAATTTGAAAATTTTTCCAAATAAAGTGAAATATTTGAAGATTAAAAAAAAAATGTTTTACAGTCCCTTGCCTAATGGCTATTGCATTGTTTAGATCACTTTGCAATGACCTTTGTTGATGAAAAATGTACTATCCAATAACTCCAAAATGACCTTTTTAACCAAATGAATAATTGGGGTGTTGACACTGTAATATGTATACTAACAATACCTGCTGAAAAATTGACAAATTCATTTTCCATTTAATTGCATATTATTAAAGTATAAGAATTAAACATGTAGGTTACATATTGTTCTATTGTTGTCTCATTTGCAGTTCACACTCCTCATTGCTTTACCTGCAAGGAATACTATTGCAAAGATAAGATTTCTTGTCATACAAAAATTTATTTTGAGTCAACTTTCACAAAATTAATCTTTTTTTTGATACTGTCTTTTTAGTCTGAAATGTGAATGAAAAAATTATCATGGTAATTGAAGGGTTGTGTAAATGATAAGTTGATTACCCCGGTAATTTCAAAGATTTGTCATGATTGTGTATTATAGTGATTTCACTCTAAAAATGAATATTAATTGATGAAATGTACAAGTCAGGTCATCCAACAAGTTCACATTCCTTCACAATCTTGAATTCATAGATTAAATAAAACAACATAGTGTGTACACCAATGATATCAGCAACCATTTTAAACAATCATTAACAACTGATTGGCTCTAAAAGTTTGATAAGTTGAACTTTATTTGAATCACCCCAATTTTTATCACCTTTGTTAAATTGATTGCTTTAATCAAATTAAGTGTTAGTATTGAGTGAAGAATATATCACAGGCCGAATATGTGGCATGTGGTCGATGACTAAATACCCTGGATGTTGCTACTGTAAGTATAAAACATGTATCTGTAAAAGTTGTATTCTGTGTTTATTTCTGCTGTCTACATATTAATGATTGTCCATCATGGTCATCAACTTTGCATTCTCAACAAATTTGTTTAAACTTTTTGTTGAAAAGGACTGGCCTGATTGTTTTCATATTTTATATATATAATAATAATAATAATAATAAACTTTATTGATATCGTATTCTTTATAGAATCTTGAGTTAAATTACAATAAAGTAAGGATGAAAAAAAATAAAATAATAAAATAAAATAACAGAAAAATGATGATAATAACTGAGAAAAAAAAAATATGTGTTGTTGATATTTATAATCCAACTTCTTTAGTGTAGATCAGATCACTTTCAGACTACAGTGACTATTTGCTAAGTCATGCCTCAGTAAGTCTAAGTTCTTTTGCTGTCCGTTTTGAAGTAAAACAACTAAATATTTCGCATTGGTCGTTAAAGTGCTGGAGTAGACAGCTTAACACCTGCTGGCCATCAATTACTGAGATGCAAAAGGTGATGGCGGCCTGACTCGAGGTGTCAGCGGGGTATGAAATCGCAACTTTATGTACTTCTCGGCCTTTCATGAGACCCCTTGGTAAGTCACGACCTTCGATAAATCACGGTTTTTGCTTAGATCTCAACAACCACGACTTTGTCAGGGGTATTTGCATCATAGACTGTGGAGCTATCACAGCCACATACTACTCATTTTGGTACATACTCATAGCACCAGGCCATACATAAAGGTGACAATGTTCTTGTTTTATCTTTATCAACTTTTTTGCTTATTTATATAATCTGAGCTTTCTTACATGAACTGAAAGTGGACTTGTTTTGATTTGCTTCTTGGACCCAGACCATACCCACCACCTGTTGAGTTACATTCATCTGATTGCTCAGACTGGCTTAGCTTGGTTTGCTTATTGGAGGAGAAAATTCACAAACAAATTAATAGCAGATTGCATATAAACTTAACAAAAATTGAAAATCCTAGCTGTATTTACAAGGTTACACTTACCACAAGTTTTCATGTGGCTGCTGGGATATTTTGTTATCGCTGTCTATCATTTTATTCTCTTTGTAATTTAGTGTTTCATGTACCTTTACACTTCATTGATCATTTTGATGGTAAATTATCCAAGAACATACTGTATTTTTCAGTTTGCTAATATTTTTTTCACAAATTCCACAAGACACATTGCACTGTACCATCAACATCTATTTCTACACATGCAGAGAGTTACTCTAAACATCGCTTATGACTGAAAATGAACCTTAAATCCCAAACTATATTGAGTCATAAATCAAAGTTAGCTTGCAGCATTTTGTTAAAACCAAATTGTCAGCATGATTCTAATTTAATGATGGTTGATAAGAGTAAGTGAATGCCCTAATAACACATGCCATTTCACACTGATTGTACAAATTACATGGACACAATCCCAGAAATTAATTAATATAACAACAGTTTTTTTTTCTAGGCATTAGAATGTAGCAGTCAGACTAACTGCGTAACCGAACCGATAATTGAAGCAGAGGTAAGAAAAATGTTTTCTATTGAAATACTGTAAATAATTTTAATTTCACAAGAGACAAAGAGACATATAGAAATATTAAAAATATTGAGTAGTGAAAATGTTACTGATGACCTTAACATGTCTGGATTGAGTCACTCAATCTTTTATAAAATTTTGCTGCTATACCCAGGATGGACACATTGTGTGAAGTTCCACAGTGGAAATTAAACAGTTTACATGTATTTGTATGAGAAAGTTTATAAGTGTATTAGCATGTAGTCACTTTCACTGTTATAAAATAAAATAAAATGAAAGATCTGTCTTGCAGTGTCGTTAACATTGTCTTATGAAATTGTTGGTTTGTGCAGCATTCTGATAAATTGACACATGAAATATATGACCCCACACATAAAAACTATATACAAGCTAAAGCTGGGCTTAGATAGTTTCCCTATGGTTTGTTAACAGGAATGGGCAAAAGAACTTGATGCAAATGGTGATAAAGGTGGAATTCTTTATGGTATACCAGTCAGTGTCAAAGAGTGTGTGTATCTTAAGGTAATGAACAAATAAACGTGGCTCAATGCTAATGAGAATAGTGGTTCTAGAATCTGGCGAATGGTTAGTATTAGGTATTAAGTTCAAGTTCAGGTATTTGTATGCCAAAAATGGATAGATTCACACTCTAGGTACTAAGTACCACATACACAAATAAGAGTCACAGTAAAATAATTTGTGATATATCTGTAATGCAATGAGCTGGTGGGCAGGCTTTTTTGTCAACCCAAGTTAAGTTATTTGCAATGAGCTGGTGGGCAGGCTTTCTGTCAACCCAAGTACAGTTATTTGCAATGAGCTGGTGGGCAGGCTTTCTGTCATCCCAAGTAAAGTTATTTGCAATGAGCTGGTGGGCAGGCTTTCTGTCAACCCAAGTTAAGTTATTTGCAATGAGCTGGTGGGCAGGCTTTCTGTCAACCCAAGTACAGTTATTTGCAATGAGCTGGTGGGCAGGCTTTCTGTCATCCCAAGTAAAGTTATTTGCAATGAGCTGGTGGGCAGGCTTTCTGTCAACCCAAGTTAAGTTATTTGCAATGAGCTGGTGGGCAGGCTTTCTGTCAACCCAAGTTAAGTTATTTGCAATGCGCTGGTGGGCAGGCTTTTTTGTCAACCCAAGTTAAGTTAATTGCAATGAGCTGGTGGGCAGGCTTTCTGTCAACCCAAGTACAGTTATTTGCAATGAGCTGGTGGGCAGGCTTTCTGTCATCCCAAGTAAAGTTATTTGCAATGAGCTGGTGAGCAGGCTTTCTGTCAACCCAAGTTAAGTTATTTGCAATGAGCTGGTGGGCAGGCTTTCTGTCAACCCAAGTTAAGTTATTTGCAATGAGCTGGTGGGCAGGCTTTCTGTCAACCCAAGTTAAGTTATTTGCAATGAGCTGGTGGGCAGGCTTTCTGTCAACCCAAGTTAAGTTATTTGCAATGCGCTGGTGGGCAGGCTTTTTTGTCAACCCAAGTTAAGTTATTTGCAATGAGCTGGTGGGCAGGCTTTCTGTCAACCCAAGTACAGTTATTTGCAATGAGCTGGTGGGCAGGCTTTCTGTCATCCCAAGTAAAGTTATTTGCAATGAGCTGGTGGGCAGGCTTTCTGTCAACCCAAGTTAAGTTATTTGCAATGAGCTGGTGGGCAGGCTTTCTGTCAACCCAAGTTAAGTTATTTGCAATGAGCTGGTGGGCAGGCTTTCTGTCAACCCAGGTAAAGTTATTTGCATTGAGCTGGTGGGCAGGCTTTCTGTCAACCCAGGTAAAGTTATTTGCAATGAGCTGGTGGGCAGGCTTTCTGTCAACCCAAGTTAAGTTATTTGCAATGGGCTGGTGGGCAGGCTTTCTGTCATCCCAAGTACAGTTATTTGCAATGAGCTGGTGGACAGGCTTTCTGTCAACCCAAGTTAAGTTATTTGCAATGAGCTGGTGGGCAGGCTTTCTGTCAACCCAAGTTAAGTTATTTGCAATGCGCTGGTGGGCAGGCTTTCTGTCAACCCAAGTTAAGTCATTTGCAATGCGCTGGTGGGCAGGCTTTCTGTCAACCCAAGTACAGTTATTTGCAATGAGCTGGTGGGCAGGCTTTCTGTCAACCCAGGTAAAGTTATTTGCATTGAGCTGGTGGGCAGGCTTTCTGTCAACCCAAGTTAAGTTATTTGCAATGGGCTGATGGGCAGGCTTTCTGTCAACCCAAGTAAAGGTATTTGCAATGAGCTGGTGGGAAGGCTTTCTGTCAACCCTAGTAAAGTTATTTGCAATGAGCTGGTGGGCTCACTTTCTGTCAACCCAAGTAAAGTTATTTGCAATGAGCTGGTGGACAGGCTTTCTGTCAACCCAGGTAAAATTATTTGCAATGAGCTGGTGGACAGGCTTTCTGTCAACCCAGGTAAAGTTATTTGCATTGAGCTGATGGGCTCGCTTTCTGTCAACCCAAGTTAAGTTATTTGCAATGAGCTGGTGGGCTCACTTTCTGTCAACCCAAGTTAAGTTATTTGCAATGGGCTGGTGGGCAGGCTTTCTGTCAACCCAAGTAAAGGTATTTGCAATGAGCTGGTGGGCAGGCTTTCTGTCAACCCAAGTAAAGTTATTTGCAATGCGCTGGTGGGCAGGCTTTCTGTCAATCCAAGTAAAGTTATTTGCAATGAGCTGGTGGGCAGGTTTTCTGTCAACCCAAGTTAAGTTATTTGCAATGAGCTGGTGTGCAGGCTTTCTGTCAACCCAAGTACAGTTATTTGCAATGAGCTGGTGGGCAGGCTTTCTGTCATCCCAAGTAAAGTTATTTGCAATGAGCTGGTGGGCAGGCTTTCTGTCAACCCAAGTTAAGTTATTTGCAATGAGCTGGTGGGCAGGCTTTCTGTCAACCCAAGTAAAGTTATTTGCAATGAGCTGTTGGGCAGGCTTTCTGTCAACCCAGGTAAAGTTATTTGCATTGAGCTGGTGGGCAGGCTTTCTGTCAACCCAAGTTAAGTTATTTGCAATGAGCTGGTGGGCAGGCTTTCTGTCAACCCAAGTTAAGTTATTTGCAATGGGCTGGTGGGCAGGCTTTCTGTCATCCCAAGTACAGTTATTTGCAATGAGCTGGTGGACAGGCTTTCTGTCAACCCAAGTTAAGTTATTTGCAATGAGCTGGTGGGCAGGCTTTCTGTCAACCCAGGTAAAGTTATTTGCATTGAGCTGGTGGGCAGGCTTTCTGTCAACCCAAGTAAAGTTATTTGCAATGGGCTGGTGGGCAGGCTTTCTGTCAACCCAAGTTAAGTTGTTTGCAATGCGCTGGTGGGCAGGCTTTCTGTCAACCCAAGTTAAGTTATTTGCAATGAGCTGGTGGGCAGGCTTTCTGTCAACCCAAGTTAAGTTATTTGCAATAAGCTGGTGGGCAGGCTTTCTGTCAACCCAAGTAAAGTTATTTGCAATGAGCTGGTGGGCAGGCTTTCTGTCAACCCAAGTTAAGTTATTTGCAATGCGCTGGTGGGCAGGCTTTCTGTCAACCCAAGTACAGTTATTTGCAATGAGCTGGTGGGCAGGCTTTCTGTCAACCCAGGTAAAGTTATTTGCATTGAGCTGGTGGGCAGGCTTTCTGTCAACCCAAGTTAAGTTATTTGCAATGGGCTGGTGGGCAGGCTTTCTGTCAACCCAAGTAAAGGTATTTGCAATGAGCTGGTGGGAAGGCTTTCTGTCAACCATAGTAAAGTTATTTGCAATGAGCTGGTGGGCTCACTTTCTGTCAACCCAAGTAAAGTTATTTGCAATGAGCTGGTGGACAGGCTTTCTGTCAACCCAGGTAAAATTATTTGCAATGAGCTGGTGGACAGGCTTTCTGTCAACCCAAGTAAAGTTATTTGCAATGAGCTGGTGGACAGGCTTTCTGTCAACCCAGGTAAAGTTATTTGCATTGAGCTGATGGGCTCGCTTTCTGTCAACCCAAGTTAAGTTATTTGCAATGAGCTGGTGGGCTCACTTTCTGTCAACCCAAGTTAAGTTATTTGCAATGGGCTGGTGGGCAGGCTTTCTGTCAACCCAGGTAAAGTTATTTGCAATGAGCTGGTGGACAGGCTTTCTGTCAACCCAAGTTAAGTTATTTGCAATGCGCTGGTGGGCAGGCTTTCTGTCAACCCAAGTTAAGTTATTTGCAATGGGCTGGTGGGCAGGCTTTCTGTCATCCCAAGTAAAGGTATTTGCAATATGCTGGTGGGCAGGCTTTCAGTCAACCCAATTAAAGTTATTTGCAATGGGCTGGTAGGCAGGCTTTCTGTCAATCCAAGTAAAGTTATTTGCAATGAGCTGGTGGGCAGGCTTTCTGTCAACCCAAGTAAAGTTATTTGCAATGAACTGGTGGGCAGGCTTTCTGTCAACCCAAGTTAAGTTGTTTGCAATGCGCTGGTGGGCAGGCTTTCTGTCAACCCAAGTTAAGTTATTTGCAATGAGCTGGTGGGCAGGCTTTCTGTCAACCCAAGTTAAGTTATTTGCAATAAGCTGGTGGGCAGGCTTTCTGTCAACCCAAGTAAAGTTATTTGCAATGAGCTGGTGGGCAGGCTTTCTGTCAACCCAAGTTAAGTTATTTGCAATGCGCTGGTGGGCAGGCTTTCTGTCAACCCAAGTACAGTTATTTGCAATGAGCTGGTGGGCAGGCTTTCTGTCAACCCAGGTAAAGTTATTTGCATTGAGCTGGTGGGCAGGCTTTCTGTCAACCCAAGTTAAGTTATTTGCAATGGGCTGGTGGGCAGGCTTTCTGTCAACCCAAGTAAAGGTATTTGCAATGAGCTGGTGGGAAGGCTTTCTGTCAACCCTAGTAAAGTTATTTGCAATGAGCTGGTGGGCTCGCTTTCTGTCAACCCAAGTAAAGTTATTTGCAATGAGCTGGTGGGCTCACTTTCTGTCAACCCAAGTTAAGTTATTTGCAATGAGCTGGTGGACAGGCTTTTTGTCAACCCAGGTAAAGTTATT
Organism: Saccoglossus kowalevskii; assembly: GCF_978046115.1. Taxonomy (NCBI): domain Eukaryota; kingdom Metazoa; phylum Hemichordata; class Enteropneusta; family Harrimaniidae; genus Saccoglossus; species Saccoglossus kowalevskii. Next base: position 5,510,372 of record NC_140656.1, read on the forward strand.
TGCATTGAGCTGGTGGGCTCGCTTTCTGTCAACCCAAGTTAAGTTATTTGCAATGGGCTGGTGGGCAGGCTTTCTGTCATCCCAAGTAAAGTTATTTGCAATATGCTGGTGGGCAGGCTTTCTGTCAACCCAATTAAAGTTATTTGCAATGGGCTGGTAGGCAGGCTTTCTGTCAATCCAAGTAAAGTGATTTGCAATGGGCTGGTGGGCAGGCTTTCTGTCAACCCAAGTTATGTTATTTGCAATAAGCTGGTGGGCAGGCTTTCTGTCAACCCAAGTAAAGTTATTTGCAATGAGCTGGTGGGCAGGCTTTCTGTCATCCCAAGTAAAGTTATTTGCAATGAGCTGGTGGGCAGGCTTTCTGTCAACCCAAGTTAAGTTATTTGCAATGAGCTGGTGGGCAGGCTTTCTGTCAACCCAAGTTAAGTTATTTGCAATGAGCTGGTGGGCAGGCTTTCTGTCAACCCAAGTTAAGTTATTTGCAATGAGCTGGTGGGCAGGCTTTCTGTCAACCCAAGTTAAGTTATTTGCAATGCGCTGGTGGGCAGGCTTTTTTGTCAACCCAAGTTAAGTTATTTGCAATGAGCTGGTGGGCAGGCTTTCTGTCAACCCAAGTACAGTTATTTGCAATGAGCTGGTGGGCAGGCTTTCTGTCATCCCAAGTAAAGTTATTTGCAATGAGCTGGTGGGCAGGCTTTCTGTCAACCCAGGTAAAGTTATTTGCATTGAGCTGGTGGGCAGGCTTTCTGTCAACCCAAGTTAAGTTATTTGCAATGGGCTGGTGGGCAGGCTTTCTGTCAACCCAAGTAAAGGTATTTGCAATGAGCTGGTGGGAAGGCTTTCTGTCAACCCTAGTAAAGTTATTTGCAATGAGCTGGTGGGCTCACTTTCTGTCAACCCAAGTAAAGTTATTTGCAATGAGCTGGTGGACAGGCTTTCTGTCAACCCAGGTAAAATTATTTGCAATGAGCTGGTGGACAGGCTTTCTGTCAACCCAAGTAAAGTTATTTGCAATGAGCTGGTGGACAGGCTTTCTGTCAACCCAGGTAAAGTTATTTGCATTGAGCTGATGGGCTCGCTTTCTGTCAACCCAAGTTAAGTTATTTGCAATGAGCTGGTGGGCTCACTTTCTGTCAACCCAAGTTAAGTTATTTGCAATGGGCTGGTGGGCAGGCTTTCTGTCAACCCAAGTAAAGTTATTTGCAATGAGCTGGTGGGCAGGCTTTCTGTCAACCCAAGTATAGTTATTTGCAATGCGCTGGTGGGCAGGCTTTCTGTCAATCCAAGTAAAGTTATTTGCAATGAGCTGGTGGGCAGGTTTTCTGTCAACCCAAGTTAAGTTATTTGCAATGAGCTGGTGTGCAGGCTTTCTGTCAACCCAAGTACAGTTATTTGCAATGAGCTGGTGGGCAGGCTTTCTGTCATCCCAAGTAAAGTTATTTGCAATGAGCTGGTGGGCAGGCTTTCTGTCAACCCAAGTTAAGTTATTTGCAATGAGCTGGTGGGCAGGCTTTCTGTCAACCCAAGTAAAGTTATTTGCAATGAGCTGGTGGGCAGGCTTTCTGTCAACCCAGGTAAAGTTATTTGCATTGAGCTGGTGGGCAGGCTTTCTGTCAACCCAAGTTAAGTTATTTGCAATGAGCTGGTGGGCAGGCTTTCTGTCAACCCAAGTTAAGTTATTTGCAATGGGCTGGTGGGCAGGCTTTCTGTCATCCCAAGTACAGTTATTTGCAATGAGCTGGTGGACAGGCTTTCTGTCAACCCAAGTTAAGTTATTTGCAATGAGCTGGTGGGCAGGCTTTCTGTCAACCCAGGTAAAGTTATTTGCATTGAGCTGGTGGGCAGGCTTTCTGTCAACCCAAGTTAAGTTATTTGCAATGGGCTGGTGGGCAGGCTTTCTGTCAACCCAAGTTAAGTTGTTTGCAATGCGCTGGTGGGCAGGCTTTCTGTCAACCCAAGTTAAGTTATTTGCAATGAGCTGGTGGGCAGGCTTTCTGTCAACCCAAGTTAAGTTATTTGCAATAAGCTGGTGGGCAGGCTTTCTGTCAACCCAAGTAAAGTTATTTGCAATGAGCTGGTGGGCAGGCTTTCTGTCAACCCAAGTTAAGTTATTTGCAATGCGCTGGTGGGCAGGCTTTCTGTCAACCCAAGTACAGTTATTTGCAATGAGCTGGTGGGCAGGCTTTCTGTCAACCCAGGTAAAGTTATTTGCATTGAGCTGGTGGGCAGGCTTTCTGTCAACCCAAGTTAAGTTATTTGCAATGGGCTGGTGGGCAGGCTTTCTGTCAACCCAAGTAAAGGTATTTGCAATGAGCTGGTGGGAAGGCTTTCTGTCAACCATAGTAAAGTTATTTGCAATGAGCTGGTGGGCTCACTTTCTGTCAACCCAAGTAAAGTTATTTGCAATGAGCTGGTGGACAGGCTTTCTGTCAACCCAGGTAAAATTATTTGCAATGAGCTGGTGGACAGGCTTTTTGTCAACCCAAGTAAAGTTATTTGCAATGAGCTGGTGGACAGGCTTTCTGTCAACCCAGGTAAAGTTATTTGCATTGAGCTGATGGGCTCGCTTTCTGTCAACCCAAGTTAAGTTATTTGCAATGAGCTGGTGGGCTCACTTTCTGTCAACCCAAGTTAAGTTATTTGCAATGGGCTGGTGGGCAGGCTTTCTGTCAACCCAGGTAAAGTTATTTGCAATGAGCTGGTGGACAGGCTTTCTGTCAACCCAAGTTAAGTTATTTGCAATGCGCTGGTGGGCAGGCTTTCTGTCAACCCAAGTTAAGTTAATTGCAATGGGCTGGTGGGCAGGCTTTCTGTCATCCCAAGTAAAGGTATTTGCAATATGCTGGTGGGCAGGCTTTCAGTCAACCCAATTAAAGTTATTTGCAATGGGCTGGTAGGCAGGCTTTCTGTCAATCCAAGTAAAGTTATTTGCAATGAGCTGGTGGGCAGGCTTTCTGTCAACCCAAGTAAAGTTATTTGCAATGAGCTGGTGGGCAGGCTTTCTGTCAACCCAAGTTAAGTTGTTTGCAATGCGCTGGTGGGCAGGCTTTCTGTCAACCCAAGTTAAGTTATTTGCAATGAGCTGGTGGGCAGGCTTTCTGTCAACCCAAGTTAAGTTATTTGCAATAAGCTGGTGGGCAGGCTTTCTGTCAACCCAAGTAAAGTTATTTGCAATGAGCTGGTGGGCAGGCTTTCTGTCAACCCAAGTTAAGTTAATTGCAATGCGCTGGTGGGCAGGCTTTCTGTCAACCCAAGTACAGTTATTTGCAATGAGCTGGTGGGCAGGCTTTCTGTCAACCCAGGTAAAGTTATTTGCATTGAGCTGGTGGGCAGGCTTTCTGTCAACCCAAGTTAAGTTATTTGCAATGGGCTGGTGGGCAGGCTTTCTGTCAACCCAAGTAAAGGTATTTGCAATGAGCTGGTGGGAAGGCTTTCTGTCAACCCTAGTAAAGTTATTTGCAATGAGCTGGTGGGCTCGCTTTCTGTCAACCCAAGTAAAGTTATTTGCAATGAGCTGGTGGGCTCACTTTCTGTCAACCCAAGTTAAGTTATTTGCAATGGGCTGGTGGGCAGGCTTTCTGTCAACCCAGGTAAAGTTATTTGCAATGAGCTGGTGGACAGGCTTTCTGTCAACCCAAGTTAAGTTATTTGCAATGAGCTGGTGGACAGGCTTTCTGTCAACCCAGGTAAAGTTATTTGCATTGAGCTGGTGGGCTCGCTTTCTGTCAACCCAAGTTAAGTTATTTGCAATGGGCTGGTGGGCAGGCTTTCTGTCATCCCAAGTAAAGTTATTTGCAATATGCTGGTGGGCAGGCTTTCTGTCAACCCAATTAAAGTTATTTGCAATGGGCTGGTAGGCAGGCTTTCTGTCAATCCAAGTAAAGTTATTTGCAATGGGCTGGTGGGCAGGCTTTCTGTCAACCCAAGTTAAGTTATTTGCAATAAGCTGGTGGGCAGGCTTTCTGTCAACCCAAGTAAAGTTATTTGCAATGAGCTGGTGGGCAGGCTTTCTGTCAACCCAAGTTAAGTTATTTGCAATAAGCTGGTGGGCAGGCTTTCTGTCAACCCAAGTAAAGTTATTTGCAATGAGCTGGTGGGCAGGCTTTCTGTCAACCCAAGTAAAGTTATTTGCAATGCTCTGGTGGGCAGGCTTTCTGTCAATCCAAGTAAAGTTATTTGCAATGAGCTGGTGGGCAGGTTTTCTGTCAACCCAAGTTAAGGTATTTGCAATGCACTGGTGGGCTCGCTTTCTGTCAACCCAAGTTAAGTTATTTGCAATGAGCTGGTGGGCAGGCTTTCTGTCAACCCAAGTAAAGTTATTTGCAATGCGCTGGTGGGCAGGCTTTCTGTCAACCCAAGTTAAGTTATTTGCAATGCACTTGTGGGCTCGCTTTCTGTCAACCCAAGTAAAGTTATTTGCAATGAGCTGGTGGGCTCGCTTTCTGTCAACCCAAGTAAAGTTATTTGCAATGAGCTGGTGGGCAGGCTTTCTGTCATCCCAAGTTAAGGTATTTGCAATGAGCTGGTGGGCAGGCTTTCTGTCAACGCAAGTAAAGTTATTTGCAATGAGCTGGTGGGCAGGCTTTCTGTCAACCCAAGTTAAGTTATTTGCAATGCGCTGGTGGGCTCGCTTTCTGTCAACCCAAGTTAAGTTATTTGCAATGAGCTGGTGGGCTCGCTTTCTGTCAACCCAAGTAAAGTTATTTGCAATGAGCTGGTGGACAGGCTTTCTGTCAACCCAAGTAAAGTTATTTGCAATGAGCTGGTGGGCTCGCTTTCTGTCAACCCAAGTAAAGTTATTTGCAATGAGCTGGTGGGCAGGCTTTCTGTCAACGCAAGTAAAGTTATTTGCAATGAGCTGGTGGGCAGGCTTTTCTGTAATCCCAAGTAAAGTTATTTGCAATGAGCTGGTGGGCTCGCTTTCTGTCAATCCAAGTACAGTTATTTGCAATGAGCTGGTGGACAGGCTTTCTATCAACCCAAGTAAAGTTATTTGCAATGAGCTGGTGGGCAGGCTTTCTGTCAACCCAAGTAAAGTTATTTGCAATGAGCTGGTGGGCAGGCTTTCTGTCAACGCAAGTAAAGTTATTTGCAATGAGCTGGTGGGCAGGCTTTTCTGTAATCCCAAGTAAAGTTATTTGCAATGAGCTGGTGGGCAGGCTTTCTGTCAACCCAAGTAAAGTTATTTGCAGTGAGCTGGTGGGCAGGCTTTCTGTCAACCCAAGTACAGTTATTTGCAATGAGCTGGTGGGCAGGCTTTCTGTCAACCCAAGTAAAGTTATTTGCAATGAGCTGGTGGGCAGGCTTTCTGTCAACCCAAGTACAGTTATTTGCAATGAGCTGGTGGGCAGGCTTTCTGTCAACCCAAGTTAAGTTATTTGCAATGAGCTGGTGGACAGGCTTTCTGTCAACCCAAGTTAAGTTATTTGCAATGAGCTGGTGGGCAGGCTTTCTGTCAACCCAAGTAAAGTTATTTGCAATGAGCTGGTGGGCAGGCTTTTCTGTTATCCCAAGTAAAGTTATTTGCAATGGGCTGGTGGGCTCGCTTTCTGTCAATCCAAGTACAGTTATTTGCAGTGAGCTGGTGGGCAGGCTTTCTGTCAACCCAAGTACAGTTATTTGCAATGAGCTGGTGGGCAGGCTTTCTGTCAACCCAAGTAAAGTTATTTGCAATGAGCTGGTGGGCAGGCTTTCTGTCAACCCAAGTACAGTTATTTGCAATGAGCTGGTGGGCAGGCTTTCTGTCAACCCAAGTTAAGTTATTTGCAATGAGCTGGTGGACAGGCTTTCTGTCAACCCAAGTTAAGTTATTTGCAATGAGCTGGTGGGCAGGCTTTCTGTCAACCCAAGTAAAGTTATTTGCAATGAGCTGGTGGGCAGGCTTTTCTGTCAACCCAAGTTAAGTTATTTGCAATGAGCTGGTGGACAGGCTTTCTGTCAACCCAAGTAAAGTTATTTGCAATGAGCTGGTGGGCAGGTTTTCTGTCAACCCAAGTAAAGTTATTTGCAATGAGCTGGTGGACAGGCTTTCTATCAACCCAAGTAAAGTTATTTGCAATGAGCTGGTGGGCAGGCTTTCTGTCATCCCAAGTAAAGTTATTTGCATTGAGCTGGTGGGCAGGCTTTCTGTCAACCCAAGTTAAGTTATTTGCAATAAACTGGTGGGCAGGCTTTCTGTCAACCCAAGTTAAGTTATTTGCAATGAGCTGGTGGGCAGGCTTTCTGTCAACCCATGTAAAGTTATTTGCAATGAGCTGGTGGGCAGGCTTTCTATCAACCCAAGTAAAGTTATTTGCAATGAGCTGGTGGGCAGGCTTTCTGTCATCCCAAGTAAAGTTATTTGCAATGAGCTGGTGGGCAGGCTTTCTGTCATCCCAAGTAAAGTTATTTGCAATGAGCTGGTGGGCAGGCTTTCTGTCAACGCAAGTAAAGTTATTTGCAATGAGCTGGTGGGCAGGCTTTCTGTCAACCCAAGTTAAGTTATTTGCAATGAGCTGGTGGGCAGGCTTTCTGTCAACCCAGGTAAAGTTATTTGCAATGAGCTGGTGGGCAGGCTTTCTGTCATCCCAAGTAAAGTTATTTGCAATGAGCTGGTGGGCTCGCTTTCTGTCAACCCAAGTAAAGTTATTTGCAATGAGCTGGTGGACAGGCTTTCTGTCAACCCAAGTTAAGGTATTTGGAATGAGCTGGTGGGCAGGCTTTCTGTCAACCCAAGTTAAGTTATTTGCAATGAGCTGGTGGGCAGGCTTTCTGTCAACCCAAGTTAAGTTATTTGCAATGAGCTGGTGGACAGGCTTTCTGTCAACCCAAGTAAAGTTATTTGCAATGAGCTGGTGGGCAGGCTTTCTGTCAACCCAGGTAAAGTTATTTGCAATGAGCTGGTGGGCAGGCTTTCTGTCATCCCAAGTAAAGTTATTTGCAATGAGCTGGTGGGCTCGCTTTCTGTCAACCCAAGTTAAGTTATTTGCAATGAGCTGGTGGGTTCGCTTTCTGTCAACCCAAGTAAAGTTATTTGCAATGAGCTGGTGGGCTCGCTTTCTGTCAACCCAAGTAAAGTTATTTGCAATGAGCTGGTGGACAAGCTTTCTGTCAACCCAAGTTAAGGTATTTGCAATGAGCTGGTGGGCAGGCTTTCTGTCAACCCAAGTAAAGTTATTTGCAATGAGCTGGTGGGCAGGCTTTCTGTCAACCCACGTTAAGTTATTTGCAATGAGCTGGTGGGCAGGCTTTCTGTCAACCCAAGTAAAGTTATTTGCAATGAGCTGGTGGGCAGGCTTTCTGTCAACCCAAGTAAATTTATTGGCAATGAGCTGGTGGACAGGCTTTCTGTCAACCCAAGTTAAGTTATTTGCAATGCGCTGGTGGGCAGCTGAGCGAGTAAAAATTGGGCTTGATGGCAGCTCATGTCAAACAGTTTATTAATCAATTAGAATGTGAGACCTTTGTGAAACAGTAATTTATTAAATCTGATACTCATTTAATTTTATCCCAATGTCTAGAAATACCGGGATTATAGAAAAACTGAACAACTATACTTACATAAGAAATCTGGTTTACTTTCAGGGATATGACAGTCATTTTGGTATATCTAAATACATTGGTAAAATATGTACTGAAGACCATGTCATAGTTCAAGTGTTAAAAAAGGAAGGAGCCATACCATTTATGAGAACTAATGTACCACAGATCATGCTTAGGTACATGTAAGGGGCAATAGTTAAGTAGAATTACCAGTTGAGTTATGGGCAACATGGATTATTTGTTTTGAACTTTGAACTTTAATTACAGGTAACATACAATGTTAAAACAAACAGAAAATCTATGCCCATAACTTGAAATTTGGTTAACTGTTAATGAAAGTTTGAGTTACTAAATGTGGACAACAAAAACAAATAGGAAACAATGAACTTGACATTGACACTTAATAATATAAATTAATAATGTATCCTCTATGCAGTTTTAGTTGTAGTAACCCAGTATATGGAGAGACATTGAATCCACATGATTGTGAAAGATGTCCTGGTGGTTCTTCTGGAGGTGAAGGTGCTCTAATTGGTATGCATGGATCACAGATTGGAATTGGTTCTGACATCGGTGGGAGTGTTCGCATACCGGCACACTTTTGTGGTATCTCTTCTCTAAAACCAACCAGAAGTAGAATAAGGTATGTGCTGCATCTTAGTATGATATATGTATTTATATATTTGGGTAATAATGTTTCAGCAGGTTGATTACACTAGTACATATTTTTTGGGGAGGTTAAGCAATATTATTATTTTTATTAGTATTTTATTTTATTTTATTTTATTTTATTTTATTTTATTTTATTTTATTTTATTTTATTTTATTTTATTTTATTTTATTTTATTTTATTTTATTTTATTTTATTTTATTTTATTTTATTTTATTTTATTTTATTTTATTTTATTTTATTTTATTTTATTTTATTTTATTTTATTTTATTTTATTTTATTTCAAGTTTAATTGGGCAAGCAAATGTTCTTCCTGGACAAAAAGCATGTAAGTAAAAGTGAATATTAATGATACTGTTGCAATGTTACCTTGGTTACAATTTAAGATCATGGCAGTGGATGTTTTGTATAACTCAAGGCATATGAAGACACACAACCTTATAGATATAATTGCTTTATTCTTCAACCTTATCAAAATTCTAAATTTTTCGATCAAGAATGTTTGGACCTAAGGATATTAAAGTCGAGTCTTTAATGAAAATTTACTATTAGTTTGAAAAATAGTGATGAGTTGAATGTAAAATATAGGAAAAAATCATGATGTATATTTGCTGTATTTTATTTTCACTGAATCATTTTGCCAGCGAAAATAACGAAAATAAATTCCAACGAAAATAAACTAAATAACAACTGAGTATTTAAATGATAAGATAATTATAATAAATATCAGTTATATTATATGCAACAGCCCAATCTATCTATAATACAACTGCTATTCAGTGCTCTGATACAAGTATCAAGTATAATTTAAATGTATTTGTTTCTCACATAGCAATCATGCTAAAGTACTTTCTGTAGTTATTGAGTCAGTTAGTGATTATGACAATTCCTTCTTGCCATTTGATAATTATACAAGTATATATGGAGCTATAAGTAAGTGTTCATAGTAATATCCACAGTGAGTTGTTGGTCCCAGTCTTTGACTACTTGTATGTTTGATTGACACATCAACTTTATTGGTCTTTGTACCTACTTTTCATTCTCCAGTTTGCTAACTGTCAATACAAATTTGATTATACATTGATTATGATATCACTTCATTCAGTCATCATGGTGAAAAGTAAACAGCTGTCAGTGGAAATATCTGCTTTGCTTTGTTGTTGTAATCACCTCTGGTTTATTTGATATCACTGGCAGCATTGTAGTTAATCTTCATTTGTCTTCCTTGGCAATTTAAAACAAAGATCTGATGTTGATCTGGTTTTCTTGATGATATTATTTAATCTGCTATTTTTAACTACCTGCTTAGGTTGGAGTAAATCTCCACAGATTAGATTATTGACTTAGTTTAACAGAGTTATTGACTCTTGATCCTAATTAATAATTCTGTCGGTCATTTCAGTAATTCTTGATTTCCTAGTAGGTGATTTTTTTTCACCACAAGACGTACTTTATGAAAGGCGTGTACTGACAATTTGCTTGAAAAATCAAATGATTTTGTTTGGAACTTGAAGCTTTGTTTTTATATAGCTCAATGTCAAAATACCAGTCCTTTAGGATTTCTAAATTGACCTTCTATTGAAAATATTTAATCAATGATAGCATGGTTGTTTATGCATTGAATCATTTATTGACTGTGTAACCCTAGGTGGGTCCGACAAATAAATCTTGGCTACCATAATACTGACTTGTTTTTTTTGGATATGAATTAAGTCCTGATACATGCTTTGATTTTTTTAGTGTGTGGTGTTAATGGTGTAATGGCCCGTGATGTTGATGGTGTGGTTTTAACAATGAAAGCTTTGTTAACATCTGAGATGTTCAGACTTGACAGTAGTCTTCCTCCTATTCCATTTAATGATGCGGTAATTGATATAAATATTATTTTCTTACATATGTTGTCATTATGGGATTAGTATATCAAAGCTACATAGTGTATAACTTGTAAACAAGAAATTTAAATGTTCACTTTGTGTCTACTGAAATGTTTGTAAATTCACTTTAGATATCAATAAGACCTAATTTTTCATCTGTCAAATTTATGCAACTGAGCAAAATTTGAATATTGACATTCATGCAAAACAACAATGACCAACAAATATTACTCTTTCAGTTAAATAATAATATATATACATATGGCCAATGACCTGCTGATCTTTTCACCACCTGAGACTTTCTCATCCAAATTTTTCTGCACTTTTTAGTCCCTGTTTGGACGCAGTTCCTGATGCACATCATTTTTTTTTTCAGATCAGATTCAAAATGGCTGACTGGCGGCCATTTTGTTTTAATGAATGGGCTTCTAGAGCCATCTCTGACATGCTTTGACTGATTATGTTCAAATTTTAAATATTCATTATACATCATGTTATAGATATATATACAGACCCGCCAGAAAGTATTTACGCACCACACTACAGGCAGCTACTACCTACGATATCATACAATAAAATAAACTCAATAACGGTTTGAATAAATATATTTATATATCTAATAAAATATGCGTTTTTACACACAATAAAAACAACAAAATTGTCATTGTCATGCAGGATTGAATAAAAACGGCAGTCTGAACGAAACAGTGAAAAAACGTTCGAATTCTCTATGGAGAATACCGTGTAAACGCAAGCTCATGAATATTCATGAAGACATAGAACGCGGCGATTGTCAATAATGCGTGTGTCCACCTCTTCGCTGGATGACTTCTCTGAGCCGTTTTGGCATGGTATCGACGAGTTTCCGTACACGTACCAGCGACCCTAAGCCGGTAGCCGAAAAACATCCCCACACCATGACGCTACCACCACCAAATTTTATTGTAGGTTTAATGCATTTCAGCTCGTACTCTTCACCTGGTCTCCGACGTACAAATAATCTTCCACGGCTACGAAACCCCGTAAACTTTGATTCGTCCGACCAGATAACTTGAGCCCACTGCGCCGGAGTCCAGTCGATGTGTTGTCTGGCAAATTGCAACCGCGCTGCGATGTGTCGAGGTTGTAGTTTTGGTTTCTTTTTTGCAACACAGCCGTGAAGATTACCATCCTTATATAGTCTTGATTTTATAGTGCTCAAACACAATATTTTCCCAGTGAGTTGATTAAAATTGGCACGCAAATCACGGGCGGTGTGAAACCGATTCGCTAAACTAGACCTGATGAGTAGCCGGTCTTCGCGTTGCGTTGTACGCCTTGGTCGAGCTGATCGACGACGATTGCCCATACTACCTCACAGACGAAGTTTTCGCAGGTTGAAACGTATGGAGCCTTCAGAAATTCCCAGTCTTCTTGCAATTTCCCTATTAGACACTCCTTCTGTATACAGTACTTCAATGTTCCCTTTAGTAAATTCTGACAATTCCCTAACTTTCGGCATGGCTCAATGTTTATAAATAAAAATTACGTATCTGACACTATGACCTCGATAGGAATATTCATGACTACAACTGACAGGTATTCCCGCCCAGAAGCGCGTGTTGAAATAATTTCAGCTTCCCAATTGGTTCAAATTTGCATGAGAAAGGACACGACTATCGCACATGTTTTATGGCGCGAAGTTTTAATGAGATGCAAATGATATGCAAATGAGCGCGCTCCCATAGAGTTAACCATGGCGATTTTCGCTCACTGAAAAAACGTCTACATACAAAAAAACTAAACACAAATCAACCATTTTATTTTGACTAAAATACACTAGTTCTTCTTAAATTTAGTATATTTTAAAGTCAACACATCATGTTACCCGGAATTGTTATTTTTAGTTACGAAAACGAACAAATGACAGGTGCGTAAATACTTTCTGGCGGGTCTGTATATGTATTCGAAATGGCTGATTTTGTTTTATTAATGCTGTTCCAGAGCAATATCTCTTAATGTAGACAAGTACTCGTTTGATGATCAGATACAAATGTCAATCATTTTAATATTAAACAATCATCATAATCATGTTCCTGACATGGTTATATTTTATGGACACATTATTATAAACAAAACCATATACTGTAGAATACTTTATTTTCGCTTGGAATTTATTTTCGCTATTTTCGCTGAAGGGATGATTCAGTGAAAATAAAATCCAGCGATTATACTTTTTTTCCTATGTTTCACATTAAACTAATCAAAAATCAGTGAAAATAAATTCCATACAAAACGCCCTAAAAGCCTTTTCAGTGAAAATTAATTCCAGCGAAAATAAAGTATTCCACAGTACCTTAAATTTGATAACTAACGGGGACTGTGCCATGCATAGCTTGTTATTATATTCTTTATTTTTTCTGGAGAACTTTTAATTTGGAACCAACAGACAAATTTTAGTCAATTTTAATTTTTTCTCAAAAAATTGGCTATTTTTGTTCCAAATTAATTTTATGGTTTTGTCTGCAGGGTGCTGTTTAAAAAATAGTGGCTTTAGAATAATGAGTTTGTCAACACACAGAAGATCACAATATTATAGTTACAGTACTAGAAGTATTTTAGCTCATATTCACCCATAACATAATATTTTCACAGTAGGCACCATCAGTGTGGAATATGTTGAAAATCTTATAGTGTTTGTATATGTGTTACTCAATAGTTTTTTGTTCAACGTGTTTTGAATTGTCTAAGAAACAAAATTTAAAAAATTATTTTGTAGACATTCTCAAACATAAAGGTTATGAGAGTTGGTTACTATGACGATGATGGTTACTTCACCCCTGTTCCTGCATGTAGACGTGCTGTGTCTGTGGCTGTAGAGGCTCTCAAATCAAGAGGACATACGGTAGGTAATTGTTAGTTTATACTTTCCATACAGTCATTTAACAACAGTTTATCTTTGCAAGTTACATGCATGCACATTCAAAATATATGGTAAATCTAAATTGTATATTCCTGCATAAATGTTCCTGTATAGACATGCATTTTAATGCCATTTTTAGCTCAATGGACCATAGGTCTACTGACGAGCTAAACCGATGGTGCTGTGATACTGGAGGGATGGAGGGATGGATGTGGGTAACTTCTTCTCAAAAACCACTCAACCTAACTGATTTTTGTTTTGTTGCCTTGAGAAGTGTAAATGGAAATTTGTTCATGAGAAGTTGATCTGCAAAAAAATAGACAGATTAGCTACCAAAAACTATAACAAATACGAAATGATTTTTACTATGACACAATTCGGTCCACATGCTGATATTGATATTGTACATTTATTGGGTTGGACTTTCTTAGTTTTGTTTGGTGACAAAATCTTCAATGCCCTATTTTTGGCAAATATTTTTTAGTGAATATTTTTGTCATTTTTTTGTAAAGTTCATTTTAAACCTTAGGATCTATAAATTTCAAACCCTGGCCCCATATTTAGGATATATAAATACTCAATGCTATCCAAACAAAAATTGTCTATGAACATATGCACTTGCCATGCTTTAATATAATTGATAAAAGTCACATACCTTTTCCTAAAACACCCACAATGGTTGGATACAAAAAAGATATCAGCATTATTGTCAACCAATCATAGTTCTTGACACAAAACAATTCCCAAATTATTTTCAACCAATCATAGTGCTTGACTCCTAAAAAAACTCAAGTCACAATATAAAAGGCATATTTTATTATTGTAAGTAGGTTATACCATTTTTTTTAGTGGAGATATAACTATCATCTAATAATACTTCTTTGTTTACAGTTGATTCCATTCAATATTAAAAAATTACTTACTGATGAAGATAATCACACACTGGCAAATCTAGCATTGCAGGCGATCACTGCCGATGGAAGTAAACGATTTATGTCACATCTGTAAGTCCTATTTTCAAAAGATCCGTGTCAAAATGTTATAGAAGCACATCTCATAGAGGTACATGTGATAGTAGTATATCAGACGCACACTGAACCATTGCTATTAAGTGTTAATTATGCATTTAGAACTAATAAATTTGGGACAAATCTATCACAATTTTTTGGTTTCAAATGTGTCACATATTTATTGATTTTTTTGTTTATTACTCCGTACGAATTATTATTATAATTCAGAATAACAGTTGAGAAAAATGCATAAATGGACATTTTTAAGACAATTTCCTAAGGAATCTATGTTAAAGCATTATTTCATAATAAATAGTATTCAGAAGAATAATTTGTGAGTTTCACCTGGGTTAAGGTAAATTGCATAACAATGTTCATTGGTTTACAGTGAGATCATGGAGCTACTAACCCATAGCACAATGAAATAGCATTTTTTTGTGTGTTACAGTAATTTTTTTTTGAAAAACAATATTTTTCAAAATTTGCTATTTGTAGAACAATTCCATACGCAGTATGCATTCTCATTATGTTTTTATTTTCTGACTTCTGACATTAAGTTTTACTGTCAGATAATTTTTTCTGATCTGTTGTTGAGATTACTATACAACCAGTTTTTGCCAAATTTGCTCAGTGAATGAGTTCCACATATTGTTCAAATGAGGTAATTTCTCACAATGCATATTTTATCGTTCCAGAGAAGATGAAGACGTTGACAAATATTTATCATTACAGTTACATTATTTCAATATAACATCACTGAAAAGAAAATTAATGTGGCCATTCATGGTAAGTATATATACAATCATTTTTTTTTATTTATAGTCAGTGGTGAAATGAAATAGGAAAATAACATAATAAATTATATTATTATACTTGTATTAGCATTATACTGACCATAAAATTATAGTGATGATTTACAACAAAATCATATATCATTATATTGATCAATGTGTGTGGGTTTAAATCAGGTGATACCAATGTGCTGCATGCCTCAGACTTTTATCGAACTTGACATGGTCTTGCATTTTAATTAAAACATGTACACAGCAAAAGTAATCTCTTGGTTGAATCGATCCCATCTCTTTAAATGAAGAGATTAGGTTTGTTGTGTGCATGTTTGATTATTGATCATTAACTGGCAGCTTAGGTTTTCAACTTGAAGTCTTCATTTCAGTGTATGTCATTTAGATCACATGACTCAACAATGTACCATTTTTACAATATACTGTGCACATGATCCAACTCTTTGACATGATTGCGTTTAACTCTTTTTGTGTTATATCATAGATATGTGCAATTCCTGTATATCTATCATTGAGCACAAACACATCTTGAGACTGTCATTGTCTTTATTTGTTCTGAATATTTATATCCTGCAGTCAAACAGAATGCAGAGATATTACGACTCCTGCCGTAATGAAGACAAAAGAACATCTGAGCTTTGGTCTGATCATCTTAAGGGGGCAGTAAGTTGATTTAATAATTGTTATAACCAAGTTTGCAAAGTTACACTGCCACGCAGGGTGAAAGAAATTTAATAAAAGTGAAATGAATACAAAACAATAGAATAGAAAATGATGTGGTTGTGGTTGCCTGGGGCCCAGGTCAAGATGTGACCTTTGGCTTAACAAGAATGCTGAATGTGGAATTAGGTCGCAATGAATGGCAAATAACTGCTTGAATGGGAATCAGAATGAAACCCAAGGCAAGCTGGCCAAATCAAATGAAGGTGTTATTTAAGGAGGAATTCATGAATGAGAATGGTGGTTGTAAACAATGTGTGGCATGATAAAAAAATGAATGAAAACTTAAACAATTTAAAGTAAGCGTTTTGTCAAAAAAATGGGTATAGTAGTACTGGTATAGTATTTCTTAGATATTTCTTGATAGATTTCATTATACATGCATGTAAAGCTATTAATACAATGTACATGATATTTCATTCATTTTGTAATCCAAATAAATATGATGGCACACATGACTGTGTTGAATGGATTCAAATTAGGCAAATTGTTTGTTACATTGAATCCTATTTTTTAATAATAATAATATGAGGTTATTACGAGAATACCTCAAAGTATGCACGAAGACAGTACAGCTGGAGTATCGAGCGACTTGCAGCGGAGGTCGATGCGCAGTGTACTGTCTGAGTACATACTTTGAGGTATTTTCATAATAACCTTATTATTATACATCTTTTCCTTCCAAGGACTCACCTTGGGAATGTTGATTTCCATATTTGGAATTCACATTTCCTTATATAGTAGGATGAAAATACCACAAAATTACGGCACGCTGTAACTTATGGCGTTACGGTGATAGATGTATAGTAATAATCTTTATTATGTTTCTATTCTTATCTAGATTTTGAAGTAAATGCACTATAAATGATAAATAAGACAAAAAGCCAGCCATTTGAAATAAGATGAAAATAATTAACAAAATATTTATTTATTCAATATATATCCCTGGTTTCAAAGAATATATTCAACCTCTATCCATGCATTCACCAATCCAGACTAGTGTTTTGTACATGTCTATACTAATCGTGTTCACATATCATCAATGACTTGTCTTCTCAGGAATATTTCTCTAAGTTTGTAAGTGCATGGAAGGATGCTAATATTGATGTACTTATTGGTCCTGGATTTGGTATAACTGCATGTTCTAATGAATATGCAGCAAAACTTTTTTGTAAGTTGATGTCTCTTATGTTATCGGTGCATAATGTCAGCTTCATTGTTGGTCTATGAATTTAAAACTCCATGAAACTATATTTCATTTAAACTTGTTATACAGATGGTAATAATGGTGAAAGGTTTGTGACAAAGTTGTATGCATATTAATATTTCTTTTTCTTGAGTTAAATAAAGTTTTTATTAGCTCCGCTGTCGACTTTGTCGAGCGGAGCTTATCATATGAGTGATTGTCCGTCGTTGTCGTCCCTCGTCGTCCGTGTCAATGTTTTACTTTTTTGACTTCTTCTTGAAAACTACAAGCCTGAATGCTTTGATACTTGGTGTATATGTACCTTGGGTAGACCTCTCTTAGGTTTGTTCATTTCATGTTGATATCTTCAATTCTCTAATTTTGGTGAATATTTTTGTCATTTTTGGTAAAAAGTGATATTTTCGACTTCTTGTTAAAAACCGCAAGTCCAATTGCTTTGATACTACATATATAGGTACTACATGTGGACCTCTCTCAGATTTGTTCATTTCGTGATGATATCTTCAATTCTCTAATTTTGGTGAATATTTTTGTCATTTTTGGTAAAAAGTGATATTTTCGACTTCTTGTTAAAAACCGCAAGTCCGATTGCTTTGATATTACATAAATAGGTACTACATGTGGACACCTCTCAGATTTGTTCATTTTCTGATGATATCTTCAATTCTCTAATTTTGGTGAATATTTTTGTCATTTTTGGTAAAAAGTGATATTTTCGACTTCTTGTTAAAAACCGCAAGTCCAATTGCTTTGATATTACATATATAGGTACTACATGTGGACCTCTCTCAGATTTGTTCATTTTGTGATGATATCTTCAATTCTCTAATTTTGTTGAATATTTTTGTAATTTTTGGTAAAAAGTGATATTTTCGACTTCTTGTTAAAAACCAAAAGTTCAATTGCTTTGATATTACATATATAGATACTACATGTAGACCTTTCTCAGATTTGTTCATTTCGTGATGATATCTTAAATTCTCTAATTTTGGTGAATATTTTTGTCATTTTTGGTAGAAAGTGATATTTTCGACTTCTTGTTAAACACTGTAAGTCCGATTGCTTTGATACTATACATATTGTTCATTTTCTAATAATGTCTTCAGTTCTTTAATTGAAATGCGCATTGCTAACAGCGGAGCTATCTCAGCCGATAGGCTGCTTGTATTATCTTTGTATTCATATTTTATTATGATTGTACTTCACAGCTGTGGCCGGTACAACTGCAATCTACAATATGCTAGATATCCCAGCAGGCACTGTAACTGTTACCAAGGTTACGCAAGAAGATGAGGATAACTTAGCAACTGAGTTTCAAGTTAAAGATAACTGGGACAAGCTTGCAGTTGAGGTACTGCAAACTATCATAAATTCAAAGTTAAAATAAAACTATCTGAAATAAATGTACCTTTGAAAAAGATTCATTTAAAATGATTTAGCTTATATGTACATCGTGTCGCAATCATAGTATCTAAAGTACTTTCATTCAAATTTTTAGTAAACAAAAAATATATTTGTCATTCATTGCATTTAAAGTCAAGATTACTTGGATGTTAAAAACAAAACAAAGAATTTCTGTACCTAGATTAATAACAAGTAATCAAAATTTAGACGTTGAAAATGGAATTAAGCCACACCGAATTCAAAACTCTGTTACAAAAATAGAATAACATATAGAAGATATAATACACTTCCATTTAAAATGTCTGAAATATCAAACCCCAAAATATTAATATGTCAAGCATATCATGAATTAATCTGTGGTAATGGCTTAAAAAGAAATGCAGTTGTGAAAATGATTCCGAGTAAAGCAACTGATGCATTTACTTTTTTTGGAGATTAAAGTTTTAAATATATGTGGTATATGTTATTAGATTGATGATTTATCTTTTGCAGGCATGTACTGGGTCTGTTGGGCTCCCTGTTGGAGTGCAGTGTATTGCATTAAAATGGCAGGAAGAACTTTGTTTAAAACTAATGAAAGAACTTGAAGAAGGTGTAAAAGCAATCAACAATTGAGTGTCATTCATTCATTTGAACTCCACTGAGATACTGAATTGTTGAGCTATGTTGCAAAAACATATTTAGGAACCACACCCACTTTTGCAAAACCAGATCCACTGTTTAAATTAACAGTTACCCAAACGTCAAGTTTTTTAACTCAAAGTTTGTGAGACTTGATGTTAGTAATTCAAACACGAACAATTCAGCATCTCTAAACTCATTAATATTGTTTTTTGTCAGTGTTTCAGTTGTGTATTTTTCGTAGTACTCATTGTAAAGTTTGTTCTTACTTTACTTAAAATTTAGCTTACTATAATGCACATGATATGATGTGACATCTGTCAGGATTTCATGTAGATTTTACAATACTATATTATAAACATATATTAAATAAATTATATTATAATAACAGTTGGCCAACAACTTAGAAAATAAATAAAACTTTTTTCAAGATTTTCATTCAAAACTTAAATAGGATATATTACTAAGTGAATATACTATAAGTCATAACAATGGTTTAATAAATATTATTCACCAGAAATTTACGAAATGTAGAATGAGTTATGCAACTATTATCACACATTTGAATATGTTGATATGATAATATAAATGTTTTCAGTGGATAACAATAATTATATGGTAATACATTTGTACATCACTAATGAAACTGTAGAGGGAAAAACAAATATATTTTTCAGAAAAAAAATCATTGTCTTATTTTAATATTTACACTCACTGCACAAGATTTTCTGTCTTCTTCCTCACAGACCATAAGTTTTGTCCATGTGTCACAACCTCCATTGGTTCATGTAAATTAGCACAGTGGTGCATGGGCCACAAACTGATATGTAAATTAACCATATAGCCACAGATGAGCCATAAAGATGACCTGAGGTGCACCAGTATCTACCAATTGAAGTTAGGAGAGGGGAGAGAATGAGTTTTAATTCAGATTTATATTTTTATGTTTCAAGCCTTATGGGTATTGTCTTTTTAGTCTTTTTTCGTGATTCGATTCAAAATGGCGAACTAGTGGCCATTTTGTTTTTCACAAGTGTTCTCCTTTTACAGAGATGATTGTACGGAGTTGGGTTAAATGTTGTACAAAAAGTTAAATGTTGCTTCCAAGTATTTTTCGTTTTCATCTGAATTTAGCCGAATGGCAGCCATTTTTGTCAAAAATGAATAAAGTCAAAAAATTCAAACATGTCATCAACCATTTCTAGGACATGCCTTGACCGATTTCATTCAAACTTAGCATTGATATCAGTCATAACAGGGTACTGATGCACTTCTTCATTCAAACTTAGCACTGATATCAGTCATAGCAGGGTACTGATACACTTCTTCATTCAAACTTAGCATTGATATCAGTCATAACAGGGTACTGATGCACTTCTTCATTCAAACTTAGCATTGATATCAGTCATAACAGGGTACTGATGCACTTCTTCATTCAAACTTAGCATTGATATCAGTCATAGCAGGGTACTGATGCACTTCTTCATTCAAACTTAGCACTGATATCAGTCATAGCAGGGTACTGATACACTTCTTCATTCAAACTTAGCATTGATATCAGTCATAGCAGGGTACTGATGTACTTCTTCATTCAAACTTAGCATTGATATCAGTCATAGCAGGGTACTGATGCACTTCTTCATTCAAACTTAGCATTGATATCAGTCATAGCAGGGTACTGATGCACACTTCTTCATTCAAACTTAGCACTGATATCAGTCATAGCAGGGTACTGATGCACTTCTTCATTCAAACTTAGCACTGATATCAGTCATAGCAGGGTACTGATGCACACTTCTTCATTCAAACTTAGCACTGATATCAGTCATAACAGGGTACTGATGCACACTTCTTCATTCAAACTTAGCACTAATATCAGTCATAGCAGGGTACTGATGCACACTTCTTCATTCAAACTTAGCACTGATATCAGTCATAGCAGGGTACTGGTACACTTCTTCATTCAAACTTAGCACTAATATCAGTCATAGCAGGGTACTGATGCACTTCTTCATTCAAACTTAGCACTGATATCAGTCATAGCAGGGTACTGATGCACACTTCTTCATTCAAACTTAGCACTGATATCAGTCATAACAGGGTACTGATGCACACTTCTTCATTCAAACTTAGCACTGATATCAGTCATAGCAGGGTACTGATGCACACTTCTTCATTCAAACTTAGCACTAATATCAGTCATAGCAGGGTACTGATGCACACTTCTTCATTCAAACTTAGCACTAATATCAGTCATAGCAGGGTACTGATGCACACTTCTTCATTCAAACTTAGCACTGATATCAGTCATAGCAGGGTACTGATGCACACTTCTTCATTCAAACTTAGCACTGATATCAGTCATAGCAGGGTACTGATGCACTTCTTCATTCAAACTTAGCATTGATATCAGTCATAGCAGGGTACTGGTACACTTCTTCATTCAAACTTAGCACTGATATCAGTCATAGCAGGGTACTGATGCACACTTCTTCATTCAAACTTAGCACTGATATCAGTCATAGCAGGGTACTGATGCACACTTCTTCATTCAAACTTAGCACTGATATCAGTCATAGCAGGGTACTGATGCACACTTCTTCATTCAAACTTAGCACTGATATCAGTCATAGCAGGGTACTGATGCACTTCTTCATTCAAACTTAGCACTGATATCAGTCATAACAGGGTACTGATGCACACTTCTTCATTCAAACTTAGCACTAATATCAGTCATAGCAGGGTACTGATGCACACTTCTTCATTCAAACTTGGCACTGATATCAGTCATAACAGGGTACTGATGCACACTTCTTCATTCAAACTTAGCACTGATATCAGTCATAGCAGGGTACTGATGCACTTCTTCATTCAAACTTAGCACTGATATCAGTCATAGCAGGGTACTGATGCACACTTCTTCATTCAAACTTAGCACTGATATCAGTCATAGCAGGGTACTGATGCACACTTCTTCATTCAAACTTGGCACTGATATCAGTCATAGCAGGGTACTGATGCACACTTCTTCATTCAAACTTAGCACTGATATCAGTCATAGCAGGGTACTGATGCACACTTCTTCATTCAAACTTAGCACTAATATCAGTCATAGCAGGGTACTGATACACTTCTTCATTCAAACTTAGCACTGATATCAGTCATAGCAGGGTACTGATGCACTTCTTCATTCAAACTTAGCACTGATATCAGTCATAGCAGGGTACTGATGCACACTTCTTCATTCAAACTTAGCACTGATATCAGTCATAACAGGGTACTGATGCACACTTCTTCATTCAAACTTAGCACTAATATCAGTCATAGCAGGGTACTGATGCACACTTCTTCATTCAAACTTAGCACTGATATCAGTCATAGCAGGGTACTGATGCACACTTCTTCATTCAAACTTAGCACTAATATCAGTCATAGCAGGG
Organism: Saccoglossus kowalevskii; assembly: GCF_978046115.1. NCBI lineage: Eukaryota > Metazoa > Hemichordata > Enteropneusta > Harrimaniidae > Saccoglossus > Saccoglossus kowalevskii. The sequence goes on from NC_140656.1 coordinate 5,532,545, forward strand.
TACTGATGCACACTTCTTCATTCAAACTTGGCACTGATATCAGTCATAACAGGGTACTGATGCACACTTCTTCATTCAAACTTGGCACTGATATCAGTCATAACAGGGTACTGATGCACACTTCTTCATTCAAACTTAGCACTGATATCAGTCATAACAGGGTACTGATGCACACTTCTTCATTCAAACTTAGCACTGATATCAGTCATAGCAGGGTACTGATGCACTTCTTCATTCAAACTTAGCACTGATATCAGTCATAGCAGGGTACTGATGCACACTTCTTCATTCAAACTTAGCACTGATATCAGTCATAGCAGGGTACTGATGCACACTTCTTCATTCAAACTTAGCATTGATATCAGTCATAGCAGGGTACTGATGCACTTCTTCATTCAAACTTAGCACTGATATCAGTCATAACAGGGTACTGGTACACTTCTTCATTCAAACTTAGCACTGATATCAGTCATAACAGGGTACTGATGCACACTTCTTCATTCAAACTTAGCACTAATATCAGTCATAACAGGGTACTGATGCACTTCTTCATTCAAACTTAGCACTGATATCAGTCATAGCAGGGTACTGATGCACTTCTTCATTCAAACTTAGCACTGATATCAGTCATAGCAGGGTACTGATGCACTTCTTCATTCAAACTTAGCACTGATATCAGTCATAACAGGGTACTGATGCACTTCTTCATTCAAACTTAGCACTGATATCAGTCATAGCAGGGTACTGATGCACTTCTTCATTCAAACTTAGCACTAATATCAGTCATAACAGGGTACTGATGCACTTCTTCATTCAAACTTAGCACTGATATCAGTCATAGCAGGGTACTGATGCACTTCTTCATTCAAACTTAGCACTGATATCAGTCATAGCAGGGTACTGATGCACACTTCTTCATTCAAACTTAGCACTGATATCAGTCATAGCAGGGTACTGATGCACACTTCTTCATTCAAACTTAGCACTGATATCAGTCATAGCAGGGTACTGATGCACACTTCTTCATTCAAACTTAGCACTGATATCAGTCATAGCAGGGTACTGATGCACTTCTTCATTCAAACTTAGCACTGATATCAGTCATAGCAGGGTACTGATACACTTCTTCATTCAAACTTAGCATTGATATCAGTCATAGCAGGGTACTGATGTACTTCTTCATTCAAACTTAGCATTGATATCAGTCATAGCAGGGTACTGATGCACTTCTTCATTCAAACTTAGCATTGATATCAGTCATAGCAGGGTACTGATGCACACTTCTTCATTCAAACTTAGCACTGATATCAGTCATAGCAGGGTACTGATGCACTTCTTCATTCAAACTTAGCATTGATATCAGTCATAGCAGGGTACTGGTACACTTCTTCATTCAAACTTAGCACTGATATCAGTCATAGCAGGGTACTGATGCACACTTCTTCATTCAAACTTAGCACTGATATCAGTCATAGCAGGGTACTGATGCACACTTCTTCATTCAAACTTAGCACTGATATCAGTCATAGCAGGGTACTGATGCACACTTCTTCATTCAAACTTAGCACTGATATCAGTCATAGCAGGGTACTGATGCACTTCTTCATTCAAACTTAGCACTGATATCAGTCATAACAGGGTACTGATGCACACTTCTTCATTCAAACTTAGCACTAATATCAGTCATAGCAGGGTACTGATGCACACTTCTTCATTCAAACTTGGCACTGATATCAGTCATAACAGGGTACTGATGCACACTTCTTCATTCAAACTTAGCACTGATATCAGTCATAGCAGGGTACTGATGCACTTCTTCATTCAAACTTAGCACTGATATCAGTCATAGCAGGGTACTGATGCACACTTCTTCATTCAAACTTAGCACTGATATCAGTCATAGCAGGGTACTGATGCACACTTCTTCATTCAAACTTGGCACTGATATCAGTCATAGCAGGGTACTGATGCACACTTCTTCATTCAAACTTAGCACTGATATCAGTCATAGCAGGGTACTGATGCACACTTCTTCATTCAAACTTAGCACTAATATCAGTCATAGCAGGGTACTGATACACTTCTTCATTCAAACTTAGCACTGATATCAGTCATAGCAGGGTACTGATGCACTTCTTCATTCAAACTTAGCACTGATATCAGTCATAGCAGGGTACTGATGCACACTTCTTCATTCAAACTTAGCACTGATATCAGTCATAACAGGGTACTGATGCACACTTCTTCATTCAAACTTAGCACTAATATCAGTCATAGCAGGGTACTGATGCACACTTCTTCATTCAAACTTAGCACTGATATCAGTCATAGCAGGGTACTGATGCACACTTCTTCATTCAAACTTAGCACTAATATCAGTCATAGCAGGGTACTGATGCACACTTCTTCATTCAAACTTGGCACTGATATCAGTCATAACAGGGTACTGATGCACACTTCTTCATTCAAACTTGGCACTGATATCAGTCATAACAGGGTACTGATGCACACTTCTTCATTCAAACTTAGCACTGATATCAGTCATAACAGGGTACTGATGCACACTTCTTCATTCAAACTTAGCACTGATATCAGTCATAGCAGGGTACTGATGCACTTCTTCATTCAAACTTAGCACTGATATCAGTCATAGCAGGGTACTGATGCACACTTCTTCATTCAAACTTAGCACTGATATCAGTCATAGCAGGGTACTGATGCACACTTCTTCATTCAAACTTAGCATTGATATCAGTCATAGCAGGGTACTGATGCACTTCTTCATTCAAACTTAGCACTGATATCAGTCATAACAGGGTACTGGTACACTTCTTCATTCAAACTTAGCACTGATATCAGTCATAACAGGGTACTGATGCACACTTCTTCATTCAAACTTAGCACTAATATCAGTCATAACAGGGTACTGATGCACTTCTTCATTCAAACTTAGCACTGATATCAGTCATAGCAGGGTACTGATGCACTTCTTCATTCAAACTTAGCACTGATATCAGTCATAGCAGGGTACTGATGCACTTCTTCATTCAAACTTAGCACTGATATCAGTCATAACAGGGTACTGATGCACTTCTTCATTCAAACTTAGCACTGATATCAGTCATAGCAGGGTACTGATGCACTTCTTCATTCAAACTTAGCACTAATATCAGTCATAACAGGGTACTGATGCACTTCTTCATTCAAACTTAGCACTGATATCAGTCATAGCAGGGTACTGATGCACTTCTTCATTCAAACTTAGCACTGATATCAGTCATAGCAGGGTACTGATGCACACTTCTTCATTCAAACTTAGCACTGATATCAGTCATAGCAGGGTACTGATGCACACTTCTTCATTCAAACTTAGCACTGATATCAGTCATAGCAGGGTACTGATGCACACTTCTTCATTCAAACTTAGCACTGATATCAGTCATAGCAGGGTACTGATGCACTTCTTCATTCAAACTTAGCACTGATATCAGTCATAGCAGGGTACTGATGCACTTCTTCATTCAAACTTAGCACTAATATCAGTCATAGCAGGGTACTGATGCACACTTCTTCATTCAAACTTAGCACTGATATCAGTCATAGCAGGGTACTGATGCACTTCTTCATTCAAACTTAGCACTGATATCAGTCATAGCAGGGTACTGATGCACACTTCTTCATTCAAACTTAGCACTGATATCAGTCATAGCAGGGTACTGGTACACTTCTTCATTCAAACTTAGCACTGATATCAGTCATAGCAGGGTACTGATGCACACTTCTTCATTCAAACTTAGCACTGATATCAGTCATAGCAGGGTACTGGTACACTTCTTCATTCAAACTTAGCACTGATATCAGTCATAGCAGGGTACTGATGCACACTTCTTCATTCAAACTTAGCACTGATATCAGTCATAGCAGGGTACTGATGCACACTTCTTCATTCAAACTTAGCACTGATATCAGTCATAGCAGGGTACTGATGCACACTTCTTCATTCAAACTTAGCACTGATATCAGTCATAGCAGGGTACTGATGCACTTCTTCATTCAAACTTAGCACTAATATCAGTCATAACAGGGTACTGATGCACTTCTTCATTCAAACTTAGCACTGATATCAGTCATAGCAGGGTACTGATGCACTTCTTCATTCAAACTTAGCACTGATATCAGTCATAGCAGGGTACTGATGCACACTTCTTCATTCAAACTTAGCATTGATATCAGTCATAGCAGGGTACTGATGCACTTCTTCATTCAAACTTAGCACTGATATCAGTCATAGCAGGGTACTGATGCACACTTCTTCATTCAAACTTAGCACTGATATCAGTCATAGCAGGGTACTGGTACACTTCTTCATTCAAACTTAGCACTGATATCAGTCATAGCAGGGTACTGATGCACACTTCTTCATTCAAACTTAGCACTGATATCAGTCATAGCAGGGTACTGGTACACTTCTTCATTCAAACTTAGCACTGATATCAGTCATAGCAGGGTACTGATGCACACTTCTTCATTCAAACTTAGCACTGATATCAGTCATAGCAGGGTACTGATGCACACTTCTTCATTCAAACTTAGCACTGATATCAGTCATAGCAGGGTACTGATGCACTTCTTCATTCAAACTTAGCACTAATATCAGTCATAACAGGGTACTGATGCACTTCTTCATTCAAACTTAGCACTGATATCAGTCATAGCAGGGTACTGATGCACTTCTTCATTCAAACTTAGCACTAATATCAGTCATAACAGGGTACTGATGCACTTCTTCATTCAAACTTAGCACTGATATCAGTCATAGCAGGGTACTGATGCACTTCTTCATTCAAACTTAGCACTGATATCAGTCATAGCAGGGTACTGATGCACACTTCTTCATTCAAACTTAGCATTGATATCAGTCATAGCAGGGTACTGATGCACTTCTTCATTCAAACTTAGCACTGATATCAGTCATAGCAGGGTACTGATGCACACTTCTTCATTCAAACTTAGCACTGATATCAGTCATAGCAGGGTACTGGTACACTTCTTCATTCAAACTTAGCACTGATATCAGTCATAGCAGGGTACTGATGCACACTTCTTCATTCAAACTTAGCACTGATATCAGTCATAGCAGGGTACTGGTACACTTCTTCATTCAAACTTAGCACTGATATCAGTCATAGCAGGGTACTGATGCACACTTCTTCATTCAAACTTAGCACTGATATCAGTCATAGCAGGGTACTGGTACACTTCTTCATTCAAACTTAGCACTGATATCAGTCATAGCAGGGTACTGATGCACACTTCTTCATTCAAACTTAGCACTGATATCAGTCATAGCAGGGTACTGGTACACTTCTTCATTCAAACTTAGCACTGATATCAGTCATAGCAGGGTACTGGTACACTTCTTCATTCAAACTTAGCATTGATATCAGTCATAGCAGGGTACTGATGCACACTTCTTCATTCAAACTTAGCACTGATATCAGTCATAGCAGGGTACTGATGCACACTTCTTCATTCAAACTTAGCACTGATATCAGTCATAGCAGGGTACTGATGCACTTCTTCATTCAAACTTAGCACTAATATCAGTCATAACAGGGTACTGATGCACTTCTTCATTCAAACTTAGCACTGATATCAGTCATAGCAGGGTACTGATGCACTTCTTCATTCAAACTTAGCACTGATATCAGTCATAGCAGGGTACTGATGCACACTTCTTCATTCAAACTTAGCACTGATATCAGTCATAGCAGGGTACTGATGCACTTCTTCATTCAAACTTGGCACTGATATCAGTCATAGCAGGGTACTGATGCACTTCTTCATTCAAACTTAGCATTGATATCAGTCATAGCAGGGTACTGATGCACACTTCTTCATTCAAACTTAGCACTGATATCAGTCATAGCAGGGTACTGATGCACACTTCTTCATTCAAACTTGGCACTGATATCAGTCATAGCAGGGTACTGGTACACTTCTTCATTCAAACTTAGCACTGATATCAGTCATAGCAGGGTACTGATGCACACTTCTTCATTCAAACTTAGCACTGATATCAGTCATAGCAGGGTACTGATGCACACTTCTTCATTCAAACTTAGCACTAATATCAGTCATAGCAGGGTACTGATGCACACTTCTTCATTCAAACTTGGCACTGATATCAGTCATAGCAGGGTACTGATGTACTTCTTCATTCAAACTTAGCACTGATATCAGTCATAGCAGGGTACTGATGCACTTCTTCATTCAAACTTAGCACTGATATCAGTCATAGCAGGGTACTGATGCACTTCTTCATTCAAACTTAGCACTGATATCAGTCATAGCAGGGTACTGATGCACTTCTTCATTCAAACTTAGCACTGATATCAGTCATAACAGGGTACTGATGTACTTCTTCATTCAAACTTAGCACTGATATCAGTCATAGCAGGGTACTGATGCACTTCTTCATTCAAACTTAGCACTGATATCAGTCATAGCAGGGTACTGGTACACTTCTTCATTCAAACTTAGCACTGATATCAGTCATAGCAGGGTACTGATGCACACTTCTTCATTCAAACTTAGCATTGATATCAGTCATAGCAGGGTACTGATGCACACTTCTTCATTCAAACTTAGCACTGATATCAGTCATAGCAGGGTACTGATGCACACTTCTTCATTCAAACTTAGCATTGATATCAGTCATAGCAGGGTACTGATGCACACTTCTTCATTCAAACTTGGCACTGATATCAGTCATAACAGGGTACTGATGCACACTTCTTCATTCAAACTTAGCACTAATATCAGTCATAGCAGGGTACTGATGCACACTTCTTCATTCAAACTTAGCACTGATATCAGTCATAGCAGGGTACTGATGCACTTCTTCATTCAAACTTAGCACTGATATCAGTTATAGCAGGGTACTGATGCACACTTCTTCATTCAAACTTAGCACTGATATCAGTCATAGCAGGGTACTGATGCACTTCTTCATTCAAACTTAGCACTGATATCAGTCATAGCAGGGTACTGATGCACTTCTTCATTCAAACTTAGCACTGATATCAGTCATAGCAGGGTACTGATGCACTTCTTCATTCAAACTTAGCACTGATATCAGTCATAGCAGGGTACTGATGCACACTTCTTCATTCAAACTTGGCACTGATATCAGTCATAGCAGGGTACTGATGCACTTCTTCATTCAAACTTAGCACTGATATCAGTCATAGCAGGGTACTGATGCACTTCTTCATTCAAACTTAGCATTGATATCAGTCATAACAGGGTACTGATGCACACTTCTTCATTCAAACTTAGCACTGATATCAGTCATAACAGGGTACTGATGCACACTTCTTCATTCAAACTTGGCACTGATATCAGTCATAGCAGGGTACTGATGCACACTTCTTCATTCAAACTTAGCACTGATATCAGTCATAGCAGGGTACTGATGCACACTTCTTCATTCAAACTTAGCACTAATATCAGTCATAGCAGGGTACTGATACACTTCTTCATTCAAACTTAGCACTGATATCAGTCATAACAGGGTACTGATGCACTTCTTCATTCAAACTTAGCATTGATATCAGTCATAGCAGGGTACTGATGCACACTTCTTCATTCAAACTTAGCACTGATATCAGTCATAGCAGGGTACTGATGCACACTTCTTCATTCAAACTTAGCACTGATATCAGTCATAGCAGGGTACTGATGCACACTTCTTCATTCAAACTTAGCACTGATATCAGTCATAGCAGGGTACTGGTACACTTCTTCATTCAAACTTAGCACTGATATCAGTCATAGCAGGGTACTGATGCACACTTCTTCATTCAAACTTAGCATTGATATCAGTCATAGCAGGGTACTGATGCACTTCTTCATTCAAACTTAGCACTGATATCAGTCATAGCAGGGTACTGATGCACACTTCTTCATTCAAACTTAGCACTGATATCAGTCATAGCAGGGTACTGATGCACTTCTTCATTCAAACTTAGCACTGATATCAGTCATAGCAGGGTACTGATGCACACTTCTTCACAGTTAAGCTAATTAATTACCTGGGTATAACTATAAGTGCTAATGGCAAACATAAAGAGGGTATCAATAATTTAAAAAATAAAGGGATGAAAGCTCTCTTTGCTTTGAAATGCAAACTCGGTTATGACAACTCACTAAACATACCCCTCCAACTATCTTTATTTGACAAACTGATAAGATCAATTATTGTATATGGTAGTGATGTTTGGGGTGATGAAAGCACAACTAAGTCTGCAATTGAGGATGTCCATCTTTCATTTTGTCGGTTCATTCTTGGTCTCTCAAAATTCACACCAAAAATGGCTGTTTATGGTGAGCTAGGAAGGTACCCCATTGACTGTTTTATCAAGAAACAACAACTTAAATATTTCAACCGGGTAACAAACTCTGATAACACATTACTAAGAGAAGCCTACTTAGTAAACAAGAATGTAAAAAGTAAATGGTTTACAAGTGTAGAAACCCTCATGCAAGATTTAGATGTTGTCACCATTGTAAACTCAAGTGAAAAAAAAATTAAGAAAAATTTAGACTTTATTCATAAAAAAATAAACAAATCATTTGAGAACCAATGGATCTTAGACATGCATAATGATAATAGAAAACTAACCTTGGCTAAAAACAAACTAAGAACATACAGACTTTTCAAACAAGATTTAAAAATTGAAAATTACCTAATTAATATGCAGAACCATGGTCTTAGAAGGTTAATTGCAAAATTCAGGACAAGCAACCATGACCTTAAAATTGAGAAAGGCAGACATAATAATGTGCGGCTGGATAAAAGAACATGTGATATGTGCAGCCAAAATATAATTGAGGATGAGCAACATTTTGTAATGAAATGTCCAGCTTACAGTCACCATAGGGACAAATTATTCCTGACTGCACAAAATAAAATTCCAAATTTTGATAAAGAAAATAGTCAGAATAAATTCATTTTGATTATGGCAAACCATACTCTAGCACCAGCCTTAGCTGTCTTCTTAAAAAACAGCTATGGAACAAAACAGCAACAACTATCAGTGTATTAGGCCACATTCTGTGTTCATTCTATATTCTGTATTCACCATTGGCTGCAAATTGTATTTTTTTGTTTTTGACTTGTTTTTTTTTTTTTTTTAGAAATGTTTTTATTTTTTGTTTTCTTTTTTAGATTGTAGTTTTTTTTTTTTTTTTTTTAATTTCTTTCTGTAAGACCCTTTTTATTCTTTCCTAAGGATTTTATGCGTCTAATAAAAATATATCATGATAGTCATTCAAACTTAGCACTAATATCAGTCATAGCAGGGTACTGATGCACTTCTTCATTCAAACTTGGCACTGATATCAGTCATAGCAGGGTACTGATGCACTTCTTCATTCAAACTTAGCATTGATATCAGTCATAGCAGGGTACTGATGCACTTCTTCATTCAAACTTAGCACTGATATCAGTCATAACAGGGTACTGATGCACACTTCTTCATTCAAACTTAGCATTGATATCAGTCATAGCAGGGTACTGATGCACTTCTTCATTCAAACTTAGCACTGATATCAGTCATAACAGGGTACTGATGCACACTTCTTCATTCAAACTTAGCACTGATATCAGTCATAGCAGGGTACTGATGCACTTCTTCATTCAAACTTAGCACTGATATCAGTCATAACAGGGTACTGATGCACACTTCTTCATTCAAACTTAGCACTGATATCAGTCATAACAGGGTACTGATGCACACTTCTTCATTCAAACTTAGCACTGATATCAGTCATAGCAGGGTACTGGTACACTTCTTCATTCAAACTTAGCACTGATATCAGTCATAGCAGGGTACTGATGCACTTCTTCATTCAAACTTAGCATTGATATCAGTCATAGCAGGGTACTGATGCACTTCTTCATTCAAACTTAGCATTGATATCAGTCATAACAGGGTACTGATGCACTTCTTCATTCAAACTTAGCATTGATATTAGTCATAGCAGGGTACTGATGCACTTCTTCATTCAAACTTAGCACTGATATCAGTCATAACAGGGTACTGATGCACTTCTTCATTCAAACTTAGCACTGATATCAGTCATAACAGGGTACTGATACACTTCTTCATTCAAACTTAGCATTGATATCAGTCATAACAGGGTACTGATACACTTCTTCATTCAAACTTAGCACTGATATCGGTCATAGCAGGGTACTGATGTACTTCTTGATTCAAACTTAGCACTGATATCAGTCATAACAGGGTACTGATACACTTCTTCATTCAAACTTAGCACTGATACCAGTCATAGCAGGGTACTGATGCACTTCTTCATTCAAACTTAGCACTGATATCAGTCATAGCAGGATACTGATGCACTTCTTCATTCAAACTTAGCACTGATATCAGTCATAACAGGGTACTGGTACACTTCTTCATTCAAACTTAGCACTGATATCAGTCATAGCAGGGTACTGATGCCCTTCTTCATTCAAACTTAGCATTGATATCAGTCATAGCAGGGTACTGATGCACTTCTTCATTCAAACTTAGCACTGATATCAGTCATAGCAGGGTACTGATACACTTCTTCATTCAAACTTAGCACTGATATCAGTCATAGCAGGATACTGATGCACTTCTTCATTCAAACTTAGCACTGATATCAGTCATAGCAGGGTACTGATGTACTTCTTCATTCAAACTTAGCACTGATATCAGTTATAGCAGGGTACTGATGCACTTCTTCATTCAAACTTAGCACTGATATCAGTCATAGCAGGGTACTGATGCACTTCTTCATTCAAACTTAGCACTGATATCAGTCATAGCAGGGTACTGATGCACTTCTTCATTCAAACTTAGCACTAATATCAGTCATAGCAGGGTACTGATGCACTTCTTCATTCAAACTTAGCATTGATATCAGTCATAGCAGGGTACTGATGCACTTCTTCATTCAAACTTAGCACTGATATCAGTCATAACAGGGTACTGATACACTTCTTCATTCAAACTTAGCACTGATATCAGTCATAGCAGGGTACTGATGCACTTCTTCATTCAAACTTAGCACTGATATCAGTCATAACAGGGTACTGATGCACTTCTTCATTCAAACTTAGCACTGATATCAGTCATAGCAGGGTACTGATGCACTTCTTCATTCAAACTTAGCACTGATATCAGTCATAGCAGGGTACTGATGTACTTCTTCATTCAAACTTAGCTCTGATATCAGTCATAGCAGGGTACTGATGCACTTCTTCATTCAAACTTAGCACTGATATCAGTCATAGCAGGGTACTGATGCACTTCTTCATTCAAACTTAGCACTGATATCAGTCATAGCAGGGTACTGATACGCTTCTTCATTTAAACTTAGCACTGATATCAGTCATAGCAGGGTACTGATGCACTTCATTTTTTTTCGTAATTCAATTCAAAATAGCAGAATAGTGGACATTTTTTGTTTGTAATCTGCCAATTTTATAGAGATGATTTTACAGATTGACTTTAAATTTGGTAAAAGGCAATTTAAGATATAATGTTGTTTTTTCACAAGTCATGATACATGTGAATATCATTTTGTTTTATTTTGTTGACCTTGAACTGGCATCCAATAATTGTCCCAAAAATCAACATTTGGACATGTCATTAACAGTTTCTGGGGCATGCCTTTCACCAATTTCATTCAAACTTAGTCGTTATACCTGTTTCATTTGTAGTAAATATGCTAAATACTATCCCTATATTTAAACATAATCTGACTATGCTTTTCATTGTTTGACAAAGTCATTGACAATGACTTGTTTTTGCTTCAATTCGTCATCGCTTACGCCTATTTACACAACAAAACGAGCTGGACTTATGATTTCTATGAACATGAGAAAACTGGTGGCAGTATACATGCGCAGAACGGTTCGAATGGCGTTATAGGTCATTAACAAGGCATTCCACTCAAAACAATATACTTGGTAGTTGTAGACAATAGAGCAGACAATCAACTGCTCCATTCCTATAGTGAAATTATTTCAGTTTGAAAATGGAAAAAAAATGTCCTGGACTCGCGGTTAGTCAACTTTGAACTAATGGGCATTTGAGTTTAGACTAATGGGCAGCCAAGTTTGGATTAATGGGCAGTCAAGTTTGGATTAATGGGCAGTCAAGTTTAGACTAATGGGCAGTCAAGTTTGGATTAATGGGCAGTCAAGTTTGGTCTAATGGGAAGGCGAGTTTTGACTAATGGGCAGTCAAGTTTGGGCTAATGGGTTGTCAAGTTTAGACTAATGGGCAGTCAAGTTTGGGCTCATGGGTTGTCAAGTTTGGATTAATGGGCAGTCAAGTTTGGACTAATGGGCAGTCAAGTTTGGGCTAATGGGTTGTCAAGTTTGGATTAATGGACGGTCGAGTTTGGATTAATGGGCATTTGAGTTTTGACTAATGGGTAGCCGAATTTGGACTAATGGGTAGTCGAGTTTGGACTAATGGGCAGTCAAGTTTAGACTAATGGGCAGTCAAGTTTGGATTAATGGGCAGTCAAGTTTGGTCTAATGGGTAGTCGAGTTTGGACTAATGGGCAGTCAAGTTTGGACTAATGGGCATTTGAGTTTGGACTAATGAGCAGTCAAGTTTGGGCTAATGGTTTGTCAAGTTTGGATTAATGGGCAGTCAAGTTTGGGGTATTGGGTTGTCACGTTTGGACTAATGGGCAGTCAAGTTTGGATTAATGGACGGTCGAGTTTGGGCTAATGGGTTGTCAAGTTTGGATTAATGGGCAGTCAAGTTTGGGGTATTGGGTTGTCACGTTTGGACTAATGGGCAGTCAAGTTTGGACCAAAGGGGCAGTCGAGTTTGGGCTAATGGGTTGTCAAGTTTGGACTAATGGGCATTTGAGTTTGGACTAATGGGCATTCGAGTTTGAACTAATGAACAGTCGAGATTAGACTAATGGGTAGTCGAGTTTGGAATAATGACCAGTCGAGATTAGACTAATGGGTAGTCTAGTTTAGACTAATGGGTAGCCGAATTTGGACTAATGGGTAGTCCAGTTTGAACTAATGGGCATTCGACTTTGGACTAATGGGCAGTCGAGATTAGACTAATGGGTAGTCGAGTTTGAACTAATGGGTAGTGCAGTTTGAACTAATGGGCATTCGAGTTTGGACTAATGGGCAGTCGAGTTTGGACTAATGGGTAGTCCAGTTTGAACTAATGAGCAGTCGAGATTAGACTAATAGGTAGTCGAGTTTGGAATAATGGGTAGTCCAGTTTGAGCTAATGGGCATTCGAGTTTGGACTAATGGGCAGTCAAGTTTGGACTAATGGGTAGTCCAGTTTGAACTAATGGGCATTCGAGTTTGGACTAATGGGCAATCGAGTTTGAACTAATGGGCAGTTTAATTTGGACTAATGGGCAGTCGAGTTTGAACTAATGGGCAGTTTAATTTGGACTAATGGCTAGTAAAGTTTGAAATAACATTGTCACTGTAAGTTTTGGAGAAATCCTAAATTGCGTTTAAAACAAAAACGCACATAGGTTAATGCATGACACCATCGGTACATAGCGAAAACATTCAGATGAATCATATTTAAGACAATCTTCACAAAAATAATTTGTTTAGGCATTAAAAAAGCTATGTTTGTAAGAAAGTTTAAGTTTTTTCAAACATAGACCAGTCGATTAGATTGTAGGAGTGATCTGAATCCAGTTGCTATGGAGAATTATTTAATAGATTCGTTACCATTGCTAGACCCATTCAAGACTCAATGTGGTCTTTCTTTTAAAAAAATAGTTAGTTAGTTAAATTAGAAGCTTATATAAATATGATAAATGTGTTTGTCACAACAAGACATGATAATAAATAGAGGTTAATAAATAGGGTAGAAGTACTAGTTAGCATATGTATTTACATCTATGGCAGAGGTTTGCGCTCTTAGAAAACCTTCTGTTTCATCTATAACGGATTTCCCGACCCGACGAAACTGGGTAGATCGTTCTGACCATGATTATACTCGAAGCAGAATTGTGAATTTTTCACAGTGTAACCATTTCTGTCATGATCACTAAAACATATTCATGAGAGCTCAAAATAAAGTTTCATGAATTTAATAAACGTTCAAGATATATTGACTATTGGAATAACCCTGACAACCTATTTATTGTATGTACATGTGTAACGACGAGTTCACGTATAAGAAATGGGAGTACGTTCTTCTGTATCTTTATCCCAAACTAGTAACAAATTTAGCGCCCATCATTTAGCAGCCATCTTATTTTAAAGGCGGTGATCATTTTTGAAGGTAGTTTACAAATATATTTAACCATACCAAAAAAACAAACAAAACAAACAAACAAATGAAATCAATAAAACACAGATATAATCTTCTTCATTCAAACTTAGCACTGATATCAGTCATAGCAGGGTACTGATGCACTTCTTCATTCAAACTTAGCACTGATATCAGTCATAGCAGGGTACTGATACGCTTCTTCATTTAAACTTAGCACTGATATCAGTCATAGCAGGGTACTGATGCACTTCATTTTTTTTCGTAATTCAATTCAAAATAGCAGAATGGTGGACATTTTTTGTTTGTAATCTGCCAATTTTATAGAGATGATTTTACAGATTGACTTTAAATTTGGTAAAAGGCAATTTAAGATATAATGTTGTTTTTTCACAAGTCATGATACATGTGAATATCATTTTGTTTTATTTTGTTGACCTTGAACTGGCATCCAATAATTGTCCCAAAAATCAACATTTGGACATGTCATTAACAGTTTCTGGGGCATGCCTTTCACCAATTTCATTCAAACTTAGTCGTTATACCTGTTTCATTTGTAGTAAATATGCTAAATACTATCCCTATATTTAAACATAATCTGACTATGCTTTTCATTGTTTGACAAAGTCATTGACAATGACTTGTTTTTGCTTCAATTCGTCATCGCTTACGCCTATTTACACAACAAAACGAGCTGGACTTATGATTTCTATGAACATGAGAAAACTGGTGGCAGTATACATGCGCAGAACGGTTCGAATGGCGTTATAGGTCATTAACAAGGCATTCCACTCAAAACAATATACTTGGTAGTTGTAGACAATAGAGCAGACAATCAACTGCTCCATTCCTATAGTGAAATTATTTCAGTTTGAAAATGGAAAAAAAATGTCCTGGACTCGCGGTTAGTCAACTTTGAACTAATGGGCATTTGAGTTTAGACTAATGGGCAGCCAAGTTTGGGCTAATGGGTTGTCAAGTTTGGATTAATGGGCAGTCAAGTTTAGACTAATGGGCAGTCAAGTTTGGATTAATGGGCAGTCAAGTTTGGTCTAATGGGAAGGCGAGTTTTGACTAATGGGCAGTCAAGTTTGGGCTAATGGGTTGTCAAGTTTAGACTAATGGGCAGTCAAGTTTGGGCTCATGGGTTGTCAAGTTTGGATTAATGGGCAGTCAAGTTTGGACTAATGGGCAGTCAAGTTTGGGCTAATGGGTTGTCAAGTTTGGATTAATGGACGGTCGAGTTTGGATTAATGGGCATTTGAGTTTTGACTAATGGGTAGCCGAATTTGGACTAATGGGTAGTCGAGTTTGGACTAATGGGCAGTCAAGTTTAGACTAATGGGCAGTCAAGTTTGGATTAATGGGCAGTCAAGTTTGGTCTAATGGGTAGTCGAGTTTGGACTAATGGGCAGTCAAGTTTGGACTAATGGGCATTTGAGTTTGGACTAATGAGCAGTCAAGTTTGGGCTAATGGTTTGTCAAGTTTGGATTAATGGGCAGTCAAGTTTGGGGTATTGGGTTGTCACGTTTGGACTAATGGGCAGTCAAGTTTGGATTAATGGACGGTCGAGTTTGGGCTAATGGGTTGTCAAGTTTGGATTAATGGGCAGTCAAGTTTGGGGTATTGGGTTGTCACGTTTGGACTAATGGGCAGTCAAGTTTGGACTAATGGGCAGTCGAGTTTGGGCTAATGGGTTGTCAAGTTTGGACTAATGGGCATTTGAGTTTGGACTAATGGGCATTCGAGTTTGAACTAATGAACAGTCGAGATTAGACTAATGGGTAGTCGAGTTTGGAATAATGACCAGTCGAGATTAGACTAATGGGTAGTCTAGTTTAGACTAATGGGTAGCCGAATTTGGACTAATGGGTAGTCCAGTTTGAACTAATGGGCATTCGACTTTGGACTAATGGGCAGTCGAGATTAGACTAATGGGTAGTCGAGTTTGAACTAATGGGTAGTGCAGTTTGAACTAATGGGCATTCGAGTTTGGACTAATGGGCAGTCGAGTTTGGACTAATGGGTAGTCCAGTTTGAACTAATGAGCAGTCGAGATTAGACTAATGGGTAGTCGAGTTTGGAATAATGGGTAGTCCAGTTTGAGCTAATGGGCATTCGAGTTTGGACTAATGGGCAGTCAAGTTTGGACTAATGGGTAGTCCAGTTTGAACTAATGGGCATTCGAGTTTGGACTAATGGGCAATCGAGTTTGAACTAATGGGCAGTTTAATTTGGACTAATGGGCAGTCGAGTTTGAACTAATGGGCAGTTTAATTTGGACTAATGGCTAGTAAAGTTTGAAATAACATTGTCACTGTAAGTTTTGGAGAAATCCTAAATTGCGTTTAAAACAAAAACGCACATAGGTTAATGCATGACACCATCGGTACATAGCGAAAACATTCAGATGAATCATATTTAAGACAATCTTCACAAAAATAATTTGTTTAGGCATTAAAAAAGCTATGTTTGTAAGAAAGTTTAAGTTTTTTCAAACATAGACCAGTCGATTAGATTGTAGGAGTGATCTGAATCCAGTTGCTATGGAGAATTATTTAATAGATTCGTTACCATTGCTAGACCCATTCAAGACTCAATGTGGTCTTTCTTTTAAAAAAATAGTTAGTTAGTTAAATTAGAAGCTTATATAAATATGATAAATGTGTTTGTCACAACAAGACATGATAATAAATAGAGGTTAATAAATAGGGTAGAAGTACTAGTTAGCATATGTATTTACATCTATGGCAGAGGTTTGCGCTCTTAGAAAACCTTCTGTTTCATCTATAACGGATTTCCCGACCCGACGAAACTGGGTAGATCGTTCTGACCATGATTATACTCGAAGCAGAATTGTGAATTTTTCACAGTGTAACCATTTCTGTCATGATCACTAAAACATATTCATGAGAGCTCAAAATAAAGTTTCATGAATTTAATAAACGTTCAAGATATATTGACTATTGGAATAACCCTGACAACCTATTTATTGTATGTACATGTGTAACGACGAGTTCACGTATAAGAAATGGGAGTACGTTCTTCTGTATCTTTATCCCAAACTAGTAACAAATTTAGCGCCCATCATTTAGCAGCCATCTTATTTTAAAGGCGGTGATCATTTTTGAAGGTAGTTTACAAATATATTTAACCATACCAAAAAAACAAACAAAACAAACAAACAAATGAAATCAATAAAACACAGATATAATCTTCTTCATTCAAACTTAGCACTGATATCAGTCATAGCAGGGTACTGATGCACTTCTTCATTCAAACTTAGCACTGATATCAGTCATAGCAGGGTACTGATACGCTTCTTCATTTAAACTTAGCACTGATATCAGTCATAGCAGGGTACTGATGCACTTCATTTTTTTTCGTAATTCAATTCAAAATAGCAGAATGGTGGACATTTTTTGTTTGTAATCTGCCAATTTTATAGAGATGATTTTACAGATTGACTTTAAATTTGGTAAAAGGCAATTTAAGATATAATGTTGTTTTTTCACAAGTCATGATACATGTGAATATCATTTTGTTTTATTTTGTTGACCTTGAACTGGCATCCAATAATTGTCCCAAAAATCAACATTTGGACATGTCATTAACAGTTTCTGGGGCATGCCTTTCACCAATTTCATTCAAACTTAGTCGTTATACCTGTTTCATTTGTAGTAAATATGCTAAATACTATCCCTATATTTAAACATAATCTGACTATGCTTTTCATTGTTTGACAAAGTCATTGACAATGACTTGTTTTTGCTTCAATTCGTCATCGCTTACGCCTATTTACACAACAAAACGAGCTGGACTTATGATTTCTATGAACATGAGAAAACTGGTGGCAGTATACATGCGCAGAACGGTTCGAATGGCGTTATAGGTCATTAACAAGGCATTCCACTCAAAACAATATACTTGGTAGTTGTAGACAATAGAGCAGACAATCAACTGCTCCATTCCTATAGTGAAATTATTTCAGTTTGAAAATGGAAAAAAAATGTCCTGGACTCGCGGTTAGTCAACTTTGAACTAATGGGCATTTGAGTTTAGACTAATGGGCAGCCAAGTTTGGGCTAATGGGTTGTCAAGTTTGGATTAATGGGCAGTCAAGTTTAGACTAATGGGCAGTCAAGTTTGGAGTAATGGGCAGTCAAGTTTGGTCTAATGGGAAGGCGAGTTTTGACTAATGGGCAGTCAAGTTTGGGCTAATGGGTTGTCAAGTTTAGACTAATGGGCAGTCAAGTTTGGGCTCATGGGTTGTCAAGTTTGGATTAATGGGCAGTCAAGTTTGGACTAATGGGCAGTCAAGTTTGGGCTAATGGGTTGTCAAGTTTGGATTAATGGACGGTCGAGTTTGGATTAATGGGCATTTGAGTTTTGACTAATGGGTAGCCGAATTTGGACTAATGGGTAGTCGAGTTTGGACTAATGGGCAGTCAAGTTTAGACTAATGGGCAGTCAAGTTTGGATTAACGGGCAGTCAAGTTTGGTCTAATGGGTAGTCGAGTTTGGACTAATGGGCAGTCAAGTTTGGACTAATGGGCATTTGAGTTTGGACTAATGAGCAGTCAAGTTTGGGCTAATGGTTTGTCAAGTTTGGATTAATGGGCAGTCAAGTTTGGGGTATTGGGTTGTCACGTTTGGACTAATGGGCAGTCAAGTTTGGATTAATGGACGGTCGAGTTTGGGCTAATGGGTTGTCAAGTTT
Source organism: Saccoglossus kowalevskii (assembly GCF_978046115.1). Classification (NCBI taxonomy): domain Eukaryota; kingdom Metazoa; phylum Hemichordata; class Enteropneusta; family Harrimaniidae; genus Saccoglossus; species Saccoglossus kowalevskii. The sequence goes on from NC_140656.1 coordinate 5,551,605, forward strand.
GGATTAATGGGCAGTCAAGTTTGGGGTATTGGGTTGTCACGTTTGGACTAATGGGCAGTCAAGTTTGGACTAATGGGCAGTCGAGTTTGGGCTAATGGGTTGTCAAGTTTGGACTAATGGGCATTTGAGTTTGGACTAATGGGCATTCGAGTTTGAACTAATGAACAGTCGAGATTAGACTAATGGGTAGTCGAGTTTGGAATAATGACCAGTCGAGATTAGACTAATGGGTAGTCTAGTTTAGACTAATGGGTAGCCGAATTTGGACTAATGGGTAGTCCAGTTTGAACTAATGGGCATTCGACTTTGGACTAATGGGCAGTCGAGATTAGACTAATGGGTAGTCGAGTTTGAACTAATGGGTAGTGCAGTTTGAACTAATGGGCATTCGAGTTTGGACTAATGGGCAGTCGAGTTTGGACTAATGGGTAGTCCAGTTTGAACTAATGAGCAGTCGAGATTAGACTAATGGGTAGTCGAGTTTGGAATAATGGGTAGTCCAGTTTGAGCTAATGGGCATTCGAGTTTGGACTAATGGGCAGTCAAGTTTGGACTAATGGGTAGTCCAGTTTGAACTAATGGGCATTCGAGTTTGGACTAATGGGCAATCGAGTTTGAACTAATGGGCAGTTTAATTTGGACTAATGGGCAGTCGAGTTTGAACTAATGGGCAGTTTAATTTGGACTAATGGCTAGTAAAGTTTGAAATAACATTGTCACTGTAAGTTTTGGAGAAATCCTAAATTGCGTTTAAAACAAAAACGCACATAGGTTAATGCATGACACCATCGGTACATAGCGAAAACATTCAGATGAATCATATTTAAGACAATCTTCACAAAAATAATTTGTTTAGGCATTAAAAAAGCTATGTTTGTAAGAAAGTTTAAGTTTTTTCAAACATAGACCAGTCGATTAGATTGTAGGAGTGATCTGAATCCAGTTGCTATGGAGAATTATTTAATAGATTCGTTACCATTGCTAGACCCATTCAAGACTCAATGTGGTCTTTCTTTTAAAAAAATAGTTAGTTAGTTAAATTAGAAGCTTATATAAATATGATAAATGTGTTTGTCACAACAAGACATGATAATAAATAGAGGTTAATAAATAGGGTAGAAGTACTAGTTAGCATATGTATTTACATCTATGGCAGAGGTTTGCGCTCTTAGAAAACCTTCTGTTTCATCTATAACGGATTTCCCGACCCGACGAAACTGGGTAGATCGTTCTGACCATGATTATACTCGAAGCAGAATTGTGAATTTTTCACAGTGTAACCATTTCTGTCATGATCACTAAAACATATTCATGAGAGCTCAAAATAAAGTTTCATGAATTTAATAAACGTTCAAGATATATTGACTATTGGAATAACTCTGACAACCTATTTATTGTATGTACATGTGTAACGACGAGTTCACGTATAAGAAATGGGAGTACGTTCTTCTGTATCTTTATCCCAAACTAGTAACAAATTTAGCGCCCATCATTTAGCAGCCATCTTATTTTAAAGGCGGTGATCATTTTTGAAGATAGTTTACAAATATATTTAACCATATATGTAACAAAAAAACAAAAAACAAACAAACAAATGAAATCAATAAAACACAGATATAATCTTTTTCATAAACTAGTAAAATCTAATGTTAAGTATAGAAATATCCCGATATCTCTGATTAGAAAATAAAAGTAACAAAATACAATTCATCTAAACTTTGGAAAACTATTAATGGTATCACTGGTAGAGCCTGTAAGTGGTCACAACTCCCAGATATGCTAAACTGTACCGTTCCTGCTCCAATTAATGGTATCACTGGTAGAGCCTGTAAGTGGTCACAGCTCCCAGATATGCTAAACTGTATCATTCCTGCTCCAATTAATGGTATCATTGGTAGAGCCTGTAAGTGGTCACAACTCCCAGATATGCTAAACTGTACCGTTCCTGCTCCAATTAATGGTATCACTGGTAGAGCCTGTAAGTGGTCACAACTCCCAGATATGCTAAACTGTACCGTTCCTGCTCCAATTAATGGTATCACTGGTAGAGCCTGTAAGTGGTCACAACTCCCAGATATGCTAAACTGTACCGTTCCTGCTCCAATTAATGGTATCACTGGTAGAGCCTGTAGGTGGTCACAACTCCTAGATATGCTAAACTGTACCGTTCCTGCTCCAATTAATGGTATCACTGGTAGAGCCTGTAAGTGGTCACAACTCCCAGATATGCTAAACTGTACCGTTCCTGCTCCAATTAATGGTATCACTGGTAGAGCCTGTAAGTGGTCATAACTCCCAGATATGCTAAACTGTACCGTTCCTGCTCCAATTAATGGTATCACTGGTAGAGCCTGTAAGTGGTCACAACTCCCAGATATGCTAAACTGTACCGTTCCTGCTCCAATTAATGTTATCACTGGTAGAGCCTGTAAGTGGTCACAACTCCCAGATATGCTAAACTGTACCGTTCCTGCTCCAATTAATGGTATCACTGGTAGAGCCTGTAAGTGGTCACAACTCTCAGATATGCTAAACTGTACCGTTCCTGCTCCAAATAATGGTATCACTGGTAGAGCCTGTAAGTGGTCACAACTCCCAGATATGCTAAACTGTACCGTTCCTGCTCCAATTAATGGCATCACTGGTAGAGCCTGTAAGTGGTCATAACTCCCAGATATGCTAAACTGTACCGTTCCTGCTCCAATTAATGGTATCACTGGTAGAGCCTGTAAGTGGTCATAACTCCCAGATATGCTAAACTGTACCGTTCCTGCTCTAATTAATGGTATCACTGGTAGAGCCTGTAAGTGGTCACAACTCCCAGATATGCTAAACTGTACCGTTCCTGCTCCAATTAATGGTATCACTGGTAGAGCCTGTAAGTGGTCACAGCTCCCAGATATGCTAAACTGTATCATTCCTGCTCCAATTAATGGTATCATTGGTAGAGCCTGTAAGTGGTCACAACTCCCAGATATGCTAAACTGTACCGTTCCTGCTCCAATTAATGGTATCACTGGTAGAGCCTGTAAGTGGTCACAACTCCCAGATATGCTAAACTGTACCGTTCCTGCTCCAATTAATGGTATCACTGGTAGAGCCTGTAAGTGGTCACAACTCCCAGATATGCTAAACTGTACCGTTCCTGCTCCAATTAATGGTATCACTGGTAGAGCCTGTAGGTGGTCACAACTCCTAGATATGCTAAACTGTACCGTTCCTGCTCCAATTAATGGTATCACTGGTAGAGCCTGTAAGTGGTCACAACTCCCAGATATGCTAAACTGTACCGTTCCTGCTCCAATTAATGGTATCACTGGTAGAGCCTGTAAGTGGTCACAACTCCCAGATATGCTAAACTGTACCGTTCCTGCTCCAATTAATGTTATCACTGGTAGAGCCTGTAAGTGGTCACAACTCCCAGATATGCTAAACTGTACCGTTCCTGCTCCAATTAATGGTATCACTGGTAGAGCCTGTAAGTGGTCACAACTCTCAGATATGCTAAACTGTACCGTTCCTGCTCCAAATAATGGTATCACTGGTAGAGCCTGTAAGTGGTCACAACTCCCAGATATGCTAAACTGTACCGTTCCTGCTCCAATTAATGGCATCACTGGTAGAGCCTGTAAGTGGTCATAACTCCCAGATATGCTAAACTGTACCGTTCCTGCTCCAATTAATGGTATCACTGGTAGAGCCTGTAAGTGGTCATAACTCCCAGATATGCTAAACTGTACCGTTCCTGCTCTAATTAATGGTATCACTGGTAGAGCCTGTAAGTGGTCACAACTCCCAGATATGCTAAACTGTACCGTTCCTGCTCCAATTAATGGTATCACTGGTAGAGCCTGTAAGTGGTCATAACTCCCAGATATGCTAAACTGTACCGTTCCTGCTCCAATTAATGGTATCACTGGTAGAGCCTGTAAGTGGTCACAACTCCCAGATATGCTAAACTGTACCGTTCCTGCTCCAATTAATGGTATCACTGGTAGAGCCTGTAAGTGGTCACAACTCCCAGATATGCTAAACTGTACCGTTCCTGCTCCAATTAATGGTATCACTGGTAGAGCCTGTAAGTGGTCATAACTCCCAGATATGCTAAACTGTACCGTTCCTGCTCCAATTAATGGTATCACTGGTAGAGCCTGTAAGTGGTCATAACTCCCAGATATGCTAAACTGTACCGTTCCTGCTCTAATTAATGGTATCACTGGTAGAGCCTGTAAGTGGTCACAACTCCCAGATATGCTAAACTGTACCGTTCCTGCTCCAATTAATGGTATCACTGGTAGAGCCTGTAAGTGGTCATAACTCCCAGATATGCTAAACTGTACCGTTCCTGCTCCAATTAATGGTATCACTGGTAGAGCCTGTAAGTGGTCACAACTCCCAGATATGCTAAACTGTACCGTTCCTGCTCCAATTAATGGTATCACTGGTAGAGCCTGTAAGTGGTCACAACTCCCAGATATGCTAAACTGTACCGTTCCTGCTCCAATTAATGGTATCACTGGTAGAGCCTGTAAGTGGTCACAACTCCCAGATATGCTAAACTGTACCGTTCCTGCTCCAATTAATGGTATCACTGGTAGAGCCTGTAAGTGGTCACAACTCCCAGATATGCTAAACTGTACCGTTCCTGCTCCAATTAATGGTATCACTGGTAGAGCCTGTAAGTGGTCACAACTCCCAGATATGCTAAACTGTACCGTTCCTGCTCCAATTAATGACATTTAATACATTCTTTGCTCACACTGGTAAAGATTCTTTATAAACCCAATCAAATACCTTTCCTAACAGCTCTTTTTCTTTTTCAGCCAGTTCTGGAGGAAGACAATTATCTTTATTGGAATATGGCCATGATTATATTTTGTCATCTCTAGGTATTCCATATAACCCTGGAAACTATAAACCAATTTCTATTTAGCCGATTATTAGCGAAATTCTAGAAAAAAATGTTAATAAGCATTTGCGATCATTCATTGGTAAAGGTAAATATCAGCTCATCAATAAAACTAATATGGATTTCGTAAGTAAGTGCAGTACAAAACCTGCCTTTATTGACTTAATTTATGAATTACTGAATGATATTGATAAATCTAATATTGTTCTGGGAGTATTTCTAGACTTCTCAAAGGCATTTGAAACCATTAAAGCGAAAGAGTCGTCACCTGCGCATGCGTCAGATGGCCATAGCGTGTCATTGCTTACAAATATGCGTCTAAACATGAGCCTTTGGGTTTTTTGCATGCGTTGTCATCGCTTGGGACTCAATTCCCGCGCGTGCGCAGGTGACGAACCCCCCGCTTTAACCACAGCATATTTCTTTAAAAATTGTAGCACTAAGGCATCTGTGGAATCCCTTTAGAGTGGTTCTCTAACTACATATCCAATCGTAAAAGTTCATCATGGCAACTGACTTGATCTCATCTACTCTCCATATAAATTATTGTGTCCCCAAACCTCCATTTTGGCCCTTTATTATTCCAGCTTCATCCAAATTCCAAATTTAAATAATATACCTGAACTACATATGAATGGCGCCATCTTAAATGAAGTAAATACTACAACACATCTCGGTTTAACTGAAGGTGCTCAACACAATTTTTCCCCTTATTGGCTTAATTTTCTAAATTGAGACATTCTTTTTCTTGTCTGACTGTACAAATGTCACAATCCTTCCACATATTTCAGATATACTGGTCGTTTGTGGAAGTATCTACCGTACATCCCTTGCCTCGATTTACAACCTGCGTAAACAAGTTGTGCGTATTATGAGTTTCAGTGATAAATTTACTCATAGCCAACCACTCTTTATTTCACTTACCTATTCAAATACCAATTATGTACCTTCATACGTGATCTTCATTATGATAGGCTTCCTTGCAAGCTAAATTACTACGTAATCTTATCAGAGCATGCGCGCAACACTGGATACTCTACTAAATCAAATCAAATCATATCACCTAAAGAGAACTAAATACAGTCAATTTTCTTTGAATTTTCAGGGAACCAAAATGTAAAACGAGCTTCCAATGCATCTAAAACGCCAAAAAGGAAACTGAAGAAGCATTTAATGACATCAAATAATAAAACAAACAAACAAAGTGAATAAAATTAATGGTTGATTGATTGATTAACTTATTGATCGATTAATTGATTAGTTGATTGATTTGTTAAATTAATTTATTTGAATGTATATTACTCATTTCATTTGGGCAGTAGACTTGACTAACACCACTTGTGTAAATTTCTACATTTTATATTCACATTTTCTTACATATCAAGTGTATTTTTCGTTGTATTTTGTATTTATATATTAATAATGCCAATAAAGAAAGATATGTAGCATTATATAATATCAGACACGTTATATATATATATGCAGTGGTTGGAAAAGAGTGCTGCTTCCAAGCTTCAAAATAATGTTTTATCACAGGGAGCCCAGGAACTATGATCAACTGTACGGACTCCCTATGAGGGGGGGGGGGGGTATCGGCTGGTATCTAGTGTACAGTTGATCATAGTTCCTGGGCTCCCTGTGGTTTTATCGGTATTGACTATCTTTGAGCTGATCTGCTCTAAACCAATACATTCTAAGTCAATGCATTTGTGTTTGGTTGGCATATACTGCCATGCTTCAGTTCTAAGTTAAAGGGCAGTAGTCGTTCTGTCAGTGTAGCGCGTGTTCGAATTTCATGTAAATACTCTCAGACAACTAATACTTTATTAGTTGTCTGAGAAATAATCAATGTATTTTACACGCGTTGTATACGTCGCAATGAGTCACATATAGAGCACACAAAACAATAAATTACGTACATACACTCAGTTCAAACCTACATATAAATTTGAACCATATTTGAATCAAGTAAAAAATGCACAACATAGAACCAGCTTCACCAAATTTAGGATATCTGCACATACCTTACCAATTGAAAAACTTAGATATCAAGGGATACCTCCAGAGGAAAGAAAGTGCCAACTTTGTAACAATGGGGCTATTGGCAATGAAATCCATGCACTTTTAGACTGTAACCATACTGGAATAACAAATGCTCGTACTGAATTTTTGAATGTAGTTAGCATTTATAATGAAGGTATCCTTAAACTATCAAAACAACAAATGTTTACAGAAATTTTAAGTTCGAGAGATGGGTTCATTGCCAATAGTGCTAGCAAATTTATTGACAGCATATTATTTTACTACAAGTAATTTTACTTAGACTTTAGTTATTTATGTATTTTCTTTTGTCTCGTGTGTGTACTTGTGTTTTATTATATTTAATGTCTTTTGACCACAGATAATGTAACAAAATATATTATTTAGTGTCAAATAAAATATACTATACTATACTATAGAGCAGGATAAAAAAATAAAATATTTCATAAAATTTATATTTACAGCTAACGAAAATATATGATATGCTTGTGTAATGTCATTTTTATTTCAAATTACTTTGGAGCTGATGAAACTGTTCAGTAACAGATTATAGGGCGCCCTCAAAAGAAAGGATTTGTTTACATATTGACAATCAATATGGCCGTGTTGACGGTCAGCTGTCGTCGGGCTGTCAACATCAGAAAAACACCGCTTTCCTCGTTACAAAACTACCTTTCGGTGTATTTCTTGCTGCTCCTTTTGCCACAAATTATTCTGGGCGAAGGTACAGCATTCGTCGAAGTCTACAACAATAGGAAAACTGACGGAAGTTCTTTCCAAGTGGTGGGTAACTTCACGAGCATCGGCTCAGTGGGAAATGCAGACGGAAATCTAAAAATAGTAAGTACATATTTATGTCAAGTATTTATGTATTTTGGTCCCAATGTTGCTTTCTCCCGATGAGGCTGTATCCGACACTGTTTCGTCCCAAATACTATGTCGTTCCAGTTCATTGATTTTAGTGTGACATACATTTTGTTTCGACTATATCATTCGTGGATTGGGGGAAGTGCCTCGATATCACTATCTTATGCTATTTTTTGTAGTAGATATTTATTATTCCTTTCATATTTCATAGAGTAGAGCTGCGGAGACATCAATATTATTAAAAGTATGATTCGAAAATGAAATGTCTTCAGCTAAAGAGAATTTATATGCGTCCGACAAAGTACCAATTTCCATAACGCAGGTGACACAATGTCCTGAATATTTTTTTTTCTAAGAGAGTGTTTTTGTTGACCATTGACCTCAATATAAGGTGACAATTGACCAGTCACTAAAAATCAGAGGTGACAATGGAATTAATGCATAATTCTATGAATATTTTGTTGAGTGACCGAGTGATAATTTATGTCAAATAAATTGCTTCATTAATTAAAATAATTCATTAGCAAACGTAATATGTAACCTTTAATACCTTATCTCACTGAAAAATCAAATAATAGGCATATAATTTTAAAAATGGAGACACTGCTAGAACCGATAATATATAGTAGGTAATCAGTCCTTACCGGTAGTAATTATTCAATACATTCTGTGTCCTATTCTGTGACCCTATGGAGATAATGGTAAGGCTCATGATTTATATGTAAATATTGACTGGGATGAAACAGCTTTGGGATACAATACCATTGGGACGAAACATTTTTAGGAAGAAACAACTTTGAGATAAAACATCTTGGAAAAAACAGCCAGGGATAAAAAAAAACACTGAACCAATGTATTCATTCATGACATGCTGTTCAATTGTGTGAAAAAATATCAAGTACACATGTACATCTATCATGCGCTCATTGTGGGAATTTAGTGTATATACCTCACCTGGCTACTAGTATGTATGGTTATGTACTATGGCCGTCAACCGGTACCTTGCGGCTTAGGTTCAACAGCTCCAAATTAGCAGCGTAACATAGTCGGAACTGTAACAAGCTGCAGCCCTTATATTCTACATGTATATAGCCTAGGTCGTGTAAATGTGACTATACTTCAAACCTTGAAAATGTGATTTCAATTCAAGTCCTTCAAATAATATTTTGTTAGAAGTAAATTTGTAACATCCCTTTGCATATACACAATTGTCTCTGTGGTAGGTGGGGGGGGGGGGGGGTTAGATTTTGAATATAGACACACAGAGAATGGCAGGTAGATTTTGAATTTACAAATAGAAAACAGGAGAAAATGATGGAAAAAATAGCTAAATACAGAAGAAAAAAAAATTGATAGGAGAAGTCAATAAACAATTTTGTTTACAGCAATATCATCTTGTAACTGCTTTTTGATGTTAATCTATTCTTTCATGTGAATTGTCACACATTGAATTCATGAATTTATCAAAAAATTATCACATGCATAACGTGTATACAATATCTGTGTCGCGTAATTACAGGACAGATAATAAATGCATATCACTATATTGACGTCACTTGCTACCAAACTTTTTTTCATTGTACTCACTGCCTGATTTTATATACTGTCCGATAACTACAGATTGTGGTAAAAATAGTTTATTTTGGTAAGCTTGTGTTTATTTTGGTAAGCTTGTGTTTATTTTCAGAATTATTATTCAGTCGCTCCAAAACTTTGGTTGAAACTAAATAGCAGCATGGCCACACAGCGTATGTTCACATCAGAACACCATAACTAAATAGCAGCATGGCCACACAGCGTATGTTCACATCAGAACACCATAACTAAATAGCAGCATGGCCACACAGCGTATGTTCACATCAGAACACCATAACTAAATAGCAGCATGGCCACACAGCGTATGTTCACATCAGAACACCATAACTAAATAGCAGCATGGCCACACAGCGTATGTTCACATCAGAACACCATAACTAAATAGCAGCATGGCCACACAGCGTATGTTCACATCAGAACACCATAACTAAATAGCAGCATGGCCACACAGCGTATGTTCACATCAGAACACCCTGCCAAATAGCAGCATGGCCACACAGCGTACGTTTACATCAGAACACCATAACTAAATAGCAGCATGGCCACACAGCGTATGTTCACATCAGAACACCATAACTAAATAGCAGCATGGCCACACAGCGTACGTTTACATCAGAACACCATAACTAAATAGCAGCATGGCCACACAGCGTACGTTCACATCAGAACACCATAACTAAATAGCAGCATGGCCACACAGCGTATGTTCACATCAGAACACCATGCCAAATAGAAGCATGGCCACACAGCGTACGTTCACATCAGAACACCATGCCAAATAGCAGCATGGCCACACAGCGTACGTTCATATCAGAACACCATAACTAAATAGCAGCATGGCCACACAGCGTACGTTCACATCAGAACACCATGCCAAATAGAAGCAATGCCACACAGCGTACGTTCACATCAGAACACCATAACTAAATAGAAGCATGGCCACACAGCGTATGTTCACATCAGAACACCATGCCAAATAGCAGCATGGCCACACAGCGTATGTTCACATCAGAACACCATGCCAAATAGCAGCATGGCCACACAGCGTATGTTCACATCAGAACACCATAACTAAATAGCAGCATGGCCACACAGCGTATGTTCACATCAGAACACCATGCCAAATAGCAGCATGGCCACACAGCGTACGTTCACATCAGAACACCATAACTAAATAGCAGCATGGCCACACAGCGTATGTTCACATCAGAACACCATAACTAAATAGCAGCATGGCCACACAGCGTACGTTCACATCAGAACACCATGCCAAATAGCAGCATGGCCACACAGCGTATGTTCACATCAGAACACCATGCCAAATAGCAGCATGGCCACACAGCGTAGGTTCACATCAGAACACCATAACTAAATAGCAGCATGGCCACACAGCGTATGTTCACATAAGAACACCATAACTAAATAGCAGCATGGCCACACAGCGTATGTTCACATCAGAACACCATGCCAAATAGCAGCATGGCCACACAGCGTATGTTCACATCAGAACACCATAACTAAATAGCAGCATGGCCACACAGCGTATGTTCACATCAGAACACCATGCCAAATAGAAGCATAGCCACACAGCGTACGTTCACATCAGAACACCATGCCAAATAGCAGCATGGCCACACAGCGTACGTTCACATCAGAACACCATAACTAAATAGCAGCATGGCCACACAGCGTACGTTCACATCAGAACACCATGCCAAATAGCAGCATGGCCACACAGCGTATGTTCACATCAGAACACCATGCCAAATAGCAGCATGGCCACACAGCGTATGTTCACATCAGAACACCATAACTAAATAGCAGCATGGCCACACAGTGTATGTTCACATCAGAACACCATGCCAAATAGCAGCATGGCCACACAGCGTACGTTCACATCAGAACACCATAACTAAATAGCAGCATGGCCACACAGCGTATGTTCACATCAGAACACCATGCCAAATAGCAGCATGGCCACACAGCGTAGGTTCACATCAGAACACCATAACTAAATAGCAGCATGGCCACACAGCGTATGTTCACATAAGAACACCATAACTAAATAGCAGCATGGCCACACAGCGTATGTTCACATCAGAACACCATGCCAAATAGCAGCATGGCCACACAGCGTATGTTCACATCAGAACACCATAACTAAATAGCAGCATGGCCACACAGCGTACGTTTACATCAGAACACCATAACTAAATAGCAGCATGGCCACACAGTGTACGTTCACATCAGAACACCATAACTAAATAGCAGCATGGCCACACAGCGTACGTTCACATCAGAACACCATGCCAAATAGCAGCATGGCCACACAGCGTATGTTCACATCAGAACACCATGCCAAATAGCAGCATGGCCACACAGCGTAGGTTCACATCAGAACACCATAACTAAATAGCAGCATGGCCACACAGCGTATGTTCACATAAGAACACCATAACTAAATAGCAGCATGGCCACACAGTGTATGTTCACATCAGAACACCATGCCAAATAGCAGCATGGCCACACAGCGTATGTTCACATCAGAACACCATAACTAAATAGCAGCATGGCCACACAGCGTATGTTCACATCAGAACACCATGCCAAATAGAAGCATGGCCACACAGCGTACGTTCACATCAGAACACCATGCCAAATAGCAGCATGGCCACACAGCGTACGTTCACATCAGAACACCATAACTAAATAGCAGCATGGCCACACAGCGTACGTTCACATCAGAACACCATGCCAAATAGAAGCAATGCCACACAGCGTACGTTCACATCAGAACACCACAACTAAATAGAAGCATGGCCACACAGCGTATGTTCACATCAGAACACCATGCCAAATAGCAGCATGGCCACACAGCGTATGTTCACATCAGAACACCATGCCAAATAGCAGCATGGCCACACAGCGTATGTTCACATCAGAACACCATAACTAAATAGCAGCATGGCCACACAGCGTATGTTCACATCAGAACACCATGCCAAATAGCAGCATGGCCACACAGCGTACGTTCACATCAGAACACCATAACTAAATAGCAGCATGGCCACACAGCGTATGTTCACATCAGAACACCATAACTAAATAGCAGCATGGCCACACAGCGTACGTTCACATCAGAACACCATGCCAAATAGCAGCATGGCCACACAGCGTATGTTCACATCAGAACACCATGCCAAATAGCAGCATGGCCACACAGCGTAGGTTCACATCAGAACACCATAACTAAATAGCAGCATGGCCACACAGCGTATGTTCACATAAGAACACCATAACTAAATAGCAGCATGGCCACACAGCGTATGTTCACATCAGAACACCATGCCAAATAGCAGCATGGCCACACAGCGTATGTTCACATCAGAACACCATAACTAAATAGCAGCATGGCCACACAGCGTACGTTTACATCAGAACACCATAACTAAATAGCAGCATGGCCACACAGTGTACGTTCACATCAGAACACCATAACTAAATAGCAGCATGGCCACACAGCGTATGTTCACATCAGAACACCATGCCAAATAGCAGCATGGCCACACAGCGTACGTTCACATCAGAACACCATGCCAAATAGAAGCATGGCCACACAGCGTACGTTCACATCAGAACACCATGCCAAATAGAAGCATGGCCACACAGCGTACGTTCACATCAGAACACCATGCCAAATAGAAGCATGGCCACACAGCGTACGTTCACATCAGAACACCATGCCAAATAGAAGCATGGCCACACAGCGTATGTTCACATCAGAACACCATGCCAAATAGAATTTGACGTGTACACAATGATATATTTGTGTACTGGTACGCCACATAGTCTAGGGTAAGGAAATACTGTAAAGTACTTTATTTTGGCAGGCATTAATTTTCACTGAAAAGTCTTTTTGGGTGTTTTGTATTTTTGGGTGTTTTCCAAAGCAAAATCTTTTTTCCTGTTTTTTAGCTCCACTATCGACTTTGTCGAGCGGAGCTTATCATATGAGTGATTGTCTGTCGCCGTCAGTTGTCTGTCGTCCGTGTTTTACTTTTTCGACTTCTTCTTGAAAACTACAAGCCTGAATGCTTTGATACTTGGTGTATTTGTACCTTGGGTAGACCTCTCTCAGATTTGTTCATTTCATGATCATATCTTCAATTCTCTAATTTTGGTGAATATTTTTGTCATTTTTGGTAAAAAGTGATATTTTCGACTTCTTGTTAAAAACCGCAAGTCCAATTGCTTTGATATTACATATATAGGTACTACATGTGGATCTCTCTCAGATTTGTTTATTTTGTAATGATATCTTTAATTCTTTAATTTTGGTGAATACTTTTGTCATTTTTGGTAAAAAGTGATATTTTCAACTTCTTGTTAAAAACCGCAAGTCCAATTGCTTTGATATTACATATATAGGTACTATACGTGAACCTCTCTCAGATTTGTTTATTTTGTAATGATATCTTTAATTCTCTAATTTTGGTGAATACTTTTGTCATTTTTGGTAAAAAGTGATATTTTCAACTTCTTGTTAAAAACCGCAAGTCCAATTGCTTTGATATTACATATATAGGTACTATACGTGAACCTCTCTCAGATTTGTTTATTTTGTAATGATATCTTTAATTCTCTAATTTTGGTGAATACTTTTGTCATTTTTGGTAAAAAGTGATATTTTCAACTTCTTGTTAAAAACCGCAAGTCCAATTGCTTTGATATTACATATATAGGTACTACACGTGAACCTCTCTCAGATTTGTTCATTTTCTGATGATATCTTCAATTCTCTAATTTTGGTGAATATTTTTGTCATTTTTGGTAAAAAGTGATATTTTCGACTTCTTGTGAAAAACCGCAAGTCCAATTGCTTTGATATTACATATATAGGTACTACATGTGGATCTCTCTCAGATTTGTTTATTTTGTAATGATATCTTTAATTCTTTAATTTTGGTGAATACTTTTGTCATTTTTGGTAAAAAGTGATATTTTCAACTTCTTGTTAAAAACCGCAAGTCCAATTGCTTTGATATTACATATATAGGTACTACACGTGGACCTCTCTCAGATTTGTTTATTTTGTAATGATATCTTTAATTCTCTAATTTTGGTGAATACTTTTGTCATTTTTGGTAAAAAGTGATATTTTCAACTTCTTATTAAAATCCGCAAGTCCAATTGCTTTGATATTACATATATAGGTACTACATGTGGATCTCTCTCAGATTTGTTTATTTTGTAATGATATCTTTAATTCTTTAATTTTGGTGAATACTTTTGTCATTTTTGGTAAAAAGTGATATTTTCAACTTCTTGTTAAAAACCGCAAGTCCAATTGCTTTGATAATACATATGTAAGTACTACATGTGGACTACTCTCAAATTTGTTCATTTTGTAATGATATCATCAACTCTCTAATTTTGGTGAATATTTTTGTCATTTTTGGTAAAAAGTGATATTTTCGACTTGTTGTTAAAAACCACAAGTCCAATTGCTTTGATATTACATATATAGGTACTACATATGGACCACTCTCAGATTTGTTCATTTTGTAATGATATCTTTAATTCTCTAATTTTGGTGAATATTTTTGTAATTTTTGATAAAAAGTGATATTCTTGTTAAAAACCACAATCATTTATGGTGAAAAATGATATTTTTGAATTCTTGTTGAAAACAGCAAGTCCCATTGCATTGATACTATGCATATTGTTCATTTTCTAATGATATCCTTAATTGAAATGTGCATTGATAACAGCGGAGCTATCTCAGCCGAGAGGCTGCTTGTTTTACCTTTTCATGGTTGGCCAGCATTTTATGTCGTAGTTTTTACATGACAATTACATTGTAGTAGCTTCAAGTGAGCAGGGAATATCTCACAATGAATTGACATTACGTGGTTATCATCTGATATCACTTGTTTGTAAAGCAGATTAATAAGAGTGATGTCATAGGTTCATATTATTCATGAACTAAAGGTGAGTGGACAATACAGTGCATCACACCACAAGTCAGTGGACAATACAGTGCGTCACACCACAAGTCATGGCAACATACAGTGCGTCACACCACAAGTCATGGCAACATTTGGGTATAACATTTGGCTTATTTTTATGCATTTTTCAATAATATTTTTTATAATTTTCCATCAAATAGATATAAATTCCTAATGGCTACAGGTCTTGAACGTCATTTTTGTACAAATATGGGAATTGTGGAAAGTGAAATTCAGCACTCAAATTGATAAAATAAACTACTGCGTATTGCCTCATCTCATGTTTTCTATTATGCAGTGGTGTCAGCAACAATGTCATGATTTATTTGAATACAGCGCCCTCATTGGTCAATACCAAGTATGTTCGTTCTCAAAGCACCAACATTGTCATGCTATGGTATCAATATATTGATCACAAATGTTTTACTTCTGTTATTTCTTTACTTACTAGCAAAGCTGTACATGTCAGACTATCTACATGCACTCTTAAAGGGAGGTGGTCGTCAGATTGCATTGGTTTCGATATGGAACCAATATCAACATATACAACGCATGTAAAATACATTGCTTGTTGCATGAAATTCAAACGCATGCTGCGCCCTTTAATTCTCTACATGTGCATTAAAAATAACAAAAGTAAACTTTAATGTACATGATAATATTTCACTTTATGAATATTGTGTACTGAGGACAAATATATAATATAAGGTTATTACGAGAATATGCACGAAGACAGTACAGCTGGAGTATCACCCGACGAGTGCTGTCTCAGAATACATCTTTTCCAAGGATACATCATGGGAATGCCAAAATCCCAAAAGTTTAGAACAGAATCAGCGAACTTCTTTGTGTGGAGTCCGGTCAAACCCTGATGGCAGCCATGTTTGTTTTTATTATTAGAGGACGCTTATGCATATTTGGAATTTGCATTTTCTTATACAGTAGGATGAAAATACCCTGTAAAATACCGCAAAATTATGGCACATGTAACTAATGGCGTTATGGTGAGAGATGTATTATAATAATCATTACTGATAATAGCAATTTCTATTTTATTTAGCTGCCATTAGACTGTGATAGCAATGAAGATAGATTATTATATAATACACAAGGATGGATTGGTGTCTTCTATCTTACCTCACCCTCAACTGAATATGAAGATCTGAACCCTGATAAACCATGCTGTTCACTCGTAGACAGGGTAAACAAACTCTTATTACAGCTGTTCTCATCTATAACTGTGATCTGATTAAGATGTGCACACAACTATGAAGCTTGGGTCCCTGTAAACATGTTTTGACCAAACATTATGCTCACACCATGCACAATTTGCAGGTATACACATACCCACCTTTCACTTCTGTCATGTGTGCTCGATAGGGCTTAAATCTTCACCAGTTAGGATTCCATGTTTTCAGAAAATGTTTAAATATATATACTTGAGGAAATTGTCATTACAGTTTCTATGTTACAAACTCTCAAGTGGACTTGGAATTGATTTCAAACTATTGGAACTTGAATGTTGTTCAGACCCTGTCCTTGTTATTATTATTATTTTTATATTTGAAAGGGCCACGCATGGTAGGAATCTTAAAAATTACATTGCGAAAGTAAAGTGATGTCGTAGCATGATGTGTTGGTGTGGATTTCATTAAATTGTTAAACTGTATTAAATATTCTTAATAGTGAAACCACAGTTTTACCCTACGTACAGTTACCAATTCACAGTGTACTGTAAACATCTTTTAATTTATAGGATCACTAAACCAACATGTGAGGGCGCTAGTCAAGATGACACAACCGTATAACCCCGGGCACGCGCCCCTCCCTGGGCAAGCGCCCACCCCCTGTTTTCACAAAAGTTACATGTTGGGGACATTCTCGGTTAAACGCCCAGGGTGATATTTAGTCAAGAACGGGGTCAACAATACAGTTTTATTTGTCAAAAACGAACGCGTTCGATTTATTCAAATAGTGTGTTTGTTACGGTAGTTCTTTTTTTGGAGTGTGTGGTGGCCCTGAAAAGGGCCGCTTTGTTTGTGTTTTTACGTAAAAACTCATTGGAACTTAACGATGTAAGATGAACCACGCAGCATGTGGCGCACACGTTCTGCTTTCTCTTCATTCACGATGAATCTAATATTGCAATATTGCAACGATCCATACCTTGGTGAGTGGTTTGAAGCACTTAGCCTTGGTTTCAAAAAGTAGTATTTCGCTGACTGTGAATCCATAACGGGAGCTAGCACTTTTGAGACATCATGTCGTAAACTTGCTACTTTCTTTCCATCCTTCATCACAGCTATGGCATTACGGTCATGTGGATTATTTTTCTGTCGTTGAAGAAAAAACATTTTGCCGACCTCAAGTCCATTACGATAACCATAATGAGGCATGCCGACGATGGGAACTTGTTGCATCATCATTATTTTTGTAATTTTGTCACTTGTGTGGGTGCGTGAATAAATCATGTTAATGAGGTCGACCAGAGTTTATTTTCAGTCTGTTTTTTATGTATCGCCATTTGGATATGTTTATGTATTCACAATAGTTTGTAAACATTTCACATCAGTAATAAAAGGTTTATTTGTTTCATAACCCTGTCTGCTATTCTTCAGTAATTACGATGCGATGTATCAATACGTGCATGAACAAAATTATGCTAATGAGGTCATCGCCATCTTGGATTACAAGCGGTAGTTTTTCCCGGCCGTTTCGACTTGCATGCACTGATCACGATTACTAAAAAAGTAACCGTGCATTGGTTACAATACTTACCATACTTTGTAGCCAAGTTCAGTGAGTAATACAACTTCATTCGCTGACATAAAACAAGTTTTATTCTTGAAATTTGACCCCCTGTCTTAGTGTTCCCACAGTTCTTGACCGAGTGCTCACGTTTATTGAAACCTCGCATAAATCAAGAAATAAGTACGTGTATAAAGTGTACAAAAGCATTCCTTTATTTGACCTTATCATACGATCACAAAAACAACTTTTTAAAATCTTTTTTGGGGTGGTCCTCGGGTAAGCGCCCACCCCCATTTTTTCCCGATTTTGTATGTTCAGGCCCCTGGGCGCGTGCCTGGGGTAATACGGTAGATACCATCACTATATACCAATTTAAGTTTATACTTGATAATATAATTCTATATGTAACAAATGCATGTACAACATGTATTGCAAGACGCATTACAAATGACAGTTACCTGCATATTAGTGCATTCACTGGTGTAAGTTATATTCAAACTGTTGTATGTAACAAACTCTCTCTGCATTATATTAGGTCAAAGAAGTAATGTTATTTGGTGCTTCAGCTTTAATTCTTCTTGCTAATGTAGACACACATATATGGATGCAGGTATGTCATACTTTTATTAGTTTCATTAGTTAGGCAACTTTCTTCCTTCTTTGCATCCTTCTTTTTTCAATATAAAGCCCATATCAATCAAACTTGTTTATGGAGAATAATGTTCTTTAATGGCTCTGCGATTGTTTTCCAAATCCAAGAGTGTCTTTTATGTGTTTTTGAGCATTAATCACATCTCCTGAATTTCAATATCCCCCGGATCGTATCAACCTCTTGTCCCTTCCCCAATACTTTGTTACAGGCGTGTTTCTGAGCTCAATAATAATTTGTAATAAACCCATTTTTATATTTAATAATTTTAACATCAAATTTACTTCCCCACCCTGTATGGTATGTACTATAGTCAAGCACTAAGTCATTGGTACCAATCCCTTCAACAGTCTTACATCACTATTTGTTCCTTAGCTGTTAATTTCTAGTGCGACTATCATGTACAATGTTTAAGATTCATGTGAAAATTGGATTAAAATGAATTGGAATTCATAGCTTTTCTAGTTATCTAATAATCAGTTATCATAACCAGATTCTAATGAAATTTGATAAATAGATGCTTTGGTTAGTTTTGTCATGGAGCTCTTTTTTTAGCTCCATAGTTTTGGTTAGTGATTAGTTCAAGGCTAAGCCATCTACATGTTCAGTTTACTAATTACATAATTTGCATAATTAACGGCTTGCTCTACAAATAACTTTCTGATATTATATATTCTGGAGGTCACAATACTCCTGAGCATCAATTTGGTAGATGTGTGGGTATGATAGTAAAAGTTGTATTTGAGCCATCTGTTATGTTCAGTTATGATTTTATTAGTCCATGTTAAGTCTGAAATGGGAACATATGGGTTAGACTGTGTGTGTGTGGGTGTGTGTGTGTGTGTGTGTGTGTGTGTGTGTGTGTGTGTGTTGTGTGTGTGTGTGTGTGTGTGTGTGTGTGTGTGTGTGAGTGCATGTGTGTGCAAGCAATATCTAAAACATTCCTTGACCAATTCTCTTCAAACCTTACACATAGTGTGATACATACACACCTACAATTTATTCATCTTTCTATTCACAAGCTTGATGTATCACAACTGTTTACAAAACCAATAATTGTTATCAATGAAACGAAACATATTATGAAGTTTATGGGTTTTCTTCAGAAGTAAGTGAACTCTTACCTTATTCAACTCAAAGTACATGTTACATTTAATATTTTATTAATATTATTATTATATTTCTGCCTCTCCCATTATCACATTTCTGTCTTCCCATCACCCCCTATTATCATACTGTAGAATACTTTTTCGCTTGGAATTTATTTTCGCTATTTTCGCTGAAGGGATGATTCCGTGAAAATATAATCCAGCGAATATACATTTTGTCCTATATTTTACATTAATCTCATCAAAAATCAGTGAAAATAAATTCCAAGCAAAACGCCCAAAAAGCCTTTTCAGCGAAAATAAATTCCAGCGAAAATAAAGTATTCCACAGTATATCATATTTCTGCCTCTCCACTATCACATATTTGTCTCTCATAAGTCTTGATTGTTTTTTTAATAGAAGTGAAAAATCCAGTTTAAGAAGTAAAATTACATTTGATTCTACATTTTACGATTTACAGGTACATGTAACTGTTTTTTATCATTGTACAATATTGCAATGGTGTTTGCTCATGTAAATTTATGTAGACATTATTTCCATTTAAATGCACCTTGTGAAAGCACAGGGCAGAATAGCTATTTACAGTCTCAAAGAACAAATTAACATTTCAAATTTAATATATTAGTAAATAATTTATTTACCAATATCAAGTAATAGCTGCCAAAGTTGTCCAATATTTTTTGTTAAATTTATTATCCTCCCAAAAGACAGTGAGACTATTTATAACACTACCGTACTTCCCCGAGTATAAGCCCAGGGACCTGAACATATATATAAAATCGGGAAAATTAGGGGGTGGGCTTATACTTGAGGACCACCTCAGAAAAGATAATTTTTTGGGGGGTTTAAAATTATAACCATCTTCCTAACCACGAAAGATTATCCAAATCACATTTTCCGTTCACAGCGCCGGTCTCGGAGAAATATTATGTCTTTTTGATTTCCACAACGCTTTTCAAAATGAAGAAACAAACATGTTCATAAAAATACACACGTTTTCTTACAATACGGTTTACATACCATCTGAATTTACAGTGCAAAAATGGGTAGGGTCTGTGGGAAAACAGTCGAAGGCAGGATCTTTATCATTATCTTCGTTGTGGAATATTTTCGATCGTATGCAAACTCTTGATACAATGCAATTTCCGCCATGGTGTTTTTCATCATGATTTGACCTGAACAACTTCCTTTGACCTAACAGGTCACGTTTTTCCTTAACCAATCAAAATGCTGTGTCGTACAGACGAAGTTTGCTGTTTATTGACAAAGTAATTTTTTCAACGCAATGTGGAAGTGAATTACCGCGATGTTAAAATGCAGTCTGATTTCGACAAAAATGGTGATTTTTTCCCTAAAACTGTTGATTCTCAATTTTCGAAAGGTAAACTGAAGGTGGAGGAAGTATTTAAACTTTTTACGGTCGCCAACAAGTCATGTTGAAGAATAGTTTGCTCGTTCACATCCCATTCACGATGTTCAATGATCAGGTTTCACGACTTGAAATTCACATTTTTGGCGTTTCTAAAACTACTACTCAAAAGAAATATGGATTGCTTCAGTACTGCAACATCGGGGTTCATCCTGAGTAAATAACAGAATAGAAAAAGTCTGAACCATGTTTCATACGTTCGCCAGCCATGCACTCTGAAATTAATGCGAGTTTTCTCGTAAAAGCAGGAACCAAACTACCGTACCAATCACGGGGACTTATATTTTGACCTGTGTGTGTGTGTGTGTGCGTGTGCGTGTGCGTGTGTGTGTGTGCGTGCGTGCATCTGGTCCTGTATCTTAGAAATGCCTGGACCAATCACAATCAAACTTCACACATACATGTACATCATACATGATATTGTACATATGCACGTCAATTTGTTCCACGATCTGATTCAAGATGGCCGAATGGCGGCCATTTTTGTGCTAAAAATCATCAAAATCAAGCATTTCTTGGCTGTTTACAGATGGATTTTGTTCAAACTTGGTATATACATTAGACATTTTGGGACCTTGATGCAAATAATTTTGTTTTTCAGATAAGATTCAAAATGGCCGACTGGTGGCCATTTTGTTTTAATGAATGTGGTTCTCGTGCCATATCTCTGACTTGCTTTCACTGATTATGTTCAAATTTTAAATATTCATTATACATCATATCATAGGTAGACAGATATATTGGTTTGACGATCCTATTCAAAATGGTCAAATGGTGGCCTTTTTTGTGCTAAAAAAATCATCAAATATCAAGCGTTTCTGGCATTAATGGATGGATTTTGTTCAAACTTGGTACATACATTAGACATTACGGGTTCCTGATGCATGTCATTATATTTTTTCAGATTGGATTCAAAATGGCTGACTGGCGGCCATTTTGTTTTAATGATTGGGCTTCTAGAGCCATATCTCTTAAATGCTTTGACTGATTATATTCAAATTTTATATATTCGTTATAGATATACATGTATTCAAAATAGATTTCAAATGATTTTGAATGCTGTTCCAGAGCAATATCTCTCAATATAGACAAGTACTTGTTTGATGATCAGATACAAATGTCAATCATTTTAATGTTAAAAAATCATTCCTGACATGGTTATATTCCAGCTATATTACTATAAACAAAACTATATATCTTAAATTTGATAACTAATGGGGACTGTGCCATGCATGGCTTGTTATTCAATTAAATACACTTTTTACATGCATATTTGTAATCAATGTCATTGATGCCCGGTAAAAACACCCTGGGCCTATACTCGGGGATGGCCTCAACCTGTTAAATGTCTAAAAACAGAGGGTGGGCTTATAATCGAGGAGGGGCTTATGCTCGGGGAAGTGCGGTATAATAGAATACAATAATCTCATCAGTATGTAGGTGTAATAATAGCATGTACAAATGGTTTCTGTCCTGTGTCCTGTGTGCTGTTTCTGTCCACAAGGCATGTAAAAAAACAATATCACTATTGTAGTGAGTAATCTGTGTCCACAAATAACGGGAATCTGCTCAAATAGAGCTTGAAATAGATATCTTTTGATCTTCCAATAAATACATGAATCTACAATCTGTGAGAGGGTTTGAGAATCTCAGTCTTCCATGAGTAAAATTTGGTGTTTGCAACATTGCTAAATGATGTACATGTACAGACGAGTTGAATGTTTAAACATCACAGATGACATAGCAGAGCTGTTCATATAGTCTGTCTGTCCATCTGTCAACAATTTCATTTTTGGCTAAAAAATACTAGTCCAATTGCTTTGATACATGTACTTGATAGGACCTCTATCAGATCTATACCTGTTCTGGGTCCTGTACATGCATCTAGACCCAGATCACTGGCATATCTTAAAGTTGTATTCCCACTCTGTATTATATGCAGAACACTTCCCACTGATTATTGTGATCACTATGAAAAATGATAAAATTAGTTGGTATGGCAACAAATCCTGAAATATTGGAGTAATGAAAGCTAGCTTGCAGTGAAAGTCAAACATACTCTTCACTGTTATGATAATCAAGGCCACTTTAATTTATTATACTGTAAAATAAAATTATTTTGGCTGAAATTTATTGCTGCTGAAAAAAAAAATGTTTTGGGTGTTTTGTATGGAGTTTATTTTTACTGATTTTTGATGAGTTGAAAGTAAAATATATGAGGAAGTGGATCATGCCTTCAGTGAAAATGCTGGAAATAAAAAGTATTTCACATCCTTCTAAATTTTGAACTCAAACTCAAACCCTTACGATGTTTACATTGGTTGGTGAGAGTTTTTCAGCAGATCAAACAAGGTAGGAATGCAAAATTAATTAATTCTTGTCCAATGACCTGAAGGTTACCCAGAAAGGGATTATCATTACTGGGCCAAGAAACACAGGTATAGTTTTATGGTATTTATCCCAATAGAGTCCTGGATTTGATGTTGTTGGTTCTACCTGTATATACAGCTGTGGTGTAGAAAATGGTGGCTTTGATGGAGTATTTGTTTGCAGTCTACATAAAGACAGTAATAATGTAAGTCTTACTAATGTGCTGCATTTTATTTCATTACAAGCCTATATCAAGAATTACTTTATGGTCAACCTGTGGTAGAGCTCGTGGGGGTGGGACAGTATGTATGGATAGTCCAATATCCAAAACGCAGGTGGGTTCACAAAATATTGTATCCTACATTGCCTGCATTCTGCCCTAACTGTATTTGAAGACAATACTTTTCAGCTAGTGAATATTTTTGTTGATTTCTTTATAATAAATAAATAACCTATAAGTTATTGTTTATATAATATATGCCATGGCTGATATAAGTGTAATAATGTGCATGTCTTGTGGATTGTGGAAATTGATTGATATTCCATAATTAGTATATTAGTATTAATGGCTATACAAATTAACATAATCAAGACAGCATGAGGGTAATCAGGTGATAATACAAATGCATATGTAAATGAGACAAACAATATATGGAGTCTTGAATACATGTAAACAAACTACATTATACGATATACCGGTACTTACAAATTACAAACCACTTTCACTTTTGCAAAACCACACAACATAGATTTTTTGTTTTGTTTAACCATAGACAGTATACCGGTAGTCCTACTATACTGTCTATGGTTTAACGTTCAAATTTAGTAACTCAAATTATTATTATCAGTTACTGGAAATATACAGTGTTAAATGAAACAAAAATCCTATGTTGCCCATAACTCGATCATTAAAGTCTGAGTTACTAACTGGACATTCAACAAAAACAAAAATTTGGGTTGTCTGTAACTCAAAGTTCAGTAAACTGTTGATTAAACATTGAGTTACAATTTGGGTGTGGTTTTGCAAAAGAGCGCATGGTTTCTGAAATATGAGTGTGGTCATTTTTGTAACTCCATGTTTTCGTAACTCGATTCGAAATTACTGGAAATATACAGTGTTAAATGAAACAAAAATCCTATGTTGCCTATAACTCGATCATTAAAGTCTGAGTTACTAACTGTGGACGTTCAACAAAAACAAAAATTTGGGTTGTCTGTAACTCAAAGTTCAGTAAACTGTTGATTAAACATTGAGTTACAATTTGGGTGTGGTTTTGCAAAAGAGCGCATGGTTTCTGAAATATGAGTGTGGTCATTTTTGTAACTCCATGTTTTCGTAACTCAATGTTCGTAACTCGAACAATTCAGCATCTCGACATTGAATACAGTGAATGGCAGAAAGGTGTACCTTAATTTATAGACACATTTATAAACATTTGAAATACCGATCATCAGCTTTCATACAAATTTAAATATTCAATTATATTATAATGGTGATTGGCTCAAGGGCTCAACATTGTCTCCATTCATAATGTGTGCACTTACCTTAATGTGACATAGCAACTGTAACCGCCCACTTATTTAAAATGAAGCGCTTGCTGATTGGAAGGTGTTGAGCTAACTTATTAATGTTAATTAGAACTCATAATGATGTTGCAGTACAATTTCTAGATTGGCCAATTTGAATTGTATATGTATAAAACATTTTTAACATCCCAAGGTTTCTGCCATTCACTTTACTGGTATAAAATTTAAAAGATGGTATGAAATGTCTTAAACATCAAACAAAACATTCTGAGTTTTGTTTAAACCTTCTGATGGGTTTTTTGTTATCAAAATTTTCTTTTTTTAATTGCATACACTCTAGCTTTAATATCATGGCATGGTTTAAACTGTAAATTTTATAATTGGAATAAACAAGGAATGCTATTATAATAATGTTGTAATTCTATTTTATTTCATTTTTCACAGAAACCACACAGTAGTTGGTGGTATATATTATTATCTACTCTTACTTTATGTGCATTTTTCATATTATTAAGATCCCCTCAACAATTCAGGATTCCAGATGTAGAGGTTGGTATATTTTATGATTATTAATTCTATATATATTAGGTTGTTAAGATTCTGAATCATATACTATTAGTCTAAACTAATAGTTTTTCAAGTTATTAATCATTTTTATCTAGTATATATTCATTTGACCATCTGAAAAAAAAAAAAAACTTCATCAAAATAAATAACCTAATATTTATAAACAAAAACTACTTTGGGTACCCATAATTGTCTTTTCATATTTTTAAATAAAGTCGCAGGCAGAAACTTACCAAATTTTGTGAAATTCCTCTGTCAAATATGTGATAGCCATGCCACACCCGAAGATTTCCCTGCCCTTACAAAATATTTGTTTTTTGTTTACTGGCATTTGTCATCTGCAGGAGTCATTGCAGCAAGTGGCACAGCAAGTGTTGTCCAAGATGAAAACAAGGTGTTATAGTCACAAGAAAAGAAGACATAAGCATGACAGGGGTGATGATACTTGCCCAATTTGTCTTGAGAAATATTTTCCAAAACAGGTAAACATGTACACAAATTCATGTATATTTTGCATTACATTATTGATAAAACTTATTTTCATGCAGCCCGTCTATGAATTCACATGCTCATCTAAGTTTCTCATAGTCTGATATCCTGTCCACCAGTCTTCCACATAATTTGACAGTCACTTCTCCTGACCATCAAAGTCCGTCACACAACTTGAAATTTACATATCCTGTCCATCAAAGTCCCCCACACAACTTTACAGTCACATCTCCTGTCCATTATTTTGTTGTGGGACTGGAAGGAGCGGGGCTTAAAGATTGTTTATTAGCTTTACTTTGTTCATGTAAATGTTCAGAGTTGTTTACATGTTGACAAATTACTGTGTCTTGCAGTTAAGCAGTTGTAATGTCCTGAAAAATTCTTCTTAGTAAACCCACTTTTCTCCATTCACACTTTTGTATTTCTGTTGCTGCAGATGATTCGTGTTTTGCCATGTTTTCATGAGTATCATGTCAAGTGTGTTGATAGTTGGTTAATTCAACAAAGAACATGTCCACTATGTAAATTAAATATTATTGGTAAGTTGTTTTTAACCATGTTGGCTGTTTTGGTGAACCTGTTACAGGCATACTTGTGTATGTAGTTTAATATTTAACACTACATTTACTTTTGAGTTAATGTGTGCATGCTAATTAGCTAATTTACATACCAATTAATTACTTTAAACAAGTTTATTTGATATATAAACATTTTTCCTATCACTGGTAGCATAGCGATTGTTGCATCAGACTCATGATCGTAGACCCAAGTTCAAATCCTACCTCAGGCTGAACATCAAAAATTAAAATTAAATTGCCACTTGATAGAGAGATGGCCCTGACATGTGTGTAGTCCCAAAACACGAATACGGCTTCTGTGGCAAAAATGCACTATATGTCATCACTTGCAACTTGCACATACAAAAAAGTCAGGAGAGACAACATTTTTCCCATATGCAATTTGTTTGTGTAAGTGCACGAATTGTCAGTCCCCGTTCGGACGTAGTCCGAAAACGGGGACTTATGGTTTGCCCTGTGTGCGTCCGTGCGTCTGTGATCACCTGTATCTCGAACATGCATGGACCGATTAAGTTCAAACTTCACTCATACATCACACATTATATGGGACATATGCACATGCATTTTATTCATGATTCGATTAATAGCCGAATAGCAGCCATTTTAAGGCCAAAAATTCATCAAAATTGCACATTTTCACCATTCCAGACCTGGATCTCAGTTATGCATGGACGGATTTTGTTCAAATTTGGTACATACATTAAACATAATAGGACCTTGATGCACGTCATGTTTTTTTTTGGATCGGGTTTGAAATGGCCGACTGGCGGCCATTTTGTTTTAAAGAATTCAGTTCTGGATCCGTATCTGAGACATGCCTGGATTGATCGAGTTCAAACTTCACACACACAAGGTACATCATGTCACAAATATGTATGTGCATTTGTTTCATGATCTCATTAACGATAGCTAAATGGTGGCTGCTTTAAGGACGAAAATGCATTGAAATTGCACATCTTCACCATTCCGGACCCGGATCTCAGTTATGCATGGACGGATTTTGTTCAAATTTAATCGAGTTCAAACTTCACACACACAAGGTACATCATGTCACAAATATGTATGTGCATTTGTTTCATGATCTCATTAACGATAGCTAAATGGCGGCCGCTTTAAGGACAAAAATGCATTGAAATTGCACATTTTCACCATTCCGGACCTGGATCTCAGTTATGCATGGACGGATTTTGTTCAAATTTGGTACATACATTAAACATAATAGGACCTTGATGCACGTCATTTTTTTTTCCCGGATAAAGTGGCGGCCATTTTGTTTTAACAAATTCAGTTCTGGATTCGTATCCGAGACGTGTTTGGATTGATCAAATAGATATGTGCATTTGTTTCATGATCTGCTTAACAATAGCTGAATGATGGCCATTTTAAAGCCGAAAATGCATCAAAATCACGTATATTCACAATTCCGGAACCGGATCTCAGTCATGCATGGATGGATTTTGTTCAGATTTAGTACAATGTGTTGTACATATGCAGGTGCATTTCGGATCAGACCACTGAAAGTGGTCTATGATTTCGGTCATGATCTTGAATGTATATGTCACTCAAATATGAACGGAACGGGGACGTGTCATTGACAATGACTTGTTTAGAATAAATTTTGCATTTCAGTTCAGCTAATTTGCATAACATTTAACAGTTTGCCCAAGTGCATGGCTGTTTGTCTGGATGAATATCTAATATTACCTTGTGCATACTAATTAGCATACTGATCAGTGTGTGAAACTTGTGGAAAATTTGTACTGGACAAGTGGCATCAATCCATTTCAAGATCTGCAACAACTTACGAATAAAGTATCAACTCCCAAATATTTTGATTGTGGCAACGTTAAATGTGGACAAAAAATGTTGAATGCAAGCAGTTTAAACATTGACTGGCTTATCTCTTTCTGTCCTGTAAATATTAGTATTTCATTCTATAGCTGCATAGTTGTACATAATAAAACATTGAATAATGCCATGTGATTTATGACCAACTTTATCAAAAACCATAGATACTTACTTGTCACTGATATTATGATTACAGATCACAATGATGATTCAGTGAAGATCCAATGATGAATCAACACTATCAAGATTACGTGCGAAAATTCATTGATGAACATTTATTGAAGATTTGGTTTAGATTCATGGAAACGGCTGTGAAGTAATGATACAGATGCAATTGTACATTCACTACAGATGTAGAAACATCTCAGTACCAATATAATAAAGGTACCTATATCAACACATCACATACTACACAAATTTGTATACTCCCTTTGGGCAGCACTATGTATTAACTTATACTTAAATACAATGTACATACATTTAATTTTTATTGTGAAGGTTGAATCAGATATACATGTATGTATTCATTATTAGAGGCAACATTTTGAGAGTTAATTATAAGGAATATCAAGCAACTGGTATTTTGTTGGTTTGCTACTGATTTTGTGCTTCACACCTTTGTCTAACACTCATCTCAACTCAATACCTCACCGACAATTAATTTATGAAAAGCAGGTTTTATTCATTAAAATTGACTTAATCTGTGAGTTTAAGGTGAACTGTCTCAAAGGTGGTCTTAATGTAGATGTACATGTGTCAATAATCTGAAGAAATGTTGTAATTCCTGAATTAAAAGAACATGTAATCAGTTATTTTCATGTATCAGCTTGAGTATCAAATTAAAGTATCAACAAAATATGAAAAAGTAACAATTGGCACAACTTAATATTTACAAGAGGTTTCAGAGTACAAAATGATTATTTTACCATTATCATTATTATTTTCATATCATAAACCTATTCTACTTGAGAATTCTACATTGAGAGGATGCTGCACAAAGAGAGTACAGAGGTACATTTGTATCAACCACTGCGTGAAACATGTACTGTCTGAGTGCATACTTTGCATTATCCTCATAGTAACTTTATTATTACACATCCTCCTACTGATCCAACTGCTTAGTGAAGGATTCCAAGAACTGTATAAAATAGTGAAAATTATAAGCACAATAATGTCCACAATCTTGGAAATAAATATCACATATTTAGAATTCACATTTCTGTATATGGTAGGATGTAAATCCCTCTCTAATACCTCACAATTATGGCATGCTGTAATTTATGGTAATGCGGTGCTGAATGTATAATAAGAATTAATATTATTATATAACATTGAATACAGGCACATATCTAATGAAGTATATATCTGAATGTTTTTTACACTGTATGTGTATGTGAATACATGGAAGAACATTTTAACTGTTTCTTCTTGCAGTCTGTATTTAAAGTGCGGTAGTCGTGCCAAGCATGTGCAAGATATGGGTCTCATAATAGACTAAGATGGCGACTTTGACATTTGTGCAGACCAATTAGTACAAACTGAGACGTAACCTAGCTTTAATTTAGTATATTTTTTAGGTGATTGGAAGATATTGAAGGAGTCACAGGCAGTAAGTAAGTCGTGTCCAGGTCAAAACTTGTACTCATGATTTCATTAGAAGATCGCATTGTATTGTGGGAAAATCAATGTTTATCAACACAAATGTTGCACATGCGCAGCTCGACGACCACTGCCCTTTAAAGACAGTGACATATGGATTGGTTTCTGTCTGCTGCAATCTTGTATATGTACACCTCTAGTTCTCTTACACACTAAGGTTGGTTCATTTCCAGTGTGAGATTTAAACCAGACATAAGCTTTATGAACCTGGTATTTCTTATTACATGTACAGGGATTGCCCCAATTTTAATACAAGCAAGGGTCCCATTTGTAATAAAAATACATTTACTATTCCTCTTCATTTTTCCTTAGCAATCCTTGCTTATGTACATTGTGGTATTGTGAAGATATATAACAATATTTAATGCACTACAGTCAAATTACGTTCTGTTGGATATAATTATTTGTTTTAGCTGGAGAGCTCTTACAGAACATACTAATAGCTAGCAATGTTATATTTATTCATATTTTATGGTTGCTGTTCTGTATTTTGATTATTGTGTAAACTTGGACAACATGTTCCAGTGTTATTTTAATAAATTAATAAATTAATGTATTTTACATTAATATGTGTTTGTTTGTGATTTATATATTTTATTTATTAATGATCTTTGTATTGTTTGGCATTCCAAATTTACACATACCACATGCATCTTGAGATTAATGTGTACGTTCATTCATTTCATGATTCAATTCAAGATAGTGGCCATTTTATGGGACCTTGATGCGCATCATTTTGTTTTTCAGATCTGATTCAAAATGACTCACTGGTGACTATTTTGTTTTAATGAATGCTTTTGGGAGCCACATCTCAGACATGCCTTGACCAATCATAATCAAAATGTATACATTTCATATATTATATCAGACATATGCACACAGTTCATCAAAATCAAGCATTTCTGTCATTCCGGAACTGGATCTCGGTAATTGCACTGCTAAATTTAAAACAAGCAATGCAATTTTTTGATCATAACTAATTATGTCATTTATAAAATTATTACCGGTAATAAGTGTTAAATTGGTCTGGCCCAAAATACCTGCGTAATTAATGGAATGTCTGGGTGAAGTAGATACAAAATTAAAATTTTTCAACCTGAACAAACTGCCAAGTTTACTTTTAATTATGATTCCAAGTGCACAAACAAATATTTGTAAGAATTGCACTGAAAAACACTATGGTCAAGTTTTTAAAAGTGCAATGAAATAGTTCAAGCCACACAGTGAATTATGTTTTGACCCCCGTGCTTCCGTGCGTGCGTGCGTGCGTGCGTCTGTCCGTGCGTGCGTCTGTCCCTGTATCTTGGAAATGCCTGGACCAATCACATCAAACTTCACACATACATCATACATGATATTATACATATGCACATCAATTTGCTTCACGATTTGATTCAAGATGGCTGAATGGCGGGCATTTTTGTTCTAAAAATCATCAAAATCAAGCATTTCTCGGCTGTTTACAGATGGATTTTGTTCAAACTTGGTATATACGTTGGATATTATAGGACCTTTATGCACATGATTTTGTTTCCAGATAAGATTCAAAATGGCTGACTTCAAATATTCATTATACATCGTGTCATAGACATACAGATATATTGGTTTGACGATCCTATTAATAATGGCTGAATGGTGGCCATTTTTGTGCTATAAAATCATCAAATATCAAGCATTTATGGATGGATTTTGTTCAAACTTGGTACATACATTAGATATTACGGGTTCCGTTTATTTTTTAGATCGGATTCAGACATGCTTTGACCGACTATGTTCAAATGACTGATTTTGTTTTAATTAATGCTGTTCCAGAGCAATATCTCTCAATACTCGTTTGAAAATCAAATACAAATGTCAATCATTTAAATGTTAAACAATCATCATAATCATATTCCTGACATGGTTATATTCCAGCTAGATTACTATAAACAAAACTTTATATCTTAAATTCGATAACTAACGGGACTGTGCCATGCATGGCTTGTTTTCTATGTTTCATGAATTATGATATTTTGTTATATTTTACTGTAGGGTTTAAGGAACTACATATTCCATGTATAATAATGTTAAATATTAGCTTTTCCAAATAACAATAAAAACACATTAATAGTTAAGAGAGTCATTCAGATATGCATACATATAATTACATGGACGAAAGGATAAACAAACCTAAATTGTGCCTAAATTGGTACATACTCATTTAGAGACTCGTATATGTATGGCCACTCATGTAATGAGATCTGCTGTTAAAGAGAGCGACCATTACTTCGTGAAAACTAAAGTTAAAGTGAGTACCAAAAAGATACCAACACCAGAACTCAGTTTGACACCGAAAAACTCAAGCAAGGAAATTTTAGATCCAGACTTACCAGGGCAGTAAGGAACAAACTTGAAATGCTAGAGGATGAAATGAGGGATGGGTAAGGTTACAAGATGGATATAGAGTGCCAAATGATAGATAAGTGCTGCATTGTAGCAGCGAATTAGGTACTTGGGGAGAAGAACAACAAGAAAAATCCATGGATTTCTGAACAGTCATGAACACTGAACAGAAAAACAACTTGCATAAGAAGATCATTGGTACAAGATCTGAAAAAAAGATTGAAGGATCAATACAATATGTAAACAGATTAGAACTGACTAAATGTACTGACTGGGCTAACAACATAGCATCAATAGCAGAAGCAGCAGCTAATTCTTGAGAATACTTTACAGCTTTACATAAGTAATGTGTAACAAACCACCAAAATGAAGTGTACCAGTGGAGAACCAGAATAGATCAAAACTTGATAAATGGAAATGAAGAAATGCTACAAAGATGATGCAAATTATGAGCATATGGATATCCAATGAAATTGATATCAGAAAACCAAGCAGAGTTGAAATAAGAAATGAAATTAAACAATTAAAGGATGTGTAGGCATCTAAAGTTGATTCAATTACAGCAAAACTTAAAGCTGTTAAAGTTCAACAGTTTATTGATAAGTGAGTGATGCAAAGGTAACGTCACTGTCGTTTTGATCTGTAGACAATCAATGAAAGTCTTTTTGAAAGACTTTTCTGTATTCTAGGTGACGAACAACTACACAACCTAACACAGTTGTCGATTAGATATACATTGTATTTGTTTTCTGAGTCAATATATACGCCACTTTAAGATGTCATAGAATCGCTCCATTGTTAGAGGGCGCAATTTACAATGACGGTTTATTCACCAACAAAAAGCCATGTGTCTCTATAGTCTTGTCATTTGAATTTCTTCGATAAACTAGTTCATGTAGGTTTAATTATGAAACAATGTCGTATTCGCATGCACACAATTGAACGTTTTAGACCTTGATATCTATAAACGTGATAACTGATAAAAATGATTGGTTGCAAGTTAAAGTGTTTGTGGTCTATGTGCTGCATATGACCAGATTTTGATAAATAGAAATAAAATTGAGTCAAGTAAATATTGATGCCAATGTTAAAATGATTATCAAATTACACCAAGGTAGATATTATAATGATCATGGCAGAATGAACATGGTTAAAATGTGTTTTCTTCGTATTTTTAATATCACTTGCATATCTGATATTCAGAATACTTCCATGCTACCAAATAACCTGAATCATTAGAGTATACTGGTACCTTTGTAAATAAATGGCATCGTCCAATTAACTGAGAGGGTGTGTGTCTATGTAAAAAAGATGGCTAAGTAAAATTAGATCACAAAAATACCTTTAGTTAGGGTATAAATATTGTAACAGACATATGGTGCTACTGTGTCGCCCGCTACGACGTAATATTGTAAATGACAATCGGAATTATTCCAGTTTGTTAATGTGTACGTGCGACTAAACAGTTTTTATAGGCGCCCTCATATAGCAGATTTGTTGTATAACTTAAACATTGTTGTATAAGCAAATATGTACACACCTGGAATACCTTTTATGAGACTTGCAGACACACACGAAAAGCGGTTGTTGTGATCGAATATAATTTTACATTGCCATCCTGTCCGGTAAGCGCCACCACACGATTGATTAACTACCCATTGACCCAACGTGTCATGTCTTACAAATATCAGAGAGATTGCTGCACATTCTGCAGCGTAAAAAGAGTACATTCTGCCTGCTTGCCAGGAAAATTTTTTTTTTGTTTCAGAGAATGTTTTGTCGATCCAAATAAACTTTCAAAATATTATCCGACAGGAAAGCAATATTTAAAAAATGTTAAAGGGTATATTTTGTTGTTTAATTATTAAATAATCATAATATCAGAAAAAATTAAAACTGCGTCGTCGTATAATTTGTCAAACCATAATCTTCGGTTATGAGCCCTCACACACCAGATTGTGTAGCACACACATTATACACTATATTATATATCTATTAAAAGCTCTGTACACACACTGGCGTCAATTACTTGCCCCTGCATGGGATGTTCTCGACCTTGCATTGACTAATTTCACACTTCACATAAATAATTGCACAGTCAAAGTCTATCAAGGAGGTCTCTTTGGGTCAAAAATTTAAGTGATGTTTTATAGTTTTCGGAAATTGTTGGATCATTTTTATTAAAACTTATGTGTTTATAAATACAATTTTACAATTAAAGTCTAATAAAGTTTTTTTGGGTCAAAACATGTAAATTTGCTCCAAAATAAGAGTGAAAAGATCGTTTGCCTTTCGCGGTCACAGTTTCACATTTAAAGTATATTAAATGCGCCACTTTGTGTCAAAATATGTCATTTCCCAACATCATAGAAAATGACATTTTTGTCTCAAAGTCCATACTTGAGATACAAAGACCCAAAAGCAAAATTGACGTGCATCTGTATCTTAGTGTTACACCTCTGTTGTGATCATCGGCCCAACAGCATATTTAGCCTTTTGGGCCAAAATGCACTGTTGTTTTCTTAGTTTACGCTGGGGCATTGCCATAGACTATATACAAACTTTTAACAAACAAATATATTTTACTTTTCTTTTTTATCGAGATATACACCCTCACCACCTATCCCATCCAATTCCATCCATCTCATCTCATTTCATTCAATCCAACCCAATCCCATTCCATCGCACCCCATCCCATCCCATTTCATGCATGGCATCGCATCCCATTGCATCGCATTTCATTTCATTCCATGCTATCACATCCCAACATATCCTATTCTATCCTATCCCCTTTTATCGAATCCAATCTCATTCCACCCCATTCCATCGCATCCCATCCTATCATATTCAATCCAATCTCATCCCCCCAAATTATATTACATCTCACCTCATTCAATAAAACCTAATTCAATCCCATCCCATGCATCCAATCCCATCTCATACCAACCCCATCCCATGCATGGTATCGCATGGCATTGCATCTCATCGCATTTTATCCTATTCTATCCTAACCCATTGTATCGAATGCAATCCCATTCCACCCCATCCCATCTTATCATATCCAATCCAATCCAATCTCATCCCATCAAATTCTATTACATCTCATCTCACCCAGTCCAATCCAATTCAATCCCATCCCATGCATCCAATCCCATCTCATACCAACCCCATCCCATCCCATGCATCCAATCCCATCTCATACCAACCCCATCCCATCCCATGCATGATATCGCATGGCATTGCATGGCATTGCATCCCATCGCATTTAATGTCATCCCATTCCATCCCATCATATCCTATTCTATCATATCCCACTGTATCGAATGCAATCCCATTCCACCCATCCTATCTTATCCAATCCCATCATATCCTATCCCACCCCTTCCCATCCCATTCAATCTCATCCCATCCCATCCCACCCCATCTCATACTACCCTATCATTGATTGTGTGAATGCCTGACAAGTAGCTGCGATGCATCAGACAAGGACATTATCTCTAAATAAAATCGTATTTACACTGCAATGCACGTGCGGTGAAATTGACCGGAATGTACAGGGGCCTCCTACTGTGCTATCATCCACTGAGTTCAACTATGCGTCTGAAGCGAGTTTACAATCTGCTTATTTACTTTTTGATACCATTATATCTTGTGACACTGGAATTTGTCAAACTAATGCCTCTAATGAGACATTTGCATTTACCCTGTAGTAATTTATAACGGTAGACGTCACATATGCGAGTAATAATCAATCTGATTAGACCAGACCTACATATACTATGACAAGGTATGCTGATAGAAAAGAGTCTTAATGATTACTTGGATTCAATTAAAACTTAATAAAGTAACACGCCTAAATACTAAGATCATAGGATTTTTCACTTCATATGCAGTTGGAAGAGAGCAATGCTATTGGAACGCAAGGTTAGCTTAATCTGTAGGTCAGTGCCTGCGTATCTTTAATCAGAATCAACATGTCAACTGACGGTGTGGTCAGCATTCCTGCGATAATACTTGTATGTACAAATAAAAGAAAGCATACTGTAGGTCGTGGTATACTCTGCCAATGTACTTATTAGTTACATACAAACTAATAAAATAAAGTAAACGGAGAACATCGGACCCATGCCTGGTGCTTCTAGTCTGGTCGGGGTTATGGTGTTCGGAGACGACGCTCTTCCATTTGAATGGTAATATAATACTTTGTACTGAAAATGCGCAGAATCGTCGCTTGTCATTGAAAAGTTCAACTCTGTTCAGTTTTAAAGATTATAATCACTCTATCAGTCTACGTGGGGGGGGGGGGGTCTTAATGCTAGTGTGTATGTATCGTAGTTCCTAGATATTTTCTATTTAAATATTAATATCCCCATCACATTATCATATAGTGGTTATATTATCTATTGACACCCTCTTCATCTATATTTTCATACATATTTTGTAATATAAATTTATTTCTTGTCAAATAGTTAATTTATATTATTTTAATGGGCCGGAGGCCATTATACAATTAATAAATTATATATATACCATTATTTATTATTTAATAATTCGTTATTTTATAACCTTGTTATAGTCGAAATAAATGCCGATAGATGGCAGTGGTCATATAACTCGAAGATAAACTGTTGTGCGTCTAAAAATAGCGTTTAATAATAATACCATGAGATTACAGTGACAGACAGAAAGCTGTACCTTCATGTGATGTATAGGTACTGCGATGTCCCACATATTCAAAACGAAGCGATTTCGGATCGGAAAATGTTGAACTATTAACATTACCCGGTAATAGGTGAGTTTCCGTTCACTTCGAGATCTCGCGGATTGCGTGAAACAGGCGCGGACCAAACGTCCGCCGCAAGTAAATTGATTGTAAATCGCTTTTTCACAACTCAATGTTGAAATGAAATTCCGATGTTTGAAGAGGAGAATGTTGCGTTGAGATATCCTTACTTCATTAAAATTGATCATCATCAATAGTGTATAGCATATGATTAAGCGCGGGAAAAATACAGTGCCCAAACATCGGGTATGATTCGTAAAACTCAAATAGTATTTTAATCACACCCGATGTTTGGGCACTGCTACGACATTTGTTTGTCCTGTTATTTTCCCTCGATTTCACGCATAACGCGGGATCTCGCAGCGAACAGAAATGGACTACCAGTTTCAGAATGGTCACTTATTCTGATTTATAAACAATTATATTTATAAAACGTTTATAACGTCCCCATGTATCTGTCGCTCACTGTAATTGCCTTATTTGAAATATCTGTTGAGATCTAGGTTACCGGTACCCAAATATGCGTCAGTAAACACCCCCCCCCCCTACGAGCAGCGTGTACACATAGTCATATGGTATATATACAAACAGTAAGGCGAGACATTAATCTCATTACCAACGCACAGTTCAATTAATGTGCTGGCTTTTATTTTCTCTTATTTTACTCATTAAATTTGACAATATGATGTATTGTTTTATCCACAAATCTAAACGCTAAAAAAACACAGTAAATATTTCTCTTTCTACAGCAGTGTGCATTTCAATGACCCATGGTACTTGGATAAGTAAACACACTGTCACAGTTGTTACAATAAATACAGGAAAGTACACGAGTTAGATTCGATGTCACAGTGCAGAGTACAGTCTATATATTGACATACACAGATAAGTTGTGATGAGTTTCTTTTTAATATTTAACACACATATTTTTGTTTCAATTTACAGGCATAAATACTTAGTAAAAAAAAGAAAAGGAAAAAATGACAGGTATAAGAAAAACAAAACACAAAGCAACAACTATCTCTTGTCCAATATTTCTGCTGTGATTTCATACGTAGATTAGAATACAGATACAACATAAACATATTATATGACTCATATTTCAAATTTTAGAAAATCGTGAACAAATATGAAGGCTGTGGACAAGTTCAACATCTTACAAATAGTAATCATGATGTGTAATGGTAAAGTTAACCCACCCACACATGTATACATATAGATACATCCAAACCCGTACTGATGACCACCTTCTATGGCAGAAAGCATAAGAAACAGTACAGAATTTGTATAACGTATACCATAGGGGAGTTGGATATGTGACGTAATACATAGGGGTTTTGGATATGTGACGTAATACATAAGGGTTTTGGATATGTGACGTAATACATAAGGATTTTGGATATGTGACGTAATACATAGGGGTTTTGGATATGTGACGTAATACATAGGGGTTTTGGATATGTGACGTAATACATTTAATTGCATTGCTTGAGGATACGACTAGATAAGTTGTATC
Organism: Saccoglossus kowalevskii; assembly: GCF_978046115.1. Classification (NCBI taxonomy): domain Eukaryota; kingdom Metazoa; phylum Hemichordata; class Enteropneusta; family Harrimaniidae; genus Saccoglossus; species Saccoglossus kowalevskii. Next base: position 5,590,683 of record NC_140656.1, read on the forward strand.
TGTGTGAACTGGTATGCCAACACTCGATTAGCAAAAACAAACAGTCGTTGTTACGATGACATTGACATGCCAGAATTATCTGAATTGCTTTAGGGTTTGAACACAAGATTAGAACTGGTATGCGAGTAAACATCCTCACACGTAATTGTAGCCCACAGATGCGACAGAATTGACGCCAAGTTGGAGAAAGCTGTGCCAATACCTTAGATGGTCAGACACACAATTAATAATGTGAATGACTTTGATAAACATAGTTTATAGAAGTTGTGATTGGTCTAAAGTACATAGAAGCACGGGTAACAACATTCTGATTGGTGGGTTCATATTTGGAAATGTAATCAAATACCTGGCATACCAAGCGTATCTGTGATTTGTATCATTTGAGCTCGGTCGACTCTAGTATACGAGTATTAGCAAAAACAACAGTTGTTGTTACGATGATATTGACATGCCAGAATTATCTGAATTGCTTTAGAGTTTGATCTCTGAACACAACGCTAGTGTTTACGACAATATATACAGGTGTGATGTTTACAATCTACACATGAAAAGAAATGTGATGTTTACAATCTGCACACGAAAACAAATGGTAAGTTTACAATCTGCACACGAAAACAAATGTGATGTTTACAATCTGCATACGAAAACAAATGTGACGTTTACAATCTGCACACGAAAACAAATGTGATGTTTACAATCTGCACACGAAAACAAATGTGATGTTCACAATCTGCACACGAAAACAAATGTGATGTTTACAATCTGCACACAAAAACAAATGGGAAGTTTACAATCTGCACACGAAAACAAATGTGATGTTTACAATCTGCACACGAAAACAAATGTGATGTTTACAATCTGCATACGAAAACAAATGTGATGTTCACAATCTGCACATGAAAACAGTTGTGACATTTACAATTTCCATATGAAAACAATTGTGACATTTACAATCTCCATATTAATACAATTATGACATTTACAATCTCCATATGAACAAAACTGTGACATTTACAATCTTCATAGGAAAACAAGTGTGATATTTACAATGTCCATACGGAGACAAGTGTTACATTTACAATCTTCATATGAACAAAATTGTGACATTTACAATCGCCATATGAATACAACTGAGACATTTACAATCTTCATATGAAAAAAATTATGATATTTACAATCTCCATAGGGAAAACAAGTGTGATATTTACAATCTCCATACGGAGACAAGTGTTACATTTACAATCTTCATATGAACAAAATTGTGATATTTACAATCTCCATAGGAAAACAAGTGTGATACTTACAATGTCCATACGGAGACAAGTGTTACATTTACAATCTTCATATGAACAAAATTGTGACATTTACAATCGCCATATGAATACAACTGAGACATTTACAATCTTCATATGAACAAAATTGTAATATTTACAATCTCCATAGGGAAAATAAGTGTGATATTTACAATCTCCATACGGAGACAAGTGTTACATTTACAATCTTCATATGAACAAAATTGTGATATTTACAATCTTCATATAAATACAACTGAGACATTTAAAATCTTCATATGAACAAAATTGTGATATTTACAATCTCCATAGGGAAAACAAGTGTGATATTTACAATCTCCATACGGAGACAAGTGTGTTGTTTACAATCTGCACACGAAAACAAATGTGATGTTTACAATCTGCATACGAAAATAAATGTGATGTTCACAATCTGCACATGAAAACAGTTGTGACATTTACAATCTCCATATGAAAACAATTGTGACATTTACAATCTCCATATTAATACAATTATGACATTTACAATCTCCATATGAACAAAATTGTGACATTTACAATCTTCATAAGGAAAACAAGTGTGATATTTACAATCTCCATACGGAGACAAGTGTGACATTTACAATCTTCATATGAACAAAATTGTGACATTTACAATCTCCGGACAATAACGAGTGACATTTACAATCTGCATACAGAGACAAGTGTGACATTTACAATCTTCATATAAATAAAACTGTAACATTTGCAATTTCCACACAAAAAAATGTGTGAAATTTAGAATCTCCATAAGAATACAAGTGTGATATTGTGATATTTATACTTTCTATTCAATGCATATTTGTCGACCACAGATACAGTATCAATAAAAGTGACTGGAATGAACATGGAAGCTAAATCCAATTTCACTTTCAGACACATTTATTCTTAGCTGCCATCAATGATCCTAATTGTAGTGATTATATTTCATTGATATATTGAAATAAATTTCGGATTAATATGCCTCATGATCTATGTTTTCTTTTGTGATCTGCTTGACGATTGTTTTGTGTTTTTGAACTTGAGAATTTACGTTGACAATTTCGTATTTATGTATTGTCTAGTTTTTTCTCCTTTTTCAGATTTTGCGCACGACGATTTTGAAAAAAAAACTACTTACCGTACAACAAGGTTCTTGCTTTTATGTACGAAAGCCTGGCAACCATCTTGATTTTTTTTTAATTTGGCGACTTTTAACTAAGACTGCTTCCACCACAATTGCTCGACTAGTTCGAAAACATTTGTTAATTATATTGTTCTTAAATGATGTTAAAATAAAAATAAATTAAAATAACATGTTTGCCTATATTAAAGTTATCTGTAAAAGTTTTCAATTGCACGTGCTTCTCCATATGAATTTGCAGGAGCAAGGATTTTACACATATCAACACAATTTCTGACCAATAACTTCAAAAATATGAACTGAAATGATTAAACAATTTTTGAAGGGGAGTTAACAGTTCATGAAAAATACCCCTCTCTGAGAAATGCTATAATTATTGCTTTACCAAAAATGAATTGTATCATTTTGTATGGACAAATGTGCGAATGTAAATTGTCTTCTTCACGTGACATTGTAGCCTAGCAACCCGTCGCAAGGGGATAAAGGAAGAGATGAAACTTACAATTGCTTCGTATATTGCATTATAACATTATACCATTGTTAGGAGTGTTAGTTACTGCTTGCAGCCAAGTTTCTTATCATATCATACTATTGCCCATAGTTGGGCACTGCGTTACGTCATGGATATACATTATCAAATTATCAGTGTCACTCTATTATAATCCACCGGCCCCGATGCATAACACTTTGACCTTCCATGCGGTAACGAAAATTATGCGGAGTTTGCGACGTAAACAATTAAAACACATTGATACAACATTAAAACATTCGATTAGGACTCACGCAATGGGTCACCTGCGTGTTTAGACAAAGAGCAATATTGTTGTTATGGGAACATAAACGGGACAAAGCGAAACCAAAAAAATGTCGAAGAGACCCACAAAACACCCGACGGATCTGAACGAAGCCAAACCAGGTCTGAACATCGCAAAAATACATACATAATGTAAATTATGTAATCCAGTGCAGTACAGCTTACTATTAGAAAAAATTTTTAAGTTATCCGCAAGTTTCCATCCACCAGTCATACATTTATATGTTCACAATTCATAATCACTACTTCGTGTGGTTTACAAAATACAAAATTTACGGTTTGTGTTTAATTTAAAACTAAAAATATCAATTGGAAACCGTTTGACAACTCACAACAGCTGTTATTCTGACGTCACAAAAAATCTGTTCAGTTAAATACTAATTTGAATATTAAATATCATATTTACCACTTATCTCTGAAATTATGGCAATAGACGAGAGTTGGGGCAATGTAGGAGACTATGCTGTACAAGCGCGTGCAGACTAGAGTATTTCAATGAATAGGGAAACATAACGTCACGAATTGCCAAAGCTTATTTATACTGACGTCATAGTGACTATAGTTGGAGATAAGTTCTTTTCTATTTCACATTGATGACAAATATATAGCACCCTTGATTTTGGAATGAATGGAAGTCATTATACACCATAATTTGTAGTAAAATACTTATAAGAATATTTCTTGCTAAATAGAATTATTTAATTAATTATTTATTGGAATACAATCTATTATTCGACGCGTGGCACCAGCTGACGCACTGGTCGATTAGACGCCTACCGATGGTATACCAATAATGAATTCCCCACAGTGCCACATTGGATTTTAACCACTTTTATCGGAAGAGCGGCTCGATTTACAACTGGTGCAGTATACTTGTTTGGCGATGCAGTACAGTTGCTCAGTGGTGTAGTATAGCTGTTTGGCGGTGTAGTATAGTTGTTCAGAAGTGTAGAATAGTTGTTTGGCGGTGTAGTATAGTTGTTCAGGAGTGCAGTATACTTCTTTGGCGGTGCAGTATAGTTGTTCAAAAGTGCAGTATAGTTGGATTTTAACCATTTTTATCTGAAGAGCGGCTCGATTTACAACTGGTGCAGTATACTTGTTTGGCGATGCAGTACGGTTGCTCAGTGGTGTAGTATAGCTGTTTGGCGGTGTAGTATAGTTGTTCAGAAGTGTAGTATAGTTGTTTAGCGGTGCAGTATAGTTGTTCGGAGGTGCAGTATGGTTGTCCAGAAGTGTAGTATAGTTGTTCGGCGGTGCAGTATAGTTGTTCAGAAGTGTGGTATAGTTGTTTAGCAGTGCAGTATAGTTGTTCGGCGGTGTAGTATGGATGTCCAGAAGTGTAGTATAGTTATTTAGCGGTGCAGTATAGTTGTTCGGCGCTGTAGTATGGTTGTCTAGCGATGTAGTTGGTCGACAACTCTGAAGCTGCACTTGAAAGTAGTCTCGATTCCAATGTTTCGAATGTGCCCATGCAACCCTGTCAACGTCACCTGGCACAATAATATTACAAATTTAAAATAAATATTCGCTCTCTTACGTCATACATAAACCTCACAAACAACGTGAAGAATTGGTACTTGCCTACATTCTGTCCCATATTTTACAACCGATAACCCTAATGGCAGCGTCCTCCTTAACTACGTGCACATTTAATGCTAATTAGGAAATAGAAGACCGTGTTTCTCATTAGTGTGTGATAACAGGGCAAGGATGGGATGTGCACAATAATGAACGAGACGCATTCGAGCGCATTATTTGAACGAATGTCCCGTCCGATCCTTGTTATTTAAACAATAATAAATCTCCCACGTCGTCTTATTGGATGAGGAGAATGGTCCATAGCAAAATGATGTGTAAAATAATTTGCGAAACCGAAAACATTGTCGCGTCTAGACCCTTCTTCTCAACCAATATGACGATGAGGGGGCGGGGGTCATTAATGTTGTTATAAATCATCACCATCAGAATCACATTTTTGTGGAAATGAATTTACTTGCAAATAGAGGCTTAAATTATCGTGTGGCAATATCAATCTGTGACGTCATAAAAACCTCAAATTTTGATAGTGGTGATTTTAATACGCAATAATGAGCACTGTTGAGTCCTATATTTAAATTATAATACATAGAAATGTTGCAAATTGCGTGCAGTGGTACCTTGAGAATGAATAAATCGACAATGTGGTAAGCGTAGAACGTTCATCAGTAAACGGCTGGTAATGAGACGAAAGCCCAGATAACATGGCTGCACCTATCGACCAATCAGAACGCGGCGTTTCATTAATGGCTCGCTCACGGTATTGTAGGCGCTGATAACTCATACACCTACAATTTAGTATGGAGATACACTAAAATAGCGTGCATCGGTGAAGACCAAATCGGAGGATAAAATAATCTATTTACTAACTTCTAAAGTTATGCATAAAGACGGTACCTAGGCAAATATATGTCCATAAAATTGCAAAGAAAAGAAAGCAAATTGCATCGGGAGGACAGAGAGACGCCCCACCAGCGAAAAATAATAGTGCACCCATATAATATCATTCTCTACAAACATTCAATGCTAAATGTGATTCCATATTATTGAGATTGAGTCTAAATTATGTATCCGTTCATTTTTTTTGTCCTTGCATTGGCCAAGGAAAAATATTACACTGCATATCGCGATCAACTAAAAATAGCTATGTATATTTGTATTGACACAAATCGTGATATTTTCATACATGTGACATTTAAAGCGGATGGGGTCATCACCTGCGCATGCGCGGGAATTGAGTCCCAAGCAACGATAACAACGAACGCTAAAACGCAAAGGCTCACTGTTAGGCGTTTGTTAATAAACAACGACACACCATGGCCGTTTGCCACATGCGTGGGACGACTCCCCCTAATATGTCGAGCTTTCAACGAGATGTGACAGTGAAAATTACTCCTCCATGGAAATTACAAGTATTAGATGTGAAAATTACATGTGACAATGGAAATTACATGTATTGCCATGTAATCACTAGAAACACGACTTAACATCGATTCGATGTTCCTTAATGTCACGAAATAGTACAAAGTCAATGAAGATATCACTTGGCTTCGAATAAAATTTGGTATTAGGTCTTCCAATCTGGAGTGAGAATGTTTTACCTTGGTACGCAGCACAATGCCTCTCTCGGTGATTGCTTTGAATTATCTATATATATGCATTATAGGGTCTCCGAGACTACAATAACATCTATTTGTGGTGTTTGGATGTTTTTATTACTAATGCAAATGTATTCTTACATTAATTCATCTGAGCAAGGTTTAACGGAACCAAGAAGTAACTCTTCATTTGCAAGGACGAATGATATACTTTATGCTATCTCGAATAATGAACATTAATTACGTAGGCGGTAAATTAAATTTAACGGCTCGCAATGTTATCCATCGTTCATTGACCAGAGTGACCGATTTAAAGAGCAATCCGATAGACATCTTTATTATTTTTTGAAGTACTCATTTAATTATTGTCCACAAGACTACATTGTAGTGCGCAATAGATAAACTCAAATCAACAGGTAGTTATCGGCAACTCACTCTGCAATACAGCGGGGGCATCTACGTTGGAAGTGTTGCATCATCCATATATAGCGTTACTATGACCTCCCAATTCGTCTATTCACTGAGTAACGCCTTAAGTATTATTACAGTACGAATATAAACAATATAAAATATATATTTACTTCTTGTCAAATTTAAAGCCGAAATAATTTCGATAATAGTTTGAGCTGATCACCCAATATAAAGACGCTAAACAAACTTAACGAAATGATATAATTCTTTGAATCAATTTCCAAACACCTTCTCTGTTTAAAGGAAATCAAAGCTGACATACACGAATAAAAGGGGCATATCTTTGAAAAATTAAAACAGATTTTCAATCTTTGTTGATGGTGAGATTTTTTAAACTCTTAATCAACACATCAAAGTGTGACCTGCCCTGCTTTAGTAAACCACTTAATAATAGTATTACTGACCCCTGCACAGTATCCAATTAATGATTTCTCCTTGGACTAATGACCTTCGTGTACGTTGCGTCCGGTCTCGCGTTAAGATAATAATGCATAATCAGAATATATCGTTCACGTCCAACAGCCGGAGTACGATTAGTAAAACAAGTTCGCAAAGCTGGAAACAAAATTTACTATAGTGATTCTCATTCATGCTAAGGAAACGGGAACCAATAATGAATCTCGTCAATTTTGGAGGCTGTAATATTTTTGACAACCTCGTAAATAACATAAAAATTATATTGATTTGGGGAAAGTGTGTCTGAATAAAGTTATCACAATACAGGGCGAAAATGGTATATTTCACTACATTTTCCGCTCACCGAGGTTGTTCGTCTAAAATCGATGTATCTGGTAATGATATATGATGTATTCAGGTTGTTGGCACAATCAGTGACAGACTTCTACTTGTCGGTCATACATGCACTTATATCATAATTGCTACACAAACATTGACTCAATCTGGTAACCATAGGACAATCTAATAGCTTGTAGTATATCAGTCTTAGCATCTTTGCTTGCCGATGCATGTCAGAGGTCCTAGTACACAATGTGTAGGTCGACAGTCATCCAACCTATATCGTGTCACGATATTATATATTCGTGTTTTACACTCACTGACGTGTCACGCTATATAACACATTGTTGTCGTGTAGAAAATAACAATTAATAATCAGTGCGTCAAAATGGTGAGATCAAAATAAAACATCGCGACATCTGTTCCCAATCACGCTTACAACACGTGACTCAATATGAATATTCATTAACCAATACTACACGATAACAAAAATAATAACTATAACAATCTTTGCAGTGCCGAATAAATTTTGTTACGAATTTTGAAATCTCTATGTGAATGTTTGGCAAGGCGATGGTAAGATAGGGTGTAACTTGAACCCTCAACAACAACAGCGACACAACTAGAGAACTGATGAAGACTGTTCAACACTACATTTAGAACATACAACGATTTGACAAAAGTAGACAGTCCAACATTCTTAATGGAAATTCTGTACGAATATGTTGAATTAAGAACCCTTTCGGAGACCATGCCATGAAGACAGACAAGTTCAAAATAAACTGATGTAGTGTGTCAAACAACAAATAACGCGAAGTGATCAACATGTTGATTAGGCCTTGTATTGTATCCGTATTTTATCGTCAGCGTCATGTATGTCCTTCAGTCAAAATTTTTAGCATTTTTGGGGTTGAGTGACAAACTGATGTGTGTTTATTTAACGAAAACACAGGATCAAGGACCTATTCACAGTTGACTGGCTGTGTGGCTCAAAAGCTGAACTAAGGTCACATTGTCAGTGAGGTCTTTGCATAGATAAGCAATGGCTTATCTGATATCCCAAGATGCACGGCGGCTATATAAGATTGAAGATTATATAGCAGTAAAGCATTAAATGAGCGGTTCACAAGTGACGAACATATCGTAAGGCACTTGAACAGCGCATTTTTTCTCAAATCATGGATAAACCCATTGAAGACCCAGACTATGTTGTAGCAGACCCGGGCATCGAACTGAACCGTGGTTCTGATATACTTAAAGATGAGAAGGACAGTAAGGGAAAAAACAAGGAAACTGAAAAACCTGGAAAAGATACTCCGGAGAAGTCAAAATCGGTCACCGTCGAGATAACTGTTACGGGCGATAAGGATGATGACAAGAAAAAGGACGACGTGCCTATCATTACGGTATCCGAGCCAACAACCGCACCCAAGAAGGTTGAGCCACCTAAGAAGCAAGAGGAAAAAAAGGTAGGAGACAGCAAAGAGAAAGACAAGTTGGGAGGCAGCAAAAATGAGCCAAACGGTCCACAGCTTGGTCCACCATCAGTCAATGATAACGGCAGAAGAGACAGTGACGCAAGTACGGGAAGTAGTAAGGTTCCATTGGGAATTCTAGCAAACGACAGAATAAGAAGTGCATCTCGTGTCTCGCAACTATCATGGGCTGTCCCAAGAAATCGTACCCTAACAGGACTCTCTGACGTTCCTCAAAGGGACCGTGCGTTTTCCAAACTATCGGCGTATTCGCAAGACACGGACACGGCGATAATCGGTCCGTTTGGACACAATACAATTGAGGCCATTCCAAGCGAAAAGAACTACGTCGATTTATGGTCTATCGAGTTTGGAGACGTGGTCGAAGATGCCGATCGACCTACTTTGCGACAACTACACGAAACCAAGGTAGGACATTTTTGAAATTATATATTTGTGCCACTGGATATGTACACATCATCACAAAAAAGCAAATACGACGAGTTTATTTTCTTAAAATTTACTCCTATATCTACACGTACAGCAGCATCCCTTCTTCAAAAACTTTGTTTACAGAGAGTCATAAAAATGTTCGCAAACTACTGCCAAATGTTTCGAGTCAATAATTTGCACACGTCGTCTCGTTAGTTAGTCTCTAACTTCATCTAACATTCTCAAGTTTATTTAGATTCGAAATAGAACAAGACGAAAGTAGTGTGGCTTTAGTCTGCAAATGTTTACATTGTCACATTACTTTGTCGTTTGTCTTTCGTACTTAATTTATTTGTTTATGTTGGCCTAATTGGCCCGTGATAGTCTAATCATTATTGAATAGTAAGTAAGTGTGCCTGAAATTAAGCGGAGCGGTATATATATATATTGACTGCTCACAGATAACTCTGCCCGATTATCCCTACACAATAAATACAGTGTTGTTATGTATTCAACTACCACAAGTTATAGTGTACATGAAGTGAAATGCCCTTATTAAACACGAATGTTCGAGATACAAACAACATTGCAACATGAACGTATTTATTTAAGGAACTATTTAATACAGTTGCCACGTACATAGAGTCCGTATATTTTCACGCGAAATGTTCGTAGAACATTTAAAAAAGGCGATATTGTTTGATTGTATGGTTGGTAAGCGAGCTCTGGCCATCAGTCACCGTAAACTGCATTATAGTGCGACGTCACATGTTGAAAAGAACCCGGTTTGGTCTTGCAATACGTATTTTTGCGCTGTCCCACTTTCTTATCGAAATTCAAAAGCGGCCTATGTGATTGACATTTACTGGTACGCACTATTAATTGAAATTTAATGCGCAGTTGATCAATGTGCTATGTACTGCACAGATACTGTGTTTACTTGATGATAAATCGACTGAGAGGTAAATCTCAACCTGTAATACCTTGAACAGTAAATAATCCACGCAATACTGAGGAGGGTCATTTCCCAAAACGTCTGATTATATTGAACAACTTTAATATTTCCCAAGGACTGCGATTACCTACTACCAGTGTATATGTATCATTTTTATCTATCCTAGCAGCTTTCTTCATTTTTTGATATTGGTTTATTGAGATATTACTGGCTACCGTGGACGAGTCACGTGATATGCCAATTATAAAACAAATAGTGTGCATGGTAATACAATGTTATCATGGTAACTATCAATTCCATCGAACTATCTCCGACCCCAATATATATAAGCTACACACAGTAGTCACAGTGACATTTCACTCACTCGCCTTTCTAACGGAATTGGTGATTTATTAACAACTAATCACAATCGGCACACCATCAAATATATTTTAAGACACTAATTGGCCAACTTAAAGTTGTCGTGATTGTTACGGAACGTTACACAGACATGCCACGTTTAACTGACCGGGGAGAATTTATCTGTAGATCGAATCAGCAAATTGGGTCGAACATTTCGTACCAGTCGTTCTGATTGTGCACAGTCACTCTACAACCTGGCTTGGTCTGATTTATGTGCAAGGGGGATAACAATCAGTATTGCAACACCAATCACCGCTCTCTATATACGAACAAATTAGAGTTGGATCGACGGATGTGAAATAATTAAATAAAAAAAATATAGGCATTGGGATATGTGAAATAACTATTATAGACTGGTAAATTCGCATGGATAGAGGTTGAATTTAATCTTTGAAACCAGGGATATATTATTTTCATTATATTTTAAATGGCTGGCTTTTTGTTCTTATTTATTATCTGTAGTGCATTTACTTCAAAATCTAGATAAATAGAAACATAATAAAGATTATTATTATACATCTATCACCGTAACGCCATAAGTCACAGCGTGCCGTAATTTTGCGGTATTTTATGATTACGCGCGTAAGCGTCCTATAATAATAAACACAAACATGGCTGCCGCCAGGGTTTGACAGACTCCACACAAAGGACTTCGCTGATTATTTTCTAAACTTTTTGGATTTCGGCATTCCCAAGATGTATCCTTGGAAGGAAAGATGTATAATAATAATGCTATTACGAGGATACATCAAAGTACTATAGTATGCACTCAGACAGTACGCCGTCACATCGATGTTCGCTGCGCGTCGGTCGATACTCCTGCTGTACTGTCTTCGATGATCAATTTTATAAATGCAATTATTTGATGAACAGTACAGGTGAAAAAAAAATACAGCAAACTACTAATACGCATGTGCAGTGATTGTTAGTACGTACAAAATAACCAGTGTACATGCGTATTAGATAATGTCATTGTTTTATCAACGAATACTCAAATGTATACTACAAGAACTGTGTTGTAGTCATCAAACAGCAATATTAAAAGTTATATGTTTACCTGCATATTGTATTTTTAAATCACATCAGTTAGCACGTCGTGTACAAAAAAGTGCATTTTATACGCACATCGAACACAGACCACCGCTCTTTAAATAATTGCTGACCCCCTACCACACATACGCAGGCAAATTTGCATTGTGTGTATACTTTTTCTCTGTGGATATAAATGGAAATGACGCACCAATATTGAAAGACTCACTGTTGACAAAATCAACAGACATGACATGGCGGTAACCAAATAGAATACAAGCACGTGCTTATCTCGGACGACAACGAGTCACATGCCTAGATAAAATTCAATTATTCGATGTAAAGAAAGTTTAATTTTACAAATAATTAAATATGTAATTAGTAAGTCACAAAACAACTTAAATAGAAAAAAATGCGTAATACAATGATGTAAAAACATCATTATTGTTTTACGCCGACGTATCTTACCATTTGGCGTGTGATGTTAACACAGAAGTCAAACTGTGAAATACACGTTAAACGTTATCTCTGGAATAGTATGCAAACTCCGCATTGTGTGTGGAGAGATGCATTATGGGTAGATACCGAAACATGTCACGATAGCGCGAATAGCATTGAGTATATGTGTGTGTGTGTGAGAGAGAGAGGGGTGGTGGAATCAAAGCTTAAGCGCGAACTTCACATAAAATGCAGGGTCGGATAGTATATTTACTACTACGAAATTAATCGTTGTATTTATTGTTATACAATGTACTCTGCCCTAATTATTTTCTCTTTACAGGGTCGCGATATAATTCGATATTTACGCTCAATTTAATTTTCCATAATCAATTCGGAAATATTAATTTCCTTGCAATCACTTTCATTACGTCCGGGAAATGTTGTAATGTGGCCCAAGACTAGTAGGGAATGGGTAGTACACTGCACGTATTACCATGCACTGTACATGTATTTACCATGCCGTATATTAATTTCTGGTACTGCATGCAGGCTTTTAATTTAACGTAGTCGGAAAGAAAAAAAGAATAGCGAGAAAATAAATACGGTAAAGTAATAACTTAAGCACGCGCTATTTACAATTCTAGGAAGTCCCGGATGTTTTTTCTACAAAATAGTTAATAAAGTTACGCCCTGAAACATTGATTCATGTACGCACCAATTATAAACCGTAGTCTCGTTGATCAAACTGATAACCCATTTACAATAATAAGTAACCCACTGAATTAATAACAATGTTACCATTTTTGTTATTCGTTGATTAAACTTCTAGTAAACACAGTAAGCTATTGTAAGGAAGATGTCAGCAATTCTTTAATATACTTATTGGGATGTTGCAGCTTAGCGCCACCTGTCATCGGGGCGGAGAGAGTCCACGGAGATAAACATGTTTACTGCGATTGACCATGGATTGTCGTAGAGCAATTATCTATTAGTTGTAGCTATTGCATGATCCGATCACGTGATAATCCGATCCGATCACGTGTTTTACTGACAAATTATGAGAATGATATGTTTTGTTTACTGAGATTTGTTGATTTCATACAACATTTATTTACACTCAGTCATGTCCGTGTAAAACGCCATTGTCATGGAAACTTGATTCCATGACAATAATATACAACGCGTTTTTTCAATGGATCTTTTATGGTGACTTATTTAAACTAGTCTTCTATGATGTGCCATGCTGGAGCCAATTCAAAGATACGCAAACAAAAAATGTTATTATATAGAAGTCTGTAATACTTCCACTACAAATTGCGACCACATTTGGCACGAACCAATAGGACTGGCACTCGTGAAGTCTCCGCCTTATTAGCCAGAGTGGCAGTTGCAAGTGTTCCGAGTGATCTAGGACATCGTCACTAAACTTCCAACTCGCTCAAATTGAGCTAATCAAGACTTAGGCTTATGTGGCAATAATTCAATGAGTAGAAAACTTAACTTAATCTAGTGGATAATCTCACTCAAATAACTGAATTTACCTTCGAATTATGTATAAGTCATAATATGGCACTTGAATCCTGAAAAATAAATGTTTACGTATTAACATGGTCATATTTCGGAGCCACAGTCGACACGTCGAACTATTCTGGTCATATTTTTATTGTTATTCGAATTTGCTTGTACACAGAGTCATTTAGTGGGCGACGAGATGGCTGATGCAATGGACAAAGATGAGGACTTCGATTTTCTAGATGATGTTGAACGGCAAGTAATAAGTGCACCAGAACCCCCAAAAGAACGACTTAAATTTGGTTGGATGAAAGGTGTCTTGGTAAGTGATACAACGATTCATGCTCTTATTCATTTTGCTCTTGTAATTTCTGATCAAAATTATTACACGCGAAAACAAATCTACTATTATTACATCCTTCTAGATGAGGTGCATGCTGAACATCTGGGGGACAATTCTGTTTCTACGACTTTCATGGGTTGTTGGGCAAGCTGGTATAAGTGAGTATACGTAGTTTATGAATTTTAAAACTATACATATCTGTGGTGAACCGATTGCCGCTATAGATAACAGTGCTAATGCATGCCAGGTGATATTCTAGTGGCTGTACGAGCGGGGGTTGCGCCCTCTATCGGCAATTACACAATGTTCGGAATTTACAAGTATTTATATGTGTTTATGTTTTTATATATTTCAGTTTTGGCAACTTTAATTATCGTCTATTCAGTAACAATCACGTCTTTAACAACACTATCAATGTCCGCTATTTGTACTAATGGAAAGGTAGTTGGAGGTAAGTTCAATAAAGGCGTCACAGAGATACGTCGATTTACTAGTTTGCTTTATACATCTAACTGATCGACATGCCTGACATAATTAAATGCACTAGCGGCAATTTTGCTGTCCCCGTGAGCCGAATCCGCCGGTGAGGGCACAGTATCAGGACATCAGCCTTGCCGATAGGGCACATCGTGCAACCATCGGCGAGGGCGCAATATCACCGTGACGCCAGTGAGGTTAATCAATGTTTTCTCCTTATAAGGCGGTGCGTACTTCTTGATATCAAGGAGTCTGGGACCAGAATGGGGCGGTGCGATTGGATTGGTGTTGGCACTTAGTAACACTATAGGCGTTGCTATGTATGTTGTTGGCTTCGCCGAGACAGTCAGAGACATCCTGAAGGTTCGTATCGCATTTGAATTTAAGCAAAATAATATATATGTATATATTATTTTGAATAAGGTCATGTATAATTCCACAAGCGAACAGATCATATGATAGTGACTAGCATTGATATAACTGCGCTGATAAAGCAATATACAGCAAAAGCAGATAATAACAGTTTCTGAGATTCACAAGAAATCACCCACACACTACAAATGAGACTTCAACGACGTTATCACATATGCACGTTTTTGTGCTTTTGTAAAGAAGGAAATCAACCAAATCGTTTTTTCTGTCACCCGTTGGTTATTGTGTGTAATTCTATTGACGTGACAGTTAGCGACCAAATGAAAACATCACCAACAAGTTTTAAATCATAATACGTTAGACCCAGGCACATTCTGCTTGATGCACTCAGTGGCACGATAAGGCTACTGGGACGTACAATTATATAAGTTATGTGTGTTTTTTCAACAGAACAATGACGCGCTTATGGTTGACGAAATAAATGACATCCGAATTATTGGTTCAATAACAATTGTTTGTTTACTTGCGTTGGTGTTTATCGGACTAGACTGGGTTCTTCGGGTAAGCTAAGCTAATGTCGCAAAATATTACGCTGATAATACGTAGGCTGCCACTCTGTATTTACACATGTAACGTTGACAGACGTACAGCCAGAACATGGCTGTATGATGAATGACAGCACAGTCCTCACAAATAATGTTTGCCCACCGTTGAAAGCTTATAAAAACAACCTCTGTTTAAAGCTGTATTAAATTAAATTAAATTAAATTAAATTAAATTAAATTAAATTAAATTAAATTAAATTAAATTAAATTAAATTAAATTAAATTAAATTAAATTAAATTAAATTAAATTAAATTAAAGATATCAGCAAACAGTGGGACATTTTCAGAACCTTAGTAAGTCCATTGTATCGCACGAAAAACTGGCGTATCTCTAATGCGGTCTTGACGAGAAGCAAGGCAGGAATTTGTTTGATGACCACCAATTTCTTAAGTCCTGTCCTTTTCTTTTGACGGAAATTTATACATGTTATATGATATTTTACAGCATTCGTTGCCACGGTGACTGCATCCAAGCGAACATAGAGCACATCATAATTCATAGGCTAGTTTCAAAGCAGGATTCGAAACAGCGTTGCATGTCGAGATTTTAGGTATTCCCGGTTTTAAAACAAAATATATCAACGGGAATTGGAAACGCATACATTATGAGCGCCATAATTGTTGATTACAATACATACCTCAATTTACCACAAGTAAGACTTCAAATAAGTTTAATACAGCTATAACCAGCAGTTCTCTCATATAGATGAAGTGTAACACTGTTATTTGCAAACACAAATTATATTTTTTTTTTCTAAAGGTCCAAGTGGTATTTATGATAATATTATTGGTCGCCATAACCGATTTCTTCATTGGATCATTTTTAACACCTAACGACGAACAGTTTGCCAAAGGATTTGTGGGGTGGTCGAGTAAGTATTTTAATTATGACGGATATATAATATATATTGGATTTTGCAAAAGATTGTGGGATAGTAAATTATAGAGGGCATTTAGGGAAGCATACCTTTCCCATACAGAGGTGTACATACATACATACATCACTCCCAAACACGACAGATGAAGAAAAAATGATAGCTATGATGAACAACAATGAAAATAAAACAATTATAAAACTACCTAAATACATATATGAATGTTTCGAAGTTAGAGAAAATAACATGAAAAAGCCTTCATTCTCATCCAAATAAACCACATTATATCAAAGCAAGTTTGTTTTCTCCTGTTATCATTCTTATGTTATTATTTTACTTTATTGTTTTTTTTTTCATCTACACTTTATTGTTATTATTATTATAATTGTTGTAAATGTAATTGTAACCACGTCGTCTATTTTTCCAGATACGGAGCACATTATAGAAGAGAACATGCAGCCGGAGATGAGAGACGAAAATATATTTTCCGTGTTTGCTGTATTCTTCCCGGCATGCACAGGAATTTTAGCGGGTGCTAATATTTCCGGTGACCTCAAGGTAACTCGATAATTTTCATGCGTTATGAAAGCCAACAATCTCATTTAAGGTAGCGAGAAGGGTTTTGTGACGTTTTTAAATAAAACATTCTCTGTCTGTTGTCTCGTTCAGAACAGTAATTTAGGTTATATATATCAAAAGACTAAGTATAGAGGTACAAGTTCGCACAAACTGGACAGTCATTGTTTACATAATTATCACGTGACATCAAAAATGGCGAACCTTGTAAAAATGACTAAGTACGCGATTGCGAGAGCACACTGCGGAATTTCCTGGTGAAATTTACGTCATGCATTGTCCGTAATCAAGCCCATTGAAATGCGTCTCCGATAATCAAAAGAGCTATTATTCCGATTTCTATGCAGGTTTGTTTTTTTGTCCTTAAATTATTTCATACTTGGCACCTTTAACAGACTATTATTCTGTGACAAAGCATTTTCTTTAAAAACCCAGACATATTTCGCACCATCATTATCTTTTGAACGATAACTGCGAGTTTGAATGTCCTAGTCCGAACGCACTTGATTTGGCGGCGGTCCCAATGAGTCGTACTCGATCAAAACTTCAACTCGAGAAAGACGCGAAAAACAGTTTTGGTTAATAAAACACTGTAAATTTGCTGCATTATTATAAATATACACTTAAAATGGCCAAACATATTAACCACTGATATCATAGAACTCATAAAGAGTGTCAGATAATTAATAATTTCAAGCTCGAGCGTGAAAAATGAAGAAAACTGCTGGCATTTGAGTCCGTACTCAGGAACGTTCGGGTTTTCCATTGTTATGCAAACGAACAACGAAGGATAATCCTCTGACAAACATTACTGTCCCACTGTACACGCTGACAGTTTACAAACAAGCTAATCCTTCAAGTGTCTCTGATAAGACATCTAATAAAACGGTTTTCATGGTGAAACAAAATGGCCGATGTTTGAAAAAAATTGCTGTGTCAGAGCGCGACACTGAGTGGCAGATTTTTCTTTGCCTCGTCTGTCAACGCTTTCTTTCTTTTCTTCGCCATTGCGTTAGAAAAAAAATGTATTAGTAAAATAGAATATTGACTTGGAAAATAAAACGATTTAAAAGAAAGTTGTGCAAAGTTACAGTACTCCTTTCGCACAACCTCCCGCCCGCTTCCGCTTTCCAATCACCTTTTTCTCTCGCTTTTGCGACCGCTTGTTGAATTCGACCAGACAATTTCCGCTTTATTTTCGACCGCGCAAACCCTGAAATATCACCGCCCACCTGCTCGCTCGCGCGCATTTAAAATTCGGACTAACAGAATAATTTCCGAGGTTCACATTGTCTTATAATTGTCTTTCTGTTTTTTATAGATGTTGAACACCTGACAAAAGTTCAAATACTTTTTTGTTTTAACTATATATAATTATATGCACGCAACATGACCCTTTGACTTCGATTTGGCTTGGACTGAATATTTTATTTTAAACAATATTCTGATGTAAAATACAAAATGTGTTTCAACACAAGTACGACATGGTTGTCTGGGGTTTCTTTCCTGATTGTTGAGTTGTCGCAATGTGTTTTGTATAATTATTGTTGTTTTCCCCCGATGCTGAAGGACCGTAAAGCTAAATGGCAGTTACATGCATGGGCTGAGTGAAAGAAAATATTTCTAAGCCTAAAATAAAACCTAATATTACACGTATTTGTGTATTTGTTAATTTTACATATGTTTGTCATGACAGTATGTTTGTAAATATCTAGAAAAATCTCGTCTTTTGTTGATAATTTCGATTGTTTGTTTGGAATGTCGATCCCCGTTGGTTTCTCCATACTGAGTTTAGGAAGGGCGTCGATCAACACCGTGACAATCAGCCGACAGAAGACAAACATTGACCGTAATTCATGGAGAGCATGTCCGTAATTTGTGGGCTGAAACCCCAAATAATTAATCAAATATTATTATTTTAATATATATATTATTTTACATCGCAAACTAAACCATGCCCAAAACAGAGCTAGAGTTGTTCGCGGTGAAACAACCGCATTGAAGACGATGCAACTTCAACTAGCCATTTCTTACCTTGAAATAAAAAAAAATAAAAATTCGAAGAGCATCGGGGAAAATATTAATAATCATCCTTATCAATCGCTTGCTTTATTTTATTCGAATCCATGAAATTCACGATTTTTTTTACATTTGTTGGCAACTTCCGCGCTAAAAAAGATTGAAAATGTGGGTGTGGTTATTTTGCAAAGTCCTGTTGATAATACGGACAAATATGGTTCTGTGACCCAGTTCGTGCTCCGCTCAGGTGACTCTCGGCCAGTCAATGATGTTGTAACAAAGCATATTTGACGCTAATTGAAGGGTCGTCGTACAATCCAATCACCGGCGTCGATTCACATAGTTTTTTGTGCTGTGACAGGCTTCAAAATTATTCGCTGAAAAACATATATTTTGACAAACTGATGGAATTTGACCTTAGTTCAAAAAGAAAATACTAGGCTAAGATACATTAGAGCTCACGCGAATCAGTTTTCTCTGCAAGTTGTGAAATAAAGTAAACCAGAGTAGCGTCGATGATTTTCAGCCCTGAAGGACTTCCGTGTGAATCCTGAGTTTTGAATTGTTCATCGACTGGCCACCAAATAGTTATGGCTATAACTAAATTTGACACGTTTTTCTTTTAAGCCCAATAAATTATTCATACATGTCAAGCTCTGTTCGATTTTTTCAGGACATGTGGCCGTTTTTAGTCGAAAATATTTTTTGTGGGAACACTTTTGCGGTACGTATACGGTATAGACCGAGCTCATTCAATGATCGTGACTTAATTTTAAAAATTGAATGTCAAATTTTACCAGACGTGGACCGATGTGGATTCGATATCGTTATTTTTGGAATTAATCACTAACATTTCCTCGTTTCTCTGCTCTGTCAAAAGGAGTTACCTAGGCTTTTTTCACGTAACTGTCTCATTAAAATAAAAAATAAATAAATATTACATCTAGAACAAGCACCCAAAACACGTAACAAGAGGTCCCAGTTCAGTTGCTTTCACGATACAAGTGTAATACAACTATTAGATTTGAAGTGTCGTTCAGAATGTAATAATAGTTAATACTAGTTGTATGTTCACACTTTACTATCAAAACCACCATTTCGACCACCCATGTGCCAGTTTTCAGTGTTTGGGCGAGCGGTCAATGTTTTCAATGAGCGAGCGAGCGAAAAAAAAACGCGATTAAAATGCGGTCGGTTTCCGGTCGGACAAGACCGCGTGGTCGGAAATTAAGCGATAAGCGGTCGATGTAAAAGCGGAAGGTTGGGCGAAATGAGTACTGTATGACCATGTTTCAGTCTCCGACGAAGTCTCGACTGACAACAATGCTGACAATGGACGTTAATTAAAACACGCATTGTTTGCAACTGGAAGCTTACCACCCGTTATATCAGAATCGTCAACAACAGAGTATACAGATAAGATGTTATCATTTAATTCCTTCCAAAGATAAACACTATGCAAATATCCACCAAACGGCAGTTGTAGTCTTTTCTGCTAGTGTTTTAAAACACTAATTTGAGCAACGTTATTTCGCAATTTCGATCTTTTGTAAACCTGGGGTGATGTATCAAGGTCTAAAGTAACCGTTTTATCAATTTTTGAAAAATCAAGAAAAAAGTGAAAATTTCCCTTCTCGCTACCTTAATACATATAAATAAATACACATGTTCCCGGTCTATGACCTTAGTTACACAGAGCGCAAAAATACGCCCAAATACCCAGAACAAGTATTCCCAGATTTATCGCTGTTTCGGGATACGAGTATACAATCTGTTCCTTGCCAACCTTCGCACCACCTGATAGTCACGTGATCCAGATGACATCACAGTCACGTGGGACTTCTAAAAGTCGCGTGATTCAAAAAACGTTTACAAAATACAATGAAAATGATTCAAAAATGTTTACAATGAAAATTGTGAACTTTATTTGTAAGGATTTAAAGGATCGTCCTGTCGTGTAGCGGAATTTTTTACTAATAACACAATCGTGGTTATTTCAGGACCCATCAATGGCGCTACCGAAGGGTACATTGTTAGCCATTCTCTATACTACCATTACCTACTTACTTATGGCGTGGTTTGTTGGACTGGAGGTAGTGCGTGACGCAACAGGTGATGTAGATGATATCGAAGGCGGTAATTTCACAAAACTTTGCAATGTTCCAGACTATGAATGCGAATACGGTCTGATGAACAACGCTCAGGTCAGTATCATCTTGTTCACAATCCACTGACTACAGCGGATAAATCAAAGAAGTTTTTATCATCTAATTAAAAGCCAGTGTCCTATGACAATTGTACAAGGACTATTACAGCGGGAGGGTCGTCACATGCGCACGTGCGGGAATTGAGTCCCAAGCGACGATAACAACACACGCTAAAAACGCAAAAGCTCATGGCTAGACGATTGTTTGTAAACAATAACACGCTATGTCCATCTGACGCATGCGCAGGTGACGATTTTTAAGATTAAAATCAGGTCTGCGGTACCAAATTTATTTGAAATGCGTTGAGTGTTTTTTTTTGATTTGTTAGTTAAACTTTGTAAATGGACTATTATGTAATTATTATCAGTGCGTGGAGTACCGGCGGTTATGTCACTTGGTTATTTGTATAAACGAACGAACGTATATGCTGTATGCATTCACTCGGTTAGAGCATTGAATGGAATCAGAAGTTTCGGAACGCCATCTTTTTAACTGAAAGAAACACCTTTGATATACTTCCAATTACAGATTATAAGTATGGTTTCGTGGCTGCCTGCATTTGTTATACTTGGTATTTTCGCAGCAACTCTGTCTTCGGCTCTAGCCAGTTTGGTTGGTGGGCCAAGGATATTTCAGGCAAGTATTGAATATTGTTAGTCGCTCACAAAAGTCGAAGGAAAGTACGCGAACAATTTAAATGTCAAGTCACTGCACAGGTCACGCCCGGTGACGACGTAACTCGATTGAAACAAACGTATGGCTAACCATGGTATAACTTTTGTTTGTTACCACTTTATCAGTACTCCGTATGTTTTTTTTATTGCAGGCATTCTGTCGCGATAAGTTGTTCCCATATATATCTTCGTATGTTCCCATATATATCTCCGTATGTTTTTTTTATTGCAGGCATTCTGTCGCGATAAGTTGTTCCCATATATATCTCCGTATGTTCCCATATATATCTCCGTATGTTTTTTTTATTGCAGGCATTCTGTCGCGATAAGTTGTTCCCATATATATCTCCGTATGTTCCCATATATATCTCCGTATGTTTTTTTTTATTGCAGGCACTCTGTCGCGATAAGTTGTTCCCATATATTTCTATATTTGGAAAGGGATACGGAAAAAGTGACGATCCAAGACAAGGATACATACTTTGTTTCATAATAGCAGAATGCTTTATATTGATCGGTGAGCCACGTAAAACTATTATTTTTAATATAACAGATGGACCCATAGAATCTCTGGAGGGTGGCAGAAAAACTACGCAAAAGATTTCTTTGTGTTTATTTTTTCAATGACGAATACGCTGGATTTTTTCTTATGCCTTTTTTGAATTCTACTATAGCCTTCCCAGAAGTTTCTAATATTCCACCTCTAACGCATAATCTATGTGTTAATGTCAGCACAGTATATTATATGTAATTACATTATACATATTTTTACATGCAGCTCAACTGAATGCCGTGGCTACTCTTACATCTATGTTCTTCTTAATGACGTACGCCATAATTAATTATGCTGTGTTTTCAGCCGCAATGGCCAAATCACCAGGTAAGAAGCAGACGCTAGTTTATTTTTGCCAAATCACCAGGTAAGAAACAGACGGTAGTTTATTTTTGCCAAACGCCGCTTAATATAAGGCGTTACTCGGTGTTGAATGTGACTCCAACTTGAATGAATGACGCTGCATTTGTATTTAATTACTTGATCTTGCGTAATACGTTTACTCGCGTCACGTCACTTCGAGATAGGCTTAAATTGTCGACACAGCGTCTAAGCATATTGATGCTCCCGATTGATCCCAATACACTAGTAATCGATTCACAAACGACAACAGCGTATAACACAGTGAGCCAATCAAATAATTCATTGATATATTTATTTATTTATAAATAAATTTAATTATTTGTGCGCAGTAAACAACTTTAATGAGCACAATATCAAAACAAAAGTAAGTAAACAAAATAAAATAAGTCAAATTTTGACAGTATATGTTATTAGTGACGTAGTCGTCGCATACAATATGTGAGCAGAGATGTAAAGACCCGAAATAATTAAAGATGAAATAACTTTTAAATGTCTGGTTACCTAACTTTACTACAAATAATTGTCAATGTGTTACACACGTAATATTTGCTTAAAACCCACAGTCTTTATATAATAATGCTGTTTTTTTTTCAGGATTTCGTCCTTCATTCACTTACTTCAACAAATGGGTGGCACTGATAGCTGCGGTATTGTGTATTGGATCAAGTTTTATAATTAATTGGATACTGACGTTAGGTACCTTGGTGTTATGTATTGTGCTCTACTTATACGTGGCATACAAGCAGCCAGGTAAATGACATTATATTTGTATGTTGTTCCCCAGACAATATACTCAGCTGTTCAGACCAGAAACGCCATCTAGTGACAAAGCGTGTCCGTGACGTAAATGAGGGTGTTATCAATATCCTTCCCACAGGTCACCTCACTACGCGCGGCCATTTTTCTGCAGTTCTTACATCTGAAAACATATTACAAAAAGTGTCAGACTTCAATAAAAACGTAAATACGAACCATTTTATCGCGGACTATGTTTTGCAAGGTAATGTTATAGTAGTGAAATGGCGCACGTGATACACTAAAACTGGGACGAAAAAACGTTCTGTTAACATGTATAGTTAGGAAAGAAACATTGAAGGCTAATTTCACTTAAAAGGAGTTTCCTAACATTTCCGTTCATTTTGTATTCTGGTGATTATTCCAATACTATTTCCGCGTTTAACAGCCATACAACACTAAGGTTTTAGTAAGTTTATAAAGTTAGTCATTTATTTACAATCTAATGCTTTGGTATCTAGGAAAGAATTGCACTTTCCAACGCATGTATATTTTATTCGGAGTCATGGCGTGAAACTTTGTATTAAAGTGATTAAAGTTACCGAGTGACTTACGCATAACTTGTAGGTCTTGTAGTTCGCATATATTCGAATATGCAAATGAGTTCTAGCAAAGCTGTTTTGTGCAGTGATGATAAGTAACATGCATCGAACTGTGCGGAGTTCGGGGTGTTATAGAACGCCGCCATGCGTTGAGTATAATTTGTTTGTTTTGTCGAGTACATTGATAAATCACTATAGTTACCGAATCAATTGAGAATTGGAACTCATATCATAGAAATTATGTATATTTTCACGGTATCTCAAATTTGCCACCCATTAATTGTTTCACCTGATTCATTATTTTTTTCCTTTAACTTGTACTAGTCATTATTCTGGCGCTTAAATTCATCAATATGCATTTGTAAATTCCGGTGAATACTATTTTATTTTGCTTCACTTAATGCAAAGAGATGATCTTGTGTGATCATTTGCGGCTGTTATAATCTATTTACAGTATACTGAATACAAACAAATTAAGATAACAACCAAAGAATATTAGTGATCAGTAATTATCAACAAGTCACTCTTTGTCAGTGACACACTCGTTATACTTCACATGACTGCGTATCTATTTAAACATGGCCGCCGAGATCTCCGCTTGTTTTCTTTCAAACAAAGTTTTATTTTTCCCCTTCATCGCGTCAACTGCCTCCTTGACCTATGTAACGATGGTAATTGTAACAATGGATGACGCAAAGAGTGAAACATTATTTTAGGTTCAAAACTCGTGCGTCGTTCCTCTCCCGCTATCCACGAGATCTTGGCGGCCAACGATCTATTGTTCACTCTCTGATTCTAATTCACTATAGACGTCAACTGGGGATCTTCCAATCAAGCTAGCGTATACAATCAAGCCCTACACACGTCGTTGAAGTTGAACTTTGATATCAAAGAACACGTCAAAAATTTCAGGTGAATACTTACTACCACGTTCAAATAATTCTTAAATTTAGAAAGTACGTTTTGGACGATTTTCGAGAAAAAGTGCGTGTTAGAGAGCAATGAATTTCCAGAATTATGTTAGAATGTCCTATTGAAGTGATGGTTTTCAATATTATTCGATAGATATTGACCCGAATGGTTATTTTTGAAGAGAATCGTAATTTCAATAATTAATTATTCGAGCATGTCTGTTAGTATGCTGTATTATTACATTAAACAACCATGCCCTAATGCAACGTTTCACCTTTCAGACCGCAATGCTTAGTTCTGACTGGCGCACCCAGCCATCGACCCGCTCTAACAATGTTTGCATCCAAGTTGACCAAATACGGGAGTTTAATGATATGTGGTCATATCGTAGAGGTAATGTTATCAATGCAATCATGTTGAAAATCTTTTAATATTTGCTTATTTTGAATTATTATAGAATCACATAGTATGTATATGGTAGCGATATTCGTTCTAATAACACCGGATACACCGTGCGTGTAATCATAGATTTATCTGTCTATGTTCTACCATCTAATGGATTTTGCCAATGAATAAATTATCTACATGTGTAGTAAATGTCGCATTTCTGTCAGCTCATGCACCCACCTCGACCACACAGGCACCCATCACGACCACACAGGCACTCACCACGACCACACAGGCACCCATCTCGAACCACACAGACACCCACCTCGAACCACACAGACGCTCATCACGAACCATACAGGCACCCTCCTTGAACTACACAGGCACCCATCACTACCACACAGGCACCCACCTCGAACCACACAAGCACCCATCACGAACCACACAGGCACCCATCACGAACCACACAGACACCCATCACTAACCACACAGGCACCTACCTCGAACCACACAGGCACTCATCACGAACCACACAGACACCCATCTCGAACCACACAGGCACCCATCACGAACCACATGTACACAAGCACCCACCTCAAACCACACAGGCACCCAACTCGAACCACACAGACACCCATCACGAACCACACAGGCACCCATCACGACCACACAGGCACCCACCTCGAACCACACAGACACCCATTTCGAACCACACAAGCACCCACCTCGAACCACACAAGCACCCACCTCGAACCACACAGGCACCCACCTCGAACCATACAGACACCCACCTCCAACCACACCGGTGCACATCACGAACCACACAGGCACCCACCTCAAACCACACAGGCACTCATCGCGAACCACATAGACGCCCACCTCAAACCACACAGGCATCCATCACGAACCACACAGGCACCCACATCGAACCACACAGGCACCCATCACGAACCACACAGACACCTACCTCGAACCACATAGACACCCATCACGACCACACAGGCACCCACCTCGAACCACACAGGCACCCACCTTGAACCACACATACACCGACGATGAACCACACAGACACCCATCTCGAATCACACAGGCACCCATCACGACCACACAGGCACCCATCACGACCACACAGACACCCACCTCGAACCACACAGACACCCATCTCGAACCACACAGGCACCCATCACGACCACACAGGCACCCATCACGACCACACAGACACCCATCACGACCACACAGACACCCACCTCGAACCACACAGACACCCATCTCGAACCACACAGGCACCCATCACGACCACACAGGCACCCATCACGACCACACAGACACCCACCTCGAACCACACAGACACCCATCTCGAACCACGCAGGCACCCATCACGACCACACAGACACCCATCACTAACCACACAGGCACCCATCTCGAACCACACAGGCACCCATTACGAACCACATGTACACAAGCACCCACCTCAAACCACACAGGCACCCAACTCGAACCACACAGACACCCATCACGAACCACACAGGCACCCATCACGACCACACAGGCACCCACCTCGAACCACACAGACACCCATTTCGAACCACACAAGCACCCACCTCGAACCACACAAGCACCCACCTCGAACCACACAGGCACCCACCTCGAACCACACAGACACCCACCTCCAACCACACCGGCGCACATCACGAACCACACAGGCACCCACCTCAAACCACACAGGCACTCATCGTGAACCACATAGACGCCCACCTCAAACCACACAGGCATCCATCACGAACCACACAGGCACCCACATCGAACCACACAGGCACCCATCACGAACCACACAGACACCTACCTCGAACCACATAGACACCCATCACGACCACACAGGCACCCACCTCGAACCACACAGGCACCCACCTCGAACCACACATACACCGACGATGAACCACACAGACACCCATCTCGAATCACACAGGCACCCATCACGACCACACAGGCACCCATCACGACCACACAGACACCCACCTCGAACCACACAGACACCCATCTCGAACCACACAGGCACCCATCACGACCACACAGGCACCCATCACGACCACACAGACACCCATCACGACCACACAGACACCCACCTCGAACCACACAGACACCCATCTCGAACCACACAGGCACCCATCACGACCACACAGGCACCCATCACGACCACACAGAAACCCACCTCGAACCACACAGACACCCATCTCGAACCACACAGGCACCCATCACGACCACACAGGCACCCATCACGACCACACAGACACCCACCTCGAACCACACAGACACCCATCTCGAACCACGCAGGCACCCATCACGACCACACAGACACCCATCACTAACCACACAGGCACCTACCTCGAACCACACAGGCACCCACCTCGAACCACAAAGGCACCCATCACGACCACACAGACACCCACCTCGAACCACACAGGCACCCACCTCGAACCACAAAGGCACCTCCTGAGTAATAAATGTGGCTGATAATTGTCTGACGTTATTCTGATAGATGACGTTTTTCAATTTGCACACAATACTGTCTAAATACTATAATATCCCCAATTTGAATTGTTCTCTTACAATTAAATATTATTTAACTCGTCTCTCAAAATATGTTAGTGAGTCTTATTGGTATTTGCTATTCATTTTTCGGGCCTGAATGAAAACGCCATTTTAAGGTGTATAGCGAAAAGGTCGCAGTTAGCATCGTTAAATTACAACGACGTTTTCAACATGCTGTTATACGGGTATAATATAGTAATAGATACTCTTTGTTTTTCAACGTATAGGGACAGGAGAAAGTTCACAAACTAGATAAATTGCGGGAAGTCCAGGATAAGTGGTTGGCCAGAGAAAACATTAAAGCCTTTTACCAGCCAATATTTGACAACGATCGAAGAAAAGGAACGATGAGCCTTCTTCAGGTGAATTTAAAAATATATATATAACTGTTGTTTACATTTATACAGATTGTTTTGCTTCATGGATATGTAGCAAAATACCTAGAACGAGTAGCACATGACGTCATATTCAGATATATTTAGTTAATGTTATTATCAGTCAGGATTAACATATAGTGACACTATGTCGACTATTTGCGAACACGTATGTATGTGTCCACCACATTATGCCATGGCTTCGGCGCGCATTTTGCGGCTCCATGTAACGGGATATCTTGTTTTGAAAAAAACACACGAAATCTTGGAATTTGACAAGTCGAAATTCCAAGGTCACTCGTAAATACGACGCTATTGTCGTGTAATAATCTCTAAGTATTCACCAATGAACCAATCAGAAAGCAAGCAACAAGATGTGATGTTACAGGATAGTCACCAATCAGAAAGCACATAACATGAGCGAACTAGAAAGCACGTAGCATAAAGTAGCCTAGTGTGACAATGTTTACCTTTTTGGTTTATTACTTTCAGACATCTGGCCTTGGTAAATTGACACCAAATACAGTTATAATCGGTTATAAGTCAGACTGGATGGAGGTTAAGGGCAGAGAAGTTGCCGCATATGTGGACACGATGCAGTAAGTGAACTTGTTTGCACGTTCGTACCACGTGATGTTTATTGAAGTCTCTTGAAGACTCATTGTTGGGTTAAGCTGACTTTTCTTACTAGTTATAAATTGATATTTTCATCATTTCCAGCGATGCGTTTGATGTCAATATGGGTGTGTGTGTGCTCCGTGTTCCAGATGGATTCGATGTTTCTAAAGAGAAAGTCAAACGAAGATTATTGAGTGAGTAATATGTACTTTCAATATTTACAGTGTATGTTTTATATCCATAGTAAAACGATTCGCTTCTTCGATAGCGATATTTTTCACAAAAATATACTTAATTATTATACAGTATTGCACAACAATATTCAATTGTGGAACGATTCACGCGGTATTTCAAAGATGGCGGACTTTTTTGAAAACGAAGTTCATAGCCGGAAAGCTCCAACACCAAGCGGTCGAATCGAGAAGATGTATAAAATTGTTGCTATGAGGATTGCGCAAAATATGCTACGCGTCGTCGATACTCTCGCTGTATTCAAGATGTTTTCTTGTGTACTTTGCGGCATCCCCGCTTTAACCCCACAATACTTGCTATGTCAATCGCTGCTTCATGGACCTAGTGGACTAACACATAACATTGTTGTCTAGGTAACGGTACAACGGCGAATGGGCGTCGGTCTTCAACTGTCGTCTTAGACACTTTCAAATCGGATAAAAGCGATGCCTCTAGTGATTCGGAAAAGGAGGACCATGATACAGCAACAGTTTCCGTGGCAACAGTAAAGACAAAGCATTTAACCGATGAGGAGTATGAAATAGACAGCAAGATTTTGCGCAAGATTACTCGTTTCCATGGTAGCCAGGGGAAGGGAACAATAGATATATGGTGGTTATATGACGACGGAGGTGAGGATCATAATAATTAGCGCTACGTGATTCCTAAGTGACGTATGATATTTAATACATGACTATCAGCGCGGTAAACAGTTACTCACTTAAAGGAATACAGTGATACTGGAATGATGAGTGTGCATATCATGAATATTCATTTCTTTTATTTAACTGCCAGGTTTGACGTTATTGGTACCCTATTTGTTGTCTCAACGATCACAGTGGGAAAAATGTCCGATAAGAATCTTTGCCGGGGGTAACGAAGACACTTTACAACAAGACGAAGTAAAGTAAGCTTCAGTCAGTTTATTTCTAGTGTACGAGTCTACTGTGGAATTGTGGGATTGGGAGGGGAGTCGGCGTTGATTATATATCGCGCATGTTACACTTTTATCTTTTGTAGTTGCATTTCTTAATCAGACCATGTAATCAGTGACGTCAGTTGTTTATGTGCACGTCATGAAAGGTCAGACATACGTAAAGGTCATGACCAAGGACGAAATGTATTGCAGACTGTATTCAATAACTGTTTACTCTCTCTAGCATTGCGGCATTATTGGCAAAGTTCAGACTCGATTTCTCAGAATTGAAAATAATTCCTGATCTCAACAAAGTTCCTTCCAAAGAAAGGTAAGTGAAATTTTAAACATAATACTATACCAAATGACAACTTAATTAGTTATAAACATATCAGAAA
The DNA here is from genome assembly GCF_978046115.1 of Saccoglossus kowalevskii. Lineage (NCBI taxonomy): Eukaryota > Metazoa > Hemichordata > Enteropneusta > Harrimaniidae > Saccoglossus > Saccoglossus kowalevskii. The sequence continues at coordinate 5,621,366 of NC_140656.1, forward strand.
TATGTACTTTTCACTTAATTAGTTAAAAACATATCAGAAATATGTACTTTTCACTTAATTAGTTAAAAACATATCAGAAATATGTACTTTTCGCTTAATTAGTTAAAAACATATCAGAAATATGTACTTTTCACTTAATTAGTTAAAAACATATCAGAAATATGTACTTTTCACTTAATTAGTTAAAAACATATCAGAAATATGTACTTTTCACTTAATTAGTTAAAAACATATCAGAAATATTTACTTTTCACTTAATTAGTTAAAAACATATCAGAAATATGTACTTTTCAATTAATTAGTTAAAAACATATCAGAAATATGTACTTTTCACTTAATTAGTTAAAAACATATCAGAAATATGTACTTTTCACTTAATTAGTTAAAAACAAATCAGAAATATGTACTTTTCACTTAATTAGTTAAAAACATATCAGAAACATGTACTTTTCACTTAATTAGTTAAAAACATATCAGAAATATGTACTTTTCACTTAATTAGTTAAAAACATATCAGAAATATGTACTTTTCACTTAATTAGTTAAAAACATATCAGAAATATGTACTTTTCACTTAATTAGTTAAAAACATATCAGAAATATGTACTTTTCACTTAATTAGTTAAAAACATATCAGAAATATGTACTTTTCACTTAATTAGTTAAAAACATATCAGAAATATGTACTTTTCACTTAATTAGTTAAAAACATATTAGAAATATGTACCTTTCACTGAAATTGTTTTGAGCTATTACTGTACCCTAACCGTCATTTTAGTCGATGTCTTCGAGATCGTTTCCCTCGTCACAAATTTTGTTCTGTTTTATTGTCAGTCAAAAGAAGTTTCAAGACCTCATAGAACCTTGTCGTGCACGAAGCGGTATCGAGTCACATGATCTGAAAATAACAAGACATGAAATAACGGACTCTAAGGAGAAGGTATATTAAACAGGCGGTCGTTGGATGCATTTGTAGACACGTTGCAAATCGGATTTTCCCTTTTATGACACCCGTTCTGTGCTAGGTGTATATCAGTAATTGCGTTATCAATTCGTTCGAATGATTGAAGTTATTAACGTATCTTTTCACTGTGTTTCTCTGCAGACATTCAGGTTAATTCGTCTAAACGAGCTTCTTCATCAGTATTCCAGTGATGCCTCATTGATTGTTGTGTAAGTTCACTTTCTTGCAAATATATCGCATTGTTTCACGTAATTATATTCTCCCATTTCCGAACACCCGCAACTCGATTCAGTTATTCAAGTCAATGAAGTGATAATTCATTCTGTTGACTATCAGCTGTATCCTAACCTCCCCAATAACGAAGTTGTATGTTGTTGTGTATAATAGTTGTTGTTTTATTTTTAATCAGGACACTTCCAATGCCGCGCAAGGGTTCGACATCATCCTATATGTATATGAGTTGGTTAGAAACCATATCACGTGACCTTCCACCGACACTAATGATGAGAGGAAATCAATCCAGTGTTCTCACCTTTTACTCATAGCGTATCTCGCACCGTCTTAGCGAATATGCAGTGTACAATTCCCTGCATTTGTTTTTGTTTTTTTCTAGATACAAAATCGCAAATGCACGTGTCAATTATACGATGTAAACTCCGTGCCATATGTGTACTACTTTATTATCATGTGTGTCGCACGCATGCGTAGACATGCTTTCATTGTAAGACAAATGACGCTGAATAAGCACCAAACCATAAACTCAATATGGTCTATGTCCACACATACTGATTTCTGAGTTTCCGTTTTCAACTTGAACCAGTGTATTGATTCATGAATTATATTTTTCGGGGTGGGGGGTGGGGGGTGGGGTGGGGGTGGGGGTTGAATAAGTTGTGATGTCCGCGTTGTGTACATTATTGCCTGTATTGTTTAAAAAATATCGACATTGTTGGAAGATTTTTTGCAAAAAACTCTGAATAACTTTAATTAGACATATTACAAGATTGAATAATCCATATATTCCAGTTTCTTTGCGTTGTTTGTTCTGTGGAGATATATGCAACTATTACCGTCGTATTAGAAGAGATTTGAGCTTTACATACTGCTAATCTGTCTTCGTACTCACTAACAGTGCAGGTTTTCTCTCTCATATTTCTATTCCAAGGTTTATTTTTAACAGTCTTTTTTTAACGGATCTAATTTGTAAGAAGCGTAATTGATTGTATAAATAAGAAAAAAAGTACATCGTAATAATTGCTAGTCGTATTATGGTTCTGTGCCTAATAACTTGTATCATAATGTAAATAAACATAATTACATAAGGGCAATGATTGTAAATTTGTGTTGTGATTTGTTTCCTCCAAAAGACGAAGGTTGTTCAAAATAAGAAAGAAGTTAGCAAACACTTCGATAATGTAGCGATCCTGGGTAGAGGTTTTATTCGATTAATATCAGAATATTATATCAATTAATTGGCAATAAAGTTATGTCTGAGTAAATTCTATATTGTGACGTAAATACGAGAGGGGCCTATATGGGGGTACTCAATATATAGGAGTTGGGCCCTATATTTAATACAGGTAAAATAACAGACGTCTCTGGCAGCGTGCTTATTTTACAAGTCATGACTTCTCTTCTTTTATGGGAATAGGGATCGTTGGGTGAAAGTATACCACCACAACTGTGGCCATGCACGAAGGGAAATAGTACAACTCGTACTAATACAATGCATGAACTATTTGTTTTCAATAAATGAACACTAGGGGCGCTAACCACTCCGAATTGATCTGAGTGTAGCCCTGAGTACAGTCCTGTTAGGTTGGCCTTCTTCCGCTGATCATTTGTGGGGGCCGAATGATCAGCGGAAGCAGGCCAACCTACAGGACTGTACTCAGGGTTAGTCTGAGTGGGGAATATATTATAAATGGTGAAATCAGAATTTCGATCGAGGATGTAAAGAAATCTCCACTCTCGAGTGAGTATTCATGTTGATTGGTGCCTTCCTACTTTTCTGTCACACCGGTGAAACAGCTGCACAACAATTTAGACTCAAATCGGGGAGTATCATCTATCACATTGCTACCTTCTGTGACATTTAATAGCGTCAGTCCACTGGGAGTAGTTCAGGCAGTCAGCTTAAGGGATTATTTCCACACCACGTCTACACGCTCACGTCTGAATATTGCACAGCTCGCGAGATTCAAGTATCAACACACTATCAATGCCTCAGCTCAATGATGTCAAATTGATTTTAATTGATAACAGCAAACATGATCAGCAAATTCTAAAGTATTCCCCAACAGCGCGCGACACTCTGCTGGAACATTATACCACAGGGTTGACATCATGATATATGCTACTTCATTTCTATTGCCACAAATTGAAACAAATGTCGCACTCTTAACCTAATTATCAAAACAACTTTGCTGTTCTCTTTCACCTAAGAGACCATGTCACGTCACATCATAATTAATTATGCATGAATTCGAAATTAGATTTCTTCAAAATGGCGGCCTATATATTAATTACCATGTACACAGAGTGTCCTGGGTTATCAGGTAAAAGAGGAACTGGGCTGTCATGTAAAACCTCTCAAAATTGTGTTCAATAAACTGATGGTTTTACTTCATAGCATTGTTTGTTTCTTAGTCACGTATCACAATTATTTGGAAACATTATATTGCAAAAAATAGCGATAACGTCTTTTAGAAAACCAACACCACGTGTTCAACGGATGATTGAACGAAACATTGAATATTTATTACCCAAACCAATTTTAATTTCAGCTGTCACATTTGTTTCAGAACGAGGCTCTACTGGACTAAAGTTATTAAATAACCACCCAAACCGCAAGTCAATAAAACAGTAGTATACAATATAATGTAATAGTTGAATTGAAATGTCCAATTGTCAAGCTCCGACACCTACAATGTATTCACATAGTTTGAAGGGTTGTACATTTCAAAGTTGTGAAAATTAGTTATGCTTATATTTATTACACCCGTCATATGATATACTAAATTTCAAACACTGATATGTGCAGAAAAGCGAACAAATTACCATCGTTACATATACCATTTTATTAGTTATGCAAAATACTAAAACCAACATACATTGTGTATAGAGCAGATGACGTCATCGGATCGTGCATGGCGACATGTTGTCAGCATATTAGTAACGCGTTGGTACGTATCCATTTATAATGATATCGACAGTATCCAGTGTGTACTATACTAGCAAGAACAATGGCTGCACGAATGTACATTCATTCATAATATACTCTCAACTGAGTATGGGCCATGTTTCGCCATATGGTGTGTATACTGTTGGTGTTGGCGGCGATCACCGTGTCGAAAATAGTCATCGACCATCAAATGATATCACAAAAGCCACCAAAAATGACTTATCATGAAATTTCCGATTTGAAAACAGAAGTGAGACGGAATAGATCTGGATTATCAGCGGTAGAGACGAAACAGTACGGTGTGAGAGGTAAGATCAACTGGCCGAATACTTCCGCGACAGTTCAACCATCCATGCCTGATATTACCGGCTTACGTCATGTACAGAACAGCGCATTGGTAAGTTGCATATGATAACCCTTTGGCTAAGTGATTGGTCAGATATCGCGAAGAATGAGATTTGTTCGTGATGTCACAATTTTGGGGCATCCCTCGGGCATACCCACTATGGCGAATTACATAAAATAATACCAGTGATGAAAAAGTGCTTCAATTTGTTGTATCTGAAAAGAGTACATCGTCACACTGGGAGGATTTTGTTCGTATATATGACGGGTAAACCACGGTATGACAACATATAAATCATATATGGCTGTGGCAGTTATTAATGCGTTTCCACATGGTGTATATACACGTTGATAACTTAGTAATAATGTGTACTATTAACACATAATATATAATATATAAGCTCAATTACACAACACTCTGGGCCAATTTCCGGGATGATTTTCTTAGACAAAACAGCAGCATTTAGTTTAAGTCTACATATTAGCGAGAAAATCGATAAATTACGATGAAATCTTAATGAAATTTCTCAATTTTAATGATAAATACGAGACATCACCACATTTATATGTATACCAACTCAACAATTATTTATAATTCTTCCTGTTTCATTATTAACACCTACATCTTTCTTGTCATTGATTTTCAAGACGCAGCATACATATTTGAAGACACACAATTTTTCATCCGTGTTAACAAAAAATGCGAGTTCATCGATAGGGGACGCGGCTCACACCAACGATACTCTCCGAATACCAAAGTATTTATTTCCCGTTATCTTCTGGGAAGGTGGTCCAAATTGGAACTATCTGAGCTTCAGACGGGCTATTGCCATGGCAATGTCATTAAACCGGACATTGGTAATGATACCTTTCCATAATCATCATATAAACGGCTGGCACAAAGGATGGAGATCATTTCAGGAGACATTCGACATTACTAAATTAAAGGGCATTGTTCCCCTAGCAACACCTTCAGAATTCCGCGTGAACTGCATGAGTGAAGTCAACTTTCTTATCCAGTTTAATATGTCTCGTTACTCGGAATCCTTGTCGAAATTCTACCGGAGTCAATACGAACGGACACGGGATGATTTCAATAGCCTGTGGGGGATACGGCTTCCTAATATCTCTGACGCTCAATCATTCATAAATAAAGCGAACCCAGCAACGAACCTGGATGTAGTGAGTGATATCAGATGTCTTGGAGTACACGGACCATTGCAGATTAAAAATCTTGACATACCCGGCGAAATAGATCTTTATAAAACTGTGGACAAAAACTTTGTTCGAACGGAATACGTAAGAAACACAGCAGACAGGTTATCTGACAATATTTGCCTTGGGAAACCGTATGTATGTATTCACTGGAGAAATAGAACGGGAGAAATGTGAGTATTTTAAGACATTCTTGATGCAGAGCACGTCTCTTTTAATGGAGATGCTGAACTGTTCGAGTTACGACCATCGAGTTCCGAACGTCGAGTTACGAAAACATCGAATTATAGAAATGACCACGGCAATATTTTTGAAACAACGCCCACTTTTGTGAAACCACGCCAAGGTAACTCGATGTTCAATTAACAGTTAACAGAACTTCGAGATACTGGCAAAATAACTGTTAACTGTTATTTAAAGTTCGAGTTACAATTTGGGCGTGGTTTCGCAAAAGTGGGCGTGATTTCTGAAATATGGGCGTGGTCATTTTTGTAACTCGATGTCCGTAGCTCGAACAATTTGGCATCTCCTTTTAATGATACCATTGTACCAAATTGTTAAAAAATATATTTTCACGGATAACAAACACCATACATTGCATTGTACGAATGCATAATAACGAACAAATAAACGAGCATACGTTAAACCATAGACCCTCTAACAGATAGAGGGTCTATGGTTAAACCTAGCCAGCTATAGGCATATAAATGTCAAGGCATAGAGCCAACAAGTGATTCCTGGTGTTTAAAAAATAGTGAGCACATCTCACTATATAAGTGACAGTAAATAAAATAATCTACGTCAAAACAGGACAGTTGCTGTTATAAATATAAATATAATATAATGTGTACGTCGAACGTACGTTTATCACTGTATTTTTCTGCAAATGTCAGAGTTGTCGACTCGTGTTTGTTTCGATACGGCCCTAAACTAAGTGTCACATGCTAATCAAGTTATCTGCGAAGTATTCCGTATTTGATGCACGATATAGCACTGACAATCAGTATTTCTTTTCAGTTGTGAATTTAACTTGCTGCTCAATGGTGCCGAGAATTGCCCTCACACCATGCCCCTTCTATCCGGATCAAGTAATAAAACAGCTCAAGCGGTCAGAGACTTCATGCAATCTAAGAGGATTAAGTGTGCATATGTAGCAGCGCCCCCAAGACAACAGGTGGGTTTATTAACATCTTTTCAAAATTGTTGTAGTTTTCTAAGAATTACCTGGAGGGAGATCCACAAAGAATTTACTAATAAGGAGGATATTGTTAAAGGGTGGTGATCGACGCGCCGCGCATGCGCAGAATATGTGTCCCATATTAACAGAGATTACGACTTCAATTGCTGTGCTGCCCAATGCGTAGAAGAAAGAAGACACTGCCAAGTTTTAACCATGTAATTCATTTGATGAAACAATCTTACAAGTCAAAGTCGATATTTACTGCACAGTCGCATTCACGCTTGCCACTTAGAAAGAACATTGAATTGTTGGAAAATCACTGTTTATCAACATAAATGGTGCGACGATGGCCGTCCTTTAAAAGTGTTAAACGTGAGTTACAGAATTGTTAACTAAACTATACTTTGATGTATTCACACCAGCATGGCCCTATGTATACAGGAAATACAAATTCTCGCAAGGGCCAATCAAATTCTCTGGTTGTTCGAACGCACCAACCAAATTCTCCGATTGTTCGAACGCATCATTCAATTCCCCGATTGTTTGAACGTACCAATCAAATTCTCTGGTTGTTCGTACTTACCAATCACATTCTCTTTCTGTTCGTACGTACCAATCAAATTCTCTGGTTGTTCGTTCCTACCCATCAAATTCCCCGATTGTTGGAACGCACCAATCAGATTCTCCGATTTGCTCGAATATTTATAATGTAACAAAAATGCGACAACATAAAAGTAATGGACAATGTTTATGAGTAATGTAATTATGCATAATATTACCAGGAATTTATAGATGACCTGAGAAGTGAACAACAGCTGCAGGTATTTACATCCAAGAAGATTATTTCCATGAAAGACAAAGACGCCCGTCGTTTGAGGTGGGACAATTATCAGTTGTCATTGGTTGAGCAAGAATTGTGTGCAAGTAAGTGTATGTCATGCATTAATGTCAAAGGGCTCAGCGTCAAATCCATATTGTACACGAATTCCGTACGTGAAATGAAAGCTACCTTGAATCTAATTGTAGATAATTACTGACTATTTGAGTCTTACATAACAAACTTTACTGGAAAATATATTTTGACATCTGGTTTTGTGCAGCCCATCATACTTGCTTTCGCTTGACATAATATTTACCCACTACCCTTCAACCTACTCGGGCAAATCCCGTATTTTGGGTCTACGGTTTGCCTATTCATGATAAACGTCATGAATTCAAATGACTAATACGCGCTTGTTGTGGAACGATGAATGCATTGGCCCTCTGTAATGAGAGGAAGTCACGCTGATTGGTGCATTTGCTAGTTACTGAATACTGCAATGTAGGCGTTTTTCATCACGACTTCCTTGTGGTAACCAACAGTGCCGTAAAGAGGGCAGGGTTTTACCGTTTATCCCTTTATCGACATAATAGAACATGCCAGAGATTTTATATGTTTTTTTTTGTAGAATCGCAGGTGTTTATAAGCTGTGGAAAATCAAACTGGTCAATTTTTATTAAGAACCAACGTGACTTGACTGGAAAGGAAGTGTTGTATCTTCGTGATCTCCCCGGAGTACCAAGTGAAATATACGACCTGATTTAAAACGCCATAGTCGTCATCCATCCTGAGCATGTTTGGACTTCCTGTTCATCAACAATAATTGTACCCACACTGCATTGCGGTTTTCCTGTTGAAACAAAATGGCGTCAATGCGGCAAACGGCAGACATCTTTGAAAATATTTCGTATGCGTCATTGACAATATTACTTTGTAACGTAGGAAAGCAGCGAGAAAACATCTGGGAATAATGCACCATGAACACGTGTAACCATTCTACCGAAAAAGTGCAAATTGTGATCTTAATCACAGTCCCTCCAGTTGTGGAGGGACTGTGTCTTAATCTGTAAAAACGATTTTTATGTGAGATTAAAGCGGGGGTGTCGTCACCTGCGCATGCGTCAGATGTCCATATGTGTCATTGTTTACAAACAGGCGTCTACATATGAGCATTTCCGTTTTTAGAGCGTGTTGTTATCGTCGCTTGGGGCGTCCAAATGAAAATTTGGACTTCTAAACAAATGATATACGTAAGTAGACACATATATGCTAATAAATAAAGCGATGTGAACAATACGAACGTCGTCTTCAATTAAAACGTTTTAGTATTGTACCTTTGAAAAGAATTGTATATTAATAGTCAGTGAATAGTCCCGGTACATTGTATACGTGTGGTCTTTATTGTTCTTGCATACTGGTTGTCTCTAAACAGCTGTGACACGTACTTGTTTCAGACTATCATCAATGACGTCAAATGTGCATGCAACATTCCAATTGTAATGGATTAACTTTACGATTATGGAACACTAAAGAACATTTTTATATTATGGTTTTAAATAGTATTCTTGCATAATAATAATAATAATAATAATAATAATAATAATAATAATAATAATAATAATAATAATAATAATAATAATAATAATAATAATAATAATAATAATAATAATAATAATAAAAATATATTCATCCAAGTTACAGAGACCAGTGATATGGGATGGGACAATATTGATTTGTCATTTACAGCGACTAAAACCAGTTATAGTCTTATAGTTGTTACTTAACGTAGATCTTTTATTTTTTTAACAAAGAGATATAATCATTTCTATGTTTATGATAATGTTGTAAACTGAATTGTGATCTTACTTCAATACACATTACATGCCTTTTGTACAATTATTTGTATGACGCGTACAATCACAAGTATCCCAGAATTATAAAAGTGATTCCATGCAGTTGACATTGATTCCATTTGTATTTTACATGTAATCTACACCGCGACAAATGATTATTGTCAGCCTGTAAGTTTAAGTTTAAATTCAATATTGGTAGTCGATGATCTATCAGCAATACTCAGTGACTGATAAGGATGAAATTATCGAAACACGTGGCGAGATACTCCAAAACGCTAACAGTTCATTCCCTAAATGTTAAGCAATCAATATTGACATTCTTGAAAAATCATCCACTTACAATAATTTGCCCAGTGTCTATATAATTGTATTTATTCAATTCAACTTACGACGGTTAACTTAAGAGACTATGTGTATCAAATCTGCGTTGTATGCAGTCATTGCTATAAAATAGCCAAATATAGTTTACAATTGCTGTACTTATTCATATTAATGATCGATTTCCCTTCCATGATGTTGAAACTATTGACATTAGCATAAATGAACGAATTCTCAAAAGGACAAGTAATCAACGCCGAAACAAATGGCGACCGAAGAATCACTGACAGCTCGTATAATAGTATCGATCGTCAACAAACTGTATGTCTTCTTAAAAATTACATTTTATTAAAAATTAAGTATTCTTTTCCGACTTTTTATTTTTAGTATACAAAAAGGTTCAACACGTATTTTGAAATAATTGTAATAAATAAACAATCTCGGTGCATTTACATGCAAGTGTTATAAAATAATGACATCTAAAACTACTAAGGTGTAGTATATTTGTGTTTGTCGATCGTCGCAGCAAATAATGTATTACTGTTACTATGTATAAGTCTAATTAAAAGTCAAGTCAGTTGTCTACCGGGACATAAAGGCCGTTATGTATCAATATTGAGGTAGATCCCAGATTACGACGATACAAGCAATTCGAATATACATGTACAGCATATGACGTCAGGACGTGTTATTTAGTTATTGCAATTTACACTGTATTATTGTTTTGATTACTTCTATGTCACTGCAGGTTGAGATACTTGTCCTCGAGGGAGATTGTAACTGAGTAGATCGTTCAGACCATGAATACACCAGACTTTACTTGTGTGCAAAATGATATTCTGCATTTTGTGTGTGACGTCAAAGATTGGAATTGCGCATGTTCATTTAGTCACTGTGAGTTCGCATTCACTACACGTTTATTTCAAGCCGTTTATTTGAATAGTGTAACGGGGCGCATTTGCCTAAGGCCGGTTTACTATATCAGATTTATCTGACAAGATAAATCGCACCGTGTAAACCGAGAAATTTGATGTCAGATCTCATTTTTTTAAAATTCGGATGTACAACCTTGGCGCTCGATTATTCTGATGATAGATCTGACAGTGTAGCCGACGAATTAGATGTTTGACCTGATTTTTGGATATTCAAATTCATCAGATTGATATGATGACATTAATCTGACCGTGTAAACACTTATTTTGCCATTTCATTGATCGGACGCATTTTTTTTTGGTTTTCACGTTCGATTTCACACGTAACGCGAGATCTCGCAGTGAACGGAAAACGGTCTATTCTCTATTCATAGAAATGAATGTACGAGTGACGCTCTACGACTAATTGATATAGAAATATAATTGTTTTACCACATGACCAAATTAGAATGACGAAAGGCAGAGTAATTAATTCTACAGAACTGGTCTTGTGACTATTGTGCAAATCACACTGAGCGCGTCGAAGCAGTCATATGCAGTATCGGCAGCCGAGGGTGTGTGTAGGGGGCGCTGATAGCTGAATGAGAAGCTACCAAAGCCGCAAAAGTGTGACCATATTTATGCCATGGAAGCTGGTATTGTGATTGGTATAAACTATGGCCATGTGACAAGTGTTATTAATAAATTATGCATTATTGATAGCCGTGTAATTACGAATTTTGTCGAAATGGGGCATGTGTAATTGAAACAATAAATATTCATTAACATGAAATTGATATTTACTACTCAAAATAAATATCTAAATATAGATTCTACCTCGTATCTCGCTGATTGAATAAAGCTGATGCCATGCCATGTGTAGATGATTTTGTGCCCGTTTTGTAAAATAAAAATAAAGGCACTTTGACTTTGAATCTCATTCGAACAAAAAATGTGGTTGGTATCCAACCAAAGACTTCCCATGCATCCCATTAAAGTGTAAAAAAGTGTGGGAAGTCTTCGGAAACAAAATTATTGAATTCTTGTGCATTTGATATACTTGTTTTGTGAAACAATTTTATCAAATTTCTAAATTATACTCGTATATTAAATTTTAAAATATTTTCTAAGGCATAATTTTATTTATCGAATGAAAACATGTTTGTCATTGTATGTTAATAATGCCAAGTAAATGAGAACTCAAACATCTCGAAAGTAGATAATATTTAATTCGATTTGATGAACCATTCATGAATTGAAAATATCAGGAATGTTCCAATATGAACACGGGTGAATATCAGCTGTGGATATCACACTTGCTGGTAATGGAATGGTCCATGGTAGAATGAAGAATTGGGTGTTGAATTGAAATGAACCAATGTTATTTTTTTTTACTTTTGTATATTATTTTGATGATTGTAAGATGCTGGATTCATCGCAATTAAATATACATGAAGTTCGGCGATCTAGTTTTTTTTAATCCGGAATATATGATAAAACCGCTAGGGACAACGATAGCAATGCACGTCCATACCAAGCACACACTCTTATTGTAACAGCCGATGCTGTTTCATTTACTCTTCTTCCCCCATGTGTCATATAAGTACAGTTACATACACCAACAGTTGGATACGTCTCTGGAAACTCCTAACTTAAGGTAAGCACGAACACACATACACATAACATGTGCATTTAGTAAACATATTTGTGTATATTTATTCGTATATGGAAAACTATTGCATCGCGCAGCGGATACAATTGATGAAATATTCACATCGGGGAAAGCACTACGTGGAAACCATTGGCATCACTGCTGCTAAGCAACCGACTATTGAGTTTTCACAAAGCATAAAGAAACTATACGAAAGCTAATGTTGGATTTACATGTGGCGTGACACTCGACCAAATGATAGGAATGGACAAATATCGATAGCTGTGAGAAATATAGCCATAGACTGTGATTGTAAAATATATAGAGTATGAAGGATGTGTATGATGAGAGTTGTGATCATATTCTGTTGAGACTCTCGTGGCATCGGTGAAGAATTTAAAAACAACACCTACTAGGTTAATAACACTAGTCAATACTGTATGCATTTTCGTGTTCTAATTGGTAAAATACATAGTATCAAACCAGCAAAAAGTAACTTAGTAACACGTGAAAATTAGAAAATTGTCTTTTCATTATCGTATGTGTGTACTGTGTGTGTAGTGGACATCAGTATTCGGAATTACGATGGTGTAACTTGCGACATTGATGAATCAAGTCAAATGCTATGAGAGGAAGATGTAATACTGCAAACGCAACACAATGAGTGAACAAGAAGTAAGTGTACATGGTTTGATAGATTATAAAACTGATCAACAATCAGAAAATTATAAACATGTAAAATTGTATCGAAAACGAATTCAAATATTACATACAGTATCTCCACAATTGCCATAGTAACGAACTTATAAACAATTACATGGTTTTATTAACTTGAATGTGTTATAATGAAACTAGTTTCACCATTCTTGACGTTTGCGTCAATTATTCAGATAATTATTCATAATAGACTTTATAAACATTTTTTTAAATACATAATGATATTTAAACCAATCGCAATGTCCAGCTTGTATTCAACAATCGGTTTTGTATTAGCTTAGGTGAGTAATGTTCTGAATGCTTTCGTTGTTAAAGCCTAGAAAATCACACTCTGAAATAAAAAAATACACGCGAGGTTAGTAAAGCAAAAATGGTTTTAATTAGCGCTTTCTTCATAAAGTGGTTGATTTTACAAATAGTATAGACATACCCGATTTGATAATGTAAAATAGCCCAGTTTTGAAAATGCGTCAAATCTACTTAGAAAATAACCAGGCTTTAAGGTAGAGATGCAAGTTTGTAGGCACGTGGGAGTGAAATTTGTTTTGCTTTTTATTATCCAAACAGTCTTGGTTATAGACTGTTAAAATTTTGTAGAATTGTGAATAGTGGAACATACGCAAAAAACGATTTTAAATTATAGATAACAGGTGCAAAATTATCTCTTTTGAATGCTTAGCAAGATTTAGCAATTATCTCAGCTTATTTTTAGTGCACACCCCGAACTTAAGAAAATAGCTCCCAGACGCTTTGACCTTTTGTTTTGAAATTTTAACAAATGATTGACAATGTGTTTATCTTCAAAAAGCCGTCGGGGCATTGTTTTTGGATGAACAGTGTTACAACACTCGTACAGACAACTAGCGTGAGTGTTAATTTATGCGTAAACTTGAAGTCACTGTAGTGAAATTTGAGCTACTGCCCTACAAAATTGACAACTGGTAGACAGTTTTCAAGACGGCACTTTCTTCATAGTAAACATATGTACCCGTAAACCAATTTTGACAGGAAACAGAAGCATGGTCTATAAGCTAATTTTGTTTAAAATCACTTTTGACCAAAAGGCACATTTTTGTGCATATTTCAAATTACAGTGTCCATAAAAAATACTAACAAAATTTTAAAATGTATACAATAAGCTTTCCGAAAATATATAGTTTTGTGGACAAGGGAGGTCATCTTGGTTTCCTAATTAACTAATTAAAATACCTGTCAGGTAAATTTGTCTATACCTTGTAAATTGTGACTACTCAATTAGTGCGAGTTGAATAATTACGTATGACGTCAATGATCGCATAACAATATCAGAAATACTGTAAAAGTGTTTGGACATTTCAACAACTATTATACAAATTACACAAATAAGCAAAAACTACTTCCATAGGAAAGGCACTTCCATGTGATTTTGAGGCTCTACTTTCATTAGCTCTTAGATGTAACATTTCTTTCTCATTGTTATATATTATATTCCAAGATCTCACCCGCCACACTCAGCTCATCAATTTAAATTAAGAAATGTCATTTCTTGTGGCATAAAAAGATGAATTCTCAGTGACCCCAAAGAAAATGTTGTAGTTAATGCCAGGAACGTTTTGGAAAATAAAACATCAAATTGGCAATCAGGAGTATATAGGCAATGATTGCAAAATTCGTATTCTTTAGGTGTACTTATATTCACGTGTAGTTCGTAGTATCTAATAGACAAGCTATAACACGCACTCATAAAACGTTACTGTCACTTTCCTACTTGCTTGAAAGTAGTGCAATTGAAAGCAGGGCAGCTGAAAGCACATGACGCAACCAACAAAACTCGACATATTATTGGCCTTTTAATAGTTTCCGTAAATTGACTGTGAAATTATTTTAGTGTTTCAGATATACATGCCGTCGCAATGAGGCAATTATCTTAAATAACGAAAAGAGCAATCATATCATCTTTATTATATTGCGTCGTACGTGACATGAATCACTTATAATTTATTAAGCAACATCGTGATTCCGAAAATGCGAGACTTGCGTTTGACATCATCATCTTTTACGTAGACTTGTTTTTTGTTGTCATGTCAACGCAAATAACTATGCAGATACATTATCTTACCGTGTCATGCATTTTTCAAACCACATTACGCCTGTCAAGATGAACTAATCGATCAAACATTATTACATGTCAAAAACTTCGGATATCTTTTTTTTTAATATACAAACATTAATTAGTGGTAGAGATTGGGAAATGTTTCAGAAATTACGCTAGAGGCGCTTGATGAACGTATACAACTTGGTAAATAAGCAGTACTTTAATAATGTAAAAAACATTCCTATAGTTTGTGTATTGACGAAACCGTACCAAGCTGCCGTGATTCGAACTATGTTTTATACTTCCCCGCAGGAGTCTAACGTGACGTCCACTCTACGTTGATGTTAACTAAGACTCATATTTCGGCAATATCATAATGCAAGGTTTAAAATGCTAGGTTATATTCGTTGATATATTATATAAATCGATGTGGGCGGTTACTCCTTGTTAAAATGTATAACATACTGGTTACGAGTCACAGAACTTCCTGAAGGGAGGGTTGTAAAGCATGCTTACAGACTAATGTATAAAATAGATGAAAATGGAAGGACATCATGGGCCACTGAAATTAAAAATATACTTCATATGTACGGCTTTGGTATGATTTGGATATCCCAGGGCGTGGGGAGGTAAACCTGTTCTTGGTACAGTTCAAGCAGCGGGTAATTGATATTCATAGGCAGGATTGGTACAGTGAAATATGTTGCACTGCCAAACTAAGGTCATATTGTAATTTTAAAACCATGCTTGAACCAGAAAGATATCTTTTTGTAGTCACAGAGGCTAAACACAGACATGCTCAAGCACGTATTCGCTGTTCTAGTCATAGATTGCGCATTGAAGAGGGGCGCTATACAGGGTTGGAAATTGATGAAAGAATATGCGAGTTTTGTTTATCTAATGTAGAGGACGAATACCATTTTGTTCTTATTTGCCCATTATTTCACTCTATGCGAAAACAGTTAATTCCTGAGTATTTTTGGCATCTTCCCAATCCAGAAAAATATTACAGTTTAATGCGCTCAAAATCAGCAAAGGTACTACGTAATCTTGGTAAATTTCTACATAAAGCATTCAACCTTAGAAGGGAGTTTTCGTTACAATCGGTATAATAATTTTGTTATGTATATATATGTATTTTACAATTTCTGTACATTCTCAGGGCTTGTGTATTCTTTTGTTTTTTTGTAATGTATAGTCATATGGGCCTGTGGCCTAAAAGACAATAAACAATAAAAAAACAGTTCATAAATCGATAGAATATTCTTTGTAATATTTGCGTCTTGTGAAACAAAAATTAAAACCCTTTGAGCTCTATGAATTCTGTAATTTATATAAATCATATGATTCTATAACAAAGGTCGCCATTTCTGAGAAGAGACTGCCACACCTGGGTTAAAACTGAAACCAAACAGGTCAATCTTTGGAAACCCATGACGTCACATGATCTGCCTGAGATCACGTAATTGGAAATTGACGATATTTTGCGGTGATATTCATAAATTATTCAGTAAGCATCTTTGGAGTATACTGTTAAACTGCCGTAATTTCAACACGTAAGGTGTACATGTTCTAGGGCTGTTATAGCGTATGACTTGTACTTTTTGCATGTGACGTCACGAATGCGTCCTACACTCTGTTCTACGTGTTTAGAGGTATAAGGGACTGTTGAAAAGGCACCAGTACGACCAATAATATTTAAACTAGGGTGTTCGACTCATCAAACGTGCAATGGGCTTATCTCATTTAAATTCTAGTAAATAGTATCCTGAACGAAATTCACAAACCCAAATAATCGTGTTCTGACCAATTCTAATTGCTCTGTTGATTTTCTGTGAAAATACATAGACTCGTATTTCTATTGTCTAGTGACTGAATGAAACAAATATAACTCTGAACCAAACTAAAATCGGCAGAAGCAACCGAGAGAAAGTACCCCGGTATAATTACAGTTACTTGTTTAATCACTTAACACCAGACATTTAGACCCCTTAACTCGACATAATAAGGCATTAGCTCACCGCAATATAGTGTTTTTTTCAAATTAAAACGGACAATTGGAAATCCATATTTATATATAATAACACACTTCACTTCTTAACAACTAAGGCTACGTTGAAATGTCGTATTCATTATAGTCTTTATTACTATAAGTGGAAATATGTATTTAAATATCACGTGATGTAGGCCAGATTGGAGAGATTAAATGAATTGAAGTATTAGTTGTGAGCGTTGGTCATGGACGTACACTAGCGGCGTTCACATTGTGCGTCGGGTAAGCATTCTCAGGTAAGTGAAATATTTAGTAGTCAGTCAACGGAGTCAAAGAATATAGTAAAATGCGCCAACCTTTCAGACTAACTGCAACAAACTGAAAACGTTGATATTACAAACATCGTCAGATTTTTGTTTCTTTTACACGCGACTTCATCGGATACATGGAACTGGCATTTAGGCGCAGAAACTCTCTCGTTAGATTGTCTTTTCCACTGCAGTGTTACGATTGCGTGTTTACACGGCACGCGTCTTTAGTTAAAACGTGGAGAGTTTCCTAAATTGTGTTTTCTGTACTCTGAAATATACACGAATAGTGTCAATCTATGCGGTCAGGAATTCTAAAATGAGATTTCGTTATTATCTGAGCTGTATAGCCATTAATATGTTGAATATAGTGCAAGTAACCCTCGGTGGTAGACTACTCTATTATAATAATATGAGTTGATTTTAATACAACGCATTGTACTACCGTAAATTGAAATAACGGCTTGCTATACAGCGATATATTCTCTTTAATTACATCTATCCTACCGGGATACAATATTCACAAATCCGATACACGCGGAGAGAAATTGTGTTTTATAACAGTAGCATTTTCCGACAATAGAAAAAGCCAATCAATTATGGTATAGTAAACCAGGCTACATTTTGCCGTAATAATAACTCGATTTTATAAGTATCTGACGAAATATCACCGCACACACAAATCGTAGATCCATACGTCAGCTCTGAGGTTGAACCCTTGCAGTTTCTTCAAATATAAGTGTAATTTGAGTTTCCTTTTTGACAGTTCTATGATATTATTTTCTCATCATTGTATAAATCACAGTGCTGTTGTATATAAACTAATTGCACAGCCGTAAAAAAAATGACGGGATGTCATTCATCCATTAATTTACTTTATGTCAGTCTGCGCGAAAACCCCGGTTTTGCTAATACGTTCTACGGAACAGGTCAGCGAAGACGTCCAGTACTTATTCATCAATTACGTTTGTTGCCATGGTAAATGCCAGTCATTCTTTTACAAATTATTATTATATAATTATACAAGTTTATTAGTATGAGGTCGCCGAATGAACGAAGACGGTGTTTCGGTCGCATCGACCGCTGACACGATTATACGGAGAGGTCAATACAATTGCGTACTGAGCGACTGACTAACTGACTCACCAGCCGACTAAATAACTGACTGACTGATTGACTGACATACTGAATGACTGACTGACTGTCTGTCTGCCTGGGTGTATACGGTATATCCAATTTTATTAACAACTCAGTTTAATGGATTCGTACATGAAGCCCAGCACTGTAAAACGTGTAGATATGGCCATAGCTCTTTTTGTGTCTGTCTTTTGTCCCTGTAATGGTATTTTAGTAATTTCTGATACTTTTGGTGTCCTTGAGTTGTTATTTTTGGATATTGAAATATTATCGGCACAGAAGACTTGCTCCTCCCATAGACTTGCGTGACACAAACGTGCGACGCCAATGCCATCGCAAATAACAATCGATAAAAGTACACCATTTCTTCGTAGCACGCAATTGAAACTACCACCAATCGGTAGCTTGTTTATTAAATAAATGTACTACCCAGCGCGAAAACAACGACAAAAATGATCGTTTGATCGTTTTCTGAGATTTAGGACGCTAAACCGTACGTAACTCTAGTGACAGCCATTTTTTTGGCCAAATTACGTCACTGTATTAGAAACCCTCTTCGGAAAAAAACCCAAATGAAACGCCAGGAAATGGTTGTCTGCTACTATCGGCAGTTTGTTATGGATCACTTGGTATTACTGTTGTTGTCTATTTGCGTGGAAAAACACTTTTTTGTACATTTCTCGCAAAAGACTGTGGGCGGTATAGTATACACGCACATCTAAGCAGACGACATGATGTTCGCTTTATTGGAGTATCCATCGGGAATCATCGTTCTCTATGCCGAGACAGCGCTTCCTGTGACGACACCGTGACAGCGATCGGGAATACCTACTCCAGTGACGTCATATTGTCCTCGTTCTACGTTCTAGCTGCCACCGGAGTTACGGGTGGTTCGGAACACTGTTCTTACTTTGGTGGGAGCTCAATAAACATATTATCGATTGAGGATAGTTTCGATGTTGTGATGCGGCAAAATATTCTGCTTTTGTCAACTTTTATTTGCTATACTGTTTGGCGTCGAACGTTTGTGTTACGCAAGTCTATGGAAGGAACCATAGCTCTTCTGTGTCGATAAAATCCTAATATCTAAATACAACAAATTTAAGGACACCAAATGTATCAGACATGACTAAAATACCTTCACAAAGATTAAAGACCGACACAAGAAGAGCTATGGGCCCACAGCTATAAAACGTGACGTAGTAAGATATTCTTTTCGCTGTACACTCACAATAGTTCAAATCACGTTCATCATATTGGAAACATTGCGCCATATGTGTCTATTTTGAAATGCGCATACTGTGATATCAAGTAATGTAAGCTTGTTGAGTACAGTAGGTTGTTACACACGTTTTTGTTCAGTTTGCTCAATATCATGATGATTTCATTAAAGTAATGGTTGGATGGATAAACAGTTATAATCAGTGATTTATTGTATTCAAATTTAGTTTTAAGTAGTTAACATTAGTCAGACAGTTTAGTATTTCACAAAATTGCAAATATGAAATAATAGTTTTCAAAACAACAATATTAGCTTTTAAACACAAGACCAAATTCCAGTTGTCTGTAGACTACCCAATCCCCGCCCCGCCCACCTATGATAGCACGCAACACGGAAACCAAAAAGCCACTTTTACTTGAAATAATTATGCAGCATTTTGAAGAATAGCCATCGAGGGTAATCGTGATAACAACATCCGCCATTGGGTTACAATCTATACCAAGTGCTCACTTGTGCGTAATATTCCACAACACAGAGATGTTTGCGCTTGGATCTCAATTAACGCGGTATAATTCTCTGTAATAAAATTCAACCGCGTGTTTAGGTCCACAAATGTGTTTGTGCAAACTGCCGTGTTGCGATAGATGATCAATCTTGCAATTATAATGCCGTACAATAATGAAATGACTTTTGTGTTGAACTAAACTCTATATTCAAAACTCTCCTTTGCAATTTATCGGGTAGCCTTTATTAAGATTTAATAGTTTGCTAATAACATTACTTTGAGGGTAATTGTGGACTCAATTATATCGAATGGATGTAATTAACGAATATTGACACTGTAAATATTGCGCTAAGTATGAACGATTGGTAAAGTACACAAGTGTAAAAGGCGACTTCTATTACATTATGAACAGTAACAATACGAAGCAAATCAATTTCAATATTTGTTCACCCTGAGGTCTAGGAGTCAATTTAATCGGGAATGAATTTAGTAATATGTATTAAAACTGCCTCGCTAGTAACTACCATCGTATAGAAAAGGTTTTGTCGCGCCGAAAGACGAGCCAAAAGAGCACAATATAACGAAGCACAGTAAGTAACCCGATCCTTCAATGGTAGAGCCATATCACGTTAAAATCGCCATAAAGTGATTTCGGATTTGAGTATATTGTTTGTATTTTAAAATCTCACTCATAACTGGGAAAAGGGTTGTTAGAATATTCATTGATCTATTGGATTATTTGAAACTTTTACAACACGTGGTATAGAAATATATATAACGTGGTATAGAGTATAAAATCATACATCAGGTATTAATATACATTTCATATGTAAAGAAATATTAACGGTGAATATTAGTGTTGAGTCTCAGTCTAGAATCTTGTGCTTGTGATGACGTAACATCCGGCTTCACGGAGAATATCATCTTGTCCTTTGCATCTCAATTGATAGGTGGGTGCTTTCCGTGATTATTGTCATTTTTTCATGAAATTATTGATCTACTCCGTGAAATGTCACTTTGAAATCATGAAGTAGATTACGTAACGCTTAGTTGTACAAACACATCTGTTAATATCTTCAAATCTCCAGCGTTATTGCCACACACAGTGTGAAGGGCTGGTCTGCATGAAAACTAATTTTGAAAAGGTCAATATAAAATGTTATTGTTCTGAGAGTTTAAGTAATAATTTTTTTTTCGACGAACATAGTTGCTACTAACGATTACCTGTTATCATTGCGCGTAAATGTACATTTGGTTATTTTGATTAAAAATAAGGAATATTCTCGCCCTAAATCACAAGCAAATGAAATCATGCTTTCCAATAATATAGAAAAAAACAAACATTTTTTATTCTACAGCTCAATGTTCATAATAGTCGACATGAAATAAAAAGTGGAAACAAGAACATAAATCATTGAAAATAAGACGCTTGTACGTATATCAAGGCTAAGTTTAGTTCGTCGAAAGAAAATCTCTAACCGTATTGTATCAGCTTAACATGTTTGATCCGATTATATTACCGTATTTATTGTCACACAAATGTCCATAGAAAACGACTTCAGTTTGTATGTCGAAAACGCATGACACTTTTAAAGCGTCCATTGGTACGTTGCCATATAAATTAGGGCATATTAATATACGTATTTACTACTTACACAGAATTAACATCAATGACAGACTTAACATTAATATAGCATAACGTCACAACACGACCACAGTGACTTCAACGCGCGAGGTTAAAGATTAGGATAGATAAAAATAACATATAAAGTATGAATTCCCGGTGTCATCTATATCTATCTCATAGTCAACAACACCTTAGTTGCAGTGTTAGAATATGAGCCATTCGTATTCGAGATTTTGTGTGTTGGAGCAGGTATATCTGGAATAAAAACCATAATTCAATCTCACTTAGCACTGATCAATACTGTACCAGTCTCACTCAGCACTGATCGATACTGTAAAGGACCAATTGATCTCGTTTTGTCTTTACCTCTAACTCACTTTCCGGAATTCAATGGTCATACCGAACATCTATCGTTCTCATTGAAAAAACTACGCTTGTGTAAATCGTGTGCGGTAATTAAAAGAATAATGATCTCATTATCTTGCGTTCACACCTGTTTTTTTAAGGGGAACCATGAGATGATGCCCACAATGGCACTGTCTTGTGGGCAGGCAATGTTTCGGTTGAACTGTGATAGGTATTTTTGATGGTTAAAAACCTTTCACTTAGGTAACCGGGATTCGGTCGTTTCCACGCTAGGCTGACAAAAACGCACACGAGCTCCGTTCATGTTCCCAAACGATTCTCTGCCAAGTCCCTGGTTTTCACCCGAGACAGCATTAAATCACTCTTTATTTCTTGTCACTCCTTAACCAATTACAATCAGTATAAGAGACTCCAAGGCCTTGCCTTCCAACAAACAACCAATCACATGAAAGTTTTACACATCATAATCAATTAATTACTCGTCAAGCTTTCTAGAAAAAACACTACTATATATTGTCAACACTAACTAATATTGATGGGGTAATAGTCTCGCACTAACATTCCACAAAGGTACCACCTTAGTTAAAATCGCAAACAAAATTGGTTTAGGATTACAGCTACTGTATTGTATCTTAAAAACTGCAGAGTCATAAGATGTTTTTGGTTGATTTCGACCAGCTCGCCGTCTGGTCTTGTCATTAACCTTTATCAGTATATGTCATGGCAACCACTGTCAAACTGACTGAAATATAAATCATGACAGAACAGATATTTCTGTCCTTTGTGTACTTTTTCAACCGAGAAATAATAGTCATGAAAATAAAATGTCATAATAATATACATACGCATACATGTAAGCTTGTCATGTCAGATCATGAAGCTAATCACGTTATAGCTCTATGTTAACACCATCCAGCATACTTGAAGATTATTAAACGTATATGGCTCAATAGAACATCCTAAACTCCATTAACACAATGACCCAAATTGCGAACATCTACTTTAAATTAAAAAAAATACTTGTATACAGTTGACTGTGGCATTCGAATAAAGTTTAGGACGCCAATACATTTAAAAC
This sequence comes from Saccoglossus kowalevskii, assembly GCF_978046115.1. Taxonomy (NCBI): domain Eukaryota; kingdom Metazoa; phylum Hemichordata; class Enteropneusta; family Harrimaniidae; genus Saccoglossus; species Saccoglossus kowalevskii. The sequence goes on from NC_140656.1 coordinate 5,644,834, forward strand.
CATTTACGCCGGCGCTGATAACCCTCTTAAAGGGGGACGTGTTAACATCTGTTTTCCTCTCACGCCGTTGTAAGTCGATGTCAGGGGCACAAGCACAGATGCGAATATGATATATATTCACTGCGCTAGAACATTTTAATTGTGTGCCAAGACACGATACAATATATGCAATAACCAAACTCAAATGTTTAATACTAACTGACGCCCTGATATAAAACACTGCGTGCCATATGCTAGTTTTTGCCAATTTGCGTGAAGATATTTAATACACATTTGGCGAGGACTGCAACAAGCAATGTAACAATGGAAACTGTTCTATTTAATGTCGATGGTTCATTAAGAATGAAATATAATGTAGAATGTGAGTATCGACAATAACAAGCGACATACAAAGCAGCACAGCAAGGACTATTCCTGTGCGTGAGTGAATTCAGATATTTTTACTTTAATTCCACGTACTTGTAAAGTCTAAAAGCACTGCCTGTCTCAATATAATTGAAACCCATGAGATTAGACACAATACAAGTTAAATCAACAAAGAACCCATGAACGCAATATTTTGTTAATGTACATGTATTGAATAAGATGTATAGTTCTGATAATGTTAATGTTATTAAGTATATCTCAATTATGTAACGTAATGTACGTGCGTGTTTTGGAAATTAAAGTAATTTAATTTCAATAACTACTGGGTTTAATCCATGACCGGGTGAACTACACATAGGTCAAGGTTGGTGATTATACTTAAGTTAATTGTGAGTTGGTTGACGGGAAGTATCCCCACACTTCAGTTGAGTCGAAGCATATAGGTACAATTTGATACGTCAGCAAAACAAACAAGCTGCTCTGTGATTGGTCTAACGGTTACCAGGTAGTTTTTATGGTCGGATAGCCAATCAGGTACAATCTTGTAAGTATCTTTGCATTGACTCCTACAGTGCGGTGTTTTTTTTAGAGGCGACTATCGATCCAGTCCATCATAGTAGTCTGTCACTGGAACATAATTAACTGGTAACGGGCAGGCATCAGAAACAGTCACAAGATAGATCAATCACAGTCGCTTGTAATTTACCACGAATTTATTTTATCGGTGAGTATAATATTAAGCTTTCCCAAACATCCTGGTTGGCTGCACATCTATCAGTGAAAAAAGTGTACATACTGACCACTTGCCACATTCTTTGGATTCAGTGTTGGGAATATCGCGTCCAGTCGACGGGAACGAACAAACTGTCGATCCTGTGTGCTACCCATGTACGTGAACAAACACATCATTCTTAGCACAAAGAGCAGCAGATCGTTGCGGGGTGACTGGATAAACTGATCTAAATATTCACCAGGAAATGGGTGTCACAGCTTACGATTAACATTTTTTAATCGCAATGACCGAATAAATAATGGAAAAATGAACTGGTTCGTCTAAATTTGCCCTACATTTTTTTCTTTGAATATTTCATCACCGAACGTTTTTCTGTTTACATTTAGAAAAAAAAACGATTCGTACATTTCATTTGGTTTGGAGCTGACGTGGAGTTCAACAATATTGTACATAGTTTTTGATCAATCGTCTTTAAAAAATAACAGAATATTTTGCCAAAAAATATTAGTTCAGAGATTATTATTCCAATTTGCGTATTTTCTTATACTCACATCTTTGATACTGAGATTGTGGTAGCGAACCTTCAATCATAAATGTCGACAGAAATGAACATATGGGAAATATATTACTTGCATTGAGACGGAAAAATTGTCCAAGATTGCGTTCTCAGCCAATAATTACATGTTGGAGACTCAGTATTGCAATCTTGCCAAGAAACTAATCGTTGGGCAGACATCGAAATTGTCACATGGACACATGGTTATTTTTCATGATTGCTTACATTTCTTACTCATTACACATTGCAGTGATTTATAAATTAATTTACGGCGGCTGTATGCCGGTACTTAATTGACTCTAATACTAACATTCACCGAGTAATAGAGCACTACTTGATACAAGCGTATACGTTAAGATGACGGTCCGTATATAAATATCTCAATCAAATCTCTCAGCTTATTGAAACAATTCATTGGTAAATTCCACAGCCCACGGTGGTATTTTTAGAGTTTGATTTGTACACAGTATTTTATGCTGGTTGCTTGTGGCATGTTATTGTGGGGTAAGATTCTTCGGGTGACGACAATATACACAATAGACAGCAGCTTGTTGACAGTTGAACAGATTTTTTGAAAACACTAATACAGTGATGGCAATGGTCGATTTATATAAATTCAGAATTTGGAAGTGTATCAATGACATCGTTATCACTGGCCAATTAAGATCCGCTATGACTGGCTACTTTTCACATCCGGTCTTATGGGATTGGTCACATAATTGAGATGTATGATTGAGTGAGAGGACAAAATGTCATCGTCTGTAATTGGTCTTATAGGGAAGACATATGATTGGATAAGATGTTGAAGGTATTATCCATAATTGTCACCATACTTGGTGATTTTGATTTTCAACAGTTATAATTGTTATATCTTTTTCGTCCCGCCACGCGGCGGATATGGTCGCCGTAGAGCACCATAGTCGTAGTGCAGCGCCACAGTCGTCTTGCAGCGTCATTGTCTTCGTGCAGCGCCACAGTCGCCGAGCAGTGTTACAGTCGTCACGCGGCACCAGTCGTCACATAGCGTCACAGTCGTCGTGAAGCGCTATAGCCGTCATACAGTGCAAAAGTCGTCGTGAAGCGCTATGGCCGTCATACAGCGCAACAGTCGTCGTGAAGCGCTATGGCCGTCATACAGCGCAACAGTCGCCGTGAAGCGCTATAAGCGTCATACAGTGCAACAGTCGTCGCGAAGCGCTATGACCGTCATACAGCACAACAGTCGTCAGAGTATGACGTTGTTGCGCTTTAATATTTCTACTGACATTATCTGGACATTGAGTTACGTCATGGTTAAACATTATCAGACGACAGTATATTATTTTGGTGCCTTCCATCGATCGGGCCTGAACGTAATACTAATGACAATATGAATGGCTTCAGCTCAAGTGCGTCTGATGTATTTGTTAAGAGTATCGCTTCAGAAGAAGGGCGAGTCCAATTCGATGGAGCATGCATACATTTTTAATAGCTGTTTACGATCGACTCTGTGTGTTGCCTGCATGTCTCGGAACGATACGCATGTACATGTTTTAGGCCCACGGCGTTCCACGATGAACAACCAGCACACATATTGTCACATTGATTACCTTCGTTTTAGGTTGATATTTTCACCACAGTCGTGGTTTCGTGTTTGGATAAGTTTTCAATAGATGTTCACATGACCACCGCGTCTAATATCTATATAATAGAACATATTTCTGAATCATTTATCGTAGTGAGTTGTTATTTTTTCTATGACCCTTTATATAATATTTATTTGTATTTTAGTTTGCATGTGTCGATTTTTTGTTTTTTCTTGTCGTTAATCAGTTCTTAAATTGGAGCCTCATACATACATCGGATTTTAATCAGATTTAATCAGCAAAATTCCGATAAACATTGAAATAAATGTAGGTGAGTAGATGATTCAGCTACTATTTATTTAGTAGTTCTAATTAAAAGTCAGCGAATGGCATGGAAATATAATCGTAAAACAAGTTCAAACAAAAAGTTCTTGATACATGTGTAAATGAAAAAAAAAACTCGATTTAACATCGTCAACCCTTGATCTATTGTTTCAATAGGATATTTTGCTCACAATTTTCAACGGAGATTCCTCATTTGCTGACTTACAAAATTTTGCTCACCGGATTTTGCCTACCACTTATCCAAGCTCTGTTCTAAGTGTTCAGGATTGTCACCTAATTCGATTACTAAACAGTCAAGTGGATTTGTTTTTTTCAATTCCATTCATGTATTGTTCGGAGGTCCCACGAGTTGGAAACATCGACACAACACATACATTTCGGAGTTATTTAAATACATAAATGTCTTGTTGTGTGCATAATATTGTATTTAAACATGTTTTTTGCATTCGTCGTGTTTACTTTTCAAGTTGCAGGTATATATTTAGAGAACATTTTAGAGTTTTATCGACTCGCTGCAAACGAGACCCATACTCAAAAACATCTCGCAAGTCATGCGTTTTTGCACGAAATATTTACGCTGTTCGTGGCGGATTTTGTCGCGCGTCAACAGAAACCCGACAATCATTGAGTTTCCTGTTGTCGGCCGCTAGTAAATATTCGGTCGGAAAAAATACTTTTCCACAATACGAAATATTTGCGTCTTTTATTACATACATTGCGACAAAGAGCCGGTCGCCATTTTATATTTTTATATCAGTCAAAACCACTATGCAAAATGTATATATGTTCGACTACCAACGGTATTCCCACGTTCGACTGTTACAAAGTGAGTGACAATGCGCGTATATTGTCACGGTGCCGGAGCCTGCCAGGTTAGATAAATTCCACTCATCCTAGGTATATAAGCTAGACATGTTCTATCAAATTTCATAGACCGACTGACAACTAATATCTTGTCATATTATGGAAAACGAATTATGTTGCTGCCACGGTCATTTTTTTTAAGTATAAACATTATAACGTATAAACAGTTTTTAAATTGTATTTAGAGATCAATAACACAATCTAGAACTCGACAAACTAGTTGTATTTGAATTCATCAATGCGGAAAACAGATATATACCTATATACCGACAATAAATTGGATAATGTTATTACTTGTTTCTTAACAATTTGTATTAGCTTCATGGTGTAATTGAATTAACTGCTCAACGAGCGAGTGCGTTGTCTCAAAGGAGACTTCTCGATCGATACCCCCTACAAAGCGTTACTCCTGCAGTTGTTGACTCAACGGCACCCAGCGAGCATGAATTACAGATACAAAGGAAATGTATCAAGTTCCACCACGCATGGATTTCAAAAATATGACTTTCATTATCCATTGTAATATAAAAAAATAATTAAGTATAAAACCACCATCATTAACCATTTGATCAGTGCAGTCACGTGCACAACATGAATGTTAATGTGACTCTCAAGCCCAGTGAGTGTGACACGTATTTCCAATTTGATGTAACTGAGTGGTGATTGACTTTCAATCAAATTCAATCGTGTCTAATAAGTAAATGCGTAAACCCCGGGAACGTTCTAAACAGGGTGTCATCTGAAGCGTGAACAAAGTTATGAATCAACAATTCCCAACCTCGATATATCGCTCTTTGAACAATAGGCGACTTTCACTGAAAGGTTGAGTCAAACGTTCGGCATACATGACAAATTAATTGCAAGACATATACTGACGCACCATTTGCTTATTATTATTATATTACCGAGCATTCCGTAGTCCATTGAATGAACGCGTCAGTGTCGCCATGGAAACAATATATTCGGATATCCGTAGAAGGGAATGGAAATGTTCAGAAATGACAGACCAGGAACTCCGGTGTGAGTACTTAGTGTGGAACTATGTATCACAGTCAGCGCAATAACGTGCATCTAACACATTTGTCACGTTCTTCAAATATTCGCCACATAACTGATTTCCACTGACCACCATGTTACGTCACAATCTGGAAGAGGTGTAAGAAATAACAGTACTATACAATGGCTGTCACAATCAGTTTCAGTCAACAGATTCTTTAATCACTAATGGCCGCGTATTCAACTATTATATAGTTAACGACTAATAAACAGAAAACAGTGAGCAAACACAACACGCTTTACTGAAATTGTCAAAACATTCCTAATTCGTTTTGCATACATATTACAAAAAAGCAACTTTAGCAAATCGTACAATATTTACAGAAAATATTAATCATTGCGGTAATGGAAAGCACTACAAAATATAATATATATTCTATAATGTGAATGTACAGTCGGACAATTACTCCGCTTCTCGTATGTAATAACTGATTGTTAACTTAATATAAATACTACTTTATTCACTCTATGTGGTTTACAAATCCAAAAGTTGGTGGAATGTCATAATTCCTCATATCCAGTGGATATTAATAATAATATAATTTCATTGTGACTTAACGTTTTCAGTATCAATTTATTGACCAGTCTAAATGAATTGATTAAAACCTCACATGTGATTCGAAGTTGTGAACACGAGAAAACTATTTAACAGGAAATTATTAACGATATCCAAGTCGACTAAACCAGCCCTTCGGACGAACACGATTAATGTTCAGACCCGGGATTACAATCTTACCCTTGGAAGTAACATGAGTATTCCATTAATGTTACTATCGTTGCACATTGCATTGCTTAGTGTTGATTGTAGTCGCGTGCACTATAACGACTTAAGAGGGAAATGAAATGAAAGCTTTCACTCCTAACTGACCTTTACATGCACAACCGCTCAAAACAACAATGTAGATATCGACAAAAACAGAAACAGTTGTTATCACAAATATAACAGACGAATTATGTTATAATTGACAGGTAGGGTGATTGGCTTTCACCTTCGATACTTTAATTCTCTGGTTTCGAACTGGCATGGAAGGCTGTATAGTTTACACCACACAGATTAGGCAGTTTCCTTTTTCCTCACTATTTCGAACACGGTTCAATGCGAAAGCGGTCACACAACATTCTGTTGTTTTACTTATCTACTTTTAAATTTATTATACGTTTTTAAAATGGCTAAAAATTCATAGAAAAGGTGGAATACTTACTGATAAGTATATTAGACATAATATACTAGTAACGTGGATTGTGGAACGTCATATTCTATAGGTTCCTATGGAAACCACGTTCAAAACTTAGTATCACGAAATATATAGTGTCAAGTGGTGATGAAACTAAGTTCAGGTTATGGCAATCAATTGTTCTACAAATTGGTAAAGCGTTAACCTAAATTCACGACTTGTATTATGGTCTAATTACTAGAGTCATATGACGTCTCGTTTGATTTTTCCCTGTCTAACACACATCAAGTTCAGTTTCATATTTAAATAATAACACAAGTTTGTGAGGGTAATATCATGATTTGTTGTTTGCCCAATTGGATGCTGGCCATGACCATAATATAGATGATGCCAAAGCCGAAGCACACACACATTGTTTGCTGAGAAAAACTGCAAAATACACAGTATATGTTACTTTCAGCCATGGTTACTCTTTTTTAGTAAACCTTGCAAGCAACAGCGGCCAGGACAGCACTAGTGTAGCGAACGACAATTTGTTATGCGCAGTATCGTTGTGTAGTAGTTTCAGTGACGTCATTCATGTGATATACCCATGTAATATCCACTTGGCGGGCAATATACCATGTAATATCTATTTTTATTCAATGTCATGTGACTGAGTGTCAACCAATCACAGCATGGTAACCACAGTGAGATGCCATAATGCCATGTCTATATACAATATAACAAAATATCACGTCAAAACATAATTTAAAAATACAGGATCAACAAAAAGTACGGGACTGAGAGTAGTATTCATTATGGCGCTTTGGTATGTATTATCAATAACATCGTTAAGTAAGGCTACAAGTTGCAGCACCCGATAAGCATGCACATTGCTACAAAACATTAACAAGTTACATTTAACACATTGACTTAAAACTTAAATTACTAATATACATATGTTGTTACATATATTGTTGCCATGGAAACCAACTTTCATACGTTATTGGTTGCCATGAAACCTGGCGATTAATATGAATAATCATTAAATCTTGCCTTCAAAAAATTTACATGACATCACGTCTGACTAAACTGTGACAGTGTTGCATGAATTAAACGAACATCAATCAGTGACGTGTTTTACACACATTTTAAGTAAATCGTTCGATTACGTTCCGACACTTCCACTACTCGTACGCACGTGTATTGCATTAACATACGGTGTACATATTTAGTTTTACAGTACATTCCATTCAAAAATAGGGGCATATTGCTTTTTCTCTAGAAAGAAATTTGTGTAGGTCTGCTGACAGGACTACTAGCTGGATGCATTTAAAAAGATGGATTGAATTGTATAGTTATAAAGCCGAACGGCAACGTAGGCTGGCTCTTCTGTCATGTGAATTAATTCCCCCGCAATAAAATGTCCCTGCCTGCGGCCTCGCCACATCATCTTGCGTACTCTGGCGTTATCATGTGACATATCATCCACCGTCGAGTTAAAGACAAATGCACACGTCGTTAAATCACAGCAGTAATGTTTCAGATCACTTCGTTGGGTGATATATTGTCCTTAACAATAAGTGATTTCGGTGTTCTTATTTCAGACATGCTTCATATACGTGGATGTTGAGTCTCAATGGAGTTTGGTTTGTTTTTAATTTCTTTCATCAGTGCATTATCTTCAAAGTCAGTTTGCCAAGGTAATTTAACACGCACAACGGTACATACACGTTAATTCATCGTGAATACTAACGTTGTGTGAATGTTCGTGTCCTGTTTACCAGATGTACAGTAACAGTGTATTTCTATCCCATGAATTGTGTGCACATACCGTTTTCCACATGTTTCGTAATTACGAGTATTTACGCCCCTATCATCATTTCGTACGTCAGCTCCATGTTCAGATATACCTAAATTACATCCTCTTGTGTCTTACAGTTTCAGATGTGATACCAAACGCACCCAGCTCTATTTACCTCATCAACTCATCTCCTATCTCAATTCAAGTTGGATGGAGTGCAGCTTGGGGACAGTTTGATGGCTACGACATTTCAGTGGCCCCAGACGATGGCTTTTCTTCTTTTGAATTTGTCGGTTTTGTGTTCAAGAACCAGCCAACACGGTATGTTGTCGAAGGCCTCATACCTGACACACAGTATAACGTAAAGATTGAGACATCCCTGGGTGCGGTCAAGAGTTCACCCGTCAGCATCGCACATTCGACAGGTATGTGGTAGAGCTTATTGGAACCCCTATATAACGGAACTGGCACGAGACGAAGATTTTCAGAAGTAAACACAGTTTCTTCTTCGCCGGAAATTTTTTTTAACCCAGAATCCGTCCATTCGACCACCAAGTCAGTAACTTCAATGTATACATATTTGCATAATATTTTTATGGTTGATTTGCGTCTTCTGTCACGAACTTACTTATTTGTATCTTCGGTCCATTGTATTATTGACGCACGTGGTCACGGTGTTGCTGACGTCACAATAACGTAATGCATTGATTTCACATCCGTAGATAAAGGAGAACCGGCGTTTATGTACATCACTAAATTTACAAGCAACAGTATTACGATCACCTGGAGTGACGGAGAATTTGGTGCTAATTTCACTGGATATCGTGTTATATATGGGTCAAACGAGGGGACGGCCGGGGAATATCTCTTAGATGTGGATGCGACACGAGAAGTGAAGATTACTGGTTTGGCATCTGCCACTGAGTACAACATAACACTGGTTGTCACGGGTACTGACATTGAAAACGCTGTTTCGTCTTGGACAAGTAAGTAGTGGAAACACCTGATATATCCTGTCAGCAAGGCGTGTGACATACGTAAATTACATTTATCAAGAATATCGGAAGGAATATTTGGTAATGTTTATAGAAATTGATAGTTGATAATTGTAATCGTCCGAACAAGAAATAGACAGCCACAAATATTTCATTCACCGACGTACAGAACGAATCGGTTCATGCTGCAATATCGACGATACCTAAAGGCCGTGTCTACACTAGAAACAAAATACACCGGCGTAAGTTGAGCCCGTAATGCACACGATAAGATCATTATATCAGATAGGCATTCATGCATACATTTCTCTCGTTTGCCTACTTTATTCATTTCGACACAATCGATCATCTACTAGAAGGTATCTACTAGTTCACATCAAATGGCCGTTAAATGTTATAATAGTATATATCTCGCGCAGATCTTGTGTTTAACAACAATTATAATGCTCAATGTAGGTTAATTTGTTATAAATCTGGTCGCCAAGTGATGGCGTTAAAGCCACGTTTTGTGTTCACATCTGTTTTACGCCGGTGCAATTATTACTACTGGTTATACCAGTTGTGGTATGTTCATGCACGCCGGTGTAACGTGTTCATACGTGTGTTCCCTTATGCCAGCGCAGGTTACGAGAGATGTGAACGCGATAATGTGAGTGTAGCTATATACTCGATACTCATGTGTGTTATTATACATAACAGGACCTATCGCACCACGACGTGTATCAGCAACATTAACAACTTCCACTAGTATCAGTGTTTCCTGGCAGTCCCCATTGCAAGAAGTAGATGTGTACCACCTATCGTATTGGCCAAGTGAATATCCGAATAGCATATTGGTAAAGGAGATTGTTGAATCCACACCAAATGTGCACGTACAAATAACAAATCTTCAGCCTCTTACTGAGTATACAATCGAAGTCACTTCTGTAGTTGGGGATGATTCCAGGTCAATTCACAGCGATGTCAAAACAGTTGTGGCAACCACAGGTACGTTACGTGTGTCCACCAACACGGATTGATGGTGTTAATAATAGAAATAATATGACATGCATTGAAGCTATCCTGCAATTATAATATATTGTATTTTTTTCAGATGGTAATAGGTGTATTCCGTATGACCCGTGTATGAATGGTGCTACGTGTATCCCTCATGGTAACCATGGTTTCATCTGCAGCTGTACTGCTGGCTGGCACGGAGAGATATGTAGCCAAGGTATACACCATTCATGAACTGTTATTCGATAACGCATGTGTAGTGCAATGTACTAGAAAATTCAATCGAATCGTACAACGAGTTGCCGGAAATTATATCTAACATTACGTGTATGTTGCTTTGTAGCTACCAATCCTTGCATCAATACACCGTGTATGAATGACGGCGTATGTGTTCAAGTAACTGGTACTGATGGAGGGGAGTTTGAGTGTTTCTGTCTTCCGTCTTGGAGTGGCACACACTGCGAAACAGGTAATCCACAATACGTATATATAACAAAACCTCGTCAAAACAGAAAAGTTACGGAATAATCTTATTTTTATCGGTGAATTATTATTTCCGAATTTTCCATATATACACATTGAACTTAATATAGCTATATGTAGATGGCAACCGCATGTAAGCTTAGCCAGCTTACCGTCCTGTTATTTCATAACTCCTTCGGTCCTCTCACAAACGAGTGAAGAGCCCATACAATAACAGAATGGTAACAAGGCTAAAGAAAATATACTGTATGATGGCATAGGAAGGGGCAACATTAATAGACGTCCATCTCTGGAACTTTGGAAAATCTCAAATGAACCTTTGTGCAAACACTTTGCTTTGTCCTCTCTATAATTATAGACACACCATTTACTAATTGTGTATTCTCAGCAGAGCTTACAGTAAGTGGATTATGTTCTAAAAATGTTTGTCTGAATGGTGGTACCTGCTTTGGTGACGTGCACAGTCACATATGTCAATGTCTAACTGGATGGACTGGAGACAACTGCCAAATAGGTTAGTGATATGAATATTAATATACTGTTATGTTAACAGGTATGTTTATACGTTCTAAAGGATGGTGGTCGTTGTAAGGCATCGATATGCGACGAATACAGCCTTTATTTGCCGTTCCCTCACCCTGTAATGCATGTAAAATTGTTGGTAGTTTGATATTCATATGATATCCATATACATACTTTCAAAATTGATAATTAAAAATTACACATTTAAAAAAATTATTGGCATTCAACAATCAAAATGAATCACTCAATTCGAATAGTATTTCGGTCAAGCATTGCGTATTATATATTTGCAGACATAGGTGATCCATGTTCAAGTTATCCTTGTAAGAATAGTGCTGGATGTATAAATGGTAATAAGTTCTACATTTGCCAATGTTTGGATGGATGGGCCGGCAGACAGTGCGATTTAGGTAATGTTATTTATATGTTTATTAATAAAGTTCTATGAATGTTTGTTTTCCAAATGTAATAATTTATTTATTATTATGTTTTAAAATATCAATTATTAAGCTGTTGTGTGTTTTTAGAAATATATACACTAAAGCACCTCTGTGGTCGGCCAATATTCAATTTCACTGACCCACAGACTACCCTGAACTAATATTATCTGTATGAATCAACAAAGCTGAATATTGGGTTCCACCTTGATAACTTGTGTTCATTATATTTAGAGATACACATGAGATAGCATATCAAATGTAAAAGTCAATATTATGGTATTATTTTCAGAAGGCGATATCTACACTGACTTTGCGGCATATCGCTTCCATAGAAGTAGTAATTTCAAGCCCATAATTGTGGATGTTACGCAAGACGAATGCATGGAATTGTGCTTAAACAACTCTGCATTTCTGTGCCGTTCAGTAAACTACGCCATATACGATCGAACTTGCTATCTGAGCAGTGAGAATGAATGGAGATCTGGTAGTGTTACACCTAGTGTGAATACACACTATTTTCAACGAAGAAGTACATGTACGTATAGTGTATATTGTAATGTGTCTTTTTTTCCGGTGATGTTATCATGTTCACGATATATTAGATTGAATCAGGAATGTATACTGTTTTTCCCGTTTTTTCTTAATCAGACGTTGTGTGTGTGGAAGGATTATTCCAGTGCTGGAACGGAAATCAGTGTGTTTCTGGTGAAAGGCAATGTGACGCTGTATCTTACGACTGTGGCGATTCTTCTGACGAACATGATGAAATTTGTGGTATGTGGATTTGAAATTCTTTACTTTCTACGGTTGTATTCATTCTATGTGACATATATAATCATCTACATTGGTCTATTTATGTAGGAACGTGTGAATTGGAATTACAGACACCACTAACAACAAGAAATGGGTGGGTTACGTATCCAGTGCAGTCTGAAATATACAACAGTCACGCGTCCTGCACGTGGGTTATTTCGGGACCAGTAGGTTTGTAACGATCAACTAATGTAGTCGAATAACTACTTCAAAACAGTAACCAAACTAAAGGTAACGTCTGAACCTATGTGCTGTTGTTGATATGGAAATAATTTCTCAAAAAGAAAGAAAACAAATTTATTTATGCGTTTATTTAGATACACGTGTTTCATTCAAGATCTACTCAATCGAGATGGAGGGCTGTCTTAGCTCAAAAGATGGATGTATATTTGACTATGTCGAGGTATGGGATGGTGTACCAAGTTCAAAATCTATTCTCAAATATTGCTCTTCGCAAATCCCGCCGATGAAGGTAAATATATACACCTAGTATGTGTCGCAACCCCAAAGTGTTTGTTTCATAGTGATTCCATGTAAGGTTAACAATAGTATTACGGACAACATTTAAGAAAAATGAAATTTGAAGTTTGAATATGTATATTTTTTCTAAATTTAAGATTACGCTTTATTACATTAACGTTACAGCACTGATAGCTTATTCTTAAATATTCAATTGATTGTTACATCCATGTTTACTAAATAAACAGTGGCATTTCACTTCTTCATTTCTAAAACCTTGTTTACGCGTGCCTATAACGCTGTATTAAGTTTTACTTCATTGAACCTTTTACATATTGTTGAAGGAAAGACATTAAAGGTTTATTTTTTCTACAAGGCCAGAAAGGGATTATATAAATCAAACATTTCTTCTGTTTACAATTTTGCTTCATATAACTATCTTTAAAATGCAGTAAATGTAATGATTTGTGTAAAACTCCGGTAGGATAAACTGCGACTTACCAGAAATTATACAGATTTGACGAGCATAATCTAGCGACTAGGATGTTAAAAATATGTAATTTATTCAAAAACAATATATATCTTCTAAACCACTTCTTTGTTTCGATTTATTGTATGGAGACCAAAGGAGCGAAACCACCTCGACAGTACAGGACAAATAAAGCCTTCAAATTAGTTCAAATTTATAAATTAGTTGCATATCTATTTTTCGAGGGATTGATTTACATCAATCACGTGATTACATTGGTGAAATAATGCGGTTTGGTTAAACGTCTAATGAGCATTCAAAGACCGTTTAATTTTCAGAACAAGGTCCAGAGATACAGTGACAAGTACATCAGTTCGTAAGGGTGTAAATGTATTATCATTTAACAACATATCAACACATATTGTGACTTGTATGCATATTCCGTAAACTAATCTCGAGTAATGATTTGATTGCAGATTTACATATCCACCACAAACGAGGTCACAGTCAATTTTGTATCTGATTTTGCAACTGAAATGCATGGATTTAATATTTACTATGAAATCATTGGTAGCCAGGCTTGTCCACGAACATTTGGATATGACTTAGGAACTTATCCACTCTCAAATCAAGACTATGAAGGGGTGTTCCTTGACACCGGTCTTCAAGTACCTTGTTCCGGGTACATAACGTCTTGGAGGATTATACCTGGAGACGATTTAGAAGGGGTTGTGATATTGACAATGTTATTGTTTCGTCAAGTGGACGGTGGATTTTTAGTTGTGTCTTCGAGTGACATTAATATAAGGGAAAATGTTTCAGGCGAACTTGTAATCCAAATTGGAAATGAAGATAGGATACCATGTAAAGAGGGCGATATTATCGGTAAGTGAATTGTATCTTCACACATATATTATATACAGTATCATTGGATGCCGTACATGTATGCACATTTTCGATTGTGTTTTGTTTTAGGGTGGTCGTGCAAAAACGGATGCCCGATGAAATCAGCGTATTTAGATAACTGTCCACATAGGCATACTCTTCTGAGAAGTTTGATATCATCACCAGAAGATGTGGAATTAGATAGTGTCTTGTCGTTTGAGAATGCGCAAGTTTTAGGTGTCGCAACGGCTATTTCAGTGGGACTTCAGGCAGGTGAGTTTCATGTGATCAGCAGACAGATCCCCGTCTGTAAAATACTGCCACATACATACTCCTGGCATTATTGACAACTGTGCAATTGTTTACATGTCTTATGGAAAGAATGGATTAAATACCCTACAACTTCTAAAAAATCACATACTAATATGTAAACGTCAACCGATATACATAATTATCACAATAATACTCGAAGCGTATACCATATAACTACTTCATATAACTACTTTCCTACCATCAGACGAAGCCTGTTGTAGAATATTAATTTATTTTAAAAGGCACAGCTTGCACCATCTGTGTTTAACGCTAATTTGATTTAGATTGAAGTCTGCAAAGACGATGGTCAGCGGTCGTCTATAGTTTTTTTGCTGTTGTATACATTCCAGAATGTGCATTGACTGGGACTACATCAGGATGTGACGGAGTTAAGTTTTTGAATGATTCGTCTTGTATCGATTATCTATCTACTCCAAATCACCCCGAGATTTATGATGTTAACCTGAATTGTACCTGGATCTTAGAAGTGCCCGTCGAAGAGTATGTTATCCTTACAATAGAATACTTTGATGTTGGATCAAGCACTGACGGGATATGCACGGATTATCTCCAGATTATGGAAGGTACGCCGTCAATTATTGCATACTACTAGACGAAATCTCGCGAGTTGCCTGAAAGACGCGCACCGAACGTCTGCTTCTCAAAAATCGAACGAATAGATTTTGAACGCGAATTTCTTCATTTCGTAGCTCACATCAAAAGACCGATCTTTGACAGGAAAATATTGCGTTTGAATTCCATTACTTCATCGAAATTGACCGTCATCACGTGTGTACAACACATAAACCATAGAAATATCCCCAAAATACTTTCGCGTTTGTCGAATCCCACGCGATGTTTGTCGCCACTACGACGTTATGACCTTTGTTTGTCCTGTTTTTACGTTCGATTTCACGTGATCTCGCAGTGAAAGAAAATGGTCTATTACATGTTGCCAGGAACATTAAGGTAGATGCCTAGTCATGATTTCAAAAACCCACAATTTATTCATTTTTTAATATATTGTACTTCCGGGCAATATAAGAATATTGACTTTGAAAAAAATTTGGGTCACCAGGTTAATTTTCGAGAAAATCATGGTTGTATTTTAGTGAATAGTGGCCATTTTGGCAGTATTATAGTGCTTTTACTATAGGTTCCTATGGCAGAGATATTATGCCATATCTCAAATTGTAGGCTGGTGACATAGGCTGCAAAAATAATACATTGTTAATAATGGCCTTCTTTTTGTTTTCCAGAATTTTTTCAAAAATCTGGGTTTTAAAAAGTGTTGAAAAATGCAATTTTTGTTTAACATTGCGCTCTATGGAATTGTTCTAAAAATAGCTATTTTTGAAAAAAATTAGGACAAGTTTCTCAAAATACGTCACTGTAACACACAATAGAATGCTATTTTATGGTGCCATGGGACAATAGCTCCATGATTTTACATACTAAACCAATGAACACTGTCATGTGATTTATGACCAACTTTCTCAACAAATATGAGTAGGCTTCTACCTTAACTAATTTAAGAAGAGGACATATACACATATTCACAAATATATATATATTGTGCTATTGGGTTATGTGTTCATGCCATTTTAAGCATATCTTACATTAAACAAAAAAACTATACCAGTGGATTCTTCTCAATACTTGCACCACACATTGCCCAATCTAATATTCTGCATTTACGTTCCTCCTAGAAGACGATGGTGATTTATACAACCTTGGAAAGTACTGTGGTAGCGATAATCCACACCAAATAATAGGAAGTTCCAATAAAATGGTGATACGATTCATCTCTGACAGTAAACCGAATTTACAAAGTGGGGTTTTTGCAACTTTTACCTCATGCGGTATGTACACTGTCCAAAACACGATGTATGTTTCGAAGCAACTATTTAGTTACTGGAATAAAAATGGTAGAACGTAGATTCACTACACGTTAAAGACTACTTTTTAATGACGAAAGAAATCTTGCCCCAATAGATCATTCGACTATATAACATAGGTTAGGATTGTGACGATTGTTTTTGTGTTCAGTGATATTTGTCATGTAAAACGTTAGTTTGTATATATGAAATCCATAAAAATAATTTTATTGAAAAAATAAGCCTTTTTTAGGAATTCATAAGATGAAAATTGGTATTTATATACATATTCACAAGATTACTGTAGTTTTGATTCACGTCGTGACATTTCGAACGATCACCAATTCACCGTTATTAGTACAATATAGATAATCTTCTTGTATTCACCACAACTTGATTGGTAAATGTAGATGATTGAAAAACAATAGTCATAATGATGTTGCAAGGCAGATTTAATGTTTTCAATATTGGTTTTAAATATTTCAGCGTATCAATATTTACGTCAATGAAACCTTCCGAAGAATTGTTGAAAGTAACATTAAGATGGTGAGAGGGGGAAAGCGAGTAATAGTTTACTTGTGATTATTAATTTCCCCGCCACTTAAGCATGTACCTATGGTAATGTTTACGTTTTCGGAAAGCTGAGAAATAGACAAATACGATCGTGTACGATTCCTGTAATATTTGCCCAGGGGATTAAGTTACGAACATTTCCATGAACCGCCTATAAAAGAGTTTTGTGCGTGGTTACCATTTCGCGCTGTTCGTTTTATCTATGTTTTTTTATTTTATCACTGTTACTGATCTTTGAAAATGGGTCGCGGAATTTGTATATGCTTCAGAGACAAAAAAGTCACAAATTAAAATCAACGAATAGATGGTTAATGTGAATGTAAACTATCTCTCATAATTATACAGATATGTATTGATATTATATTATTTTATCCTACTAACAGGATATAGTATGTTCATCGTACCTAAAACCACAAATATATAAAGCTTTGGGTACATTTAAAAGTGTGGCCTACAACTTACATTACCTGGAGTAACGTTGACAAAATGTAAATATCGATATAATACTCAATATATAAAACACAGATAATCAAACATAGTTATATTTTCCAGGGTGTGGATGCCAATTAGAGGCAGAATTTGGTACGATTCACTCTCCGACCAGACATGGAACGGATAATTCTCCTGAAACATGTACATGGACTCTAAATCCAGGTGAAGATCGAATAATTGGATTCCAGCTCATCTATGCAAAATTTGAGAACATTACCTCATGTGACAGTTTCTTAGAACTTTCTGATACAAACGGCAAAACCCTTGTGATATTGTGTGGCAATGATACAGAAAACCAGAACATCACATACCATTCATCTTCGTCCAGTATGATAGTAACATTCCATTCATCCATGGGATTAGACAGAGAATACTTCACTGCCAGTTATAAAGCTCTCGATAAAAGAGACGCGGGTAAGATAAAACAAGATACTTTTGTCACTTTATGATTATTAGGTAATTTGCACAAATCTAAAATTACTTCCCTCTCTTTCAATGTTGCTATGCTATTACTAACACTTTATCGATAGTGTACTAACTATATTACACAATCAGCATGTAACGATACCACTTCAAAAGAGGCATTTATTTCCATCCGATCGCCCTGAACATAAAAGAATGCTATTCATAATTTCCCGGTATTTTAAATTTGTTGCTTTATGGATGTTACTAAGGCACATGACAGGGTTAATCACTGGATATTGTTTACGAAACTATTAGAATTTATTGTACGTAATCTCATTTTGTGGTAAAGAGAACGGTTATTTTGTCTGTGGTGGACAGCGTGCCTTCAACGAAGTTTTACAGGGAAGAACACCGCCCCAATATAGTTTGCTGTCTATGTCGATAATATAAGAACGCAGCTTATAGATAATATAAGTCTATGCAAATAGGAACAATTTTGGTGAAAGTGTTATGTATATAAAGTGTTCTGTTAGTGTGAATTTATTGTAATTGTATTTTTTTCTTTTGTATGGACCTTCATGACTTGTCTGGTATAGCAATAATTATAATATTTATAGACGTAAGATTGGATGACCTCATTGCAATATCGAAATATTTTAACGCATTATGCCAAAAAACAGGCTCGAAAATAAACACAATAAACAAAACATATTATGCTCTTACCAAGCGTATAAATTCAGTAAATAACAATTTTGAAAAATATCCAGTTTATGTCAATAGGGAGCTAATCTGATAAAACATACACGCCACATATTGCATTCCCATATAGAACAATGATGTTTTATGAAAGCTATTACATTGTACCTATTTGTCACACAGGCGGGTGTGGTGGCACATTCAGTGCAGCGTCAGGTGTTATCACATCACCAAACTATCCTAACAACTACGACTGTCACTTGGACTGCCAATGGACACTGAAGCAAAGATATGGAGTGTACATCCGAATGAAGGTTATGTTTCTAGAAATCGAAAGTGACGCGTACAGTGGGTGTTATGATTACTTAAAAATCTATGATGGACCAACTGAAGAATCGCCATTGCTCGGCAGTCTCTGTGGATCGGGCAACAACGTAAGCGATACAATCGAATCCAGTGGTAATGTTGTACTGTTTGTGTTTAAAAGTGATGCAACAATTAATAAAAAGGGGTTTGAAGTTGATATCAGCACAGCAGTTCGTAAGTACGATCGTTACTATGAATAATTTTCGAATTAATTGGAACCAGGTTATAAATAGTTTTTGCACACATTTGTGTGTTCCTTCTTCTCGTGTACACTTTACTATTCATATATTTGAAAGGTTATCACCATGCGTTGTTGTAGATGTTATGTCTAACCAATGTTACTTCTCATTCATAGCATGTGGTGGCGCTTTAGATGACGACAATAGTGTTATACAATCCGTTATTTATCCAAATTTCGACAATGATGTGACGCAGTGTACGTGGCTTATCACTACAGATCCAAATCAAATTATACACTTCAATATTTTAGTCTTCGAAGTGGTGTGCATACCTGGCGTTTCAGACTCAAATTTCATTGAGATATCCGAAGTTGAGTTAAACGGTACTGACTATGAACGAGTTGGCGGCCTGCTGTATAGCAATGCGATGTGTGAAGGAATCGAATCTGAGCAGATTGTCCCCTTGGGTTACTTGGCATTCTCTTCTGAAAGCAATATGTTGAATTTCACGATTGGACTACATAGCCAGTATCGATTTTTCACATATTACCAAACCAGTAAAGGTAAGCGTTATGTTGTTACTATAGTGTGCAGAAATCGATTCCCGACAATTATTCAGTGAGACATGTATGCATATTGCTCATGTGCAAGAAACTTGTAATTAATTGTAATTGCGATGTTTATCTAGCCCGTCAGGAATGTGGTGAACATTGGTTGTTATTCCAAGGTGGGTGTTACGGTCCATTATGGCTCATGAATGGATTGGCATATGTACCGATGAACGAAATTAGTGAACACTCGGCACATGCTGAAGAATGGTGTACCGGGGAAGGCGCTCATCTGGCAAGCATTTCTACTTTAGCAGTGCAACAATTTATTGAGAGCAATATACCCCAGAATGACATCAATGGTTATCATATTGGTCTGTCTATGGAGGCCGAGTCAGCTACGTGGAAATGGGTTTCTGGATACGAATTGACTTATACCAATTTTATTGGCAGTAGTGAACCATCGGAACAAGATCAGTGCGCATTTATTAAACCAAGAAGCACATATCAATGGGATTATGATACATGTCAGAGACAGTTCTTGTCGTTTATTTGTGAGAAAGGTCTGTATGTCGCATAGACGTAAAAATAACATCACATCATATCTTTAGTCTAACAACAAATTTGAATTGACTTGAAGTCAAAAAACACAACATAACGAATGACACGAATACATATTCAATTGAATCAATGAAAAAAGACGTACGTTCAGTCTGCTTGTGTACACATGACATCTGATACTATCAATTCTGCAATTTAAGAATATTAGCTCACAGTGATTTAGTTGGAGCCAAAATTCGCATTTTATATTTATAATATTTTCTCAGATGCCGATGAGTGCAAATTTGACAATGGTAGATGTGCATCATCCTGTTTCAATACCCCATCAAGTTATGCCTGTGGATGTCCGTTTGGGTACTATCTGAATCCACGAAACGACAGGAACTGTTTAGGTAATAACTAACGAATAGCACACGCTTGCTGATATTACAATACACACAAGATGAGAAATACTAAATAATCTTTGGGAAATTGGTTCTCAAACATTATGCAGACAGTTTTACATTAAGAACAGTTCTAATAAAAAGCATTGATAGAGCAATATTTAAAGTGGGAGAGACGTCACCCGCGCATGCGTCAAATGGCCATAACGTGTCATTGTTTACAAACAAGCCTCTACCCATGGGCCTTTGCGTTTTTAGTGTGTATTGTTATCGTCGCCTGGGACTCAATTCCCGCGCGTGCACAGGTGACGACTCTCCCGCTTTAGTTTTAAATTATTTCTAAAATCCAGATTTGAAAAAAAAGCAAAGACAATCCGCAAATTACAATATTTAATTAGAAATGTTTTGAAAGTTGACAGAAAGGTCGGCATGTCTAAAACTAACAACAATTGTTCGTATTTCAAATTAACAGAGATATGCAAATCAGCTTTGTCTTACGATTGGGCGTACGCTGATGGATACTGTTATAGAAGTGAACATCGGGATATGACATGGTCTAATGCACTTACGTCATGTCAACTCGCATTTGGGTTTTTACTAAAAGTGACCAATTCAAATATAGAGGTAAGCATTTATATTTAAAATATTCACTTATTTCACCACTGTAAGGCGCTCTCTGTTAACAAACTGATGAAATTTGTGTGTGTGTGTGTGTGTGTGTGTGTGTATTTGGATTGCTATATGTTGCGAGGACAAAAATACAGATATATATATATACCTACTTCCGAGGACATACACACCTTCCGAGGACCTTTTTCATAGTCCTCGGAAAACATAATTTATATTAATAGTTAATTCGATTATTAATACGTTTTGCGTAGCTTAGGTTTAGTATCGGGGGAAGGTATGGTTCACGTTATATTAATATTAATATAATTGTACCATACCTTACCCCGATACTAAACCTAAGCTTCGCAAACATTTCTATGTTCAGTCACCGGATATTCAACTCTTGTTTAATTAAACTTAATTAAAATGCAATTCTCCATTGTATTGCATTGTAATTGAGTTTAATTAAACTCCAATTAAAACGCAACCCTATATAGGAACGCGTTTTAATCGAGTTCATATCGCAACTATATTAAAAGTTAATTCAACTATATTAAAAGTTAATCCAATGAAGTCCTCGGAACATATTGCAATACAAGTATGTGTGTGTGTGTGTGTGTACCCTAAAATATTCCCAAGGAACCGTCTCACTGCTCTATTCTTTGAAAAAAAATGACCACAAACGTTGTTTTGCGATGCTTAAATGTAATTGCTTAAAACAAAACTGCGCACTAAGCAAAATAAAATATATATTTATTGCAGAGTACTTTGGCTGTACGGGGATCATACAATGTTCCCATAGCAACGGATTTTGTTATACCTAATGAAGATTATTGGATTGGTTTACACGCACATGACAATGAATTTTGGATCTGGTCAGACGGTAGCACGCTTACTGGTTACTCGAATTTTCGCGAAAATTCAGGATACCCTGTTGATGGATGTGTGGCTAGTAACGACAGTGCGTGGGTGAACATAGATTGTCAACAACATCTGCCATCCATATGTCAGCTTGGTAAGGACAAGTGCGTTATCGTTTGCAACAAGGGTTGGGTTTTGTCAAGACCCATACACTTTGCATAACATATAGATTTACCCGTAACTATTGTACTTATCTACCTTGGATACTAATATCATGGTAATGTATTGCTCTATTCTTTATAAATTGTTATTACTGTTTAGAATGTTGTGGGGAAAGCGACGAAAATGACATGTGTAGTGACCAGAGTTTCCAACCAATGACGATGCCTATTGGAAAAATACAATCCCCTAATTATCCATTGACGTTCGACCCTGATTTGAACTGCCAATGGACAATTCTGGCGCAAGAAGGTAGTTTTATAAGGTCAGTAGCAATGAATGTGAGATTATGGTGAAATGAGTCCGTATAACAATACAACATTGGCGTTTCAATATAAATAAATTAACCCCCTAACATTTATTCATAATGTTAAAGCACCAGTACCTGGTTGAAATTGGTTCAGCAGAGTTCAAAATAATTTTTATCAGTCGCATATACGATCTGAGAAGTCCTTAATGTCGACAATATTCTGAATGTCTTATATTAATTGCAGTACATTCTCGCATATCATATACAGATGACAAGCCCATGTGTGTATGTACTTTTATTAAGACACAGCGGTCCGTTTGTCATTGCAGCCTAACATTCAAACGATTCACTTTATCCACGGATGGTTATAAGCATTGTGAAAACGTATTGATTATATATGATGGTTCGGACCCGGACACGGATACACGCATCAACGAATACTGTGGAACTATAACAAATCTTGCAGTTCAGTCGAGCTCTAACGCATTGTCACTTGTCTTCAACTCTGGCTCGGACATCGGCGACAGGAACCTGGGATTTCTGGCTATATATGCAAGAACAGGTAAAAAATTACCGAATCGAATGTAATTTAATTCATGGTTAAATCAATGCCTTAGAGAATTGCAATAATATGATAGCTGAGATATGATGTCCATTATATTTAATATGTTTAATTATTAGTATTTCTAAAACGTACGACCTGATTCTACTGAAACTTGATTCAATGACACCGACTAATGCACGTAATAGCTCTCCAGCGTTCGACTAATAAAATCTGTAATCATATCCTATACTGTCACGTTCTTGCTGATATGTCGCATGTTATACTAATTGCAGGACAGCTTTTCTCTATAAAAGCAATAAAACGTGATATTCAACCTAACGCTATCGTTTGACGTCCTGTGCCAACTGTCACGTCACATCGATACAAAACCGATGTGAATGTCATCTTATTTTATAATGCTTGTGTTTTAGACTGTGGGTTTGGAATGTGTGACTCTGGTTGTGGTGGTGACAGCCAGTTGACAGGTGCATCTGGACGCATAACAAGCACAAGCAATCTCGGCCAATCTTCTTATAAACGGTGTCAGTGGACCATAACCGTGGAAAAAGGAAAGCATGTATTTCTCGAATTTCTTGAATTCATCATACCAAGTGTGAATAAAATGTCGAATGTAGAAGAATGTCTTCCATTCAACTATATCGAACTGTATGTTGGAAATGAGGCTGTACCTTCAAACTTGATTGGTAGATATTGTGGTACCCAATTACCGCCTTATCTAATTACCTCTAACAATCAAGTAATCATACGTTACAGTAGTGGCAATCCGAATGAAGGAACTGGTGTATTTGTAGCAAGCTATGTAACACAAGGTAAGGTGTAGAGAGTGTCGAAGTGATGAATACAAAACTTATGATTGCAGTTCAGACATTGAAGTGTTGAAGTGAGACTTCTCTTGTTACAACCGCTAACCTGTCATAATATTTGCAGGCATAGATTCAAAGTATATGTTTATTCATTTGAACTATTCATGGGCGTTATGATGACTGACATGCTTTTTCTTGATATCATCGTTCCAGAGTGTCCCGGATTCTCGACAGGTGTTCGGCAGTGCCCGGATGGGGAGATAAGAGCATTCAATCACACTTGCGGTTATTTTCAATCCAGTAATTACCCGAACCCATATCCAGACAACAGTCGGTGTACATGGCAAATCACGGTGCTCAAAGGAACGTATATTACGTTGCTGTTTCTTTACTTCGATGTCCCGACCAACGATAATCTATGTTCTGATTATGGTGTCCACGTGTACGATGGTGACGAGAGAGACTTCACGCAACTGATTGGATCTTACTGCAATGCACAAAGACCTACACCGGTGGTTCTTTCAAGTGAGAATGTCTTGTATATTTATTTTAATGGAGGTGAATCTGGGGGTGGATTTTCAGCGGAATATACATCGTCGGGGTATGTCCCGCCTATCGAACTTACTCATGAGCATGACAAAGGTGAGCATAAATACCATTGCTGTTTGATGTCCATCAAGCTGTGGTATAATCTTTGAAACCCTTAAGATAGAGATGCGTCATTACCTCATTTATTAAATGAGCTTAGGAGTAAAATTCACCTATTCCTATAAAGATTTTGTTTTTTACTACAAATTTAAAAACTACATTGCTGGCTACGCAGACATTTTTTTGATATCTCAATCGCCCTTCCCCCAAATCCCCAAATACATGTTTCATTATTGTTACATTCGTTCCTGCTTTTCGAGTACATATTGAATATATCCTATCCAGCTATGAAAATACATGCCCGAAAATGTGTCCCATTATAGTTAAGCTTTTATCGGTCGATTTTTAAAGTACTGTTTAAATTTTCATAGCATAAGTACAGGTACTTAAAAGTACCTAAATTTTTGCACCTAATCTTTAATGAGGAGCACAAGCGTTTAGCACAAATGTGAATATGTCTATTATTATAATACCATGCTTAGCATTTTGTTTATGTATTTCGTTTGCGTTTTCAGTGTTACCGAGTTGAATTTACCTGATTGGGAGGACTTACACCAAAGTCATTTAAATATCTGTATTGTTAACTGTGTGCACGAAGGCAGTACGGTGATCGTGTCGACCAACGCGTAACGGAGGTCGATGCCATCCCATACTGACTGAGTGCATACTTTGTGGTAACCTTGTTATTATATATACATACACACATTCCTCTGGTAGTGATAATTCAGTGAGATATAATAACAGACTGAATACCAGCAATAATTATTCGCTCCTGTGTCATCATTTGTGTTCAGTGACAGGAGTCTATTACAGTCATGCGTACAGGCATGCGCTACATTTTCGCTGCGTCCTACGTAATCAACGGAATCTTAAATAATGAAGGCATTCGAACACGTCCGCACATACACACGAACGGATAGAATTTATTGTTCTCTGTCATATTTGATTTACCCTGAAAGATTACAGCTGTGAAGATGGATGGCAATTGTATGACCGACGCTGCTATAAGTTTCACCACAGTGAACCGACATCGTGGATGGAAGCTGAAAGTATATGCCAATCCGAAACCTCCCACCTCGTAAGCATATTAAAATATGAAGAAATGGTTTTTATCCATTACATGCTGTCAACAGAGTGGAGAAGCGAGTTTATTGAAACATACATTGGTAAGACTCGTAAAATTATGATATATCTCATGTTCCACAGTCTATATGACTCATTGTTTGCGCATGCGCATAATAGGATTTGTGTTATTATGATTCTGAACATATTATCTGGTCCACATGGAGGTCACGCAAATATTTTAGAAACATACTAAAATCTACTAAGTTATTCTGTGAAATATATCGACCTGCTAGTCGAGTGGACTGCTTTGGGGACAAGAAAATCTTGAAAATTCTTTTTCACGAAGTATTTTGAATAGTCATAGAATGATTAACAAACATTCTTGTAAAAAGGCGTACGTAATACGTAGTACGTAATAAATAAATAAATAAATAAATAAATAAATAAATAAATAAATAAATAAATAAATAAATAAATAAATAAATAAATAAATAAATAAATAAATAAATAAATAAATAAATAAAAACTTACACGTTCAGGGTGGTCCAACATTTGTTCATCTATACTGTAATGATACGATTGAATTTGTAAATTGTTTAGGTTTAACAGATTCTGGAGATGAAGGTACTTTTCGGTGGATTGACGGCAACCCAATGAGTTACACTGATTGGTGAGTATGTTGAAATCAGTAGCAGTAATAACATCATTAACAACATCGTTATACAATTGTTCAATAACGATCACACATATTAGTGCCAGCACATTGTATCAATTGCGTAGGGCTGAAGCAAACGAACGCAGTGGAGAAGAGAAACAACCGGATGGTGGAATATTCGAAGACTGTGGTCTATATAGATTGTCCAACATACATTCTACCAATCACTGGCATGACGTGGCCTGTGCCTATGATTACGTCAGGCAATATATTTGCAAGACGAAAGCGACATATATAGGTACGATGACGTCATGATTATCATAATTTACGAATAGAATATTGTAATCAATGTGTATCGAAGTTCAAAAAGTGTATGCAGAATTTTACATATTCCAAAGGTTTTTCCTCAACATAGTTCGTTCAGGAGGAGATATCACCAGAAATTAGGTAATTATTTACAATAGAACAAGAGAGGAACTTGTACATAAACCACCAAGACTAGGTTTCTAAAGATGAGGTTGATGGACAAATATTATATGTTGATTTGTTTAAAAAGTGGATATTACTCATATATTTAGTTTAAATCGGATAACATTGTTGACTTTACAGACCCTGACCAGAAGGATATCTCATATTCTGGAATCAATCAACTTGGTATGTATAACTCACTATTGTACTGTGGAATAAACATGTCTTCTACTTAAAGCGGGGGAGTCGTCACCTGTGCATGCGTCAGATGGTCATAGCATGTCATTGTATATAAACAATCGTTTCCCCATGAGCCTTTGCGTTTTTAGCGTGTGTTGTTATCGTCGCTTCAACTCAATTTCCGCGCGTGCGCAGGTGACGACCCTCCCGCTTTAATGGCACGACACGACACAACATAGAAACAAAGAATAACGTAACGTAACGTAACACGTCCAAAATATTATTCAATTTGTCCCCGCATCTAGGATGTGATAGTGGTTGGAGTTTAATGGGGTCGTCGTGCGTGGACCTTAAACCAAATACAGACAATACAAATGTGGTGCTGTCCTGGGAGGACGCCAAGACACAGTGTGGAATACACGGAGCAATACCCCTCTGTATTACATCAATTGCCATCCAAGAGCAAGTTGAATATTTATTAAATGTTATATGGGCACCAGTCAGTAACGGCATGGTATGGATTGGACTAAGACAAGATGAGGGTAGTAAAGATACTACATGTATAACTGGGGAAGTTGTGAAGTACGATAATTGGGAGAGTGATGATAATGGTATCAGTAGTGATGACAGTGACGTGTGTGCCTTGATGACTGAACAATTCAGCTGGGAATGGAAAATGGTACCTTGTAAAATGCAGCTGACACCGTTTTATATATGTGAAAAACCTTCGAATCGTAAGATTGTCTTGTTTTTCGGTTACTCGCTTTTCTGTTGCATTATAAGTCGGCATGTAAACATTTTGTGCACTTGCGTTACACTTGAATCAGAAAAACGAAACAAAATGCTAGACAATGTATCTTAATATAACAATAAATTAATGTAATTCTAGAAATGGACGACTGCGGCATATACTTGTATAGATGCCAAAATGGCGAATGCATACTTCCGGTTTACGAGTGTGACGGCTTTGTTGATTGTTTTGATGAATCTGATGAACTTGATTGCCGTAAGTAATAATACAGCATGATATGAACAAAAACTACATCCGTTATAGCAATTTGTATTTCATATGGATGCGTGTGTGAGGAGAGGGTACATGCATATACACATTTACATAATACGTGGTTTATTTGGACAGTTATTATTAGTTGGACATTATTTCTGACATGTCAATTGCAGAGACGGAGTGTTCTAATACTAGCTATACTTGTGCAAATGGGCGATGTATATCTATGACGTTTTATTGTGATTTCAAAAATGACTGTGGCGACAACTCCGATGAATTAAACTGTGGTAAGTATGATATTTCCAGTGATTGTATCCAAATTGGCCATTGAGAGTACCAGGCAGTTGAGTGGTAGTTTAGATAAAATCTGTTAAATGATCTCACATATATCAATAATCATCAGCCGACGTGTACAATGACAATCGTGTGAAATTTGAAAAGTCGATCGATCACTCACTCAATATGCGATATTGGCCTGCCATTTAAACTTGATTTAAAATTACGCCTTATGCTAGGATTACGTTATTTCAATGCTATATTATTTGAATGATTCTGATTTTCTCGTTAGTTTTACGTAATTGTACAGATACAGAATTCGAATGTCTTAATGGTGAGTGTATCGAAATACAGCTACGATGTGATTTTGTAATTCATTGTACAGATGGTTCAGACGAAATAAACTGCGGTGAGTGGTCGCTGTGTTACTGTGCCATGCGTACATTTAAATTTATTACATTGCGGTACATCACTGCAATACGTTGTGTTTTTGTTATCATTTTTCGATTGGCTTTTGTTTTTCTACGACTTGTAATTTGACTTGCGGCTGAGAATTCCCATTGGGTATCTTACTTATTTCCACCTAAACGTCTTCATTTTCTTTAGAAAATATTTGTCCCGAGCCTCCAGGCTTCTTGTGTTATAATGGAGAATGTATTCCAGACCACAAGGTGTGCGATGGAGTTTATGATTGCCAGGGTCTTTTACGCGAGGACGAAAAAGATTGTCAGCGTAAGTTTAATTGTACA
The DNA here is from genome assembly GCF_978046115.1 of Saccoglossus kowalevskii. NCBI lineage: Eukaryota > Metazoa > Hemichordata > Enteropneusta > Harrimaniidae > Saccoglossus > Saccoglossus kowalevskii. The sequence goes on from NC_140656.1 coordinate 5,674,088, forward strand.
TATAATATCATTCCACTGCGTGTTTTCACAGAGTTACATCAAATGAATTCAACAACATCGAATAACCTATTACATAATACCACTAACACAAATTGAAATTACATTTTGCTAATGGTTTTTAGTACGTACATTATTGTCAGTTTTAAAACGTCGTTTTCCGTCATGTATTTAGTGGGATCGGTGTGTGCTGGTGAACAGTTTCACTGCCAGAATGACTACTGCATTGACAGGCAGTACATGTGTAAATACTATTTTGATGAGCAGCGGACACAGAGAGGTTGCCGGGATGCAACTCATATCAGATTTTGCGGTAAGTGAAAATAATAAACATGGATAAGTATTATTTTATATTTAACGAGCGCATTTTTGTGAGAAAAACAGTGCCCAACAACTCGACAACACCAAGAACTTCAAATGTTCAAATAACGACTTATTCTCTTCTACAGAGCCATTTGAATGTGACTATACCAGCTTTAAGTGTCCCCATAGTTACTGTATCCCACTGCACAGACGATGTGATGGAGTTGATGATTGTCCATATGGAGCAGATGAATTAAACTGTGGTATGTAAACACACGTCTGTGTACTGAATCATGTCGTCTTAAATTCATACTACTGGCAAGGGATTCATCAAACGCTAGATATTCACCACACGCTTAGAACTAGAAGCTTATATCAAAATACCTACGCTTACTTTCCGAAGAATAGATTACTTCCAAATGACAAGGCTTATTACTTTTTTACAGCGGATAAAAATAAGATGTTCATTAAAATAAATGATGAAGATCCCAATTATACTTTTCTGATCATTAAGATATTAGTCTTCACTAAAAATATAAAATGACATATCTCAGCAGTGCCATTCTTTAAAGTGGTACTGTCGGTAGAGCTACTAATACGGTGGTATCGCACTGCTGCATTATTATTAATCGCCTGCATTACGCGATACGCTCATTCAAACTCATTACGTTTGTAACGTGATTGTAACCAGTATTTTAACATCACATATTCCAATACGTAATTTGGTTTTACCACGTTTTGTGTATTTTCTTGTATGTGAATGCCTATATGGCCACGACCTCTCTGAACACTAGCCACTAAGTTTTCCCTACACGAATATTGCAACATTAGTGTCGCTTCGATTTACTTCATAGAACACATTCACTTCACAGTAACAATATTGTCAAAATCGTCACGTGTGTGGAATGTTGAGAATCAAGAATACATGACAAACGAGCAACAAAGTTAACTTCGTGACATATATGTGCTAGCATTTGGATCGTTAAACGACGTATTTATTAAAAGTGTGTTGTTAGTATAGACTTGTTTTTTGAAAAAAATACTCTACCCTACAGATGAGTATACATGCGCAGGATACTACAGATGCCATGGTCAAAAATACTGTATACCCTCAATTCATCGATGTGATGGAATACGACAGTGTGAAGAAGGCGATGATGAATTCCTCTGCGGTAAGTATCGTTTTAACTGTAATTTATAAGAGCAACATTTATTTTAATATCGGTCATTCAATAAATGCACCTACAAGTAGCTCTTTATTGTTTAAGTGTTGTACAAGTATTGTCTACGTTTTTTTTTTAACCACACGCACGTCCAGATTTTTTTAATCTGACACAAATCTGTTGTTGGTGTTCTAGATATAGTCTGTCCAGACCAATGCACATGCACAGGTTTGACTGTTGATTGTACTGGTAAAAACCTCACTGCCATCCCCGCAGATATTCCAGACAATGTAAAACGACTGTAAGTATAATATTATCATAACATTCGTATTAAAAATCATCATCAATGTTTAATCGTGATCGATATGATACCACATTCTGCAAGCCTATCTAACATTTAGTTAAATTGTCTTACAGTGATTTTGGTGGCAACTATCTCAACTTAACTACCAGTGATTTCAGTAGGTTTGCATCACTTGGAGAATTGTAAGTAATCTGTGATCGAACTATAAATATATAGAATTTCGTACAATTTGGACAGGGATACATTAGAAATAGCTTCTTATTATTATTCACAAATAATAATATATGTTATGTGCTGTTACTCCCTTATTATATTGTATTATACATTCATTTATATACAGGGATTTGTCAGAAAACGGGATAAACAAAATTCCAGTCGCAATATTTCAACCTCTCAAGAATCTGTATAAATTGTACGTATTTTCTTTTCTATAAGACGTTTGCTGTGTGTGGTATCTCCTGATTGCAAGTGTTTGCTTCTGTAAAATAATATTGATATTAAACGTTATAAGTCCAGCGTCCAGGAATACAAAACAACACACAGACGTAATATTGTGTACAGTTAAATATTCTATATATCATGAATTGAAATGAATAAAGACAAGTGAAAACTAATATGTGATGTGTAAACAATGCATTGTCCAGCGTGACTATACGCCACTGCATAAACAGATTTACATAAAAGATAAAGTGTATTTATTCATGAACAATCATTTACTTTGAAATACAATGCAATTATCAAATACCATATAGATCGCATGTGGAAAACTATAAAACATTGGTGAGATGTTAGTATTGTTCATAGCTACTAAGGTTAAACTATTTCCTTCTTTTCACCAGGGACTTGACTTCTAATGATGTCAGTATTTTAAATGCTCACACTTTTGCTGGACTTAGTCAATTAGATGAACTGTAAGTACCTTACATTGTTATATTTGTAGAGTGAAATGTTTTAAAAAACCTGTCATATTACCAAATGGGGGAGGGGGGGTCGCCCAAGCCCAGTGTATTTCTCGAGGCCGTAGGCTATTTCAAACATTACGTCGCTTTGTGAACAGTTCATTATGTGCGGGTGAAAGCGTGATCCTATATAACTCCATGTGACCTCGTATTGACCAATCATGGTACAGAGTCTTGATATGGTGTGTTATAATGTTTAATAAACTAACCAATAAACACATTTCAGACTCTTGACAGATAACCCAATCGAAGATATATCACCGAATGCATTTCTAGGCTTGTATCAGTTACACAGTCTGTAAGTAACCTAAATACATTAATGATATAACTATCACAAATCTAGTGGTATAAATAGTATTATTATTTAAATAATTATTGTGAGAAATTGTATTTTTCCCCAGAAATCTTACATCGATGAATATTCACCATCTTGCATCGGATACTTTTAGCGGTCTGCAGCAGTTAACATATTTGTGAGTAATATTAAAATCGTTTTATGAAAAAGCAAAAAGCTTTTCAAAATACCAATCGAAATGTTTGTTAATTCACATGTACTTGAGTAATAATACAACATATGCTTTTCTCTAGAAATTTATCTGGCAATAACATGGAGTACATTGACAATGGAGCATTCGAGGCTCTGCTCCAACTACGAACATTGTAAGTCTTATATTCTATAACAATATTTGACAAACTGTCCATGTGCGAGGTGTTAACAGGAGATATTACCACCTATTATGGTTTACCCATAATCCCGAGTGTATGCGTAGCGGAGAAGGCGATGTATCTTTTAATGATTATTCTTTGACAAAATCTTAAATCTTAAAACGATGTGTGTCAGCGAAGATCATTCACATATAGTTGAGCATATATATTCTTTATCGAATGTTTTCACATGATCTGAAACGGTGTATGACGTCACGTCATGCTAAAAATGGACGACTGTGTACATTATATTATTGTTTTGCGTGAATATCACCACATTTTTTATACATTCAACCAACTATTATTCTACAATTTAGATCAGACTTGTCATGATCTTGTGGTTAGCATTATATCTTGTTCAGTGGAAAATAAATCAGATAGAAAAAAGAATTAGTGGTTCTTAGTATGATATTAATTGTTGTTCCCCCATTAGTCATTAAAACTTAATGTGGATAACAACTCACTATTTTTAATAATGTTTATCTTGCATAGGGATTTAAGAGTTGGTGATTTCAGTGTTGGCAGTCAAGACTTGTTCGATCCTCTTGAAAACCTGAAATACCTGTAAGTATCACCCATTTTGTACTCGCATCTGAGAACAACCACACAAAGTACATATTTTCCGGCAAGTATATCAAAGTCAAGATGTCCTTGCCTCAGATAGTAAATACACACTTATAAACTTCTCAACAACCAGCAAGTTTGTGGTATTAATTACACTAATTGTTGGCATACAGTCAGTGAACCATTTCAAAGAACAATGCTTTAGTTTGCAAATGAAACGGAACGTAATAATATGCCAGGTGCACGGCCGTAAGCTTTACGACTTTAAGTCCAGGAGACACCACAGGACATACGGGTGTTGTGAGGATGTAGCCCGTGACAATCCCAATGCCCAGTGTGTTAGCTATTGGCTGCTTTAATGTAATTGGTTCAATGCAAGGTGAATATAATTTCCTTATCAACAAAATAATCACTCTATAATTTCCATCTGTTGACAGTGACCATTAAAAAGCCAAGCCCACACCTGATTTACAACATCACAGGTTAAATAACCCGACCCTATGAACAACACACTGACACTTTCAGGACAGGTGTTTTAAAGTGTGTAGTGAGAGTAATATAGCCAGTAACACCATGGCGTGTCTCTTTTTAATGCTAGAAATCACGAGCAGCTACGCGGTCGCTGATTGGTCACTCACGCTGACAATAACTTAGCCAGTGTATACAGTTTGATACAGTATGTAACACATACATCAATAAATACGAACCCGAATTCACAGAAATTTTGAAATTATAGTAGTTCTTTATTTTTAATAATTACTTTATTTTTGCTCGGTAATACCCGCTATTATTAGGAAACTATTTTAACCGACCGGTTTTCATTTCTTACTATAGTTATACAGACAACTATAAATATTGCTGCATGGCTGAGAATTCGAGGCCATTAGACCTGTGCACACCCCCTGCAGACCAATTCTCATCATGTGAAGATTTGCTGTCCAACCAAGTATTGCGTGTATGTATGTGGATGTTAGGACTATTGGCGTTCCTTGGCAACCTCTTTGTCATCATTTGGAGACTATCGCAAAAAGAAAAGAACCGTGTTCATTCTTACCTTATTTTGAATCTCGGGATATCTGATTTCTGCATGGGAGTGTACATGTTGATTATCGCTTCGGTAGATATGTACTATAGAGGGCGATATATTGGATTTGCAGACGAGTGGCGTCATAGTGAACTGTGTGAGTTTGCCGGATTTCTTTCTATGCTGTCCAGCGAAGTGTCGGTGTTCACGCTGACTGTAATAACTGTTGATAGATTCTGTTGCATTGTATTCCCGTTTAAATTTAGAAGACTGAAAGCGAAGACGGCAATCAGAGTAATAAGTTGTGGTTGGATTCTAGTTGCCATGCTCAGCCTACTTCCTCTGTCTGGCATCCCTTACTTCCAAGACCAATATTACGCTCGGTCAGGTGTTTGTTTGTCGCTTCATCTCACTAGTGAAGCATATCCCGGATGGCAGTACTCCGTAGCGATATTTATAGCAGCTAATTTCGTATCATTCATGACTATATTGTTCGCGTATATCGCCATGTATGCCGTGGTGAGACGAAGCCGTAACGCGGTAGGATCGTCGCAAAGCCGTAACGACATCGCCATGGCAAGAAGGATGACACTCATTGTTCTCACCGACTTCTGTTGCTGGATCCCTATTATACTCATGGGTACGCTGGCTTTAACAGACACCGCTGTCATTCCTTCTCAAATGTACGCCTGGACTGCAGTCTTCATATTACCATTGAACAGCGCCATGAACCCTATCTTATACACAATATCAACTATTCGCATGAAATCAAGACAGAGTTCATCGGCGGATGGCGGCGTTGGTGGCGGGGGCAGTGGCTCCGATAATCCCAATTCTTTGAAGAAAATAGTTGATAGCGCTGGGGCGATATACAAAAGACGAAAACCATCTCTTATCACCACTGCATCCGGACAAATTGCCTACAAGTTAGAGGAGACATTTGGACACGGTGAGGAGAAATCATGTAATCCTACTTTTGTTTATATGCACATATTCTCAGATGCAGATTGTATGTATTAAAGTTTGCAGCATAGATGAAATGTTTATAGCCTGATTTGAAAATTATATAATGTATTAAACAGTTACTAAAGCGTTCTTAATTGTTCATACTCAACTAATAATTTGTACATTTGTATACGCGCATATGCAGTTCAGTATTGAGTAATTGCTGAATAGAGACACGGTGATTAAAAGAGAAGGGTCGTCACCTGCGCACGCGCTAAAAACGAAAAGGCTCATGGCTAGATGCTTGTTTGTAAACAATAACACGCAGTGGCCATCTGACGCATGCGCAGGTGACGACTCTCCCGCTTCAACTTGTATTATTCATGAACAAAATCAAAATTAGGCCACTCGTATTATATTTAAATGCTTGTTTACATTTGGCTTTAATTTTCAAATTGCCAGCTTTCATACCAAAATAATATTGGCCCCTTTCGCATCAAATATTTACCTGCGCATCGGCTGCCTAAATGGTCGCATATGATGGCAGTTACAGATATCCGCCGTCAAATATGTATGCTGTCATAGTTACTATCTGAGGTAACATCTGAGCGGTGCCAAACAACCACTGGGCGTAAACACCAGGAGTTTAAAGTAACAACGTTATGATTGTTTCCTCAATGAGCACTTTGTGGTTTTTACAATAGTGCAACAATGTTTCTATTTATATAAATAAACTAGTGTTCGAACTAAACGGTTATTGCATTCCCTACTTGAGCTACACCACAATCATCTGGGGGCTGAAAATGAATACATACTATTTTTTTTAAAAAGTCATCCGCTATACGCATATAAATGAACAAGTTATTAAACATGGCCCCTGTGAAACCGAAATGTCGATTCCTCGCCTTAAAGATCGGTGGTCATCGCGCAGCGCGTGTTAGAGTTTCATGTAAATAAACAACGTATTTTACACGCGTTGTATACGTCGCTATGAGTCCCGTATCGAACAGGACGCGGCACGACGACTGCCGCCCTTTAAAATGCGAAGGAAGTAAGTCTGCGCACTTGATTTACCCAGAACTCTGTGCGAATTCCCCGCTCCTTGATTCTGGCTGCTGGCCATTTTCATTCATGAAATCGTCGGATACCATCAGAAAACGCAGGATTTGTGCAGTTTTGAATAAAAGCAAGTTAGCAAATATGAACAATGGTTATTAACGTAGCAGCGGATCCCCTCTTAACATTTTTTCAAACCAAAGCTATTTACCAAACCTCAGACCGAACTTGCCCGGCCCATGACTGGTTGACGTCATCATCGCCAGTCAAGGATCATTTATTCGGCCGTCGCTTCATAGACCCTGGATGCGAAACCCACAGTTAGCTGGCGCACATGTGATAATAAAATAAATGGGGGCCGCCATAAAACTACATATGTCGTATTTAAGATTGCAGCCCCATATAGTAAATATCGCATTTATTTTATTATCACTTGTGCGCCAGCTGACCGTGCGAAACGGACGATGAGCTGACGTATGGCTACAGTTTTAGAAATGCAAATGGAAACGTTTACACTATTGTAAAAATCTTACGAAGCTTATCGGGTAAATTCATAATACTAGTAGTATTACTATACACTCCGTTGGCGACTACACCGAGTGGTCGTTTCGCTCCGCTCAGGTGTTACGGTCATTATCTGTTTACTCCGTTAATAAAGTAAAGTACTGCTGGAATAAACAGATACAGACCGTGACACATCAAAAACATATCAATAATGACATTTATCGGCACTAGTAGCTTGGTCATATATTAATATATATCATAAATACATGATCATACCACAATTACGAATTATAGTTGAGTTTGCTAGGGTCGACGAATTACCGAAATATATAGATATAAATGTACGGTTTATTACATAACAACACTACGGGTCAAATACAGTCACACTCGAGTAAGCTATGTTATAAAAATATGTTGTTTTTGCAGACATGACACTAAAACGGCTGCAAGATGTCCGTCTCAGTAGAGTTGTTCCACACAAAGGCATGGATTCGATAGTGCTGACGAGATATCTACACAACCCAGAAATACCATTTCTATCTGTGGCAGATGCATACAGCATAGCCATGGACGTGGCCTCGGCTTTGGAATATCTCCATAGAAACAAAATTATTCATAGGAGCGTTAATGAAGATCACGTATTGGTATCAAGATCGCCTATGGTAGGTTTAATGATATTATGCATTTGTTAAATATAACCTATTTTCAAGGACAACACAAATAATGTTGCGTTAAACAACCTTTAATTAGTTTAAGTGCCCATTGTAATACAAATGTGTTCTGAGTCAGAAATAAATCATTGTTTAGATACAATGAATAATTGTAATATTAGCTTTTGATACAATTCGTCAGTATTAATTTAAGCGACAGATTTGGCGACACTGATTATGATTTTACTCTGATGGGATGTTCTTATTATATACTGTGTGCCACACATGGAAGACGTTTTTGTAATCAGCATACTAATTAGGGTAATTTACATTTATTTTAACCATTGTTAGCATGCGCTGTGGCCTATTGGGTCAGGTCGATGTGCGCAAATGAAGTTCAGTTTTGTTCATTTAGTTGTTTCAATGTTATTGTTTCGCATTTGTGGGCACGCATATGTACCTTTTTGAGAGTTGTGTTTGTTTCATATAGTAACAGACCCATAGAGATACGTCTCATGCAAAAGGTGTAGAAAAGGTGGACACCTATTAGATTGTTTACATTTCCGAAATCACAAGAATTAGTTCTGTGTGGTTATTATATCTATTCTGAAAATACTCATTGTATATATATTATATTATATTACGTGTTATTATTTTGTTGCAGGATCCCACTTTAACGGCCTTCATCACAGATATATCAGCCGCAAAACAAATTAAGAATAATAGCTCGAAAAACCCTTTCATGACTGATATATTTGATTATGGGAAATTTGTCGACCGTTTACTTGATCGCCTAAATTTATCGCAAGAATTTAATGTATCGCGAGATTTGAACGCATTCCGAGAACTGAATGTATCGCGAGATTTGAATGTTGATATAGTATCATGTGCATCAGATGACTACTCACATGGAAATGATAAATTTATGCCATACGATGCTGACGTTGAGGGCGATGACGAAGAAGCTGATGATGAAATGAATGGAACGTTGTGCGTCTTTGCAAAGAACAGGGTAAAACATGTCGGGTTTATACCAACGGTAGAAAATATTGATGACATTGAATCAAGCGAAGAATATGAAATGATGGAAAGAAATAATGAAGTCATAGAACAAACTAACGAACTATTTGAGCGAGTTAGTAATGATATGGTCATACAAAAACATATAATGAATCAGGGTAATAATGTATGCGTTGAGCAGAGTACAGAAACTGTAGGTGAAGAACTGTCACGCGTAAACGAGGAAAGTACTATGACGGCATACTCTGAACAAGTTGAAATCCGTGACGTTGAACAAAATGGTGATGCTTTGGACGATTTTAACGTTGAACTGAGTGATTTTCTTTTGGTCGAAAAGAAACTACCCGATGCAACGCCAAATTTAGTTATGGAAGCCAACCAGACAACTGAACACACGAATAACGTACACAAAATCGATACACATAAGAGTGATATCATGGCTGAGGATGTCACTGCAGAATTAGACCATGTTATTGCAATTGCAGCATCGGAAGTAAACGAGTATGTTCAACAAAGTTTTGAAAACATTAAACCTTATAAAGTGGAGCAAACCAATGAACCATTATATTTGAAAAAACAATTAAATGACACAGCTGCGAGAAATCTTATTGGTCTGGCAAATATAGATGTTGATTCACATGTAAGTATGCTTGTGAATCATGAGAAGGAAGTTGCACATGTTAGTAAGGATGCTGAATTATATGGTGACGCTATTTATAGTATAAGAGACGTCAGTTCAGATATGAACCTCTGTGAACCAACCAAGTTACTTGAAGAGACAGTTGGTCTTGATAATGCGAAAAACACTTCAAATATCGAAAATAATTTGGCTGACGAATGTAATTTGGGAAATGATAAATCAAAAGATCCAACTTTGACTCTGGACGTAAATGCTGATGAACATATTAATGAAATTAAAAAACAAAATACAGAACATAAAAATACAATCTCTAACCCCAAATTTCTTGAAATATTTGAGGAGAGAAAAACACAGGAGTCTGAAGTCGAGGAGTGTGAATGTAGTGACACAGAGACGCATACTGGTGATCTTAGCAACAATGATATTATGCAAGCTGAGGAGTGTGTATGTAGGGATACAGAAACACCTGTTGGAGATGATAACAGCAATGACATTATGCAAGAGCAAAATAATAGCATTGTATTTTATATATAGTGATATTATATGATAAAAATCATTTATATATTTTTGTAGGTATTTTTTGACCTATGTGTTTTGGTACATGTGTATAAAGTAAGTAGACAATCCATATTTCATCCAGAATACTGTTTTGAACTTTAAACGCACCACGGTTTAGTCAATTAAAAAAGTGAAATAGTGAATGATATATCTTATTTATTCTATATGGTCTGTATTAATTTACTTCGGTTTTTAAACGTGTGACAATTTATCCACCTCTTTCCGTAATTTTATTGCGTGAAAAGTACAGGCAGCCTGGAGAATATCGTATCATTAGTCGCCATAAGTTCGTAACATGTACTGGTTGTGGAAGGATTTAAAAAGATAGCTGAAATGTATTGAAACAGAATGAAATTATTGATTGTTTTTATTTAAGATTATAACAATTGAACTTTTTGTTGTTGTTGATGTGGCATCTTATACAATAATTGCAAATGTTGACAGTGTTGAAACATTGCTTTCTATGTGTTATACTAGTCTTGCGGTAAGAAGGGAGACGCATTGTTGTGAAATGTCCAAATCTGAGAATAAAGATGTCACTCACGATACTCGGTCGTGAATGTCGGACCATGGTAATAATTGCCAAATGTCGTAATTATCCCCGGAAGGTAGATGGCCACAGTTATGTCACTTTTAGGCTTTGCCTACAAACGAACTGTCGCCTGGCATAACGAATGTTCACATCACTCTGCACTAAATGCGGGCTACACCACTGCAAAAACTCCTAAGCGTATCCATTATCTCACCGAGGACTTTAGGCATTACAATGGTCAATTGATGTTCTTCAAAGACAGCTTCGTTTGAATACGCGGGATGTAATATTGCGTGCTTAAGTCCCAGTAAGGGTTATTTCTGTACCCACGTCCACGTACACCGTATTGCTTTGTATGCTACTAAAAATTTGAACTCAACTTTTATAACGGACTGTTTATTGGTATATGTGTGTATGTTCTCAGTGATAGTTAGTGCCCGCTCTTGCAAGCGATTGGGTTAACCCTAACTTCAAACAACGTCTGTTGCACTATATCCCGACCCGCACAAAACGACCCCTCAACCTAAGCTCGGGAATGTATCATGTATATCAGACTTAGGTAACATAATACCAGATGCAACCTTGGAAATGCCTTAGTTCAAATATAAGCACGCAACTTTCAACTCTATGCGTGTCTCTATGGTTTTTTTTATTCAATCATGGGGGTTTCGAGCCAAATGTCATATTAGTAATCATACTAATATATGTACACGATTTTCCGGAAAGCCGAGATCGGTAACCACGGTTGTTCTATTATTCCATTGTGCTGGTATGTAATGTCAAGCAACCGAAACATGTATGAAGTATCTGTGGGTTGTGTATGTTTAGCAATTTTCTGAAAACCCGAGGTCGGCGACCAAAGTTTTTACTTTATTTCATTATGCTGGTACGTATTGTCAAGCAACCGAAGTATGTATGTAGTTTCTATGGAAGGTGTATGTTGACGATTGAATATTGCTGGTCATGAAAAGAATGTCAACTTCGTTCTGTTTGTACTTTGACTATTACAAACAAAATTCCACCGAATGACCCACGTACACGCTCAGAGACTAGATGGTATTACAGTCCTCTAAGGTGTTAGACTGTGGTAGCATCACCTGACAACTTTTCCGAATTCTAAAGCATGGCAAAACGTGTGTTTCAAACTCCCACGCTGACCAGGGGATCAAATGAACCACCGACAGAGGAAGTCCACTTATCTAAAGACTATGCTGAATTAGTGGAAGAAGGTAATAACTTTGTGGATAACGTTGATGTAATTACGCGTGAGGAATCAGTTGATGAATATATCGGATCCGTCACAAATGACGATGGAGTGGGTGATGAGGACGTGCGTTCGTCAACTAGGGGAATAGTTGCGCCAAATGTCGGTATGCTAATACAACATAGTGCGAGGTTCATTCACGATTCCGGGGATGTTTCTAATAAATCTCAATCGATTTCTGAAACTGAACCAACCCAACCTGTATTCATGCCTGCCGGTGATACAGCGGGAAAAGACGGGGATGGTGGCAACCTAGAGGTTGAAAAGAAAGACCAGCATACAGAAGAAGATATCTTAGATGATAGTGATACAGCTCAAGATAATCAATCTACTTCAAATGAACCACTCAATCAGCCCGAAATGCTGACAAGTGCGTTACCGGATGAGCCTGATATTATTGAAGTTGACAATAAAGATTATCACCGGGAAGACATAGAAGCTGAAGTAGATGTTCACCAGTCTGAAAATGGCGACGAGTTTGTAGAGGATGATGATACTGCTAAAAATAGTAATCAGGATTCAGAGCATGATTCAGAGTTTGGAAACTCTATAATAGGGAGTGAAACTGATCAGGTATCGGATTGTGCATGGGAAGAAGATCACGAAGTATTGAATCCTGTAGTCACGAACGTGAAAAGGTAAGTTACTATCAATGTGTACGTGACGCTCTTATTGTTATTCAATCAGCCCTGTAAATGCCAACCAATTATATAGACGCATTCTTGTAACGGGAGTTTCGATAAGCTTGTTATGTGTCTCCATCATTGCAGGCGAGGCTGCGTCATGTTACATGTTTGTCTTTCGATATTTGTTTGAGTTTCATATATTAGATTTTGTCGGTAATACTACTGGCACCATTAATTGTGATATCAAATAAACGATGCGTGTTGGGCTATTCAAATGAGAAACATATGTATTTTAACATAAATATGCTATGTGTTGTTAACCTATATGCTATAGATAGAATATTTAGAACTTAGAAAACCAAATGAGCGCATGTACAGTGTTGAATTGAAATACAGTTATCCGATTTGAGACCTTAATAAACAAGCAGCCTGTCGGTTTAGATATCTTTGCTGTTACTGGTGCACAATGAGAAAGGAATATCAAATCAATCAGTCTAATCATTTTCTAGATAACATACATATTCATATATACAATATTAAATCAATCTGGCTAGCCATTTTCAATATGAAAGGTAAATAGTCTTTTTTTAACCAAAAACCACAAAAAAATAAAATTAGAGAAATAAATCGTCATGATTTACGATTTATCGTCAACTTATTGCAATGGTTGACATGCTTGCATATCAAACTTTTTAATTTGATGCTAGAACGAGCAGCCTTAAATTTGGGGTTGAAATTTATTTCGAAAATGATTGAATACTAGTAGTCCATTTAAAGCGGGCTGAGCAACCTTTTAAATATCACAAATATTGAACGTATTTGTGATGATGGTATCTGATTTTAAAAACTAGACAAATCACTAGACTAGACTAATTAAAATTCTAGAATCGTAATTCATTGCTTCTATATATAAAATATTGTCGCCTATTTGTAGTTTAAATGAACTACGAGATCTTAAAGCGGGGGGGGGGGGTCGTCAACTGCGCACGCGCGAGAATTGAGTCCCAAGCGATGATAACAATACAAGCGAAGAAAGCTAAGGCTCATGGTGAAAACGCTTGTTTGTAAACAATGACACGCCATGGCTACTTGGCACATGCGTAGGTGACGACTCCCCCGCTTTAAGTATAATATTGCACGGGTTAGAGTGTGTTTACTATTGTTAACGTACTCTGATTATCGGCCTGAGCATCATGACCTATCATAAAGGTTGTCATTCTCCGTCGCCGTTACTATGGGTCTTGTATCACTAAGCTAGGTAGCCAGGGAACGTCCCACTAGTAATGAGTGCAAAATGCATTACATAGAAACACCGAAGCTCATCTTCTAAACACACGTGTTACAAACTGATAAAACCTAGTTTTACAAACTGCCTGCCATTACTCGAGATTATAGAAAAACACTCGATGTGCTGTATCGACACATACTATGTATTCCTCCATGTGGCTGTTATTCGCTAGACATTGACAGCCTCGATTACTTTTCAGACAAATCAAAGAACAGATAGAAACGTTGCGAGAAGAGTTGTCAAATCGAAAAGAGGACACACTAGGCGAACCTGGTTATCTGAGCATGTTTAGACATGTCGAAAAGGCAGGAGTACACACAAATATAACACGTAAGTAGTCGGTATTTTACGTCAGTCTTTCAGACATCATGTTATTATTTTCTCGTTTATTTGTTTTCATTTTTGTTAATAAAGAAAATCTTCAAAGAATATTGATGAATACGCGTGGCAAGGAGATGAATAGACAAGACTACCAGGGAAACACTGTGTTACATTATGCTGCGAAAGACGAATATGTCAGAATCGTTGACATTTTGATGGATTTCCAGCCCGATCTCAGCATTAGAAACAACGATTATAAAACTGCAATTGACGTCGCATGCTTGAATGGCCAGGTATGATGTGACTTGCCTTCTAATTCCAACCTTAATTTTCTAACCTTTTCTAATTTACATGGACGGTTTATATGTAAAACTCCACTCATATTATCAGAGAAAGCGGAATACAACATCACATCCACTCGGTATTCAGAACTAAGTAGGTCCTTGAACATAATAGACAGCAAGTCTAAACTAGCTCAAATCAGTAGATAGATGCATAAAACTATATACATAATGTCGGAACTAAACATATAATAGTTTAGACAGCATCTCACTCATCATATTATGTTGTTTCCAATTGACAATTTGTTACGCAGTTTAATGCATATTTTGTTTTCAAGTTTGACGCAATAATGCATATATTGGAAAGACTGAATGATCCTGGACTGGTTTTGAATCGACAAGACCCTAACGGAATGGCGCCATTGCACCGCGCTGTCATGTCAGGTAAATCTGAAATAATTATGTAAATTAAAATTGACTCAGTGTATGCTACTGAAATACTAAACACCGAATCAAAATAACAGTCAACCGACAATTCGTGTATTTAAATTTCACTATTTTACAGGTTCTTTGAAGACGGTCGCTTTGTTGTTAGAAAAAGGTGCTGACCCAGCGTACACGGGGAGTGGTCATTGGAATAAAACCTCTCTTCACGAAGCTGCGAAACGGGGACACACTGAGATAGGAGAGCTTATCCTAAGCAGTCGACCCCAACTCTTACACCAGAAAGACGATTTTGGTTACAGCGCTTGTCAGTTAGCAGCAATGGAAGGTCACGTGGCATTTATAGAGGTATTTATACAATTGTGGATTGTTTTCATTTATAATTTGTTTAATGATTTAGATAGTACTTATAACATGCTACAATTAATTAACAAGATTTCTAAACGTTTAATCTAAATTTAATTTTGTGTGAGCGTTCATTCAAGACATTATGGATCACCGTTCACGTACAGCTAATATCGTCTATTTACTTTCAAGAACACAGTGGCGGATCCAGAGGGGGGGGGGCATGCCCCCCAAACGCATGACGATGTATATTATCTGGATTACGCATAGCTTCTCTGCGATTTACGCTCCGTATATCTTAAGCGTAGGTTGGACCCCCCCAATACATTTTGCTGGATCCGCCACTGCAAGAACATGTTTATTTTTAGCACCATCAATATATTTTGGTGTCGGCGATGTGTTATAATGGTTACTGATTTTGAGTAAATTCACAATTCGAATGACTAGATATGGGTACAATCCATATACTGAGGTTGAGAGAATTAAAAATGTTGTCTCGCATACATGCGGATGCGAACACTTTTCAGATACTATAGTAACATCTGAACCTTCCAAAAATGTTGCGAGGACCAATCAGAATGGTCAGGCATGATTACAAAGTTGCGTGAACCAATCATAATGGCCGATCATATTATTGACTTTTATATTAATTGGCAAACCTCTTGAATGCAATTATGTTTAACATATCTTGTTGTCAATATTCTGAAAATTATGGTGTATATAGAACTGGTTTGTGAGAAGTGTAACACTTGTTATACACTATTCCTAAAGATCGCGTCCCTCAGTGATTGGACGCTCATGTGATGCCGTATATAGATGAAGGCAATGCCGTTCAAATGAACCACTTCGTTTAGTTTGTTGTCTAGTAATGTCTCGTCTAAAATATATTAAAACCGCTCAAAAACATAATCTTTATTGATGGACGGCAATAATTCAAAACTACGACATCGTCGTGTCAACCATTAATGTCAGAGAAGCATTTCGTTGCTTGCGGGCGCTAGATATAAGAAGATGTATATGTTTTTTTTTCTAAAACTTAGGCAGTTCTGGCGAGAGAAGACAGTCGATCAGATCGTCGAATGAGCATACTTGCCACGGTGCTCGGAGAGGAATTGGGTGACCAGTTAACCATCGATGAACTAGCTTCCTCAGTGAGCGAACTGATTTCTAATAACTTGGGCAATGTAGTTAAAAAGATAGAGCTTCTACTCGCAATAGGTGAGAGTTACTTATTTTCTCGGATCATTTAGAATTTTCAATAATCTGTCAACAAAAACGCGTTTATAACAGCAGTAATTCATTTTGTATCATAGCACGACATCTAAACTGAAAATGAATATAGACATTTCGCATTCCGTTCTTCACTTGCCATTAGAAAACATCTAAAAAGCAAGAATACCAACTACCACATTGTATGCATTACATGTATCGGTCCTAGCTGCTTTCACCTACTTTTTATTGATATGTATATTCATTTTTCATTTAACATTGAGCATTTGTAAAATTCATGGTAATTAATTTAATTGCACTTTTCATCCATCCATCTATAATTTGTCTATTTTTTCCAGTGGTCGTTAATTTCCGTTATAGTTGATATACGATAACGAAGGTGACACCGCGATTTTGACAAGTTTTAGTTGGCTTTCTGTATCCCCATCGCGTCGTTTATTAATAGTGTGTTACATGATTTTGTATAGAAAGAACCACTGAAATGTAGATAGAACACCTGATATGATGTTCTTCTTTTTAATAACAAGTTTCGACAGATTTAACAAGTTTGTATGATAAGTGACTAAAACAAACAAAATATGTTTTGCGCAGGCATACATTATCAAATACATTTAAATATTGTACATATCGATAATAAAATAAATGCAACAAAGTATTTCTCACGTAGAGTGTTATATTAGTATGTTAAATGGTTAATTGATCTTAGGTTTTTGTCACAAAAATATATTCTTTTTTGGGATATACTTAAATAATTGTCTCTAAATTCATTTGAAGTCTAAGTCTTAAGTTTAATGTAATTTGTTTCTTCATTTCTCAGTTCCTGATGTAAATATCAATGCTGTGAATGAAGATGGATGGACCGCCCTGCATGAAGTGGTAAAAACTGGCAATGTACCTGCATTACATTTTCTCCTTGTACGAGGAGGTGATTTAAACCACAGCAACCAGGGCACCACGCCGCTACATCTTCTTATGAAGCAACGACACGTCAATGTTGTACCAATGACCAATCTTATGTTGCGGTTCTGCCAAGACCGATCTCAGTATGTTAATTCACAGGACAGTCATGGCAAGACAGCTCTGCACTTCGCTAGTTCCCGGGGTAGTATTGAATGTGTGGAGATACTATTATCTGCTGGTGCTGACAGCGATGTTCAATGTAATATGGGAATGGCACCAATACATGAAGCCGTTATTGGGAGCAGTGAGAATGCGGTTGAAGTTATAGAACAACTACAAACAGCAGGTACATAAAACAAGTAATAGTTTAATGTTATATACGACTAGCAAAGATAAAACAAATTTGTCATCGTAAATTATACTGCCTCTACCAATATATGTGGCTGATATGTGAGCCTACTTTACAGCAGAGAGCTTCTTCGCTCGATGTCGTAATTTATTGGAAAGGTTGTGTTGATAAACTGTTTTATAATACAGGTGCGGAATTGGGAATGATAGATTATGACGGATCTGCACCGGTTCATTATGCAGCAAAGCAAGCAGATGCACGAATAATGAAGGGTCTTATAGACAATGGTGCCTGTTCTCTGTCCAGAGACAAATTGGAGCAGACGCCTTTACACGTGTTAGTTGTTGACAAAGACAACAACAATACGGAGGAGCTGGTGAAAATATTAGTGCCTTGCCCAGGGGATAAGTCAATCAATGAAGTAGACTCAGATGGGTTGACAGCTTTACATCGTGCTGCTATGCTGAAAAAGGTGGACGTAATGAGTGTTCTACTTAATCATAGAGCAGATGCTGTATTGAAGTGTGGTAAATGGCAAGAAACTCCTATAGAAATGTTGTACCATAACACGCTCGTCAAGTTTGTGGCTGTAAGTTTTGCATTATGCAATTTGTCTTATTACACTCATTTAGTATGTTATTGCCAAAGACATATAATAACAATGACATATGCATTTGTAGCCATAATAGCGTAATAACAAAGGTTTTCTTTTAGAATGACCCAGTAACCAGTGATCTAAACGTTGCCGGAAAGTTAGGAAAAGCAGATATCGTTGCAGCCAGTCCACATCCTGTGAAGACGGCCTTACATTATTCATCAGTCTTTAAGAAGATTTCTAAATTGAAAAAGGTGCGGTACATTTGTAGAAAATATTTATTGCTATAGCTGTTAATAACAAAATATATGATTGCCATTTGAAAATTTTGCAAATAAGAGTGTTGCCAGCTGATAAATCTGTACAATGTCTTCTGTATTGATAAAACCTCATATACCAACAGTTTTTTTGTATTATGTTCTTTGTTTCAAAGGATCAGCGTGAAAGTTATGAAGAACTTGCAGATAAAATGGACGAGCTGGCGGTGAGATTGTTTAACCAATGCCCAGGTAGAATCAGTGCTAACACTCTTATCCGGGATAACGACGAGTACCTGCTTAGTTATTCTTTGGAGTATAAACACAAGAAGGTACTATTATTGGGGGGGGGGAAATTCTTCCTCTCTGGGTTCTCCACACGTGCCAGGGGGAATCTCGTCCTGTCTTTCTATCGCGTTCCCTTGAGGTACGGGATCGGGAACGTCACTTAAACTTTACAGTCAAATAGACGCACACAATAAAATACGTTTCAACTCTCGTCTTAGTCGGTCAGTCGAGCACTCTATAAGACACAGCGCCCTGGGGAAAAGTCCCCAAGACTATCGCAAGGCTGACCCAAGACTAGCCCAAGACTGCTCTTAGACTGCTCTCAAGACTGCCCAAGACTGCGTCTCACCTCGTGTACTCGCCAAGACCAACTAAAACTCTCTTTATTCACTTTCGAAACCTTAACCAATACACAGAAGTATAACGACTCTAGGGCGTAACCTTCAATCATACAGCCAATCACACTAAGTACTGGACACGTCATATCTTTTAATTAATCGTTCACTATATTACTACTTGCGAATACCAACTGTCAGAAATAGTAGTCCGAATAGCGATGGTTATATCGTAATTAGTTCCAAATCACTGAACCAAGTTCAGTCCAGTACCTCGCATGGGCCTAAATGATGACAGACATAACACAGCCATTCGCTAGTAATCAGCTAATTAAGTCGATTAACAGATACGTGCAAATAATTTCATCATAGTACATTCATGATTAATCTGTTTCATGTTAAAATATGTTGCATTCCGATCGGTCCTTGCATATGAAAAACACATATACAGTGGAAATTAAATACCCAATAATAGCTAATGTGTATCATTATGTGTAATGAGTTCATACCGCTTGCTTGCATTTCATCTTCAAAGATTCGATCACGTTTCTAAGACCATTCTTATATTTATATAGATCTAACGTCAATGACAAACATGAAAACAAGTTATAGTTAACAGTGTACGTGTTGAACACTTAACTTTACATGAAGTAAAATAGTCTGAGTCGACGTGATACATAGTAGTCATATCACCAAAGTCTGTATAATTATATATAATTACAGTTTATTTCAGCGAATTTTACACAACGTTACCTCCGCGAAGTCTGGGTAGGTCAAATGTACGACATATATGGCAGCGTCCACAGTTCTAAGATACGACTGTATGGGTTCCTCTACGTCATGACCCCTATCATCTTACCTATAGCTATGCTGTTATATTTATGCTGTTTGCCGTTTTACAAATGGTCTCAGAAAAACAAACGTAAACGCGGGATTCAGCGAAGCGTTCGCGCCGAAGATATTCGGAGACGAAGCAGTATTGATGACATTGATTTTCACCCTAACCGTCGTTGCTGTCGAGGACGATGTAGACGTGACTGTTGCACAGGTTATTGTAAAGGCAGTTGCTGCAAATGCATC
Source organism: Saccoglossus kowalevskii (assembly GCF_978046115.1). Taxonomy (NCBI): domain Eukaryota; kingdom Metazoa; phylum Hemichordata; class Enteropneusta; family Harrimaniidae; genus Saccoglossus; species Saccoglossus kowalevskii. The sequence goes on from NC_140656.1 coordinate 5,694,615, forward strand.
TACAACAACGTCACCAATTACTTCTACTTTGTTTTCGTTGTCTCGAAGAATTGTCCGTATATGCTATTTTATGCCAATCTTGTTTCCTATCTGGTGTTCCTCGTTCTATTGTTAATTAAATGCGTCACCCACACAGACTACTATAGCATCGAGAGTCTACCAGTTGTGGATTATTTTCTCTCCGTCTTTATTGTTGGATACTTTGTAGAAGAAATAAAGCAGTTTATTGAGTCTCCGTCATACAAAGAATATTTCAGTTCTATGGCCAATGTTTTTGATGTTGTAATGCTAACATGTCTAACTGCAATAATGGCATTTGATATCGTAATCATTGCTGTAGGCATAGGACTTGAGCAGAATGAGTTAGCTGTTAGTGCAAGTATCGGCATCGCTCTGGTCACACTCATAGCTTTTTTCAGGTGAGTATGTATTGTTAATATGAGCAAAAATACGTGTATTCTGTGCGTCTAAACATTGCCTTACACTTTGGCGTGTTACTGTTATAAAACAAATGCACGTGCATGTGTACAGCTGGAGAGACTCACTTAGTTCACCAGTCTACTTAACTTGTCGGAAATTCCAACCATATGTTTAATTGCGTTCTGTTTTCATCTGAGGAGTAATAATACTGTTTTACATTTAGATGTACCACATGTCACAGAATGCCGATGCTGACTTAAAAATTAAATTTATCAAAAACGTGGCGTATTGTGATTTAAAACATATATGCACTTCCTGGTCTGTTAGCGGTCGTTTTGTCATCATGGTAAATTGAAAATATAAATGCAAATAATAATCCTGACACCTTAAGTAAATATCAAGTATTATATGTGAATATTGGAACATGAAATATACACATGATTTATGTTTTTCAGGCTCATGCTCTTTCTTCAAGCAAGTCATGGTGTTGGTCTCTTGCAGCTGACCTTTGCCCGTATGTTTTACGACGTTGGTCAATTGTTCATATTCTTGTTGATTGGTTTGTTGGCTTTCAGTCTCTCTATTATTAAGGTATTATTCATTCACTGTAACAAAAATTGTAAATTTAATCTGTCAATAATGTAATTATTTCATGTATTTTCAATTATCCTTGTTTTGATTCCAAACATAAGGTGTACTCTTTACTATCTGGTACTTATAATGGCGAGATCGGATCAGGACCGGATGAGAGTGTTTCTAACAACACACAGGCCAGATATGATATCGGCGGAGCCGTGTAAGTCATTGCACTATAGCTTAACTCAAAATATGCTAAATATGGACATACCATAAAAATGATGCCACGAAACTGGAGTAAGTCTCCAAGACACGTTGGATTCGTGTGTTATATTTCGTTTCCCTTTGTTGATTATCATTTGTACAATGTGTGGTCCATCGTTTCTTTGGAGTATGCATTTTACTGCACGCTCACCACAGGGTCATTTCATATATACAGTGTGTCCACCGAAGTCTTACTTAAGGGGATTTAGAATTCATATGTCATGTGTATGAGTTGGTTATAGTAGAAACATTATATACATGATTTTTAAATATTATCAGCTAATCTAATAAACGACTATGTATTTGTAGGCTATTCGCTCAAATAGAAGACCTATTCTGGACTTTGTTTGGACTAGGTGACATTGACTCATTCGACACTGACTTCCGGCCTGTTGAAACTATTGGAAAAATTCTCTTCGGTCTTTATAATTTACTGGCTGTTGTTGTCATATTGAATATGCTAATTGCCAAAATGAGCGATACATATAACCGTATAGAGGTAACGTACCGTACTATCTATGACCATTATTTTAAGTATACAATGGAACTACATAAGTGCCCAATCATTCAGTCTGTTTTGTGAATGGCCTTCTCTGATTAACATTTGAATGATTATTCCAAAATAATCTCTAGTTACGTCACTGAGACACGAATGTTTTTACATTCAATGTATCCATATTTATTTATTTTTCATTTGTTGTCGACAGTTGATAAAGAAAACGTTTATTTTTTTATTAATATATCTAAACGACGCAGAAGTTCACAATAAAACATAGAAAACGCTACAAGTCCATTTCGTGTTCATCCGTCCAATAATTGTAGTCGCGCTATACTGTTGCCAGCATTACACAAGTTGAATCCTCTTGTCTGTAAATGCTTACTATGCATTCCTGATTTCAAACACTAATAGGAAAACGCAACAATTATGTACAACTACGAGCGTGCTAGATTAACAATGGAATTTCGAGATGGCGGGGACGCCCCGGTGCCATGGAATCTTATACTTTATACATACAAGATAATCACAGCAGTGATCCACCTATTGCGAAGGTGTTGCAGAAAGACTTGTGGCAAGTGTAATGTGAGTAATTTTCTAAACATATTTTACATGACAGTTATTCCAGTGAAATCTCAAGTCGGTCCAGCTGTGGTTCTATATCATCTCGCCTAGAATACTGAATAAATTATCAAAGAAAGCTTAGAAAGAACTCCCATGTGCTGAGGGTATTGTACAACAAGGGATACTGTGTTTGCTATATTAGTACATATCCAAAATGCATAAAACAAACAATGCATTTATTGCATTCACAATCATTGAAATGTTTCGAATAGAGTAATTATAGCATTAACAAACATAATTGCAAGCAGTGATCAGGATGTTTCTAAGTGGATATGGTATAATAAATAATTAACAAAATTATATATAACTTTTGCCCATATATCTTGACCGACAGCATAGTTACGGCACTAGTTGCATGTCCATATTACAACAGTAGCTAAGATATTACAGTTATGCATATTATTGAGGTCACATAACCATATATAGTCATATGATACATTAATCTTATCTCTTCTCCGATGCTTTATTATAGAATTGGTTGTATGTCACTATTTGCATTACAGTTATGCATATTAATCAGTTCACATGACCACATATTGTCATCTAATATACCATTCGCCATATACATTTTCTGATTCCTTTAATAAAACACCGAATGCATGTACGACTGCAACAGTGCTTGAGATATTAGTCTTGCATATTAATGAGATCACATGCAATTATACAAATTGGGTAACTAATTAATATGCATGGATTTCAACCCATGGAGTAATCAAATCTGTGAATTATATAAAAAGCAGCTATATATCAAGTTTTATTGAGTATTTCTGTGGAGTACCTATAAACTGGTTAATTTATGCAAATTAGGTAATTAGTAAGCACAAAGTTAGCCCTAATCTACACGAATATATGGCTTATCTCAGAGCACCCATGTACCACGTTGCATTGAAATCTGTTGACTAGTACCTGGGAAAGAAGTGAAAATACTTATAATTAGCTAAATAATATGCAAGATAGGTCTTTAATATGTACGGATTTCAATCAAAATATAATCAGGTTTGCGCATCATCCCAAGTTTCATTTACCAATTTTCGTTGATATCTGTTAAATGATACTTGAAAAACAAGTGAAAATGTAAAAAGTAAATTAGGTCTTTAATATGCACGGATATAAAAAAAAATAAACAGGTTTGGACATCATTCCATTTGTTGAATGGTACTTGAAAAACAAGTGACAATGCTAACAATTGGCTCAATGCACAGATCACAAATAAAAATAATCAGGATATGGATTACCCCAAACCTCTATGAATCCAGTTTCATTGAAATATATCAGGCGTAAAAAGTGTTACGCCTTTAAATTTGCTAATTAATATGCAAATTCATTCAATAATATGTACGGATCTGCACATTATCCCATCGCAATTATTTATCTAGTTTCAGACGCACGCACTGGTTCTTGAAAACAATATATATTTGTGTGTTCAATATGTATTTTCCACTGAAAGGTTTTCAATTTTTTTTTTAGAAATTCCAAGTTACAAAGGGCGGTGAAGAAGATAATGACAATTTGAAGGCTTTACCGTGGCAACGAGATAGCAAGATGGTTGAAAATATAGTGGTTGGCTACAGAGAAGGACGACGCCGTTCCACAATCATGCGAAAACTGTCAAACAGTGACATACAACCCAGCCAAATAAAATCCGTGGACGAAATAAATGAATTTATAAGAGAAAGTTTTCTGAAAAGAGAAAAGGAAATTAATGTGTATAGTTTGGAGCAGGTGCAGACAACCCTGGTAAATAACGTTGCTCATCTCGAACGAAAGGTGAACAAATTAACGAAAGAGTTGCACCAATTACAGACAAATGGTAATGAATATTTCAGCGTTTTACAGAGAGATATGAACATAACACAAAGACTGATTACACAGTGTGTGGAATAGATATAGTGATAACCATATTATAAACTTCATGGTATACTATATATGGCAGACAAGTTAGAATATTTAAAAAGCCAACAATGCTAGGCAAGACAGTTTATTTAAATTAATCTTTTAGTAATACATAAGTTATTTTGCAATACCTTCAATTTTACTTGTCTTGATTATGGTAAATGTTCGAAAACAAGCATTGTATTTATGTCAATTGTTAATATATGGACTATCATGATTGTTTTTTTCAATTGAGCATTCTTTATATATATTTGATATTCTAGTGATTTTTATTGATGTACAGTCTATTTTATTATTATACATCTGTCAAAGTAACGCCATAAGTTACAGCGTGCCGTAATTTTGCTGTATTTTACGGGGTATTTTCATCCTAGCATACAAGAAAATGCGAATTCCAAATATGGAATGATTACGCGCGTAAGCGTCTTCTAATAATAAAAACAAACATGGCTGCCATCGGGGTTTGACCGGACTCCACACAAAGACGTTCGCTGATTCTGTTCTAAACTTTTTGGATTTCGGCATTCCCAAGGTGTAACCTTGGAAGGAAAAGATGTATAATAATAAGGGTATTACGAGAATACCTTAAAGCATGCACCAATACAGTACAGTTGGAGTATCGACTGACGCGCGGCGTTACGTAAAAAATATAGTTTAACGAGAAATACTGATTTATTGGATCAATGCAGTTTTAGATATAATAATTCTATATTCTGTTCTATATGACATAGATTGAAACTGTTCAGAGCCGATTTACAAGTGTATGTGTAACTTTGCGGGGGCAAGATTATTAAAATTGGAGGCAAAATAATAATCTGAAATACACTTAAATATTAATGTAATATTACGGCTAAGTTTGGCGCAAGGCAGACAAAGAGAACAGAAGCTTGAGAATAAATTACGTACAAATGCCACCCAAACTCAATTATGCTCTCTGATCAATCATAATTTGAATACAAACTTTATAGTAACACTTTTACTCAATTCCAATTAAAAGTGTCACAGCCAATGCATTTCACACGCATTTTATAGATCACATTTTGAGCATGGTGAACCGCAATGATGTGTCGCTTCAAAAAGACAATTACATTGATTGTAACTGCAAGTGTTCTAATCGTTCATCGTAAGATTTTGCAATAACACTGCTGGAAGTGATAGAAGTGAAGTGTATGTGTACATAAAATTATGTAGCGTGTGATGAATGTAATGAGAGGGATTCTGAAATCGAGTAATCATTGAATCGCACCAATACAATATTTACAATGTTTAATCAATTTCAAAACAAATTGGCTAACTATTTAAATAATTTGATTATTGCTTGGTCCACTTTATTGAATATATATATATACACATCATTTCTCTATACGTTGTGTACATAAAACGAATTACTTTAAACAAATAGTAGACAATACATCCTAAATTGATGATATGTATATATTTATGCCACAGTCCCGAAAATTTAAACAATAATAAATAATAAATCGCTAGTTGTTTACATTGTATTTGTGATCAGCGTGCGATGTGCATTTTGTATAACTTTCATTCAGGTCGGTTCACAACAACAAAATCTCAGAAGTACAATTTTTTGTACTTTTCGGATGATTCTAAGTTGAAGATTCTCTGCCAATACAGCATTGACAGAATGTATGATATAAAAACATACTGATATATACCAGAATATAAATAAATACATTATGTGTTAACACCACAAAGTAATTAAGTTGTATTAAGTATTAAGTAGTACAAACGCTAAAGTTTTGTTTCCATAAACTAACATTTGTTTTGACTGTTAGTTCTGTTCTAGTGTGTATGGTTGTTTCTCTTTTCCAGATTAATTCTTTTCATTAACATGTTTTTGTTTTTCAGTAATAATAAAAGATACTTTCAAATTTGAAAGCACTATACATTCACTTTCAAATGTTTAAGATTAATTTGAATATATTCCCAATCTGCTCCTAGGTTAACATAGTATCATACTATTTATAGTAGAAATGTTATGTTCAACATAAAGTTACATACATGAATATGCTAGTATTAATTAAAGCATTCGATATAAATAACATTTAATTAATCTGTGTTAATTATCTGGTAAGAAAATATATTGTTCTCTTGATTTACTTTGACCATCATTGATTGCACATGAAACTTGAATTGCTGTCTTCATCCACTTTTAATAATCACTCATCATCATCTTTGGAGGAATTTGGATTCTTACTCCGTGACGTCTCTTTTTGAAGTGCTGTCATACAGTGTCTATAATAAAACAATAAGCAGCAAGTCATTGACATGACAAAGTTCCTGTTATGCATTTGTGAAAAAAAACTGTACCAGTCTGCCATTTTCAAACTTACAAGTATGTATAAAATTCCAAATGATAAAATTTTTTGCTTGATTTTGATGATATTTATCTTTAAAATGGTTATTATTGGGCATCTTGAATTGGATCATGAATCAAATGCTTGTACATTTGTGTGACATAATGTATATGTGAAGTCTGAACCTGAGTGGGAAAGAAGTGCCAAAGATAAAAGCATTCCTAAACAAAATGGCCATCAGTCGGTCATTTGTAAACTGATCTGAAAAACAAAATGACATACAACAATATCTGCCCAACATTTAACTACACTAGAATTTTACATGTCTTCAGGTACTATTATGTAACAATTTTGATGATAACAATTATTGAACTGATTTTGTTATTTAAAGAATGATTGATGAAGCATGGACAGAATAGAATGACTGAAAATAATACCAAGATAAAAATTAGATAACATGTACAGTAAAGTAATAAATCATAAATTTGGACAATAATGTTAATCATAAAACAAAAGTGATGACTTTAAATTTGCAGAATGCCTGCATTAGATTGAAACTCAGCCACATCAGCTGCAATAAATGTATTTATTTACACAGGGGTGTCCTACAAAGCATATAGTTTAGGTGGAATTAACCTACATAAACATAAATCAATATCTTTTACATTTAAATTAATGATACTTAATATTGAAATATTTATATAATAATATGATGACATGCATGGTATTTGAGATATTCAGTTTATCATGCTGGTAAATAATGACTGGATCATGCACATATGATATGAGATAATAATATGAACAGATGATACAGCAGTAAATAGCATTTTTAACACTAAACAATAAAGAACATTAATGTATTTAAACTCCATAAACACCCCTTTTATAAAACACATAGCCACAAACATTTCCTAGCAAAACTTACCTTCATATTTCCCCCAAATGACTACAAATTAGTATGAAAAAAGGAACAAAAATATTAGTGAACTAACAGTCGTGCAAAAATAATTTAATAAAATAAAATGTGTGATAGATGAACAATTAACAATGAGAGAAAAAAAAACAATTATTACAAAGGTGTTAATTGTTATTAACATATAACACATGACCAAAAATGCAAATAATACACGTTTTGTACAGCTATGGATCACTTTCTATTAGAGATTCCATAAATATGTCAGAGATGAAAAAGCTGACCACAAGAGCCATGATAGCTGGATTATTACTAATTAGATTTATTAAGATACCTACTATGTTTAAATATGCATAAATATGGTCTGATTAAATTGTATTGAGCAATGCAAACATTACTCAACAGTTTGAGTGGAAAGCCTGGGTGAGAACCTGCTATTTACAAAAACCTAATTGAGATATAATGATTAAATGAATTGATCCACTTTGGTTTGTGGGCTACATACACATCATATACCATATATACTATGTTCACATATTAAATGGTTAGACCATATTTCTCATTACTCCATGGGTTCACACGCCAATTGGTTGGACCACCTTTGACTTCTGAGTTCATACGCCAATTGGTTAGACCACCTGTGACTCCTGGGTTCATTACACCAACTGGTTAGACCACCTTTGACTCCTGGGTTCATACACCAATTGGTTAGACCACATTTGACTTCTGGGTACATTCACCAATTGGTTAGACTACCTTTGTCTCCTGGGCTCATACACAAATTGGTTAAACCACCTGTGATTCCTGGGTTCAAACACCATTTAGTTAGACTACCTATGTCTCCTGGGTTCATACACCAATTGGTTAGACTACCTTTGACTCCTGGGTTCATACACCCATTGGTTAGACCACCTTTACCTCCTGGGTTCATACACCAATTGGTTAGATTACCTTTGACTCCTGGGTTCATACACCCATTGGTTAGACCACCTTTACCTCCTGGGTTCATACACCAATTGGTTAGACCACATTTGACTTCTGGGTGCATTCACCAATTGGTTAGACCACCTGTGACTCCTGGGTTCATACACCAATGTTTGAGACCACCTTTACCTCCTGGGTTCATACACTAATTGGTTAGACCACCTTTGCCTCCAGGGTTCATACACCAATTGGTTAAACCACCCGTGACTCCTGGGTTCATACACAAATTGGTTAAACCACCTTTGCCTCCTGGGTGTATACACCAATTGGTTAGACCACATTTGACTTCTGGGTACATTCACCAATTGGTTAGACTACCTTTGTCTCCTGGGCTCATACACAAATTGGTTAAACCACCTGTGACTCCTGGGTTCAAACACCATTTAGTTAGACTACCTATGTCTCCTGGGTTCATACACCAATTGGTTAGACTACCTTTGACTCCTGGGTTCATACACCCATTGGTTAGACCACCTTTACCTCATGGGTTCATACACCAATTGGTTAGACAACCTTTGACTCCTGGGTTCATACACCCATTGGTTAGACCACCTTTACCCCCTGGGTTCATACACCAATTGGTTAGACCACATATGACTTCTGGGTGCATTCACCAATTGGTTAGACCACCTGTGACTCCTGGGTTCATACACCAATGTTTTAGACCACCTTTACCTCCCGGGTTCATACACCAATTGGTTAGACCACCTTTGCCTCCAGGGTTCATACACCAATTGGTTAAACCACCCGTGACTCCTGGGTTCATACACAAATTGGTTAAACCACCTTTGACTTCTGGGTTCATACACCAATTGGTTAGACCATATTTGACTCCTGGGTTCATACACCAATTTGTTAGACCACCTGTGACTCATGTGTTCATACACCAATTGGTTATATTGCCTGTGACTTCTGGATTCATACACCAATTGGTTACACCACCTTTGACTACTGGGTTCATACACTAATTGGTTAAACCACCTTTGACTCCTGGGTTCATACACCAATTGGTTAGACCACCTTTGACTCCTGGATTCATACACCAATTTGTTAGACCACCTGTGACTCCTGTGTTCATACACCAATTGGTTATATTACCTGTGACTTCTGGATTCATACACCAATTGGTTACAGCACCTTAGACTCATGGGTTCAAACACCAATCCGTTAGACCACTTTTGCCTCCTGGGTTCATACACCAATTTGTTAGACCACCTGTGACTTCTGGGTTCATACACCAATTGGTTAGACCACCTGTGACTTCTGGGTTCATACACCAATTGGTTAGACCACCTTTGTCTCCTGGATTAATACACCAATTATTAAGACCACCTGTGACGTCTGGGTTCATACACCAATTGGTTAGACCACTTTTGATTCCTGGGTTCATACACCAATCGGTTAGACCACCTGTGATTCCTTGGTTCATACACCAATTGGTTAGACCACCTGTGACTCCTGGGTTCATACACCAATTGGTTAGACCACCTTTGACTCCTGGGTTCATACACCAATTGGTTAAACCACCTATGACTTCTGGGTTCATACACCAATTGGTTAGACCACCGTTACCTCCTGGGTTCATACACCAATTGGTTATATTACCTGTGACTTCTGGATTCATACACCAATTGGTTACAGCACCTTTGACTCATGGGTTCAAACACCATTTGGTTAGACCACTTTTGCCTCCTGGGTTCATACACCAATTTGTTAGACCATCTGTGACTCATGTGTTCATACACCAATTGGTTATATTACCTGTGACTCCAGGGTTCATACACCAATTGGTTAGACCACCTGTGACTTCTGGGTTCATACACCAATTGGTTAGACCACTTTTGACTCCTGGGTTCATACACAAATTGGTTAGACCACATTTGACTTCTGGGTGCATTCACCAATTGGTTAGACCACCTGTGACTTCTGGGGTTATACACCAATTGGTTACACCACCTGTGACTCCTGGGTTCATACACCAGTTGGTTAGACCACCTGTGACTCCTGGTTTCACACACCAATTTGTTAGACCACCTGTGACTCCTGAGTTCATACGCCAATTGGTTAGACCACCTGTGACTTCTGGGTTCATACACCAATTGGTTAGACCACTTTTGACTCCTGCGTTCATACACCAATTGGTTAGACCACCTGTGACTTGTGGGTTCATACACCAATTGGTTAGACCACCTTTGTCTCCTGGGTTAATGCACCGATTGGTTAGAACACCTGTGACGTCTGGGTTTATACACCAATTGGTTAGACCACTTTTGATTCCTGGGTTCGTACACCAATCGGCTAGACCACCTGTGATTCCTTGGTTCATACACCAATTGGTTAGACCACCTGTGACTCCTGGGTTCATACTACAATTGGTTAGACCACCTTTGTCTCCTGGGTTCATACACCAATTGGTTAGACCACCTGTGCTTCCTGGGTTCATACACCAATTGGTTAGACCACCTTTGACTCCTGGGTTCATACACCAATTGGTTAAACCACCTGTGACTTCTGGGTTCATACACCAATTGCTTAGACCACCTTTGCCTCCTGGGTTCATACACCAATTGGTTAGACAACAATTGACTACTGGGTACATTCACCAATTGGTTAGACTACCTTTGTCTCCTGGGCTCATACACAAATTAGTTAAACCACCTGTGACTCGTGGGTTCAAACACCATTTAGTTAGACTACCTATGTCTCCTGGGTTCATACACCAATTGGTTAGACTACCTTTGACGCCTGGGTTCATACACCCATTGGTTAGACCACCTTTACCTCCTGGGTTCATACACCAATTGGTTAGACTACCTTTGACTCCTGGGTTCATACACCCATTGGTTAGACCACCTTTACCTCCTGGGTTCATACACCAATTGGTTAGACCACATTTGACTTCTGGGTGCATTCACCAATTGGTTAGACCACCTGTGACTCCTGGGTTCATACACCAATGTTTTAGACCACCTTTACCTCCCGGGTTCATACACCAATTGGTTAGACCACCTTTGCCTCCAGGGTTCATACACGAATTGGTTAAACCACCAGTGACTCCTGGGTTCATACACAAATTGGTTAAACCACCTTTGCCTCCTGGGTTCATACACCCATTGGTTAGACCACCTTTACCTCCTGGGTTCATACACCAATTGGTTAGACTACCTTTGACTCCTGGGTTCATACACCCATTGGTTCGACCACATTTACCTCCTGGGTTCATACACCAATTGGTTAGACCACATTTGACTTCTGGGTGCATTCACCAATTGGTTAGACCACCTGTGACTCCTGGGTTCAAACACCAATGTTTTAGACCACCTTTACCTCCCGGGTTCATACACCAATTGGTTAGACCACCTTTGCCTCCAGGGTTCATACACCAATTGGTTAAACCACCCGTGACTCCTGGGTTCATACACCAATGTTTTAGACCACCTTTACCTCCCGGGTTCATACACCAATTGGTTAGACCACCTTTGCCTCCAGGGTTCATACACCAATTGGTTAAACCACCTGTGACTCCTGGGTTCAAACACCATTTAGTTAGACTACCTATGTCTCCTGGGTTCATACACCAATTGGTTAGACTACCTTTGACTCCTGGGTTCATACACCCATTGGTTAGACCACCTTTACCTCATGGGTTCATACACCAATTGGTTAGACTACCTTTGACTCCTGGGTTCATACACCAATTGGTTAGACCACCTTTGCCTCCAGGGTTCATACACCAATTGGTTAGACCATATTTGACTCCTGGGTTCATACACCAATTTGTTAGACCACCTGTGACTCATGTGTTCATACACCAATTGGTTATATTACCTGTGACTTCTGGATTCATACACCAATTGGTTACACCACCTTTGACTCCTGGGTTCCTACACTAATTGGTTAAACCACCTTTGACTCCTGGGTTCATACACCAATTGGTTAGACCACCTTTGACACCTGGGTTCATACACCAATTTGTTAGACCACCTGTGACTCCTGTGTTCATACACCAATTGGTTATATTACCTGTGACTTCTGGATTCATACACCAATTGGTTACAGCACCTTTGACTCATGGGTTCAAACACCAATCCGTTAGACCACTTTTGCCTCCTGGGTTCATACACCAATTTGTTAGACCACCTGTGACTTCTGGGTTCATACACCAATTTGTTAGAACACCTGTGACTTCTGGGTTCATACACCAATTTGTTAGAACACCTGTGACTTCTGGGTTCATACACCAATTGGTAAGACCACTTATGACTCCTGGGTTCATACACCAATTGGTTAGACCACCTGTGACTTCTGGGTTCATACACCAATTGGTTAGACCACCTTTGTCTCCTGGGTTAATACACCAATTGGTTAGACCACCTGTGACGTCTGGGTTCATACACCAATTGGTTAGACCACTTTTGATTCCTGGGTTCATACACCAATCGGTTAGACCAACTGTGATTCCTTGGTTCATACACCAATTGGTTAGACCACCTGTGACTCCTGGGTTCATACACCAATTGGTTAGACCACCTTTGACTCCTGGGTTCATACACCAATTGGTTAAACCACCTATGACTTCTGGGTTCATACACCAATTGGTTAGACCACTTTTGACTCCTGCGTTCATACACCAATTGGTTAGACCACCTGTGACTTGTGGGTTCATACACCAATTGGTTAGACCACCTTTGTCTCCTGGGTTAATGCACCGATTGGTTAGAACATCTGTGACGTCTGGGTTTATACACCAATTGGTTAGACCACTTTTGATTCCTGGGTTCGTACACCAATCGGCTTGACCACCTGTGATTCCTTGGTTCATACACCAATTGGTTAGACCACCTGTGACTCCTGGGTTCATACTACAATTGGTTAGACCACCTTTGTCTCCTGGGTTCATACACCAATTGGTTAGACCACCTGTGCTTCCTGGGTTCATACACCAATTGGTTAGACCACCTTTGACTCCTGGGTTCATACACCAATTGGTTAAACCACCTGTGACTTCTGGGTTCATACACCAATTGCTTAGACCACCTTTGCCTCCTGGGTTCATACACCAATTGGTTAGACAACAATTGACTACTGGGTACATTCACCAATTGGTTAGACTACCTTTGTCTCCTGGGCTCATACACAAATTAGTTAAACCACCTGTGACTCGTGGGTTCAAACACCATTTAGTTAGACTACCTATGTCTCCTGGGTTCATACACCAATTGGTTAGACTACCTTTGACGCCTGGGTTCATACACCCATTGGTTAGACCACCTTTACCTCCTGGGTTCATACACCAATTGGTTAGACTACCTTTGACTCCTGGGTTCATACACCCATTGGTTAGACCACCTTTACCTCCTGGGTTCATACACCAATTGGTTAGACCACATTTGACTTCTGGGTGCATTCACCAATTGGTTAGACCACCTGTGACTCCTGGGTTCATACACCAATGTTTTAGACCACCTTTACCTCCCGGGTTCATACACCAATTGGTTAGACCACCTTTGCCTCCAGGGTTCATACACGAATTGGTTAAACCACCAGTGACTCCTGGGTTCATACACAAATTGGTTAAACCACCTTTGCCTCCTGGGTTCATACACCCATTGGTTAGACCACCTTTACCTCCTGGGTTCATACACCAATTGGTTAGACTACCTTTGACTCCTGGGTTCATACACCCATTGGTTCGACCACATTTACCTCCTGGGTTCATACACCAATTGGTTAGACCACATTTGACTTCTGGGTGCATTCACCAATTGGTTAGACCACCTGTGACTCCTGGGTTCAAACACCAATGTTTTAGACCACCTTTACCTCCCGGGTTCATACACCAATTGGTTAGACCACCTTTGCCTCCAGGGTTCATACACCAATTGGTTAAACCACCCGTGACTCCTGGGTTCATACACCAATGTTTTAGACCACCTTTACCTCCCGGGTTCATACACCAATTGGTTAGACCACCTTTGCCTCCAGGGTTCATACACCAATTGGTTAAACCACCTGTGACTCCTGGGTTCAAACACCATTTAGTTAGACTACCTATGTCTCCTGGGTTCATACACCAATTGGTTAGACTACCTTTGACTCCTGGGTTCATACACCCATTGGTTAGACCACCTTTACCTCATGGGTTCATACACCAATTGGTTAGACTACCTTTGACTCCTGGGTTCATACACCAATTGGTTAGACCACCTTTGCCTCCAGGGTTCATACACCAATTGGTTAGACCATATTTGACTCCTGGGTTCATACACCAATTTGTTAGACCACCTGTGACTCATGTGTTCATACACCAATTGGTTATATTACCTGTGACTTCTGGATTCATACACCAATTGGTTACACCACCTTTGACTCCTGGGTTCCTACACTAATTGGTTAAACCACCTTTGACTCCTGGGTTCATACACCAATTGGTTAGACCACCTTTGACACCTGGGTTCATACACCAATTTGTTAGACCACCTGTGACTCCTGTGTTCATACACCAATTGGTTATATTACCTGTGACTTCTGGATTCATACACCAATTGGTTACAGCACCTTTGACTCATGGGTTCAAACACCAATCCGTTAGACCACTTTTGCCTCCTGGGTTCATACACCAATTTGTTAGAACACCTGTGACTTCTGGGTTCATACACCAATTGGTAAGACCACTTTTGACTCCTGGGTTCATACACCAATTGGTTAGACCACCTGTGACTTCTGGGTTCATACACCAATTGGTTAGACCACCTTTGTCTCCTGGGTTAATACACCAATTGGTTAGACCACCTGTGACGTCTGGGTTCATACACCAATTGGTTAGACCACTTTTGATTCCTGGGTTCATACACCAATCGGTTAGACCAACTGTGATTCCTTGGTTCATACACCAATTGGTTAGACCACCTGTGACTCCTGGGTTCATACACCAATTGGTTAGACCACCTTTGACTCCTGGGTTCATACACCAATTGGTTAAACCACCTATGACTTCTGGGTTCATACACCAATTGGTTAGACCACCTTTGCCTCCTGGGTTCATACACCAATTGGTTAGACCACATTTGACTTCTGGGTACATTCACCAATTGGTTAGACTACCTTTGTCTCCTGGGCTCAGACACAAATTGGTTAAACCACTTTTGACTCCAGGATTCATACACCAATTTGTTAGACCACCTGTGACTCCTGTGTTCATACACCAATTGGTTATATTACCTGTGTCTTCTGGATTCATACACCAATTGGTTACAGCACCTTTGACTCATGGGTTCAAACACCAATCCGTTAGACCACTTTTGCCTCCTGGGTTCATACACCAATTTGTTAGACCACCTGTGACTTCTGGGTTCATACACCAATTGGTTAGACCACTTTTGACTCCTGGGTTAATACACCAATTGGTTAGACCACCTGTGACTTCTGGGTTCATACACCAATTGGTTAGACCACCTTTGTCTCCTGGGTTAATACACCAATTGGTTAGACCACCTGTGATGTCTGGGTTCATACACCAATTGGTTAGACCACTTTTGATTCCTGGGTCATACACCAATCGGTTAGACCACCTGTGATTCCTTGGTTCATACACCAATTGGTTAGACCACCTGTGACTCCTGGGTTCATACACCAATTGGTTAGACCACCTTTGACTCCTGGGTTCATACACCAATTGGTTAAACCACCTATGACTTCTGGGTTCATACACCAATTGGTTAGACCACCTTTGCAACCAGGGTTCATACACCAATTGGTTATATTACCTGTGACTTCTGGATTCATACACCAATTGGTTACAGCACCTTTGACTCATGGGTTCAAACACCGATCCGTTAGACCACTTTTGCCTCCTGGGTTCATACACCAATTTGTTAGACCATCTGTGACTCATGTGTTCATACACCAACTGGTTATATTACCTGTGACTCCTGGGTTCATACACCAATTGGTTAGACCACCTGTGACTTCTGGGTTCATACACCAATTGGTTAGACCACTTTTGACTCCTGGGTTCATACACCAATTGGTTAGACCACATTTGACTTCTGGGTGCATTCACTAATTGGTTAGACCACCTGTGACTCCTGGTTTCACACACCAATTTGTTAGACCACCTGTGACTCCTGGGTTCATACGCCAATTGGTTAGACCACCTGTGACTTCTGGGTTCATACACCAATTGGTTAGACCACTTTTGACTCCTGCGTTCATACACCAATTGGTTAGACCACCTGTGACTTCTGGGTTCATACACCAATTGGTTAGACCACCTTTGTCTCCTGGGTTAATGCACCGATTGGTGAGATCACCTGTGACGTCTGGGTTTATACACCAAATGGTTAGACAACTTTTGATTCCTGGGTTCATACACCAATCGGCTAGACCACCTGTGATTCCTTGGTTCATACACCAATTGGTTAGACCACCTGTGACTCCTGGGTTCATACTACAATTGGTTAGACCACCTTTGTCTCCTGGGTTCATACACCAATTGGTTAGACCACCTGTGCCTCCTGGGTTTATACACCAATTGGTTAGACCACCTGTGACTTCTGGGTTCATTCACCAATTGGTTAGACTACCTTTGTCTCCTGGGCTCATACACAAATTGGTTAAACCACCTGTGACTACTGGATTCAAACACCATTTAGTTAGACTACCTATGTCTCCTGGGTTCATACACCAATTGGTTAGACTACCTTTGACTCCTGGGTTCATACACCCATTGGTTAGACCACCTTTACCTCCTGGGTTCATACACCAATTGGTTAGACTACCTTTGACTCCTGGGTTTATACACCCATTGGTTAGACCACCTTTACCTCCTGGGTTCATACACCAATTGGTTAGACCACATTTGACTTCTGGGTGCATTCACCAATTGGTTAGACCACCTGTGACTCCTGGGTTCATACACCAATTGGTTAAACCACCTTTGTCTCCTGGGCTCATACACAAATTGGTTAAACCACCTGTGACTACTGGATTCAAACACCATTTAGTTAGACTACCTATGTCTCCTGGGTTCATACACCAATTGGTTAGACTACCTTTGACTCCTGGGTTCATACACCCATTGGTTAGACCACCTTTACCTCCTGGGTCCATACACCAATTGGTTAGACTACCTTTGACTCCTGGGTTTATACACCCATTGGTTAGACCACCTTTACCTCCTGGGTTCATACACCAATTGGTTAGACCACATTTGACTTCTGGGTGCATTCACCAATTGGTTAGACCACCTGTGACTCCTGGGTTCATACACCAATGTTTTAGACCACCTTTACCTCCCGGGTTCATACACCAATTGGTTAGACCACCTTTGCCTCCTGGGTGTATACACCAATTGGTTAGACCACATTTGACTTCTGGGTACATTCACCAATTGGTTAGACTACCTTTGTCTCCTGGGCTCATACACAAATTGGTTAAACCACCTGTGATTCCTGGGTTCAAACACCATTTAGTTAGACTACCTATGTCTCCTGGGTTCATACACCAATTGGTTAGACTACCTTTGACTCCTGGGTTCATACACCCATTGGTTAGACTACCTTTGACTCCTGGGTTCATACACCAATTGGTTAGACCACCTTTGCCTCCTGGGTGTATACACCAATTGGTTAGACCACATTTGACTTCTGGGTACATTCACCAATTGGTTAGACTACCTTTGTCTCCTGGGCTCATACACAAATTGGTTAAACCACCTGTGATTCCTGGGTTCAAACACCATTTAGTTAGACTACCTATGTCTCCTGGGTTCATACACCAATTGGTTAGACTACCTTTACCTCCTGGGTTCATACACCAATTGGTTAGACTACCTTTGACTCCTGGGTTCATACACCCATTGGTTAGACCACCTTTACCTCATGGGTTCATACACCAATTGGTTAGACTACCTTTGACTCCTGGGTTCATACACCCATTGGTTAGACCACCTTTACCTCCTGGGTTCATACACCAATTGGTTAGACCACATTTGACTCCTGGGTTCATACACCAATGTTTTAGACCACCTTTACCTCCCGGGTTCATACACCAATTGGTTAGACCACCTTTGCCTCCAGGGTTCATACACCAATTGGTTAATCCACCCGTGACTCCTGGGTTCATACACAAATTGGTTAAACCACCTTTGACTCCTGCGTTCATACACCAATTGGTTAGACCATATTTGACTCCTGGGTTCATACACCAATTTGTTAGACCACCTGTGACTCATGTGTTCATACACCAATTGGTTATATTACCTGTGACTTCTGGATTCATACACCAATTGGTTACACCACCTTTGACTCCTGGGTTCATACACTAATTGGTTAAACCACCTTTGACTCCTGGGTTCATACACCAATTTGTTAGACCACCTGTGACTCCTGGGTTCATACGCCAATTGGTTAGACCACCTGTGACTTCTGGGTTCATACACCAATTGGTTAGACCACTTTTGACTCCTGCGTTCATACACCAATTGGTTAGACCACCTGTGACTTCTGGGTTCATACACCAATTGGTTAGACCACCTTTGTCTCCTGGGTTAATGCACCGATTGGTGAGACCACCTGTGACGTCTGGGTTTATACACCAATCGGCTAGACCACCTGTGATTCCTTGGTTCATACACCAATTGGTTAGACCACCTGTGACTCCTGGGTTCATACTACAATTGGTTAGACCACCTTTGTCTCCTGGGTTCATACACCAATTGGTTAGACCACCTGTGCCTCCTGGGTTCATATACCAATTGGTTAGACCACCTGTGACTTCTGGGTTCATTCACCAATTGGTTAGACTACCTTTGTCTCCTGGGCTCATACACAAATTGGTTAAACCACCTGTGACTACTGGATTCAAACACCATTTAGTTAGACTACCTATGTCTCCTGGGTTCATACACCAATTGGTTAGACTACCTTTGACTCCTGGGTTCATACACCCATTGGTTAGACCACCTTTACCTCCTGGGTTCATACACCAATTGGTTAGACTACCTTTGACTCCTGGGTTTATACACCCATTGGTTAGACCACCTTTACCTCCTGGGTTCATACACCAATTGGTTAGACCACATTTGACTTCTGGGTGCATTCACCAATTGGTTAGACCACCTGTGACTCCTGGGTTCATACACCAATTGGTTAAACCACCTTTGTCTCCTGGGCTCATACACAAATTGGTTAAACCACCTGTGACTACTGGATTCAAACACCATTTAGTTAGACTACCTATGTCTCCTGGGTTCATACACCAATTGGTTAGACTACCTTTGACTCCTGGGTTCATACACCCATTGGTTAGACCACCTTTACCTCCTGGGTTCATACACCAATTGGTTAGACTACCTTTGACTCCTGGGTTTATACACCCATTGGTTAGACCACCTTTACCTCCTGGGTTCATACACCAATTGGTTAGACCACATTTGACTTCTGGGTGCATTCACCAATTGGTTAGACCACCTGTGACTCCTGGGTTCATACACCAATGTTTTAGACCACCTTTACCTCCCGGGTTCATACACCAATTGGTTAGACCACCTTTGCCTCCAGGGTTCATACACCAATTGGTTAAACCACCTTTGCCTCCTGGGTGTATACACCAATTGGTAAGACCACATTTGACTTCTGGGTACATTCACCAATTGGTTAGACTACCTTTGTCTCCTGGGCTCATACACAAATTGGTTAAACCACCTGTGATTCCTGGGTTCAAACACCATTTAGTTAGACTACCTATGTCTCCTGGGTTCATACACCAATTGGTTAGACTACCTTTGACTCCTGGGTTCATACACCCATTGGTTAGACCACCTTTACCTCATGGGTTCATACACCAATTGGTTAGACTACCTTTGACTCCTGGGTTCATACACCCATTGGTTAGACCACCTTTACCTCCAGGGTTCATACACCAATTGGTTAGACCACATTTGACTCCTGGGTTCATACACCAATGTTTTAGACCACCTTTACCTCCCGGGTTCATACACCAATTGGTTAGACCACCTTTGCCTCCAGGGTTCATACACCAATTGGTTAATCCACCCGTGACTCCTGGGTTCATACACAAATTGGTTAAACCACCTTTGACTCCTGCGTTCATACACCAATTGGTTAGACCATATTTGACTCCTGGGTTCATACACCAATTTGTAAGACCACCTGTGACTCATGTGTTCATACACCAATTGGTTATATTGCCTGTGACTTCTGGATTCATACACCAATTGGTTACACCACCTTTGACTCCTGGGTTCATACACTAATTGGTTAAACCACCTTTGACTCCTGGGTTCATACACCAATTGGTTAGACCACCTTTGACTCCTGGGTTCATACACCAATTTGTTAGACCACCTGTGACTCCTGTGTTCATACACCAATTGGTTATATTACCTGTGACTTGTGGATTCATACACCAATTGGTTACAGCACCTTTGACTCATGGGTTCAAACACCAATCTGTTAGACCACTTTTGCCTCCTGGGTTCATACACCAATTTGTTAGACCACCTGTGACTTCTGGGTTCATACACCAATTGGTTAGACCACTTTTGACTCCTGGGTTCATACACCAATTGGTTAGACCACCTGTGACTTCTGGGTTCATACACCAATTGGTTAGACCACCTTTGTCTCCTGGGTTAATACACCAATTGGTTAGACCACCTGTGACGTCTGGGTTCATACACCAATTGGTTAGACCACTTTTGATTCCTGGGTTCATACACCAATCGGTTAGACCACCTGTGATTCCTTGGTTCATACACCAATTGGTTAGACCACCTGTGACTCCTGGGTTCATACACCAATTGGTTAGACCACCTTTGACTCCTGGGTTCATACACCAATTGGTTAAACCACCTATGACTTCTGGGTTCATACACCAATTGGTTAGACCACCTTTGCCTCCTGGGTTCATACACCAATTGGTTATATTACCTGTGACTTCTGGATTCATACACCAATTGGTTACAGCACCTTTGACTCATGGGTTCAAACACCAATCCGTTAGACCACTTTTGCCTCCTGGGTTCATACACCAATCGGCTAGACCACCTGTGATTCCTTGGTTCATACACCAATTGGTTAGACCACCTGTGACTCCTGGGTTCATACTACAATTGGTTAAACCACCTTTGTCTCCTGGGTTCATACACCAATTGGTTAGACCACATGTGCCTCCTGGGTTCATACACCAATTGGTTAGACCACCTTTGACTCCTGGGTTCATACACCAATTGGTTAAACCACCTGTGACTTCTGGGTTCATACACCAATTGGTTAGACCACCTTTGCCTCCTGGGTTCATACACCAATTGGTTAGACAACAATTGACTTCTGGGTACATTCACCAATTGGTTAGACTACCTTTGTCTCCTGGGTTCATACACCAAACAGTTGCATAAAGAATATTTTAATGCCATTAATGATGTAATGCATGACGCTAAGTGTTCAGTCAGATAATAAGTAGTCACAGTGAACTTTGTAATGATCCACACTCTAGATGAACTGATGAGCTTGTGTATATGATATCCTCATATTATTCATAAATAAAATAACACAAGGAAATAAGAAAACAATTGCTATAGACAAAATGACTGCAGTGAACATCAATGACTTAAACAGAATTGAGATTTGAATACAGACAATATAGTGAAGTGAAAATATTATCCATGACACAGTTATGTGCTTATCCCTACATGTCTATATGAATAGTAACTGAATAGAGACATGTAGGCCACATATAGCATGTTACATAATAGTACCTGAAAACACACAGCAATTATATAGCGGAAGAAAGGGTAGTAGCATCCTCTACCATATTCTGTAAAAAGACAAAGATATCTAATCCTTGCATCACAGACTAGCAACACATACCAATTTAGTGGTACATAAAACCGGTACAATATGTGAGCTAATACTTTTATAAGCATCTTGTGAAGATTTGAATCATTTTGACTAAACTAAGTGGCCTTTAATATTGAAGCACATGCCACTGTGAATTAAGGAGCCACAGACAATTAGGACAAGCGTTGGCCATGAGTGATAAATCAACATTGAGTAATCATCCTGAATATAATGTGAAAAATACAGTGAAGTTAGGGAGTACTGTTTCTAGCAGATATTATCTTGCACCAGTGATAACAGGTTCTTATAGCCTCAGACTCCAATCTCAGATTGATTAAAGGGCAGTGGTCATTGTGCAGCACATCTTTGAATTTCATGTGGATAGAGAATGTATTTTACATGGATTGTATACAACACTATGAGTCCCACATCGAACAGGACACGGCACGGTGACCACCATCCTTTAAATAACAAGTACACTAGATGAGTAAATAAAGGCTAACAATTTGTTTTTATGCTAATATTTAATCCAGCAATTCGTAAATATTCGACAACAAAATATACAGTTAAAAAACATTGTTAAGCTTGCGATAAGATTTGTTTGTTATTTTCGCAAACAGAAGATTAATTTAATCTGCAGCAGGAAAATAAGTCTAATTTCATACTTTAAATATCCGATATACTACATAAAAGCCTATTATATGTAATATCTATAGTATAAGTGAGGTAAAGTCACAAAGACACCACCCCCCCCTTCATCAGACCCATCATTCTTTGTCTAGATTCTGAAACAAAGTAAATTGAAAACAAAAATATAATGGTCTGGTGAAAGGACATCATGTATATTTAAGAAATTAAAGATAAGAGTGAGTAACCGCAGAACACAGTGGACATTTTGAAACGCTTAAACTGTGATTGTGTTTGATGACCCCTATACAAGACCATAAACTGATGCTTGCTGAACAGTTTAACGACAATAAATTAAAAAAAAAAATTCTCAATAATGTTTATAAACAATATTTGCTGCATTTCATCCTAGGCTTAGTACAGGTAATTCACAAAACCAGCTTGTTTCAATCTCTGACATCCATAACTACACATACTGGTACATAAAATGCTGACATTCACTGTATCAGTAGTGATATTTTATGTATTACCATGCACGTGATCAAATCATAGACAATATTCATTTAATTAGTCTTGAAAACATACAATGTATAGTACATACCCTGTAATTCTCTGAAGGCACATCTTCCAAATCATCCACATACAAGTATTTATTTTCTTTGTAATATTCTCTTTTCTTTAGAACATAAAGTACTACAATATCACAGAGTACAGTGGCCTGTAATAAATGGTCACAGAGAGATGAGATCACTGAGTTGTTAACTCATAACTACACTCCTCATATTCAAGATTATCAAATAAATACATAGGGTTACAGACTGCAGACTAAGATGTAAAGTCATTCACTTATCAAATGTGTAGAGACTTGTACATCCTCTATATGTTTCCCCATAGAGTAATGTCACTTAAATCAATACCACCTAAGTATCTTAAAATGAGTCACTAAAATCATTACCACCTAAGTATCTTATAATGAGTCAATAAAGTCAAAACCACCTAAGTATCTTATAATGCATTAGTCACTAAAATCATTACCACCTAAGTATCTTATAATGAGTCAATAAAGTCAAAACCACCTAAGTATCTTATAATGAGTGACTAAAATCAAAACCACCTAAGTATCTTATAATGCATTAGTCACCAAAATCATTACCACCTAAGTATCTTATAATGAGTCACTAAAGTCAAAACCACCTAAGTATCTTATAATGAGTCACTAAAATCAAAACCACCGAAGTATCTTATAATGCATTAGTCACCAAAATCATTACCACCTAAGTATCTTATAATGAGTCACTAAAGTCAAAACCACCTAAGTATCTTATAATGAGTCACTAAAATCAAAACCACCTAAGTATCTTATAATGCATTAGTCACCAAAATCATTACCACCTAAGTATCTTATAATGAGTCACTAAAGTCAAAACCACCTAAGTATCTTATAATGAGTCACTAAAATCAAAACCACCGAAGTATCTTATAATGCATTAGTCACCAAAATCATTACAGGGTATTATGGGTATTCTGGGTATTAAATATTGGAATTTTAAGCTGTTTTATTAGACAAGATACCAGAATAAACAATCCTTATATTTGTGAATAAGTTTTATTGACAAGTTTTCTTATGGTGGACTAATTACCAGTATCCCAGTACAGTCCATGTGTTAACACAGCTTGGTTAAGTGATATTCATTTGATAGAATTTATACACATACTCACCAAGCCCAATAGAGCTAAACCAGAGCCAATGTTGAGGAAGAGCGGAATGACGCTGAATTTACCGGCCTGTCCAGTCACTATCACTTCATATAATATACCATAGGCCTTTGTCAATGTTCTATACTCGTCAGTTGCATTTATCTTATATTTGTATGCAAATCTATTGTAAAATAAAAAGTGAATAAGAATCATGCAAAATATATTTATGAGTACATCATATTCTCAGTTGAGTCAAAGCATGTATACAAGGCAGAATTTGATACGTTGAAAACAATTTTCAAATAACAAGCCGCTCTCTGATTGGTTTGAGTGTTAGGGTTGGGTAGCCAATCAGGTACTATCTTGTAAGCTTCATATTAACTCTATATTCTTCATATCTTACACAAGGAACTAACATTTAATCTAGAGGATCCAGAAAAAACCTTTGTGAGCTGAAGACACAACATAATATATTTTACTGGAAATGTCTTAAATTAAATAATAACTGTAACTAGCTAAAAGATATTGAACAGATATTGAATGCAAATAAAATAATTGAGTAAGTTAATGCAATCATTTAGTTAGTGTCCCCATGTGATTAAGGTTACTACATGTAATTGCCAAATTACACCCTAATGAATGACCCATAACACAATACTGAATTAGGAGTTGATACTTTGTGTGGATCACCCTATTGATTGTAGAATCAACTCTAAATCAAACAAATATCACACCGTGGAAGTTCATTATTGTCATTATGATATGCCTTGTGTATGTGATATTCTATCATTACATCACATGTCTTGATTTTTGCCCTAAACATAAATGCAGCCTGATGCACAGTGTGAATGCCATGGCCTTGGAACATGAATACAGGTTTGCTCTACACTGGAACACGAAGATGACACACAAATATGGACAATAGTACATATTGTAGGCCTAAAAACTGTTGGTTGAGTTTCCCCCCTTTATTTTACCACTGCACAGTCATATATTTAATGTTTACCCCCCTCTCACAACAGTTAAAACCGAAACAAGGTTGTTCTACTAGACTTATTGCTAGGGACACAACCACTCATGTCTTTACCTCAATGTTGGCCATAGCATGCCTGAATTAATCAGAAGCTACTTTTAACAATTAAATAAATTTAAAATGCAAAGAAATAAAAAAAAACTTTTGATCTAAACGATTATTTATCCATATGTGTAACAAATTTCAATTGAATATATGACATGACAGAGATATCGATGAAACAAACATAGAATGGACACATGCCAATCAATGCATTCTATTTCCTGCTAGGTACAACATCTGCATTTCTCAGTTACTCGTATACTTACCTAAAATTGAATCCCTGGGCAATTTTTGCTTCTGGGTTATCAAGACGACGAAAGCTATAATGTGGTTTACATTCTTCAGCAGCATGATCTAGATTACAATCCCAGTTTATAAAAATTCCCATCACACCACCCTGCAATGATAACAACGACACAGATATACAGAGTCATTTCACAAGATTTAATTTAAACTTGATTACAAAATTACTGCCAGGAAGGTAATGTATATGTACTATAATTGGTCTATTATAAGTTATATGTTGCATTACTACTTTGTAAATATCATGAAAGAACAATCGAGCTAAACAGTAAATGTTTTAACGATCTAAAGCATAACATGCATCAAAATGATGTCGTTTTAGCTAAAAATATGTTATATTAAAAGTACATAATATCCTGCCATCACTTTCGCTCTTATTTTATTTTCAGAGTACTGGAGGGTTTTGTTCCTTTAACAAACATATCTACAATGTAACTGACCTTCAAGGGTAATCAAAGCTTCGTAACTCAGTGTCTATTGTTTAAAAATCTAGTTTAATTTTGAGGAGCGCTTAAATTCATATATGGCAGATGATTCCTCATTGCTCTCCCATAATATTAACAGTTTATGGTGTATATATTGTCAATGGATGGTACTTCTCAGATTTGGAAAGTGGGAATGCAACTTGGCAGTACAAAGAATTACCAAAATAAGTTTTAACAAGACAAATTATCAGTGGATGTAATGTATTTAACTTAGGCTGGAAAAAATTCCCTGTCCATCATACCCACTTGTATTTTTTTTTTTTTGGGTCAAAAAGTCACTTGATTGTTGGTGGCACTGCAAAAATGATTCTCACAAACTACTAGACCTCAAGTGGAGAGTTGACGTTCCAACCAAATTAATAATTACAATTGTCTGCTTTAATATTTGCAATTTTTTTTTCAAATTTTCTGCATTTTGTACAGTGTTTAAAGAATGTTTAAGATGAGTATACATGTTGAATTTTCTTATGTATACATATTTTTTTGTCTGGCATCAACAGCACTGTGTAGATGATATCAACTCATAATTACCTCAAACCCCATTGTTCCAAAATCCACTTCTTCACCAGCTGACACTTTGGCTTCTTTGACAATATCTCCAAGTCGAAAAATTGGACAAAACTGAAGATCTGCATCTTTTGAGTCATATCTACAATCTCTTAAAAAACTTGCATTACTACTATCTAAAATATTTCTCCTGAAATAGATGAAAAATAATCATTATAATCACATTGCACATCAATTTTAATTTCAAAGATGTTAACAAAAACATCATATGAATATTTCTTCATTTCTTTTTAACCAAAATTATATTGAAATTTTATTTTCACATTTTATATTAGTTATTGAGAAAACATTATTTGCTGTAAACTGAATGAAATTTGTATTTCTAAGAATGCAATAAACTCTTATCAGAAAACTGAAGCCCTCTGGTGGTAAAATTGGAAAAAAATGATACCGCCCTCTAGTGTTGAAATTAGACATAGACCACTTTCCCAGAAGTCAAAGATTCATCAATTTGCATGCACTCACATACCGTTTTGTGGTGTAACATAAACATGTGCATGTGATATTGTGCTGATGGATGTACCAATCGACATCACAAAAATAAAATTCCCTTTTATCGACTATCGGCAAACTGACTTGTTTGGAATTTCTGCCATGACATAGCAGGAGTATTTTTGCACCACAGTCTTGTTTTTTTCCTTAAAAGTGGTCTATTGGTGGCAGCTATCAAGCACTACATTTGTATTCCATGAAATGAACATATTAACTAAATGTCAAATTGCTTCTTTCTTTTTAATGATGAAATACTAAATACTGATTAATTTTAATTTGAAATAAGTGTAGTTTTGGTTTGAACAGTAAGCACTGAACATTTCTTCATGGCATATCTTAGATACCAAACAGAAAGACAAAAGTTTTTAGTAATATCAATATTCCAAAAGAATTAAAAAGTGATTTTTAGATATTTAAATAAATTATGAGTTCAAGAAAAAAAAATATAAATAATAAGCCAAGCTTCTGAACATTTAAACAAAATATTTCAAATTAGAAATATAAATGACTGACATTTTACTCTAGTATTATATGTATTGTATTTTATTACTAACAAATTATTGCTATAAGATTTATTATATTTTATTATCAGAAAACACTGGAAATGTTTTAATCACTTTTTAAAATTCATGTCAGAAGGTTAATAAGAACCTTGCATGCAACCTACAGTTTGTGAGTGTTGTAAACAGTAAAATACAATTAATGAAATACTATATTTTGTGAAATATATAATATGATTATGCAAATGATAAAATCTGAGGTTTTCCCCTAAGTGAGATTAAATTATAACCAAATAAACTGACAACAAAAAATAAAATAAAAAAGTACAGAACAAATTTTAAAATGATATTTTGAGCTTATTTGATTTAAAACTTGATAAAGAATATTGTAGAATAAAAGTGTTTGTTCAATGATTTAATGAAACATTCAATGAAAACATTCAATGATTTAATGAAAACATTCAATGATTTAATGAAAACATTGAGTACATACAAGCTTCAAATTACCTGCACACACACGTATTAGCATTACCTTATTAAACAAATAATGCTGAATATTTCCTAAAACAAAGTTTGTATTTCACAATATCAATATTGCAATACTCACTTTTGAAAATCAAACTTTGGGAATGATACTGAATTTTTAATTAGTACTGTAAAGTTGGCAGCTTCATAAAGTACAGGTTTGTCCTTCCTGGAAGAGAACAGTAATGGTGATTTCCGGTACTTATCATAAATGTCATATGTGTTACCATAGCAACTAGACAAGACTTTCATAAACTGTTTTGTTTTGCCAATTTCTATCATAGATTATATGCAAAGAGAAAACTCCGGCATTAACATACAGTGCTACAGAAAAGAAATTTAATATCGCAGAAAAGGATCAGAAATATATATGTTGGCCCTGTTGTAGATTTGCAAGTACAATTAATTTAGCTGTACTATTCAACTCCTACCTCATGTCATTTTTACTAAGTGTATATTTTTTTTTTGTCAGATTTTATTTAGTGGTCATGTGATTCAAGTATCATGTGATCAGCCAATAATGGTACATGCAGAGCAAATTATTGTCACTGACAAAGTCTTCGCTTTTATTAGGATGAATTTACTTTTGAGGACACAACATTATGTCTCATCTTTGTAACTATACTTGAACAAATTAATTCAGTCAAGCGTGTATCCAAGAAATGGATATGGACAAATAGAAAACCCCCAACAAAGATGCCTATTGGACACTTTGACTCAAATCACAAAACTTCATGAGTAATGTTCACATCAGGTTTGAATTAAATGGATCTGCATATACTTGAGAAAAGTGGATGACATGTTCCAATTTTGCAATATGATTTTTTGTTTGTTTACAAATGGCCACTAAAACCACTATATGCCTTTGTGTATATATGTATAGCAAACAAATCAGTGAAAGTGCATCTGAGAAACAGGTAAAACACCTCAGTCAGGCATTCTGAATCAAAATTAGGATTCATTACTGGAAATACTGAAGAATAGGAGAAATAAATGCAGAATAATTTGGGCAAGAAAGTCTGGTGGTGAAAAGGTTAAAGTACTCCTTATTGTAATATAAATATCATTAATATAACAGTGTATATAGGACATATCATACTCATGATGCTAACCTATGCAAAGGGACATCAGTCTCTGATAATCACTGTAATGATAAATTAATATAACAGTGTATATAGGACATATCATACTCATGATGCTAACCTATGTAAAGGGACATCAGTCTCTGATAATGTCGTGGCCTGTGGTAGGGCAGAGATGAAACAAACCAAAGTTTGCAGGAACAATCGATAGACTTTACTTTATTCAAAACATGGCTTCACCAACCGACAGGTACAATGCGCATGTGTGAACTACAAGCGCGGGAAATATGCTAATAAGACCAATATACTACATTCCTCTACCCTTAGCTAAAAATTACATTTTGTTTCACAAAACTAATTTTTATAACACCATACAGAAGTAAATGCTTAACGCTAAATTTTAACAAGACTGTATGTATAACAAGCACATACAAAACAAGTACATCAACATTTGTTTAAATGCAACTACTTTTAGTATCTGTCAATACAAAATCTTTAAATCTTTCTGGTATTTTTATCTCTCTTCTTGGTCTACTCACTGCAATACTATCTTTCTCAACGTTACCCCTTTCACCACTGGGTGTAACATGTACAGAAACAGGATTAGAGTTTTCTACAGTATTGTTTTCAATAACAGGTTTATGACTAGTAGAAATAGCACTTGTACTAGTAATATCACTCGGTGAAACTTTAAGATCTTCCAATGATATTACAGGATTTGAACTATTAGTATTTGATAATTCAATTGAAGTTGACTCAAAATGTTTAGAACCAATATGATCAATATGGCGACGAACCCATCGACCATCAGACAATTTCACTGTGTAAGATACAGGACCTGACTTAGATTCTATTTTTCCCTTAACCCAAGGACTACCATAACCATAACTTCGAGTCCAAACTGTATCACCAATGGAAAATTGTCTCTCTTTAACATTTTGATCATGGAAAACTTTCATTTTCCTTTGAGATTCAACAATTTTTTTATTAAACTGTGGGTGTACAGAATCAAGACGAGACCTAAGCTTACGCTTCATTAAAAGTTCAGCGGGTGAAACTTGGGTTCTCGAATGTGGAATGATTCTATAGCGAAATAAAATCTCAGCTAATCTCTCGTCAATTGTACCGTCTTTAACTCTATTAAGACCATCTTTAACAATTTCAATGGCTCTTTCAGCCAAACCATTGGATGAAGGATGGTATGGTGCTACTAAGATTTGTGTAATACCATTTACATTAAGAAAATGTGAAAATTCATCACTAGTAAAATTACTCCCATTATCTGATGCTAAAATTTCAGGAATGCCTAAAGTAGCAAACACTTGTTTCAACTTCAAAATTGTGGCAGCTGAAGTGATGGAGGTCATTCTGTGAGCCTCGATCCACTTAGAATACGCATCAACTATTATTAAAAGATTATATTTTTCATACTCGGCATAATCAATATGAACACGAGTCCAAGGTTTATTAGGAACTTCCCAAGGATGTAATGGAGCTTTTGCTGGAGATTTCTGATTTTGTTGACAAACATCACAACATCTAACTTTATTTTCAATTTCCGCATCCATGGATGGCCACCAAACATAACTACGGGCTAAACCTTTCATACGGTTCATTCCAGGATGTGCTACATGTAGCTCCCTGAGAAGTTCTGTTCTACCTTGCGGTGGAATTACCACACGTGTACCCCAAACAATACATCCATCAACTACAGTAAGCTCATTACGAATTCAGAAAAATGGCCTGTAGCTCTCATCTGGAGGTTTTTCTGGCCAACCACGTAATACAAATTCACGGACATGAGCTAACAAAGGATCACGACTTGTCCAAAACTTTACATCATCAGAAGTAAATGGTGACGAGTCTAACTCGTCCAACATCAAACACATGTGTTCCTCATAATTACACTTTATGTTAGAAATAGGTACTCTACTTAACGAATCAGCATTACCATGGGATTTCCCAGGCTTGTACTCAATAGTATACTCGTATGCTTTTAATATTAAAGACCATCTACCGGTAGTCATTCGGGCAGACAAGGTAGTTGGCATAGCTTTCAGTTCACTGAAAAGACCCAACAATGGTTTATGATCTGTGACAATAGTAAATTTCTTGCCCAGCAAATATTTGTGAAATTTACGTACTCACCAAATAGAATAGCACATGCCTCTTTTTCAATATGAGCATAATTACGTTCAGCATTATTTAAAGTTCTGGATGCAAATGAAATTGGTTTCTCACTACCATCTTTGTATTTGTGAGACAGGACAACACCAAGACCAAATGGAGATGCATCACAACTCAGTAATAAATCTTCCTGAGGGTTAAAATGTACTAACAACTGATGTGACTGAAGAAGTTGTTTTGCTCCTTCAAACGATTTGTCCTGACTTGGACCCCAGTGCCACTTTACATTTTTTTTTAATAACAAATGTAATGGTCCTAACACTGTTGAAAGATTAGGTAAAAACCTATGATAATAATTCAAAAGACCTAAAAAAGCTTTAAGCTGAGTCACAGATTTAGGTTTGTCAATTTTTTGTATTGCGTCAATTTTTCCAGTCAAAGGATGAATACCTTCAGAATCTAGCATGTGACCTAAATACACAATTTTATCTTTCATGAACTCAGATTTAGTTTTCTTGAGTTTCAAACCAGCATTGTCTAAACGACATAACACTTTATCTAAGTTTGCAAGATGCTCAGAATCATTTTTCCCAGTTACAATTATATCATCAAAATACACAACACCAGGTATGTCACGCAGGACACCCTCTATAGTTCTCTGAAAAATTGCTGGAGCTGAACTTACACCAAAAGGTAAGCGGTTATACCTAAATAGGCCCCTGTGTGTAGTTATTGTAAGAAGTGTTTTAGACTCTTCATCCAAAACTAATTGATTGTAAGCATGGGACAGATCAAGTTTTGTGAACTTTTGTCCACCAGCCAGTTGTGCCATCAAATCATCAAAAGGTGGAATAGGATATTGTTCAACAGGTGATGCTTTGTTGACAGTTAACTTCTGATCACCACAAAGCCTCATAGTACCATCAGTTTTGGGTACAGATACAACTGGAGTAGCCCAATCAGAATGTGTGACTGGTTCAATAATGCCTTCACTAAGTAACCTGTCTAATTCAATGTCAATCTTTTGTTTTTGTACAAAGGCTACGGATCTGGGTTTACAGAATTTAGGTTGGACAGTTTTGTCAACATGAATTTTGGCTTCAAAACCACGCAACTTTCCCAGAGAATCATCAAACAAATTTTCATGCTTATTACTACTCGCAAATAATTACATGTGGTAGTATCACTATCATTAGAACTTAAGCTTGAAGTACACACCTTTGTTAAATTAATTGGCACTTGTAAAATCCAATTTCTGCCAACAAGGTTGGGACCCTTTCCCTCAACTACATCAAGAGGTAAATTCTTAACACTCTTATTGTCAAACTGAACAGACACATATTTACGACCTATAATGTTCACACGTTCACCAGTGTAAGTTTTCAGACCAATAGGACTGTCCTGTAACTGTGAATCTTGTAACTTGTGAAACGATGACTGATTCAGCAAGGTAAATGGACATCCAGTATCCACTTCAAAATTAGTGTTCACTCCATCAATCCCTAAATTAACTGTATATCCACCAGACTTGGAATTGCTACACTTCCCAAGTAGTTCATCAGACTGACAGTGACCAAAAACATTGTCATATGGGTATGTTTGGGTATCACTGCTTTCCCCATCTGATTCAGTCATGTGATTGGCAGCCTTAACTCGCTTTAGCTTTTTACATGCGACTTTAATGTGTCCACCTTTTTTACAATAGTGACAAATTTCATTTCGAAATTTGCAAATACTTGGTAGGTGATTTCCTAGACAACGATAACATTGTTCTGCTACTTGCCCTTGATTAGTGCCCACAAACTGTGTTTTCCGACTTGGTGCTGGCTTGCCAGGCTTTCCCTTCCATTTTGACGTCTTGAACGCAATCACACTAACAGGCGGAGTAGAGTCTACAGAGTTCATGTCTTTCAAATTTTGTGTTGTGGTTTCAACTGCAACAGCAATCTTCAGTGCATTTTCCAAAGACAAAGTTGTTTCCATCAGTAATTTACGTTGTGTAGTCTGATCATTAATACCACAAACTAAGCGATCACGTAACATAGTTTCAAGGGTCATACCAAAATTGCAGTGTTCTGAAAGTCTACGTAATTCAGCCATGTATGATTGTACACTTTCACCGGGTTTACGGACACGCGAGTTAAACTTATAACGTTCAACAATTTCACTTGGTTTCGGAGTGTAGTGAGCTTTCACAAGCTTTACTAAATCTGCATAGCTGCTTTTGGTTGGTCCGTCTGGCTGGCACAAATTTTTAATCAACGCGTACGTTTTGGGACCCACGGAAGACAATAACACGGCACGTTTTCGATCATTGTCATCAATAGAATTTGCGTGAAAGAACTGGTCCATCACTTCACAGTAGTCTTCCCAAGACTGTTCCTGTGGGTTAAATTGACTCACCGTTCCTATCAGTGAACTCGCCATTTCAAATACGAGTAATTAACGTACGGACGTGTAAAATAGACGTACAGCGCCAACAGTTCAGTTCTGGATGAGTTTTCTATCGACAAGTTTTACCACTTTACGGAATTGCAGAATGTCAAAAACAGTCGTGCCGGTTCTCCAAATACACAGTTTCATCCTCGTCGCCAAATATGTTGTGGCCTGTGGTAAGGCGGAGATGAAACAAACCAAAGTTTGCAGGAACAATCGATAGACTTTACTTTATTCAAAACATGGCTTCACCAACCGACAGGTACAATGCGCATGTGTGAACTACAAGCGCGGGAAATATGCTAATAAGACCAATATACTACAGATAATCACTATAATGATAAATTAATTGATATTTTACACATACTATGGGGAGAAAATATTATTATGCAATAATATCATGTGACTATATTTAACCAATCATCAACCCTGATTGTTTTGATAACAACTGAAGCAAGATACAGAACCTACCTTGGACCTGGCTTAATGTCTCTTTCCACAGGACACCAAGCAAGTATTTCACAAGTTTTTGTGTTATTATACCCTGGGTTATCTATACATTTACCAGTAGCCACACCTATAATGCAATAGTTAACGTTTACATTAATCTACTAGAAATGTTCAATTCAATGAAGGAGTTAATTTATTTGACTTACGACGACAAATGTTTTCATTGGTCAATGAAAGAATTAAGCGTCCATGTTCGGGTTGTATGTGACATGCCAATCATTTTAATTTTATAGATCATCAGTTATGAAAATACAGTTACTGTCACTGCCATATTGTTTTGAACAGCAACATTGCCATATAAGTTGCTGACTGGTTTAAAATGCACGCCTGGAGATCATTACACGATTATAATAAACCGACTTCAACAAGAGACGTCAATCTAATAGTGGGGTACTGGGCCACATTGAATATAAATAAAAATTTATTATGCAATTGCCTTTCAATTTATTTTATTCAATCATATAAATTTGTATATAATAAATGTCAAAGTTATCCAAACAAAATGTATGTACTGACACAGTGTGAAATGTCAGGACACAGTTAATGGTGTGTCATAACACTCATAAATGAGTGCATTTAGCTGAACAAAACACCCTCATAAAAGTGGTTTGAACAAACCAGTTCTAATCGCGTAACAATTTTGAGAGGTGCATAACAAAACAAGTGAGCAACTTAGCCTGCAATGGTGGTGACAGTGAGCATTTGTAAACCCTGTCATTTTTAATAACATTTAACTGTGTATATAGCATAAACATATCGTACTGTTTCAAGTGTATGGTAAAGTATATTATTTGTTACATGAAATAATTGAGTAACATTGACATTAGCAAATATTCTCAGGAACAAGGTTAAGTCACAGAACATTCTATGTTGCTAAGACGCACCACTGTACAATGTATTTCTATGGGCTCTGTGCGAGCTGCTGTGGAACACCGGTGAAAACGGCTAAAGTCGAGGAAACAGCACAAACTCAACCTAAGCAACCAAATTTATATACGAACATGTATACACTATCATTGACATGTCTACACTACCCCAAAGTACAGTTTTCTGAGAATTTTCGGCCTACGATTTCAACAAGATGGTTGCCAGAGAGAGAAAGTGCCTGGATGTTCGCCCCCAAGAATATGACCTCATTGACATGTATACTGTAGATTTACTGACCATTGCCTGCGACTATAGCTTCTCCCTCGTGACAATCAGCATCCACAGTACAATTTGCACCAAACATTCCTGGGTCCTTTCAAATAATGAAATATATATTGAAACCCTGTTAGTTTGACTGTATAAAAAAAACACATGTACACATCTAATATGTAAATATAAATGAATATATTTTAAAGTCTGACAAAACATGTAATTACACTGCACTCTATGTTATTTCAATTCTCACTACCAGCACACAGCACCAAAGCAGAAATGTCAATCAGGCCTATTTCAATAAAATGCAATGTAAATTTGTGCATTTTTAAATAATTCTGCTTTACCGTACTTGACTGCGTTAGCGCCCAGGGGCCTCAACTCAGAAAATCACGCTTTGTTAGAGGTGGGCGCTTACCCGAGCACCCCCCTCGAAAAAGAGTGCAAATGAAAATTTTGATTCATCATGTGACAGATTACGTCTTTGAGGGTAAATCAAATTACGAAATTAGTTGCGTCGTTATTGATTTTCGCAATGAAGAAACAGAAATGATCGCAAAAAATATGCACATTTTATTACAATATTAATTACGTACCACCAGAATTTACGAAATTAAAAACATTTGAGTCTGTTGGAACACAGTCGAAGTCAAAATTCTCATATTATCTCCACTGACGAAGGTGTTGGATCGTACGTAAACTCTCGATGAAATCACTTTCCGCCATGATGCATTTGCAGATTTGACCTGCAGCAGTGTCCTTTGACCTAATGGGTCAAGTTGGTTATTAACCAATCAGAATGCTGTGTTGTACCGGCGCAATTCTTTGGAAATTCCCGAAGACTTTCCGTTAACGCAATGCGGAAGTGAATGATCGATGTCGAAGTTGGAATTGATTTCAGCGAATAAACGACATGGTTTTTCTAAAAAACTAGTAACTAGCCATTTTAAAGAGGTAAACTGAATATGGCATGAAATATTTACCGCATTTTACTTGTATTAACAAGTCATTGTCGAAGCGTAGTTTACGCACGGTTACCGTGGTCTACGCATTCACAACATGTTCACAGCGGTCGATATCCACGCTGTATCATATAAAAACGATTACCAAGATTCGTTACGCAAGACCAAGTTTTAAATTAGTTGCATTTTGAAGGGGTGGGCGCTTTGCCGAATGTGACCCCAAATATGAAAATTGCGCAAAAGTGGGGAGTCGGCGCTTGCCCGGGCATGGGCGCTAACGCGGTTGAGTACGGTATATACCTAGGTAGGAGTAAGGTTTATTGAAAAATAAAAACTTGTTTTGACAGCAAAACATAACGTTAAACATTCAATAAAATAATGTAAAACAGAATTGTACTTGCACCCCAAATTTACCACATATACCGATATGTACAAAACAATCTAAAACACATATACACAAATTTTTACATTTAGAACAAATACTATGTTTACAACAAAACCAATGTTTTTATTTTACTCCTGGAATCATCGCATATCATTTTTATCAAAATGCATTTTCAAACAAAATTACTTAAATATGCTAAAAATAACTTAAATTTGCCACATTTTAATAACTTTAGTACTATATTGCTTGAATTATCAACCATACTTGAAATAATTTTGACCAATTTTCAATTCAAAATGACCGCCATATTAGGATTTATTGCTAAGGGATAATCATCATAAATTTTGTCATTAACAAGTAACTGTCCATTTATGCAACTTTTTTTTAATTCAATTTGTAAGGTGATTATTGCCAACGGCATCTATATTTGACCTCATAGTCAGTTGTACAGTGAAAGCTAATCTAAGGAAGGTTATGGGAAGCATCAAAATCCATGCAGATTTCTATTTCTACAAATATATCTCTAGCACCACACAATCTTATGCTTGCCGTTGATAGTAGGATGAGTTTGCCATCAATACTATGATGGGCTTTCGTTTGATAATATTTCGTCGCCAGTGGCAGAATGGCCTGCTTAGAGAACACGAGGGCCCTCTAATAACAAAAACATGCCAAGAATATGGATAATAAAGTCTTGAAGTGTTTCACCACAAAATGGCAGTGTTAGGTGGAAGAGACACTTTCAGTGTTCTAATCCCAAGGAGCTCTGGGAAGGAGAATGGGGAAGCATATGACCAGAATTGACCTCTGAACTATTGAACTCACCTCAGGACATTTTCCTTGTGTTTGGTCTACAGTGATAATCATATTAGTCATCACAAAAAAAGAACTGTGCATCTGAAAAATAATCAAATATTATCAATTCTGTTTTAGAACACTAGATTCTGGTAACAATAATATTAACAAAATATCTTGATGAAGTGAAGGCACTCATTTTTAATAGTACATATCATGTACAATTGGTCTATACACCCCAGTATTTGCCATGCCCACATTTCACAATGAACTTTTCATAAAGTTTGACATACTCAAATCCTTGAACAATCCTGTCGTTGGACACCTGTATTTCATATATTATTAAGTTATATATTATTATTATATATGATCAGGATGACAAAAATAACACCCTCTAATATTTTTGGCCTTGATGGAAATCCACTGATATAGAATTCTTAACCGTTTGAGTGCCTGTTAATTTTTACGCCAAAACTACAGCGCAAATATTTTCACATTTTGCAAAATTGTCACTAAATTTCATCATCATTTTGGCCCATCCAAACAGCACCAGTTACGACACTAGTCAGGTTTTAGGAATAAAGAAGCCAAAATAAGTGATATCACCATGGCCATACTGATATTTTATATCAAAAGAATAACAAACTCCCCACAATGCCATATTGGATTAAGAGTTAAAATTGACTCCTGGTTCAAAATGGTGCTGTGGGTTAACCATTACTGTATTAGTAATTAGCGACTAAATGTATCAGTAATATTTAGTAATCATATAAAACAATACAAACTATAGAACAAATAGAACTATGCTTGCATTCATATGCCATAATCTTTTTACCTGTGGTGGTATAACATAATCTGCCACATCCCATAGTCTATCATACGGTGTGGTATCGTCCACCGTCAAGTTAGCTGGATCCACATTGGACAGATTGGTATAAGACACGCCTTTTACTTTGGTGGTTGCCGTACTCACAACATCGTCAAATTCCTGGTAACCTTTCTGATAGACTATAACGTATCTGTGAAGAAAACAAAAACTGTGACTATATATATATATATTTATATTAATGTTAAAAATTTTTTACAATAAACTTACTTTTTCCTGGTTCAAATCCTTTTGAAAACTCAAGCTGTCATAGCAATGCATTCTAATTGTATCTGAGAAAATGTTCCTATCTATATGCATTGCTTGAACTCATTTTTTTTTCTTGTCACATGCCTATAGTTACGTTTATGTTGTGAGTAATAAAGATTTAATTCATATTTCGTTGAAATCATCACTGATATGATGTGTTGCAATCAGGGTCACTGGAAATGTAAGGAGAGCATACATCAAGGGATGTCACGTTTTTCAAAATGTTTTTGTTGTTGTTTTTTTAATTCGGTTAATAATAATGATTTCCATCCTGTGTTTTTCATAAAAAGTTTGAACACGAATTAAAAAGATACAAATTTAAATCTTGTTTTGAACACCAAGAATTGAGAGAGTTTTTACAATTGTAGATCAATCGTTTAAGAAAGCCAGTTTGTATTGACACCAGGCATGAACAGTTGATTTTACAAATACTGTTGAGAAAAGTGACAAAACATTAGGGCAATGTTTTGGTTCTGGTTATCTTCCAAAATAAGACTTGTTATCCAAAACATTGGCCAGCGTGATTGTTCAGATAACTACGGTACTAA
Organism: Saccoglossus kowalevskii; assembly: GCF_978046115.1. NCBI lineage: Eukaryota > Metazoa > Hemichordata > Enteropneusta > Harrimaniidae > Saccoglossus > Saccoglossus kowalevskii. Next base: position 5,734,354 of record NC_140656.1, read on the forward strand.
ATACAGTGGGCGTATTGAAATATTTTTGATAAGAGTTATCTGTTTAAATATACAACAAATATTTGACCCTCAGTGTTAAACTTTAAAAGGCTAAAGTCTTTTCCCCCTCTTGACAAATAAACCTGCATTTTTGTTTTTCAGATTTGATCTGTACAAATGAGAAATTATATTCCTTTCGTTAAAATTTAATAAAAAATTATAGCTACAGATGTAAAAAATTGCAAAAGTTATACTAATTTTATGGATGTGTAGTTTTGATATTCAAATAATTAATTGTTATCAAAATTAATTAAATTGACAGCTTTAGGTGGTATGCTACTCGAAAATAAAAATGATTTCACAATTTTATAATAATAAAGATAGTTATAAAAAAATGAAATAATTCTGTCCATACAGACTAGGAAGCAGTGAATATTTGCTTGCATTTAGGCCTACAATTGATGTGAGTACATATGTGAAAACGTGTATCTGTCGTCAGCGTGTTCATTTCAAAATATTCAAATTCAGCGAGTGAAAATTGAAACCCTGTCACGTAAACATGTCAGATCTATATGAACAAAGTTTTGTTTGAAAGAATATAGTCAAAATAAAATAAAGAAATTGTACATTGTACACAATTGACTGGCACAGTGCATTGTTCGATTTCAAATGCATGGGCATAGAGATTTTACTCATGTAGTGTTTTGCATTTGTTTCTCCCCAATGCTCAGAACAAATGATAATTCAGAGCAGTTTACTTCTTTGCAAAAATTTAACTTCCCAAGCTGCCAATCAAGGAAACTATTAGGTAATTGTTAGTTAATTTCATTTTTTAAATTTTATTTGGCACATATTTTTCCAAAAATTAGATCTAAAAAAAAATAGGCTACATATTGTTGACAAATACCCAAAATAAAAAAAGACAATTTTAAAATATTTATATTTGAATATTTGCCCTATAGAAGTGTGTGTAAACTAAACATTGCATTTATTTTATGCAGGATCATTTAAATATTACTTATCTTGACCACAGAAACACATTTGATATTTGCTAATGCAGACACTTCAGAATAATTGACATTCAGTGTATCTTAGTTTACAAATACATTGTATCTAGAAAAGTATACATTAATTAAAAACTAACAATGTAACACTGCACTTGTTACCAGTATTAAATTATTATTATTATAAACAGTGTATGGTGACAGCTGATGCCCACAATGAAGTACTTCCATTTGCAGTGCTCAGTATTTTCTTTTTGTCATTTAAATATATTAGTCACTGTGAACTCCTGTCTATGTAACAGCATTTCTCACTGGAACCAAATTAGAAAATTATAATACTGTAAAATGACTAATTTTCACTGGGTTCAAATTTTGCTGATTTACCATTTCAGGCATACTCATCGAGTTTAAATTCACAGTTTTATCATTTAGATAATGTGTTCTATGCTAAATTTGACATATTCACTGGGTTTTAATTTAGCGCATTTTCCAGTCAGTGAAATGAGCAAAATTAAAACCCATTGAATAATTAAGCCTTTTACAGTAGTTAATTTGCACTAGCTAGTTTACAATTAGTGGAAATAGCTAAACACTATAAGTTTAAAACAATTATAAACTGAAAATATAACTACTATATCTGTAGAAATATAATTATATTGTAATTATTTTTTCATTAATTTATGTATTTAATAACCATAGCCATGCTGTTCTATGCAAAGGCTTCAGCTGGTTTTAAGGTCATAGTGGATACCACTGACAACATATGTTAATAGGATTTAATAATTAATTATAAACTAAAACACAGTAAGTATGCAGGTACCTTGTAAACATCATAATTACTCATGTTTACTATACCTGCATTCTCCATTTACACATGTATTTGGATAAATATTTCGACATGACTAATTATAGAAACACAGCTACCCTTCAAATATAATTATGATGACTGTTTTGTGTTGGAAACAAATAAGGGGTCAAACATTTGAAATCACGAGGGTGGCTGGATGAGTGTGCCCAATGATTTTTTTAAGAGTGTTTTATTTAGTTTCCCGAATGTGCATTTTTACTGCAACACCTGGCATACATTTTTTACATGATTTAAAAGGATCGACCCCTTGTGTCCGCCATTGATTACAAGAAGGAAATGTCGAGATATTCAGCAGTGGAGGTGGAAACGTGTGGCCAGTTTTCAAATAACTTTTATTACAATGAGTTAATATATAAAAACTTGATCGAAATAGCGCTATGCAAAAATCTATCATAAAATGGCAACAGACTACAACCAGATTACAGTATGAATTAGTCACGGTGGTCACCTGACGTCCGATCAACACCATATTACAACTCGTGTAGGCGTAAACTTTAAAAGGGTACTCTGCTAGCTACTAAACAGACTGGCTAGAGCACGCGATTGTTATATCACCGATACAGGAGATCGACGTTGGCTGTACAGCGAAACACCGGCTGGACTGGTTTGCTGATTGATGCCGATTATTGCAGTAGAAATCACATGATAAAATCTCATCGCGATATCGGTGAAGGCTTCACACAAAACAAACTTACTTACCCGACGATGTAACTTATGATTACTAACTGTATTAACCTGTTAATAATCCCAACTTTCTTGCTCTTAATATGAACTATTTTTGGAGTGTCATACTCCAACGCCGCGTCAATAACAAACCGACACCATTGTGGAGCCATTTTCCATGGTTTCGATATCGATTAAGGCGCAGAATAACCTTTTCAAAGTTCAAAAACGAAAGCAGCTTCAAAATTTGAACTTGCGAGGGCGATCTTCAGGTCTACGAAAACGATCTGATTTTCAATCCAGCGGATAAGCAATCTGAAAAAAATAAGATCCTGGTTGGCTTGATTTTTTAAAATTTTTTTTAAAATTGTTTTTTTATATAATTACTATAATTATTATTTATTTTAATTATTTACTATCATTATTATTTATTTTAATTATTTTTTGACGTTACAATTATTTTGCTGCAAGAATGGTTTTGTTCGTGAAAGCCAACCAGGATCTTATTTTAATCAGATTGGCGGATAAGCCATACGAGGCGCGGAATGTAAATTTATTATTTTTTGTATACTAGAAGAAAACGTACTAATAATTCAAAATTACGTACGTATTGGAGGCCGTGGCGTGTGTGTTTTAAAATGATGTGTGCATTTAAAAAAAAAACGGCGTGACTGTGCGTTTTAATGGTATGTGCTTTAAAAAAATCATGTGTGTATATTAAATGGCGTGGATGTTTTAAAAAACGTGTTTTAAAAATGACGTGTGTGTTTTTAAAAATGGTGTGTGTTTAAAAATGACGTGTGTGTTTAAAAACATAACGTGTGTGTAAAAACGATGCGTGTGTTTAAAAACGATGTGTGTGTTTTTAAAAATGGCGTGTGTTTAAAAACGACGTGCGTGTTAAAAAAATGACGTGTGTGTTTTTAAAAAATGGCGTGTGTTTAAAAATGACGTGTGTGTTTAAAAATGACGTGTGTGTTTAAAAATGACGTGTGTGTTTTTAAAAATGACGTGTGTGTTAAAAACGACGTGTGTGTTTTTAAAAATGGCGTGTGTTTAAAAACGACGTGCGTGTTAAAAAAATGACGTGTGTGTTTTTAAAAATGACGTGTGTTTAAAAATGACGTGTGTGTTTAAAAATGACGTGTGTGTTTTTAAAAATGACGTGTGTGTTAAAAACGACGTGTGTGTTAAAAAATGACGTGTGTGTTTTTAAAAATGGCGTGTGTGAGGTCGAATGAAAATTTCGTGTGTGTAAAAAGAAAAAAACGCGTGCATTAACTTATTTACGCCTGTGGGGGCGCTGTTTTGAATAGATTTTTTATTCGTGTGTGTGTGCAAAAAAACGCGTGCGTTAACCTTTTTACGCCTGTGGGGGCGCTATTTGAGAGATTTTTTTTCGTGTGTGTGTTAAAAAAATCGCGTGCATTAACCTATTCACGCCTGTGGAGGCGTCGTCTCAAGTGGTAGCCATTTTCGTTTGTGGATTTCTATAACGACAATAAGGTACACGTAAAAAGGAACTTGTCCAGCACGAACGTTTTATTCATTCTGCTCTATAAATTTACCGACACTGTGTATACCTCAGAGACCTGGTGATTTATTCGTGTGGATGGTTGCTGAGGACGTCTAGTACAATGGGGCAGAACAAAGTACTCGTACTGGTCTCACAGGCGCTCGGAACGTTTCTTGGATAATAAAAAATGACCAAAAGTAGGGTCGGCATAGTTAATCAGTCGCCGGTACATTCGCCTACCACTCATATGATAACACAAGGTAGGAAAGCGTTCACACCATGACACCGAAATGGTCCGAAAATAACACGATTTTCAAAATTGGATTTCTATCCGCTTCACACAACTCAATCATGATATCGGTAGAAACAATCGATCGACTGTTACTAGTATTATATGAGTGGTAGGTGAATGTACCGGCGACTGATTAACTATGCCAACCCTACTTTAAGTCATTTCTTATTATCCAAGAAACGTTCCGAGCGCCTGTGAGACCAGTACGAGTACTTTGTTCTGCCCCATTGTACTAGACGTCCTCAGCAACCACCCACACGAATAAATCAAAAGGTCGCTGAGGTATACACAGTGTCGGTAAATTTATAGAGCAGAATGAATAACATGTTCGTGCTGGACAAGTTCCTTTTTACGTACCTTATTGACGTTATAGAAATCCACAAACGAAAATGGCTACCACTTGAGACGACGCCTCCACAGGCGTGAATAGGTTAATGCACGCGATTTTTTTAACACACACACGAAAAAAAATCTCTCAAATAGCGCCCCCACAGGCGTAAAAAGGTTAACGCACGCGTTTTTTTGCACACACACACGAATAAAAAATCTATTCAAAACAGCGCCCCCACAGGCGTAAATAAGTTAATGCACGCGTTTTTTTCTTTTTACACACACGAAATTTTCATTCGACCTCACACACGCCATTTTTAAAAACACACACGTCATTTTTTAACACACACGTCGTTTTTAACACACACGTCATTTTTAAAAACACACACGTCATTTTTAAACACACACGTCATTTTTAAACACACGTCATTTTTAAAAACACACACGTCATTTTTTTAACACGCACGTCGTTTTTAAACACACGCCATTTTTAAAAACACACACGTCGTTTTTAACACACACGTCATTTTTAAAAACACACACGTCATTTTTAAACACACGTCATTTTTTTAACACGCACGTCGTTTTTAAACACACGCCATTTTTAAAAACACACACATCGTTTTTAAACACACGCATCGTTTTTACACACACGTTATGTTTTTAAACACACACGTCATTTTTAAACACACACCATTTTTAAAAACACACACGTCATTTTTAAAACACACGTTTTTTAAAACATCCACGCCATTTAATATACACATGTCCTTTTAAACACACACGTTTTTTTAAATGCTCATAATTGTAAACACACACGTCATTTTAAGACACACATCATTTTTAATTCACACGCGATTTTTAAAACACACGTTTTTTAAAACACCCACGCCATTTAATATACACACATGATTTTTTAAAGCACATACCATTAAAACGCACAGTCACGCCGTTTTTTTAAAATTCACACATCATTTTAAAACACACACGCCACGGCCTCCAATACGTACGTAATTTTGAATTATTAGTACGTTTTCTTCTAGTATACACAAAACAATAAATTTACATTCCGCGCCTCGTACGCCAACAAAACCTAAGTTTTTATAGATACAAGCATGACATTTAGTACATGTGTGTTTAATGTGCTAATTAAAATATGAATTTACCACTGATCTCTGTTTTTGAGATTTTGTAAAAGCTCACGAAGATTTAAAAGTTAGCATCATATGAGATGAATATTTAGCTTCTCTTCCTTCCATTTAAGCGCTAGCCACCACGTCTTTACACTGTCATAAAATCCAAGTACATGTATAAGAATAAGACGTCCTGCTAGCCTGTTCGCTTCGAAAATTGGAATTGAGATTTCTCTGCAAGTTTCGTAAAATGGTGGCTGAAACTTTCTAGAAATGAAATTGAACCTGAACCTCACTGATCGCGGCATATTACACAGCATAACTTGGTGATTTTGTTGAGAAAACGAGTAAAATACTAACCGTCGCTCACGCTGCTTTTGGAGGCAGCCATGTTGTGTACACCCTCAACATCAAAATATGTTCAAAGCTTGAGTTCTCGATGTCAAAACTAGCGGATTTCATTCCTGCAGCTAAGCTTTTCCTGACCAAGCTATGCTGCACGGTGTCAAAGCTGTGATTTTCATTAAAAAGCTACACTTTCATTGGTACCCCTGTAATTTCAATACAGCAATTAATATTATCATATGATCGACAAATGAGGCCGTGATTTCGACAGGAGTTGAGGCCGGGGAGCCGAGCCCGGGAGCCGAGTGGGTCTCAAGTTGGTCCCGACTAAGGTAAACTCAACTGCTGCAATCCCCCCCGCAAACAGAATGATTACAACGTTTGGCAAGTGCTGAGGTCCCATAACGTCGCGGTGAACCTCAGACAACTAATATTATTAGTTGTCTGTGGGTGAACGTAGCAATATACTTCAGTCTGCAAACAAACCGAAGCAAAACAAAACAAAGGATATTTTCAGATACCGGTGAACATATCGGTGTTAAAGTCTCCCATACTGACTCCATTAATTTTAACTTCTGACCTTAACAGGTGGCAATAGACAACGCACAATAAATACAGGCATTTCTCTGTCAAGTAATTTTTTGATTAACTTCTAATGGTTTACCTTGTCAAACGCTTTTGTTGCGTCCATGAAACAAGCAAAACCGGGCGAGTTGTGACTTTTATAGAAGTCGACAATTTTCTTCACTACGAAGATACACATTTCTGTTGAATGCTTGCGTTTAAACCCAAACTGATAATCACTAGTCACGGTAAACTTTTCAATTCGATTTAAAATGCACAATTCAAATAATTTCGATAAAACGGTTACTATAGCAGCAGGTTTATAGTTATTCACTTTTGTGATATCTTTGTCTTATCTTTAACAATAGGGACAATCATTGTATCCATAAAATAGTCTGGCAGGTGTCCATGAACAAAGAATGCAGTAAAGCACAAGGCTAGTAGAACACACAGTATTTGATCCGCAAATATGATATGTTCCAAGCACAGTCTGTCTTTTCCAATACATTTTCCACTTTCCAATTTATTAATGGCTACTTTGATTTCATTACAGGTGACCATCATATCTTCGTGGTAATTCACGACATTCACTGCAGATATCACATGATTTCGTTTTGGCAATTTGTTAGAAACTGAAGAAGAGATTCATTTCCACATATTGCAAATGCTCATCACAACGCCATATAGTAGATGGTATAGTTCCAACATTGTTAGTCATACTACTTGATCATTTCACCCTGGAATCTCGTGATATCGTTTAGAGGTGACAGTTGGTATAGTATCCTCAGCCGCTACCCGGAATGATTGAACAATGTTAGCATAATAGCAGTTAAGAGCGATTATATGGTTTCGATTTTTCAATTACGATCACAACAATGTTATCTGGTGTAATAACGCCACACAGAACCTGAACAGTCCTAGATTGGTACCTTCTAACTTGATGTTGGGTTTTGGCATAATTCTATGGTAATTTCCAAATCGATGCTGGAGTTCAAATTGTGTCAGACCCACACACTCTATCTCAACGCTGAGAGGAAAGTGGTCCGACGACATAAAATAATTCATAGTACGTATTTTCTTAATTGCGTTGTGATCAGTGGGTGTACTAAGGGACTGGTAATTTTCTTTGGCCTAGGGGTGCCGGGAATCTGATTTCGCAAAAGTCTGAAAACACTTTATCTCCCCTCACATCATCTGAAAATTGTAGATTTGGAGTGAGTAACTTTCGCAGAGAGTAGAACTTTGTCACAGTAACTTGTTCTTTCATCGGAGTTGAGAATTAATGTCATTGACAACTGGTGTCAATCTGGGAATACCATCCTTATGAGCTATTAATTTATGTAAGTTTTGTGCAGTTGCTCTAATAGGGGGTTCCTAAATAAAATCCATACTCTGATATTATCACCTAGTATCTTACTTCGACCAAGGAACATTAAAACAATTATAGAATGGGCTTTGCATTATGCATTCTTGTTATACTGCTTTAGTGACACACTATAAGTGTTGATGTTCCAGAAGGATAGTTTAATATTGTTTATGGAACTTAATAAACCACAGTAAAAAAATTCAATATAGATAAGAAATTATAGTACAAAACAAATGTATAATTCATTCCCATTAATGGAATACAAAATGTATACATACATATATATATATATATTGCTAATGTATTGCAATATCACAAAATATAATTGAAAGTAATTGCAATATAATATATTCCATCAAATACACTCATGTTGGGCGTATTCTGCGGTCAGTTTCATTCACTCTCGTGTTGAAAATATCAAGGATAATTAAAAATGACGAGAAAGGTGAAACATTTTTATGCTAATTACGGCAGTGATGAACCCCCAAACGTGGAACGTGGAGCACACGACACTGTTTCAAATTTTAGTACAAAACACGAATTAACCATTGTTTACCCTTGAGGGAAACTATAATCACTCGCTTTTTAAGGGTGTCATATTAAGCGAATGGTGAAAACCGTGTTTATGTTATCAGAAATGGAAGACCTCAAACAAACATTTGCACTAAGTAATTTTTTTGATTGCTTGGCGCATTTAGGTCTACATGCTGCAAGTTAGAGAGCACATACCGAAGCGACCATCCCTCAGCAAATTATTTAGTCTAGGCATTTTCTGTGTCAAAATCACGAACTATCCGTGTTCACGCAATCTGGGAAGTTTGAATTACTAAACGAAGTACAGGACAAATATATATATATATATATAATTAATTCAAACTTCCCAGATTGCGTGAACACAACACAACACAAGAACCAACACATTAAAAATTATATCTCTAAAGTAAATATTCATAGTTTAGTATAACTGGACCGAAAGTGGACCTTTTTTTACTACTTTAAATATCCAAACATATTTTAGTATAAGGTAATGATGCCGTCCATGACAGTTTTGGTGTTGTACATAATATCGGTGATGATGATGAAAGTGTTGTTGGTCATGGCAGCAGTGATGATTCAAAAAGAACACACTTTGAAATGGTGGTGGTTATATTGACATTGAAGTGTTACAAATAAATTCATATACCAGGTTATATTATATACTGTTTTGATATTTTTTATTAATGATAAATTGTATTTCAAATATATCTTACTAATTGTTTTTTACCTTTGGTATTTATTCATATTAACAATTAAAAAAACACAATAAACTTAACAAGCAGCCTGTCGGCTGAGATAGCTCCGCTGTTAACAATGCACATTTCAATTAAAGAACAGAAGATACTATTAGAAAATGAACAATATTTAAAGTATCAAGTATGTTATCATTTAAATATCTAATTTCAACTTCATTGCCAAGAGACTTGCGCCACAAGATGACAACGCCTCCGTACGACCGTACGTACACTCCCTAGAAGTGTTAATTCAGAGTTACTAAGCCAGTGATCCTGAATTAACACTATGTCACGAGAGTCACAGGATGCGTGAATGTCGTTAATAGAGGACTTTGCTCCACGACAGTTGAATGAAATTATTCGTGCAGACATTGATATTACTAATACTTGCGAATAAGAATTCCAGTTGGCCACACAGTGGGGTCCATAATCTGCTCTCGCGTGGTTTCAATAAGAAATGAAAAGTACGTGTCGAACGTTTTCGCAGTTAACTTGCACATTAAGCAACTTTTTAACAAAGCTTTGAATATCTTCCGTTGTGTGTCAAAGATGAAAGCCTGGTAATAAACGCCCTAAATGGTGGATTGTCACGAACAACTTTAATGGCACAGTACTCGTCTGGATTGGCAGTTCCTACTCTGGGGCCCGGGTTTTTTACGTCTACGGTTCACGGTGATAAAACCATCACTGTTTTATCACGTGACTTCATGTTAAATTTGAGCAGGTTTTCTTTCATTCAGTTTATGGGACTTATGTGACGTAACCATACCTGCATAAGTAACCGATGGAGAGAGATGTCGCGGAGTAGATTCAGCAATGCAACTCATTTTACTTGTTTTGAAACCAGATAGAGATGACAAACATTCAGTAGCCATGGGTACTGCATTTGCAGTATCAGTTATACAGTTCATCTCCATGCAAGTCTCTCTAAGTCCATTTTTAAAGTCGTCAATTTCTTGACGCAAATTCTGCACGTCTTGCAGTATTTCGCAGCTTGAAGCCGACCTGTACATTTCATGATCTTTCAGTTCCGTCATGTCTCGCCTTAGTGCAGTTATTTCCTTCATAAGTCTTTCACAACAAAACTTGGGAGATCCTCGAAATCCGTCACTTTACATCAAAAATTTTGTTAGATCGTTTATTTGGACCTTGTCATTTAATATATCGCGCGCGATCATTTCCACATAACTCGAACAAAGTTTTTTTCACGAAGTAATCAGTACAAAGCTTGACGATGAAATCGGTCGTAATGAAGCACATCATCTCATTAATCATCACGCCACTAGCTGTGTTAGATAATCTCAATGATTTATCATTATTCTTATCATCATTTTCTCTTTGACATAGCAGAATGTCACCCTGGTATCAGGGGGAAATTCTCTTCTCTCTGGGGTTCTCCACTCGTGTCAGGGGGGAATCTCGTCTCGTCTCTATATCTCGTCCCCTTGAGGTATGGGATCGAGAAAGTCACTTATACTTTACAGTCAAATAAGACACACACAACGAAATACGTTTCAGCTCTCGTCTTAGTTGGTCAATCGAGCACTCTATAAGACACGGCGCCCTGGGGAAAAATCCCCAAGACTATCGCAAGGCTGACCCAAGACTCTCTTAGACTGCGTCAAGGCTCGCCCCAAGTCTCTCCAGGACTACCCTCGACTGCGTCTGTCGTGGAGTACTCCCCAAGACCAACTCAAACTCTCTTTATTCATTTTCAAAACTCTAACCAATTACAAAACAGTAAAAAGACTCTAGGGCGTAACCTTCAATCATAAAGCCAATCACACTAAGCACTGAATACGTCATATCTTTTGATTAATCGTTCACTACATTAATAACTATGAATATAAACTGTCAAAATGAGTATTCCGAATAGCGGCGGTTATCTGGTAATTAGTTCCAAATCACTGAGCCAAGTTCCGTCCAAAACTTCAAATAGGCCTAAACGATGACAGACATAATAATCAGCTAATTAAGTCAGTTAACAGATACGCAAAAACAAATTCATGACACTGGCAACAGGTGTTAGCCACAGACACCATTCTACAGTCTTCACGTCTAAGAGTATTCGTGATAAGTTACGCAATAACAGCTGCGTATCACGTAATGTGTTGGGCGATGTTATACCAGTGGAAGTTTACAAAATTAAACTATTGATGTTTATAATGTTCCGAAGTTGAATTCGGTCGTGCCATGACTAATACAATCCACGGCATTTCTTGTTTATTTGTTCGAGTGACTTCAATATTTGGAATTTGCACGCACTTTCAATAAATCATTGTTCATTGTAGCCGAAAGACATGGCACTAGTTATTTTAAAAGATCGTACAAAGCTGTAAAAAGCGGTCGGAAAGTTAGTAAATGAAAAACAAAACATGAGTGAAAAGTTGCGTGAAATATACAAGCAGACGGCCATACAAACTGAACGTTTAGTGATAAGAAATGGCGTACAAAATTAAAGTTGTATAAAGTGATTGCAAAGTTTCTAGATGTCACACGCAACGTAATATTACCATAATTGGTATAGTACAGGTATGATGGTTCAAATACCAAAATGGCAACAGCAACAGAAAGACTTCCTTGGCGGCGATGATAACATGCGAACACGGAGCCAACAGACGAGGTTTCAATTGGTACTGGTATTATTATACTCTGCAAACATCAAGTACAATAACGCGGTAAAACTCCACTACTCCAATAACTAGATACTTAAACTCCAATACAATTCAACGAGATATCCGATCTGAATTCAGTGCTGAACAACTCCCCTATATATACCCCCACTGTCTATAAATAGACCATTACATCAGCATACATGATGAGTCTGGAACTTACTACACATTTCTAAAATGTTCCATTACCTTCTATTGCCTTCTACAGTGTTCTATTTCCTATTCAACCAGTTTCTAAAAATCTAGAATATTTCACCCAGATACAGTACGGTTCTAGAACATTCTCAGTGACACGGAAGTGGTAAACAAGTCGTATGCGACACTAGATTTCTTTGGAAACTTGACCTAAGTATTTGTATTTTGGAAACCCGTCACGCAAAGTTCCAGAAAGCGACGGAAATCAGAAGTAAAAATAAAGAGCCCCAAATTGTCGAATTGTCGTAGAGGTCATAGGTGAAATCGGAAACATACAAAAGCAATCAAAATAAATTTTAAAATATATCCACATTAAATTGCCGAAAATCGGAACGTAGTTCATCGGAACCTCACAGCAGAGTGAATGAGTGATTGACCAGAACAGAATGTTAAACCTCGTCACGAGTAGCAAGTAATTGTATGGGAGACCACCAGAGCATATGATAAAGTGACTAAAAATGTAATTACATATCTCAATTAAGTATGTGGCAGAAGTGTCGAACATTTTAATAGTATATCGTATAACTGCCGTTAATGTTCATAGAAATTTGAAATATTTCACGCAATTTTAACAATTCATTATTGATTGTAGCCGGCAGTGCTGGCACTAGTCATTTTAACAGATCGTACAACGTTGTGAACAGCGATCGAAAAGTTGGTAAATTTGTTTGTATATTTGACCTAAGAAGTTGTTCTACCAAACCCCCTGATAATAGTTAGAAGCAATAATAAACTTCTACAATTCATTACACACGTAATGAAAAGTTACTGGATAGGTATTTGAAGACAGAGAATTGTTTACTTGTTAATTGTTACTTTTTGGAGTAACCAGCTGTTTATGTGACATCTTTGGTGGAAAGTCAGTTAATGAGTATTTTGGGGGTTGCGCACTGTTCAAATGTACAGCAGTGAATACGTTGTTTGTTTGTTTTTTCAATGATGTGAAAATTAAAACTTCCCGAAACGCGACGGAATTTCCAAAAGTATTCCGGACGCTTCGATAGTGCAAACATTTAGAAACTCTTATAATATCTCAGCAGAACATATTCCTGTTATCTTTAAATTGCCATTCATAACTACTACATCATGTTCGAGAGCATTTCAACCAAATTCTTCACAATTACATTGTTACAAACAATAAATTGTATAAATGGAAATTAGTTTCATTATCTTCATGCTCTTTTTGTCATGTTAATGAAGAAACCTTACATCACTTGTTTGTAAGTTGTCATTTTTGTGCAAGAACAGTTTGAAGTAATTAGACATATAAGCTGTAACTACAAAAATATCATTTTTGGAATAAAACTTACCAGATAACAAAATGTTAAACCATACAATAATTTTATTCAAATGGTTTATTTATTTCTGTAGAACAAAAAAACAAAAAGTTGTCATATTATGCATTTAAGATGTTTGTTCTTCCCAATAGACAAGTTGAATATAAAATTGCAAATAGAAATAATAAGGTCAACTTACATTTTGTAAAACTGAAAAAAGCTGCAAAACTGGCTAAGTAATTAAATACTGTATTTGTACACCAGATCACCAAGGTTTTTTAAATAACTCAGGGAAACAAAAAGTAGCACATCATTAATATGTTATTATTTCAGCCTATGTCACCAGCCTACAATTTGAGATCTGCCAAAATGGCCACTATCCACTTAAATACAACCACCACTTTCTCTGAAATTAAGCTGGTGACTCCAACATTTTTATAGCCAAAATTCTTATATTTCCCGGAAGTACAATTTATTGGATTATTTAATTCTGGGTATTTGAAATCATGAGTTTGGATTTAAACAACAACATTTTGGATAACAAAAACGAAAATGATAGACAAATAATCTTTAAAACCATTTAAACTGCAACAGCATAAAATACATTGCATATGTTAATCTATAATATTATAAATTCATAATGATTTAAAAACATTCTATATTTCACTAAAAATGTATTTCCTTATCAAAAATAAACATATATTCAAGATAATCAGAGATTCATCATCACAGTCTAGTAATAGAAGCCTGATTGTTGGTATAATTGTTTTATCCGGCAAAATAAACAACATTTTAATGTTTTTACCAAAATAAAACTATGAACAGCCAGAAAACGTTTTCTCCAAAAGTATATATGGGTTAAAGAGCGGTAGTCATCGCACCATCATGTGCAAGATATATGGGTTTTATATATACTATTTTGAAATTGAATAAGAGGGATGCCTTTTGTATAGCCTAGGAGGCGGCAATGAATTTTGTTATGTGCATATTAAGTTGCATATTATAAAAAGACACAGTATTTACTGATATTGTGTCTTTTTATTGCACGATAACGTAAGTTCATGGACTTTCCTTTAACATTTTCAAAATTCAATCGTTTATTTTTCCACCAAATGTATAGTTTAGTGTATTTGTTAATTGTTAGTAAACAACCAATGCTTGCACTAGTTTTCTTCTTTGAATAACTCAACTCATAATAATGTATAATACCAAAAGTATGATAGATTTGAAATAACAATAATTATTAATAACACATATCAAAACAACAGTAAATAACCTTGTACATGTATATTAGCTATGTGTAACTACTAAATGTCAATATCTCCTGCATCACTAGAAAGGATAAGAGGCAAGATAAAATTAGAGCTGTCACATGCGATAAAGGAAAGCTGACATAGATGTAATGCAGAAAAAAAGTAGTGTAGCAGATTCAGAAATCACAGGACATCGATGGATATACAACAAATTCTACAGAGGGTGATTCAGAGATTGATAACATTGTTGTTTAGGAAATCGTGAATGATGATTCTGAAAACAGACAATAATAACATAAATCAAAATTTCATAGGGGATCACTGTATTTTCAGATGTTATGAGGAGGGGGGGCACACTGTTTCGGTTTTTTGCTTGAGGGGGCAAAGTCTCTACCTACTTTGGTGAAATCAGATCCCCGGCACCCATAATGCAGAAAAAAAGTAGTGTAGCAGATTCAGAAATCACAGGACATCGATGGATATACAACAAATTCTACAGTAAAACTGAAAAAAGCTGCAAAACTGGCTAAGTAATTAAATACTGTATTTGTACACCAGATCACCAAGGTTTTTTAAATAACTCAGGGAAACAAAAAGTAGCACATCATTAATATGTTATTATTTCAGCCTATGTCACCAGCCTACAATTTGAGATCTGCCAAAATGGCCACTATCCACTTAAATACAACCACCACTTTCTCTGAAATTAAGCTGGTGACTCCAACATTTTTATAGCCAAAATTCTTATATTTCCCGGAAGTACAATTTATTGGATTATTTAATTCTGGGTATTTGAAATCATGAGTTTGGATTTAAACAACAACATTTTGGATAACAAAAACGAAAATGATAGACAAATAATCTTTAAAACCATTTAAACTGCAACAGCATAAAATACATTGCATATGTTAATCTATAATATTATAAATTCATAATGATTTAAAAACATTCTATATTTCACTAAAAATGTATTTCCTTATCAAAAATAAACATATATTCAAGATAATCAGAGATTCATCATCACAGTCTAGTAATAGAAGCCTGATTGTTGGTATAATTGTTTTATCCGGCAAAATAAACAACATTTTAATGTTTTTACCAAAATAAAACTATGAACAGCCAGAAAACGTTTTCTCCAAAAGTATATATGGGTTAAAGAGCGGTAGTCATCGCACCATCATGTGCAAGATATATGGGTTTTATATATACTATTTTGAAATTGAATAAGAGGGATGCCTTTTGTATAGCCTAGGAGGCGGCAATGAATTTTGTTATGTGCATATTAAGTTGCATATTATAAAAAGACACAGTATTTACTGATATTGTGTCTTTTTATTGCACGATAACGTAAGTTCATGGACTTTCCTTTAACATTTTCAAAATTCAATCGTTTATTTTTCCACCAAATGTATAGTTTAGTGTATTTGTTAATTGTTAGTAAACAACCAATGCTTGCACTAGTTTTCTTCTTTGAATAACTCAACTCATAATAATGTATAATACCAAAAGTATGATAGATTTGAAATAACAATAATTATTAATAACACATATCAAAACAACAGTAAATAACCTTGTACATGTATATTAGCTATGTGTAACTACTAAATGTCAATATCTCCTGCATCACTAGAAAGGATAAGAGGCAAGATAAAATTAGAGCTGTCACATGCGATAAAGGAAAGCTGACATAGATGTAATGCAGAAAAAAAGTAGTGTAGCAGATTCAGAAATCACAGGACATCGATGGATATACAACAAATTCTACAGAGGGTGATTCAGAGATTGATAACATTGTTGTTTAGGAAATCGTGAATGATGATTCTGAAAACAGACAATAATAACATAAATCAAAATTTCATAGGGGATCACTGTATTTTCAGATGTTATGAGGAGGGGGGGCACACTGTTTCGGTTTTTTGCTTGAGGGGGCAAAGTCTCTACCTACTTTGGTGAAATCAGATCCCCGGCACCCATAATGCAGAAAAAAAGTAGTGTAGCAGATTCAGAAATCACAGGACATCGATGGATATACAACAAATTCTACAGTAAAACTGAAAAAAGCTGCAAAACTGGCTAAGTAATTAAATACTGTATTTGTACACCAGATCACCAAGGTTTTTTAAATAACTCAGGGAAACAAAAAGTAGCACATCATTAATATGTTATTATTTCAGCCTATGTCACCAGCCTACAATTTGAGATCTGCCAAAATGGCCACTATCCACTTAAATACAACCACCACTTTCTCTGAAATTAAGCTGGTGACTCCAACATTTTTATAGCCAAAATTCTTATATTTCCCGGAAGTACAATTTATTGGATTATTTAATTCTGGGTATTTGAAATCATGAGTTTGGATTTAAACAACAACATTTTGGATAACAAAAACGAAAATGATAGACAAATAATCTTTAAAACCATTTAAACTGCAACAGCACAAAATACATTGCATATGTTAATCTATAATATTATAAATTCATAATGATTTAAAAACATTCTATATTTCACTAAAAATGTATTTCCTTATCAAAAATAAACATATATTCAAGATAATCAGAGATTCATCATCACAGTCTAGTAATAGAAGCCTGATTGTTGGTATAATTGTTTTATCCGGCAAAATAAACAACATTTTAATGTTTTTACCAAAATAAAACTATGAACAGCCAGAAAACGTTTTCTCCAAAAGTATATATGGGTTAAAGAGCGGTAGTCATCGCACCATCATGTGCAAGATATATGGGTTTTATATATACTATTTTGAAATTGAATAAGAGGGATGCCTTTTGTTTAGCCTAGGAGGCGGCAATGAATTTTGTTATGTGCATATTAAGTTGCATATTATAAAAAGACACAGTATTTACTGATATTGTGTCTTTTTATTGCACGATAACGTAAGTTCATGGACTTTCCTTTAACATTTTCAAAATTCAATCGTTTATTTTTCCACCAAATGTATAGTTTAGTGTATTTGTTAATTGTTAGTAAACAACCAATGCTTGCACTAGTTTTCTTCTTTGAATAACTCAACTCATAATAATGTATAATACCAAAAGTATGATAGATTTGAAATAACAATAATTATTAATAACACATATCAAAACAACAGTAAATAACCTTGTACATGTATATTAGCTATGTGTAACTACTAAATGTCAATATCTCCTGCATCACTAGAAAGGATAAGAGGCAAGATAAAATTAGAGCTGTCACATGCGATAAAGGAAAGCTGACATAGATGTAATGCAGAAAAAAAGTAGTGTAGCAGATTCAGAAATCACAGGACATCGATGGATATACAACAAATTCTACAGAGGGTGATTCAGAGATTGATAACATTGTTGTTTAGGAAATCGTGAATGATGATTCTGAAAACAGACAATAATAACATAAATCAAAATTTCATAGGGGATCACTGTATTTTCAGATGTTATGAGGAGGGGGGGGGGCACACTGTTTCGGTTTTTTGCTTGAGGGGGCAAAGTCTCTACCTACTTTGGTGAAATCAGATCCCCGGCACCCACGAACAAAGAAAATTACCAGTCCCCAAGTTCTGTGCAAAACAGAAAAATTGCTATGTTTATTCTGCTGGCGTTTTCGCCTAGTGGAATATACCATTTTACTAAAATTAAGTACTATTCATCAAGGTAGGCCCTCCTTTATTACATGCCTGATTGGATTTGTTAGTATTTAAGAATAAATTTAATATGAATTTTAACAAAATACAAATAAATTGTTTCTTTTCAAGTGTTTACCACGCCCTCACCGATCTTACAGTATGAGTACTCGCTGTATGTTGGTGTGATTTATTTAATTGAATACACTATATATTTTAATGAGATGACAATTACAATTTCTAGCAAACGTTATTCCAAAATGAACTACAAAACTGACATAACATTTAATCAGATTGGACTGCGCTCTTACATTTGGATTGTATTACTCCGATAACCCTGTGCTAACATTTTATGGAATACATTTGCCATGATAAATTAAAATTTTGAAAATTGGTATGAGGGAGAGGTAAAAATGAAATAATGCTTCTTTTGAATATGGTTTTATTTCAAAACTTTGCAGTGCATTCCTTATAATAGTACTCGTGCTTATTCCACTGGGCGAAAACGCCCTAAAACCGGGGTTGCGAACTCAAATGTAACACCTGTAGTCATTTTCCTTTATTCAATGTTTTCAATGTTAAATTTTTTCTTGCGGTGACAATATTTAACGCATGCGCATCAGACATAGCAACGACCATTACTACAGTACCCGACTGTGACACTTGGTTCTATGTTTATATGTATGTATATTTAAAAATGAATGCCACTCTAAGGTATATTTGATAATGTTTTTAATACTATGTATTTTAAACCCATTTTTGAACAACAAAATATTTTTCTTCCCGCCCAGCGTGGGAGAGTAGATTCAAAACGAAGACGACATCGCAATGCAGCTGTGGTAGAATCACAATGGACAGAATTAATTGTGAGGGTCAGTACAGTGTGTAGCGCTGGGTTATATTTACTGAATGCAAGTAGGCATTTAGAAAATGCTTATTTACATATTCATCGCTGTCATACTGTTCGAAAAGTGATATTTTTAAAAGACGTTTTTTTAGTGTTGACAATATAACAAATTAAATAATTTTACGACATATATAAACAAGCCACGACTATTACATGTTAGTGTGCAAGAATCTCGAATCGCATGTGTCCGATCAGGAATGGCTTCATCGATGAATAAGTGGAAGCGCACTAAATATTTTATTTGAATAGATAATATGGGTGGACATATGGCGTTAAAAGGTGCCTTGTCATTCGAATGACACAATTCTTTCACATATGTTCCATATAATACGTCATCAATGAGTGGTAAGTGATCCACAATTTTTTTAGCTTTATTTGCCAGAACACAACGGCTAAGAGGTTAAAGGAGCATTATTTGTTTTGCCGTTTGCTAAACTTTCTACACAACAATAGACAACGTCATATCTCCCCTACATTAGAACATGTGTCGACAGCAGTTGTTCATTTAGTAGTTCTTTAAATATGCTGTTACGTTCCCTCTACTCCCTTTAGAAAGTGCCCTTCCAAAATGTAATTAAAAATGCCCTCCCTTTTGAAGGGCGGTGGTCGTCGCGCTGCGCACGTGCAACATTTGTGTTGATAAACATTCAAATTGATGTTCCCATAATCCATTCCTTCTAATGGAAATCACAAGGGTGGGGTTTGACCTGGGCGCATCACATCTTGTGTGTGTACTTCAGGATTCCATGTATCGTTCTTTCACTGATTTGATAATATTTTGTTATGTATGCTTTATGTAATTTGTTGGGATATCTTTAAGTTCATCAATTTGTAGTTTTCAATAATGTTTAATGATTTTTGGTTGGGTTCGTTTATTTTCACATTACCTTACATTACCTTATTTGATTGGTATGTGTTCCCCCACTAGCCATGCTATTTTATTCAATAATCACATTGCGAATCCACAAACATCGAGCTGTCAAGTATTTGGCGAATTATTTCACCGTGCTGTGTCCTTGTGTAGTGACTGACAAGCGATTCGACATTCACAATCTTGGCAAAATAAATCAACCACTTCGGATGTATTCAATTCTGTGAATCTGATTTAATTTTCGGAGATATTCAGAGCAAGTACAAAATATAGCGTGTAGAATGCACTCGAGTGTTGCAAAATGAACTCCTAATGTTTCTGTTCGTTCTTTTTTTGGGAGAGGGGGTCTGATCGTTACACAACGTGTCGCATGAAAGAGAAGAGATAATGGACTCAATTGATTGACAAGCCAAACCATAAATATTCATTTAAATTATTCAAATAAATATTCATAGAAGAAATATATTTTCACAAACATTTTATTTGTTTGTTTTAAATTATTAACCAGGTAGTACATGTACATGTACGAGAGGCACATAAGATTACGGAATATGCTTTGAAGAAAACACAATATCAGCTTTATATAACCCATCGACCAGCTTCCATATGTATAATAATTTGATAGTGTACACCAGAGATTCTGCATTCTTCACCTTGTATGTAGCACTACAGTACACTTTATCACCTCCTAATATTCCCTCAACTTCCTTTGTTGTTGCGTCCATTTTACCGAATCCTATTCTCAACTGCTTCAGGTTTTCTATTGTCTCTGAAAATCAACGAAATTAGGTAGTTGTAATACGTACGTTTAACGGTAGTTGTCACGATACGATGAATGGGCAATCATGTTTGTAACTGAACTGTTTTTTTATTCAATCACTTACGAACTTGATATTTTATGCAGCATTGGTGACAAGATTGGATATCACGTTTATTTTATGAAAATGAACAATGTCTCTATGACAGGTAGTTTCAATGACATTTCAGCTATCTGAATATGGGTTAAATTTACAATCTTACCTAACAGTATTGTTATTAATACAGTCTACATTATGCTCTCACATTTCATTTTGTTGGTCAGAACAAAGTGTTTAAGCCTACAAGCTAAGCAAAACCAGCCTGAGCGAGTTCCTTGGAGAACAAATGAGCGGGATGAAACAAACACATTTACAGAAATAGACACGAACCTATTTTTGTGTATTGTATGACGATATACGTACCCCACAGTTGGAGATATGCTGGTCAGGAGATAATTTAGAGGATATGTACAAACATAGGTAGTTGTCAACACATAAGTGAATGTCTCACGGTAAATCCTTAAAGCAAAAGTGGATTTACGAAAACAACTATATATTCTGATATATTGAAGAATAATTAATACACACCAGTAGACCCTGAATACACTTTCCCAGCGCGAATAAATCTGCATTCGGGAGTATGCATATCGCAAAGACCCTCCCAGTTCCTGTCGTTGAATAACCGGCTACCTATATCAATGCGTTCTTCAAGCACTTTCCTCAGATCAGGTTTGCCACTCATTATGCGAACAATGTAAAAGTTGTACTCGGCTGTCGGTACAGTATGTAACACAGATCAGCTCGGAATTGTTTGTATCTCTGCCAGAATAAGCAACAGATTATTGTGATTAACCCACGTGAGCTGGTCACATGGTGGCGCTCTGAACGCAGTCGATGTTTTCAAGGCAAACATTTTTTATAAAATGAACAAAGAATTGATATACATGTTTAAGCATTATACAAATAAAAATTGTAAACTATACAAATTTAAATGTAACGTATTACAAATTTATATAAATATATATTATACCACCTGATATATATTGTAATATATTACATAATCTTATCGCATTTATATTTAATGCATTTGAAATAAAAATCATCAATTAAAAAATACTATACCTAACCGTTTATCTGTTTATCAAGTCGCATAGAGAACAGGAACATAAAACAAACGACAGACAACGCACAATAAAGCAGCTGTCGAGTACACTGCACAACATAGCCAAACAGTAAGAGACGATATATCGATCCCCTTATATACAACTCAATGAAGTGGTGCAAATGGTGTCCTAGGCAGTTCTACCGGATTTGAGAAGGGAATTTTCATATATGTTGCATCGTACGATAATTCCCTACAATCGACATGCATGTTACGGTAGTTCTGGATTTGGTTTAAAAAAGGCATTTCAAATAAAGAGGAAAGCTAAATACGTCATTAATACAATCACGAATACATTAAATTCTAATTAATGCTATTACTTTACTATTATATTGGAAAATATTTGTTATATTCGCTTAATAAATATTCGATTTCCCAACGTTCTTGGTTTAATTGGGTGCGTAATTTGTGTAGTGAAATGTACGTTAACCTACAAATATATTGTCTACATAAAGTATTTTTATTTATAAAGACAGAACACGAGTAAAATTCTACAAAGAACAATACCGCCACACATTTTGTTGGTTATTTGAGACAATATATGTGGATGAAAAAATGTACACTACCGTGATGGCGAATTGATAAAAAAATACCTTATTAATCTTACCGCGCGTTTTCTATCGTCTGTCATCATAGGCAATTTAATAAAGTCATGTAGTTTTATATATGATGTTGCAAGTTACTTAATTTAAACTGTTGTGCTAGTAGTATGTCTTGTGATTCATATGTCGTGTATATAAGAGGGCAGTAATCTAGTATAAAACCGTTATATGTCGTGCATGTGCTTGATTTAACTTTCAGTTATGTAATATGGCATTCAAGATCATTGAATATAAACCTTCAGGAATTGACTCGTTTTGCACTCAACTGGCAATTGAATCCGTGACCATTTGCGGCTATTGCTTAAAAGTCGAGAATAGTTAGGATAGGATCAAATATAGCATAACACACCTTTTGCGCGTTAAAAAATAAAAACGAAAAACAACGCTACAAATACCCATTTATATATTTATGTTAAATTCTTTTAAAAGATCCTTCTCAAATTAAATAGCGCCTTCACTCAACAATAATTAGAATGAGTGGTTGTTCAAAAGTTTGATGAGTTATGCATCTATTGGCTAAGCTTGTTGTACGTAGATGCCAATGAGTATATGAACCATTCGTGCTGTAGGGTGTATTGAGAGGGGTGAATGATTTCATGTTTGTAATGACTGGTTGTAATGCGCTATCGCATTGTTTTTCAGGATGCAGCCTGATATGTGTTGCTTTCTTGGTTTGTACAATTATGGCTACAATTTTTGTGGTACGTGGAAGATGTGTTTATTGGTTGTTGAGTCATTTTTTAGACACCTTGAAGCTTGAAATGGTTTGATCTAAATCAAATGATATGGCGGTGTCTTCTAAAAAACATGGCATCAAAATGAATTCTGTTTATTTATTTACTATTGTGGACCCTGAGAACTATCCACTGAAATGGGTGTCGGGAGTAAATGGTATTCTGAACAAGCTTTATCAATTATTGCTGGCAATATTTTAATATGAATTTATAGCAAACTGTGACACCAAATCTAGTCGTTGTATTGTTATGCGTCTAAAATAAATTTTTCAAATGTCTTGAAACAGATTCAAATATAAGGATATGGACTGTAAAATATTAAGATGAAATAGTGTCCAGCAAATTAATTTGTATATCGTAAATTTATTTCAAAGAATTCAGTAAAAATAATAATAAATAGATTAAATAGAAATATTATGAAATATAATTTTTTTATTTGGGAAGGTTCTTTATAAAAATAGAACAGATGTAATGAATTAATTTTAATATTGTATTTTAATTTCAGTACTAGATGTGATTCACTGCCTGGGAAACGGTATATCACAGGAAGTGAGCTGCGACTAGACTTCACCCTCTATGGGTACAAGTTATTAGTCCTGCCACAGTATGTTTTGACGTCAGTGCACTGTATTGCTTCATTACTTAAAGCATCATTTGATGTTCACAGCTTGTAATATTTGTAATGGATTACTTTTAATATTTTATTTTAATTTGAACACTAGATGTGATTCACTGCCTGGGAAATGGTATATTGCAGAAATTGAACTGTGGATAGACTGTTATAAGTCCTGTTCCAGTATGTTTTCAGGTAAATTAACTGTATGCCTTCATTAATTAAAGCATCACTTGATGTTCATACTAGAGTAACTCATGTTAATTTTGTATGCAATTTGTTGTCCAGCGCCAAACTCTTCAGGATTCCACTAATTGAAGGTCCAGGAACAATATTTGGTTGGTAACACATTTGTCATTGACGGTAAAATATCTTAAATGGCCACGCCCATTTTTCATCATACGCGCTAATTCCGCTGTTGGAGATAGAAGGTTGCTTGACCACTCAAAATTTGTAGAATGGCCACATTTTGGGGGTCAGTAATATATTTTGATCACTCAAAGTGACTGGTTTTTGAGAAAATTGCGAAAAACTGATTTCTCCATATTACGCAATACAAATTTCAATGTTCACAAAAGTTTAACCTTACGTCTCGCAATATTTATCCTGTGTTTGGGTTATAAAATAAAGGCACAAGTCTGAATATTCAGTAATTCAATAGGTACACAGGTACATGTACATTTATTTATTTGGGTTTCTACACTTATCTTTCTTACAACTGCAAAAAGTAACACATTTAATGTTCTGATGCATGACTTCGTACAGCTACATGGTGGGGGGCAGGTCATCAGGTCTGCATGATACTGGCAATATGACTGGTCTTATACCATGGTCTGTTTCTTCATAGCCATATTGTAGTGGATCTGGATTTGTGGTTGGAGGAGTGGTACCTTGAAGCCAAATCCTACACTGCAGGTATGCCCGTTTTATATGTTCTTGTATTATTGAAGAACAGCACACAAGTTGGTTAGAATCAAGCTCTACATTTGAGTTGTGGTACTTCTCCTACCTGTACTCATCAAATGTGGGACAGTCAGTTTTCTTTAATGTTGACACTAGGAACATTTCTGCATTGCTTTTCATCTGTGGTGACAGGTCTTCTGTGCCAAACCCCTGCAATAGATCCATAGATTCTTTCAAACCAGGCAGCTTTGGACCCACCTTGCTGGTAGTGACACAAACGCTGAGAGCATGAATTGCTGGGAGGCATGACACCAAGTTCTTGTCCAGTTGGTCAACCAGCAGATGGACTGGTACAGTTTTTTTTGTTCTCTGGTTGCCACCAAGTTTCACATACAGCTTCTGTAGTTGATAAAGGTTGTTAAAGGCATCAGTATCGAATGAAACCACTAGGACTGATTGAAGCTCATGCTTCACAACACTATCATTAATATGATACATAATCCTGTCACTCTTGGTTGCTGGAGAGCTCTGTGATCTGTGTTTCAGTGCCAGCCAACAGTTTCCAGCATTCCCCACCATTTACTACTCCAAAGAAGATTTTCTAGTTGGACTTGGTATTCTTCACCATCCACTTGTAGATATACTCCTGCAGTGGAACTTTGTTGAACATTGAGCCCCAGGACAGATCAAGATCTACAGGGAGCTTTTGGTGGTTTGAAGAACTTCTCTGTGCCCTTTCAATTTGCTTGATTGACGATTTTTGATAAACATCAAAAATAATGTTGATTCTGCCCCTGTAGCAAGAATGTTATTGGAAAGACTCTCAGCGAATTCCCCAAATGTTTGAAGGCCTATTTTTGTTCACAGGTAGTTTACGTAAAAGTGCCATGAAGTCAACTATTGTTATCTGAGCATCACTCTTCACATTTCTTTTCTCTTTTGAAAGTTGGTTGACAAGTTCTCTGGACGAAGAAGCTTTATCCGGTTTCTTTAAACGAACGCTATCTTCACATTCAGTGGTGAGGAACTGGGATGTGCTTGTTATTTCAAATGTCATTCATACTATACCCTCGTTCTCTAGCATAGTTAATGTATCTAATCATTTCTGCAGCATTTTTTTCATTTCTGATTTCTTTGATTTCAGTGGAATAGAAGAAGGTTTAATGAAAACAGTCTTGTGGTTAGTTAGAATTGTGTCATGTAGGTGTTTCTCATTATTTTGAAATCTAGTTTCCACTAAATCTTGATAACTCTTTTTTCAGACATTCAAGTAATCCATCAACAACACCCTGAGATATTTCAGTCCCAGTACAGATGTTCTGAAGTCTGTCTTCAGTGCTGAACGGATTTGTGATAGATTTTATGTAATCATGAAGTGTTTTGCACGATTGAGATCAATTTAAGTTGAAGTAGGATTGAACTGATGATGTAGGTTGAGTTCACTGTTGTCTTTCTCTCCCAAGTTACACCATTCATGCTGTGTCACGTGGAGATCTTTCTCGTAGTTCAGGAGATTCCACAAAATCACTGCTTCTTTCTGTCTAGTCATGCCAATTATACAATGCAGGTTTATTATAACACTTCTCGAGTGCCATGTCAAACCCTACTGAACTGCTTTGACAAAGAGTGTGGTACATCACCCATCCACCATCTTTGAAGCATTTATAAATGCTGGGGAACTTCCTTTGTATGTACAGGCAATCTTCAAGGAACATTGACCCCCCACCTGCAGTAGGTTTTCCGACCAAACCCAAATAACAAAGGCATGCACCTCCGCTCAGCTGGGACAAAAAGATGCCAATCAGCTTGACGAATGGAGTGTGTTAAATCTCTCAGGATAGCTCAACCAGAAACAAGCTCAAGTAGCGCACATTGTCACATGGTCTGATACCACTTCAGGTAGCTTCTTTCCATTCTGCAAAGGACTTCTTCAAGTCTGCCTGCATGATTTGTCTCTTTCCCAAAATTTCTCTGAAATGTTCTATACATTCTCCATCCAAAGCTTGCTGTATGACAGTTTCCACCTAGAGCTTTCCTGCTCAGCTTGAAATTGTTCAAACATAAGAAGTTTCATCACCTCTGACACGAGACTCATTGCATCCTTGCCAGTCATTACATTATTCTCTACTACAATTTTGCCAAAGAGGCCAGTCTTAATCCATGCCCGATCATTTCCACTGCCGTTTAGAAACTTCCCGAGGCATGCGATGATGATCTTTTCCATGTGAAATGTCCCCATTCCCAGGAATAAATGATAAAGCTGGTCTCATCTGGCTTCAACAGCTGGAGTTTCTTGGCGATTGCATACACTCCTTCATCAGCCCACAGTGCACCTGATGTAGCGTTGAAAGTTAATCATAGATGTAAATATTGTCCATTTCTGCTGCAACATATTTAAAGATGGGTACAAATGACCTAACTGTAACACCAAACTTCAATGGCCTCTGAAGCACACTCATTGTTGCTGTAAAGCAAGGAAACGTACTTTCATCAGGATCTGTATATTTATGTCTTCCCATGCACCAAAGAAAACAATCATCATCAACACTGTTCTTTCGTTTATCACTGTATGGTGTATTCGAAAATAACTCTGGTATATCACCACTGCCTTTGACAAGGTGTGATTTCTCGAGAATCTGGCATGGTAAAACATCAGCAAACTTTGTCTTTCCTTCTGGTGCTGAGCAGCTTGTCATCTGCATATCCTCAAAGTCATTGCTTCTTGGTTTATTCTGAAAAATGACTAGAACAGTGTCATGATTTTAATCTTTCCCAGCAACCATATACTCTGTATGGTCAAAATTGTCTAATGCACCCTGTATAACATGCCATTTGGACATCATCGATGACACAGGACATCTGCTGGGTAATGTGTCCTCCACCAGCTTGTGGGCCACTGAAGTATTAATAAGTAGCTGATGTATAAGTTCAGGTTTTGGATAGTCATGCTGCAGTGAAACGGGGTTCTACTTCTGCCTGCCAATAATGCATGAATTGAAACACTGTTTCAAAGCGAACTGGAACCACTTTAGTTCACGATGGGATTTGTACCTGTCCATTGAGATTTCGACATCCTAACTTGAACAGTATGTTGCATCCAGACCAAAGTTATAACTCTTACATTCATTAAGTAGTTTTAATGCAAATTTTTGAGAACCTGAATCATCAGATGACCACAGGGTCTCTATGAGCGAGAGCGAGATAGAAACACGAAGAAAATATATTAAACTTCTACACAAACCAAATATACAAAAAATATAATAATGATTCGAATGACTGTATGAGCTCACAAAGAACATAATTTTTCGATCACTTTCAGACTACCTTTATGCGTAAGGTTTTTGCTTGTGATTAAAGTGAATTTGCGCGTCTCCACATTGCAACATTGTCTATGTATGCCCAAGCTCGTGTTTAGTTAGAACTTGGCATTGAAACGCCAATTTTTCGTGAAATAACGGTACTATAATTGGAATAAAAGGCTATATTAATGCATGATAACAAGTACAGATGGGAATGTGAGCCCACATCACCATTCTTGCCTGTTATCGCGCAATAATGACCTGTGCCTCGCCCTTTATTCCCTAATCTAAATGCAGATGCAATCATACCTGGTAAAATTCTTTGAGATTTTTGAGTTGTAGTTTGGGTCTTGAGTATATTACTGTAATGTAAAGTTTTATTTCTGGCACAACACTGAACCATAATGTTCTGTGACACGTCCTTCCACCACCAGGCTGTTAAACTGCCCGACCTGTCCAACGGTTCTAGAGATACAGATGGGCGGAATTAGCGCGTATGACGAAAAATGGGCGTGGCCATTTAAGATATTTCGCTGTCTATGACAAATGTGTTACCAACCAAATATTGTCCCTGGACCTTCAATTAGTGGAATCCTGAAGAGTTTGGCTCTGGACAACAAATTGCATACAATTAGAATGAGCGGTTGGTGAAAAGTTTGATGAGTTATGCATGTATTGGCTAAGCTTGTTGTACGTAGATGCAAATGAGTATAGGAACCATTCGTGCTGTAGGGTGTATTGGGAGGGGTGGAGGATTTCATGTTTTTAATGACTGGTTGTAATGTGCTTTCTAGTTGTTTGCAGGATGCAGCCTGATATTTGTTATATTCTTGGTTGTGTTTATTGGTTGTTGAGTCATTCTTTAGACACCCTGAAACTTGAAGTGGTATGGTTTAAATCAAAATTTGGTATGGCGGTGTCTTCTAAAAACATGGCATCAAAATGATTTCTGTTTATTCATTTCTATTGTAGATCCTGAGAACTAGCCACTGAATATAATGCCGGGAATAAATGGTATTCTGAACAAGCTTTATTAATTACTGCTGGCAATATTTCAATATGAATTGGAAACAAACTGTGACACCAAATCTAGTCGTTGTATTGTTATGCTTCTAAAATATTTAGTTTTCAAATGTCTGGAAACAGATTCAAATATAAGGATATGGATTGTACCAACAAATTAATTTGTATATGGTGAATTTATTTTAAAGACTTATATTGTGAAAATATTATAAAATAAAATAATTTTAATAAAAATATTATGTGGATTTTTATATGTGGAAACTTGGCTGGCTCACTCAAAATTATAACGATTGAAGGTCTTTGTTTTTTAATTGTTTTATTTGTGAAAATAAATGATATTTTACAGACTGCAAACAATAAAACACTCACAATGCAAGGCTAGTTCACCTACATGTTCCTTCTCTTGCCTGAGTGTGAAAGTATATGGTTTAGTGACTACCTCTTATTTTTTTTAAATATTCCACTTTCTTTTATTTTGGAAGGTTCTTCTATAAAAATAGAACACACATATATATATATATATATATATATATATATATATATATATATGATTCCAAAATGCGTTTGTCCGGATTACCAGATCTCTCTAAATAATAACACCGACATAATAATAGCATGTAGTACAGCACACAAAGCAAATTGATAAAGCAAATCTCTTTGGCGACTTTAACATGCCAGGTTTTGCCGTTAATTCACCACCGGTGGAGAAGTAGTTGTCTACGCAGAAAATGCATAGGAACACGTAAATTACTATTCATTTATGCAAAGTAGGACCTGTCAGTCTTAGTTAGCTGATTCAAATGCCAAATCCACTTTAAATTGACACGTACGTTGTTTATGTATGACATTCACACTTTTCAAGTTAACAATACCACAGACTGGGTCTGTATCATGTGGTTTTACTTATAAATAATACTGGTTTCAGTTGAACGAATTGCATGTGTCTTTTTTTATACATATCCATATTTTATGAATTGTTATACTAACCATTAAAAAGTCATTGAGTCCATGTTTTGTGAATTGAAAAAAAAAACTACGCAAAATTTGTTGTAAAACACCGTTAGCATAGAGACGCGCTTGTCCATGTATGAATGACATGGTTTGTCCTAACACCGTCTTTTTAATTTCTATTTAAGTTACTGCTATTTAAATTACAACTTAAAATCAGTACAATTGAAACAATTTGCGAATGTGTGGTCAAAAGGACCTTTAGAAGGGCTTCGCACAGATCGTCAATTTACCGAACTGATCTGTATGTTGATCTTTACTACTATTAGGCTATGTTGAAATCGGCTGACTGCTGTTGTTTTAAAGTGTCCCTCCAAGAAAAAAAAACGTTTATATTTATATAGGCCTAATGATAAAAATGAATGCACTCGTTCTCGTGAAACACCTCCCAGACGAGGGTTCAACTTTGGGCACCTTATGAGCATAGGTTTCATCTCCAAATCCGCGAGATTTTAACTGTGTACAGTTGGTTTCCCATCCCATATCATGAACAAATTCAGAAATAAGTGACTGTGTCTTTGAAGGTGATTTGAGCACCCTAAAACCCATTAATAAAGTCGAAATATAATAAACAGAGGAACGCTTCAGTCGTGACACTGAATTTCTGTCAATACATAAAAGTGAAAACTGATTTCATTTGACACACAGAATATTTGTATTTTATAATAACATAGAAGGAGTATGATATAACTTACAGTGAGCTCTTGCTATAAAAGGGAGGGAAATAGATACGATTTTACTGTTGTATTAAAGAATAAGACTGAGTGGGCTGGGATATTCCATTTTGAAAAGAGGTACTATTCCAAAAAAGTATGTGAAAGGATAATACGTAACAGACTTAAATTTTCTCTTGCTATTGTCTTGCCAGTTAAACGTAACTCCGAAACATTTGCAATACGTCGCAATACTTTCTCTTCTTTGGATGTATTTTTTTTTGGTAAAACGCATCATACAAATACAGGTGAACATCATCGTCTAGTACATGATTTCCTTGATCTGCTGTATAACCAACGTGAGTGTAATTCTGTTACCAGCATATTATTTTCTGATATTATTTTCCCAAGTTTGCCGTCACATGGATAGAACATCTGGAGATATCTATTATTTCAATGTCTTACTACCATATGTGGCATATCAACAATAACGACTGATGGTTAAACCTTGAAGGACCTAATAGGGTCAACATGATCACGCGGACTTCTCTGATCACGGATAAGTATTTTAAGTGCATATACAATAAAATGAGGGCAGCTTGCAGAAAGCCATATATACTATATATAAATATTTATATGTTTTCCGTACTAGTCATTGGTATATTTACCATTAACAATTGTAACTTTATGAATTTTATTATTTCTAAATTTAATTTCTGTAGGTATATATTTAAATTAATATTTTATTATTTAAATGAAAATATTTAAATTGGAGTATTGTTCCATAGTATATTTAGTACAATATTTCATAGATTTCAAAGTGTAGCCGCCAGAAGCACCCACTATTTCTGGAAGACTCTGTTTTTTATATTATCATTTTTAATCAATGTCTGTCGAATGTACAATATTATATCGTATTTTGAGGTGGTAACCTCCGCAATAATGCAATTCGAACATATTTTTTTTACCTTTACAACCTATTGAAGAAAATATTAACGTCAAAGCATAGTTAATAAACTAATTCCTATATAATAAATGTCAACTCAGTTCAACCAATACAAATAAAACATGATCAATTTAACAAATATAAATAGGAATGAATCCTGTCCGAGTTTGCCACTATTTGGTTAAATAGTAAGCTTCATTCACCGTAATTCTTCAAGTATTCAGGAGTTTTATTAAACGCTCCTCGGACATATCACAACATTCTGTCCCAAGCCTTTTGGTACCCATGCTGAATGGATGGTGTCACTTGGAATGCACTTTTTTCCACCATCTGAAAGAATATAACCATAGCTGATATTTACAATAACGTAATGTTCGTGCTCGGAACTAACCAAGTTAAATGAATCATATGCGAGCAGTTCAGAGGACAGTAGAAAACAATAAAATACATTAATTAGTATAGAAAACAAGGCAACATTACAACATGCAGCATACAAAGCTGGCTTGGGACAATAACATTTTAATTTTTTTTAAGTTTACCTGGGGAAGAATACGAATGTTTTCAACTTCAGACTGTTTGAGAAAGAGAACTGCTTCAACCCCCCTTTAAAGTTGACCAATACGATTTCGGCGGGATGTAATAAAAAAAATTCCAGCGTCGACATAAACAAAAAATAGCGGGGTCTCATCAAAATATGTTAAGGTTATGGTTGATGTTAGGGGTGAGGAGACCTTAAGAAACTATTTCCTCAATATTAACTAAAATTAGAGCCTGCATCTCTAGTTTTCGTCAAATACCGAACTGATTTTTGTGCGTGGGACACAAAAACAACATATGTACACCTTATTCAACACAAAAATGACCAGTTTGTGATTCAAGATTATACTTATATTTATTGGGTTGCACTATATATTTCAGTGAGATGACAATTAAAATTTCAACCAAACGTTATACCAAAATGAACGTCAAAACTGATACATAACATTTAATCAGATTTGACCGCGCTCTAACGTTTCCATTGTGTTATTCCAATAACCCTGTGCTAACATTTTGTATGTCATACATTTGCATTGATAAATTAAAATTTTAAAAACTGGCATCAGGAAGAGGTAAAAATGAAATAATGCTTCTTTTGAATATGATTTTATTTCAAAACTCTGCAGTGCATTCTTTATAATAGTACAAGTGCTTAATCCACGGGGCAAAAATGCCCACAAATCCGGGGTTGCGTATCCAAAAGTATCTGTAGACATTTTCCTTTTTTTCAATGATGTCGTTAAATTCTTTTATGCGATGACCATATTTGACGCATGCGCATCAGACATAGCAACGACCACCACTGCAGTACTCGACTGTAATACTTGGTTCTATGTTTATACGTGTGTATACTTTAAAACTTTATGGTATATTTGGTATTGTTTTTAATACTTTGTACTTGAAACCCATTTTTGAACAACAAAATATTTTTCTTCCCGCCCAGCGTGGGAGAGTAGAATCAAAATAAAGACGACATTGCAATGCAGCTGCAGTAGAATCACAATCGACAGAATAAATTGTGAGTGTCAGTACAGTGTGTAGGACTGGGTTATATTTACTGAATGCAGTAGGTAATTAGAAAATACTTATTTTAATATGACTTAATAAGTGATATTTTAAAAGACATTTTTTTGTGTTGGCAATATATCAAATCAAATAATTTTACGACATATATGAACAAGCCACGACTATTATAAGTCAGTTTGCAAGGATCTCCAATCGCATGTGTCCGATCAGGAATGGCTTTATCGATGAATACGTGGAAGCGCACTAAATATTTTATTTGAATAGATAATGTGGGTGGACATTTGGCGTTAACAGGTACCTTGTCATTCGAATTACCCAATTCTTCCATATGTGTTCCATATAATACGTCATCAATGAGTGGTAAGTGATTCACACATTTTTTTAGCTTAATTTTCCAGAACACAACAGCTAAGAGGGTGAAGGAGCATAATTTGTTTTGCCGTTTGCTAAACTTTCTACAACAATAGACAGCGTCATAACTCCCCTACATTAGAAAATGTGTCGACAGCAATTGTTCATTTAGTAGTTCTTTAAATATGCTGTTTCGTTCCCTCTACTCCCTTTAGAAAGTGCCCTTCCAAAATGAAATTAAAAATGCCCTCCTTTTTAAAGGGTGGTGGTCGTCGCGCTGCACAAGTGCAACATTTGTGTCGATAAATATTCAATTTGATGTTCCCATAATCCATTCCTTATAATGGAAATCACATAAATGGGTTTGACCTGGGCGCATCACATCTTGCGTGTGTACCTCAGGATTCCATGTATCGTTCTTTCACTGATTTGATAATATTTTGTTATGTATGCTTTATGTAATTTGTTGGGATATCTTTAAGTTCATCAATTTGTAGTTTTCAATATGAACTTTTGTTTAATGATTTATGGTTGGCTTTGTTTATTTTCACATTACCTCACCTTACCTTATCTGATTGGTATGTTTTCCCCCACTAGCCATGCTATTTTCATTCAATAACCACATTGCGAATCCACAAACATCAAGCTGTCAAGTATTTGACGAATTATTTCACCGTGCTGTGTCTTTGTGTAATGACTGATAAGCGATTCGACATTCACAATCTTGGCAAAGTAAACCAACCACTTCGGATGTATTCAATTCTGTGAATGTGATTTAATTTTCAGAGATATTCAGAACAAGTACAAAATATAGCGTGTAGAATGCACTCGAGTGTTGCAAAATGAACTCCTAATGTTTCTGTTCGTTCTTTTTTGGGAGAGGGGTTCTGATCGTTACACGACGTGTCGCATGAAAGAGAAGAGATAATGGACTCAATTAATTGACATGCCAAACCACAAATATTCATTTAAATTATGCAAATAAATGGCCATAAAAAAATATATTTTCACAAACATTTTATTTGTGATTTTACATTATTAACCAAGTAGTACATATACATGCCGGTTATACGAGAGGCACATAACATTAAGGAATATGCTTTGAAGAAAACACAATATCAGCTTTATATACCCCATCGACCAGCTTCCATATGTATAATAATTTGATAGTGTACACCGGAGATTCTCCATTCTTCATCTTGTATGTGGCACTACAGTACACCTTATCACCTCCTAATATTCCCTCAACTTCCTTTGTTGTTGCGTCCATTTTATCGAATCCCATTCTCAACTGCTTCATTTTCTCTATTGTCTCTGAAAATCAACGAAATTAGGTAGTTGTAATATGTACGTTTAACGGTATTTGTAATGATAAGATGACTGGGAAATTAGGTTTGTAACTGAACTGTTTTTTTTATTCAATCACTTACGAACTTGATATTTTATGCAGCATTGGTGACAAGATTAGATATAACGTTTATTTTATGAAAAAGGACCATGTCTCTATGACAGGTTGTTTCAATGACATTTCAGCTATCTGAATATAGGTTAAATTTACAATCTTATCTAACAGTATTGTTATTAATACAGTCTACAGCTCTCACATTTCATTTTGTTGGTCAGAACAAAATGTTGTAAGCCTACAAACTATGCAAATCCAGCCTGAGTGAGTTCACTCAGTCTGGTAAACAAATAATCAGGATGAAACACACACATTTACAAAAATAGGCACGAACCTATTTTTGTGTGTTGTAGATATGCTGGTCTGAAGATAGTTTAGAGGATATATAGCGAACAAACATAGGTGGTTGTATCAAAACCTAAACACATAAATGAATATCTCACGGTAAATCCTTAAAGCAAAAGTGGATTTACGAAAACAACTATATATGCTGATAAATTGTAGAACAATTAATACACACCAGTAGACCCTGAATACACTTTCCCAACGCGAATAAATCTGCATTCCGGAGTATGCATATCGCAAAGAGCCTCCCAGTTCCTGTCGTTGAATGAACGGCTAACTATATCAATGCGTTCTTCAAGCACTTTCCTCAGATCAGGTTTGCCACTCATTATGCGAAAACTGTAAAAGTTGTACTCGGCTGTCGGTACAGTATGTTACACAGTCAGCTCGGAATTGGTTGTATCTCTACCAAAATAAGCAAAATATTATTGTGAATAACCCACGTGAGCTATGTGAATGGCCACATGGTGGCGCTCTGAACGCAGTCGATGTTTTCTCAGCAAACATTTTTTATATGATGAACAAAGATCTCCAAGAATATTTATTGATCGAAAAATTGAAGCATCATACAAAACAAAATTGTACACTATACAAATTTAAATGTCACGTATTACAAATGCATTTATACACATATATATTATACCACCTGATATATATATTGTAAAGTAACATATTACATAATCTTATCATATTTATATTTAATGCATTTGGAATAAAGATCACCAATTAAAAAATATTGTATCTAACCGTTTATCTGTTTATCACGTCGCATAGAGAACAGGAACATAAAACAAACGACAGACAACGCACAATAAAGCAGCTGTCGAGTACACTGCACAACATAGCCAAACAGTAAGAGACGATAAATCGATCCCCTTATATACAACTCAATGAAGTGGTGCAAATGGTGTCCTAGGCAGTTCTACCGGATTTGAGAAGGGAATTTTCATATATGTTGCATCGTACGATAATTCCCCTACAATCGACATGCATGTTACGGTAGTTCTGGATTTGGTTTAAAAAAGGCATTTCAAATAAAGAGGAAAGCTAAATACGTCATTAATACAATCACGAATACATTAAATTCTAATTAATGCTATTACTTTACTATGATATTGGAAAATATTTGTTATATTCGCTTAATAAATATTCGCTTTCCAAACGTTCTTGGTTTAATTGGGTGCGTAATGTGTATGGTGAAATGTACGATAACCTACAAATATATTGTCCACATAAAGTATTTTTATTTATAAAGGCAGAAAACGAGTAAAATTCTACAAAGAATAATACCGTCACACATTTTGTTGGTTATTTGAGACAATATAGGTGGATGAAAAAATGTACACTACTGAAATTTACGTTGCCGTGATGGCGAATTGATAAAAAAATACCTTATTAATCTTACCGCGCGTTTTCCATCGTCTGTCATCACATGCAATTTAATAAAGTCATGTAGTTTTATATATGATTTTGCAAGTTACTTAATTTAAACTGTTGTTGTGCTGGTAGTATGTCTTGTGATTTATATGTCGTGTATGTAAGAGGGCAGTAATCTAGTATAAAACCGTTATATGTCGTGCATGTGCTTGATTTAGCTTTCAGTTATGTAATATGACATTAAAGATCATTGAATATAAACCTTTAGGAATTGACTCGTTTTGCACTCAACTGGCAATTGAATCCGTGACCATTCGTGGCTATTGCTAAAGCCCCTTTTGCAATTGGTGCCAAACAGACTACAACGGCTTGCGACTCGAAATTTTCCCCGTTGTACGACTCGTTGTAGCCGTTGTACCACTTATTGTACGATCCAGATGCGACAAAATGGTCGCATCTCGGTCGGGAAAAAATCCCGTGCTGCTCCGATATTTTGAGCGACTGACGCGATGAAAAATAATTGCACGACAGGCAGTACGAGTGTTGTGCGACTTTGCACGTACTCGTAAGACCCCGAACGAGTGTTGCACGAGTATTTTCATGTCGTACGATGATGCGTCCTGACGTACGAGTCCTTTGTACCACCCTAAGACTATTGGAAGACCTGTCTTGCTCCCTTTGCAACGTTGTGGGATTTTTTTTTCACCCCGAAGCTCGAGAACTCCTGAGCTTTCATCCCAAATGTCTGGACCATCCATACTGTAAACATGGCTGCTGCTCGACCAATAGCTCCTGGGAGGCTCTTGCATTTGCTAAGTCTGAGAAGGCACTGCATACTAAATAAATATAATATTTGTGTTTCAAAACATGCATGGTTACAACAAAAATTACGATTCTATATTATTATTAATAATAATCCTAATATTACACTGGACATATGGTATGCATCCATGCGATTTAATTATGTCCGATGTTACAGCGGCCGTCACCGCAATAATTGGACTGGGTATCACCCAGGACAACCATATGTTAGCATTTGTTTCACTAAATGATTCAAAGTGATCTGAGCCATCGTATTTATAGGCCAACACCTCGCGCGACAGTACCGGTGGTGCGGTGTGTCGCACAATGGGTCGTAGCCTTGTACGATCGGTTGTAGTAGTCGTACATCGGGTCGCTAGGTCGCGCGACATATGGCGCTACAAAACGCATATGTTGTGCGACTTGGTCGCATGATCGTTCAACCGTTGCAGCCGTTGTACGACTGTTGCACCCGGAAACATGAACATAATCGCACGATTACGTCTCTCGACTGTTGTATCCTGGTGCAGTGGTCGTTCACCTCTCGTACGATTTTATATATTGCTTGCGACTCAAAGACAACACTTCTACAACAGGATGGAAACAATATTTTCGAAAAAAATATTATCGCACGAGTGAGGCGCCAATTGTGAAAGGGGCTTTAAAAGTCGAGAATAGTTAGGATAGGATAAAATATAGCATAACACACCTTTTGCGCGTTAAAAATAAAAACGAAAAACTACACTACAAATACCCATTTATATATTTATGGTAAATTCTTTTAAAAGATCCTTCTCAAATTAAATAGCGCCTTCACTCAACTATAATTAGAATGAGTGGTTGTTCAAAAGTTTGATGAGTTATGCATCTACTGGCTAAGCTTGTTGTACGTAGATGCAAATGAGTATAGGAACTATTCGTGCTGTAGGGTGAATTGGGAGGGGTGAAGGATTTCATGTTTGTAATGACTGGTTGTAATGTGCTATCACATTGTTTTCAGGATGCAGCCTGATATTTGTTGCTTTTCTTGGTTTGTTCAATTATGGCTACAATTTTTGTGGTACGTGGAAGATGTGTTTATTGGTTGTTGAGTCATTGTTTAGACACCTTGCAGCTTGAAATGGTTTGATCCAAATAAAATGATATGGCGATGTCTTCTAAAAACGTGGCATCAAAATGAATTCTGTTTATTTATTTACTGTTGTAGTTCCTGAGAACTAGCCACTGAATATGATGTCGGGAGTAAATGGTATTCTGAACAAGCTTTATCAATTATTGCCGGCAATATTTTAATATGAATTTGGAGCAAACTGTGACACCAAATCTAGTCGTTGTATTGTTATGCTTCTAAAATAAATTTTTCAAATGTTTTAAAACAGATTCAAATATAAGGATATGGATTGTAAAATATTAAGATAAAATAGTGTCTAACAAATTAATTTGTATATGGCAAATGTATTTAATAGAATTCAGTAAAAATAATTAAAAATAAATTAAAAAGAAATATTATGAAATATTATTTTTTTATTTGGGAAAGTTCTTTATAAAAATAGAACAGATGTAATGAATTAATTTTAATATTGTATTTTAATTTCAATACTAGATGCGATTCACTGCCGGGAAACGGTATATCACAGAAATTGAGCTGCGACTAGACTGCACCCCCTGTGGGTACAAGTTATAAGTCCTGCCGCAATATGTTTTGAGTTGAGTGCACTGTATTGCTTTATTAATTAAAGATTCACTTGATGTTGACTGCTTGTAATATTTGTAATGGATTACTTTTAATATTTTATTTTAATTTAACACTTGAAGTGATTACTGCCTGGAAAATGGTATATCGCAGAAATTGGGCTGCAGCTAGACTGCACACCCCTGAGTACAATTTATTAGTCCAGTCGCACTATGTTTTGCGGTGAATGCACTGTATTGCTTCATTGATCAAAGTATCACTTGATGTACACTGCTTATAAGATTTGTAATGAAATAATTTTAATATTGTATTTTAATTTCAATACTAGATGTGATTCCCTGCCTGGGAAATGGTATATCACATAACGTGAGCTGCGACTAGACTTCACCCTCTATTGGTACAAGTTATAAGTC
This sequence comes from Saccoglossus kowalevskii, assembly GCF_978046115.1. Lineage (NCBI taxonomy): Eukaryota > Metazoa > Hemichordata > Enteropneusta > Harrimaniidae > Saccoglossus > Saccoglossus kowalevskii. The sequence continues at coordinate 5,774,161 of NC_140656.1, forward strand.
CTGCCACAGTATGTTTTGAGGTCAGTGCACTGTATTGCTTCATTAATTAAAGCATTACTTGATGTTCACTGCTTGTAATATTTGTAATGGATTACTTTTAATATTTTATTTTAATTTGAACACTAGATGTGATTCACTGCCTGGGAAATGGCATATTGCAGAAATTGAACTGCGGATAGACTGCACCCCGTGGGTACAAGTTATAAGTCCTGTTCCAGTATGTGTTCAGGTAAATTAACTGTATGCCTTCATTAATTAAAGCATCACTTGATGTTCATACTGGAGTAGCTCATGGTAGTTTTGTATGCAATTTCTTGTCCAACGCCAAACTCTTCAGGATTCCACTAATTGAAGGTCCAGGAACAATATTTGGTTGGTAACACAATTGTCATAGAGGGTGAAATATCATAAATGGCCATGCCCATTTTTCGTCATACGCGCTAATTCCGCCCGTCTGTAACTCTAAGAACTGTTGGAGATAGGAGGTTGCTTGACCACTCAAAATTTGCAGAATGGCCACATTTTGGGGTCAGTAATATATTTTGATCACTCAAAGTGAATGGTTTTTGAGAAAATTGCGAAAAACTGATTTCTCCATATTACGCAATACAAATTTCAATGTTCACAAAACTTTAACCTTACTTGTCGCAATATTTATCCTGTGTTTGGGTTATAAAGTAAGGCACAAGTCTGAATTTTCAGTGATTCAATAGGTACACAGGTACATGTACATTTATTTATTTGGATTTCTACACTCATCTTTCTTACAACTGCAAAAAGTAACACATTTAATGTTCTTCGCTGGTTTGAAGAACTTCTCTGTGCCCTTTCAATTTGCTTGATTGACGATTTTTGATAAACATCAAAAATAATGTTGATTCTGCACCTGTAGCAAGAATGTTATTGGAAAGACTCTCAGCGAATTCCCCAACTGTTTGAAGGCCTATTTTTTTCACAGGTAGTTTACGTACGAATGCCATGAAGTCAACTATTGTTATCTGAGCATCACTCTTCACATTTCTTTTCTCTTTTAAAAGTTGGTTGACAAGGTCTGTTTTTTTTAAACGAATGCTATCTTCACATTCAGTGGTGAGGAACTGGGATGTGCTTGTTATTTCATATGTCATTCATACTATACCCTCGTTCTCCAGCATAGTTAGGGTATCTAATCGTTTCTGCAGCATTTGAGTTCAGTGGAATAGAAGAAGGTTTAACGAAAATAGTCTTGCGGTTAGTTAGTATTGTGTCATGTATGCGTTTCTCATTATTCTGAAATCTAGTTTCCACAAAATCTTGATAACTCTTTTCACCAATTGTCGGACATTCAAGTAATCCATCAACAACACCCTGAGATATTTCAGCCCCAGTACAGATGTTCTGAAGTCTGTTTTCAGTGCTGAACGGATTTTTGATAGATTCTATGTAATCATGGAGTGTTTTGCACGATTGTGACCAATTTAAGTTGAAGTAGGATTGAACTGATGATGTAGGTTGAGTTCACCGTTGTCTTTATCTCCCAAGTTACACCATTCAAGCTGTGTCACGTGAAGATCTTTCTCGTGCTTTAGGATATTCCACAAAACCACTGCTTCTTTCTGTCTAGTCATGCCAATTATACCTCCAGCAACGCAGGTTTATTATAACACTTCTCGAGTGCCATGTCAAACCCTACTGAACTGCCTAAACGAAGAGTGTGGTACATCACCCACCCACCATCTTTGAAACATTTATAAATGCTGGGGAACTTCCTTTGTATGTACAAGCAATCTTCAAGGATCATTGACCCCCACCTGCAGTAGGTTTTCCGACCAAACCCAAATAGCAAAGGCATGCACTTCTGCTCAGCTGGGACAAAAATATGCCAATCAGCTTGACGAATGGAGTGTGTTAAATCTCTCAGAATAGCTGAACCAGAAACAAGCTCCAGTAGCGCACATTGTCACATGGTCTGATACCACTACAGGTAGCTTCTTTCCATTCTGCAAAGGACTTCTTCAAGTCTGCCTGCAAGATTTTCTTCTTTCCCCAAATTTCTCTGAAATGTTCTATACAGTATCCATCCAAAGCTTGCTGTATGACAGTTTCCATGCTGTTCTAAGTCCCACCTAGTGCTTTCCTGCTCAGCTTGAAATTGTTCATACATAAGAATGTTCATCACCTCTGACACGAGACTCATTGCATCCTTGCCAGTCATTACACTATTCTCTACTACAAGTTTGCCAAAGAGGCCAGTCTTAATCAATGCCGGATCAATTCCACTGCCGTTTAGAATCTTCCCGAGGCATGCAATGATGATCTTTTCCATGTGAAATGTCCCTATTCCCAGGAATAAATTATAAAACTGGTCTTATCTGGCTTCAACAGCTGGATTTCCTTGGCGATTGCATACACTCCTTCATTAGCCCACAGTGCACCTGATGTAGCGTTGAAAGTTAATCATAGATGTAAATATTGTTCATTTCTGCTACAACATATTTAAGGATGGGTACAAATGACCTTACTGTAACACCGAACTTCAATGGCCTCTGAAGCACACTCATTGTTGCTGTAAAGCAAGGAAACGTACTCTCATCAGGATCTGTATAATTTTGTCTTCCCATGCACCAAAAAATAATCATCATCAACACTGTTCTTTCTTTTATCACTGTATGCGAAAACAACTCTGGTATATCACCAATGCCTTTGACAAGGTGTGATGTCTCGAGAATCTGGCATGGTAAAACATCAGCAAACTTTGTCTTTCCTGCTGGTAAATGTAATGTAGTTAAGTATCTTGCTTTATAAACAAATACGTATACATCGTTATCCTTGAATACCATCTGTGATACGTCACATGTCAATGAACTACCCACACTTCCTATGTAATCAATATCTGTACTTTTAAGTAATAAAGTTACTTCCCATTTAGTAGTCAACTGAATAACACCGTGTCTCGTCTATTCCTTACTGTTACCATACAAACATTACACTGGCGACGAGGATTGATTCAGTGATAATTCGTTCGTTACAGAAAGTGCGAGATACGTTAACATTAACATCTACAGAAGACGTAATTCTGCGTGGAACGCAAATTGTAATTCCCAAATCGCTACAAGACCGCGCAATAGATCTCGCACATGAAGGACACCAGGGAGTGGTAAAAACAAAGAGATTATTAAGGGAAAAAGTCTGGTTCCCCAACATCGATAAACTAGTAGAAGAGAAAGTCTACAGCTGTGTGGCTTGTCAATCGGCAACACACTCAAACAGCAGGGAACCCCTACAAATGACACCACTTCCAGATAACGCATGGGAGGAATTAGCAATGGATTTTTGTGGACCGTTTCCGTCAGGGGACTATTTATTAGTAGTCATTGACAACTACTCGCGTTACCCAGTGGTGGAAATAATTAAGTCTACATCCGCCAGAGCAGTTATACCCAAACTCGACAAAATATTTTCCAAATATGGAATTCCGAAAAGCTTGACGTCCGACAACGGACCTCCATTCAAAAGCCACGAGTTTAGACAATTCGCGGATCACCTAGGGTTTCACCATCGCCGAATCACACCGCATTGGCCCGAAGCGAATGGCGAATCCGAACGCTTTATGAGAACCCTTGAGAAAGCAATACGCACGGCACACGCAGAGGGAAAATCGTGGAAACAAGAAATATACACATTTCTACGTAATTATCGATCCACGCCTCACTGCACGACAGGTCAAAGTCCCGCCACTGAAATATTTCAACGACCAATGAGAATAAAATTACCAACGTATTATAACTCAAGTCTTAGTGATAAAATCAGACACCAAGACAGTAAGGCCAAACAGAAAATGAAAGAGTATGCTGACAATCGACGCAATACGGTTACATCTGAAATTCAGGAGGGCGACACAGTACTCGTTAAAAATGCGGTAAAAGGAAAACTCGAGACTCCTTTCATCGCTGATCCATACCAAGTCATTCAAAGGAAAGGCAGCATGATTTCCGCCAAAAGAGGCACGCGTACTATAACTCGCAATTCTTCGCATTTTAAGAGAATTCCCCACCATAAAATTGACCATGAAATCAACACCACCGATTTGACAGATGAGGAGGACTTACCCTTGGATATCAATAATCCTGCATCTCCGGTTCAAAAGGAATCTGCAAAACGATACCCTACTAGAGATCGTCATCTTCCGAAATACCTTGAGGATTATCATACTTAGTTAGACAGTTAAAAAAATACTTCAGTCGTGTGGCAGAACATAATAATTTCTGGGCTTGAAGTATTGCATTGTTATAATAAATATAGAGCATATATCAAACAAGTATCGGTATTATTCACGCTTTGTTTTAAATTATTATATATATATATATATATATATATAAGCTCGGTCAGAAATACCTTCGTCCTGCTACTTCATTCATAATCGTGCACTAGCATACAATTAAATGCAATGAAACTATCGTATTTGAATATTCACAATACTATTTCAATACACACGAAACGATTACAAACGCGTTAAATCAATACAATTCAGGACGTGACACTTTCAATGTCCTAACCAGGGTACCCCTGACTAAAACAGGAAGAAATTAAACGATTCTATACTATACTATATAATGAGTGGTTGACACAACTCAACAAACCAAGATTACATTAAATTAACTATATCGCTAGCGTACAAACAAATGACAAGTACTGGTTTCAATAAGCTCACAATACAACAAGTAATTGTCCTACACAACCATTAATGGAGCGACGGCGTTGCGGCGTGTATACCGGTTTCTTTGTGACTTCTTCCACGTCAGCTTTGCTAGGATTCGAACCTAGATTCCTCAATCCATTACGAGTGTGCTACCGTTACACCACCAGTTACGTAGTAGTTCATTAGGACGCAGACCAGTAACACAATGTACACGTCAGCTTCTACCCGGTGTCCCAGTAGTCTTTGTTGACACCACGGTACCACGTTTCCAAAGCGTGCCCCACACCGACGGTTGTCTAAGAGCAAATAAACGCATGGCAATAGCAAAGTAATTTACTCCTTATGGCAATAAGTGTATTCGGGGCGTATAATATTACGTACAAAAATAGGCAAGGTTCTGTCTCGCCAACCACTATTGCGAGTGTTAACACGAGGCCAAGGCTTCATTCAACAAATCGGGTAACTCGTTCAGGGCAGGGCTTCAGAAGGAGTACCTACACTTTATGCAATTTTTTTTTAATTATGTTAATTTATTCATGACGTAGCAGTTTATGTGCTCATGAATATTCATTAATTTGTGGGTCGTGATTGGAACTTGCGATCTTTGAGTTCCCAGCACACTGTCTTGTCCACTGTACCACGAGTGTCTTCACACAGGAGATAGGAGATATGTGGGTAGTCATGCAAATTGAATAATTTGTTGTCATATTTAGCTTTATAGCCAAACTGTTTGCAAGAAAAAGATGGGCAGGCATGGGAATTGAACCCGGGTCCTCCTAATCACTGTGTAGACAACTAAACCACAAGATCACAATTGATTGACTGGATGTGTTTGCATTTGATATGACTATATAGTGTGTATATATATAGAAATACAACATATTTCTATTATTGAGTTACAATTGTCCAAAAAATTGCCAATTTTGTGTTTTTACTTGTGTAAACTATATGCATGCCATAACCCGTTAGTGTACATCTTTCCAATTGGGTGTTTGCCATTTGCGTTGCCCATACCTGACCCGACCCTAACCCTAATGCCAAGACACGTTACTGTTAATAATTCCGTTGTGCATACCTGACCCGACCCTAACCCTGATGCCAAGACACGTTCCTGTTTATAATTGCTCAATAATGATACTCTGTTGTGCACTGTCTGCGGGTAAGTTGCATTGATGTCAACTGATTAAACAAGTCGCGTTTAAGTAATTTCCACTATTAACAAGTGGTTAAATTGTGACAATAAATGTGTGGACAAATATTTGAGATTAATTTTGGTGTAGAAAACTCTCGTTTAATTAATTCCCACAATTACAAGTTGTTAAATTGAGAGAATAAATGTGCGGACAAATATTTTAGACTTATTTTGGTGTAGACAGCAGTCGTTTAATTATTTTACACCATTACAAGTTGTTAAATTGAGAGAATAAATGTATGGACTAATATTTTAGACTTATTTTGGTGTAATCAACTCGCGTTTGATTAATTCCCACAATTACAAGTTGTTAAATTGAGAGAATAAATATGCGGACAAATATTTTAGACGTATTTTGGTTTAGAAAAGTCGCATTTAATTTACTTCCACAAATTACAAATTGTTAAAGTGGGAGAATAAATGTGTGGACAAGTATTTGAAACTTATTTTGGTGTAATCAACTCGCGTTTGATTAATTCCCACAATTACAAGTTGTTAAATTGAGAGAATAAATATGCGGACAAATATTTTAGACGTATTTTGGTGTAGACAACTCTCGTTTAATTATTTTACACCATTACAAGTTGTTAAATTGAGAGAATAAATGTGTGGACAAGTATTTGAAACTTATTTTGGTGTAGACAACTCTCATTTGATTAATTCCAACAATTACAAGTTCTTAAATTGGACAAATATTGACCATTATATTTATGAGTAAATACCTGTTGTTTCATTAATTTCCACCTCTACAAGGTTGTTAAATTGAGATAATAAATGTGTCGACAAATATTTGATACTTATTTAGGTGTAAGAACTCGTGTTTGACCAACTTCTACTCTTGGAAGTTGTTAAAATAATGATATAAATATACTGGTATCATTGGATATTTGATTTAATTGTGAAACTTTCTAACAAAATGTTAACTGCTGGCTTCGAACCCTCAATCAACAATTCCGCAGACACAGTATAAATTTCACAACACCACAGAAGATATTTGTCTGTTGCCTGAGTTGTTTTCGTAATATAGGGAACGCTGCCATCGACACTTTAACAAAATTTACCTTGACTTGAGTCTTGTTTATCTCTTGTCACAGTCAGGAAACTGTTGAACAAATTACGCGCCGTCCAGTTTAAGACGCAAGTTATTTTATTATTTATTCTTTCGGTTTTGCATGGTGTAGTTTTGTAAAGTTTATTATTTTTTCGCGACGTTCCTTGTTTACTTGTTTACGGTTTGAGAGATTTCAGTTTATTTGATTTACGTTTTTACGGTAGCTCTGAGCGGGACTCGAACCCACTGTCTTTTCAAGCTGATTTTGTTTTATTTTGATGGCACGCTTGTGTAGCACGCCACGACGTTGGTCGTTAGGTGGTGTTCATTTTTCTAACTACTCCAGTGTTCCGATGAGTTGAACGGAAAAGCCAAAACGATTGCTGGTTTCTGATTGCTTCGGTTCTGGTGAGTGTGATTCAAACCCATGTCGTTTGTATTGGGCGTTTTTTTTTTATTTCCCATGTTGGCTACGCCGTAATATGCAACCACTTCCCCGTTGTATTGTGATTTTGAGAGTGTTTAATGATGTCTTCCTCACCCGTCACGCCATGACCCAGTTTCAACGACACGGCCATTTTGGAACAGAGTGCGTGACCCTCGGCGTGACCCGACTGACTATATGAGCGTTCTGTTCAACTGTTAAGCTAGGATTTATTACCGTTATTATCATTATATTATTACGTGATTTGTTTTACCTTATGTGTAATATCTTAAGTATCTTTATTGTAATTTGTATATACCAATTCGTATATACCGAGGAAACGCCGTCGATTGAAGGTCATGTATTTTGTGACGTCACCAATTCGTGTGTAGGTACGGCTTCTAGACCCGTGCCAACCAGAGTTTCAACTGTAACTTGACTCACAGTGAACATTACCATGGCCGACCCAAACTGACGGCAACGATCGTATAGCAAGCATGTACTCCCTCCAACAACCTCTGGCAAAAGTGCCCGACCACACGCACGTGTGGAGTTTAAATACGTTAATTAATTCCATAGCCCCAGGTGGTTCCAACAATCAATGCACTAGTGGCAACACGCCATCTGGTTTGAATTGTCCAATCACGTATAATGTTTCACTACGTTACGTGCACCCAATCACGAATATAAATTAAATACCAAAAGTGTGACAACAATGCAATTATTTCAACTATGAGAATCGAATCTATGAAGTTTTCTGTTCTCGCAAAGCAGATTAATTTTACAATAATTTTTTTTCGCTCTAGTTCCACAATTTTTAATATTGTTGTATATTATCTCACTATGCTATCTTATAGATGATTGTTTTCCTGCTGCTGTACAGTTCTATTACGATGATCGATGGTTATGTTAAACAGGAATTTTAGTAAGTCATTCTATAATTTATGATAATAATAATAATAACAATGCACTATTATAATATTCCCCAAGGCGTCTGTGACAATATAACATTGAAATAATGAATTCGGTTACAATGTGGTATAATATGAATGAATTCGGCATTTAACCGTGTATTTTTAACAGACTTTGCAGACGTTTGTAATATGGTCTAGTGACTTCATTTTCAATATGTATGCATTTTATTCTGTTCTGGGATTTGTTTTAAATTGAGGGGAAGTGGGCATCACTGATGTCAATATATAGAGCTCATTTACTACCAGACTATATAACACAGTTGATAATTTAATTTTACTGGTGATTTCTGATATATAATTAATTTATTAAAATACAATAGGCCACTGGTCAAAAACAATACATTATATACACATTGTACAACAATAAATACAGAACATAAGTAAGACAAAGCTATTACATCTATCTTTGGGCAAATGGGGCCTCCACCGAACGTCTCCATTCTGTCCTATCAGCTGCTGCTACTCTGGCTTCCGCCCATGACTTGTATCCAGCCTTGTGGCTTTCCGTCTCGACAATTCGTCGCCAAGTTGTTTTGCCACTACCCTGTTTCCTATTATCCTCTGGGGCCCATGTCGATGTTGTGTTACATATGCTTGTAGGTTCCTTTCTAAAGGTGTGTTCAATAAATGCCCATCTTCTCTTCATTACTGTAGTGCTCAATTTCTCCATTCCAATCCTGGTTAGTAGTTCTTTATTCCTAACATGGTTTTACCGTTTTATCTTCATTATCCTTCTTAAACGCGTTGTTTGGAAAATATTTTTCTTTCCTTTTGTAATCTTCCCAGTTCAAGATCCATATAACAGCACCGAAACAGCAAACAGTGCACAGAAATCCTAAATTTACAAAATGCATTTTTCAACTAATGTCAACTAACGATGAATACATAATTATAATTTGAACAAAGTCTACTTCTAAAAGGGTATCTAGTTTTAAGGATTGTATTTATAAACACTGATTTTCCCACAATCCAATGCTTTTCTAATGAAATCACGAGTACGAGTTTTGCCCTAGGCGTCAATTGCACTAATAACTGCCGGCGACTCCATCGATAACTTAAAAACAAAACGCGCCGATGCGACATCTGTGTTGATGAAAATTGAGTTTCCCTCAATCCAAGACGAATGCGCTCTTAGAATGGCAATCAAGTTCGAGGTTTGACCTTAGCTAGACGTGCACTAATTCGCGTCGATGACTCCTTCGATACCTTCTCAGTTTGTGCTCGTTGGTCTGTGCAACAGTCAAAGTCGCCATCTTTGTTCATATGGAACCCATAACTAGCGCATGCGTGACGCGACGAGAACCGCTCTTTGAAATAATATATGTTGTTTGTGTTGTCCGAGATTTGGATTTGGTTTTCTTCATCTAGTCGCTGTGGGGAGTGTTCACTACTAGCGCGTTCGTATGAAGTGATGAGGCACCACGCCGCATGCGCGAGTTCGATTCTTGATTTACCAAAAAATAAAGGAATCGGATAGCAATAATTCGATAAAATCGGCAGATGAAAACACCAAAATCAATGATTTTTTTCAGTGGATGTGTGACCTTGTGTCTGACACATTCATATGCAAATGACTAATCTGTGAAATAAACAGGTGCGAAGACAAACCACTCAAATGTTTGGAAACACTCATTGTGTGTCAGATAGCTACTGATAATACATCCTAACAATGCTTTGTCTTGAGTTTAGCTTTGAAACTTATAGGCACACAGATTAAACCTGTTTTGTTGATTTTGGAAAACACTACTGAAGCTGCCTTGCTTCCCCTCAGAAAATCAACAGTTTAGCCAACTTACATGATATTCTAGGTTACGTTGACTTTGTCAGATGAAGGTTTATAGTGCATTTCATCAATTAATAAATAAATGTGAAAATCGTAATTTTCAACACAAATAATAGTCTCGCTACCTTAAGGGAACACGGTACGCGGCAATAATCATGAGCTGGTTAGTTTGCTAGGTTTGCGTTCACTATTTGGTTAGAAAAACTAGGATTTTGTAGCAATTTCGCACGATTTTTAGTCGCCCATTTCGCCAGAGCGCTCAGCTACGTGCTTCAAAACATTCGATCTGTGATTGTGCCGTTCGTCTACCTAAGAGTCGTAGGCTTTGCCTTGTGACGGCACCGCTTTGTTTGATTTTGTAACGTATTTTGCGCGTTTTGACTGTATGTCACATATGATGTACAGTTTATTTGTTGAAAGAGAGTGGTGTTGACATAACTCCCCCCCCCCCCGGGAGATGGGGTACTTGCAAAAAATACTGACAAGGGTGTGTAGTAGGTTTTTTGAAATCCCTACAGAAATAAACTCAAATTGCCTATCTCTATTCAGACAAACTGTGAATATTTACCACTCCTTTCAAGACAGTAAGCATAAATGGTACCAAGGGAAAAGCAGGTGGGCTGCAAAATGCAGCCATCAAGTTCCATACACATGTGTATTAACACAAACCGGGCTGCAAACAGAAGGGAAGTTCAGTATATCAGAAAGTGACAGACCATAAGGACACCCGGGGATAGACTTTGACGATCGGAATGAGTTACAGAAAGAAAAAATCAGTTTAATTCTCCTGATTGTTGAATCACTCAAGCTCTAGCGACAGTTTTTGGAAAATATGGACCTTTTGTCTGACAGAAATAATGAAAAAATGGGTACCCCGTTTTCAGACAGACAGGGTAAAATAACATTCCCCGTATCAGACAGAAGTGGTGAATTTAAAAACCCCTTTGGCATACATATACTTCAATGTGAGTACCCCCGGCATAAAACTATACTCAAGCAGTGTGTATCTCCGTGTGCAGCTCATTTCAGTGTTTTTTTGTATTGCGAACTAGATCGCGGTGTAGCGTATAGCTGCGCACAGGATGATGCCGTGTGTGTTAATATTATTTCTTCGTCAGGCTGAAGCTGCTGAAATTAACCTTTCAATACAACCATACAAGTAAACGGGCAGTGGAATGAAATCATTGATCTTGAACACTTTCAACTTGTGTATTTGTGTTCATTCATGCATTCAGCTCTACGAGCGTGACCTGGAAGATTGTCATGATTGAGTGCCATAATTTCTGTTTTAAGATTTATTCGGTATATCAACAGCGGTGGACATACAGTTTAGAGCCCATTGTCAACCGAGGCTTCACTGCGTGGTTAGGTGACCGACACATGTATAAAGTGAAGCATAATCGGGTGTGGTTAGTACTTGCACGGGAGACTCCCGAGTAAACGAGCTGTAGATTTTTTTGTTGTTGTTTCATCACAAACTTGGAAAAGATATACGGCATTGTCCCTGCATTTGTTCTTACTGTGATGTCAATCATTTATAGTGAATATCGTGGTATTTTTGTAACTTTTTTAACTAATAAAAGTTTTTAAATTCCTTCTAATTTTCAAGAACAAGTTGTTAATGTTGTCGGCACGTAGTGTTAACGCAGCGTGCAAGGTTGTTCAAAGTGATTGCAAAGTTGTGGGAAGTTGGTAGATGAATTTGTATATATGACCTAAGTTGTTGGCTCAGTTGTAAAGTCGACAAATTTAATAAAAGCCAATTGAAAGCAGCCTATAGATGTTCACGTGATCTGGCTGTAAAGTGTTAGCAAACAGCGTGCAGACTTTGAAAACGCGATTGAAAAGTTGCTTGTATATATCACCTAAGTCATTGTCATGCCAACCCAGCAGTGAAACATTAAGTAAATGTCTAGAAAATGTCCCATATATAACCAGATTTTTAGGAGAGCGAACCGAAAAATTGTAGACAAACTGCTTAAAAAGTGTTGAAAGGCGATTTTAAAGTTGGTAGATTCATTTGGGTTTGTTACCTATGATGTTATATTAACATGTCTCATAGTTAAAAGTTCAAAAATATGAATAAATATTTAGTAACAATGTTGACGTCATACGTCAATTCAAGATGTTACTTGTGTGTACGATATCAAGTTAAAAACATTTTCGAACATGATATAGCCGCCAATTTCAAATTACCCATGTTGCAGTGTGGTTAGTTGATGGCCCGGCATCTAAAGTAAAGGTCGGGCTTGATTAGTACTTGCATTGAAGACTACCTCGGTACACAGGCTGTTGGAATTCTTTCGTATGGTTGCATGCCACACATGGAAAGGTTATGAGGGAATGATCATGCATTTTTCTTGCTGTGATATCAATCATTGACAGTGGAGAATCGAGGAATTGTTTTAATTCATGGAAAGTTTTCAAATTCTCTCTAATTTTCAACGAATATTGTTTCGATACTGTCGGCTCGTAGTGGTTTTAAGCCGCTAAAACACTGTGCAGAGTTGAACAAAGTTGTACAAAGTGATTGTGAAGTTGTGCAAAGTGATTGCAAATTTGGTAGATGTATTTGTATATATGACCTAAGTTGTTGGCATATAGAAACGCGCTGTTGTAAAGTCGAAAAAATGAACAAAAGTCATATGAAAGCAGCCCATATTTGAAGATTGTCTCCCATGAGCTGGCTGTAAAATGTCAGAAAACAGCGTGCAAACTTTGAAAACGCGTTTGAAAAGTGGGCGGAGTTGTTAAATTACGAAAACATTAAATGTCTAGAAAATGTCCCATATCTAAAGAGATTATCAAAAAGCGAACCGAAAAATTGAAGACAAACTGCTTACAAACTTGTGAGAAGCGATTGAAAAGTTGGTAGACTCATATGGGATTGTTACCTATGACGATATATTAACAAGTCCCATAGTTAAGATGTAAACAAATATTTAACAATTATTGGGATATAAACAACACTCATTTAATTATTTTCCACCATTAAACTCGTTAAATTGAGTGAATAAATGTGTGGACAAATATTGGCCAATGTTTGTGAGTAAATACCTATACCTTTAGAAGGTTGTTAAATTGAGAGTATAAATTTGTTAACTAAATATTTGATACTTCTGATATGATATGATTGAAGGTCGTGTAATTTGTGACATCACTAATTCGTGTGTAAGGACGGCTTCTGGAATTGTGCCCTACAAATTACATAAAGGTCATCGTCTCAAGTACGTAATCCTACGTCGCCGTTACAGCGTTATTGTACATTGCTACGTTACTGTTGCTAAAGATTTTTTCTTGTAGAACTGACCTTTTCTATGAACTTAACTAAAGTGTTTGCATACATATGTGTATTTATATCAAATTATCATGCCTACGATTTGTAATTGTATCTCTATTTTAAGGGCATAATATTTTGAAGCATTTTGAATAATTGTAATATTATCAATATTGATTTAGATGTTGTTATAACATGATTATGTTAGCGTATTGGAACACAATCGAGTGTAATTTATGTAGTAATTAGTGTGGTTTGATAGTGTTTCTGAAGCCACTGCTAAAATAACCGAATTGGAGTTCGTTGTTGTAATCCTTAATACTCTTTTGTCATTCCCGGTGTTGGGAGATAACATACGTTACTTCCTAGCACCGTGCCATGACAGTACACCACTTGACTACTAAAATAATGGTAAACCAAGTTACTTAGTCAACGCTAATATTACGGGCATATGCAAAAGATTATAGAGACTATATTGTTACAGATGGGGGGAACAAATCCATTCCAGGTGACACCATTCTATTCAGCATGAGCACCCGTGGAGAAACAGCATGGAATACCGAACACAGAAAAGTGATAAGAGAAACTGAAAGGCTTTAGACAGAATGTCGTGATATATTCGAGGAGCGTTTAATAGAACTCCTGAATTCTTCAAGCATTACGGTAAATGATGATTACTATTATTCAACCACAAGGTGGCAAAATCGGACAAGATTCATTCCATATTTGTTAAATTGGTCAAGTTTCATTTGTATTGATTGACTTGAGCTGATATTTATTATATAGCAATTAGAATATACAATATGCTTTGATGTTAATATTTTCTTCAAAAGGTTGCAAAGGTTAATTAAGTATGTTCAACTTGCAATGTTTAGGCAACCGCCCCAAAATATGATATAATATTGAACATTTGACAGAAAAATACACTTAGAAATCTATGAATTATTGTACTAAATATTCTATGGAGCAATACTCTAATTTAAATATAGACTCACAAAGATTAAAATTAAACAGATAAATACTCATATATGGTATATATAGGTGTCACAACAACGCAATATTACCGTAATTGGTATAGTACAGGTGTGATGGTTCAAATACCAAAATGGCAACAGTAACATAAAGACATCCCTGGCGGCGATGATAACATACGAACACGGAGCCAACAGATGAGGTTTCAACTGGTACTGGTATTATTATACTCTGCAAACATCAAGTACAATAACGCGGTAAAACTCCAATCCTCCAACAACTAGATACTTAAACTCCTACACAATTCAACGAGATCTCCGATCTGAACTCAGTGCTGAACAACTCCCTTTTATATACCCCCACTGTCTATAAATAGACCATTACATCAGCATACATAATGAGTCTAGAACTTACTACAAATTTCTAGAATGTTCCATTACCTTCTATTGCCTCCTACAGTGTTCTATTACCTATTCAATCAGTTTCTAAAAAAATCTAGAATATTCCACCCAGACACAGTACGGTTCTAGAACATTCTCAGTGATACGACAATAGGTTTCTGCAAGATGCCATCATTGTATCATATGTGCACCTAAGTTACTAAATCGGGATAAGAGAAGTCTACGTGATCATGTTAATCTTATTAGATCCTTCAAGGTTCAACCATCAGTTGTTATTGTTGATATGCCACATATGATATAAAACATTGAAATATTATATATCTCCAGATGTCCATTCCTATGACGCAGACTTGCAAATAACACATCAGAAAATAATATGCTGACAACAGAAAGCAAATTACACTCACCTTGGTTATATGGTTGACCAGACCTAAGAAATCATGTACTAGGCGATGATAATCACCTGTAATTGTATGATGTTTTTTACAAAAAAAATACATCCAAAGAAGTATTACGACGTATTGCAAATGTTCCGGAGTTGCACGGAATTGTAAATAGTGAGGATGATTTGATTTATTCATATATCTACAGAGACAGGTTGGGAGAGTGTATACTGCCAAGACCAATGGATTGAAATTGATTATTCCACACACTGTGTGGATATATTTGTAGAGTTAAAGACATCCAACGGACAGTACAATCTCATTTGAAGTTACGCCAACATATTTTAAACTTCATTTTAAAACTTAACTTCAGGCGAGAAATGGCATTTTTGTTCATTCACAATCCCATGGATTGCTGTGAGACAAGTTACAAGCATGTGCTTTACACTACTGTAAATATAAGATTAGTCGTGCACAATATGTCAATGATAGTTATTATTATCCAAAAAACATTGAAGTTAGTATTATTGAGAGTATAACGTGTTCAGCGTTAAACGATATTGATTGGCATTCCCAATTATTAGTTAATCGGTTAAGGCTGGCTCATGTCTTTCTGTTATTATTTGTTATTTTATGTTTCATACGTCTTTGTATTCAACATAATATTCAGAGTTTTGACAAGATCAGCAGATTGTATAAATACAAATGAAGACGGTCATGGCGCATTATTTCAAACCATTATTGCATAATATAATTATCTCCCTGGTATTCTAAAGAACTTACCATGTATCGAACTACGTGTCGAAAAATACGTTTTGAGAATAACATCGACTACATGAAAGGGTTGAGGGTTTCGGGTGACCAGATTATACTTGTTGTTGTTTCAATTATGTTGCATTAGAAAATAATAATTTACAGAGCAATGAAATAAAATTAAATTGAAATCTTTGTTTGCGCATATTCTCTTTTATTCAATTTGTTTCGTGAGCTGTACTACGTACTATGATAACGTCGGTTTTATTCTTTAGAGAGACCTGGTAATCACGACAAATGCATTTGAACTGATATATAAAACTACTTGACTTTATTAAATTGCCTATGATGACAGAGGACGGAAAACCCAATCAGACCACTTTAAAGAACGTTGGAAACGCGATATTATCTGAATCCAGCACTGTAATAACGAACGTACTTGTCGATTGTAAGGGGATTATTGTACGATGCAACATATATGAAAATTCCATTCTCAAATCCGGAAGAACTGCCTAGGACACTATTTGCACCACTTCATTGGGTTGTATGTAAGGGGATCGATATATCGTCTCTTACTGATTGGCTATGTTGTGCAGTGTACTCGACAGTTGTTTTGTTGAATGTTGTCTGTCATTTGTTTCATATTCCTATTCTCTATGCGACTTGATAAACAGATAAACGGTTAGATATAATAGTTTTAATTGATGATCTTTATTCCAAATGCATTAAATATAAATGTGATAAGATTATGTAATATATTACTATAAATACATTTGTAACATGTGACATTTAAATTTGTAAAGTTTACAATTTTTATATGCATAATGCTTTTATATCAATAAATATTTTTAGTGATTTTTTGTTCATCATATAAAAAATGTTAGCTTTGAAAACATCGACTGCGTTCGGAGCGCCACCATGTGGCCATTCACACAGCACACGTAGATTACTCACAATATGTTGTTGCTTATTCTGGCAGAGATACAAACAATCCCGAGCTGAGCAGTGTAACATACTGTACCGAAAGCCGAGTACAACTTTTACAGTTTTCGCATAATGACTGGCAACCCTGATCTGAGGAAAGTGCTTGAAGAACGCATTGATACATTTAGCCGACTATTCAACGAAAAGAACTGGGAGGCTCTTTACGATATGCATACTCCTGAATGCAGATTTATTCGCGCTGGGAAAGTGTATTCAGGGTCTACTGGTGTGTATTTAATTATTCATCAATATATCAGCTTATATATTTTTTCGTAAATTCACCGTTGGTTTAAGGATTTACCGTGACACATTCACTTATGTGTTTACGTTTTGATACAACCACATATGTTTGTTCGCTATATATCCTCTAAATTATCTCCTTGCCAAAATATTGGCTTATTTAGGGTACGTATATCGTCATACAAAACACAAAAATAGGTTCGTGCCTATTTTTGTAAATGTGTGTTTTATCCCGCTGATTGGTTTTCCAGTAAATTCACTGAGACTGGTTTTGCTTAGCTTGTAGGCTTTCATTATAATGTTGTGACCGACGAAGTGAAATGTGACAGAATAATGTAGACTATATTAATTACAATATTGTTAGGTAAGATTGTAAATTTGAGCAATATTTAGTTAGCTGAAATGTTATTGAAACAACCTGTAATAGAGACTTGCCCCTTTTTCATGAAATAAACGTGATATCCAATCTTGTCAACAATTCCACATAAAATATCACGTTTGCAACTCATTAAATAAAAAAACAAACAGTTACAAACCTGATTGTCCATTCATTGTATCGTTACATCTACCGTTAAACGTACGTATTACAAATACCTAATTTCGCTGATTTTCAGATACAATAGAAAAAATGAAGCAGTTGAGAATGGAATTCGATAAAATGGACGCAACAACAAAGGACGTTGAGGGAATATTAGGAGGTGATAATGTGTACTGTAGTGTCACATACAAGATGAAAAATGCAGAATCTCCTGTGTACACCATCAAATTATTATACATATGGAAGCTGGTCGATGGGTTATATAAAGCTGATATTGTGTTTGCTTCAAAGCATATTCCTTAATCTTATGTGCCTCTCGTACATGTACATGTACTACCTGGTTAATAATTTAAAACAAACAAATAAAATGTTTGTGAAAATATATTTCTTTTCTGAATGTTTATTTGAGTAATTTAAATGAATATTTGTGATTTGGCATGTCAATTAATTGAGTCCAATATTGTATACACTTCTTCGCTTTCATGCGACGCGCTGTGTACGATCATACACGCCTCCACCAAAAAAATGAACAGAAATATTAGGAGTGTGTTTTTCAACACTCGGTTGCATTCTAGACTCTAGACTCGTATCTCTGAAAAACCCCACAAAAAATAAATCAGATTCATAGAATTGTATACATCCGAAGTGGTTGATTTACTTTGCCAAGATTGTGAATGCCGAATCGCTTATTAGTCACTACACACAGACACAGCACGGTGAAATATTTCGCCAAATACTTCACAGCTCGATGTTTGTGGATTCGCAATGAGGTTATCCAATGAAAACAGCATGACTAGTGGGGGGAACACATACCAATCAGATAAACAAACTCAACCATGAATCATTAAACAAAAGTTTACATTGAAAGCTACATATTAATTAACTTATCCTCACAAATTAAATAAAACATACATAACAAAATATTATGAAATCAGTGAAAGAACAATACATAGAATCCTGGGGTACACACCAAGATGTAATACGCCCGGGTAAAACCTCATCCTTGTGATTTCCATTAGAAGGACTGAATTGTGGGAACATCAAATTGAATGTCTATCAACACAAATGTCACACATGCGCAGCGCGACGACCACCGCCCTTGAAAAAGGGGCATTTTAAATTCAATATTGGAAAGGCACTTTCTGAAGGGAGCAGATGAAACGGAAAGCATATTAAAAGATGTACGTCGAAATGAACTTATGAAGGTAAATAATTGCTTTCGGCAACTTTTCTAATGTAGTGAAGATATGACGCCTTACCAGAGATGTGTCTATTGTTGTCGATAGTTTAGCTCGGAAACAAATTATGCTCTTTTAACCTCCTAACTGTTGTGTTCTGGAAAATAAAGCTAAAGAAATGTGTTGACTACTTACCACTAACTGATGACGTATTATATGGAACACGTGTGGAAGAATTTGGTAATTCGGATGACAAGGCACCTGTTCACGCCAAATGTCAACCCACATTATCCATTCAAATAAAAATATTTAGTGCGCTTCCACGTATTCATCGATAAATCCATTCCCGATGGGACACATGCGATTGGAGATTCTTGCACACTGACATATAATAGTCGTGGCTTGTTCATATATGTCATAAATTTATTTGATTTGATATATTGCCAACACTAAAAAACGTTCCCTTGAAATATCCATTTTGTGAACAGTACAACGGAGATGAATATTAAAATAAGCATTTTCTAAATGCGCACTGCATTCAGTAAATATAACCCAGCCCTACACACTGTACTGACCCTCACAATTAATTCTATCGATTGTGATCCTACCACAGCTGCATTGCGATGTCGTCTTTATTTTGATTCTACTCCTCCACGCTGTCATTGGAAGGGGTGATAAATAGTTTTTTTGTTCAAAAATGGGTTTCAAGTACAGTGTTAAAAACAATACCAAATATACCATAAAGTTTTATTCATTTTCAAATATACACACGTATAAACATAGAACCAAGTATCACAGTCGAGTACTGCAGTGGTGGTCGTTGCTATGTCTGATGCGCATGCGTCAAATATGGTCATCGCATAAAAGAATTTAACGACAACATTGAAAAAAAGGAAAATGTCAACAGATACTTTTGGATACGCAACCCCGGATTTGTGAGCGTTTTTTGCCCAGTGGAATAAGCACTTGTACTATTATGAAGAATGCACTGCAGAGTTTTGAAATAAAATCATATTCAAAAGAAGCATTATTTCATTTTTACCTCTTCCTCATGCCAGTTTTCAAAATTGTAATTCATCAATGCAAATATATGACATAAAAATGTTAGCACAGGGTTATTGGAATACACAATGGAAACATTAGAGCGCGGTCCAATCTGATTAAATGTTATGTATCAGTTTTGACGTTCATTTTGGTATAACGTTTGGTTGAAATTTTAATTGTCATCTCACTAAAACATATAGTGCAACCCAATAAATATAAATATAATATTGAATCACAAACAGGTCATTTTTCGTGTTGAAATAGGTGTACATATGTTGTTTTTGTGTCCCACGCACAAAAAGCTGTGCGGTATTTGACGAAAACTAGAGATACAGTCTCTAATTTTAGTCAATAGTGATGAAATAGTTTCTTAAAGTCTCCTCACCCCTAACATCAACCATAACCTTAACATATTTTGATGAGACCCCGCTATTTTAATTTATGCCGGCGCTGAATGTTTTATTACATTTCGCCGAAATCGTAATGGTCAACTTTATCGAAGGGTTCAATCAGTCTGAAGTTTAAATATCTTTATTCCTTCCCTTAGTAAACGTAAAAAATAACTAAAATTGTATTGTTTCAAACCAGTTTTGTATGCTGTATGTTGTAATGAGGCATTTGTTTTCTATACTAATTAATGTATATTATTGTATTAATGTATTACTCGCAATTCAGATGATTAATTTACCTTGGTTAGTTCCTAGCACGAACATAAAGATTATGTTATTGTTAATATCTGTTATGCTTATATTGTTACAGATGGTGGAAACAAATCCATTCCAGGTGACACCCATCTATTAAACATGGGCACCGTCCATTCGACTAGCTACCCGTAGGAAAACAGTATGAAATACCGAACACAGAAAAGTGAAACAGAAACTAAAAGGCTTGAGACAGAATGTCGTGATATGTCCGAGGAACGTTTAATAAAACTTCTGAATTTTTCAAGAATTACGGTGGCGAAATCGGACAGGATTCATTCTAATTTATATTTGTTATATTGATCATGTTTCATTTGTATTGATTGGACTGAGGTCACATTTATTATATAGGAATTGGAGTATACACAATCCTTTGATATAATATAGACCTACAGAGTTTAAATTTAGAAATAGTGTAATTCATAAAATTGCAACTGTTAATGGTAAATATATCATTGACTAAATTGTGTATGAAAAACAGATAAATATTTTTTATATAGTATATATGGCTACCTGCAACCTGCCCTCATTGTATCGTATATGCACTTAAGTTACATATCCGGGATCAGAGAAGTCCACGTGATCATGTTAACCTTATTAGATCATTTAAGGTTCAACCATCAGTTGTTATTGTTGATATGCCACATATGGTAGTAAGACATTGAAATATTAGATATCTCTATGACTTGCAAAAAACACATCAGAAAATAATATGTTGGCATCAGAAGGCAAATTACCATTTCTCTATTGACTGCATGTTGAATGTAGATTGTTGATCAGAGACTAAATAACCATGTTGGTTTAAGTCATATAGGATTTTTAAAACTGTCATTGTTAGTTAAGTACTTCATTTTTCAATTCAATCTTTGGAAGTACATGTTACATAATTATGTTCTCTCCTCACACAAGCGTCATTCGACCGCAAATATTTTTCTTATTGACCACATGTCCAATGATACCGCACAAATGAATAGTGTGTCCAGGCAGAAAAATGTAACAGGTATGATAATTACATATCTGAATCATGTTCCTCATAATTTGTATTTCAATCATCCAATACAGATAATAAAATAATACAACATTCGGTTATAGACATTGAAGTCGCAGAAAAGATTATATAGCAATAGACCAAATACAAGATAATTGACTGTGATATGAAAATATCGTTAGTATGGAACATGTTGGTTTTCAATCGTGAGGCTAATATATTCATAAGTATTATTTTTAGTATTTAGGTTACAATAATTAAATGATTGCTATTATGACGGTTCTACGCGAGTCACGTGAAACTACCGACAGGAAGTATCACTGGTCTGGGGATGCCCTACATAGAGACAGGTTGGAGTTAGATATCCCACGGACAGAACTATCTCACTTGGAGTTACGCCAACTCATTTTAGACTTCATTTTAAAACTTCACGTGAGAAATAGCACATGGCATTTCTGTTCATTCACAATCCCATAGATTGATGTGAGACGAGTTACAAACATGTACTTTACATTACGGTAAATATAAGATTAGTCGTGCACAATATGTCAATGATAACATAGTTATTATTATCCAAAAAACATTGAAGTTAGTATTATTGAGAGTATAACGTGTTCACGATATTAATTGGCATTCCCAATTAGTAGTTAATTAGTTAAGGCTGGTTTATGTCTTTTTGTTATTATTTGTTATTTTATGTGTTATACAAGTATGCATTCAACACAGTTTTGACAATATCAGATAATTGTATAAATACAAATGAAGACGGTCATGGCGCATTATTTCAAACCATTATTGCGTAAAAAAAACGTTTTGAGAATAACATCAACTACATGAAAGGGCCGGGGGTTGTGGGTGACCAGATTATACTTGCTGTTGTTTCAATTAGGTTGCAATAGAAAATAATATCTTACAGAGAAATGAAATGGAATGAAATTGATGTCTTTGTTTGTGCATATTCTCCTTTATTCAATTTGTTTCGTGAGCTGTACAACGTACTATGATAACATCGGTTTTATTCTTTAGAGAGACCTGGTAATCACGACAAATGCATTTGAACTGATATATAAAACTACTTGACTTTATTAAATTGCCTATGATGACAGAGGATGGAAAACGCGCGCTAAGATTAATAAGGTATTTTTTATCAGTTCGCCATCACGGCAACGTAAATTTCAGTAGTGTACATTTTGTCATCCACCTATATTGTCCCTAATAACCAACAAAATAAGTGGCAATATTGTTCTTCTCAAAATTGTGCTCGTGTTCTGCCTTTATAAAATAAAATACATGCAGTAAGTATTTGTTATTTGTAGAAATTATATGTGTAGGTTAACGTACATTTCACCTTACAAAATACGAACCCAATCAGACCACTTTAAAGAACGTTGGAAACGCGATATTCCCACGACTAAAACAATTTTCAATATCACATTTAATTGATTGCATTAATTAGAAGTTAATGTATTCGTGATTGCATCAATGACGTATTTAGCTTTCCTCTTTATTTGAAATGCATTTTTAAAACTAATTATTATCTAAATCCAGCACTGTAATAATGCATGTCGATTGTAAGAGGATTATTGTACGATGCAACATATATGGAAATTCCCTTCTCAAATCCGGAAGAACTGCCTAGGACACCATTTGCAGCACTTGATTGAGTTGAATATCAGGGGATCGATATAACTTCTCTTACAGATTGCCTATGTTGTGTAGTGTACTCGACAGTTGTTCTGTCGAATGTTGTCTGTTATTTGTTTCATATTTCTGTTCTCTGTGACTTTATACCCGGATAAACGGTTAGATATATTTATTCCAAATGCATTAAATATAAATGTGATTAGATTATGTAATATATTACTTTACAATATATATCTAGTGGTATAATATATATGTATATAAATGCATTTGTAATACGTGACATTTAAATTTGTATAGTTTACAATTTTTATTTGTATAATGCTTAAACTTGTACATCAATAAATAATCTTCGAGATTCATTGTTCATCATATAAAAAATGTTAGCTTTGAAAACATCGATTGCGTTCGGAACGCCACCATGTGAGCATTCACACAGCTCACGTGGGTTATTTACAGTATGCTGTTGCTTATCCTGGCAGAGAGACAAACAACTCCGAGCTGAGCAGTGTAACATACTGTACCGAAAGCCGAGTACAGCTTTAACAGTTTTCGCATAATGAATGGCAGCCCTGATCTGAGGAAAGTGCTTGAAGAACGCATTGATAAATTTAGCCGACTATTCAACGAAAAGAACTGGGAGGCTCTTTAAGATATGCATACTCCGCGCTGGGAAAGTGTATTTAGGGTCTACTAGTGTGTATTTAAATATTCATCAATATATCAGCTTATATATCTTTTTCGTAAATTCACCGTTGGTTTAAGGATTTGCCGTGACACATTCACTTATGTGTTTACGTTTTGATACAACCACATATGTCTGTTCGCTATATATCTTCTAAATTATCTCCTGGCCAAAATATTTGCTTATTTGCGGTACTATATCGTCATACAATACACACAAATAGGTTCGTGGCTATTTTTGTAAATGTGTGTTTCATCCCGCTGATTGGATTTCCAGTGAACTCACTGAGGCTGGTTTTGCTTAGCTTGTAGGCTTTCATTATAATGTTGTGACCGACGAAGTGAAATGTAACAGAATAATGTAGACTGTATTAATTACAATATTGTTAGGTAGGATTGTAAATTTGACCAATATTTAGTTGTGATAGAGACATGGCCCCTTTTCATGAAATAAACGTGATATCCAATCTTGTCAAAAATGCCACATAAAATATCACGTTTGCAACTCATTGAATAAAAAAACAGTTCAGTTACAAACCTGATTGCCAATTCATCGTATCGTTACAACTACCGTTAAACGTACGTATTACAACTACCTAATTTCGTTGATTTTCAGATACAATAGAAAAAATGAAGCAGTTGAGAATGGAATTCGATAAAATGGACGCAACAACAAAGGACGTTGAGGGAATATTAGGAGGTGATAATGTGTACTGTAGTGTCACATACAAGATGAAGAATGCAGAATCTCCTGTGTACACTATCAAATTATTATACATATGGAAGCTGGTCGATGGGTTATATAAAGCTGATATTGTGTTTGCTTCAAAGCACATTCCTTAATCTTATGTGCCTCTCGTACATGTACATGTACTACCTGGTTAATAATTTAAAACAAACAAATAAAATGTTTGTGAAAATATATTTCTTTTCTGAATGTTTATTTGAGTAATTTAAGTGAATATTTGTGGTTTGGCATGTCAATTAATTGAGTCCAATATTGTATACACTTCTTCGCTTTCATGCGATGCGCTGTGCACGATCATACACGCCTCCACCAAAAAAATGAACAGAAATATTAGGAGTGTGTTTTTCAACACTCGGTTGCATTCTAGACTCTAGACTCGTATCTCTGAAAACCCCACAAAAAATAAATCAGATTCATAGAATTGTATACATCCGAAGTGGTTGATTTACTTTGCCAAGATTGTGAATGCCGAATCGCTTATTAGTCACTACACACAGACACAGCACGGTGCAATATTTCGCCAAATACTTCACAGCTCGATGTTTGTGGATTCGCATCGAGGTTATCCAATGAAAACAGCATGACTAGTGGGGGAACACATACCAATCAGATAAACAAACTCAACCATGAATCATTAAACAAAAGTTTACATTGAAAACTACATATTAATTAACTTATCCTAACAAATTAATTAAAACATACATAACAAAATATTATCAAATCAGTGAAAGAACCATACATAGAATCCTGGGGTACACACCAAGATGTGATGCGCCCGGGTAAAACCTCATCCTTGTGATTTCCATTAGAAGGACTGAATTGTGGGAACATCAAATTGAATGTTTATCAACACAAATGTCACACATGCGCAGCGCGACGACCACCGCCCTTGAAAAAGGGGCATTTTAAATTCAATATTGGAAAGGCACTTTCTGAAGGGAGCAGATGAAACGGAAAGCATATTAAAAGATGTACGTCGAAATGAACTTATGAAGATAAATAATTTCTTTCGGCAACTTTTCTAATGTAGTGAAGATATGACGCCTTACCAGAAATGTGTCTATTGTTGTCGATAGTTTAGCTCGGAAACAAATTATGCTCCTTTAACCTTCTAGCCGTTGTGTTCTGGAAAATAAAGCTAAAAAATGTGTGGATCACTTACCACTAACTGATGACGTATTATATGGAACACGTGTGGAAGAATTTGGTAATTCGGATGACAAGGCACCTGTTCACGCCAAATGTCAACCCACATTATCCATTCAAATAAAAATATTTAGTGCGCTTCCACGTATTCATCGATAAATCCATTCCCGATGGGACACATGCGATTGGAGATTCTTGCACACTGACATATAATAGTAGTGGCTTGTTCATATATGTCATAAATTTATTTGATTTGATATATTGCCAACACTAAAAAACGTCTTTTTGAAATATCAGTTTTTTGAACAGTACGACGGCGATGAATATTAAAATAAGCATTTTCTAAATACGCACTGCATTCAGTAAATATAACCCAGCCCTACACACTGTACTGACCCACACAATTAATTCTATCGATTGTGATCCTACCACAGCTGCATTGCGATTTCGTCTTTATGTTGATTCTACTCTGCCACGCTGTCATTGGATATATAGTGCAACCCAATAAATATAAGTATAATCTTGAATCACAAACTGGTCATTTTTCGTGTTGAATTAGGTATACATATGTTGTTTTTGTGGCCCACGCACAAAAGGCTGTGCGGTATTTGACGAAAACTAGAGATGCAGGCTCTAATTTTAGTTAATAGTAAGGAAATACTTTCTTAAGGTCTCATCACCCCTAACATGAACCATAACCTCAACATATTTTGATGAGACCTCGCTATTTTTTATTTATGCCGACGCTGATTTTTTTTTATTACATCCCGCCAAAATCGTAATGGTCAACTTTAAAGGGGGGTTGAAGCAGTTCTCTTTCTCAAACAGTCTGAAGTTGAAAACATTCTTATTCTTCCCCAGGTAAACTTAACAAAAATTAAAATGTTATTGTCCCAAGCCAGCTTTGTATGCTGCATGTTGTAATGTGGCCTTGTTTCCTATACTAATTAATGTATATTATTTTTTTCTACTGTCCTCTGAACTGCTCGCAGTTCATATGATTCATTTACCTTGGTTAGTTCCTAATACGAACATAAAGATTACGTTATTGTAAATATCTATTATAGTTATATTGTTACAGATGGTGGAAAAAATCCATTCCAGGTGACATCATCTTATTCAGCATGGGTACCGTACGTTAGACTAGCTACCCGTAGGGTAACAGTATGGAATACCGAACATAGGAAAGTGATAAGAGAAACTGAAACGATTGGGACAGAATGTCGTGATATATTCGAGGAGCGTTTAATAAAACTCCTGAATTCTTGAAGAATTACGGTGAATGAAGCTTACTATTTAACCAAATAGTGGCAAATTCGGACAGGATTCATTCCTATTTATATTTGTTAAATTGATCATGTTTTATTTGTATTGGTTGAACTGAGTTGGCATTTATTATATAGGAATTAGTTTATTAACTATGCTTTGAAGTTAATATTTTCTTCAATAATTTGCAAAGGTAAAAGAAATATGTTCGACTTGCATTATTGCGGAGGTTACCACCTCAAAATACGATATAATATTGTACATTCGACAGACATTGATTAAAAATGATAATATAATGAACAGAGTCTTCCAAAAAATAGTGGGTGCTTCCGGGTTGGTTAATTATCAACAACCCCTTATTAAGGCGAAGTAACATGAGTGTTTGGGAGGAATTATGTAGAGGTGTCAACAGATTATGTAAACATCTAAATGCTCTTTAATCATGCACACTCACTCTAAAAGGTTGTTTCAAGGTAGTTATTTTTATTTTCATTAGTAGATCCATCTTTTTATACGTAGTTTTACTTTTGTAGTTAGTTATTTTTATTTTCATTAGTAGATCCATCTTTTTATACGTAGTTTTACTTTTGTAGTTAGTTATTATTGTCAGTTTTTATTTCATCTCATGAATCATGCATTATTTACTAGTTTTTGAAAACATGGAACTGTTGACACCATAGACATATTGTAGTTATATATAGCAATGGCTTTCAAACTACTCATTACTTTAACTTCCGAGGTTTCGGGTGACCAGATTATACTTGTTGTTGTTTTAATAATGTTGCAATAGAAAATAATAATTTACAGACAAATGAAATGGAATGAAATTGAAGTCATTGTTGGCTTATACTCTCCTTTTATCTATTTGCTTCGTGTGCTGTACTACGTGCTATTATTATGTCGGTGTTATATAAATAAATAAATAAATAAATAAATAAATAAAAGAAAGTGGAATATTTAAAAAAAAAAAGAGGTATCCACTAAACCATATACTTTCACACTCAGGCAAGAGAAGGAACATGTTGGTGAACTAGCCTTGCATTGTGAGTGTTTTATTGTTTGCAGTCTGTAAAATATCATTTTTTTCACAAATAAAACAATAAAAAAACAAAGAGCTCACATCGTTATAATTTTGAGTGAGCCAGCCAAGTTTCCACATATAAATATACACATAATATTTCTATTAAACTTATTTTATTTTATAATATTTTCACAATATAAGTCTTTAAAATAAATTCACCATATACAAATTAATTTGTTGGTACAATCCATATCCTTATATTAGAATCAGTTTCCAGACATTTGAAAACAAAATATTTTAGAAGCATAACAATACAACGATTGGATTTGGTGTCACAGTTTGTCCCCAATTCATATTGAAATATTGCCAGCAATAATTAATAAACCTTGTTCAGAATACCATTTATTCCCGGCATTATATTCAGTGGCTAGTTCTCAGGATCTACAATAGAAATGAATAAACAGAAATCATTTTGATGCCATGTTTCTAGAAGACACCGCCATATCAAATTTTGATTTAAACCATACCACTTCACGTTTCAGGGTGTCTAAACAATGACTCAACAACCAATAAACACGACCAAGAATGCAACAATATCAGGCTGCATCCTGAAAACAACTAGAAAGCACATTACAACAAGTCATTACAAACGTGAAATCCTCAACCCCTCCTAATACATCCTACAGCACGAATGATTCCTATACTCATTTGCATCTAGGTACAGATCTAATTTTACAAGTAGTGATACTCTAGTAGCTTATAATAGGTTTGTATGCAATTTTTTGTCCAGAGCCAAACTCTTCAGGATTCCACAATTGAAGATCCAGGAACAATATTTGGTTGGTAACACATTTGTCATAGACGGCGAAATATCTTAAATGGCCACGTCCATTTTTCGTCATACGCGCTAATTCCGCCCATCTGTATCTCTAGAACCGTTGGACAGGTTGGGCAGTTTAACAGCCTGGTGGAAGGACGTGTCACAGAACCTTATGGTTCAGTGTTATGCCAGAAATAAAACTTTACATTACAGTAATATAACTCAAAAATACCAAAGAATTTTACCAGGTAGGATTGCATCTGCATTTAGATTAGGGAATAAAGGGCGAGGCACAGGTCATTATTGCGCGATAACAGGCAAGAATGGTGATGTGGGCGGAGACGCGCAAATTCACTTTAATCATAAGCAAAAACCTTACGCATACAGGTAGTCTGAAAGTGATCGAAAAATTATGTTCTTTGTGAGCTCATACAGTCATTCGAATCATTATTATATTTTTTGTATATTTGGTTTGTGTAAAAGTTTAATATATTTTCTTCGTCTTCACAAATTTTCATTAAAACTACTTAATGAATGTAAGAGTTATAGCTTTGGTCTGGATGCAACATACTGTTCAAGTCAGGATGTTGAAATCTCAATGAACAGGTACAAATCGCATCGTGCAACAAAGTGGCTCCAGTTCATCAAACACATGTTCCAGCAACACTGACACTGGTGAATGGCTTTGACACACTGTTTCAATTCATACATTATTGGCAGGCAGAAGTAGAACCCCATTTCACTGCAGCATGACTATCCACAACCTGAACTTATACATCAGCTACTTATTAATACGT
The DNA here is from genome assembly GCF_978046115.1 of Saccoglossus kowalevskii. NCBI lineage: Eukaryota > Metazoa > Hemichordata > Enteropneusta > Harrimaniidae > Saccoglossus > Saccoglossus kowalevskii. The sequence goes on from NC_140656.1 coordinate 5,803,845, forward strand.
CAGTGGCCCAAAAGCTGGTGGAGGACACATTACCCAACAGATGTCCTGTGTCCTCGATGATCTCCAAATGGCATGTTATACAGGGCGCATTAGACAATTTTGACCATACAGAGAATATGGTTTTTGGGAAAGATTAAAATCATGACACTGTTCTAGTCATCTTTCAGAATAAACCAAGAAGCAATGACTTTGAGGACATGCAGATGACAAGCTGCTCAGTACCAGCAGGAAAGACAAAGTTTGCTGATGTTTTACCATGCCAGATTCTCGAGACATCACACCTTGTCAAAGGCATTGGTGATATACCAGAGTTGTTTTCGCATACAGTGATAAAAGAAAGAATAGTGTTGATGATGATTATTTTTTGGTGCATGGGAAGACAAAATTATACAGATCCTGATGAGAGTACGTTTCCTTGCTTTACAGCAACAATGAGTGTGCTTCAGAGGCAATTGAAGTTCGGTGTTACAGTAAGGTCATTTGTACCCATCCTCAAATATGTTGTAGCAGAAATGAACAATATTTACATCTATGATTAACTTTCAACGCTACATCAGGTGCACTGTGGGCTAATGAAGGAGTGTATGCAATCGCCAAGGAAATCCAGCTGTTGAAGCCAGATAAGACCAGTTTTATAATTTATTCCTGGGAATAGGGACATTTCACATGGAAAAGATCATCATCGCATGCCTCGGGAAGATTCTAAACGGCAGTGGAATTGATCCGGCATTGATTAAGACTGGCCTCTTTGGCAAACTTGTAGTAGAGAATAGTGTAATGACTGGCAAGGATGCAATGAGTCTCGTGTCAGAGGTGATGAACATTCTTATGTATGAACAATTTCAAGCTGAGCAGGAAAGCACTAGGTGGGACTTAGAACAGCATGGAAACTGTCATACAGCAAGCTTTGGATGGATACTGTATAGAACATTTCAGAGAAATTTGGGGAAAGAAGAAAATCTTGCAGGCAGACTTGAAGAAGTCCTTTGCAGAATGGAAAGAAGCTACCTGTAGTGGTATCAGACCATGTGACAATGTGCGCTACTGGAGCTTGTTTCTGGTTCAGCTATTCTGAGAGATTTAACACACTCCATTCGTCAAGCTGATTGGCATATTTTTGTTCCAGCTGAGCCGAAGTGCATGCCTTTGCTATTTGGGTTTGGTCGGAAAACCTACTGCAGGTGGGGGGTCAATGATCCTTGAAGATTGCTTGTACATACAAAGGAAGTTCCCCAGCATTTATAAATGTTTCAAAGATGGTGGGTGGGTGATGTACCACACTCTTCGTTTAGGCAGTTCAGTAGGGTTTGACATGGCACTCGAGAAGTGTTATAATAAACCTGCGTTGCTGGAGGTATAATAGGCATGACTAGACAGAAAGAAGCAGTGGTTTTGTGGAATATCCTAAAGCACGAGAAAAATCTTCACGTGACACAGCTTGAATGGTGTAACTTGGGAGATAAAGACAACGGTGAACTCAACCTACATCATCAGTTCAATCCTACTTCAACTTAAATTGGTCACAATCGTGCAAAACACTCCATGATTACATAAAATCCATCAAAAATCCGTTCAGCACTGAAAACAGACTTCAGAACATCTGTACTGGGGCTGAAATATCTCAGGGTGTTGTTGATGGATTACTTGAATGTCCGACAATTGGTGAAAAGAGTTATCAAGATTTTGTGGAAACTAGATTTCAGAATAATGAGAAACGCCTACATGACACAATACTAACTAACTGCAAGACTATTTTCGTTAAACCTTCTTCTATTCCACTGAACTCAAATGCTGCAGAAACGATTAGATACCCTAACTATGCTGGAGAACGAGGGTATAGTATGAATGACATATGAAATAACAAGCACATCCCAGTTCCTCACCACTGAATGTGAAGATAGCATTCGTTTAAAAAAACAGACCTTGTCAACCAACTTTTAAAAGAGAAAAGAAATGTGAAGAGTGATGCTCAGATAACAATAGTTGACTTCATGGCATTCGTACGTAAACTACCTGTGAAAAAAATAGGCCTTCAAACAGTTGGGGAATTCGCTGAGAGTCTTTCCAATAACATTCTTGCTACAGGTGCAGAATCAACATTATTTTTGATGTTTATCAAAAATCGTCAATCAAGCAAATTGAAAGGGCACAGAGAAGTTCTTCAAACCAGCGAAGAACATTAAATGTGTTACTTTTTGCAGTTGTAAGAAAGATGAGTGTAGAAATCCAAATAAATAAATGTACATGTACCTGTGTACCTATTGAATCACTGAAAATTCAGACTTGTGCCTTACTTTATAACCCAAACACAGGATAAATATTGCGACAAGTAAGGTTAAAGTTTTGTGAACATTGAAATTTGTATTGCGTAATATGGAGAAATCAGTTTTTCGCAATTTTCTCAAAAACCATTCACTTTGAGTGATCAAAATATATTACTGACCCCAAAATGTGGCCATTCTGCAAATTTTGAGTGGTCAAGCAACCTCCTATCTCCAACAGTTCTTAGAGTTACAGACGGGCGGAATTAGCGCGTATGACGAAAAATGGGCGTGGCCATTTATGATATTTCACCCTCTATGACAAATGTGTTACCAACCAAATATTGTTCCTGGACCTTCAATTAGTGGAATCCTGAAGAGTTTGGCGTTGGACAAGAAATTGCATACAAAACTACCATGAGCTACTCCAGTATGAACATCAAGTGATGCTTTAATTAATGAAGGCATACAGTTAATTTACCTGAACACATACTGGAACAGGACTTATAACTTGTACCCACGGGGTGCAGTCTATCCGCAGTTCAATTTCTGCAATATGCTATTTCCCAGGCAGTGAATCACATCTAGTGTTCAAATTAAAATAAAATATTAAAAGTTATCCATTACAAATATTACAAGCAGTGAACATCAAGTAATGCTTTAATTAATGAAGCAATACAGTGCACTGACCTCAAAACATACTGTGGCAGGACTTATAACTTGTACCCATAGAGGGTGAAGTCTAGTCGCAGCTCACTTTATGTGATATACCATTTCCCAGGCAGGGAATCACATCTAGTATTGAAATTAAAATACAATATTAAAATTATTTCATTACAAATCTTATAAGCAGTGTACATCAAGTGATACTTTGATCAATGAAGCAATACAGTGCATTCACCGCAAAACATAGTGCGACAGGACTAATAAATTGTACTCAGGGGTGTGCAGTCTAGCTGCAGCCCAATTTCTGCGATATACCATTTTCCAGGCAGTAATCACTTCAAGTGTTAAATTAAAATAAAATATTAAAAGTAATCCATTACAAATATTACAAGCAGTCAACATCAAGTAAATCTTTAATTAATAAAGCAATGCAGTGCACTCAACTCAAAACATATTGCGGCAGGACTTATAACTTGTACCCACAGGGGGTGCAGTCTAGTCGCAGCTCAATTTCTGTGATATACCGTTTCCCGGCAGTGAATCGCATCTAGTATTGAAATTAAAATACAATATTAAAATTAATTCATTACATCTGTTCTATTTTTATAAAGAACTTTCCCAAATAAAAAAATAATATTTCATAATATTTCTTTTTAATTTATTTTTAATTATTTTTACTGAATTCTATTAAATACATTTGCCATATACAAATTAATTTGTTAGACACTATTTTATCTTAATATTTTACAATCCATATCCTTATATTTGAATCTGTTTTAAAACATTTGAAAAAAAATATTTTAAAAGCATAACAATACAACGACTAGATTTGGTGTCACAGTTTGCTCCAAATTCATATTAAAATATTGCCAGCAATAATTGATAAAGCTTGTTCAGAATACCATTTACTCCCGACACCCATTTCAGTGAATAGTTCTCAGGGTTCACAATAGTAAATAAATAAACAGAATTCATTTTGATGCCACGTTTTTAGAAGACATCGCCATATCATTTTATTTGGATCAAACCATTTCAAGCTGCAAGGTGTCTAAACAATGACTCAACAACCAATAAACACATCTTCCACGTACCACAAAAATTGTAGCCATAATTGAACAAACCAAGAAAGCAACAAATATCAGGCTACATCCTGAAAACAATGTGATAGCACATTACAACCAGTCATTACAAACATGAAATCCTTCACCCCTCCCAATTCACCCTACAGCACGAATAGTTCATATACTCATTTGCATATACGTACAACAAGCTTAGCCAGTAGATGCATAACTCATCAAACTTTTGAACAACCACTCATTCTAATTATAGTTGAGTGAAGGCGCTATTTAATTTGACAAGCATCTTTTAAAAGAATTTAACATAAATATATAAATGGGTATTTGTAGTGTTGTTTTTCGTTTTTATTTTTAACGCGCAAAAGGTGTGTTATGCTATATTTTATCCTATCCTAACGATTGTCGACTTTTAAAGCCCCTTTCACAATTGGCGCCTCACTCGTGCGATAATTTTTTTTCGAAAATATTTTTTCCGTCCTGTTGTAGAAGTGTTGTCTTTGAGTCGCAAGCAATATATAAAATCGTACGAGAGGTGAACGACCACTGCACCAGGATACAACAGTCGTGAGATGTAATCGTGCGATTATTTTCATGTTTCCGTGTGCAACAGTCGTACAACGGCTGCAACGGTTGAACGATGATGCGACCAAGTCGCACGACATATGCGTTTTGTAGCGCTATGTCGCGCGACCTGGCGACCCGTTGTACGACTACTACAACCGATCTTACAAGGCTACGACCCATTGTGCGACACACCGCACCACCTGTCGCGCGAGGTGTTGGTCTATAAATACGATGGCTCAGATCACTTTGGATCCTTTAGTGAAACAAATGCTAACATATGGTTGTCCTGGGTGATACCCAGTCCAATTATTGCGGTGACGGCCGCTGTAACATCGGACACAATTAAATCGCATGGATGCATACCATATGTCCAGTGTAATATTAGGATTATTATTAATAATAATATAGAATCGTAATTTGTGTTGTAACCATGTGTGGTAGACGTGGTTTGGCGGTTTAGGCTAGGATTTCAAAATGGTCTCTGAAGGAGTCGGGAAGGCAGGATGGAACTTTTATAGGGGCAGACTGACATAATAAAGCACAATACACATTCGAATAAAATAATAACAACTAAATTTAATACTAAATATCCCTATCACAATTAATATATGCTAGCATATAAAGAGAAAGACTTATCTGATCAGCTTAGTGAAAAATGGTAATAAAGAGTCACTGTCAAACTTCAATGATGATCACATGATGAAAGTCAAGCCCACGGTGTATACATTGTAGTTCTCCCACACAATGGAGATGAGGAGAGTAGCTGTGCGCAGTTGAGTAAAGTTATTGTAGCAAATTCAGATCTGGAGCTCAATGCGGTAGCAGACAGCAAGTAGTCAAGCAGTGACACAAAGGTACTGGCAAAGATCAGGAATAGGTAGCCTCCATAGAGTAGGTTCCATCATTGGATACAGAGTCATTTGTAACCCCTATAGTCTGTGGTCTTTCAAGCTACCATTGACTGTATGTAACAGTACAACGTACAGTGTCATCTTGCAGGAGCCTCATACTTGAGCTGTTGACTGCTAAAAGTTTCACCGAGGACTGACTAAATGTTAGTTCAGCAGCTGTTGGTCAATGTCATTGGTAATGCAACAATAAACACATAGTTTCTCATGTGTATCTGTTTACGGAAGATGGGCAGTTTTAATTACTTTATAAGGGAATGAAACTTGTCATCATCTTGTGATATAGAATCACAGTTGTTACCTTAGTATTTGACAGTTCCCACGGCTAAAGTTGGGCCCAAGAGTGATAGAATGTAACTTAAAATAAAAGAGTGTCAAATATTAAGTTTACTCAGTACATCAAAGGCCTGTTTCACACATGCATGTTTTGAAACACAAATATTATATTTATTTAGTATACAGTGCCTTCTCAGACTTAGCAAATGCAAGAGCCTCCCAGGAGCTATTGGTCGAGCAGCAGCCATGTTTACAGTTTGGATGGTCCAGACATTTGGGATGAAAGCTCAGGAGTTCTCGAGCTTATATTGGGGGTGAAAAAAAATCGTACAACGTTGCAAAGGAAGCAAGACAGGTCTTCCAATAGTCTTAGGGTGGTACAACGGACTCGTACGTCAGGACGCATCATCGTACGACATGAAAATACTCGTGCGTGCAACACTCGTTCGGAGTCTTACGAGGGCGTGCAAAGTCGCACAACACTCGTACTGCCTGTCGTGCAATTATTTTTCATCGCGTCAGTCGCTCAAAATATCGGAGCAGCACGGGTTTTTTTCCCGACCAAGATGCGACCATTTTGTCGCATCTGCATCGTACAATAAGTGGTACAACGGCTACAACGAGTCGTACAACGGGAAAAAATTCGAGTCGCAAGCCGTTGTAGTCTGTTTGGCACCAATTGTAAAAGGGGCTTTAGCAATAGCCACGAATGGTCACGGATTCAATTGCCAGTTGTGTGCAAAACGAGTCAATTCCTAAAGGTTTATATTCAATGATCTTTAATGCCATATTACATAACTGAAAGCTAAATAAAGCACATGCACGACATATAACGGTTTTATACTAGATTACTGCCCTCTTACATACACGACATATAAATCACAAGACATACTACCAGCACAACAACAGTTTAAATTAAGTAACTTGCAAAATCATATATAAAACTACATGACTTTATTAAATTGCCTGTGATGACAGACGATGGAAAACGCGCGGTAAGATTAATAAGGTATTTTTTTATCAATTCGCCATCACGGCAACGTAAATTTCAGTAAGTAGTGTACATTTTTTCATCCACCTATATTGTCTCAAATAACCAACAAAATGTGTGACGGTATTATTCTTTGTAGAATTTTACTCGTTTTCTGCCTTTATAAATAAAAATACTTTATGTGGACAATATATTTGTATGTTATCGTACATTTCACCATACACATTACGCACCCAATTAAACCAAGAACGTTTGGAAAGCGATTATTTATTAAGCGAATATAACAAATATTTTCCAATATCATAAAGTAATAGCATTAATTAGAATTTAATGTATTCGTGATTGTATTAATGACGTATTTAGCTTTCCTCTTTATTTGAAATGCCTTTTTTAAACCAAATCCAGAACTACCGTAACATGCATGTCGATTGTAGGGGAATTATCGTACGATGCAACATATATGAAAATTCCCTTCTCAAATCCGGTAGAACTGCCTAGGACACCATTTGCACCACTTCATTGAGTTGTATATAAGGGGATCGATATATCGTCTCTTACTGTTTGGCTATGTTGTGCAGTGTACTCGACAGCTGCTTTATTGTGCGTTGTGTGTCATTTGTTTTATGTTCCTGTTCTCTATGCGACGTGATAAACAGATAAACGGTTAGATACAATATTTTTTAATTGATGATCTTTATTCCAAATGCATTAAATATAAATATGATAAGATTATGTAATATGTTACTTTACAATATGTATATCAGATGGTATAATATATATGTCGATAAATGCATTTGTAATACGTGACATTTAAATTTGTATAGTATACAATTTTTTTTGTATGATGCTTCAATTTTTCGATCAATAAATATTCTTGGAGATCTTTGTTCATCATATAAAAAATGTTTGCTTAGAAAACATCGACTGCGTTCAGAGCGCCACCATGTGGCCATTCACATAGCTCACGTGGGTTATTCACAATAATATGTTGCTTATTTTGGCAGAGATACAACCAATTCCGAGCTGACTGTGTAACATACTGTACCGACAGCCGAGTACAACTTTTACAGTTTTCGCATAATGAGTGGCAAACCTGATCTGAGGAAAGTGCTTGAAGAACGCATTGACATAGTTAGCCGTTCATTCAACGACAGGAACTGGGAGGCTCTTTGCGATATGCATACTCCGGAATGCAGATTTATTCGCGTTGGGAAAGTGTATTCAGGGTCTACTGGTGTGTATTAATTGTTCTACAATTTATCAGCATATATAGTTGTTTTCGTAAATCCACTTTTGCTTTAAGGATTTACCGTGAGATATTCATTTATGTGTTTAGGTTTTGATACAACCACCTATGTTTGTTCGCTATATATCCTCTAAACTATCTTCAGACCAGCATATCTACAACACACAAAAAAAGGTTCGTGCCTATTTTTGTAAATGTGTGTGTTTCATCCTGATTATTTGTTTACCAGTGAACTCACTCAGGCTGGATTTGCATAGTTTGTAGGCTTACAACATTTTGTTCTGACCAACAAAATGAAATGTGAGAGCTGTAGACTGTATTAATAACAATACTGTTAGGTAAGATTGTAAATTTAACCTATATTCAGATAGCTGAAATGTCATTGAAACAACCTGTCATAGAGACATGGTCCTTTTTCATAAAATAAACGTTATATCTAATCTTGTCACCAGTGCTGCATAAAATATCCAGTTCGTAAGTGATTGAATAAAAAAACAGTTCAGTTACAAACCTAATTTCCCAGTCATCTTATCATTACAAATACCGTTAAACGTACATATTACAACTACCTAATTTCGTTGATTTTCAGAGACAATAGAGAAAATGAAGCAGTTGAGAATGGGATTCGATAAAATGGACGCAACAACAAAGGAAGTTGAGGGAATATTAGGAGGTGATAAGGTGTACTGTAGTGCCACATACAAGATGAAGAATGGAGAATCTCCGGTGTACACTATCAAATTATTATACATATGGAAGCTGGTCGATGGGGTATATAAAGCTGATATTGTGTTTTCTTCAAAGCATATTCCTTAATGTTATGTGCCTCTCGTATAACCGGCATGTATATGTACTACTTGGTTAATAATGTAAAAACACAAATAAAATGTTTGTGAAAATATATTTTTTATGAACATTTATTTGCATAATTTAAATGAATATTTGTGGTTTGGCATGTCAATTAATTGAGTCCATTATCTCTTCTCTTTCATGCGACACGTTGTGTAACGATCAGAACCCCTCTCCCAAAAAAAGAACGAACAGAAACATTAGGAGTTAATTTTGCAACACTCGAGTGCATTCTACACGCTATATTTTGTACATGTTCTGAATATCTCTGAAAATTAAATCACATTCACAGAATTGAATACATCCGAAGTGGTTGGTTTACTTTGCCAAGATTGTGAATGTCGAATCGCTTATCAGTCATTACACAAAGACACAGCACAGTGAAATAATTCGTCAAATACTTGACAGCTTGATGTTTGTGGATTCGCAATGTGGTTATTGAATGAAAATAGCATGGCTAGTGGGGGAAAACATACCAATCAGATAAGGTAAGGTGAGGTAATGTGAAAATAAACAAACCCAACCATAAATCATTAAACAAAAGTTTATATTGAAAACTACAAATTGATGAACTTAAACATATCCCAACAAATTACATAAAGCATACATAACAAAATATTATCAAATCAGTGAAAGAACGATACATGGAATCCTGAGGTACACACGCAAGATGTGATGCGCCCAGGTCAAACCCATTTATGTGATTTCCATTATAAGGAATGGATTATGGGAACATCAAATTGGATATTTATCGACACAAGTGTTGCACGTGCGCAGCGCGACGACCACCACCCTTTAAAAAGGAGGGCATTTTTAATTTCATTTTGGAAGGGCACTTTCTAAAGGGAGTAGAGGGAACGGAACAGCATATTTAAAGAACTACTAAATGAACAATTGCTGTCGACACATTTTCTAATGTAGGGGAGATATGACGCTGTCTATTGTTGTAGAAAGTTTAGCAAACGGCAAAACAAATTATGCTCCATCACCCTCTTAGCCGTTGTGTTCTGGAAAATTAAGCTAAAAAAATGTGTGAATCACTTACCACTCATTGATGACGTATTATATGGAACACATATGGAAGAATTGGGTAATTCGAATGACAAGGTACCTGTTAACGCCAAATGTCCACCCACATTATCTATTCAAATAAAATATTTAGTGCGCTTCCACGTATTCGTCGATAAAGCCATTCCTGATCGGACACATGCGATTGGAGATCCTTGCAAACTGACATATAATAGTCGTGGCTTGTTCATATATGTCGTAAAATTATTTGATTTGATATATTGCCAACACAAAAAATGTCTTTTAAAATATCACTTATTAAGTCATATTAAAATAAGTATTTTCTAATTACCTACTGCATTCAGTAAATATAACCCAGTCCTACACACTGTACTGACACTCACAATTTATTCTGTCGATTGTGATTCTACTGCAGCTCTCCCACGCTGGGCGGGAAGAAAAATATTTTGTTGTTCAAAAATGGGTTTCAAGTACAAAGTATTAAAAACAATACCAAATATACCATAAAGTTTTAAAATATACACACGTATAAACATAGAACCAAGTATTACAGTCGGGTACTGCAGTGGTGGTCGTTGCTATGTCTGATGCGCATGCGTCAAATATGGTCATCGCATAAAAGAATTTAACGACATCATTGAAAAAAGGGAAAATGTCTACAGATACTTTTGGATACGCAACCCCGGATTTGTGGGCATTTTTGCCCCGTGGAATAAGCACTTGTACTATTATAAAGAATGCACTGCAGAGTTTTGAAATAAAATCATATTCAAAAGAAGCATTATTTCATTTTTACCTCTTCCTGATGCCAGTTTCTAAAATTTTAATTTATCAATGCAAATGTATGACATAAAAAGTTTTAGCACAGGGTTATTGGAATATCACAATGGAAACGTTAGAGCGCGGTCAAATCTGATTAAATGTTATGTATCAGTTTTGACGTTCATTTTGGTATAACGTTTGGTTGAAATTTTAATTGTCATCTCACTAAAATATATAGTGCAACCCAATAAATATAAGTATAATCTTGAATCACAAACTGGTCATTTTTGTGTTGAATAAGGTGTACATATGTTGTTTTTGTGTCCCACGCACAAAAATCAGTGCGTTATTTGACGAAAACTAGAGATGCAGGCTCTAATTTTAGTTAATATTGAGGAAATAGTTTCTTAAGGTCTCCTCACCCCTAACATCAACCATAACCTTAACATATTTTGATGAGACCCCGCTATTTTTTGTTTATGTCGACGCTGGAATTTTTTTATTACATCCCGCCGAAATCGTATTGGTCAACTTTAAAGAGGGGTTGACGCAGTTCTCTTTCTCAAACAGTCTGAAGTTGAAAACATTCGTATTCTTCCCCAGGTAAACTTAAAAAAACTTAAAATGTTATTGTCCCAAGCCAGCTTTGTATGCTGCATGTTGTAATGTGGCCATGTTTTCTATACTAATTAATGTATTTTATTGTTTTCTACTGTCCTCTGAACTGCTCGCATATGATTCATTTAACTTGGTTAGTTCCTAGCACGAACATTACGTTATTGTAAATATCAGCTATGGTTATATTCTTTCAGATGGTGGAAAAAAGTGCATTCCAAGTGACACCATCCATTCAGCATGGGTACCAAAAGGCTTGGGACAGAATGTTGTGATATTTCCGAGGAGCGTTTAATAAAACTCCTGAATTCTTGAAGAATTACGGTGAATGAAGCTTACTATTTAACCAAATAGTGGCAAACTCGGACAGGATTCATTCCTATTTATATTTGTTAAATTGATCATGTTTTATTTGTATTGGTTGAACTGAGTTGGCATTTATTATATAGGAATTAGTTTATTAACTATGCTTTGACGTTAATATTTTCTTCAATAGGTTGTAAAGGTAAAAGAAATATGTTCGACTTGCATTATTGCGGAGGTTACCACCTCAAAATACGATATAATATTGTACATTCGACAGACATTGATTAAAAATGATAATATAAAGAACAGAGTCTTCCAAAAATAGTGGGTGCTTCTGGCGGCTACACTTTGAAATCTATGAAATATTACTCCAATTTAAATATTTTCATTTAAATAATAAAATATTAATTTAAATATATACCTACAGAAATTAAATTTAGAAATAATAAAATTCATAAAGTTACAATAGTTAATGGTAAATACACCAATGACTAGTACGGAAAACATATAAATATTTATATATAGTATATATGGCTTTCTGCAAGCTGCCCTCATTTTATTGTATATGCACTTAAAATACTTATCCGTGATCAGAGAAGTCCGCGTGATCATGTTGACCCTATTAGGTCCTTCAAGGTTTAACCATCAGTTGTTATTGTTGATATGCCACATATGGTAGTAAGACATTGAAATAATAGATATCTCCAGATGTTCTATCCATGTGACGGCAAACTTGGAAAAATAATATCAGAAAATAATATGCTGGTAACAGAATTACACTCACGTTGGTTATACAGCAGACCAAGGAAATCATGTACTAGACGATGATGTTCACCTGTATTTGTATGATGCGTTTTACCAAAAAAAAATACATCCAAAGAAGAGAAAGTATTGCGACGTATTGCAAATGTTCCGGAGTTACACGGCATTGTGAATAGTGAGGTAGCAGAATGAATGAATGTCATTCACTCCCACAACAAGAAAGTGAACACCGATACCATGGCCAAACAGACAGATGTATTCAAAGCTCTAGTTACTTCCATAGCATGGGGTGCAGTTATTAATAAGTTAATTGTTTCAATACAATTGTGTTTACTCATGAATCTATAGTGAGTACACATTATTTATGTTACATGTTTATAAAAGTATATGTTGCAGACTCGTGTTCTATTTCTCACACAGGTCATTAGACCCAAACCATTTCTCTATTGACCACTTGTCTAATGATATATAACATGAAGATAGTTGATCAGAGACTGAATAATATTGGATTTTTATAACTGTCATTGTTAGTTCAGTACATATTTTTTTTCTTCAATCTTACACAATCATGTTCTCTTTTCACACACACGTCATTCAACCTCAAATATTTTTGTATTGTCCACATGTCCAATGATACCGCACAAATGGATAATTTGTACAGGCAGAAAGGTGTAACAGGTATGATAATTACATATCTGAATCATTTATTTGTTGATTTGATTTAATCATATAGCTTTGGCGGTTTATCACACGTTCCTCGTAATTTGGATTTCAAAAATCCAATACAGATAATAAAATAATACAACATTCGGTTATAGACATTCATGAGTGGATTTCCCGTTAAGATCTGCCCATTTTTCACAGGCCAGTTAATATATGCAAAGATTAGAATGACAGTGCACAGGTCAGGGGTTGGTTAATTATCAACAACCCCTTATTAAGGCGAAGTTACATGAGTGTTTGGGAGGAACTGTGTAGAGGTGTCAACAGATTATGTAAACATCTAAATGCTCTTTAATTCTGCACACTCACTCTAAAAGGTGATTTCAAGGTAGTTATTTTTATTTTCATTAGTAGATCCATCTTTTTATACGTAGTTTTACTTTTGTAGTTAGTTATTTTTATTTTCATTAGTAGATCCATCTTTTTATACGTAGTTTTACTTTTGTAGTTAGTTATTTTTGCCAGTTTTTATTTCTTCTCATGAATCATGCATTATTTACTAGTTTTTGAAAACATGGAACTTTTGACACCATAGACATATTGTAGTTATATATAGCAATGGCTTTCAAACTACTCATTACTTTAACTTGGAGTATACAATTAAAATGTTAATAATTAGTTGTAATATCTGTTGAAGGGTTGCAATATATGAACAGGCACGCTGTTCTTAAGTGGTTAAGGCATTCTTTTATATAAAACTATATTGTGAGAATTTCCCGAGTTATACTATATCAATACTCAGTGTATATATGCTGTTAGCACCGGCAATGAATAGACAGGAAATCATAATGTGTGTACCCGCTACAAGACCATTCCATTAAACGACGGTATACTTTTACAACGAAAAACATAAGCAATATGTTGCCATAAAAATGTTTATTTTGTCAAATCTTGGTCTTAGGTACCTTTAACTGGCAAGACAATAGCAATAGCAAGACAAGAGAAAATTTAAGTCTGTTACGTATTATCCTTTCAAATACTTTTTTGGAATAGTACCTCTTTTCAAAATCCCAGCCCACTCAGTCTTATTCTTTAATACAACAGTAAAATCGTATCTATTTCCCTCCCTTTTATAGCAAGAGCTCACTGTAAGTTATATCATACTCCTTCTATGTTATTATAAAATACAAATATTCTGTATGTCAAATGAAATCAGTTTTCACTTTTATGTATTGACAGAAATTCAGTGTCACGACTGAAGCGTTCCTCTGTTTATTATATTTCGACTTTATTGATGGGTTTTAGGGTGCTCAAATCACCTTCAAATGACACAGTCACATATTTCTGAATTTGTTCATGATATGGGAGGGGAAACCAACAGTACACAGTTAAAATCTCGCGGATTTGGAGATGAAACCTATGCTCATAAGGTACCCAGAGTTGAACCCTCGTCTGGAAGGTGTTTCACGAGAACAAGTGCATTCATTTTTATCATTAGGCCTGTATACACGTTTTTTTCTTGGAGGGACACTTTAAAACAACAGCAGTCAGCCGATTTCAACATAGCCTAATACTAGTGAAGATCTACATACAGATCAGTTCGATAAATTGACGATCTGTGCGAAGCCCTTCTAACGGTCCTTTGACCACACATTCGCAAATTGTTTTAATTGTACTGATTTTAAGTTGTAATTTGAATAGCAGTAACTTGAAATTAAAAAGACGCTGTTAGGACAAACCAAGTCATTCATATATGGATAACAAGCGCGTCTCTATGCTAACGGTGTTTTTACAACAAAGTTTGCGTAGTTTATTTTTTCAATTCACAAAACATGGACTCAATGACTTTTTAATGGTTAGTATGACAATTCATGAAAAATGGATATGTATAAAAAAAGACACATGAAACTCGTTCAACTAAAACCAGTATTATTTATTAGTATAACCGCATGATACAGATCCGGTCTGTGGTATTGTTAACTTGAAAGGTGTGAATATCACACATAAACAACGTACGTGTCAATTAAAAATGGATTTGGCATTTAAATCAGGTCAGCTAACTAAGACTGACAGGTCCTGCTCTGCATAAATGAATAGTAATTTAGGCTTTCCTATGCATTTTCTGCGTGGACAACTACTTCTCCACCGGTGGTGAACTAACGGCAAAACCTGGCATGTTAAAGTCGCCAAAGAGATTCTGAGTTCTATAGCAATGGACCAATAGTAAGGTATGTTTCCGTGAGATATATCGTTGGGATGGAACGTGTTGGTTTTTACTAGAGAACTCATTATATTCATCAGTTTTAATTTCATTATTTGGGCTACAACAATCAAATTATGCTATCATTCTACGTGAGTCAAGTGAAACTGCAGAGAAAGTGACACGAAATATCTGAGGCGGGTTGGAAGAGTGTCTACTGCCAGGATTGGAATTATCTATTCTTGGCGCTGTGTGGACATAGTTGTATAGTTAAGGACATCCTCGGACAGAACTATCTTACATGGAATTATACAAACTTATACAAACTTATTTTGAACTTTATTTTAAAACTGAATGTCAGTTGGTGAGAATAACATATAGCATTTTTGTTCATTTACATTTCCATAGATTTATGTGAGACGAGTCACAAACATGTACTTTACATTACGGTAAATATAAATTAGTCGTGCACAATATGTCAATGATAATATAGTTATTATTTTCAAAAAAACATTGCAGTCAGTATTATTGAGAGTATAACGTCTTCAGCCTTAAGCGATATTGATTGGCATTCCCAATTATTAATTAACAGTTAAAAATAACATGACGAATGCAGTATAATATCATGCTGTATAATAGGGTGCAAGGCTGGTTTATGTCTTTGTTATTATTTGTTATTTTATGTGTTATACATCTATGTATTCAACATAATATTCACAGTTTTCACAGGATCAGAAAATTGTATAAACACAAATGAAGACGGCGCATTATTTCAAATCAATATTGCGTAATTTATCTCCCTGGTTTTCTAAAGGACTTACCATGTGTCGAAATACGTGTTGACTACATGAAAGGACCGGGGTTTCGGGTGACCAGACTATACTTATTGTTGTTTTAATTATGTTGCAATAGAAAATAATAATTTACAGACAAATGAAATGGAATGAAATTGAAGTCATTGTTGGCGTATACTCGCCTTTTATCAATTTGCTTCGTGTGCAGTACTACGTGCTATTATTATGTCGGTGTTATATATATGTTCTATTTTTTATAGAAGAACCTTCGAAAATAAAAGAAAGTGGAATATTTAAAAAAATAAGAGGTATCCACTAAACCATATACTTTCACACTCAGGCAAGAGAAGGAACATGTTGGTGAACTAGCCTTGCATTGTGAGTGTTTTATTGTTTGCAGTCTGTAAAATATCATTTTTTTCACAAATTTAAAAACAATAAAAACAAAGAGCTCACATCGTTATAATTTTGAGTGAGCCAGCCAAGTTTCCACATATAAATATACACATAATATTTCTATTAAACTTATTTTATTTTATAATATTTTCACAATATAAGTCTTTAAAATAAATTCACCATATACAAATTAATTTGTTGGTACAATCCATATCCTTATATTTGAATCAGTTTCCAGACATTTGAAAACAAAATATTTTAGAAGCATAACAATACAACGATTAGATTTGGTGTCACAGTTTGTCCCCAATTCATATTGAAATATTGCCAGCAATAATTAATAAAGCTTGTTCAGAATACCATTTATTTCCGGCATTATATTCAGTGGCTAGTTCTCAGGATCTACAATAGTAATGAATAAACAGAAATCATTTTGATGCCATGTTTTTAGAAGACACCGCCATATCAAATTTTGATTTAAACCATACCACTTCAAGTTTCAGGGTGTCTAAACAATGACTCAACAACCAATAAACACAACCAAGAATGCAACAAATATCAGGCTGCATCCTGAAAACAACTAGAAAGCACATAACAACCAGTCATTACAAACATGAAATCCTCAACCCCTCCTAATACATCCTACAGCACGAATGATTCCTATACTCATTTGCATCTAGGTACAGATCTAATTTTACAAGTAGTGATACTGTAGTAGCTTATAATAGGTTTGTATGCAATTTTTTGTCCAGAGCCAAACTCTTCAGGATTCCACA
Source organism: Saccoglossus kowalevskii (assembly GCF_978046115.1). Taxonomy (NCBI): domain Eukaryota; kingdom Metazoa; phylum Hemichordata; class Enteropneusta; family Harrimaniidae; genus Saccoglossus; species Saccoglossus kowalevskii. The sequence continues at coordinate 5,820,985 of NC_140656.1, forward strand.
ATTGAAGATCCAGAAACAATATTTGGTTGGTAACACATTTGTCATAGACGGCGAAATATCTTAAATGGCCACGCCCATTTTTCGTCATACGCGCTAATTCCGCCTGTCATTATTGCGCGATAACAGGCAAGAATGGTGATGTGGGCTCACATCTCCATCTGTACTTGTTATCGTGCATTAAATTAATATAGTTTATTCCAATTATAGTACCGTTATTTCACGAAAAATCGGCGTTTCAATGCCAAGTTCTAACTAAGCACGAGCTTGGGCATACATGTTGCAATGCGGAGACGCGCAAATTCACTTTAATCACAAGCAAAAACCTTACGCATAAAGGTAGTCTGAAAGTGATCGAAAAATTATGTTCTTTGTGAGCTCATACAGTCATTCGAATCATTATTATATTTTTTGTATATTTGGTTTGTGTAAAAGTTTAATATATTTTCTTCGTCTTCACAAATTTGCATTAAAACTACTTAATGAATGTAAAAGTTATAACTTTGGTCTGGATGCAACATACTGTTCAAGTCAGGATGTTGAAATCTCAATGAACAGGTACAAATCACATCGTGCACCAAAGTGGCTCCAGTTCATCAAACACATGTTCCAGCAACACTGACACTGGTGAATGGTTTTGACACACTGTTTCAATTCATGCATTATTGGCAGGCAGAAGTAGAACCCCATTTCACTGCAGCATGACTATCCACAACCTGAACTTATACATCAGTTACTTATTAATACTTCAGTGGCCCAAAAGTTGGTGGAGGACACATTACCCAACAGATGTCCTGTGTCCTCGATGATCTCCAAATGGCATGTTATACAGGGCGCATTAGACAATTTTGACCATACAGAGAATATGGTTGCTGGGAAAGATTAAAATCATGACACTGTTCTAGTCATCTTTCAGAATAAACCAAGAAGCAATGACTTTGAGGACATGCAGATGACAAGCTGCTCAGCACCAGCAGGAAAGACAAAGTTTGATGATGTTTTACCATGCCAGATTCTCGAGACATCACACCTTGTCAAAGGCAATGGTGATATACCAGAGTTGTTTTCGCATACACCATACAGTGATAAACGAAAGAACAGTGTTGATGATGATTGTTTTCTTTGGTGCATGGGAAGACATAAATATACTGATCCTGATGAAAGTACGTTTCCTTGCTTTACAGCAACAATGAGTGTGCTTCAGAGGCCATTGAAGTTCGGTGTTACAGTAAGGTCATTTGTACCCATCCTTAAATATGTTGTAGCAGAAATGAACAATATTTACATCTATGATTAACTTTCAACGCTACATCAGGTGCACTGTGGGCTAATGAAGGAGTGTATGCAATCGCCAAAGAAATCCAGCTGTTGAAGCCAGATAAGACCAGTTTTATAATTTATTCCTGGGAATAGGGACATTTCACATGGAAAAGATCATCATCGCATGCCTCGGGAAGATTCTAAATGGCAGTGGAATTAATCCGGCATTGATTAAGACTGGCCTCTTTGGCAAACTTGTAGTAGAGAATAGTGTAATGACTGGCAAGGATGCAATGAGTCTCATGTCAGAGGTGATGAACATTCTTATGTATGAACAATTTCAAGCTGAGCAGGAAAGCACTAGGTGGGACTTAGAACAGCATGGAAACTGTCATACAGCAAGCTTTGGATGGATACTGTATAGAACATTTCAGAGAAATTTGGGGAAAGAAGAAAATCTTGCAGGCAGACTTGAAGAAGTCCTTTGCAGAATGGAAAGAAGCTACCTGTAGTGGTATCAGACCATGTGACAATGTGCGCTACTGGAGCTTGTTTCTGGTTGAGCTATTCTGAGAGATTTAACACACTCCATTCGTCAAGCTGACTGGCATATTTTTGTCCCAGCTGAGCCGAGGTGCATGCCTTTGCTATTTGGGTTTGGTCGGAAAACCTACTGCAGGTGGGGGTCAATGATCCTTGAAGATTGCTTGTACATACAAAGGAAGTTCCCCAGCATTTATAAATGTTTCAAAGATGGTGGATGGGTGATGTACCACACTCTTAGTTTAGGCAGTTCAGTAGGGTTTGACATGGCACTCGAGAAGTGTTATAATAAACCTGCGTTGCTGGAGGTATAATTGGCATGACTAGACAGAAAGAAGCAGTGGTTTTGTGGAATCTCCTAAAGCACGAGAAAGATCTTCACGTAACACAGCTTGAATGGTGTAACTTGGGAGATAAAGACAATGGTGAACTCAACCTACATCATCAGTTCAATCTTACTTCAACTTAAATTGCTCACAATCGTGCAAAACACTCCATGATTACATAAAATCTATCAAAAATCCGTTCAGCACTGAAAATAGACTTCAGAACATCTGTACTGGGGCTGAAATATCTCAGGGTGTTGTTGATGGATTACTTGAATGTCCGAAAATTGGTGAAAAGAGTTATCAAGATTTTGTGGAAACTAGATTTCAGAATAATGAGAAACGCCTACATGACACAATACTAACTAACCGCAAGACTGTTTTCGTTAAACCTTCTTCTATTCCACTGAAATCAAATTAGAAATGAAAAAAATGCTGCAGAAACGATTAGATACCCTAACTATGCTGGAGAACGAGGGTATAGTATGAATGACATATGAAATAACAAGCACATCCCAGTTCCTCACCACTGAATGTGAAGATAGCATTCGTTTAAAAAAACCAGACCTTGTCAAGCAACTTCCAAAAGAGAAAAGAAATATGAAGAGTGATGCTCAGATAACAATAGTTGACTTCATGGCATTCGTACGTAAACTACCTGTGATACAAATAGGCCTTAAACAGTTGGGGAATTCGCTGAGTCTTTCCAATAACATTCTTGCTACAGGGGCAGAATCAACATTATTTTTGATGTTTATCAAAAATCGTCAATCAAGCAAATTGAAAGAGCACAGAGAAGTTCTTCAAACCACCAACAGCTCCCTGTAGATCTTGATCTGTCCTGGGGCTCAATGTTCAACAAAGTTCCACTGCAGGAGTATATCTACAAGTGGATGGTGAAGAATACCAAGTCCAACAAGAAAATCTTCTTTGGAGGAGTAAATGGTGGGGAATGCTGGAAACTGTTGGCTGGCACTGAAACACAGATCACAGTGCTCTCCAGCAACCAAGAAGAAGCTGGTGACAGGATTATGTATCATATTAATGATAGTGCTGTGAAGCATGTCCTAGTGGTTTCATCTTATACTGATGCCTTTAACAACCTTTATCAACTACAGAAGCCGTATGTGAAACTTGGTGGCAACCAGAGAACAAAAAAAACTGCACCAGTCCATCTGCTGGTTGACCAACTGGACAAGAACTTGGTGTCATGCCTCCCAGCAATTCATGCTCTCAGCGTTTGTGTCACTACCAGCAAGGTGGGTCCAAAACTGTCTGGTTTGAAAGGATCTATGGATCTATTGCAGGGGTTTGGCACAGAAGACCTGTCACCACAGACGAAAAGCAATGCAGAAATGTTCCTTGTGTCAACATTAAAGAAAACTGACTGTTCCACATTTGATGAGTACAGGTAGGAGAAGTACCACAACTCAAATGTAGAGCTTGATTCTAACCAACTTGTGTGCTGTTCTTCAACAACACAAGAACATATAAAACGGGCATACCTGCAGTGTAGGATTTGGCTGCAAGGTCCCACTCCTCCAACCACAAACCCAGATCCACTACAATATGGCTATGAAGAAACAGACCATGGTATAAGACCAGTCATATTGCCAGTATCATGCAGACCTGATGACCTGCCCCCACCATGTAGCTGTACGAAATCATGCATCAGAACATTAAATGTGTTACTTTTTGCAGTTGTAAGAAAGATGAGTGTAGAAATCCAAATAAATAAATGTACATGTACCTGTGTACCTATTGAATCACTGAAAATTCAGACTTGTGCCTTTACTTTATAACCCAAACACAGAATAAATATTGCGAGAAGTAAGGTTAAAGTTTTGTGAACATTGCAATTTGTATTGCGTAATATGGAGAAATCAGTTTTTCGCAATTTTCTCAAAAACCATTCACTTTGAGTGATCAAAATATATTACTGACCCCCAATATGTGGCCATTCTGCAAATTTTGAGTGGTCAAGCAACTTCCTATCTCCAACAGTTCTTAGAGTTACAGACGGGCGGAATTAGCGCGTTTGACGTAAAATGGGCGTGGCCATTTAAGATATTTCACCATCTATGACAAATGTGTTACCAACCAAATATTGTTCCTGGATCTTCAATTAGTGGAATCCTGAAGAGTTTGGCGCTGGACAAGAAATTGCAGTTAGAGTTACAGACAGGCGGAATTAGCGCGTTTGACGAAAAATGGGCGTGGCCATTTTAGATATTTCACCATCTATGACAAATGTGTTACCAACCAAATATTGTTCCTGGACCTTCAATTAGTGGAATCCTGAAGAGTTTGGCGCTGGACAAGAAATTGCATACAAAACTACCATGAGCTACTCTAGTATGAACATCAAATGATGCTTTAATTAATGAAGGCATACAGTTAATTTACCTGAAAACATACTGGAACAGGACTTATAACTTGTATCCACAGGGTGCAGTCTATCCGCAGTTTAATTTCTGCAATATACCATTTCCCAGGCAGTGAATCACATCTTGTGTTCAAATTAAAATAAAATATTAAAAGTAATCCATTACAAATATTACAAGCAGTCAACATCAAGTAAATCTTTAATTAATAAAGCAATACAGTGCACTCAACTCAAAACATATTGCGGCAGGACTTATAACTTGTACCCACAGGGGGTGCAGTCTAGTCGCAGCTCAATTTCTGTGATATACCGTTTCCCGGCAGTGAATCGGATCTAGTATTGAAATTAAAATACAATATTAAAATTAATTCATTACATCTGTTCTATTTTTATAAAGAACTTTCCCAAATAAAAAAATAATATTTCATAATATTTCTTTTTAATTTATTTTTTATTATTTTTACTGAATTCTATTAAATAAATTTGCCATATACAAATTAATTTGTTAGACACTATTTTATCTTAATATTTTACAATCCATATCCTTATATTTGAATCTGTTTTAAAAGATTTGAAAAAATTATTTTAGAAGCATAACAATACAACGACTAGATTTGGTGTCACAGTTTGCTCCAAATTCATATTAAAATATTGCCGGCAATAATTGATAAAGCTTGTTCAGAATACCATTTACTCCCGACATCATATTCAGTGGCTAGTTCTCAGGAACTACAACAGTAAATAAATAAACAGAATTCATTTTGATGCCACGTTTTTAGAAGACATCGCCATATCATTTTATTTGGATCAAACCATTTCAAGCTGCAAGGTGTCTAAATAATGACTCAACAACCAATAAACACATCTTCCACGTACCACAAAAATTGTAGCCATAATTGAACAAACCAAGAAAAGCAACAAATATCAGGCTGCATCCTGAAAACAATGTGATAGCACATTACAACCAGTCATTACAAACATGAAATCCTTCACCCCTCCCAATTCACCCTACAGCACGAATAGTTCCTATACTCATTTGCATCTACGTACAACAAGCTTAGCCAGTAGATGCATAACTCATCAAACTTTTGAACAACCACTCATTCTAATTATAGTTGAGTGAAGGCGCTATTTAATTTGAGAAGGATCTTTTAAAAGAATTTACCATAAATATATAAATGGGTATTTGTAGTGTAGTTTTTCGTTTTTATTTTTAACGCGCAAAAGGTGTGTTATGCTATATTTTATCCTATCCTAACTATTGTCGACTTTTAAAGCCCCTTTCACAATTGGCGCCTCACTCGTGCGATAATATTTTTTTCGAAAATATTGTTTCCATCCTGTTGTAGAAGTGTTGTCTTTGAGTCGCAAGCAATATATAAAATCGTACGAGAGGTGAACGACCACTGCACCAGGATACAACAGTCGTGAGACGTAATCGTGCGATTATGTTCATGTTTCCGGGTGCAACAGTCGTACAACGGCTGCAACGGTTGAACGATCATGCGACCAAGTCGCACGACATATGCGTTTTGTAGCGCCATATGTCGCGCGACCTAGCGACCCGTTGTACGACTACTACAACCGATCGTACAAGGCTACGACCCATTGTGCGACACACCGCACCACCGGTACTGTCGCGCGAGGTGTTGGCCTATAAATACGATGGCTCAGATCACTTTGAATCATTTAATGAAACAAATGCTAACATATGGTTGTCCTGGGTAATACCCAGTCCAATTATTGCGGTGACGGCCGCTGTAACATCGGACATAATTAAATCGCATGGATGCATACCATATGTCCAGTGTAATATTAGGATTATTATTAATAATAATATAGAATCGTAATTTTTGTTGTAACCATGCATGTTTTGAAACACAAAAATTATATTTATTTAGTATACAGTGCCTTCTCAGACTTAGCAAATGCAAGAGCCTCCCAGGAGCTATTGGTCGAGCAGCAGCCATGTTTACAGTATGGATGGTCCAGACATTTGGGATGAAAGCTCAGGAGTTCTCGAGCTTCGGGGTGAAAAAAAAATCCCACAACGTTGCAAAGGGAGCAAGACAGGTCTTCCAATAGTCTTAGGGTGGTACAAAGGACTCGTACGTCAGGACGCATCATCGTACGACATGAAAATACTCGTGCAACACTCGTTCGGGGTCTTACGAGTACGTGCAAAGTCGCACAACACTCGTACTGCCTGTCGTGCAATTATTTTTCATCGCGTCAGTCGCTCAAAATATCGGAGTAGCACGGGATTTTTTCCCGACCGAGATGCGACCATTTTGTCGCATCTGGATCGTACAATAAGTGGTACAACGGCTACAACGAGTCGTACAACGGGAAAAATTTCGAGTCGCAAGCCGTTGTAGTCTGTTTGGCACCAATTGCAAAAGGGGCTTTAGCAATAGCCACGAATGGTCACGGATTCAATTGCCAGTTGAGTGCAAAACGAGTCAATTCCTAAAGGTTTATATTCAATGATCTTTAATGCCATATTACATAACTGAAAGCTAAATCAAGCATACACGACATATAAATCACAAGACATACTACCAGCACAACAACAGTTTAAATTAAGTAACTTGCAAAATCATATATAAAACTACATGACTTTATTAAATTGCCTGTGATGACAGACGATGGAAAACGCGCGGTAAGATTAATAAGGTATTTTTTTATCAATTCGCCATCACGGCAACGTAAATTTCAGTAGTGTACATTTTTTCATCCACCTATATTGTCTCAAATAACCAACAAAATGTGTGACGGTATTATTCTTTGTAGAATTTTACTCGTTTTCTGCCTTTATAAATAAAAATACTTTATGTGGACAATATATTTGTAGGTTATCGTACATTTCACCATACACATTACGCACCCAATTAAACCAAGAACGTTTGGAAAGCGAATATTTATTAAGCGAATATAACAAATATTTTCCAATATCATAGTAAAGTAATAGCATTAATTAGAATTTAATGTATTCGTCATACTTTTCCATACATTGCCAATACTTTGCCTTACTTTGCCGTACTTTGCAGTACTTTGCTACTACTTTAGCATACTTTACCCCAACTTTGCTATCCTTTTCCACAACTTTGTCGTACTTTGCCACAACTTTGGCGGACTTGCCACTACTTTGCCATACTTTGCCGTACTTTGCCGTACTTTGCCGTACTTTGCCACTACTTTGCCGTATTTGCCGCTACTTTGCTGTACTTCGCATCTACTTTGCCGTACTTTGCCGTATTTGCCGCTACTTTGCTGTACTTCGCCACTACTTTGCCGTACTTTGTTGTACTTTGCCACTACTTTGCTACTACTTTGCCGTACTTTGCCACTATTTTGCCATGCTTTGCCACGACTTTGTCTTATTTCGCCACTACTTTGCCGTACTTTGCCATTACTTTGCAATACTTTACCTCTACTTTGCCACTACTTAGCAGTACTCTGCCACTATTTCGCCGTACTTTGTCACTACTTTGCCATACTTTGCCACAACTTTGCCTTATTTTGCCACTACTTTGCCGTACTTTGCCACTACTTTGCCGTACTTTGCCACTACTTTGCCATACTTTGCCACTACTTTGCCGTACTTTGCCACTGCTTGCAGAACTTTGCCACTACTTTGCTGTACTTTGCCACTACTTTGCCGTACTTTGCCACTACGTTGCCTTACTTTGACACTACTTTGCCATACTTTGCAACTACTTTGTAGTACATTGACACTACTTTGCCATACTTTGCTACTAAGTTGCCATACTTTGTCACTACTTTGCCATACTTTGTCACTACTTTGCCATACTTTGTCACTACTTTGCCATACTTTGTCACTACTTTGCCATACTTTGTCACAACTTTGCCGTACTATGCCACTCTTTTGCCGTTATATGCCACTACTTTGTCCGTCCTTTGCCACTGCTTTGCCGTACTTTGCCACTACTTTGTCCGTCTTTTGCCACTACGTTGCCATACTTTGCCACTACTTTGCCGTACTATGCCACTATTTTGCCGTACTATGCCACTATTTTGCCGTGCTATGCCACTATTTTGCCGTACTATGCCACTATTTTGCCGTAGTATGCCACTACTTTGCCGTACTATGCCACTATTTTGCCATACTATGTCACTATTTTGTCGTACTATGCCACTATTTTGCCGTACTATGCCACTACTTTGCCGTACTGTGCCACTATTTTGCCATACTATGTCATTATTTTGCCGTTCTATGCCACTATTTTGCCGTACTATGCCACTATTTTGCCGTACTATGCCACTACTTTGCCGTACTATGCCACTATTTTGCCGTACTATGTCACTATTTTGTCGTACTATGCCACTATTTTGCCGTACTATGCCACTACTTTGCCGTACTGTGCCACTACTTTGCGTACTTTGCCGTACTTTGCCTCTACTTTGCCGTACTTTGCCGTACTTTGCCACTACTTTGCCATACTTTGCCACTACTTTGCAGTACCTTTCCACTACTTTGCCGTACTTTGCCACTGCTTGCAGTACTTTGCCACTACTTTGCCGTACTTTGCCACTACTTTGCCGTACTTTGCCACTAATTTGCCGTACTTTGCCAATACTTTGCCGTACTTTGCCACTACTTAGCCTTAATTTGTCACTACTTTGCCATACTTTGCCACGACATTGCCGTACTTTGCCACTACTTTGCCTTACTTTGCCATACCTTGCAACTACTTTTCAGCACACTGCCACTACTTTGCCATACTTTGTCACTACTTTGCCATACTTTTTCACTACTTTGCCATACTTTGTCACTACTTTGCCGTACTGTGCAACTATTTTGCCATACTATGCCACTATTTTGCCGTACTATGCCACTATTATGCCGTACTATGCCACTATTTTGCCGTACTATGCCACTACTTTGCCACTACTTTGTCCGTCCTTTGCCACCGCTTTGCCGTACTTTGCCACTACTTTGTCCGTCTTTTGCCACTACTTTGCCACTACTTTGCCGTACTATGCCACTACTTTGCCATACTTGACCACTATTTTGCCGTACTTTGCCGTAATTTGCCACTACTTTGCTGTACTTTGCCATTACTTTTCAATACTTTACCATTACTTTGCCACTACTTTGCCGTACTTTGCCACTACTTTGCAATACTTTGCCACTATTTTGCCACTACTTTGCGGTACTTTGCCACTACTTTGCCGTACTTTGCAACTACTTTGCCGTACTTCCCTACTTTGCCACTACTTTGCCGCACTTTGCCACTCCTTTGCCGTACTTTGCCACTACTTTGCTGTACTTTGCAATACTTTACCACTACTTTGCCACTACTTTGCCGTACTTTGGCACTACTTTGCAATACTTTGCCACTATTTTGCCACTACTTTGCTATACTTTGCCACAACTTTGCCGTATTTAGCCACAACTTTCGCGGACTTGCCACTACTTTGCCACTACTTTGCATACTTTGCCACTCTTTTGCTGTACTATGCCACTACTTTGCCGTACTTTGGCACTACTTTGCAATACTTTACCACTACTTTGCCACTACTTTGCAATACTCTGCCAGTACTTTGCCACTACTTTGCCACTACTTTGCCATACTCTGCCACTACAATGCCGTACTTTGCCACTACTTTGCCTAATTTGCCACTACTTTGCCGTACTTTGCCACTCCTTTGCCGTACTATGCCATACATTGCCACTACTTTGACGTACTTTGGCACTACTTTGCAATACTTTACCACTACTTTGCCACTACTTTGCAATACTCTGCCACTACTTTGCCGTACTTTGCAACTCCTTTGCCGTACTTTGCCACTACTTTGCTATACTCTGGCACTACAATGCCATACTTTGCCACTACTTTGCCATACTTTTCCATACATTGCCAATACTTTGCCTTACTTTGCCGTACTTTGCAGTACTTTGCTACTACTTTAGAATCCTTTACCCCAACTTTGCTATCCTTTGCCACAACTTTGTCGTACTTTGCCACAACTTTGGCGGACTTGCCACTACTTTGCCATACTTTGCCGTACTTTGCCGTACTTTGCCACTACTTTGCCGTATGTGCCGCTTCTTTGCTGTACTTCGCATCTACTTTGCAGTACTTTGCCGTATTTGTCGCTACTTTGCTGTACTTCGCCACTACTTTGCCGTACTTTGTTGTACTTTGCCACTACTTTGCTACTACTTTGCCGTACTTTGCCACTACTTTGCCATGCTTTGCTACGACTTTGACTTATTTCGCCACTACTTTGCCGTATTTTGCCATTACTTTGCAATACTTTGCCACTACTTTGCCACTACTTAGCAGTACTCTGCCACTATTTCGCCGTACTTTGTCACTACTTTGCCATACTTTGCCACAACTTTGCCTTATTTTGCCACTACTTTGCCGTACTTTGCCACTACTTTGCCGTACTTTGCCACTACTTTGCCATACTTTGCCACTACTTTGCCGTACTTTGCCACTGCTTGCAGAACTTTGCCACTACTTTGCTGTACTTTGCCACTACTTTGCCGTACTTTGCCACTACGTTGCCTTACTTTGACACTACTTTGCCATACTTTGCAACTACTTTGTAGTACATTGACACTACTTTGCCATACTTCGCTACTAAGTTGCCATACTTTGCCACTACTTTGCCATACTTTGTCACTACTTTGCCATACTTTGTCACTACTTTGCCATACTTTGTCACTACTTTGCCATACATTGTCACAACTTTGCCGTACTATGCCACTACTTTGTCCGTCCTTTGCCACTGCTTTGCCGTACTTTGCCACTACTTTGTCCGTCTTTTGCCACTACTTTGCCATACTTTGCCACTACTTTGCCGTACTATGCCACTATTTTGCCGTACTATGCCACTATTTTGCCGTGCTATGCCACTATTTTGCCGTACTATGCCACTATTTTGCCGTAGTATGCCACTACTTTGCCGTACTATGCCACTATTTTGCCATACTATGCCACTATTTTGCCGTACTATGCCACTATTTTGCCGTACTATGCCACTATTTTGCCATACTATGCCACTATTTTGCCGTACTATGCCACTACTTTGCGTACTTTGCCAGTACTTTGTCCGTCCTTTACCACTGCTTTGCCGTACTTTGCCACTACATTGTCCATCTTTTGCCACTACTTTGCCGTACTTTGCCACTACTTTGCCGTACTTTGCAACTACTTTGCCGTACTATGCCACTACTGTGCCGTACTTGGCCACTATTTTGCCGTACTATGCCACTACTTTGCCGTACTTTGCCACTACTTTGCCACTACTTTGCCGTACTATGCCACTATTTTGCCGTACTATGCCACTATTTTGCCGTACTATGCCACTATTTTGCCGTACTATGCCACTACTTTGCCGTACTATGCCACTATTTTGCCGTACTATGCCACTATTTTGCCGTACTATGCCACTATTTTGCCGTACTATGCCACTATTTTGCCGTACTATGCCACTACTTTGCCGTACTATGCCACTACTTTGCGTACTTTGCCGTACTTTGCCACTACTTTGCAGTACCTTGCCACTACTTTGCCACTAATTTGCCATACCTTGCAACTACTTTTCAGTACACTGCCACTACTTTGCCATACTTTGTCACTACTTTGCCATACTTTGTCACTACTTTGCCATACTTTGCCATACTTTGTCGCTACTTTGCCGTACTATGCCACTATTTTGCCGTACTAAGCCACTACTTTGCCATACTTTGCCACTACTTTGCGTACTTTGCCACTACTTTGTCCGTCTTTTGCCACTACTTTGCCGTACTTTGCCACTACTTTGCCGTACTTTTCCACTACTTTGCCATACTTTGCCACTAATTTGCCGTACTATGCCACTATTTTGCCGTACTATGCCATTATTTTGCCGTACTATGCCACTATATTGCCGTAGTATGCCACTACTTTGCCGTACTATGCCACTATTTTGCCGCACTATGCCACTATTTTGCCGTAGTATACCACTATTTAGCCGTACTATGCCACTATTTTGCCGTACTATGCCACTACTTTGCCGTACTATGCCACTACTTTGCGTACTTTGCCGTACTTTGCCTCTACTTTGCCGTACTTTGCCGTACTTTGCCACTACTTTGCCATACTTTGCCACTACTTTGCAGTACCTTTCCACTACTTTGCCGTACTTTGCCACTGCTTGCAGTACTTTGCCACTACTTTGCCGTACTTTGCCACTACTTTGCCGTACTTTGTCACTAATTTGCCATAATTTGACACTCCTTTGCCATACTTTGCAACTATTTTGCAGTACATTGACACTACTTTGCCATACTTTGCTACTAATTTGCCATACTTTGCCACTACTTTGCCAATACTTTGCCGCACTTTGCCACTACTTAGCCTTAATTTGTCACTACTTTGCCGTACTTTGCCACGACATTGCCGTACTTTGCCACTACTTTGCCTTACTTTGCCATACCTTGCAACTACTTTTCAGTACACTGCCACTACTTTGCCATACTTTGTCACTACTTTGCCATAATTTTTCACTACTTTGCCATACTTTGTCACTACTTTGCCGTACTGTGCCACTATTTTGCCGTACTATGCCACTATTTTGCCGTACTATGCCACTATTTTGCCGTACTATGCCACTATTTTTGCCGTACTATGCCACTACTTTGCCGTACTATGCCACTATTTTGCCGTACTATGCCACTATTTTGCCGTACTATGCCACTATTTTGCCGTACTATGCCACTATTTTGCCGTACTATGCCACTATTTTGCCGTACTATGCCACTACTTTGCCGTACTATGCCACTACTTTGCGTAATTTGCCGTACTTTGCCTCTACTTTGCCGTACTTTGCCACTACTTTGCCGTACTTTGCCACTACTTTGCCGTACTTTGCCACTACTTTGCAGTACCTTGCCACTACTTTGCCACTAATTTGCCATACCTTGCAACTACTTTTCAGTACACTGCCACTACTTTGCCATACTTTGTCACTACTTTGCCATACTTTGTCACTACTTTGCCATACTTTGCCATACTTTGTCGCTACTTTGCCGTACTATGCCACTATTTTGCCGTACTATGCCACTACTTTGCCATACTTTGCCACTACTTTGCGTACTTTGCCACTACTTTGTCCGTCTTTTGCCACTACTTTGCCGTACTTTGCCACTACTTTGCCGTACTTTTCCACTACTTTGCCATACTTTGCCACTAATTTGCCGTACTATGCCACTATTTTGCCGTACTATGCCATTATTTTGCCGTACTATGCCACTATATTGCCGTAGTATGCCACTACTTTGCCGTACTATGCCACTATTTTGCCGTACTATGCCACTATTTTGCCGTACTATGCCACTATTTAGCCGTACTATGCCACTATTTTGCCGTACTATGCCACTACTTTGCCGTACTATGCCACTACTTTGCGTACTTTGCCGTACTTTGCCTCTACTTTGCCGTACTTTGCCGTACTTTGCCACTACTTTGCCATACTTTGCCACTACTTTGCAGTACCTTTCCACTACTTTGCCGTACTTTGCCACTGCTTGCAGTACTTTGCCACTACTTTGCCGTACTTTGCCACTACTTTGCCGTACTTTGCCACTAATTTACCATACTTTGACACTCCTTTGCCATACTTTGCAACTACTTTGCAGTACATTGACACTACTTTGCCATACTTTGCTACTAATTTGCCATACTTTGCCACTACTTTGCCGTACTTTGACAATACTTTGCCGCACTTTGCCACTACTTAGCCTTAATTTGTCACTACTTTGCCGTACTTTGCCACGACATTGCCGTACTTTGCCACTACTTTGCCTTACTTTGCCATACCTTGCAACTACTTTTCAGTACACTGCCACTACTTTGCCATACTTTGTCACTACTTTGCCATACTTTTTCACTACTTTGCCATACTTTGTCACTACTTTGCCGTACTGTGCCACTATTTTGCCATACTATGCCACTATTTTGCCGTACTATGCCACTATTATGCCGTACTATGCCACTATTTTGCCGTACTATGCCACTACTTTGCCACTACTTTGTCCGTCCTTTGCCACCGCTTTGCCGCATTTTGCCACTACTTTGTCCGTCTTTTGCCACTACTTTGCCACTACTTTGCCGTACTATGCCACTACTTTGCCGTACTTGACCACTATTTTGCCGTACTTTGCCACTACTTTGCCGAACTTTGCCACTAATTTGTCGTACTATGCCACTAGTTTGTCGTACTATGCCACTATTTTGCCATACTATGCCACTACTTTGCCGTACTTTGCCACTACTTTGCTGTACTTTGCCATTACTTTGCAATACTTTACCACTACTTTGCCACTACTTTGCCGTACTATGCCACTACTTTGCCGTACTTGACCACTATTTTGCCGTACTTTGCCACTACTTTGCCGAACTTTGCCACTACTTTGCCGTACTTGACCACTATTTTGCCGTACTTTGCCACTACTTTGCCGAACTTTGCCACTACTTTGCCATACTCTGCCACTACAATGCCGTACTTTGCCACTACTTTGCCGTACCTTGCCACTACTTTGCCGTACTTTGCCACTCCTTTGCCGTACTATGCCATACATTGCCACTACTTTGACGTACTTTGGCACTACTTTGCAATACTTTACCACTACTTTGCCACTACTTTGCTATACTCTGGCACTACAATGCCATACTTTGCCACTACTTTGCCATACTTTTCCATACATTGCCAATACTTTGCCTAACTTTGCCGTACTTTGCAGTACTTTGCTACTACTTTAGCATACTTTACCCCAACTTTGCTATCCTTTGCCACAACTTTGTCGTACTTTGCCACAACTTTGCCGTACTTTGCCACTACTTTGCCGTATTTGCCGCTACTTTGCTGTACTTCGCATCTACTTTGCCGTACTTTGCCGTATTTGCCGCTACTTTGCTGTACTTCGCCACTACTTTGCCGTACTTTGTTGTACTTTGCCACTACTTTGCTACTACTTTGCCGTACTTTGCCACTACTTTGCCATGCTTTGCCACGACTTTGTCTTATTTCGCCACTACTTTGCCGTACTTTGCCATTACTTTGCAATACTTTGCCACTACTTTGCCACTACTTAGCAGTACTCTGCCACTATTTCGCCGTACTTTGTCACTACTTTGCCATACTTTGCCACAACTTTGTCTTATTTTGCCACTACTTTGCCGTACTTTGCCACTACTTTGCCGTACTTTGCCACTACTTTGCCATACTTTGCCACTACTTTGCCGTACTTTGCCACTGCTTGCAGAACTTTGCCACTACTTTGCTGTACTTTGCCACTACTTTGCCATACTTTGCCACTACGTTGCCTTACTTTGACACTACTTTGCCATACTTTGCAACTACTTTGTAGTACATTGACACTACTTTGCCATACTTTGCTACTACTTTGCCACTACTTTGCCATACTTTGTCACTACTTTGCCATAATTTGTCACTACTTTGCCATACTTTGTCACTACTTTGCCATACTTTGTCACAACTTTGCCATACTTTGCCACTATTTTGCCGTACTTTGCCACTACTTTGCCATACTCTGCCACTACAATGCCGTACTTTGCCACTACTTTGCCGTACCTTGCCTCTACTTTGCCGTACTTTGCCACTCCTTTGCCGTACTATGCCATACATTGCCACTACTTTGACGTACTTTGGCACTACTTTGCAATACTTTACCACTACTTTGCCACTACTTTGCAATACTCTGCCACTACTTTGCCGTACTTTGCAACTCCTTTGCCGTACTTTGCCACTACTTTGCCACTACTTTGCTATACTCTGGCACTACAATGCCATACTTTGCCACTACTTTGCCATACTTTTCCATACATTGCCAATACTTTGCCTAACTCTGCCGTACTTTGCAGTACTTTGCTACTACTTTAGCATACTTTACCCCAACTTTGCTATCTTTTGCCACAACTTTGTCGTACTTTGCCACAACTTTGGCGGACTTGCCACTACTTTGCCATACTTTGCCATACTTTGCCGTACTTTGCCACTACTTTGCCGTATTTGCCGCTACTTTGCTGTACTTCGCATCTACTTTGCCGTACTTTGCCGTATTTGCCGCTACTTTGCTGTACTTCGCCACTACTTTGCCGTACTTTGTTGTACTTTGCCACTACTTTGCTACTACTTTGCCGTACTTTGCCACTACTTTGCCATGCTTTGCTACGACTTTGTCTTATTTCGCCACTACTTTGCCGTACTTTGCCATTACTTTGCAATACTTTACCACTACTTTGCCACTACTTAGCAGTACTCTGCCACTATTTCGCCGTACTTTGTCACTACTTTGCCATACTTTGCCACAACTTTGCCTTATTTTGCCACTACTTTGCCGTACTTTGCCACTACTTTGCCGTACTTTACCACTACTTTGCCATACTTTGCCACTACTTTGCCGTACTTTGCCACTGCTTGCAGAACTTTGCCACTACTTTGCTGTACTTTGCCACTACTTTGCCGCACTTTGCCACTACGTTGCCTTACTTTGACACTACTTTGCCATACTTTGCAACTACTTTGTAGTACATTGACACTACTTTGCCATACTTTGCTACTACTTTGCCATACTTTGCCACTACTTTGCCATACTTTGTCACTACTTTGCCATACTTTGTCACTACTTTGCCATACTTTGTCACAACTTTGCCGTACTATGCCACTCTTTTGCCGTACTATGCCACTACTTTGTCCGTCCTTTGCCACTGCTTTGCCGTACTTTGCCACTACTTTGTCCGTCTTTTGCCACTACTTTGCCATACTTTGCCACTACTTTGCCGTACTATGCCACTATTTTGCCGTGCTATGCCACTACTTTGTCCGCACTTTGCCACTACTTTGCCGTACTATGCCACTACTTTGCCGTACTATGCCACTATTTTGCCATACTATGCTACTATTATGCCGTACTATGCCACTATTTTGCCGTACTATGCCACTATTATGCCGTACTATGCCACTATTTTGCCGTACTATGCCACTACTTTGCGTACTTTACCACTACTTTGTCCGTCCTTTGCCACTGCTTTGCCGTACTTTGTCACTACTTTGTCCGTCTTTTGCCACTACTTTGCCGTACTTTACCACTATTTTGCCGTACTTTGCCACTACTTTGCCGTAGTATGCCACTACTTTGCCGTACTTGGCCACTATTTTGCCGTACTATGCCACTACTTTGCCGTACTTTGCCACTACTTTGCCATACTTTGCCACTAATTTGTCGTACTATGCCACTATTTTGCCGTACTTTGCCACTACTTTGCCGTAGTATGCCACTACTTTGCCGTACTTGGCCACTATTTTGCCGTACTATGCCACTACTCTGCCGTACTTTGCCACTACTTTGCCGTACTTTGCCACTAATTTGTCGTACTATGCCACTATTTTGCCGTACTATGCCACTATTTTGCCGTACTATGCCACTACTTTGCCGTACTATGCCACTATTTTGCCGTACTATGCCACTAATTTGCCATACTATGCCACTACTTTGCCGTACTATGCCACTACTTTGCGTATTTTGCCGTACTTTGCCTCTACTTTGCCACTACTTTGCCGTACGTTGCCACTACTTTGCCACTACTTTGCCGTACTTTGCCACTGCTTGCAGTACTTTGCCATACTTTGACACTACTTTGCCTTACTTTGCAACCACTTTGCAGTACATTGACACTACTTTGCCATACTTTGCTATTAATTTGCCATACTTTGCCACTACTTTGCCGTACTTTGCCATACCTTGCAACTATTTTTCAGTACACTGCCACTACTTTGCCATACTTTGTCACTACTTTGCCACTACTTTGCCTTACTTTGCCACTACTTAAAATAGCAAAATAGTGGCCAAGTACGGCAAAGTAGTGGCATAGTACGGAAAGGTAGTGGCAAAGGACGGCAAAGTAGTGGCAAAGTACGGCAAAGTAGTGGCAAAGTAGTGGCAAAAGACGGACACAGTAGTGGCAAAGTACGGCAAAGCAGTGGCAAAAGACGGACAAAGTAGTGGCAAAGTACGCAAAGTAGTGGCATAGTACGGTAAAGTAGTGGCATAGTACGGCAAAATAGTGGCATAGTACGGCAAAATAGTGGCATAGTACAGCAAAATAGTGGCATAGTATGGCAAAATAGTGGCATAGTACGGCAAAGTAGTGGCATAGTACAGCAAAATAGTGGCGTAGTACGGCAAAATAGTGGCATAGTACGGCAAAATAGTGGCATAGTACGGCAAAATAGTGGCATAGTACGGCAAAGTAGTGGCAAAGTACGGCAAAGTAGTGGCAAAGTATGGCAAAGTAGTGGCAAAAGGCGGACAAAGTAGTGGCAAAGTACGGCAAAGGAGTGGCAAAGGACGGACAAAGTAGTGGCAAAGTACGCAAAGTAGTGGCATAGTACGGCAAAGTAGTGGCATAGTACGGCAAAATAGTGGCATAGTACGGCAAAGTAGTGACAAAGTATGGCAAAGCAGTGACAAAGTATGGCAAAGTAGTGACAAAATATGGCAAAGTAGTGACAAAGTTTGGCAAAGTAGTGGCAGTGTACTGAAAAGTAGTTGCAAGGTATGGCAAAGTAGTGGCAAAGTAAGGCAAAGTAGTGGCAAAGTACGGCAAAGTCGTGGCAAAGTACAGCAAAGTAGTGACAAATTAAGGCTAAGTAGTGGCAAAGTACGGCAAAGTATTGGCAAAGTACGGCAAAGTAGTGGCAAAGTATAGCAAATTAGTAGCAAAGTATGGCAAAGTAGTGTCAAAGTAAGGCAAAGTAGTGGCAAAGTACGGCAAAGTAGTGGCAAAGTAGTGGCAAAGTACTGCAAGCAGTGCAAAGTACGGCAAAGTGGTGGCAATGTACTGCAAAGTAGTGGCAAAGTATGGCAAAGTAGTGGCAAAGTACGGCAAAATAGTGGCATAGTACGGCAAAGTAGTGACTAAGTATGGCAAAGTAGTGACAAAGTATGGCAAAGTAGTGACAAAGTATGGCAAAGTAGTGACAAAGTATGGCAAAGTAGTGGCAGTGTACTGAAAAGTAGTTGCAAGGTATGGCAATGTAATGGCAAAGAAAGGCAAAGTAGTGACAAATTAAGGCTAAGTAGTGGCAAAGTACGGCAAAGTCGTGGCAAAGTACGGCAAAGTAGTGACAAATTAACGCTAAGTAGTGGCAAAGTACGGCAAAGTATTGGCAAAGTACGGCAAGGTAGTGGCAAAGTATGGAAAATTAGTAGCAAAGTATGGCAAAGTAGTGTCAATGTACTGCAAAGTAGTGTCAAAGTAAGGCAAAGTAGTGGCAAAGTACTGCAAGCAGTGGCAAAGTATGGCAAAGTAGTGGCAAAGTAGTGGTAAAGTACGGCAAAGTAGAGGCAAAGTACGGCAAAGTACGCAAAGTAGTGGCATAGTACGGCAAAATAGTGGCATAGTACGGCAAAGTAGTGACAAAGTCTGGCAAAGTAGTGACATAGTATGGCAAAGTAGTGACAAAGTATGGCAAAGTAGTGGCAGTGTACTGAAAAGTAGTTGCAAGGTATGGCAAAGTAGTGGCATAGTACGGCAAAATAGTGGCATAGTACGGCAAAATAGTGGCATAGTACGGCGAAATAGTGGCATAGTACAGCAAATAGTGACATAGTACGGCAAAATAGTGGCATAATACGGCAAAGCAGTGGCAAAGGACGGACAAAGTAGTGGCAAAGTACGCAAAGTAGTGGCATAGTATGGCAAAGTAGTGGCATAGTACGGCAAAATAGTGGCATAGTATGGCAAAGTAGTGGCATAGTACGGCAAAATAGTGGCATAGTACGGCAAAGTAGTGACAAAGTATTGCAAAGTAGTGACAAAGTATGGCAAAGTAGTGGCAGTGAACTGAAAAGTAGTTGCAAGGTATGGCAAAGTAGTGTCAAAGTAAGGCAAAGTAGTGGCAAAGTACGGCAAAGTAGTGGCAAAGTACGGCAAAGTAGTGGCAAAGTACTGCAAGCAGTGGCAAAATACGGCAAAGTAGTGGCAAGGTACTGCAAAGTAGTGGCAAATTATGGCAAAGTAGTGGCATAGTACGGCAAAGCAGTGGCAAAGGACGGACAAAGTAGTGGCAAAGTACTGCAAGCAGTGGCAAAGTACGGCAAAGTAGTGGCAAGGTACTGCAAAGTAGTGGCAAAGTACGGCAAAATAGTGGCATAGTACGGCAAAGCAGTGGCAAAGGACGGACAAAGTAGTGGCAAAGTACGCAAAGTAGTGGCATAGTATGGCAAAGTATTGGCAAAGTATGGCAAAGTAGTGGCAAAAGACGGACAAAGTAGTGGCAAAGTACGGCAAAGCAGTGGCAAAGGACGGTCAAAGTAGTGGCAAAGTACGCAAAGTAGTGGCATAGTACGGCAAAGTAGTGGCATAGTACGGCAAAATAGTGGCATAGTACGGCAAAATAGTGGCATAGTACGGCAAAACAGTGGCATAGTATGGCAAAATAGTGGCATAGTGCGGCAAAGTAGTGGCATAGTACGGCAAAATAGTGCACAGTACGGCAAAGTAGTGGCAAATTACGGCAAAGCAGTGGCAAAGTATGGCAAAGTAGTGGCAAAAGACGGACAAAGTAGTGGCAAAGTACGGCAAAGCAGTGGCAAAGGACGGACAAAGTAGTGGCATAGTACGGCAAAGTAGTGGCATAGTACGGCAAAATAGTGGCATAGTACGGCAAAGCAGTGACAAAGTATGGCAAAGTAGTGACAAAGTATGGCAAAGTAGTGACAAAGTATGGCAAAGTAGTGACAAAGTATGGCAAAGTAGTGGCAATGTACTGAAAAGTAGTTGCAAGGTATGGCAATGTAATGGCAAAGAAAGGCAAAGTAGTGAAAAATTAAGGATAAGTAGTGGCAAAGTACGGCAAAGTCGTGGCAAAGTACGGCAAAGTAGTGACAAATTAAGGCTAAGTAGTGGCAAAGTACGGTAAAGTATTGGCAAAGTACGACAAGGTAGTGGCAAAGTATGGAAAATTAGTAGCAAAGTATGGCAAAGTAGTGTCAATGTACTGCAAAGTAGTTGCAAAGTATGGCAAAGTAGTGTCAAAGTAAGGCAAAGTAGTGGCAAAGTACAGCAAAGTAGTTGCAAAGTATGGCAAAGTAGTGGCAAAGTAGTGGCAAAGTACGGCAAAGTAGAGGCAAATTACGGCAAAGTACGGCAAAGTACGCAAAGTAGTGGCATAGTACGGCAAAGTAGTGGCATTGTACGGCAAAGCAGTGACAAAGTATGGCAAAGTAGTGACAAAGTATGGCAAAGTAGTGACAAAGTATGGCAAAGTAGAGACAAAGTATGGCAAAGTAGTGGCAGTGTACTGAAAAGTAGTTGCAAGGTATGGCAAAGTAGTGGCAAAGTAAGGCAAAGTAGTGACAAATTAAGGCTAAGTAGTGGCAAAGTACGGCAAAGTAGTGGCAAAGTACGGCAAAATAGTGGCATAGTACGGCAAAATAGTGGCATAGTACGGACAAAGTAGTGGCAAAGTACGCAATGGAGTGGCATAGTATGGCAAAGTAGTGGCAAAATATTGGCAAAGTACGGCAAGGTAGTGGCAAAGTATGGAAAATTAGTAGCAAAGTATGGCAAAGTAGTGTCAATGTACTGCAAAGTAGTTGCAAAGTACGGCAAAGTAGTGGCAAAGTACTGCAAGCAGTGGCAAAGTACTGCAAGCAGTGGCAAAGTACGGCAAAGTAGTGGCAAGGTACTGCAAAGTAGTGGCAAAGTATGGCAAAGTAGTGGCAAAGTACGGCAAAGTAGAGGAAAAGTACGGCAAAGTATGCAAAGTAGTGGCATAGTACGGCAAAGTAGAGGCATAGTACGACAAAATAGTGGCATAGTACGGCAAAATAGTGGCATAGTACGGCGAAATAGTGGCATAGTACGGCAAATAGTGGCATAGTACGGTAAAATAGTGGCATAGTACTGCAAAGCAGTGGCAAAGGACGGCAAAATAGTGGCATAGTACGGCAAAGTAGTGACAAAGTATGGCAAAGTAGTGACAAAGTATGGCAAAGTATGGCAAAGTAGTGACAAAGTATGGCAAAGTAGTGACAAAGTATGGCAAAGTAGTGGCAAAGTACGGCAAAGTCGTGGCAAAGTACGGCAAAGTAGTGGCAAAGTATGGCAAAGTAGTGTCAAAGTAAGGCAAAGTAGTGGCAAAGTAGTGGCAAAGTACTGCAAGCAGTGGCAAAGTACGGCAAAGTAGTGGCAAAGTACTGCAATGTAGTGGGAAAGTATGGCAAAGTAGTGGCAAAGTACGGCAAAATAGTGGCATAGTACGGCAAAGCAGTGGCAAAGGACGGACAAAGTAGTGGCAAAGTACGCAAAGTAGTGGCATAGTACGGCATAGTACGGCAAAGTAGTGGCAAAGTATGGCAAAGTAGTGGCAAAAGACGGCAAAGTAGTGGCAAAGTACGGCAAAGCAGTGGCAAAGGACGGACAAAGTAGTGGCAAAGTACGCAAAGTAGTGGCATAGTACGGCAAAGTAGTGGCATAGTACGGCAAAATAGTGGCATAGTTCGGCAAAATAGTGGCATAGTACGGCAAAATAGTGGCATAGTACGGCAAAATAGTGGCAAAGTACGGCAAAGTAGTGGCAAAGTACTGCAAGCAGTGGCAAAGTACGGCAAAGTAGTGGCAAGGTACTGCAAAGTAGTGGCAAAGTATGGCAAAGTAGGGCGAAGTAGTGACAAAGTACGGCAAAATAGTGGCATAGTATGGCAAAGTAGTGACAAAGTATGGCAAAGTAGTGACAAAGTATGGCAAAGTAGGGACAAAGTATGGCAAAGTAGTGGCAGTGTACTGACAAGTACTTGCAAGGTATGGCAAAGTAGTGGCAAAGTAAGGCAAAGTTGTGGCAAAGCACGGCAATGTCATGGCAAAGTACGGCAAAGTAGTGACAAATTAAGGCTAGGTAGTGGCAAAGTGTGGCAAAGTACGGCAAAGTACGGCAAAGTAGTGGCAAAGTACGGCAAAGTAGTGGCAAAGTATGGCAAAGTAGTGTCAAAGTAAGGCAAAGTAGTGGCAAAGTAGTGGCAAAGTACTGCAAGCAGTGGCAAAGTACGGCAAAGTAGTGGCAAAGTACTGCAATGTAGTGGGAAAGTATGGCAAAGTAGTGGCAAAGTACGGCAAAATAGTGGCATAGTACGGCAAAGCAGTGGCAAAGGACGGACAAAGTAGTGGCAAAGTACGCAAAGTAGTGGCATAGTACGGCAAAGTAGTGGCAAAGTATGGCGAAGTAGTGGCAAAAGACGGCAAAGTAGTGGCAAAGTACGGCAAAGCAGTGGCAAAGGACGGACAAAGTAGTGGCAAAGTACGCAAAGTAGTGGCATAGTACGGCAAAGTAGTGGCATAGTACGGCAAAATAGTGGCATAGTTCGGCAAAATAGTGGCATAGTACGGCAAAATAGTGGCATAGTACGGCAAAATAGTGGCAAAGTACGGCAAAGTAGTGGCAAAGTACTGCAAGCAGTGGCAAAGTACGGCAAAGTAGTGGCAAGGTACTGCAAAGTAGTGGCAAAGTATGGCAAAGTAGGGCGAAGTAGTGGCAAAGTACGGCAAAATAGTGGCATAGTATGGCAAAGTAGTGACAAAGTATGGCAAAGTAGTGACAAAGTATGGCAAAGTAGGGACAAAGTATGGCAAAGTAGTGGCAGTGTACTGACAAGTACTTGCAAGGTATGGCAAAGTAGTGGCAAAGTAAGGCAAAGTTGTGGCAAAGCACGGCAATGCCATGGCAAAGTACGGCAAAGTAGTGACAAATTAAGGCTAGGTAGTGGCAAAGTGTGGCAAAATACGGCAAAGTACGGCAAAGTAGTGGCAAAGTACGGCAAAGTATGTCAAAGTAGTGGCAAAGTAGTGGAAAAGTACGGCAAAGTAGTGGCGAAGTACTGCAAAGTAGTGGCAAAGTACAACAAAGTAGTGGCAAGGTACTGCAAAGTAGTGGCAGTGTACTTACAAGTAGTTGCAAGGTATGGCAAAGTAGTGGCAAAGTAAGACAAAGTAGTGGCAAAGTACGGCAAAGTCATGGCAAAGTACGGCAAAGTAGTGACAAATTAAGGCTAAGTCGTGGCAAAGTGTGGCAAAGTACGGCAAAGTATTGGCAAAGTACGGCAAAGTAGTGGCAAAGTATGGCAAAGTATGGCAAATTAGTAGCAAAGTATGGCAAAGTAGTGTCAATGTACTGCAAAGTAGTTGCAAAGTTTGGCAAAGTAGTGGCAAAGTAGTGGCAAAGTAGTGGCAAAGTACGGCAAAGTAGAGGCAAAGTACGGCAAAGTAGTGACAAATTAAGGCTAAGTAGTGGCAAAGTGTGGCAAAGTACGGCAAAGTATTGGCAAAGTTCGGCAAAGTAGTGGCAAAGTATGGCAAAGTAGTGTCAATGTACTGCAAAGTAGTGGCAAAGTATGGCAAAGTAGTGTCAATGTACTGCAAAGTAGTGGCAAAGTAGTGGCAAAGTACGGCAAAGTAGTGGCAAAGTACTGCAAGCAGTGGCAAAGTACGGCAAAGTATGTCAAAGTACGGCAAAGTAGTGGTGAAGTACTGCAAAGTAGTGGCAAAGTACAACAAAGTAGTGGCAAGGTACTGCAAAGTAGTGGCAGTGTACTGACAAGTAGTTGCAAGGTATGGCAAAGTACGCAAAGTAGTGGCATAGTACGGCAAGTAGTGGCATAGTACGGCAAAGTAGTGACAAAGTATGGCAAAGTAGTGACAAAGTATGGCAAAGTAGTGACAAAGTATGGCAAAGTAGTGGCAGTGTACTGAAAAGTAGTTGCAAGGTATGGCAAAGCAGTGGCAAAGTAAGGCAAAGTAGTGACAAATTAAGGCTAAGTAGTGGCAAAGTACGGCAAAGTCGTGGCAAAGTACGGCAAAGAAGTGACAAATTAAGGCTAAGTAGTGGCAAAGTACGGCAAAGTCGTGGCAAAGTACGGCAAAGTATTGGCAAAGTACGGTAAAGTAGTAGCAAAGTATGGAAAATTAGTAGCAAAGTATGGCAAAGTAGTGTCAATGTACTGCAAAGTAGTTGCAAATTATGGCAAAGTATGTCAAAGTACAGCAAAGTAGTGGTGAAGTACTGCAAAGTAGTGGCAAAGTACAACAAAGTAGTGGCAAGGTACTGCAAAGTAGTGGCAGTGTACTGACAAGTAGTTGCAAGGTATGGCAAAGTACGCAAAGTAGTGGCATAGTACGGCAAAGTAGTGGCATAGTACGGCAAAGTAGTGACAAAGTATGGCAAAGTAGTGACAAAGTATGGCAAAGTAGTGACAAAGTATGGCAAAGTAGTGGCAGTGTACTGAAAAGTAGTTGCAAGGTATGGCAAAGCAGTGGCAAAGTAAGGCAAAGTAGTGACAAATTAAGGCTAAGTAGTGGCAAAGTACGGCAAAGTCGTGGCAAAGTACGGCAAAGAAGTGACAAATTAAGGCTAAGTAGTGGCAAAGTACGGCAAAGTCGTGGCAAAGTACGGCAAAGTATTGGCAAAGTACGGTAAAGTAGTAGCAAAGTATGGAAAATTAGTAGCAAAGTATGGCAAAGTAGTGTCAATGTACTGCAAAGTAGTTGCAAATTATGGCAAAGTAGTGTCAAAGTAAGGCAAAGTAGTGTCAAAGTACAACAAAGTACTGTCAAAGTACAACAAAGTAGTGGCAGTGTACTGACAAGTAGTTGCAAGGTATGGCAAAGTAGTGGCAAAGTAAGGCAAAGTAGTGGCAAAGTACGGCAAAGTCATGGCAAAGTACGGCAGAGTAGTGACAAATTAAGGCTAAGTCGTGGCAAAGTGTGGCAAAGTACGGCAAAGTATTGGCAAAGTACGGCAAAGTAGTGGCAAAGTATGGCAAAGTATGGCAAATTAGTAGCAAAGTATGGCAAAGTAGTGTCAATGTACTGCAAAGTAGTTGCAAAGTTTGGCAAAGTAGTGGCAAAGTAGTGGCAAAGTAGTGGCAAAGTACGGCAAAGTAGAGGCAAAGTACAGCAAAGTAGTGGCAAGGTACTGCAAAGTAGTGGCAGTGTACTGACAAGAAGTTGCAAGGTATGGCAAAGTAGTGGCAAAGTAAGGCAAAGTAGTGGCAAGGTACTGCAAAGTAGTGGCAAAGTATGGCAAAGTAGTGACAAAGTACAGCAAAATAGTGGCATAGTATGGCAAAGTAGTGACAAAGTATGGCAAAGTAGTGGCAAAGTATGGCAAAGTAGTGACAAAGTACAGCAAAATAGTGGCATAGTATGGCAAAGTAGTGACAAAGTACGGCAAAGTAGTGACAAAGTAGTGACAAAGTAGTGGCAAAGTACGGCAAAGTAGTGGCAAGGTACTGCAAAGTAGTGGCAAAGTATGGCAAAGTAGTGACAAAGTACAGCAAAATAGTGGCATAGTATGGCAAAGTAGTGACAAAGTATGGCAAAGTAGTGACAAAGTATGGCAAAGTAGGGACAAAGTATGGCAAAGTAGTGGCAGTGTACTGACAAGTACTTGCAAGGTATGGCAAAGTAGTGGCAAAGTAAGGCAAAGTAGTGGCAAAGTACGGCAAAGTCATGGCAAAGTACGGCAAAGTAGTGACAAATTAAGGCTAAGTAGTGGCAAAGTGTGGCAAAGTACGGCAAAGTATTGGCAAAGTACGGCAAAGTAGTGGCAAAGTATGGCAAATTAGTAGCAAAGTATGGCAAAGTAGTGTCAAAGTAAGGCAAAGTAGTGGCAGTGTACTGACAAGTAGTTGCAAGGTATGGCAAAGTAGTGCCAAAGTAAGGCAAAGTAGTGGCAAAGTACGGCAAAGTCATGGCAAAGTACGGCAAAGTATTGACAAATTAAGGCTAAGTCGTGGCAAAGTGTGGCAAAGTACGGCAAAGTATTGGCAAAGTACGGCAAAGTAGTGGCAAAGTATGGCAAATTAGTAGCAAAGTATGGCAAAGTAGTGTCAATGTACTGCAAAGTAGTTGCAAAGTTTGGCAAAGTAGTGGCAAAGTAGTGGCAAAGTAGTGGCAAAGTAGGCAAAGTAGAGGCAAAGTACAGCAAAGTAGTGGCAAGGTACTGCAAAGTAGTGGCAGTGTACTGACAAGTAGTTGCAAGGTATGGCAAAGTAGTGGCAAAGTAAGGCAAAGTAGTGGCAAGGTACTGCAAAGTAGTGGCAAAGTATGGCAAAGTAGTGACAAAGTACAGCAAAATAGTGGCATAGTATGGCAAAGTAGTGACAAAGTATGGCAAAGTAGTGGCAAAGTATGGCAAAGTAGTGACAAAGTACAGCAAAATAGTGGCATAGTATGGCAAAGTAGTGACAAAGTACGGCAAAGTAGTGACAAAGTAGTGACAAAGTAGTGGCAAAGTACGGCAAAGTAGTGGCAAGGTACTGCAAAGTAGTGGCAAAGTATGGCAAAGTAGTGACAAAGTACAGCAAAATAGTGGCATAGTATGGCAAAGTAGTGACAAAGTATGGCAAAGTAGTGACAAAGTATGGCAAAGTAGGGACAAAGTATGGCAAAGTAGTGGCAGTGTACTGACAAGTACTTGCAAGGTATGGCAAAGTAGTGGCAAAGTAAGGCAAAGTAGTGGCAAAGTACGGCAAAGTCATGGCAAAGTACGGCAAAGTAGTGACAAATTAAGGCAAATTAGTAGCAAAGTATGGCAAAGTAGTGTCAAAGTAAGGCAAAGTAGTGGCAAAGTACTGCAAGCAGTGGCAAAGTAGTGGCGAAGTACTGCAAAGTAGTGGCAAAGTACAACAAAGTAGTGGCAAGGTACTGCAAAGTAGTGGCAGTGTACTGACAAGTAGTTGCAAGGTATGGCAAAGTAGTGCCAAAGTAAGGCAAAGTAGTGGCAAAGTACGGCAAAGTCATGGCAAAGTACGGCAAAGTATTGACAAATTAAGGCTAAGTCGTGGCAAAGTGTGGCAAAGTACGGCAAAGTATTGGCAAAGTACGGCAAAGTAGTGGCAAAGTATGGCAAATTAGTAGCAAAGTATGGCAAAGTAGTGTCAATGTACTGCAAAGTAGTTGCAAAGTTTGGCAAAGTAGTGGCAAAGTAGTGGCAAAGTAGTGGCAAAGTAGGCAAAGTAGAGGCAAAGTACAGCAAAGTAGTGGCAAGGTACTGCAAAGTAGTGGCAGTGTACTGACAAGTAGTTGCAAGGTATGGCAAAGTAGTGGCAAAGTAAGGCAAAGTAGTGGCAAGGTACTGCAAAGTAGTGGCAAAGTATGGCAAAGTAGTGACAAAGTACAGCAAAATAGTGGCATAGTATGGCAAAGTAGTGACAAAGTATGGCAAAGTAGTGGCAAAGTATGGCAAAGTAGTGACAAAGTACAGCAAAATAGTGGCATAGTATGGCAAAGTAGTGACAAAGTACGGCAAAGTAGTGACAAAGTAGTGACAAAGTAGTGGCAAAGTACGGCAAAGTAGTGGCAAGGTACTGCAAAGTAGTGGCAAAGTATGGCAAAGTAGTGACAAAGTACAGCAAAATAGTGGCATAGTATGGCAAAGTAGTGACAAAGTATGGCAAAGTAGTGACAAAGTATGGCAAAGTAGGGACAAAGTATGGCAAAGTAGTGGCAGTGTACTGACAAGTACTTGCAAGGTATGGCAAAGTAGTGGCAAAGTAAGGCAAAGTAGTGGCAAAGTACGGCAAAGTCATGGCAAAGTACGGCAAAGTAGTGACAAATTAAGGCAAATTAGTAGCAAAGTATGGCAAAGTAGTGTCAAAGTAAGGCAAAGTAGTGGCAAAGTACTGCAAGCAGTGGCAAAGTAGTGGCGAAGTACTGCAAAGTAGTGGCAAAGTACAACAAAGTAGTGGCAAGGTACTGCAAAGTAGTGGCAGTGTACTGACAAGTAGTTGCAAGGTATGGCAAAGTA
Organism: Saccoglossus kowalevskii; assembly: GCF_978046115.1. Classification (NCBI taxonomy): domain Eukaryota; kingdom Metazoa; phylum Hemichordata; class Enteropneusta; family Harrimaniidae; genus Saccoglossus; species Saccoglossus kowalevskii. The sequence goes on from NC_140656.1 coordinate 5,850,343, forward strand.
GTGGCAAAGTAAGGCAAAGTAGTGGCAAAGTACGGCAAAGTCATGGCAAAGTA